>NC_050606.1:8415484-9910484 GCF_013368585.1 Megalops cyprinoides | reverse complement strand
TCTTCGATAACAAGATGGGGCTCAGCGGCGCTTTCAGAGTTTAACAAAGTGAGAACAGAAATAAAACCTGTCAGGGCTATAAAATGTTTCGCTTTAAAGACTTGCCAAGCCAAAGCACCAGAGTGACAAGATAGAGTCGCCGGCGTTTCACTTTGCACGCCTTCCCTTCCGCTTCAGCGACAGCGCACCAAAGGATGTTTTAGGAGTATTGTGCAATATACGCACAAAAACGCCGCCTCTCAATAGAGATAGGTGCCAATAAACAATGATTGCAGTGTTGTTTTTTGTCCTTTGCCACTCCACCAAGTCAAATTGAAATGTTGGCCCCACAATACAGATGAAGCCAGTACAAGACTTTCCAGGTCCTTTATTAGGTTAAAGTCTGACTTGCTAACATTTGAATGTAATGAGATTACATGGTTCCTTGTGTCATGTCTACAACGCGGATTGCTATACTGTTAATGGGGTGGTAATATATTATAAGCGAGAAAGAAAATGGTACGATTGCTCCAAAAATGCAATTTTTGAGGTTGACATAAAAAATAAGCACAAACCAATACACAGAAATATGAAATATGGAATACACAAAGGACAAAAAATGAATACTCTGCTGGAAAATAAAGAACATGTTAAACATTTTAAATATACATTATTATTATTATTATTATCATTATTATTATTATTGTTATTATCATTATCATTATTATCCTTATTATGAATAATAATAATAATAATAATAATAATAATACTAATAATAATAATAATAATAATAAATGTGGTTATTATTGCAATAGTAATAAAAACACACAACATTACGTGAAATTAATTTGTTAACTGTAAAATTATTATAAGTATTAAATAATTATACCTTCATCTTTTGCCTTCCAATGTTGTTCAGCCGCTCTTCACAAATGTGCTCCCTGGGTTCCGATGTGCACGTGCACATGTGGGCACGGGCAGCTGGCCGGGCTGGAGCCGCCGCTTAATAACGACGTGAGCTGGAGCTGACGTAGGAAGAGTCGGAGGAGCTGCCGGACAGAAGCCGCTACCACGGGAAAAAAATGCCCAGAGACACCTGCAGGGTATGCGGGCGTACTATTCTTGATGCAAATGGAAACTACATTTAGTCATGCTTCTTTTAACAATTTAATGGTCCTGTCTGATAACAGTGATGTCTGGTAGGCAGCTCGGATGAAGTTCTGTTACAATAACACTGTCTCAACATCTCGTCCAGATATTGTAATAATATACACGTGACAAACAGCGCTTTCAGCCTTGGCAGTTAGATTTTTGTTTCTTAGAGCCCAGTTTTGGTTATTTTGTATATTGGCGAACAAAACAGAAGCAGCTTTAAACTCAATTCAGTACAAAAAGAAACACATCTTAATGCAACAGTGTGATCATGTGTCCCTACCATCACTGTAGCTGTGCATTAAAATACTAAAATATAAACAAGCGAATCAGTGGAATAACGACGCAGCTTTTCATGTAAGGAGCTAATTTGATATGCATTTCCTGAGCTTTACTAGGAAAAGTGCTGGATACGAGGAGTATTTTGTTGTATTCATATGCAAATACACTTCGCAACTCTAAATTCATACGCATAAAGCCATTATTTAACATAACTGATGCGATGTGTATAGTAGGATAGATACGATTTTTTTTCTATATTAATAACGATCCAGCTGGTGTTTTATGGTGTATTCTTGGTGTTTTAGGTGTTTTAACTTCGCATTTTATGGCATGACCTTGATGTTTTAATTGTATTTTAATGTAACCTATTTAAAATGTTTAGGCCCTCATGACTTCACTGGTTTTCTAGATTCAACGTGGAGCGAGGAAACCTGTTTAAAGATCATGTTTCCTAATGTCTTGACTAGGTGTATGAAGGGGTATATTTGGACTGTTCATATATGAATTGTGAATATAACAAATTGTACAGACTGTATGCATAATCAATAAGAATATATGTAATGAGTGAACACAGAAAATAATAGATTTCACATGTTTTGTTTTAATATAAATATATTTGTTTTGCGCGTAAACATTTAAGTTAAATTAAATTATATATTATAGAATTAATCAAAAAATTAAATACATTTACATTCATAACCTTTGATTCTACAACAAAAGATGATTGCCATTGGCTTCGCAATTCATACATACATTTCATACATTTACGAGTAAATATAAACATTTGTACAGTACATCCATACAATTAAGTTATTCATTTTTTAACCATTTCTATCAAAGAAAAAAACAGGCTCATTAGATAAAGTCAAATGGAGGCTCGTTCTCGATGTTGTTAAGAGATGATTTCAAATGCAACTTTCTAGGGTCTTCTGGAGTCCATACTTTAGCGTTCCTAATGATATTCTGCTCTTTCAGCTGTTTCTCGTCCGTCCAGGAAAGAGAGTGTCCGGCGAGAGGAGGCAGCCCGTAGTCTGGGTCACTTGGCGATGGAGATCCTGACACAGGGAGAAATTACATACGGGTAAGATGATGTAACAATCTTAACAATAAAACGTGCAAAATATTCTGTCAATACTGTTGCTATAACTGTTTACAGTAATAATAGTATTAATAATAGTAGTAGCAGTAGTGATGATAATCTGACTAAGCAGTAGTAATATCAGTATCCTTATTGTCATTGTTGTTTACGCTATTATTACGACATGTTCAAATCAACTTACTTGTTCCCCTGTGGCAAATAATAACTTTTTTGGGCTGGTTAGAGGCGTCACCATTTGGATGTCGGATGGGTATGTCAGATTGCACAAGCTCCGCGAGGAAGTTGATGTAACCTATTGCTAGACGTAGAGTATCAACTTTCGAAAGTCTCTTTTCATATGGCAAGGTGGGGATGTGAGACCTTAGTCCTTCAAACGCGTCGTTGATGGATTGCATTCTGCGGCGCTCTCGGACGTTAGCAGCCTGCCGCAACTGTTGCATCTCGACCTCGGATCTCATGCGCCTCCGTCTCTTCATCAGCGGTCCTTCTCCCCGCATCTGGGGGGACATCTCGGAAGTGCTGTCGGCGCAGCCGTAGGAGAAGGTGGACGAAGACGAGGAGAACGAAAAGTTGCCAACATCGCAGTACTCCCCGTCGTGCAGCGTCCTGTTGTCCGCGTAGTAATCTTGAATTTGGCTTGTGAGAAAGTCCACATCGTCTTCCAGGAACTCGTCCGCGTCCAAAGGGTCCCGCGAGGACTGGTCCGTAAAAAAATCGTCTTCGTCGAAATAAGGGGAGGAGAAGGAGTCCAGCCCCGTGAATTGATCTAAGGCAGTGTCCATTTTTTGCAGTCGTTTTCCTGTTGCCCAGTAACAGCAGTTGCTTGCTCCTTGCTCTGTCTCTTGGATGTTCAAGACTTGCTTCAGCTGAAGGCTGGCACGCGAGGACTCTTATAACTACATCCATAGTCGCGTGCCATTAACCAAACGGGCCAGCCAATCAGAGCCAAGTTTTCCGCTGCGCTCTCAGAGGAGACCCGCACCTAGGGGATAACACTGCCCCATTACAAGCTCCCCATCTCCAGGATAATACATAAAAAAGGGACAGGGGGCTAATTGGCCAATAAAACTATTTCAGGTTACACGTGGCTCGTTCGTTTTGTACTTAAATGTATTCAGTTTGTAGCAGTAAAACCCCTTTACCCAATTCAAGTGGCCTCTCCTCATTTACCACCACGCTATGTAAATGAGCAAAAATTAACATATAAAACGTTACGACATATTCAGTGTTGCTTACATTTTAAAATTGGCAGAATAAATTTGTTTGGGGATGCTTGGGTGAGTTTTTTGTTGATAAGAAATATAGGGAATATGAACTGGGTCTCTCCATAATAATAGACAGTTTTTTTAAACCCTACATCCTTTGAAAGACCAGTGTATAATACGTAGATGCAGTTTAAAGTAAAGTGTTTAATGAGGAAATGAATATTGCCGCACAATGCAAGTCAAATATGAGCAGAAGTCTGTATCACGAAATTGCTTACGCCTGCTTTTATATTTCCATAACAGTCGTTTCCTTTAAATGAGTGCATGGTATCTGTAAGAGGACGGTCCCTTGTCTAAAGGTACATGCGTAATTATAAATATGGTGAAATGTGACGAAATGTCAAGTTCTGAATCAATTAATTTTCTTATTCCATTCATATTTCCATTTTACAGATACTGCATGTGATGTGACTTTTCAGAGAACAAGCTGCGAGCTCCCTTGGTGAAACGTATTTTGTCATGGTGGTGGTGGTAATCACTGGGTGGATCACTATTATTTCTGATTCCCGGTTTTTTTTTAAAGTTTATATGCAACGACTACGAGGACGGCTGGAGAAAGAATGGTAAATCCATAGACCGTGAACCGGAACACAGGCAGGTGCGTCACCGAAGCGTCCTCAAGCTCCGGTGCATTACTGATGTCAACACATAACCTACTTTTCTCGAACCAGCTTCATGACAACTGAATAACAGCTTGGTCTTTTCGTTTTCCTCTTTTCCCCGACATTTCGTGATAAAATTGTGTATGAAGTACATACATTAATTGTTTGTTGTCTTACTGTCTAATTTCTGTTTTCCCCTTTCTATTGAAAATGTAGATGCTGCTAACATGTATGTGTATATAGGACGTGTTGTGGTATTGTATGAAGGGAAGCACCGTCTGGGTAGAAACAGCAACTCTGTAAACGGATAAAGCTTTATATTAACACTGAAATAAGGAACAACGTTCTGAATTGTGTTGGCGTAATAGGTTCTTGCAGTCATCATATCCAACAATGAATAAAACCAACAACAAGATAATGGGTTGTTTTAAACGCTAAAAAAGGTCAAAGGAGCAGCTACCGTTCACCCTGACAAGCCTATAAATGCACATCTTAATGCAGGTAGGTCTCCTCCATTCAAAAGCTCCACCACTCGTGCGCTCGGGACGTAGGAGGACCCACGACACTCAACACTTAATTAATTATCAAGGCACCCAACTACATTCGAACTCTTCCTGGTTTTACTTATAGACCTATACAATACAGCACAAACATCTGTGTAAGGGTAACGTCACTGAAAGGAACATTTAAGGACAAGACACACAGAAGTGAATGGGGAGCTCATCAATCATACGTTTTACGACGCTGGTCGGCACGATTGTTACCATGCGGGGGGACACTCGCCTGTTCAGGCAACAATCAACAGAGAATAAGAGACTACTTTAGTGACAAAGCAGGGGCGTTCCTCGCCTTTCAATGGGAGCTACTTTCAGTCACCGTGAACGACTAATTTATGACAATAAGGTGTCTATCTTTTAAAACAGTGAAAAGAACATATTATGAAACAGCCACAAAACATATTGGAAGAGGACACTTGGCATTGATCAAAGGTCCAGCCCAGTGTGATTAAGATCTGCGTCTAAAGGTTTATTTTAAGGCCAAAACGGTTTCGTAAAAAAAAAACACGTGGAAAGAGGAAATCGGGGATTGAATTGAAGAAATATCAAATGAATAGAACGAGGGAGAGAGCAAAAGTGGAAGGAGGGTCTAAAAATGGAAACATAGGTGCTTTGGGTAATGAGTGCATTAAAGCGTTGTGAAGATGATTCGCTGACCGCTGGTTAATTGGAGTGCTAAAACAAATTAGTATGCTTTTGTATACGGTCTGTGAACCTAATTCTCAAAATATTGTATCCTATCAGAAAATGTAAGGACAGATCTTCATCAATCTCCAGTATATGTTATCACATACACATGTCTGCAACATCTTAAATAAAACAATCGGTTGCGTAGGTACATGTTATTTAAATGTACTGCAAATTATGTTTAAACCTACGCTGCTGTCTTTGGGGTGCACCGTAAAAGGGTACAGATTCTCAGTCCATATATTTAAAATTGATGCAACAGGTGAGGGGTCTTTAACGTGACTGTAGTAAAATCATTGGAATTTGATATTAGCCAGATAAGAACAATGCACACAATTTGGCTTTTTTTGGAGGTTTACCTCTGTCATTTCATTTTACTATAAATTATATTTTACACGTTAAGTCTTAAATCACCTTGAGTTGTTCGAAATGTAGTGTCGGTGGCTGAAAAGGTGTGTAATACCAGACGGGGTGTCTCCGCGGTAACACTGCACAGAGAAATTCGTCAGGTAATGACAACGTCTGTTGTATGGGACATTACTCACCTATCTAATTTCACCAAAAAGCATGATCACGTTCTTTGGCTAAATAACTTATCCATTTCCCCCAAGTTTCTGTACAGAGTTTACCACCAAGACACGTTAAATGAATCGATTGCTTTTTACATGACTAAAGATGCCCCACCGTCCTGCAATCTGTTTCCTTCATTACTTCTGCAATTTATATATTAGGCTACAATATATTGTAATATATCTGCAATTATATGCCCACCGCCGAAGATGTGCTCATGCATAGTGACACGGCATATGTTTAAATAATAATTCACATTGGAAAAAATATGCTAATTTCGCTTATGATTGTATCATAAATAACGTCAAACCGAGTTCAACCCATACATATACGCTGGGCTTCCTCAGATATGCACTGAAAAGAATGTATGACACATTGGCCTATTAACTTAATAAAACTTTAAATCACGTAAAGGGTGGACGGTGATGGTCCCTTTTATTTCTGGACAGGGGCATGCTCCTTTAAAAAAAAAAAAAATCTCCATTCTGTCCCTCGCGCCATGCAGTTTAGGTTATGATCCAAGTCCTCGAAAAACAAGCAAGAATAAATGTACCAGTAGAAAAGGCAACAGTTCATTCACTTCAGCGTGCATGGCTTGATAATGAAGGAGCTGGTGTTGGCACTGAAGCAGCAAGGCCCCACAGCGATCCCCAAGGAGAGCGCATGTCAGACACCTCAAAACAAATTACGCTGGTACCTGAGATTCTTACTGGTATGGATCTGTAAAGAAAACTCTTATTCACTCGCATTCAGATCGCGACAGAGGGGGGTCATATTGTTAGTGGAAGAAAAAAAGGTCTGAAAAGTGTATGGATGTTGCGCCCTGCCGCAAGCTGCAACGCGAAGGACAATCCGTGGGAATCACAACACTTGCGCTTTTTGCCAGTCAATGAGACCTAGTGCACGTAATAAATGAGCGTGGCTCGCAGCTTGCGCAAAAACACCGTGTGCTCGTCGCTGTGCCGTTCTGCGTTGATGTTTCTTTCGAATGAGTGAATTACATCATAAATGCAGAAAGCAGAGAATAATGCTTGGTGTTAAGTGCGTCCTGTTGTTTAAATGTTTAGACGGGGGAGTTATTAGAGGGTGAAGTTGTCACCAAACACCAACTTTCCACAACGAGGAATTACTCTCCCTGCCAGGATCTTGAAATATATACATCGTGGAAGGTTTTAGATGGTCATGCCGTTACCATCGTCAACATCAAAACCAGGGCCACACATTGCACTCGGCCAGCGGTGCTCATGTCTGTCCGTCTGACCTCATATCTTCATTATCTTCGGCATGCCCTTCACAGGCCGTTGAACTCAGCACTAGGCTACGTGGGCTGGTTCCTTCATGCCAGCGTGACAGTGGATCAGACTTGTGTTTGTACTTTACCTTTTTAAAACTTTATCAACGTTGTCGTTTTCATGACGAAGTGTTGGATATTGGATCGGCGTTGACTGACCATGCTTTCGTTTTTTTTTTACCTGTATTGCGTTTAGGCGCAAATCTGTTTAAACAACAGCTAGATAAAACGTGTTCGGCCAAATGTTTAAATATCACCCAGTAATCCCTTACAATGGTTTGGAATAGTATTCACAGCACTCTTAAAACATCTACCTTTTCCTGTGACTTATATGACTGTTCTGGGATTACACATGCAGTGTTTGATAGTACAATACAGCAGAAGCCACTAAAATCATCTTATCGCATTCATGATAACAGCGCTCGCCTTCGTTTGCAGAAAAAAAAAAAAAAACATTTCTACCTCTGTCTCCAAACTAGAACCACACCTCATGATTTTTTCCCAGTCTATATTTGCAAAGGCTAGCGTCAGTGAATGAAAACTAACAAACGGATCAGCAGGAAAAGGGGATTTTGAGAGTACTACTGACTTGACTACTTCGTCTTTTACCCGCAAGGTTCATGTACATGTCATGTCTTAGCTTTGAGTTATATTTCGAGTGAATGACATGGACAGAGCCTAGAATGGCCGGGGGGTTGGGGGGGGAACACATGATTTCAAAGTGAGCGCACTGCAGTGACCCAAAATAACGCAAACATAATAATCACAATCATAATACGCATAATACTTATTATTATTATTATTATTATTAATAATAATACACCAGAGAGAATCTTTCTGTGTTCTACTTATGTGTTCGACCTTTTTTGATGGCGTTGTGTTTTTTGCCGTCTTCTTCAGCTGTCTTCTTTCGGAAGCGCAAAGGACGGTCTATCTACTCAAAGAATCACCGTGATAACCTGCAGAGCTGGCGATTAACAACTTGGTACCCTAGCTACCCACACATTCGGTACGTTTACCTCTCAACAAAGTAAATCTATTTCATAATATTGACTTGTGTTCCTCCTTCGTCCCCTTTCTCGCAACAAATTTGGGTCCACTGCTTGCCCATTATATTCACCACATTGTTTACGCATAGTAAAACTTAACTTAAAATCAGTTTTAGGTTGTAGCTTAGTCACTTGGGGTCTGTTTGCCAAAAGCAACAACACGAAAAAAATGTACAAAAAGTACAAAAACATATCACTTTGAAGTCACTTTTTGACATGCTGTTATTTTGGCTTGGGTGCTCCTCTCCGGTTCAGTGTTGTATGTGCTGCTGAAGTACCCGGTAGGCTACCATTTAGTTTCAAGATTAAACAAATTCCGCTGAGTGGTGAAAAGAGCAACGGATTCGAAATAATGGCCAAGGTGACATTTTAAATGAACATGAATAAATAAACCTGTTGCACAAGACGCCAGTAAAGCATGCCAGTGGCCTCTTTGGGCAAATGAAACACCTGCGTGATCTGCTGTCAGTCCACAGACAGGAACAACATTGGTACCTGAGCCCTGCCTGGTCGCTCAGAAGAACGAGCCCTTTACCGATTCTTTCCAGGCGAGACCGTGACCGTCACCTTCCCACAGTGAATCGACCAGTGTCACATATTTCAGTGCCAGCAGTCGCTGCAGCGCGACCGCTAACCATGGGAATACCAGCACTTGGTCTTTTTGAACAGACGGTACAATGGTGAACATTATAAATGAGATGTCCTCTCATTGCACATAGTCATGGTGGATTACAATTCACGGTACAAACCGGTGGGGAAGGACTTCATTGTTCAGCAGAAGTTTATAAAGGCTGTGTTCGCCCATTTTATTTTCATAAATTAGTTAGCCCTACATTTTATAAATGTGACAACCCTAAAAAAAAAAATAATAATAACTGACATCGAATTGCCCCTGTAGAAAACCGGTATTTAAAAAACGATGTGTTATATAACTGGTCATAGAGGACAGAAAATGTTATTGATAGGCCTACATGTAATCCTTCATAAACGACCACCAAAGCGACTGCCTGTGATCATAAATGATCAATTATGGGACGCGATTAAAGCGCTACGAGGCGTATATAGTAGACCTAGACAAATGACTTGACAGCTCATTGAATTTGAATAAATGATCAAAGATTGTCCTGAAACATATAGTTTTGCAAGTGAAATACTTTATAAGTCTTTATGAGTAGTGCGTCGTAGAATTTCATAAGCTATTGAGAATGTAAGTTGTAGCCTACGGGAATCCAAAATTATCAATGATCGGTTAAATGAACTGTTAACACATACTACGGCGACGTCCACCATTCTGCGTGTCCCTCAGAGAAAAAACCTCTAAACGCTTTGGTTATATGCAAGCGCATACACATAGCCACACTTCGAGGCGCAGCAGGTTGTAAATAGCCTTTTCTTCTATTCGCACGCCTTTTCCTTTATTGCCAATTTTAGCGACCTGGTACCTGAATTGCTTGCTGGTAAAGTGCCATTGGCGACCCCCGGTCTTATGTTTTCATTGCCTGCTTGAAGAGGTCAGGGTGTCAACTCTGGCTTGCCAGCGCGAGCGGCGAAACACTGGGAATCCCTGGGAATTCTACCACATGCGCCCGGGACCCGGCATCAGCGCTCTAAGGGTAGAAACGGGGCGCGCTCGCTCTCCAGATTGCCAGACAAATTACAATTGTGGTCGGGGGTGTGGAGGGAGAGATTCGCCTCATTCAGAATGATTAATAAATAAAATGCCCCCCCCCCAAAAAAAAAAAGAAAAAAAAAACGTGTCACATTAGCAGTCGTCCACACTGAGTTTTTGTTTCTGCATTTTGCAGTAAGTTACTATTGGCCACCGACTTCACTAGCCCGAGTAGGCTATAAATAGAACGCGCTACTATACAGAGTATTGCATGGCTAGGCAAGGCATGTACTCGAGGAATGGAATGGTCGTTTGATTTCCCGAAACACAACCATAAAGGTTATGTCATATAAAGAAGTTAATTAAAATTATCACATTGCATGTTAATCACTTCAGCGGTCTTGCTTGGACTGTATCGATCCAATTTTAGACCGGATAAGAACATACAATTGCTGAAACTATGGACCGAGTTAATTCACTATTTAAAAGTCAGACTTTAATACGATAAATATGTACTGCAGAGGAACAGGTGTTTAATGTCGTAATCCTCTTTTGACTAATCCTGTCCCATCATTGCTCTTCCTCCTAATTCTGCCACAGTACTTTCGTTACTGAAATCCCCTAAATCCCAATATTGGTAACCATTTGGAACTTTGGATAGTACACCTTTCACAGACTCAAAATATTAAGACTGGTACTTCATCTATAAGCAGACGCATCAACTTACATTGATATCTTTACAGACCTCAGGCCGTTAGCAAAATTAGTGTGATCAACGATAATGAAGAGTCATACAATCATTTTATCTTAATTTTCACGTAGAGTTAGTCCCTGCCTCATCAATAGCAGTCATCAATAACAGGTGTGCGCGTAGGTAATATAGTGAGTGATAAACCAAATAGGCCTACTGAAATACTTCTTGTTACATACATGTAACCAAAACCTGCACATTTTTCGTTTTGTCATAACTAACAAATAAATGAAAGTCCACACTGTTGGCATCTTCATCGTGCCTTGCATCATCACGAATGAAAAGGCTGTAGTGAAAGACCAGCCCCTATCTGGGATATTATTCTGAACAACAGATCGGCTTTATCAAGCTAATATAATAAAGACCCTAAGAGCATCATACATCATATACAAGGTCACGGCCAAATGAACATTACATCCACTTAAACACGAAGCCACAACACTGGCAAACAAAACGTGTCAGAGATCAGAGATCCATCCTTTAGGAGATTTAGAGCATTATTGATTCATTATTCCTCGGACTAATTGATTTTAGCTTTAATCTGAGACTCTTTTAGTGTCCCCCAGGCGGTTTCACACAGGGAGCTTAGCGAGGCATTTCCCCCTCTGCGCGTCCTGCACTCCGTCCCGCTACGCCGCGGTGGTCCGCGCCTGTCATCCGGCCAATTGCAAATCCTCCGTTAATACGCGTGAGAGTACACCGCCGAAAATCGCTTATGCGTTTCCACCCAAGCATCTACACGGACAAAACATGTGTCACCATCCAAGGAGATAATAAAATTATGTTACCCTACGACTGCGGGCGAGTTTTTTTTTATTTATTTAAATGCACTTCCTCGTGATAACGATACAGACACTTGTTTACGTGTTCCCAAATACAACTGATATGACAATATGTTCGTACAGATGTATCAGACTACAATATAGTTGCTGGCCTGGAGTGGACAGAAAGTAGTTTAACATCATTGGTGGCTGACCCTGTTTACTATACAGTATCTATCCAATAGAATTGTTATCCTTATAATACAACCACTAAAATAATCCAACTGGTTTCAGTTCTGGGTCTCATTGTATCCACCGTGTTACATTACATATTCATATTTTCTCTCGTATTATCATTGGCAGTATGATCGGAGCTGTGTTTCTCAGTTGACTGGTCTGGAACTTGACATGTGGTTCAAGGAAAGCAAATGTTTCACATGCACTCTGTAATATAGATAATAGCTGTGACGTTTGTTTTTATTTGTCCAACACCCCTTTAGACAATATAAAACACTTTTAAAAAATTTTTTGTGTTTTGGACAGTGCAACTATTGTCAGGATTTCAGTAAGAAACATACTTTAAAAATAGTGTTAGCATTTTACATATTTCTTGGATGCACACATATGAACCTGTCGTCAACAGAACATTCAACTGCAATCTAACGACCCCTGGTGGACAAATAGAGAAAATTCCGCTTAGAAATAGAAGTAAAAGTTGAAGTACTGAAGACCTGAAGCACACCAAGCAAAGGGAATTGGCATATTCAAAACCGCTCGCATTGTAAATGTATCAGTAATACAAACTTATGCCTGGTGTGCACAGTACATATCGAATGCACCAAAGCAAAATCCTCACTGATCAAGAAATCTCTGAGCTGCAACTAGTGAAGATGTTGCAAACTGCACCGAGTACCCCTGTAGTTTGTAAGTGCTGGATTTCAATCTGTTGGACATTTAATTCACCCATCATTTAATCAATCAAATCATTTTCAATTTAATGCTGTCACAAAGGTTTTGTCCTTGCAACACAGACCTTGTTTCTACATGTGTATACGTTTATCATCATTTCAATCATACCTTCAATCAATCTGTCTAAAAATGTCCAGAAATAAAAATCAGGCAACACTTACTCTAAGTGAGATATCTGTCTCTTTAATAATGAGAGCAGCTTACATTTAGGTTAAAATGTAACACTTTCAAAGAAAGCCCAAATGGATTGTTCTGTATGTTATAAAAATAATGTTGTTGACCACTTTAATTTTAGCTGCATGGTATATCTACTGAATGCACTCATGTTCAGAATATGGATGAACAGTTATTGGCTCCTTGATCAATGCAGGACATATGACTGAAGAATATTTGAAAACCATATGAAATATAGAATGCATCAACAAAGGCATGATTCCACATTACATTATTGTCATTTAGTAAACATTCTTACCCAGAGCAATTTACACAGGTTACAATTTTTACATGTTTTCCATTTATAGAGCTGGATATTTACTGAAGCAAATGCTTTGCCCAAGGGTACAGCAGCAGTGCCCCAGCGGGGAATCAAAACAGCAACCTTTTGGTTATGAGCCCTGCACCTTACCACTATGCTACACAGCCACCCTGTGCTACAGCCTGTGCACAATATGCTTTATTTAACCAATCAGAGGATTTCCTGAGGGTATGATGAAAATGGATATGATTTATAAAAACATCAACACAAAAAGGCTGTCCTGACATGTCAGAAATTCCCAGGAAAGGCACACACGACCTCCATCACAAATTCTCTTTCATGCCTTTAGCCCCCTCTGGTGGCCATAAGATGCAAAGAGCACATGCATTCTATCTCAGGGCAAGGCGAGTCAAATAGCGGCTTTACAAATCTAGTTTGATCATTGAGCAGCTAATAATCAGGTAGACAAACTAAAAACATATAAATATTTATCAAACATTCTGATTATCTGGAACTCGAGCATAACAATATTCTATAAATGCAGGAGACTAGTGCTATGATTTAATACAACCCCTCATTTTTAATATGCGCTGTTGTTCCCGTCAGCTCGGTTCAAGGCTGGTGACAGAAAGTAGCCAGTAAGATCCACTTACCCCAAGGACAGTCCAGGCAGGATGCTCCGGGCAGGATATGGCAGGCACACAGTCATCAGGAATAAAATCTCTTTCACTACAAAACAAAATTCCACTATGAATGGAAATTTCAAGATAGAAGAAGTTGTTTGTCAGTAGAAAAGTATAATAATATAATAATTATATAAATATTCATCACTATCAAACAAACAAATCACTGACAAGACTGATGTCATACATCATAATTTGTCTTAAATGGCAGTAAAAGACTTTCCCAAGGGCACCCCCAATATGGTCTCCTATCAGCATTTAGTTGGCCATGGCTGTGTAGTTGCTGTAATTTGAGTAAAATATTTGCTTGACATCAAAACCTGGGTGTAGTTTCTACACCAACAAGACTTCAAATTTGCTGAATTCCTGTAAAATCCAGCTGTCATGTCACTCAAAAACAACATACCTGCCCATTCTTGATCCTTGGATTTGTCCAGCATGTAGTCAAGCGTGCGCATCATCGTAGTCTTCTTATACCTGGTAAATACCCTTGGCATTGACATACAAAATGATTGTTCTACATAATCCAGCATCACCTAACCATCAACTGCCTAACCTCAGCAAGTAAGGTGTAAAATGTCTCCAGTCTGCCGCAGCTAAATAGGGCTAGCCCTGATGTGTACTCTAGCCTCATTTATTGAGCTGTAGGTGTGATGTTGCAAGTGTAATTTATGAGAGATCTTCAACATCAAATCCTGTATTTAACATGTTTCTGCATAATCCAGGTGTCAATCTCAACACACGGCGTGTTAGTATCTCTGGCACTGCCTTGTGCCACACCCTTGACTGCGTCACACCTCTGAGGAAGACTTTCTCCGTTGTGTACTGACCAGATGTAGATGTGCACCTCTGCCAGGGGAACAGAAAAGATGGAGCAAGACCGGAATCTGCCATCAGAGGAGAAGGTGTTGGGGCATGGTCCCAACAGAGGCTGAGGTGGGAGGGCTTCCTAATTCCAGAACCCCTCAGAAGAAGTGATGCTCGGTGCCTGACCAGCCGGCTGGGTCCTTGTGGGGGTGCAGTGTCGCATCCCTGAACTGCCACCTGCGCTGCATCCCAGATGCCTCTGTGTGGCTGCACCTCGTGTTCCCAGTGTCCATTCCCGTTACCCAGGCCCAATACAGAACCACCCCATAACACCTTTACCTTACTGTGATTTAGCTTTTATCCACAGTGGTGTAAATATGTTATCATTTTTACATGTTATTCATTTATACAACTAGATATCTACTGAGACAGTTGTGGGATAAGTGCCTTTCCCAAGGGTACCGCAGCTGTGCCCCAGCAGGGCGTCAAACTGGCAACCTTTTGGTTATGAGCCCTGCCCCTTACCACTATGCTACACTGCCGCCCACCTTCCCCTAGGCCCCTTTCTGACTCCCCACCAAGCATCAGAAAGCACTGCGTGGATCAGCAGTATGGTACAAGCTCGCTAGCATTCTGGTAGGCGAGGTGCAGTCCGTGCCGTATCGTTCACACCAATCCAATCGCTTTCAGATCCGTTTACGGAAACAATGACGGGCCAAGGGGGAGGGGCTAGGGGCGCGTCTGGATTGGGCCACGGTCATACGGTTCTGTGTGCATGTTTGGGTTCCCCCTCCCTTCATCCCCCCCTGTCACCCAGTGCATCGGTGTCACACACTGAACAGCAAAGACTCCATCCATACCAGCAGCCCGTCACCTCACTGTGTTCCTCCCGGTTATGGATCTTACCTCACTGGCTTCTGTAAAGGGCTTTCCACCAGGGCTATTGCTACTCTTCAAACATGACTGTAATGGCGTTCAATTTACATGGAGGCACAAATATATTAGAACATGTATCAAAACATCACTTTTATTCCAAATACCCAAAAGTGGAGCATTAAAAGTAATTAACAACTATACAATAAAAAACAATTTAGCTGAACCATAATTTAAAGAAATTTGTACCTTTTTTTTTTTTTTTTTTTTTAAAAGGTTGACATTTTGTTTTACCTTTTCACTGACCAACAAATATTCAGCAAGGGTAATGTTTATTAACAATGTACAAAATATTGCAAAGTTATATCTATTTGAACTGTACATTATTATTCTCAAAAACAAATAACTTTGCATTCTCAAGTATTAATTCATCAGTAGATGGAGAAATGCATAGCCCGTCCATTGTAGTCTTCAGTCAGCGGCCTCCATCATCATGTGAATTTATATGTGAGATTGTTAAGGTAGTCAATATATGAAATAGTCATTTTTTTAATGTTCCCCCATTATGCAATGCACAAATTGCACATTAGTCTAGTCTCACTGCAACAACCCGACAATGCAGTCAGACAAATGCTACCCTCTAATACACTCGTACACAGTGGCTATTTTTCACACTACAAGTCCCATAGTGCACCACAGTGAGGTATCTTCCAATGAAACTCGCAGGTATCCTACAACTTGCATGGTGCATGAGAGTGGTGAAACAAGACATTGACATACCCACCACTACCCCCTGCAGATCAGTCACTTTATATATCATTATAAACCGATCAGATTACCATGAAGGATATGATTCATAATCCAGCGTCTGTGTCAACACCCCTGTCAGTATGAACTCAGCATTGTGGACATCTGGGGGAGGAAAGGTTATTGTGAGCACAAATGTACCGGCAGCACAAAACCAATGTACTTCAAGACAGAAGCAATGAGGGTAAAAACTGTGTCCTTACCAATATTCTTCACAAAATATTCCCGGCACAAGTGGAGGTCATTTTCACAGGATATTAAAATGATCTCAGGTAGGCTCTACAAAAAAAGGAAGGAAAAATTAACCACATGGTCACCAGATTTCCTAAGTCAAACAAACAAATTTTTATCATCGAAAGACTCCTTCGGTAGTAATAATCCCCTGTATTTCAATATTCTAACGTGACAGACAGGTTGTTTGCCGGAGAAAGCAGTCGTACCTTGTTCTGCTTGTGCTCCATTATTTTGCGGAAGGAGGGCTGCTTGGCCAGCACCTTCCCCCCTGCGCACTCCACAATGGCCTTCATCGTTGCGAGGCTCGGACATATTCCTGGAGTTATGTAGAAGTACTTCCCCTGAAAACAATGGTAAATAATTAAGAGAAAGCACTTCACCAGAAAAAGCTGTGGAAACATGACATTACACTTGTGGATGGAAGTCGAAGGAAAAGGTGCTTCAAAACAGAATTCAGGAACACTCGAATTGTACATGAAATGAGTTAAGGGCAGTAGGGTAAATACCCCAGGTAAAGGCAACAGGGTAAATACCCCAGGCTAAGGGCAGCAGGGTAATTACCCCAGGCTAAGGGCAGCAGGGTAAATACCCCAGGCTAAGGGCAGCAGATGATTACCTTGAAGAGAGGGGCAGCGTGAGCCCTCCTCAGAGACTCATCCAGGCTGAAGCAGAAGAGCACCTCTGCCTCCGCATCCCGCAGCATGAAGTGCTGCTCATCTACAGAGAGAAACGCACATCAGCAACACCCTTCCAACAGCTGCATCGCCCGGCTAAATGCTCCCCTGCCTCCCCTAATGCATGTCTTTCTTTCCGTCCATGGAAGACTGTCTCAAAGCAATACGCCTGTAATGCAATTCAGTTGGAAATCTGACCCTCAGTACTTAGAGCATTCCCTCTTAAACCAAAGACAACATGTGACCACACATGCGCCGTACATCTCCTAGAAAAATCCTGAGCTGGATGGTGACATTGCAACTAAAAAACGACACACAGGAGACAAACATAAAAGACAGATGTGAAAATGGATATTAATGTAGCATCTTTTTTCTAAAATAATCCTCATCACTTTGTAGAAACATAAGGTAACTTACCAACAAATTTCTGGCTTTTCCAGCTTTCCTCCAGCCAGTCCGGGGTGACTATGTGCTTGACGATGGACATGGCAGTCAGGAACTTAACAGTCCGCGTCACCTTGCTCGCAACAAGATGCGTGCACTTCTGTGCGCTTTCTGCAACCTCCCCTCCGAGCTCGTACAGCTTCTACAAGGAACACACATGGAGTCCTTATATTTAAGACATTCCATTTGAGTCAATGGAAACCATCAGTAAGAAGCTACCCCTAAACCTCCCGAGAGAACATCTCTCAGGTATTAAACTGTCTTAAACTAGATTTGTTTCAAATCTAATGGTATAATGTACTTGTACCTCTACTACCTAGATTGTACCTTGTCCAGCCAACTATTGAAACTAAGTGATGCAGTGCTTCTAATATTGTTGACTCCTTATGTGGCTTTTTGCTTGTGTTGTACTCTGCCTCACTTGTAAGTTGTCTAGGATAAAAGCGTCTGCCAAATGAATAAATGTAAATGTAAACGTAACATTTTCAGTCAATGAGTTTTAGATTTAAAAAAAGTGTTTTCTGACAGATTGTTAAATGGCAGTAATGTAATTTAATGAAAGCGCTCAAAGACTAAGGAAATCTGTCATTTAAGTCTCAGATCCACCCTGTCTCTAATACTGAAACTGAATCATCAGTTACCTTGATGTACTGCTGAACCTGTGCGGGCTCGAACCCTGTGAAGAACACGTAGGGCGTGGACTCCGGTGGCAGCTTTTTCGTTGGCGTTGGCAACTCTTCGATCCTGCAACAAGCGCGAGACGTTTTAATTGCTAAATCACATCATGTTCATATTGACATTATGTAGCTCTTAAACTATTAAATCGGCGTGAACAGTGTGGCAGACTATAACCAGCACTGACAATGCTCAGTTTAGGTACTGTTTCAAATAACTTTGGTAATAAGCTGTTTTTCCAGTCCGTCGCAACTTGTCCCTGCAGTAAGATTCAAGTGAAACGTACCCAAATTTGTGGTCTTATTAGGTGCAACCTCACTCACTGCGACATGGTGACGTCACATGTGACATTCACTCCATACCCAAGGAGTAGAATTTAATAAGAGAATTGTTTCAAAGATTTCTCTCATAAATGCTGGCTGAAGCAAGTGGTCCGCAGTACTAACAGACCCCACTTCTGGTGTGACGTAGCAAGGATCGACAGTACTTCCCATTAGCAGTACTGCACTCCTTTAATTTAACGTTGCTCATCACTGTTTTACCTTCCAAAAGATACTCACCTTTTCTCGCAGACCGAAAGCTAGAGAAACGCACCTTTCAGCTGAGTGTCAAAGGGTGCCTGCTGAAGATGGGGGTGTTAGCAGCACTGCAGGGAGGCTGAGGGGGGGGGGGGCTGAGGGGGGGCTCACCTGGGCTTTTTGGCAGGGGGCTGCGGACTGGGCGTGTTCGGCTTCTGCTTCTGCTGAACCCGCAGGCTCTGCGGCGGGAGAGAGAGCGTGCATTTCAACAGGTTTATTAAACAAACTCTGGATCCTCTGCACAGTTCACCGTTAATGAGGAAAAAGACCGTGACATTATTCATTACACGCATTAGCATACTCAACTAGGTGATGCACCGAAATTGGATTCCACTGGAAAATTAGGGGGAAAAGCACTATGTCGAATAATATTGCATAAACAAGCCATTCATAAAAACACATTTGAGTGCCCAGCTTGGTTAGGGAGGACAGTAGCAACATATGATTTTTTCATGTTCATGAACACTTAATTGAACGATTTAATTTTAAAAAATATTCTGTCAACAATAGGTACATACTGTTAAAGGCACCTTGCATTGTGAAAGCGGTAGAAAATAAAGCCTGAACAAATAAAGCCCAGGACAGGGTATGATGCAGATATAATGTATATTTTTATGAACAGATAAACTCAGAGGTGAACGTCATTGACTTTATGCATGCTTGGTACAGCTCTGACCCTTCAATCAGCTTCTGGATGTTTGGCACTTACTAATAAGGGGCCCAGTAACTAACTGTACACATCAGTCACTCTTACCATTTTAACTCCTCCCTTCCTGACCTGAAACCCAAGCTGTGGTTAGTGGCACGAGTTGGCTAAAGTGCTTGTTGGAAAGACATAGCGGGTTTGTTACAACTGGACCTTATTTCCCCATGACATCCAAACAGGCCACCGCAATTGTAAGGTGTTGCTGTGTCACTATGCCTAAAGTCTCAAGCTGGTGAACAAGATTTTAGGCTGATTCCTGTGCAATTTACAATACTACTATTCTCTCTTATACATTCAGTAATTCTATTTTCAAGGCTCAACTTAATCACCCAGGAAAGGGTAAGGCATAATACCTATCTTGGCTTAAATGTTTTTTTTCATGTTTTGATTCACTCTAGAAAATGTCCAGCACATGTGAATGGCTCTACACAATCTTGACTTGCACATTTTCTGTAATGAAACTGACACAGATAATGCTACAGCTGAGTGAGTGTAATGTAGTGTACTGGCAAATCAGGGAAGGCCAAATCATCATAAAGCCTTTGAGCGCCCTCTAGTGTTTGACGACAGCGCACTGACAAAATGTAACATTAGCAACAAAGGACGCCCCCTTGTGGTACTAACACAGCACTACAATTAGGAGTCTCGGATCACCTTCCCAGCCACTTTCTTCATCCTTGCTTCTCACCACTCTTGAATGGTTTCCTAGTCTATCCCTGTTGAGTCTCTCGCATTACTCACTGTGTTTAATGCTCTGGTTTTTATCTGGACCACTTCTCCCTCCTTACCACCCCTCTTAACCAGCCCTTACATAAAACAAGCCGAAAGCAAAGACCTCTGCTAGCAACATCAGCATTCACATGTCATTACAAGACGAGGAGCCCAATCCATTGGTGGATAGGAAAACCCACAAATCCCTCCCTGGGATCTTACCCTACCAGACAACAAGACCCATCCTTGTTGAGGTTGTTACATTCTAGCTGGTAGAGTATAAGCACACACTTACCCCAAGTGCATCTGATGAGATCTTTAGAGGCGTTCTCCAGGCAGCTGAAAGGAGAGCACAGGCAGGGCACCACTCATTACCCAATCACAGAGCAGTAATAACAGATAAGACCAAAATTACACATCAACTATTAATATAGTTACATTTGTCCAAACTCTGTATAAGGCAATTAAAAGTAGAAAGTAGAAGTACTGTGTGCGTAAGTGCTTGAGCGGCCAGATAACAATCATGCAGCCACGTTTCCAATATGGGCAGTGACTGAAGTCCACAAACTGTGGCGGCAGTGTAGCGTAACGGTAAGGAGCAGAGCTCATAACCGAAAGGTCGCTGGTTCAATTCCCCGCTGGGGCACTGCTATCCTTGGGAAAGGTACTTAACCCAGAACCTCAGTAAATATCCAGCTGTATAAACGGATAACATGTAAAGATTGTAACATATGTAAGCTGCTCTGGATAAAAGTGTCTGCTAAACGACAGTAATGTAATGTAAATGAGTGTGAGCGCTGACCCAGCAGGTTCTGCACCAGGTGCTGATTGGGGGCCAGCGGGTCCTGCAGGTTGAAGACGGAGTAGCGGCTGTGCTGGATCTGCCGCAGCGCCTCGAAGTTCCCCAGGAGGATGTCACACAGCCACTGCGCGTTCACACAGGGTATCCTCCACTCCTTCGCCCTCTCGTACTTCAGCCCGCTGGGTCTGAACAGATACAAATCACAAGGAAAAAAGCACGTATCACTGAACAAGAGCTTTACGTCCACAAACACTTCAGCCCGCTGGGTCTGAACAGATCCGAATCACAAGGAAAAAACCACGAATCACTGAACAAGAGCTTTACATCCACAAACACATCCACGTCTGTTTTCCCTGTATTTGCACCATGATCCACTCTTTATGAGCAAGCATGCCAGTTTAAGTATGTTCCAAAAAACCACCTTTTAAGAGAACGTACCAGTTGATAGAACTGACAAATAAGGGAAAATGAAACCAGAGTTGCAGAATCAAGGTTTCTTGAAGTAGACCTGCCACGGCAGTGCTTTGCAACACACCACATTTCAGAGCAATTCAGTATCATATGCGGCTTCACTTCAGAGTAAATATGCTCACTGTGGCATCTAAGTCAGTCAAAGGGAACAGATCTCAGCGCTTACTCTTTACAGAAGAGTGCAGTATGGCTGTAGCAGAGGTACCCAGTGTGAGTGTAAAGGAAGAGAACTCAGCGCTTACTCTTTACAGAACAGTGCAGTATGGCTGTAGCAGAGGTACCCAGTGTGAGTGTAAAGGAAGAGAACTCAGGGCTTACTCTTTACAGATGAGGGCAGTGTTGCTGCGGCACAGGTACCCAGTGTATCTTGCTCCCGCCAGGTATGCCATCAATTTGAGGTCGTCACGATCAGTGTCCACAAAACCAGTTACGGAGATTATCTGCGGATTACAAATATATAAGATAAATAAAACTAATTAATGCATTCTCAGGTCCCCCCCCAGCCCAACAATTAAGGCAACACTCACAGAGGCATTCATGTATTAATACTGCAATATATACAGAAAGCAATAAAATTTTGTCATGAGAACAAAATCCGAGGAAATGTAACAAATGTAAGTGCTGACAGAGGGCTGTATGGATTCCTGTTAGCTCTGACAGAGGGCTGTATGGATTCCTATGTTAGCTCCGACAGAGGGCTGTATGGATTCCTATGTTAGCTCTGACAGAGGGCTGTATGGATTCCTATGTTAGCTCTGACAGAGGGCTGTATGGATTCCTACGTTAGCTCTGACAGAGGGCGGTATGGATTCCTACGTTAGCTCTGACAGAGGGCTGTATGGATTCCTATGTTAGCTCCGACAGAGGGCTGTATGGATTCCTACGTTAGCTCTGACAGAGGGCTGTATGGATTCCTATGTTAGCTCCGACAGAGGGCTGCGTACATGCTGGGAACAGGGCTTGGCTCCAGGGGGGAAGGCGAAGGGGAAGTGCAGGGTCCTGTCGGGCGGGGTCATCTTCTTCTTCCTCAGGACGGTGTTGAGCCAGTGGGCTGTGACACAGCGTTTCCCCTCCCTCAAGGCCTGGGGAACACAGGAGGGGCACTGTGTCATCAGCCACTCTCCACCCAGACCAAACATACAGCGCACACCTCACTATCCACACCTTGCTCTGTCATTCAGACCAACTGTCTCAAGCTAAACCACAACTGGTTGACAATATCAGCTAGCCAATCATACTTGCCAGTAATAAGCATTTTCCATGCTATTGGTATTGGCTGATGCGAAGCAGATAATGAGACTCTGATAACAGGCCAAAAATGCTTCTCCTCTCGTGTGCTGATGTGGTGCTACCCACCAATGTTAACTGCAATTCTTCTCACTAATTTTGCAGAACAGTCTGACCACACTAAAACCTCCCTGTCCATGAGACAGCTTGTGGAATTACCTGGAAGGTGACTGAAAATTTTGCGTACATTTCTCTTTTAAAAAATCCCAACATTTGTTCACAATTATCAAGCAAATTCACAAATGAAAAAGTGGGATTATTAGCCTAACTGACTGCATAACTTAGACTAATTCAGGCATACGCACAGTATTAATGGATAACCAACAGCCAGCTTTAAACATCTACAGGCTACATATTATTTTACATAATAGCCATAATACACAAAATCATTTCCACACTTCTAGGATTATGAGTTGCATCTATGACATTTTAGCTCACAATAGGCCATCACTTGACAATCACATGGAAACCTACCTGGACATACATAGTGCTGACTTGGCTCTCACACAATAAGTGAGTACAACGATTGTTAAGGGAAGAATCCACAGTCCCGCCGTAGGCTTGTATAATCTGCAACCCAGGCACACAGTCAGCATTTAAGGAAGCATAAACAGAAGTCAGTATTACTACTAACATACCCCCCCCCCCCCCCCCCAAAAAAAAAAACTATGTGCCGTATTCAGAATATAGTTCAGGCAAAATACAACACAACAATCATTTAAAATAGGGCTGTATTACTGACAATGTAACAAACAATGTAATAACTATTTAACAAAGAGTTACAAATTTGATCCAACTCAAACCACAGCATCCTTCCCCCAGATACTGTTAGATTTTCTAAGCATATCATTCTGAATGGATTAAAATTAAAGTATTTTTACCAAAATAATACAGGCAATAGTGAAGCACTAAAACCACTAACTTCAGACAGAACTAGAAGCATACAATGACACAATGAAATATTTCAGGAATGCAGAGATTTGTGTCTCCTTGTGGAGCATGTGGGAATGGTGAGATACAGCCAGGTTAATGGCAGCTGGGACACGGTGCCTAGAACAGCTCAGCCTTAAGTAACAGGAGACACTTCAAAGACTCCAACACTTACCCGTTTCCACGTGGCCAGCAACTGCTTGTCTGACATCTGCTCTGGGTAGTCAGCAATCGCAAAGATGCAGCCAACCAAGAAATTATCCTCAGGAACTATGAAAAGAATTATTTTTACTCCACTTGTGTCAGATGTGCCAGCATCTGACACATGATTTTGTTACTTCACGTAAGTTCATCTAACTTCCATCTAAGAAACATTCAAGTCTAATTCAACTGCAATTCTTTAAATGTATATGCCGTTTCTTTCCAAAAGCTCATTTGATATTCTTCTCTTTTTCCATAACCAGCTCAACAGCAATCAGATTCTCCTTCAATCCCCAGAATGCATTTTTTCATTTTCAATCTTTAATTTCTAGGAATTAACCAAAATGTGCATGCTGGGTACTGTAGACGAAAAAGAGTAAGGCTGAAGGGACCACAGTCCTTTTCAAAAAAAAAAAATGCACAAATTCACATCCCTGTAAAATATAAATGGCTTCGCTGGTACAGGACCATTATGGGAACATTTTTTGAAGGCTGACTGACATTCCAAAAAAAAAAAACAAACAAAAAACAGACCTGCTACACGAAAATCAAGTATACATTCACTTCATATTCATTAGAGAGGTAAGTCATTCTGACAGTTAGGCACACTTAATCTGGACACACCACAAGGAACAACTTAAAACACACTGCACTACAGTGCTGCTTTCTGTTAATGGTCATGTGCACAACAACACACACAAAGCCCTATAGTTTTAGCCCTAAAGGATGGATATCTTAAAACCGAACTGCAACCATATCCAGTAGAACATGTGAATGCAAACTTACTGTCTAAGCCAGGCTCGTGCCCAAACAGCTGGTGCTGTTGAGGCGGCTGTAGTTGTGTCTGCTGCTGCTGCTGCTGCTGGAGCTGCTGTGTCTGGTTCTGCAGAGGCTGCTGGGAGTTCTGATTCTGCAGCTGCTGCAGCTGCTGCTGCTGCTGGAGAATGTGCTGCTGCTGCATCTGCTGCTGCAGGAGGTGCTGCTGCTGTTGCTGGAGGTGCTGCTGGTGCAGCTGCTGATGCTGATGATTCTGCTGCTGTTGGTGCTGCTGCTGCTGCTGCTGCTGCTGCTGCAGCTGCAGCTGCAACCTGTGCTGCTGCAGCAGCTGCTGTTGCAAGGCATGCTGCTGCTGCTGCAGTTGCTGCAGGGGCGGCCTTAGTATCTGCTGAGGGCGCAGCTGCTGTTGCGCAAAGGCATGTTGCTGCTGCTGCTGCTGCTGTTGTTGAGAGAAGATCTGCTGGTGGATCTGCTGTTGGTGCGGCTGCTGCAGGAACTGGTGCGTCTGCTGCGGCGTCTGCGGGAACCCGGGCTGGGGAATCTGCTGCTGCTGCTGCTGCTGCTGCTGCTGCTGCTGCTGGTGCAGCTGCATGAGCTGCGGCTGCTGGAGATGCAGGAGAGGGTGCTGCTGGGATAGCTGCTGGGGGTGATGCTGCTGTTGCTGCTGCTGTTGCTGTTGTTGTTGTTGTTGCTGGGGGATCTGATGCTGCTGCTGCTGCTGCTGCTGCTGTTGCTGCTGCAGCAGCTGCTGAGCTTCTACAGAGAGCTGCTGACCCTGGGGCTTGGCCTGGTTAAACAGGAGGGGGTTCGGCGGAACACCAGGCTGGCTTTGATTGGCTTGCTGTTCCAATGACTTTGTGGATGCTGAGAGGGACTGCAGAATCTGCGGTCAAGTTGAGAATACAAACATACCTGAAATGAAGGCATTCTGAGAACAAAGGCAGTAGATGTCAAAGGCCACAGACACATGCACAGCATTGCACGATATTCAGATGTTAGTCAGAATACTTCACAATATGGAGTATCCTGATTGAGGCTGAATACGGAATGTTATGATTACAAAAGAGGTGCAGTGTTCCATTAGAAATTTCACTAATAATATTAACCATCTGAACATCATATTTGAGCTTCAGTTCACTTATCTAAGGAAACGTATACATCACAAATAACTCTGGATACAAGACTACCTAGCAAATAACAAGCATTCAACAACAGTAGATTAAGAATATGAAGTGAAGAAATGTGTGAATAATTTATAGGCTGATCACAAAACAGCTAAAAAATCTGAAGTCTGTTAAGTTGAAAATGTCCAGCATTTTGTGCTCAATACTTAAATATTTCATTTAGGGTGGAAGCATCAACCCTGTTCACAACATCAAGAAATACACAGCAAACTATTCTATATAAAGCTGGTTTACTGGTAGAGTCGAGTCCCTGGTGTGAATGATGACCAGTGAGGCGTACAGGGCTTACAGAAGGCTGACTTGTGTCAGGGTCATGTGACTCGGGTCTCAGACCAGCGAGTGAGAGAAGTGACACCCAGCAGAACCTCAGCATGGTGTTCTAAACACTAATCCAAGATCATGAAAGAGCACGGGCATGAAAGTTCACACAGTTTAGGACAGACTTGTAATATTATGTCTAGTACAATGTCTGGGAGCAACTAACTTACGGCCCCCATAAAGAAACAAACAAAATGTCAGAGCATTGATTTTATCAGGTGCTTAAGCTGGCTGGAAAAAATCTCCATACTTGAAGGTATGAATTAAATAAAATTTTAACACACTGCCGTCCCCCTATCTGTCCAACTGCCATGTCCTTTAGAATGACACTGCGCAGTGCTGGCTGTAGTTTATTCCAAACACCCGGCTGTTTAAAAACAGCAACGAAATATGAGATATTTTACATAAACGGTAAACAGCTAATTCAGTTCATAATTCAGACACTGAGAATTCTCAAATATCCAGAACTTCACCTGCAGGTAAATGTGGTCCCTCATTTAGTATAGAACAAAAAGGAAGCTGAAATCAAGGCCTATATAATAGTTTTACAATACATTAAAAAATAATCTGAATTACCAGACGCATTCATTAATTAATAGATTTAATAGATGAATTAACAGATGCAGAGCGGACTGTTCACTTACATGTGCTACATTGGAGGGCCTGGTAACCTGTTGGATGTCAGCGTTGTTTGTGATGTTTCTCAGCGTCCGCGCGGCCGGATTCCAGGAGGCCATGACCTCCGGCCTCTCAGCCCCCGGTGCTCCGGGCCCCGGAGGCCCCCCCGCGCTGCTGCGGGCGTCCGCGGGCGGCACGCCTCCCGGCACGGGCGGCACGTTGGCGCACAGGTTGATGAGGCCCGAGTCCTTGCCCTGCGGCAGGCGCCGCTTCGCGCCCGCCGGCTGGGGCACCTCCGCCGGCGTCCAGTTCAGGTTGCGGTCCTCCTTCTCGGGGGACGAGTCGGACGAGTCGTCGAACATGAGCTCGCCGCCCTTGTCGCGTTTCGGGGAGAGCCCCGCCGCGCTCATGGGCGAGCCGTCACGGAACGAGGCCGGGCTGGACCCCCTGGAGCGGCGCCCAGTGTAGCTGCCGTCCGACTGGGAGCCCTGGTCGTACTCGTCTCCGCTCTCCTCCTCCACCTCCTGGTAGGTCAGCCGCGGGTGGTACGGCACCTCATCCTTCCTGCTCTTATCTGCCACCGAATCCAAAACCCACTCCGGGGTTACAATCTTTATACTGCTGTGATTCAGGGCACACTCATACTTCTCCTGTAACACAAGGACAAACAAAAAGATATTAAATCACAAGCAAGAGAAGCACAACATATATACAACATATAACTATAATATAGAATTATTTAGTATTATATCTTATGTAATATATATTAATATAATATATACATTACAATAATCTACAAACTAATATAATATTATAATATTCAGCCCATCAAAACAAACTGATGTAAACCATTGTGATAATTTTGAACATGTTCTGGTAAAATTCAGTCTTTGATAACAATAACGTTTCTCACATTTAACTGTAGCTCTGAAGTGTGCCTGAATGTGAGTTATGTGCAAAGTGTCTAAGACGCATTATCTGTATTACAGTTAGGCCTACAGCCACAATAAACTAAGAAAGAGAGACCTAACTTTACTCTAAGACAAGCTTTGTTCGCCAGCTCTCACAAGTGGAAAAGTGAAAGTCTCTGAGCTGGGTGTAGTGAGTGTGTTGTAGTTCACCAGTTAACAGGAGCTATACAGATCACCAGTTAACAGGGGCTATACAGATCACCAGTTAACAGGGGCTACTCAGATCACCAGTTAACAGGGGCTATACAAATGTTGGAGAGTGAGGGTCATAAACTGCGAGACTGGCTTCCTGCAATAACATTTAGACAAAGCAATGCCTCAGGCGCAGCTAATGAAAGCTGTACAGACCCAAAGCAGGCCTGTCAAAGGACTGCCGACAGCCGTGCTGTCCGTAACGTCTGTCTGGCATTTAACATCAGCCAGATGCGCCAGTAAACTCATTTGTTTGCTATACAGACACTTAAAACGTTACACAAGCTGTTTCAATTTCCTCTTCCCCGGTGGCGACAAAGATATTCAGGGGGGTCTCAGACAAGCAAACTGATCTGAAGGCAAGCAGACAAGAGGAAAAAATCTGCCAAGGGCTAACTGTTGTAGCTGTGTGTAAAAGGTGAAAGCTAACCTTTATATTGACAATATATCCACAGCAATGTAGCTACCTATTGGCATGTCGATAAGTGTCTTACAAAATCTTTCTTCCATTGTTATAAATGATTGGGTGGCTACTTGTTTTTACTGAATTATCTGTTAGTAGTAATAGTAGTGCTATAAAACAACACAGTCAGTCTGAATAGAATAGGCGGCTATCAAGGTTATTCTGACAACTTAGGTGACTAACTGTGTAGCTAACTACCTTGTAGTACAACAAGTCTGATATGCTACAGCTCACCCCCATAACACCCACACCCATCGAAGGAAGAGGTAAAAACGGAGACATAGTTACCCCTCTTGGCTCTGGCACAATCAAGTGAGTACACTTCTTGTTGAGATTAAGCTGACAATCTCCTCCATAGAAGGTTATTAAGGCCCACAAGGCATTGAGATCCTCTCGCAACTACCACAGAGAAAAACAAAGGTAAAAAACATGCACATTACACAGTCTTTTACATTTGCAACAGTGGTGTGACATACAACAATATTTAGTTCAAAACCTAGACTTATTCATAGGACGTATCTTCATCGTTACAGTATTTCCAACAAACAATAATTAATTTCATACAAGAGAGAAATCAGAAATGTTTCACCAATTAACTAAAACAAAAGCTTCTTTCAGTAATCAGCGTTTGAGATCCAAAACAGTTCCACTGCAGTATTTAAACTAAAAGCCACATTATCTTACTTCTGGTAGAGTGGAAGTACACATACCTTGGGCAGACATGCTGTTACACCAAAGAAAATCTGTCCTGATTCTGGGGAAAATCCTGTCACTCTGTGAAATGCTCATTAAGGAAATCTGCCAATGTTCAACAGACTCACCTTTACGCATCTGAGGTTATTATCAAAACACAAATGTCCCATGTGACATCTGTTCCAAAGACTTGTGGAAGCATCGTAACATTTTCACCCAGGTGGCCCTCATTCTCCACTATTACATACCCCTATACTGTAATATGTCAAAAACATAGCATTGATTCCATCCTAAAGAAGATCAACATACTGACCCTGAACCTCAACTCTGCTGAACAAATATTTTGACATTCAGCAATTTACCAACAAACGCAATCATGTTTGCTGAAAAAAGTTATTAATTACAGAATAAAGAGTTAATATCACAATGAAATAAATAACAATCCCATTACACTTAAAACCTGCTCTAAAAAGCAAAAACACAATTATGTGAGTAAAACATAGGCACTGGTTAGTTACAGTGACATCAGCTCTTAATTAAGATGAACTTAATCCTTGCTCTGGTACCCAGACATTGGAATATGCAAACAAATAACCCCTACTTTGGCTTGAAACAAACTAATTTAGAACATATTCACTTGTTGAATGAACAAGCATGAAAGGATACGGAAGCAGGTCTCCACATCTTACTGATAAAACAACCCATGATGGCTGAAAGAAAAAATGGGTAAAACATCAATGCTTTCAAAGACACCACACATTTTTCAAATATGGTATTTTGCAGTTTATTGTTGGACAACACCAAGCATATTCAACTTATTCAACTTATTTAACCATGATTTGTGTTCAATGGTCTTTCCACCTCAAGCACAAAATCTGCAAAAACAGCAAGCACAATGGGCTTAATTGAATGAATGGTGAGAGCTTGGCTCATACAGAATTCAACAGAGCAATCTTCAATCACAGCCATGTAGATCACTCTCTGCATATGCACCTACTGTAAGAATGACTTTACACTACCCATGTCAAATGATGGGGGTCTCCACAAACAAATTAACAATGGTGCAGCACTGCAATGAAGTGAAAGATCTCTTCAGTAAGATGACAAATTATGACAAAATTATACGGATAATATGCAGTATTGTAGTAAAAGCCAGAGTTGATGGGTTTCTAGAGCAGAGCAGTCCTACAATTTCTTGTATGTAGCAAGTGATCTTGGGCAAGAAAGGAATTTTTACAAAATTGCTGGGGCTAGGACTGGCACACGGATGTTAAATATGTTGGTGAGAGGAAAAAATTAAGAACAACAACTCAAGTACAATCTTTTCAACTCCTAGCAAGGAAGGCTATGGAAGGACAGATAACAGTCTGGGCTGGTGTTTGACATTGAAGATTTCCATAGCAGCAGGCTGGTCATTAATCTCTGCTCTCCGCAAGACCAGAAGGAGTAAAGCCAAAACGACAATCAAAACTCAAAAAAGTTATTTCTTTAACCTTTTCACTTTTGGTAATAATGCAGCACATGAACAATCTCTTTAAAAAGTTTTTAAATAGTCTAATAGAAATCTAGTATAACTTCACAATTTATATTATGCATTAATGCATTAAATTATGCATCTTAAAGTCTCTGTTTTCCATACTCAAAGACTATATTCTGAGGTAATATTCTGGGACACTGCTGCTGTACCCTTGGGCAAGGTACATACCCCAGAATTGCCTCAGTAAATATCCAGCTGTATAAATGGGTAACATGTAAAAACTGTAGCCTGTCCATTGCTCTGGATTGGAGCATCTGCTAAATGCCCATAATGTAATGTAACATTTGCTCTAATGCAAACCACATTTATGCTTGAAATCACCATAATGCTTCAGATCAGCATTTTCCAACACTGGAACAACACAACTGTTTCAGAACGAATACACAAGAGGGTAGATGAAGAGTTTCCCAAATAAGATCAGTATCAAATTCTTGATCAATCAAAACGAACAGGGACTTCAACTTACACATTAATGTAAATATGTTAAAGAGTATAATGACCTGAATTCACCATGATGCTGCAGCTGTATCGCGGTGAAGAGAAGCATCTACTTGCAACATATAAACACAACTGGTACCAAATTCACACAAAATTCCGGGAACAATCCTTACCTTCACGACAGGTAAATCGAAGACCTCGCGTGATTCGCTGACCTCAGGGTTATCCCCATCCTCTGCGATGATGTGCGTCGCCAGGGCATTGTAAGAAACTTCCTTTGCTTTTCCAGCTTTCAACAGCTGCACGACCTGCAAAGAGTATTTCGGGTTTTTTTTCGTTCGTCACATAAACTGCTAGAGAGCAAGCTGTGTAGCGAGCTAACTACCCTATGACAATTTATATTCCCAACCCAGCCGTGAAGGTGATTCCCCAGCAAGCTAGCTGAGCAAAAATCAAAATGTTTGGTATATATTACTGCTAGCTAGCCAATACAGTTCTCAAGACCTATCTTTACATGTATATAGCTAGATGGAAACAATGCACTCTTTTCCAGCATATAATAATTACTCTTCACAGTGCTTCCACAAACAAATGTCTCCCTAACAATCTTGTGTGGGACAATCTATACAGCTAACTAACCATGAATGTGACAGCATAACGGAATACTGGAGTAAACGACAACCAGAAGCATTGCACACCTGCAACAACCAGGTATAGCTATTATTAATTCGGATCTCCGAATTACACAGACATTCTTACAAACACAGATTTAAACATTTTGCACAAGGAGAGGGCATAGTTTGCCACCTTCGAGATGGCATTTGCATCTTGCTTGGAAAACGGCTGTCTGGCTAGCTAGCGACATAGACTCTCATTATATGGCAGGAAGTGCTCCTTAGCAACATCCTTTCCTGACAGCCGACTAAAACAATAGCACGGGGACCTCTGCGCATGCTCAATGCTGAGCGCACAATTTTGCAAGTTGTTAGAGTCAATCAATTAAAAAATAAGACGAGTCGTTAGAAGAATATGGTGAAAGGATAGCAGCGGAGAAGCTAAGCTATGCTCTACTATGAACTGTACGAAGTTGGACAACATGCCGATCATCGCTGCTCGATAGTCTATGCTACATCACCTATGTGGATAGCTAGCTAGTCAAGCTAACCAACTAGCTAATGATAAGATTGCAACCTACAAACAAGCCACAGCTACAGTTCACATCATCTGTCTAGTTATGCACAAATGATACAAAGTTGCCTGTGCTTTACCCGATTAGCCAGCTAACGCCATGTGCATACAACTTTGAAAAAAATTAAATGTTAGCCAACTAGCAACCCAACTGTAGAGCGAGTCGTCTCCGTGTCGTCCAAGCTAGCTACCAAGCAATGATAATCCCTTTTACCTTTTGGTCAATATCCCCAACCACGTAAAATTTAACATCTTTGAAAAGCTCATCCGGAACCTTTAACTCCTCATCCGACATAATTTTAAAGACGATCAAAGAAAAATGCAATACGACAGACTTGTCAAAGGCAATAAAACCAGACAAAGTTAGCTAGCACGCTAGCTATTCCTGTATGTTTCTTCCCCTAGCAGTAGACTAGCGCCAAACACTATTCGGCGGGCTCTGGGTCGTAACCATTACTCTTTAGGGGTAAGAGTAAACGTGTTATAGTTTTATTCGTTCATCATGCCGCCTTTAGACACTTTTGGCGAAATCGTGTGTGTTTACAGTACATATTTAATGTCGAATTCATCTGTAAAGGACGTTTCTTGTGACCACCGTGTTCTATTTTACAAGATAATTCTAAACACCTCCCTTGTCTCAATCTTTTCACCTCTGTGGGAGGTGCTGTAGGTTACTCCCGCTTTTGACGTTGAGGCGCGACATCTGGACGGTGTTCAGTGCTGTCGATAGAGGGAAGTGGACCAAGAAAGGTGGAGTAGAAATTGATTGGTGTGAAATGGGGATAGCTTAAAAAAAAAAAAAAACTATGTGAGAATTGAAGAGGTGAATTAATGGGGACCTTGTATGCAAATGTGAAAACAAAACTTTTAAAACCATTTTATTATCATTTAAAAAGAGACTCGGACAATCGGATGACATAAACGCCATTCTAGTAATGCTGAATTTACAGAGTTTGGAAAGAACCCATATAAACTCAGCCACACGTGTCCTTCTGGATAATTGCATTCATGGAATGAAAATAACATTTGCCATTTAAAAGCATGCTGTTTGCTCCTGTGGATGACATCAACACTAATCAATCACAAAACAGCAGTGAGATATCTTGTTTTTCTGCCCCTGCCCCTGCAATGCATGGCATAATGAATCTTCACAAAAGTCTAAAAGCGTACAAAAATGCTTCTCACTTCTCTGTCAGTCAGTACTAATACTTCTGTGCACAAAATGGTCTTATAAAGGTGAGGCAAGGATTGAAAGGTCCTCCTAAAATTAAAAATAAATAAATAAATAAAAATCCACAAAATGCTTGAACCCAAATTTCACTAAGCAATGGGTGGTATTACCTAACAAAACGTTCCATAATCCTGGGGACCTTCTGTGTATGCTGGTTTTCATTCAAATCTCATAGTGCTGTAGGAAGTGGTTGTGCTAACACTACACTAGAAGAAAGGGTTAGCAAAGACTAATATTTTCCCCTAACCATTTACAATAAATTACTATTCATCTTAAGTTACTTTGATGAATAAATTGCTTACTATGGTTCCAAGAGTCATTGAGAGGCAGACTTGGCATAATAAGTGTACAGGAATTAAAGACAAAGGATGTGCAGAGTATTTGGTGAGAGAGAAATGTCGCCCTCGTCTGGGGAGACAGTGCCATCCCAGCAGCGCTAATTTCACATTCTGCAATGTTCTTCTTCAGCCAAGCACACAGTACTCAATTTGTGGGATATCTGTGGGACCAAGATATCACGAGTGTTATGTCGGCCCTGTGTTTTCCTGTTTTGCCATCTAAAGAGAAGACAGTCTTTCAGACTTGATGTGTCACATCCATGTTTCAGTATTTTCAAGTCTGGCACACAGCCATTAAAACTTGTATGCTTCCTTGTATGTTTTTTTTTTTTTTTTTTGTAGAAGTGGATGTCAGAATTTTGGAGGTTTACTTTCAGATGTGTATTATGTGTTACCATTAAAATTTGAATGGTATTGTCCTACATGTATGTCATACATATTGCACTGCAAAACTCCAGGCACGCATTTTGGGTTCTCTAGACCACGCTCCATTTGGCACCGATACTTGCGCATTCATAGTTAGTGGTGTCCTCTTTGTGAAACGTTTCATGCCACTTTATGAGCTGCTGTTTATGTCACTCTGGATAAGAGTGTCTACTAAATCACAACAATGTAAAGTAATTTTGGGTGCTTGGCCCTCAAAATGGCCCTGCTTACAAGTATATATTTTGTTTTTACTTAATCCAGCACTGATACCGTACATTTAATTCTGTTTATACTTCAAATACTTCAGTGATACTGTATTGAGCCTTCATTATTTGAGTTCTAGGAATATCCTGTTATCTCCCAACTGTAACATTGATTTGACTGTACATTTTAATTCATGCCAAATAAGAGCTTGAATTTGAGAGAGGAAGAGAAAAAATTACAATAGAGAGAAGGAAGGAAGGAGGGCCGGCACATCACACATTGTCAACTCTCTAAGCAAAACCACATTCATATTATTGTTAGAGATGTCCCGATACCGCTTTTTCCACTTCCGATACCGATACCGCAGCTTTGGCTATCTGCCAATACCAATATCAATCCAATCCTTTGTTTTACTCTTGAATAGTTGATAATAATAATAAAATGTATGGAAGCACTTTGCTCATGATGGCCAATTATCCACCTACAAACATCTCGCTCAAATGGAGAACAAACAAATACTTCCCCAGTATATAGTCCACAACAACAGTTGGTTATGAAAGACTGCCACCCTTTATTCAAACACTAAAAAAAATGGGGCCTCTGAGAGGCTCACAGGGTAAGATATTTGCTTGGGAGCCCTGCAATCGGCAGTTCGAATCCTGGTCTCGCTACCAGGTTTGTCGATTCGGCTGTAATAATTTATAGTTATTAGCTACATACCCGGAATGCTCAGAAGCTTACTACGTCCCTGGTTATTAGCTAGCTAGCTAGCTTAGTTCTGTCAAAGTGCCAAATCCAAACATGAGTTTATAGTATTAACATTACAAAGCTACAAAAAACTTGATAGCTAGCTAGTGTATTAGTATCCCTGTAAGCACACATACATCTCCGAGACGTCTATGTGATGTATGCCGATAGATCTAGAAGAGGTATTTAAAAGAGCGTTTGCTCACCTGGAACAGCGTTTCTCAAACCTCTCCTGGAGGACCCCTTGTCCTGCATGTTTTAGATCTCTCCCTGCTCCAACACAGCTGATCCAAATGATCAACTCGTTATGAAATCCTGAAGCTAACTTCACTTCTTGGTGTTAGACTAAGATTACGAATTCACGGCATTAGTAAGTCCCCAGTAGGTTGTTGAGCTTATCAACAATTTGAAGGGGCTGGGAGGCAGCGCACACCCTCAACCTGTGCCCCATTTCTGCATGCAAGGCGTGGCATAGTCTAGCTGTTGCTTCTTTGTAGATGAAGGAATCAAGAAGCGGCCAGAGCAAAGGCAGGACTTTCTGCTCCACTGTCTGGGGCTTCCTCGTGTAGAGGTCTGGAACCAGCTCTAAAAGACAGACCAGAAGCAAGACCAGCCTTTAGTAATCGTACCACTCAAATATTGTCATGTATGTTATGTTTTAAAAAATTCTGATGAGATAAACAATTTTTTACATATTGTCAAGCATGTAACAGTGAAGAAATTCCCCAGACTCAAGTGAAAGCTCTTGCAATGAGCAGTGAGGACCATACCTGCCACCATATCAATAAGGATTCCTCTGGCCCTTCCAGTTAGGTGCTTTGCCTTGCTGCAGAAAATATCCACCAGCGCAGCGTTGTCTGCAACAGCAGAGAAACAAAAGTTCACAGCCCAGCACTGTCACCACCACAGCTTGAGGGAAACTTCTCTGGGCACCAGAGGAGACCCAGGGAGAGTGTAGGAGGTGCTGCAGACGTTACCTATGTTTTGGATGAGAGCTTGGAGGGTCCTGATGGCAGTACTGCAGATGGCATCATTCTTTGTGTTAAGATGGGTGTCCACAATGCAGGGGACCAGGGCATTTACCACGGGGGCCATGTCGTTTTTCAGCCGCGGAATTATCTTCAGCAGGGCCTCCAGCGCGTGCAGGTTTATTTTTCGGTTGGCCTCTAGGAGCCTCGCCCCCAAGGCATCAAAAACCTTGCCAGAGAGAAAAATATGAGGGTCCATACCTTTGACACACAGTGATGCTTAACCAGACAACTGTTCATATTTGTTCAAACCCCCTGTCTTATCCAACAAGTCTTTGATTGGTTCCATCAGAACACTGTGAGTGATTCAGTTTTTAAACCACAAAATTCTTGCCCGAACGGTACAGCAGGAGTAACCTCTAGCCACTAAACTGCACAACTGGGCTGACTCACCGAAAATTTGCATCCCAGGACCATGCCGAGCCTCTGCTCAGAGTCTTTGACCAGCTGGTCTATGCCTCGCAGACGCTGTCTGAAATCCTTGGACTCCATGATGCGCTTCAGCTGCTCCTCGTACACTATTTTCTCCGCAATCTTGGGGCACTTATTGCGATTGGCGGCATGGCTTTTCTCAGAGATGTTCTGAGAGGTGTGGCCTCTGGTCGGTGTGCGGACACGAGGCATTCCAGCCCATCCCTGCAAAGAACAAAACACTAACACTACAGATTCCTCCCAATGCACTGACTGAAACCCATAATGGAAATGCAGTGTCTCTCCCAACCACTGCAGAAAAAAACAGGCATACACTGGCATGTCTTCACGTTGCACTGCCTCAAAACCACCAGTTCAGAAACTGTTATCTGACCACATATGTGGGTTTTAGGGGGGACGCCCCTGGGGGGAAACTGAAGCCCATATTCTCCACCACTCAAACAGGGTCCGCATTTGGAGTTCACAATCTCCCCTCTCCTTCTGCACCCAACTGGAACCTCCATTCTGCTATGCTCTCCTGATGTAAAATAATGGAGCTCCCTCCACTCCAATCTCCTACTATAACTATATACTACACTACTATATGGGTGAGCTGATTACCTCTTTCTTCAGGATGCTCAGCTTGTTCTGGAGCTGCAGGTTGGTTTTCATCTCCTCCATAAGCATCCTGTCATAGTCACTGTCATGGTCCAGGTTCTCTGACAGTGCCTTGAGCTGTGACAGCTTTGACTCCAGTTGCTGGGACTTAGCTTGATGCTGTCATTGAGAGGCCACAGGAGGGACAAGGGGAGGATAAGCCACAACCGAATTTGTCTACATGGCGAGGCCAAAAGTGTTCTTGTTCCAAAGCATTTTGCCAGCAGATTTTTGTCCTTTCAACATTTAACAGATGAAGGACTCTATTCAAATCAAAACAGTAAAAATGTCTATGCATGACACTGGGCCTTACAGAAATCCTTGTACAATTCAGATTAATAGCAATTTATGATACCCATTTCCACAGAGATGCTGACACTTTCCTCACTCGGGCACCAGGTTTCTCTGATTACTTGATCCATTTATTCCTAATCAGGGACTCAAAGTGCAAGGTGAGATTATCAAGTACCTGCTTGTTGGTTTCCTCCGCACTACGCAGCTGCACTTTGTGGTCCTCCTGCATGCGCTGGTACATGAGCTGCTGCTCCTGGTACCTGTCAAATTCCATCTTCAGCTTCTGATAGCTGTCGGAATCATCTGAGACGGGGAGAATGAGGATCAGAACATCAGAGAACTGCATACTCCCTTTTAGGCAGGAGACGATTCGTTCAGCTCACTGTACGATAGGCAATGTTTCAAATGGAATTCACAAAAAGAAATTATTTCCTATAGTAGCTTTCCTAAAATTATGCCGCTGGATTCTCTAGGTTGCTAGTGAAGGAGCTAAGCTCAGCTGGCATTTGTGACATCTGTTTTTAGTTTACATTATGTAAACTACTCACGTCAGGCAGTACAATTATATTGCTGAATTAGGCTACTATTTTATATAATATGCCTAATATACAGTATGCTTATACAATAAATACAATATACAATGAAGTTGTGAAAATTTAAGCGAAAATTCCATTTATCTGCGGTATAAGGGTGAACTCTTGCACTGACAGGATATTTTTTGAAAAATACTGTAAATCTAGCCAATTTTAATCTACGTCACGTGGTTATTTGATTTGGAGGTGTGTTCTCAGGGCCACAAAACATTTGTCATTTTTTGACTTTTCGAAATTCGAAATTACAATATTTTGTCTCATGCCTCCTGCCTTCGTTAATCTACCAGGGTTCAGCCACCATGCCAGAGCAGAGAGGCAGTGGGTGACTCTTTTGAATATTACATTTGGTGACAACAGTGTGTAGCCTACCTAAATCCTGTGGCTCGTTAGTCATCGCTTCCTGGCGGTCCGTCTCCAGGCTTCCATTCTGTGTTTTAAGACTCTGCAGGGAAACACACACGATTAGCTGGTTATAAAGCCGGTCAAAAACAGGGCTTTCATGATCTGCTCTATGAGGCTGTATGGACCCAGCCTGTGATGTCCGCTCACCTGGATCTCTGTTTGCAGAGACTCTGTTTCCTGAATGAATTTCTCCTTCAGGTTTTTCATGTCCTCACTGGGGTTCATGACCCTCGATTCAAGCTGGTGCTCCTTCTCAGTGGTGATTTCCTCAACCTTTGCTTGTAATGCCAGTATGATTTGGTTCTGCAAATAGCAATTGTTGAAAAATAAAGATAAAATAACAAGATAAAATGGAATGTTTTGTAGAATCACATGGCATACCATATAATCAAGTAAAATCAAGCAAAAAAAATTCAATTAACTAAATTGCCCATTTTCACAAAAATGACCACAGTTGTGATTATTAGTTTTGGATAGGATATGAATGTTTTTTCATGTGGCCATATGAGCTTCATGAAATTTTTTTCTGTGGAATGGCTACTCAACTGAACTTCATACTCAATTATATTTCATCTGTCGAACAAAATGTTCATGGGGTTGAGTGACACGCAGGTTATTCAGAAATTTACTGTGCAGTATTTTTTTCTATGGAGAAAGCAATGCCTCTTTGTATAGCACAGACCCACCTTCTCCTCGATGGTCCTCTGGTTCTGCTCAATCTCGCAGGTCAGCTTGAGGTTGTCCTTCTGTACCTTCTGCAGCTTCTCCTGGCAACTCTCTGTTGCCTTATTTTTGATGTCAAGCTCCTCCTGCAGATTGCTGACCTGCAGGCGTAAAGCGCCGAGAAGCAAAGGAGTTATAGCAATTAATAGTTTAAAGAGAAGCAGAGAATCAAGTGTGGTCCTTCCATTTAATAAACCAATTTCATGGTGAGTGGGAGTGCAAAGTACTGTGTTTTTCATTAATTAACTGTTGGCTTAAGTGCAACCCAATGGACTTCCTCAATCATACATGTTGAGAAGGCCATTGACTGATATCCCCATGAGGGGCCTTTGGAGGAAATGATGAGATGCCGCGCGGCGTGAGTGGGTGAGCCGTTTACCTGTTCCTTCACCATGTCGTTCTCCTTTCTCAGCCTCAGGTTTGCTGCCCTCTCATCACTGAGCAACTTCTCATACAGGGCACGGATATCGTTGATCATACCCTCCGCCTCCTCTGACTGCATCGTCATTTTTTCAAGGACGACCCCCAGCTGTTGGGACTTGTCCTGACGGTAGCACACAGTGAACACAGGCAGGATGTGGGAGGACAAAGAGTTACTTTTCTGTGAAAGGCAAAGCTCTGATAGATATAATTTCATATGCTGCTCGATGAGACTTGACGGACACAAGAGAACATGTCATTTCAGCTCACCTCGATCTCCGTTTGCAGAGACTCTATCTCAACGAAGAACGCATCCTTCACGCTGTCGAGCTCCTCGTGGTGGTGCTTGTCCCTCAGGTCAAGCTCGTGCTCCTTTTCAGACATGACTTCCTCCACCTTTACCTGCAGCGCTAGCATGATTTCGTTCTGCAAATTGTAGGGGTTGAAAATAAGGAAGATAAAAACGGAATGTTTTGTAGACATGCATGGCGTGCTCTATCATCATACAATTAAAATACAATTAAAAAATGGCCACAAAAAAGATATGTCACAGGTGTGATTGTAACCTGAAGGTAGGATATGCATGTGGCCTTTCAAGCGCCATGTGGAATGCTACGCTAAACCTCACACTGACTTAACACTTCATTGGTCGGAGAACATTTACCGGATTTAGTGATAAGGAGGTTATTTATAAATAAACCGTGCAGTGTGTTAGTCTATGGAGAAAGCAGTGCTTCCTATTGTGCAGAGCACAGGCCCACCGTATCCTCGATGGTGCTGTGGCTCCGCTCGACCTCCAGTTTCAGCTCACAGTTGTCCCTCTGCAGGAAAGCGATATGGTCCTGTAACCTCTGCAGATCTTCCTGCAGATCCAAAGTGCTGCCGACCTGCAGATCCAGCATCATAAAAATGCATGATTAGCAAGAGTAGCAGAGAAACAACTTTGCTTCTTCCATTTTGAAGGAATACATTTTATGGGAAGTGGGGGAGCAAAATATTATTCAAGGGCTAGCTGTTAGCTTAATTGCAGCCCAATGGATGACCTCAGTTATTTCTATCAAAGCTTTGCCTTTCACAGAAAAGTGACTTAAAATGTTAAGTTCACCTTTTTATCTTACTGAAAATGTCAGGTTTAATTATTATTCTTTTTTTAAAAGCACTTTATGAAATGTAATCTTGATCATTTTTACCACACATATCATGCACTTCAAACATGATAAAACAATTTTTTTTCATAAATACCCACCTGGATGGTTGCATTCTCAGTGATTTTGTCAAGCTGAGAAGCAGTGTCTGTTGTGGGGACAAAGTTTCCATTCCTTTTTCCCACAAAATCCAGCTTCTCATTACTCTCCTTAGCCTCAGCAGTGGGGTTGAGAGCAACATCTAGAAGGAAATTCAGATAATTTTTATTGTCCAGACTCATGCAACTTTACCTTTATAACCAGATGTATTATTTGGATTTAGGACATAGTGCAAATATGTTTACGGTCCTTCAGTGTAAGTAGTTTCTGTTGTTTTAGAGATTAGAGATTTATAACGTTTTTAATGAGACCACTGATTATTATACTGCGACACGTGATCATATAAGTATGATCAGCTTATCTCGATAATTCAACCATAAACGTTTTGGAGAAAGATGTGTACTAAGTTACTAAATCACAAAAATAAAACGGGGTAATGATATGAATATTTCCTTTCCTAATTTCCAAAATTGTGACACTGCCAGTCACCAGGTGCATAGCTCTTATGTAGGCCTAACCCAACATAACACCATGTTGGTATCATGGATGGGTGCAGTTCATACCGATCGATACGGGTACATCCTGGCACGAGTCCTCCTCAGTACCCCTCACACAGCACAGCCAAGAGAAGAATTTTTTGCCCTTCCTCTTCTTGCTTTTAGGTTTTTTGGTCGGTTCCGAGGTGACCTCAATGTCAGCCACGGTCTGACCCATTGTCCTTTCAAGTTTTTAAAAGATAAAATGGTATGTAGTCGCAGTGTTTAGCTAGTACACGATAAAATGAAGCATGTGACTGAACGATGGTATGATCTCTTATATAGTTTGACATTTCCCATATCGCCTCAACGTCATGGTCAGCGTCACAAATGGACCTCCATGGTAACTGCCTCTGTGACCTCACAGATACGTTCTAGAATTTTTTTTGTTTACTGTATCATGCAAAGGTTTGTGCAAATAACAGATTCTGACTGGTTGAGATTAGCACGACTATAACGGACCGTACACAAGCAAAACTGTCAGTTACATTATTGACTGAGAAGTCGGTAAAATATTGAAATCGTTACGTAAAAGTAAACAACACATTGGCAGACAGCTATCGATTACCAAACCAAACGGCTTTTTAATTTCCGACAATGTTCGGGACTTGCAGACATGCAGAAATTTGCCTCTATTTTAACTAACCCAGTCCAAAAAAAACTTGTGTAGCCAGAGCCGTCTAGTTTATCTTGTCAATTGAAAAAAACTATCTGACAAAGCAGAACTCGTGGTACAGAAACTCTTGACATATTTCTCTTCTTAGCTCTCAATGGTTTACCTAGGCAGTATTGCTACTTCTCTTGTGTTTGTAATTTTTAAAGGGCAATAAACAGTTTAGATCTATCTTCAGGCTCGGCACCAGGATGAAATACAGAAAGGTGCAATTGCAATCCACGGGGTGCACAAAAAGTCATTATACTATTTAGACATCGGGATAGGGGGAGACAACTGGGGAGTCCAACGCATCCCTAAGCACCCCGCTTGACGGTGGTCTGTCGATTTTCTTGCTTTTTACTGTTAATCATCTTACTGTGGATGCGTAGCTGTGCTACGACGAAGGAATTTAGCGGCCTGCAATTGCCAACGTTTGGTTAGCTCGCTAGCATTTTGTGTTCGGCGATCGGGCCCAGCATCGTCGTAATTTCCTTCGTGTTGTTCGTTAACTTCGACAGTTAAAAAGTCGCGGGTGGCAGTGTTCATATGGGGAGGGGTTGATATATGTTGGGTCCAGCTGACATATGCAATGATCACCGTTGCTTTTTTGATATGCTCAGTTTTTCTGTGTGGCAGTTAACTCATGATATCAGACGGGCAGCTCTGGAGCTGAGAGCAAGTAACTGAACACGGCGTTTCCGATGTCGCCACAAATGACCCGCAGACTTGATTGTTGCGACATCAAATATCCAATGGGAATGCGTACTGATTTAAAACGCCCATACTTTACCAATGGTCGCGGGTTACAAGTGACTTTAACAATAAGAACGTAACGTATGTAACGGTGCGGTAAATAGAAACGGGGCCAACTGTCACGTGCTTCATCAAGTCTGACACAAATATTCCCATAAATACATCCGCTGCCTGGTCTGTTTGTCCTGACTTCAGTTACTTTCTACCCTTGACAATTGATCTAAGGTCAGATGATCCACCCCAAATCCGATCTCAAGCCATTTAGTGCAAAAATTCATTCTGATCCCAGATCAGCTGATAAGGGCAGAAAACACGCACATGTACACCTTTACCGCGAGAAGGGCGGTGGCGTGCCCTGTCGTCATATCACCCGCCACTCCTCCATTGGCCGAAGCATCTCACCAGACTTACTTGCTTGCTCTAGACGGAGCGCACTGTTGAAGGAAGTTGGTGTTTATTTTTGAAAGTATGTGATCAAACACGAGCACTGATTTCTATCTCTGAACATAAAAACAGCTACATCATTTTCACAGCTCCGAGCTGAAGTCGTTTGGAGTAAACGAGTCACAGGTACAGACGAGCGAATGAATTGGCAGTCTCACGGTTTCTCTTTGTTTATTTACTAACCAGTTGTGTTTGTTATTCTCGCTACAAGCAATTATAAATTATAGTTACTGTAGCTAGTTATCTGGTTATGTTTAGCTTCTAACGTTAGCACGTACACATCGGTAAACATAGCAATTTATATAATTTTACCGGCGTGGTACTTATGTAATTATCATATAAGTATGTAGCTGGCTATTGCATTGGTGACCATTGACTTAAAGGCTTTAACTATGCTTGTTTTTTTTTAGTTAGTGCCTAATGCCAAGCCTGGAGGGACACTGTTGGAGCTGCTCCTGTTCCCGACTGAAATCTAAAAACATTTCGAGTGCAACCTGGTTAGCATCTAAAGCAGGCGAGATGATGACCATTATCACGTCTCTCCTGTCTAATGCCTGTGGCTCCTTGGATAGCCTGCAGGTAATGCACTTTGCCCGACGTGGCCTCGTCCTTTTCACCGTCGGGGGTTTCCTGGCTTTGGTGCTGAACTTGCTGCAAATACAAAGGAACGTAACCTTTTTCCCAGAGGAGGAGGCGATTACAACTGTTTGTGCGTCTACGTGGTGGGTTCCACCTTGCTGTGGCACGGCGGCTGGTGAGTAGACCATTTTTACTTGTTAAATTGCCGTTCCTGTGGGATATTTACAGTTTTTAGGGCGGACATAATGTGTGTGTACTAAAACGTCTAAGGCAAAGTAATGACATTTCCATATGAGCTGACTGCATCTAAATTCCTTGCATCACCGATGACTACTTATATGCAGGTCTTAGAATGACCCCATACAAATGGCATTGTTTTATGCGTCTTTGTTTAATTGCCGTTATTAGTGTTGTGCTATTAAAAATTAGCCACCTTATTTGAAAAAAAGTCCCACATCAGTTCGGTACTCTAGTGTTGGAGACAATACGGCCAACTCTGTGTGTATTGCCTCTAGCGAGTTTTACCTGCCCCAGTCAAGAGTAGAGCGATTACACTGCCCCCATTGGAGCTTTTCGGGAAGCGACTTTGGTTTAGGGTCAGACCGGATTTGCGTGTCGTTCATTGGCTGCCTGGAAGACTGGTGAGCTATTTAAGTAGCAGCTAATTGGCTTCTGCTTTGAGCAGGCCACCTTCGGGAAGAGAGAAACAAGGAAGTCATGTGCTGGCCAGTGAAATAACAAAGCTTTGGTTCATTCATCTGGCACACACTCAGTGACTTGTTCTTAACGTTTGTTAATAATGACGTGTACTTCTGGGTGAGATTAGCTTCATTTTGGCGTTGTGCTCTCGGGAACTGGCAAATACACACTCTGTTTTGGGGAGAATTACCCAGATGCTGCATCATGAATAATTTTGGAGATAGAGTTTGCGTAAGGCATGATTGCTAGTTGTGTTTGTGCATTTTGTACCAGCCTCTGTCACACTTGAGAAGTATTTTAACTTTTGATTCAACACTGTACATAATGCAATCTTAGTCTAATTTAAAAAACAATCTGCAAGCCCCAATACCACTGTAGTCTTTACCTGTGGCTTCAACTGAAAAAATATCATTTAAAATCATTGGATTTCTTAGCCCTCTAAGCCATACTTAAATTAAATAGCATTTGCATGTCTTGTCATTCCAAAGTTGACTGCCTTGTTTTATGTTGTTTTGTTTTTTTTTAAGTCTGCATCTATTAGACAGATGTAGGGCACACATTTTGAAATGCTCCTTTTCAGTGGGTCTAACGAATGGGAATGAGGTGTTGATGCTGGTGTAATCTGAAAATAAAACTAACGGTGTTTTTCCAGTCATTTTTCACAAGCTCTTTGTTCCTGGCAGCTTTCGTGGGCTTGCTGTTCCCTTGCATTGACAGCCACCTGGGGGCGCCACACAAGTTCAAGAGGGAGTGGGCCAGTGTCATGCGGTGCATTGCCGTATTTGTTGGCATCAATCATGCAAGTGCTGTATCCTTTCTAGTGCTGCTTACTTCTTTGCTTGTATGTATTAGTGTACATGTGCAAAACACTGTATGTTGGTTTGCAAGGGGTCCTTGGATTGGTCTCAGTTTTATGTGTGTTCGTGTATGTGTTGAATAATGTAAGTAAAAACAGCAAAGATTAATGGCTTAAATCAAGGCTTTGAGATGAACACAGTTTTAAAAACATGTACTTTCTTTATGAGCAATTTGTAATATTGCAGCCTTAACTGCAACGTCCACAGAAACTGGACTTTGTCAACAATGTTCAGCTGTCCCTCACCTTGGCTGCTCTGTCGCTGGGGCTGTGGTGGACCTTCGACAGGTCAAGAAGCGGCTTCGGCCTGGGAATTACCATTGCCTTTCTGGCTACACTCGTAGTGCAGCTTCTGGTCTACAATGGTGTATATCAGTAAGTCTGCTGGGAGGATATTAGTATTTGGTTTGTGCATGTCTGTAAGCATCCATCCATCATTTTCATTGTGGTATTCTCTCTTCTCTCTCAGTAGGATAGGAACATTACTGATTTACATTTAAGATGTGTAATGCACTAAATATGGCTCATTATCAGTCCTCCTTTCATAGCAGAGAATCTTAAAAAACATCCTGTAATGTTTAAAAAGAGCCATTCAGTTTCCCCATACAATGAAATGAGATGTTGGTACACCATTGACCAATATGGACTTTTTGGTTTGGTTTGGTAGTCATTAGTACTCACTCTTTTCCCACCTTCTCCAGGTATACATCAGCAGACTTCTTGTATGATCGTTCGTGGTTGCCCTGCATATTCTTCTCTGGTGGAGTCACTGTTGGAAATCTAGGACGACAGCTGGCCATGGTAAGAGCTGCCCTATGGTTTTTTTTGTCGCCTTCCCGCCTAAACCTTCCTCCTGAAATTCCGAGAGCATTTTAATGGGAAGGAGCACTGAAGGAAAGATTTTCACCCACCCATCCTACAAAAATGAAACAGCTGTGAAATTTTTGTAATAATGTTTTGTATTGGGTTTGGGGAAACTTCAGTCGCATGATTGTAATAGTACAATGATCTGAAGAGCAGACTGTTTGAAACAGAGGAGGCGGTATGAGGCAGAGAAAAGAGCAAAGCTTTATGAAGCCTAAAATGGGTGGAGCTACAGTGTCACATAAAAGTCACGTAAAAAGTCACATAAAATAATGGTCATTAAGAACTCCATGTGAAAATATTACACCCTACACAGTAGGCTTCTTTTTAATCGTAATGTAAAACTAAATAAATGGGACAACACCCATCACAAGTTTGTTCAAAGTAGTAGCTAATGTAGAAGTAATTCTGTTCTAATTGAAGGAGCATAATAATAATCTCATAATTATAAATAATCAGAAAAATGCTGAGGATTTTTGACAGTATACATTCCAAAGGTATTTTTGTCTTCAAAGTTTTGTATTAAAAACTAAAACTATGAAACTGAAATATTATTAGTAACCTTTTTAGGTTTATGTGTCTACTGAAAGTAGTCCCTTTTAGCTGATGTAGAAAATCATCACCCGAAAAATACAATTATCAAATTGCAGTGTTACAGCACTGTTAATTCATGTTCAAGAATGTATGGAGGAGATCTTTTATTTTGCCTTCTGTTAAGCTTTGGATGATATTTGCAATGTGAATTTTCCCTCCACAGGGTGGGGAGGAGAAGCCCCATAATGACTAGGTGAATGGGAACTGGATCTTGTGCCAATATGGAGAAGATGCACATGAAGACCTCTGATTCATCATTTCTGAGATAAAAGCACTGAGATGAAAACTGAGAAAAATCTGACCCATTTTGATGAGCAAAGAGGACCCATAAATTATGTTATTTGAGAGAGACATTTGCACAACATCTTCATGGCAAAAAAAGCTCCAGTCTTACCATCTTATCTCATTCTCAAGTATTTAGCAGAATAGTATTGATCATATTCTCTCACCTCACATTTTTTGTTTCAGTTGAACTGAAATAGCCTTTACAGTTGAGATGATGTAGAAGACATTTTCCAAATGTGTGTTGGTTGTGCTGAAAGCATGTTGGACATAAGTGTGAGAGGGAAACAGTCAGAGCTTTGTGAATGATTAACTTCCACAATTAATTTTCACCGGTGGACACATTTCTAGATACTTCAACTGTAAATATTACACTGTATTACACAGAAATACTTGAAATAGCAATGATTTTATTAATTTTCAGACATTGATATTTTCCAAACAAAATAGGAGCCACATCATAAACAACAGCAGACATGTTTGGTTTGAATTTCCCTCAGAAATAGATTGTTTGCATGATGTTACTTCATGGGCTACTCTTAGCAATCAATCTAAATGATCAATGTCTAAATAAATGCTACAGTTACTTCATGGATTTTATGACATTCACCCAAGATGGTAGTATCTGCATCTTAAAGCAAACTGATTTCACTGTTGAGTTGCAGTTGATGTCATCCCATCTCCAGTTTGAATTGCAAAATAACAACTATGAGAATACTGTGTGCAATAGGTTGAGGTGAAAGTCACTTTTGCAGAACCATGGGAAATTTGCAATCTGTGATTGCCTGTGTGACATTAAATTAAGTGCTTTTGTCACTGTTAGAAGTTTTATTTGTGAATAATGTATTGTGTATATAGTTTACACATTTGCTTCTCTGTATAATTAAAGTGATCTTGTCAGATGTCGTGAACAATGTTTGGGTCTAGGAAATTAAAAAGAGATATGTTAACTACCTGAGCCTTGTATTCTTTCAAATATTTACTTTTCCTTAAATTTTTTTTTTTTTTTTACATAATGTTAGGTATCAGTGTCGACATGAAACAAGCAGTAACACTAGTATTGGATATTTACTGAGTGTCTGAAAGTGCTTTAAAGAGTGCCCAAGAAGTGTATACTTGTGTAACTTCACTTAAAGCGAAGTAGAAAGCAAATAGAAAGTATGGGAGCAAATAAAATTTGGTAGGCAAGGCAGTTTGTGACAAGTACGGATGTCAATAAAAGGGAGTAAGTACTACAATCTGGAATAGTGGAACATAATGGCGATTAGAAGAGCAGGGCCATGACCCAGATAACAAACTATCATTCGCCTCATGCTATTGTCTTGACCTATGGACTTCATTTAACAACAGGCTATGTGGCTAGTTTTTGTTTTTCAGAATATGAAAAATTTAAACATAGAATATTGTTCTCTGTTTTAGTTAAATTCTTCCAACTTCCAACTTAAATTAAAAATCCTGTAGAAGGCTAAGACATCAAAAAATGATATTGTATGCATCTTCCACTGCTGTGTGTAAATTGCAGTGTAAAGAATCTGGCCAATGAACCAGAAAGGAGTCCAGAGATGTGAGAGTCGAGAGATGTGACTCTGTACAACAGATGTGGTGAATGTAAAAGGTCAGACCCTCAAACATGCTAATCATAAAGAATTACATATCATCCTAATATATGTACTAGTCAATGAACTTGATATCAGATGAGCAAAAGATTAACAGTTGCCTCATATGATCAGTACATGATGTTCTACACACAGATGTATGAAAATGTTTCAGAAACAAACACTTGGTGACACGAAAATGAGCCATAACCATTTCAGGCAATACACTCCCATGGATGACATTTAACTTGATGCTCTGAAATGTAGGTTATGTCATATAATACATAGTGTGCCTTTTGAGTATTCTACAATGTCGTCAAACAATGTGTAACATATGGGTTCTCTTTGTAAGAAAAATAACTTAATTTTTTCTGTTTCTTGTGAGGAAAATCCTATATTAGTTCAACAGAATTTGTGGATTATGTATTTGCATTGCAGTCCTAGAAAGGTATCTACATTATGACCTTATGACAATAAACATATCTCCAGATACTGAGTGTGCAAGTTTTTTGTTTTCTTTTATAATTAAGTGTATGCTTTAAGGGCACAGACACTTCACCATAATCAAGGTTGTGCTGAAATGATGTCACTGCCATAAAGAATACTGACATAGTCAGTGTGATTTCAAAGAATTCTGATAAATTATTGTATGACATAAAAATGATGGATGCTGGCATCAAGGTACTCCTTCTGGCAGTAGCAGAGGACTATTTTCTCATGGCAACCAGTACAGTCTATTGTCCCTCTCAAGCATATTATGAAAATAAACTACACATACACATGAGAATAAACTACCACTTTTTAAACTACTGCTAGTTATGGTTTTTATACTCTCCTATCTATTAGGTAATGCAATCTTCTGCATCCTCCTCCCAATTATATCTTCACACACACCGTAGTGCATAAAGCTGTTACAGTGAAGAGGATCTGTCATCTTGGTGTACTAAATAGAACTGTAGTATAATTACAGTACATTAAGGGGAGAAAGTCTCCAAAGAAATGGTTTGAAGAACAGTTGTACTATTACATTAATAATAATGTTAATTGAAAATCAAAATCCACTGGCATGAGGACATGTTGCACACTCTTAGATCTGTATCTTGTGAAATGTCCCTTGGGTTCACATGTAGCAGTACTTACACTGATTTAATAAGTAGATACATATTATCAGAAGGGGAAACATGCCTGAATTAATTACAGCATTTTCCCCAGTGTTAAAGGATGTCATGTTCTGGAACCAAACATGATTTTTGGTTGATGATTCAGTATTTCGAGACTATAGGTCCCCAGGTTTTTAAATGGTGCTCACATCAGGTTATAATTATGTTATTAACACGTTGCAAAACAATCTGATGGAGGAAAGAAGACCATGAAAAGTGCTTTTGTGCTTTTTTTTTGACTTTGTAAAACCTTAAACGGTCATTTTTAGTGGTAGTTCTCCCTCAGATGCAGAGATGGACAGTGTTTGAGTGAGGCAGCCCCAATAAAATGAAAAAAACCTGAAATGCCTCAAATGAAAGCCTTCTTCTGCCTTTCTTCTGCAGTCCCCCACAGATTACATGCCATTCTTACCAACACAGTGATCTCTTGGTGTTCACATGGTGGCACACTCAATCCCACAATCCCTTACTGCAGTTACCAAGTGAATACATTGCATTTCAGTACACCTGAGCCATTACAGACTCTCATAAATGCTCCCAAGCAGCTGCAAGTGCACCTCCTACACAAGGCTTTCAGAAAAACACTGCAAAGAATCCTGCTTCATTCATCCGAAATATAACTAATGGCCCTCACATCCACAACCACACTTTTTACTGGATTATATTGCATGGCCTAGATATTCAAAATATTTATTGCCTTCTTGGCTTTTGACACACACTGATCTCCAGGTCCTCCTAAATCACTTATAAATTGGGGGAAAGTAGGGATGGCGCTCACTTTCATTAAATCGCACCAGTCAAATAGACAGCAATTTGTTCAGTTTAACGGCATATCCTCTGCCCTTCTTTTGCTCCATCGTCTTAAAGTTCTGCTCGCTCCACCGCTTGTTTTTATAACTCATAATAAACCATTACCTTCCATTCTTATAGTGATAACACTGAGCTTCATATTTCAGTGTAACTAGGTATCACTATGTCAGCTGAGAGCCTTACATCACATCTTCATGATTTAAGAATCTGGATGACTGTGCAAAAATAGCTTTTAACTATTAAACGCTGACAAAACTGAGGCTGTGTTTTTTTTCGCCCCAGTCAGTTTTCAGACAACAGAATTTGACAGAATTTGTGTTAAATATTCATGAACTCTCAGTAGCCTAGAAACAGTCATTAGAAACATTGGAGTAATACTTGATCCAAATCTCCAAAGAACACGTAAAAACTATATCAAAGACTGCTTACATTCCGTTTGACAAATATTTTCAAATAAAGATGTTTTGTATTTCTCAAAGATACATAAAATTGTATTCATACTTTTGTCTCCTCTCAAAGCTAGACTAATGCACGTCACATAGTCCAAACAAAATCCTGTCTAGCAGGAAAAGCCTAAGCCTGTCTAAGACGCATAAGGACTGTCCTTGCCTCTCTTAATCACTCTGTATTAAATAAACAGCAGGCTTAAAATTGTATACATTTGTATAAAAACATGTCACATATATACATTAAAAGTGAGTTAAGAGTACTGACTTCATATATTTCGTGGTTTCCATGTAACTGCCCACTCACCTCCAGCTCCTTGTTTTGACCTCCTCTTCCTTAGGTTCTGAAGACACCAGCTGCCACTAAAATAAAATTAACTTCTGAAAACCAGTTCAATAAATGCTATAACATACATTGATCTTTTTGTGGGTGGCACGATTTGCCATAGATTATTTTAAAAGTAAATTATTATTTCAAACCAAGAGAGAAAACATAGTGTTCTGGGACTTATAAAAATTGTAATAAATGAGTGCATTTCTTAATCACAAATGTATTTATTGCTTGCAGTTTTTGTAAAAAGGACTGTGGTCTTCATTTTTGCAAAATGTGACACAAGTTTAAGACCTTCAATATTTTTTGAGAACAAATGCAGATCCTACAAGGAATATTTGAGAATGTCTAAAAAATAGTTAAGTAATTACATAATAAAACTGAGACCCCTGGTTATGACAATGAAGATGATTATTATTTTGGATCACAAACAAAAAAATACATTAAGAACAAGGTGCACTGCGAGTTATTCCAACATTATAATACCAAACAAAGAAGAAGTCTTTCTTCTTATCTCTGGCTTGTCTCTGAAATTCTTCACTTTTTTCAAGGCCGACAGGAAGCCTGCGGATTCTAAATGACCCCTCCATTGTAACAGGTCGGATAATGCACCCACCCACTGGACCACATCTGTATGGTGATTTCAGCTCTATGATCTGTGAGCTGGCAAACGCTTTCATTCACAAATCCTGTTCAGCGCCTAACCTCTGGAAGGGAAAACCCAGAGAGTAAGGCAGTGTGAAATGTCTGTTGGGTAAAAGTGATGAAGAATGGAGGAGAGAAAGCATGCAAACTGTGGAAGGGATTCAACACATTAGTCCAAGTCCCTGTGGTAGCAGCGAAAGTCAAAGATAAAAGAGCTTTCAGCTTCTGACTATAAAACAAAACCTCATTACCCAGAAGCAGCAACAATTTTCTGAGACAGGAACTGATATTGAACAGCCCATGTGAACAGATTGTTCTTTAGATAAATTAAGTGTGGAAGGGACTCAACACATACTAGTCCAAGTCTCAGCGGTAGTAGCTAAAGTCAAAGTTAAAAGGGCTATTCTGCTAAACAAAACCTCATATATTGATATTAAACAGTCCATGTGAACAGATTGTTATTTATATAAAACATAGAACCAGTTTCAAACAAACTTGGAAAGATTAACATTAAAATATGTAATATGCTGAAAACCCACATTTTATTTCAATGCCATTTTGGTCTGTCTAATCATGTCTAATCCTAGACATCTACTTTGCATCGAGTGCGAAAAACTTTAGAAGGAGAGCACAACTCTGCACACCTGTTAGTATAAAAATGATGTAGGATATTATTTTTCACCAGGATATGTTTGCAATAATATAGGCCTACACTGACAATGCACACATGCACACATCACATGTATAGAAAACAATAAATACTCTGAAAGGCTTTCGTGCTTTCATTTTCATGTCAAAAATATTTCTGATGCAAAAAAATTACACATGCAAAGTATTGCAATTATACATGGTATTGATCTTCCATGAACAAATAGCCGTATTTAACTGAGACTTTGAATGTCTAGGTTCTTTGAATTTTCAAACTTGTAGACTGTAGTAAAAAACAAATAGTTGGCAATGGTTAATGGATCTTTCGACGAAACTGATGTGAGACGGTCATATGCAAGTACTTCACTGAAATGTCGAATATTAATTTCTGTTGAAATTAACACCCTATTTATCAATCCCAAAATTAGAATTTGAAATGCAATGTTACAGAGGTAGAATGACGCGCTCGAAACATCTTCTGTTTGATTTTTTTTTTCTTTCTTTTCTTTTTTTTGACATGTCATCACATTATGTTTTATTATAGGTACGCGAATAAACTTGTGTCTCGGCACTGAGTTTACTATGTTGGATGTGAAATAAATTCGTATCTTGTATTTGCTGGTCTTGAATATAATTGCCATTGTCAAACGTAAAACAGTTGCAACTCATGCAAACACAGTTTTGCAACCATGTCAGCATTTTCAGTTTAAACTGAGGAGATAATTGATGAGCAATACGTTCAATGCGGTATTTTCTTACAGTTTTACGGGGGTGGTTAATTAAGTGAATGGTGATGAGAGATAAGTTGACTATCACTATTGGTAATTCATGAGGACACCCAAATCGTCGTTTCCTTACCTGTGATTCGTATTGTTGACAGATTGGATACTTTCGCATTTTACTGTAAGAACATCACGAAAGAAATATTCTCTGCTTTCGAGACTAAATTAGAGCGGTTGGTCGTGCTTGTCTGGGGTTGATTGTTTCTAAGGTGTAAAATCCCTAAGAATGGATTTACATTCCTTTTTTTTTTTTCTTTTTACACGTGGTGGTGGTAGTGGTTGGGCGGGGATCTTATATCCTTTGCCTGGGCGGTGTCGGGACTATAGAACAGTGTATATAATAAGTATAAACGTAGTTTTGAAAAGATTAAAACAATTTGGAATAGTGAAAGGGGGCACCTGCAGCCGTCTTCGTGCCGTGATAATCTTCAGGATTCGAGGTCTGGATTAATTTCTGCTCCAAAATGATAAATCAGTCTACCAAACAGGTCAGTAGTACTGTCATACATAGGTGGGTTGTGAACAGTCTCAGTATAAATATCTTCTTAGATGTTTTTTTTACTTCACTTCAATTACAAAGTTATGTGGGACACATTTACTTAACCCCTTCAAACCTAACGCCTGTAATTCTTGATATGGTGTACCGTTACTGACCTGACATTGGGAATATATTATTGTTATGGCGAATTTAAGTGAAAACAGGTAGGCCTACTGTGAATTTAACAACCTCTTTGTGCTTAGTTGGAAACTAGTTTTAATTAGTTAAATTACGGCTCCTGACTAAAAGAAAAGTTAATGGTGAGAACAGTTGGTTTCCATCGCTGAATTTGAATGAAGAAAATTATTGTATGAGGTTGAGGAAGGGTCAATGAGGATGGGGGAGTTTTTGTAAGGAAACAACATTCGAAGAGGAAAATAATTAAATTTCAAAAATGAATTCAAACAGCGCCACTTTGTAGTCTCTTAATGGTCATTTATTTCAGGTTGTCATATATTTATGTATGCAAATCAGGTTGTGTCAATACGTTACAAAACTTTATTTTTTATCTTCGTTCGGCGCGTGTATTTCAGTGCCTACCTGCTACAAGCCGTGACTATAGCACATCGTATTTTGCATTGGTTTAAAATAAACCGGCGTGGTTTAGCAAACTGCACATACGTTACTGCAGCGTTATGCTCCAGCACGTAACTGTGGCGTTATTCCACGTATCTGCACAATTCTGAGATCACAACAGGCTTTGAATAAATTGTGTTAGAAAGGTTTGGAGTTTTACCATCTGAAGAGATTCCGTGATAGGCTAGGTGTCATTTGCAAGCAGTATATGTTCGTAATGGTGTAGATTTAAACCTAGCATGGACTTTAACGGTATGCTTCAGTTTTCCTTAGTGGCCTACTTGGAAAAAAAATATGTCACTCTTCATTCTCCAATCCGGAATCATTTTTAGATTATACTTTTTGTCTCTGCAGAGACCTCTGCGTTTGGATGTTTGTGTAATTTTTAAAATCAAGCATATTAATCATAACCAGGTATACCAGACTCATATAAAAGCATTTCGTTTTTCTCTGTCTCATATTAGGTTTTCAGCCAACAGGCCAGGTTTGCTCTAATACACTGAAGCGGTAGAGTGCATGGCAGCAACGACTAATTTTTGAAATATTTTCCATCCAAGCACGTAGTTTCAAATATGAAATTAACATGAACACATGTATTGACACAGTTTCTTCTCCCCATTTTAATACATCAAATAAATCTTATGAAAATAGTCAATGAAATGGAGGTTTTCATTGATTTAAGCACCAAAATAATGGGAAAGCGCAGTAAAATGTTGGTATACATTGTTGGGGCACTACCGAGTAGTACCGCCGACTTATGTAGGCAAAGGCAGTGACGTACTTTTATTGTTATTTTCATTTTGAATTGGCTCATCATTATCAAATAAATTGTCGAGGTGATTTCATAAGAAGTATGGAGCACCTTTGTTTTCCCGAGGCAAAGGGGTTAAAAGACAGTTCTCACATGTCTGTTTTTTCATTTTCAGATTTAATATATAGCTGAAGGACATATATCTACAGATTCAACGTGTTTATATGCAAGAACAGATCACCAGTGCTGAATTACAGTGCAGGCAATCAAATATGCCCATATGTTCATAGAGAATTACTGTCTGAGTTACTTAATTGGAGTTGGGAAACTAAAGAGAACAAAACAATTTAAGTCATATTGTTCTGTTAGAGTATAATTTAAAGCATTGTTGCATTGAAATACTCAGATGAGTTACAGTATATTTACTTTGATAATCATAAAAATTATTTGCCGCTATTGAGAAAAACAGAACAAATATTACACCCTCTGTGAAGCCCACCCAGAATCCAGAAGGCAAACAGGAAGACAGAAGGGAGCATCTGTGTGCTACAATCAGCAACTATTCACTGTTTGTTTGATACTTGAGGTATGTATGTATCCTGGGTGCATCACACTTCCCACAATTACGCACTAACATTCTTGCTTGCCTTATGCTGACAACATGGGCCTCAGTCCTTTGAGATGACTGAGAGGGAGGTTAGCACGGTTGTGGCCGAATCATGAACAACCTTTTTCATGGAAGCAAATTGCCCATGTCTTTAATGTGAATGTTGTATGTTGTTCGGCTGCACAATTCCTCCAGTAAACATTTAAGATAATCAAAAGCAGCAGATAATTATTTCCTTTAATTTGTGTTCGGATCACATGCAAATAGTGCTTCATGAATTCTGTGTGGGAGGGTATTAGGATTACTTCTGAGCTCTATTTAAAAAGTCTGTACAACATATCTCAGCCTTGCTGGATTTATAGAGTGTTTGCAATACGGGTACTGATAGAGGCCTGTTACCCACTTCTCGCATAACAGTTATAATCATCGTAATCATCACCACCACCACCACCAACAACAATGGTATCGTAATCATCACCACCAACATAAACAATTAAGTTCATCCACAGTCATGTTTCTTATAAAACAAAAAAACGAAGGGTCAAAAGCAGTGGACGACATGTAGAAATGAGGAATTTCGTATTAAAACATTGCAGTTCAGACATTTTCAGCAGTCCGTTTAATCGTTTTATGCTGAGCACTTACACTTCCAGCTCTGCACGTTCAGTGTTTTTCCCGTACATCTAAATGTGGACATGACACTTTGCTCGCAGTTCGCGCAATCCGTTCGTCTTTGGCGCGGCCCTACACCATGCACACAGATATCATCGCTGTTTGTTTGCATCACTGATTTCTTTTAAAGAGGCACCGGCCTCTTTTCCACACTGAGCTCTTTCTCACTCTCATATTTCCAGATCAGCCAAGCACACCCTTCCCTCGGATTGACTTTTCACAGACAGTAGAGAAAATGAGAGAGAGTGCATGCTCAGCTAAATCTGAATTTGCTCATCTGACAAAATCAATCTGACTCTAAAATGAGGGCCTTTGGAGACCCCCACCCCCACCCCCCAATGCACGGTCTACTGAATCTACAGACTGCAACTGCAGAGATTTGCCTGGTCTCATGTCTATATATGCATAACATGTGTGCAACAAATACATTTGATAAACAAAACAGTCACAAAAGTTCTCAATGATTCACATGTTCACACATATAACCATGTGGTGGTGCCTCTTCACTGGAAGCAGGAGGCAGTCAAAGTCTCCTTTCCACTGGGTACGGCAGGGCGTTAGCCTACTCTGCTGTGAAGTCACCATTTTCTCTACCCCCTTTCTGCCTTTGCCATTGAATCCCTTTCACTATGGCTAATATACCCGGGCTTGACTCTGCATGGTAACATATCTGAACATACTTTGGACCTAAAATGATTGTACCCATTCCAAAATAGGCATTTTCAAATGCATTGTGCACAAACAGGCATGTAAATTATGCAGCACCCCTCCTCCTTCTCTCTGCTGAGGATATACCCATCTCATTAATTAATATTTATGCCACGAGGCAATGAATTGTGGGTATGCAGCATTATATCCATTTTCATAGGAATGCTTTACAAGAAAACGATCACAGACGGTGGAAGCACGTGCTCTTCGTACTTAAATGGTGGAAGTGATAAATGTATACATGTTTAATTGCTCTTTGCGATTTAGAAGGACAGTGCAGCTTTAAAGAAGGGCAAAGGCGTCGTTTACTACGGAGTGAAGAATCATGTGGTGAAATCTCTCTCACTCTATTGGTTAAAGGCACGTGTCTAAGATACCGGACTGCTACGTCACCCGGGGGGATTGTATTAAAAATAAGAACGAAAATCCAGAGTGAAAGTATTTCAGAACCAGTTAGCCACTCTATTTACGCTTAGTTTCGTAGATGAATCAATAATATCGGATTCGATCGGAAAACGGATCACACTTACTCGGCTCTCAAAATGGTATTTACTTAACAAAAACATGAAGGGTAGTCCAGTTGGGAAATTAAAGAACAAAACTATGCTTTTTCTTTGAGAACACAATAAGAAAGGGATACATGGTGCTCAAGGTACATACTGATTTCAGGATAAAATCTGAAGATTTTTTTTTATATATTTGATTTGTGAAGACTAAAAACGTTAAAGATAGATACTATAAAGCTGGATTTTTTACACCTCATTTGTGGGAGAGCGAGAAAGGGGTTAAAGGAAAGATTTGGAAAGTGCATCAGTATGGAAGAAAATGATCCTAGCAACAGCGAAGCACAACGCCAAGAATCGGGCGATGAGTCAAACAGAGCGATCGTTCCCTTTCTGCAAGCGCCGGAGAACCTGCTTCCACACAGAATTACCAACTTTTTTATCGATAATATTTTACGACCTGATTTCGGGCGCAGAAAAGACGGGACATTTAATCGCGATGAAAGTAATTTTGCGAGCAGGGACAATACCATCCATTCGGTGCCAGAAATCGGGCACGGAGGAGGGACGGGTGCAGAAGAAGGAACTTCGAAACCTCCTTCAGTCGGCGGTGCAAAGAAAAGTGATTCTGTCATCGACGAGCCTCTTAAAGTGCAGGGAGAAACTGGAGATCAGTGCCTGAGCTCGGACTCGGATAGTTCCCAAGCCAGCTGTACCCCGTTGTCCCAGCCACTGCTATGGCCAGCCTGGGTTTACTGCACCAGGTATTCCGACAGGCCTTCATCAGGTGAGGATTATTTTTGTGATTAAAAATATCTAGCACAGAGTACAGACACACCTCCTTCGAAGTTATCCCTGTGTCAACAGTATATACATACCAAGGATTAAACAAACAGAAAAATATACCAGAAAAAGATGGTCGAGTAAGAAATGTTACTCACCCGAACGTGCTTTCTGTGAGGTTTTGTGGAAGTTGTAGTTTCAATCAGCTGTACTTTAAGATGTGTGGTCACGTTGGGATTTGCATATTTTTTTTTGGTTTTCAGACCCAGTGACCTAAAAAGAGTAAGTCATTACAAAACGGACATTCTTGCCGTTCGAAGATATACTCAGCTCTCGAATATTGGTATCCACGTCAATGTTTTCAAGAACTACTGCGCAAGGAATGTAGTGTTAACTTTAAAATGATGTAACTGAGAAATATTATTTTGTACTGAAAAAACAAACTCAGAAAACTCAATTAAGTAGGCCTAATTTAAAGAAACGCGACAAAAAATAATTTTACACCGGGATGATTAATTAAATGAATTGCAAATCGATTACCAATGAAGTTGACTGTTATCTTTACTATTTGTGATTAGTAATATTTAGATTAATACAATCGATTCAATTAGATGGTTATTTATTATAATTCATTTTTGTGTTATTATCATTGGTAGTAATAGTATTGGATTCTATAGTCTATTACAATCTTCCAAGTTTCAGTTCCAGTTATTACATTTTAAATTCTCTGCATGCTAAGTTACTGATGAATTAAGTACTCATAAATATAAAAAAAGCTACGTGCGTTTCCGAGCTGAGAAAAACACTATCTACTCTGTTATTGTAGGTTATTTTATTTTGTTACAGCTAAAGAAACACCTTTTATATTTTGGACTGAATTTGTCAAGGCAGGAATGATGGTCAGTTCAAGTTAACTCTTGAAATGCAAATGAGGTTATGATCATTAGTAGTAGCAGTAACGTTTTTGGGCATTTACACATAGTTCTATGCGATTGCTTCCGGACAGTCTTTGTTTAGGCTATATGTAATTAGCATATCTCTGATACGGGAGTAGGCCTTGTACGTCATTTTAAATTGAAACTAAACTAGACTTCATCTGTGCATACTCACTCAAACAATAGTCTTTTATTAATGGTTTAAAATAACACATACCGCGGGAATTCAAATGTTAGCTGTGCAGAGTTGACTGTTACAATATTTGAGTAATCAAAATTGTAAAAGGGTACGCAATTCAGTTGTGGGTCATTCTCCAATTAGCTGTGCATGAGCTCCAGCTATAGACTGACTACAGAGATTTTCCAAAAGCACATGTTTAAACACAGCTACACCCTTTGGTTGTTGCACAGGTAGATGTAACATGTTATAAAATTTGCAAAAATTACATGTTTACAAGAAACATATGAAATTGTTCAGTCCCAATGCCCTTGTGGGTATGCGTTATACTCTTTTAGTCCCATCCTAAAAATAAGGATATGGGTTTTTTTTTTTTTTTTTTTTTTAAATCTGAATACCGATTTATTACCCTCTTAATAAAATAGAAACGTTGGAGCACTGATCGCATATAAATGCTAAACATGCTCCAGTTTGGAAAAAATACTTCGTATTTGAATCACACGCTGTCTTGCATGCAGGCTTGGGCCCTCCTGACGAAGGTATATCAGAACCCATTTTTGTGGACCATATCTGGACGTAGACGTCGTTTATTAAAAATACATTACTGGTATGCAGTATCCATGTAATAAATCGTAATATTGTAAGACAGCATAGTATAGCCTACGACTTTGCATTATTCTTTTAACTGCCACTCTGGTTAAAAAAAAGGTACGAAAACACCAACTGTGATTGTCGGACGATTTGTATTAGGAACCGATTCCAAGATAGCCTACTCATTGTAAAATAACAAGGAATGCTTACGAAATTACTTCCTATAAATACAGGAGGTAAAAGGGGCACCCCTCTCTTCTCCAGTGCATTCCAGACTCACGAATACCCCTCCTAAACCTACACAAGCGCACAACCCCAAAAGACTATATATGGCCAATGTTCAGTTCTTACATTGACGTGCACGCTTCCGTTGACAGTCATTGCCACTGCCCTCATGTATAGTCAACTATTCACATCATTTTAATAGTCGTACAAAATCAGCGTATAATAAATAATAATCAACAGCTGTTTATTTATGGCAGACTATTTTATTGTATGCATTGGGTGGAGCTGCAGTCTCAGCGGATGATCAAAAGGTGGTCAAAAAGGGGAACCATCATGTTTTTTTATATACATAAAGCCTAATCTGTACTGTATTTTGAACTACAGGACCAAGATCTCGTAAACCAAAGAAGAAAACTGCCAAGGAGGACAAGCGGCCAAGGACAGCATTCACAGCCGAGCAGCTTCAAAGACTTAAAACGGAATTTCAGACGAACCGGTACCTGACGGAGCAGAGGAGGCAAACTCTGGCGCAAGAACTCGGTCTTAACGAGTCGCAGATCAAAATCTGGTTTCAAAACAAGAGAGCCAAAATCAAAAAAGCAACTGCGAATAAAAACTCACTGGCCTTGCAATTAATGGCACAAGGACTATATAATCACTCCGCCGGTGCAAAGGATGACAAATCAGACAGTGATTAATTCCGAAGACGAGAGGGAACGCAACGCAATAATTTCATTAAAATGACCAGCGGATAAAATATACCAGCATCAATAGTTTGACATATGTGTGTTGGATAAAGTTCTGTGGTGTTATGTATATATAATTTACGAGTAATATGTTGAAACAATAAGATTTTCAGTATTGTTAAACGTGTCAACGTGTAAACGTTGCATCTTGCAGACGCTTCTTGTTACGAGGCTTTTAAAATTAGATTTCTAGCCTACTTATCAAGAGGTTTTGATCGACCTTTATACACAAATGACAGTAAAAGGAATAACCAACTTGCTGAAGTCCAAAGAATTTTCTGCTGCATTTAGACAAATGTTAAATTAGATAATACGTTACAGACTGCTCAGCTACAATTTATGTTTTGAGTTTGATTTCAGTGTTTTGCCTTATTTAACAATTTGGTTTACAGGTTGTAGTTTTTGTAAAAGCAGAGTTCAGTCATTTCCGCATTTCTCTACATTTCTTAAAAGCTAGTGATTTATACAGATGATGCAGACTGGGAGGGAAACACGTTTGAGCAACTAAAAAAGGACTTCTGAAAATAAAATAATTCCACAACCAGTGAACCAGTAATGTGGCCTGAAAGGAAATGTAAATTCAGCTTTTCTACCAAGTCACACTGCATAACTGAAATGTAGCCTATCCAAGGCCCGATTGTAAAAAAAAAAAATGGTAGCGTTTTTGAAAGAGCCATATAAACTTTTTTTTTGTAGTACGGGACATTATTTATACAGTACAGACCAGGAGAATGCTAACTTCAGTTTACAACAATTCATAAATATTCCTACGTGCTCTCAGTCTTCACTTTACGGCAGCGGCAAAATGACGGACGTTAGTGCGTCATATACATACGACGTGTGAACGTATCGTATATGAACCTAAACTATGGCTTAAATACTGTTTTATTACTGTGGCAAAAAAAATATTGTTTGTTGATTGTGTATTTATATAAATATATGGAAAATAATCTATCAATTATCCATGTTGCTTTTCGAGAAAGGGTTTTTGGTTGTGTACATCGCTTATTTATCTTGCAATAACTTTTTTTATGAATGAATTAAGGGGGCCTTTTGCCTGAAAGCTGCGATTCTTTTAACCAGGACTGATGAAAATGTTTGTCAACTTGATTCCAAGACAATGAAATAAAAATAGTCTGAAGTTGTAGAATATAGGCCTATCCATACCAAAATGTGGACTTCTGTGCGTGAATTATTTGTGAATTGATTTTTTTTTACATATCTCTGAAAATTGTGTGTGAATTATAATCCACCAAACTTAATATACTTTGCCTTAAAGTTCAAATATGGACTTTTTTTTATGAGAACTGTGCTAAAACAAGCAAAATAGCATCACGTTGAATGAATACTATTTGCATCAGGTATGTTGCCTTTAACAGCTGGTTAAGTCTATCATGAAGTCTATAAAGAAAATGTTTAAAATATTTGCGATGTTTTTTTATGTGCTTATCAAGTATCATGTAGCGTTGAATAAATGTAAATAATTTGTATCATGTTCAATTGTGTCATTGTGTCATTCGCTGGAAAAACAGCGAATACATTTGTGTGATTCCATTTAAAGATCAGTCTGATTTTCGTTAACAGCCCCTAACTCAGCGTCTCGTAATATTAAATTCAAAAGTGATGAACACCTTGCTTTTTCAGAAGTGGAAACAAAGGCGAGTGTATACAAGTTACTCCAACTCTAAAATGTATAGACCACATACGACGCCATTGCTGTTGCCCTAAGCAGGTGTTTTAAAGTTGTTTAAAATATGAGAAGAGTGAGGGTGGACACAGCTTTTTGTTTACATGGATAAAATGCCTGTTTTAAAACAATTTTTAATTATTTCTATCCTTAGAAATCCTTAGTTGAAAGCTTAAAACTGATTCATACCCGTTATTTAATTTATGTATAGCGGTGTATCATTACATACATACATTTGGCACATTTTTTGCCATCTGTAAGGCTATCTGAGAAATATTAAAATGTTTAAGTGTATCAATGTTTCAGCACTAAGCAAAGATAGACAGGGGTTCTCACATTTCTATAGTTTTTAACATTGTAGTATCTGACAAAGTACTATGGCAGCGACTTGCGTGCGTTAACTCGACGCTTTTCGAGACACTGTTGCTCTGAATGTATTATTCCAGCACGATCAGGTTGATGTTGAAATCTTAATTTAGGGCTGACCAAATACATAAGATGTGTTGAGGGCCTCCCTTCTGCTACTTCCTGGCTGCATCAGTTGTCACCATATCTACTAATACAATAGGCCTAACAATAACAATAATAATGATCATTAAGACAATAATCATCGTCAATATCATTACCGAGTGATTTTAAGTCTTCTATAACTTCAGTGGGAAAGCATAGATGCGAAATATTGTTTTGTGCATCTATGGCCTAAATCAATCGTCTTCAATGAACTAAGGTATCTTAAGTGCAGTGAATTCTCGTCACTTTGTCATTTCTTGACAGAGATGTTAACTAAAATATGTATGTTTAATGAAATTGTAGGAGGCGGAATTAAGCAAGAATTTAAAAGCGATATAAAAACCTGTGCTACATTCAAGGATGAATTATAAGAAATTCGTGTTCAACAAGGACAGTTTTGGGCCGTTATCCGAATTATGCATGTTGTTTTCGGGAATCGTAATTCAGATAAAGTATCTTGTTTTAATCCATACAATGCAAATAACGTTGCATTTAACATGCATTCTCGTGAGGGCGTGAGAATGCTGTTTTAGATTCTGTAGCGTTAATGTTTACATGTTCAACAAAAGTCCAATTACAGGCAATCAGAGAATCGTAACGGAACTTTTTAAAATCGTATTGATCATACACGCATGAAGTAAAATACAGAAAAATCGTACACCGTTTTTCCAATTAACGACAGGGGATCCTTTTGAATTGCGACAGAAAGTACCTTAAAACAAGAGCAGCCAACACATGCATTCTGCCATTCAGCACTCGTGTGTTACCTGACGATTCGAGAAATCTGAGAAAATGTGCAGACTTGACACAAAGAAGGTTATTTGCGGGGACCTTTCCTCGCGGTGACCGAGCTGGAAAAGCTCATCTGCATTTCTATTCATGCCTGGCTTGTATGTGGAAGTCACGCCCAACGGTCACTGACTCGGCGGGCTCGGGGCACAGAAGCGCTGGTGCCTCTCAGACAGTCTGCAAGGGCCGTGAAAAGAGTCTGTGGCCGGGGGACCGCGATGAAGGTCAAAGCCTTCTGTCACGGTGACAGGTGGCTCATTTCCTCTCTCTAACACTGCCGAATCTAATTAAATCTGTGTTCCTCCAAAATGGTCATCGCCAAATACTCCCATCTCTTTCTTTTTGCCAGCATCTCAACGCTCCGATAAATCAACTAAATGACAAAGAAATAGTTATGATGGGGGGAAAAAGAAAGCTGAATCAACTTACAGGGGTCAAATGGCACTTAACAGTGGCTACGTAACAATGATCAATTGCTAGATCAGATAAAAATCCAGGTGTTCGCAACGTTTTGGAAATTAATTAGTTGGCCTATACTGGACTAAAGCCTATATCAAAAATTCTAAACAATCTATAACAAAATCTATAACAATCAAAGGTCTCTTTTCCATTGTCTTGGTGTAGTGAATGTCATTTATTTCACACAAAAAAACTTCCAAGAACTTTTAATAAATTAATCTAACAATGAAATGAAGGCACAGATAGATAGTCTTAAAGTGTGCACGTTAGAGTTCAAACGCCCACTACAACGAACCATCTCCAGCTAACGGTCAGATAAAAATACCTGTCAGCAAAGCACCGGCATCCTCTGGCTGTCGGCCATTCAGAAGACCATCCTGTCCCCTCCCCCCACTGAGTTATTTATCCCCACCTTCTAAACGCTTCCTAGTCAAACTTGAATATGCAATGAAGTGGTGGAGCTTTGTGGCGGAAATATAATTAAAAAAGTGGTGAATGATGCAAAAGGTGAAGAATGGGGATGACATCAGGCCAATTTCACACCGAGCACTCGGATGGCCGAGTTCAAGCCAGGGTCTCGCCATGCAACACAGATCAAAGCGCACAGCCACTACCAAAAAGGCAAAAGGGGACTTAAGTATGCTAATCCCCAGGACAAATATATTTTAATCTTGTTATAATACAAGTTAATGCTGCAGCTCAGTGACTGAACTTTGTAGAGTGGAGAGATCCACTTTCCTATGTTTTCTGAGGGTTGCAGACCTCCTGCTCCTCCAAGATTCAATTTGGGTGATTTTATAAAGCACAAAGCATTCCAACCTCCAGTCCACATATTCCAAACAACAGAATCTGTCTCACAGACAACCTCCCCCAACCCCCAGCAGTCCAGGTAGTGATTTCACTTGGAACCCGGCTAACTAATCAAACATGCAGGAAGTATGTGTTTAATGGCTGGGTTTGACCCATCACATGGAACCCTTGCCAACAGTACCTTGGTAACCCTTGATCTGTCACTTGGTTCATGACCTGTGAACTCAGACACATGCTTAAGATTGAGGAAAACTTTCAATGAGTACAATTTGTTTTAATAATAATAATAATAATAATAGTAGTAGTATTAGTAGTAGTAACTTCCTAAGAACCATTAGTAAGACATGTTTAAAAAAAAAACATGAATTTCACAAATCATCTTTTTTCAACAAGATATTCTGCTCAGAATATCATCTGACATTTAACTGTTTTGGCTGCCTGGTAAAGCAGTCTTTTCAGTTCTGTTTACTAAAGGGTTTGTAAAGCCTTGGTTTACCACTTGTCAACTCCAGTTAAACTATTCTGCCTTTGAGTGCTTTTAAACTCACCGTTTCCTTTCTTCTCCTTTTCAGGATATGGAGACATGTTGTTCAATTTAAAACTGTGGTTTCACTATCAACAAAAAAAGCAATGTGAGGGATGAACACAAGAATACAATTTCATTCAGAACTATTAATACCCAACAATGAGTTTAACAATTAATGAAGCTTAAATCAGAAGAAAAACCTCAGATGTTCAACACCAAATCTCATCAGGGTGTTTATCGCTAAGAGTGTAAGGGCACAGATTATATTAAAACTTTAGCATACAGTACCCACTGATAAAACATGCTACAGGCCACTTATAAAACTATTAGAAAAAAAAAAGATCACAATTTTAGGTTGACTGGACCGATCAGTTCATTGATACTAGTATTTCTTTAAATTGTGCAGTAACCTTGATTTTTGACTAGACTGAAATTTACTGTATTAGCGTACGATACCAATCCCTCAGATTTAAAGATGTGCCATATCAAAAGAAAAGGAATTTGTCACATTACAATAAGGTCAGTAAGGCAAAACAAGGCAATGAAACCACTGCAAACAAACTTGTGAATTTGAGTTTTCACTTGAATTCAATTCAAAGGGATTATATGATGGAAGTTTTGTCTCGCAGAATAATCTATACTCAAAAGTACTATTTTTATAGTGAAAAGAGTGATACCCATGCATCTTCAATGAAAGAGTGTTCTGAACACAAATCAAAGCTGTTTAGATCCACTCTCGTAAAGCAATTAGGAATTAATTATTATTCTGTAAAAATTAAGGTGAACTGAGATAGGGCATCTTGTGTCACATTTCTCATCATGACAAAACACAGCTCAATACTAACATAAATTCTCTTAAGTAAAATTTATAAAGTCGTTACAGCCAACTCTGACTTTCTTTTCTGTGGGTTGAGTTCATCCCCAGATAAAACAGCACAGACAAAATATATATTTATTATCTGGGCATGATACTAAATATGAGGTATTTAAGGTTTAAAGGTATTTAAGCCAGTTCAACTTTTGGTCCTTTCCTAAAGAACATTATCAGATTGATGGTCACTAAAATGAATGAACAATTTTGAGGATACAGTGAAAAATCTGTAAATCTGGCCTCAATTTGCTACAGAACTAAGTACAGATGCTAGTGTGGTTAGACTGAGGAGAATAAGAATAAGAAAATATGTCTGAATGCAAAAATGACCGATTCATATTCTTTAGCAACTAAGAAATTCCAATTCTGTGTCAAAGTGATGTTCAAGGCCCAAGATAGTCAGTAGATATACTCTGGCGATCTGCAACTATTTATAACCTAAATAGTTTGGGCTACTCTTAAAATGTTTGTCATTAAGGGATGACAAAACCAAAAGGAAAAAGCCTGTAATGACACATAAAATATCTGACATATAATGACACATAATGACATAATGAAAAATATTTCCCCAATACATACTTAGAAAAGCAAGTGCATGGGTTAGCTCAAACAACATTTGGTGTTAAAAAAAAATTAGATTGAAAGAGTCAATGGCTCTGAGATCTGAGCAATTTACCAGTTCCACAGTAGACCTGAATACACAGAGAAATGTATCACTAAACAAACTGGAATTTCAGATTTTGCCAAATCATAATACAAACAAATGATTATAAATACAGCACTCTGTTTAAATATTTTCAGATTTTTTCATTACAATGAAATATATGCATCTTCTCTTGAAATATATTGTTAGTGACAAGCATTTGATAAAATGAGTGTTGACATTGTCAGTTTAATTGGTTTAAGTATTTCAATAGAAATGGTAAAAAAAAAAATGTTTGTCTTCATTGTGTAACATGAAATCACTTTGAATGTTTATAATTTTAAAATAAATTTGGTGTAAGTGTATAATACAGGAACAATAATCCATAGTGTACAATAATTAAAACCAATAAAACATTCAGAATTACTGCCCCAACCTTGGAGTAATGCACTCACATTAAGTTCAAATTCAATGCTCCCATCTCTGCCGGATTCCATTTAAGCCAGAATCATGTCTAAAAATTCATTTAGGAAACGATTTTAAATTTGACCACACCCGTTCAATTTAAATTCAATGTCAGAGCAACTAATTTCTATGTAATGGTGCACTTAACTTTGTCGCATTTTCACCTTTTTTTTGATATTCTAACCTTAAATATCCAAAGAAACATGACAAGTTAAAAAGTAATATATTGCCATCCTAGCAAATTGAAGTGAGGTCTATAAAGCATGACTCTTCCCCCAGAAACTAGTTTTCATAAAGGTGCACTGAAAGTTATGCCCTCAGTGAAATGAAGCAGAATTCAGGACATTTGCCTTCTGACTGGAAATAGATGTACAGTGAGAAACCTAATACATTTGTCTTGCGCTTTATCAAGGGCTCATGGCTGTTAGGTAAAAAGCTCCAAGTGAAAGGGTGTGGATTTGGTTTAAAAATACAAAAAGGTTCATGTTAGTCAGGCTTTGTATTATCTGCAATAAAGAAAAATCTAACCCCATAAAATGCTGAACTGAAGATGACCAGAGATGTTTTATCAAAAAATGTTCACACTGGAAACAAGGCACCAAAATAAATTAAACTTGACACTAAAATGTAATGCTTCAAAAGAACAAAAAACTCTGCTTAATAAAATAAAGAAAATTTCCTTGATGTTTTGAGAACATGGATTCAAAGTCGGCTGCACGATGGTAACATTAAAATGAATTCACGCTACGCAAGCACTATACACACATACACAAAGAATTTCTTAAAATAAGAATTTTATTAGAGTTGAATAATTTTAAATAAAATTGTATAATTTCATTTCTACCTATTGATGGAGCATAGTTTCTTTCCAAATATGTTTGCTTCTTTGTCATTTTCTTTTGGTCATTTCTTCATCTTCAACAGAGGTCCATATAAAACTACAGCTCACCATGTGAAAACACAGTCCCTTTACAATGACCTGAATATGGGAACACAAACAGATTCATTAGCAAAATGCATTTTACTGAATTCCCTTTTATCATTTTTATAAACTAATTACTAACAGCTTCTGAACCTGGTTGAAATAGTTTTTGGTAACATACTCCCACCTCTGCCATTTCTACCCTTGTAGAGGGAACGGCCTACTGAAACCTTCGATCAAAACACCTTGAGACGTAACAGAAGGCTTCTGTAGGCCCTTACGACTTAAACTAATTATTTTAATTCTCATTTCTGAAACAGAAATGTTTCCAGCGGGTTCTGTTTGGTTTGTCTTAGGAAAAAGTATATACCATATTGCTGTATTCAGCCCTGTGATTTGCCTGTGCCCACAGTGGTGTGTGTGGCCATCTATTAAGAGCATGTATATCCTTTTGTGGACAAATGAATGTGGATATACCTTTTACACAAACACAGGCATATTTTCACTTATTGTAGCAATTGCCAATGTCATACATATATAATTACATTGTAGAGGCATTTATGGGGGCGTGTGGCATGATCAAAAAGTGTGATATGCTCCCAAAATTATACATTTATGAACTGTCAAAATCATAGCAATGTGGAGCAAGAAGTCATATCATTCTAAAAAAGGGCAGCTTGGTTTCATTACAACAGCAGTGACATATGCCAGCAAACATGTAATATCCAAAGCTAACTGAAGCCGATAATGTAATCAGAGAAATGAGCTTTTATCAAAGCAAAGCGCTGGAGGAGCCCGATTACAGACAATCATTCACTGATTGATAATTACTATTTATGTTCCACTGGAAATCAATACAAAAGAAAGCTAAAAAAAAAACATCAGTTTGCACAGAAACATCTGTGCATAACTCTGCAGTAACTATGAGGTCATTTACTTGCTGAGTTTACACACATGTAAGACACTGCATATTTAACATTATTTGATATTTCAGTGCACCTTGAACAGTACCTGACATTTCAGTAAATTTCAGACAGTACCTGATATTTCACTGCACAGCTTTTCAGCCACATGGTCTGTCTCTTGGGTAAAGAGTGAAATAATGTCATCTTCATACTCTTCCACAATGTTTTCACACTGTGAGAGGAGAAAAAGATGACAGTTTACACTGTGTGAGCCAGTGGAAGAGTCTGATCTCAGGGTTGCCAAGAACTATCCCATCGCACACATCAGTGGGCATGTCTGTGTAACACACATACACACACACACATACACCACACCACTGAGCATGTCTGTGTGGCGTGCACACACACACACACACACACACACACACACACACACACACACACACACACACCCCTCAGTGGACATGTCTGTAACCCTGATAATTTCATGTCTCCTACAGCTCAGCTGTCATGGAGGATGCACTGTGTCCCGATTCCCTTCACAACTACGATAAAAGTTAGAACATTCACAAAACATATATGAAATGCAATACAGAGAAATTAACATTTATTTTACCACTTTAACCTGCAGATTATTTTATTGCCTCATTTGTCTGTTGAATGTGTTCATACACAAGTATGGGTGACATCAGAAGAAAATAAAACAGGACATATAAATTCAATGTTACACCAAGAATGTTTCAGTATGTATAAAAGATATTTTGCATTACATATCATTTCCACATCTTCCTATGGACCTCAAATATAGGTTCATAGCTCTTCCTGCATACATTGACTGTGAAAATCAAATAACTGCCCTTTTCATAGACTAACTATAAAAAATACTTATTTCACATAAGGGAATTAAGGAATTTCCAAGGCAATCCTAGATTCAACCTAGCGTTTACTTAAATGTGTTCATCAAAGTCAATGGCAAAAAAGTCTGAATTCAGATGAAATCGTTTTATACTAAGACCTAGATTCAATCTTTCAATTAAAAATACCAGTTCATTTTCTTAAATCAATGAATATGTAGTTCTATTCTCCCATGGCATATTTGCTGTTAAATCTTCATATACACTTTAATAAAACCAAATTCAAACTAGGAAAACATCAAGTTAAAATAAATCTAATTCAAAGTTCTGGAAAACTACAGAGCTCAATATTTAAAGAGTTTTAAAATTTTAAATACAAACTTTAATTCATTTCCCAATATATGAAATAAGTCAAAAGTATTTTGCATGCAACATTAAGAATTCACTATATTCTTAGACAAAATATGAAATACATTAAAATGATCATGGCTCACTTGCATCACTGAAAAAATCTGTAGAACAAAATCAGAATCAAAATGAAGTATAATGGTTTCAGTAATTGTAGAATAAACACCTTAAATATCTTATTCATATTTCAAATAACACGTACCAATGAAATATTTTAGTCACTAAATAAATAGTAAAAAAACACACTTACAGCAAATTTCAGGGAATTGGAACCTTCTGGACCATCAAACTTAAAATTTTTAAAATCTGGAAAATCACTGTTGTCATTACTCCTTGGAGCAAATCGTTTATAGCTCTTTTCTTTGGTGTCTGGGTCCACATGGAGAGCATAATCATTCATCTTATCACAAACATCTTCCAGCAGTTCAGTTAAGTGAGTCTCTGACCTAGCAAGAGGAACCTATCAATTAAAAAAGAAAGAAAACGGTTCAACATACAATTCATTGATTGATTGATATAATCTAGAAACTGTCTGTAGGGTTACCTTTCAATTTAAGTAGAAAAAATATATATAAATACAAACTTTTCTTGTACAAATTATTCTGTATGAATGTCTTACAAAGAGGCTTTGTGAAAGGTGAGGTTGAAATGGTCTTTCGAGACCAAGCTGAAAAGTTTAAAAAGTTCAGTGAGTTATGTGTGTACACACTCTCCTCGAACCTGCAGGATAAACATCTGAGAATCTGGGTGCTCCTGATGCTCTCTCTTTTCACTCAGCCAAAAACTTAAGCTCCAAAACATCCCCATTTCAAAAAAACATCCCCTGTGCCAGCCATCATTGTGACTCTCAACCAGTGACATTACAGGTCAAAGTGGCAACTGGGCAAAAGCAAAACCATGGTGATGTCTAGACAGGTCAAGGTGCCTGATGCTCCAGCCCCCCGCGCTCTTCAAACTAAAGGGGGTGTCGAGCACAGCCAAGTGTGGGGGGGGGGGGGGGGGGGGGGGGCGCTGGGGGGGGGGGGGGGGCAGAGAGCCAGGCTTTGGATCGGCTCCTCCACCCTCCACTGATCAAAGAAGGAAGTGTTCCCGTCACCCCTGGTGAATGAAAGGGCGCTGAATTCCAGATGAACTGGATACCTCCGATGCCCCAACCCAATTGTTTTCCTCTGAAACGCAGTATGGACCCTTCCGGTCCCTCTGAATATATTAGGGGAGGGTTGTCACATGCGTTACCGTGCCGACACAAAGGGACTTCCCGTGCCTCGCTGCCATCTGCTCTCAAACAGGACGGGTCCCAGCGACAAAAAGAACCGACGCACATTTAGCTTTTTAATTACATTGCAGCAACAGGGACAGACAAACAGGGGAACATGCAATAAAATCACGGTGCTAATGACTGTAATGAGACGCAATCTATATTGCACCATCCCAAAAGAGAGACAAAGGGTCAACTTCAGTAACTGCAGACTAACACATCACTTTTGCCCATTCCACATTTCGCCAGATTGGCAAAAAAAAAAAATTGATTCCATGTAGGCTGCACAGAAAACCAGAAAAGGCAAGGGGCACCTTCTTTATAAAACTTTTACACCAGCGTTTTGAAGATTTTTAACACAGAGAGCCATATTTTTTGTTTGCTCAACATGCACTGTTTAATTGTTGATGTCAGAGGCATAATCTCTCAGATCTTCCCAGTGGAGGTTTACACGGCTCATCTCCAGCCGAATTGCCATCATGCAATCTTGAAAATGGCGGAAATGAAATTCCTTTTCTGAACAGTCTGAGGGTTTTGAATAGGACCTGTCAATAGAGAATTTCTCCAGGAATAAAGGAGGTCTGGGCCATTCTCCCAGAGAGGAGTTCTCAGGGATGCTACCCTCCACTGAGTTCCCACTGGACAGACTTCAGACTTCTTCAATATTTCAAGAGAATGACAAAAGAATCTTTCATTTTATTTTTCTACCTAGAGGAAAAATGTCTTCTGTGGAACCACCAATTGATTCAAATCCCACCAATTAATTCAAATACATCAACTTGAATTATACTGTGTAGAGTCTGTTCGGCTCTCTCATTTAGATTTCATATTCAGTGCACATATCAGTATTAATATGGTGTAATGTGGTCATTAGAAAATGTGACACAGCAAATCAATTCGAAATTCTCAAAGTGCCACTGAGCAAATTGCCATTTAAAGGTTTCATGGTAAATATATTCTGGGATTTGTGGACATGCCTACAAACCTCAAGAAGAGTATTAATTTCTTTACTGTGGTAAGTGTTTGTGAAGTATCATTTATTTATCAATTAATTGCCACTTTGACAATATTTCATAAACTTGTCTTTTTATGCATATTTGTCTTCATCAATATCTGTTTGTCTTCCTGCAAAATGTAGTGAGCAACAATTTCCAATGTATGCATTTTTTTACCTACACACGGCAATAAATGTTTTATTCCATTATCAATGTATGCTTATGGTGCAATCACAGCTGCAATGTTTAACATCTAACTGGCACATTAGTTAAGACACATGAGTTATGGAAGACACACTGTTGTAGGGAAACACTGGATTACAAAACAAACTACTGGCTTTTGGAAGTGTAATTAGCGTGTATTTTACTTATAACACAAAAAGTATCAGATCACGTTCCTTTCTTTCACCGGGGGGAAAACAAGTGAAGCAACCGAAGCAAAAAAAATTCCAAAGAGACCGAGAATATCATCTAAAAAGACCTCACTCACTACAGAAATAAATGAGAGCTGTCAGGATGACGGCTGAGCTTTGGACAGAACAGCTGGCGCTTCAGAGCTCAGTGCGTTTGCACATGAAGCTGAGCGCGCCGGGCTTGCTGCTGAACGAGGGTGGGTCTCTATGATGCATATGAACCAAAGTGGGCCTGTGCATGAGCTAACTGCTCAAGAAAGACTCTGCGCAACAACATAAAGGTGCCACTACTCAAAGTGCGAAGTGCGAGTGTTTAATTATTTTATACATGGCACTAAGCCGGTGACTGCTTACAAACTGCTCAAAAAAAAAAAAAACAACAAAAAAACTCAGAGAACACGGTGTCTTGACTTGTATCTGCGTTTTGACTCGTCTTCCCAGCACTGACTGAGATCAGAACGTGCTGCGCACAGCATTTTTCCATTAACATCGCGAACTCCGCCATCGTCAAACTGCATCACCGTGAAACAGGGAGCGCCCCTGCTAAATTATTTAACAACAATTTTTTTCCCCTTTTTCCCTTCAACATCTGAATTGCTGAAAGCTGACAGACACCAATGGTAATTCCTTATGTCAGATCCTGACATCTCCTGGAAGGGGGGGGGGGGGGGGGGGGGGACTGACACACCGTGACTCATAGCAGGTGACAGCATTTACACATCTAGCAAAAAAATATATATATATATACTTTCCACCAAAACAGAGGTGAAAATGCAGTTTACAAATCTAATCTCAGTGCGGAATCTCATAGGATATTCATGACTTCTACTTTTGCAGTGTGCGGTTTGAATACATATATATGCTTTTACCCCCCAGGTTCTGAGACTTCAAAAACATTGCATTCATGAGGAACACATTAATCCAGTATAATCATTTACAGATGCATTCTGAAAGTATAAAAGATGCATTCTAACAGAGGAAAAGATGACAATATAATACTCTTTGCTAATATAGATGCAGTTGCATTGCCCTTTGTATTCCATCAAACACACTCTCCTGAAATGACGCCTTTACGCATTAGGAATTGCATGTAAATGGGATTATTTGTCTAGAAGTGTGTGACAGTAAAAATTGTAAGGGGGGACAAATTCATCAGATACTCTCAGATTAACAGTAACACATGGGTTTACGTCCACATTGCTTAAAGTAATCATAGCGTGGTAAAAATACGACAGTCCTGGCAGCTGGGCAAGACTAATTACCTACGGAATACCATTAAAACAAACACTTCACTGGATATTATCAAAAGGAAAATGCACATTTCATCTTCAGGCATCTTTAAAAAATTTAAAACACAGCAAAACTTCCACACATCAGTCAGACTGTATTCCACAGCAAAATGAATTGTTTTCTTTGATGCTTCTTTTGTGACACTAAGATTATAAAATATTCATCATGTTGCAGAGGTCTCTGTTTTTGAAAACTTGTTCTGAACACATACATCCTACAATGGTAACTGAATTTCACCTGTATCAAGGCAAAGTAAATACACAACATGAGTGCATGGAAAACTGGATTTGTCTTCATTTGTCTCTCTGGTCATGCTATAGGGCCGTTAGACAGTCATAGCCCGTGGCATTGTGGGTGTGGATAAATGGAATCAAACTACAAAATTTGTGGAACTGTCTGTTTTAATTCAGTGGCGGTGCAGCACTACAGACAGAAATTCAAATGATCTGCATTTGATTTGTGGATATCAAAACGGAGGACGGGTGCATTTGCACTGACGGCATCCGAGTGACTCCCAGCCATCTCGCAGGCCGCAAGAGGACACCAAAGTGGCAGGATGAGGGGTCGATGAAACCACTCCCTCCCCCTGGCAGAATGAAGTCAATGGCTTTCTGCCATTATGAACTCCCAGTATTTATCAGTAAATGACACTGCTCAGGCAAGAACTCCAGTTTAGGGAAAGTGCACGCCTTTTCCGTACCTTTTTGTCATTCAGGCTCCCATCAGGATTAAGTCTAAAGCTTCCCACATGTATGGTCTTCTTTGGGTCCACTTTGCTGATCGAATAATTCAGTTCATCTGCAATTGCCCTGCAAGCTAAAACACACACATATGCAAAGCATTACAAATCAATTTCAATGCATTTTGCACGGAACACAATGTCACACGGTCCCAAACAAACAAAAGCCATAATAATGCTAAAACCATTGATGAACTTGCAAGAATGTGGCAAAAGACTGGCCAGTTACTCTTACAGTACTGTGGATTGCAGCAGCCACTGCGGTGCTGATAATGGAGTCTGTGCTGTTGGTACCGAGGTCAATGATCCATGAAATTAAGAGACGGCCATGAGATCTTGACAATCCTTAAATGCCAGCATGAAATATGTGAATGGAAAAAAAAAACACGAAAATTTCTTGTTTCATTTGAAAAAAGCCAAAAATTGAAGAGAAAAAAAAAACAAATGCAACTATAGACATGAGAACACCTTGAAATATGTCTGATTTCCTGCAAGTTCAGTTCCATGTTCACCACGCACTGGTCACCTATATCTTCCTTATAGAGGAAAACCAAAAGCAAATCAGTATGTTTGAGAGAACATACGCTATTACTGAAAGGGACATCTGATTGATGAGCCCTGGCAAAGTAGTGCCCCATCTACACTACCTCCTTTCAGGACTAGCAAAAATATTTGTTGACGTTACCTCAAACACAGTAAAGAGGCACTTTCCCCAACAAATACTATCCAATATTTCCTTCATTTTTTTCCAATTAATCTGGCCCTATGTTTTATAATTACACCATGCGAAGAGAAGATGGTCTTTCAAAGCTTCAGTGAGGTGACACTGAAGGGGCCTGTCCAGACAGGACAGGCTGATGGTCAGGAGTGTTTATTGGGAGATTATTTATTATCTCACCCTGCATACAATCAAACAGTTCCATATACATTTGACACACTTGGTCTGCGGTGCCTCTTACAAGCTTTTTACACCTTTTGTCAACACAGTTTTCACAATAACATTAGCTAGCAAGTTACATACTTTTTGTCAAGAAATTGAACAGTAAATCAAACTACATACAAACGACTTTTTCTGGTGGTCCCACAGACATCATCTGAGCAGCTCGGAAGCACATGACGAGTCACTGGGGGGTGGTAATGAGCAGTACAATTTAAACAAGGGGACCCTGACCAACGTTACCAACCGTACCTCAGTGGAACACAGCCAATGGTGTTCCGCCACTGGTAATTGTTCACTAATTGACACAACCCAGATTCAAACTTGCTATCTTTTCTGACTGAGCCACTGGGGAGCCTGTATCTCTGTCACATTTTGACACAGCAGACTTATATAAACTCCTGTAAGGCCAGACAATTTCTCATACTGTGGAAGATGAAGATGACTAAATCTTTACAACACAGGGTTTCATTCCCTCTATAGTGCTCAGGGATCACAGGGAGAAATAACAGCATCTTTAATAGCAGCAAAATAACATCAAACATAACAGCACTTTTAAGCAACTTAAAGAACAGCCCTGAGGCAACATCAGTATTAACAGAACAACTTATTTCGACTAAGTTCAGCCCTCCTGGCCTTACAAGTGGCCTGCGTCCATGAGAAGGGAATTCTAAGTGAAAAGGTTATACAGCATCCATGAAGTGCAATTTCCTGAACATTTATGGTCAAACAAAAACCTTGATATGCTCCTCTGAAAATATTGGACTGCAAGTTCTGTGTAATGAGATTTTATTTCTGCCTCAAAGGGTTTTCAAGACAGCTTAAAATTAAACTGAAATCATAAGTCCAAATACTACATGGGGAGAAAAAGCTGCAGTTTTCAGCACAATATCTGAGAGCAGCTTGTGTGGAGAAACCCAAAGCATTAAATAGTCAAACTGACATTTTTAAAAAGATGCTACAATAAAAACACATCCAACTGCTTTAAATTACATAACTGACCACATAATAACGTGCTGCAAAGCTAGTTTAAGAATCTCAATACACTTTGAATGTAAAATTGTACTTGTTTACTTACCTTTACTTATTTAGTTATTCATTACTTCGCCTTGCAATGCCATGTCCCCCCAATGGCCACAATCCCTCCACCTACCTAAAAGTCTATAGAGTGACGTGATGAATGGATGGGATATATTTTTCTTACTCACAAATTTTTATGTTTTTTTTTTTCTTTTTTGATTCCATATTTTTACACAAGGGATTCTCAACTGCCTTTCCTTGAGGTTGAGGAATCATTTTCCATCCTTGGGTTTCCATGGGTGTTTGTGTGCCTCATTTTCCTATACAGCACTTTGCAACAATGGAATTGCAAAAATGCACTACAACAAACATTTTTATTGACTATGCTGTTGCTTGCAAAATGTACAAGTAAAGAGTTATAATGTGATTCAAACAGACAATATTATGTTCTTGTGTTACTTTGTAATTACCCTGTATAGAGAAAGCGGAGTTGAGTAATTCTTTCCATCTGAACAAACACTTCAGTTCAATTTACATAAAAACACTAAAATACATACAATAATATTGGCAGGACTAAAATGGTCAAGAGAGTTGAAAACAGGATACAAACAGAAAGTGTTTTAAAATGTTACAGAATATCAAAGCAAAGTTGTTGAGGAGAAAAATCATGCAAGACTTCAAGTACAAAACCATGAAATTTCTAATCTTGAGGTTTAATAAAACAAGTGGTTGCCATCTGACATGACAAATACTAATTTCACAAAAAAAGCCATTTCTTATTTGTAGACTTATATCAGAATAAACGAAAGCATTTAAAGTTTTCTAAAACAGATCCACAACATTGTTTACACAATTTACACTGAAATATTTATCGTAATCTGTATTGTAATCTACTGTAACTCTTAAGAATAAATAAAAACGACATTTTCTATAGAGAGCACTTTTCTAATTTTTTTAATCAATAATCACAATGGACACGAGAGATGCTTTATGGATAGCTTGTGAAGAATATTCTTCTTTCTCCTATTCCGTTTCATTGCAATAAGTGCACATTTGTATTTACTAAAGCCACTTTCACATGGAAACCCATCCTCAACCCAGGATCTGAATCCCTGTTTTTATCCCTCCACTGTGGCCTGTTTACCAGGCTGGTGAACACAGGGACTTTCCCCCGTTTACCACAAGGAAAACCTCTAAAAACCCCAACATGTGAAAAATCATGGCTGGTTAAAAAGCAAATGTAACACCATATTATCCTGCTTAATTTCATCAACTGTTGAATCCCTTCAGCAGACTCTATGGAAATCACAAATGCTACCAATAGGCCTGGTCTAGTTCTGTTTGCCTGTCTTTCACATTAAAGCCAAGAGGGCCAAGAGTAAAGAGCTCTCTTAGTGCATGGACTTTAATTACTGTGCCCCTCAAAATGGAGGTAGCACTGCTTGGGTACCTGGAGTGGAGTCAGCTGTATGCAGAATCATGTGCACTATACACTGACATGACATAAGCCACCCAGCAACTGTGTTGAAGCCGAAACACACAATCTGCCACAGAGACCCTTTCACTGGTGTCTTACAGAGCACGACACACACAGCGAACTCCTGATTGTTGTAACTGCATTGATGGTGCTGCTGTTGAGGGCTGTGGAGGACAAAATGGCTGAAATTCACATATAATTTCACTAACTTGCACACCACACAAGTATTTTCCTTTCCTTAAAACTTCACTTGCAGTTGTGTGTATTAAAGTACTGGTATATCATTCAAAACTTTGTCAGCTAATTTACAAAATCTTGAGCAACCTCTGGATAGTTATGCAAGCTCAGCAAGCAACGCAATATGAGAGAGATCTCTGTCCATGTTGATGCTATGGAAAGGTGCTCTGATTTGATCAGTTCTTTCCTCTTTTACAAGAATGTTATAGAATATTTACTGACATAAACACAAGTTCTCACATCAAAACATATGCATTACTGTGTTAAAAAACACAAGGCTGTGTTAAAGGTACAATGCCAGGAGAAACATGAAGCAGCAGATAAATAATACTCCTGTGTTCATAAATGGCTTGTGCCATAAATGGAATATGATGCATAGTGAAAAATAGACAGCTATCCTAATCTCACTTTTAAACGTTTAAAAGCACTGCACATGTACTGTATGTACCAAAATACAATGAATGAAATTTGCCTTACCCTAATTAGAAACACACACACACACACACACACACACATACACACAAATAAAAATAAGAAAGCACATCTGGAAAGAGCTTTCATGAAGTCAGATTTCTAAAAATGGTACTCCATGTCAGCACACCCGAATTCAGATTTTACACTAACAGCTTCCGCCACACAGAAGCATTCATCAGCTCATCCAGCGACATCACTCTCTCATCCAGTGACATCACTCTCTCTGAGCATTTCCCACCCTTCAGCATGGCACAGCGGGCTCCAAAAGACAAACGGCTCCACTCACCAGAACAGTACAGCATCTCGTCCTTCTTCCCTTCAGCTGCCTGGGAGAAGACAGACAGCACCACAAACACCAGGCTGATCTGCGGAAGGCATGCTGCCATGTTCATTTCCTGTGGGTGGAAGACATGTCCTTATTTAGCATGTCCTTATTTGGCCTCATTTAACTCACTTCTGAAACCTTTATTACAAAGAGAGTGTTTGCAATTCAAGGTTCCGATCAAGTTAGGGGTAAATTTTGCATTTGTCCATGATGCATACACCCTATTCTGACATGGCTTTTGTCATAGCTAATATTTAGTAGAGTTATAGCTCTGTTATCCTTTATTACAAAATTTATGATTCAGATAAAAACTACCCATTCTTCACAGCACCACAAGCACATTCCATTTGTTCAGGTGGATGAACACATCCATTAATTACCATAACCATTCTTAAACCGCCATCACCATTAAACCCACAATAAAAGCAGTGTTGTATATGATATAACTGCAGCTGTAGAAGGGGTGTGATGGACATTGTGCTAGTGAGTCATGGACTGGAGAGTCAGATGCATCTGACATCATATAATGAGAGACCGGGCTACACAGATGAGCAATACTGTGTGTCACAGAAAACAGTGTTGGGTTAGGGAGCCCAGTAGGCATTCATTATGCAGAAAAATAGGCAATGTAGAGCTTTCAAGTGGTACAGGACACAAAAAAACCCATGGTCAATGACAGAAAGAACACAATTAAACATTGTGAGAGGGGTTAATTCTTATTGGGGTTAATAACGTGCAACTGGTATTTCATTCACAGTTTGGTTAAATTAAAGGGCACATTTCAACCCGACAAAGGCACAACAACAGCTATCCTTGACCTTGAGAGCTGGCATTTCTCCATTCACATTTGAATTTACAACCTGCACCGGAACATTTAAATTTATCTTCCATTCAAATATATATTTAAATGTGTTGGCTGAACACAATGGTCACGTTGAACAAAGAACGTAATGTTGCCAGCACTTTGACAGTAATCTTTCCTTGATCTGTTCAGTTGTCCGTTGCAGGCTAATCAAAGGTGAGTTCAGTCACTATGCACCCAAAGGAAATTGAAGCACACCAGAACAGCCATTAACTGTTTTTAAGAGTTCTTATAATTTTTAAATTAGCATGTGGCAAGGCCTCTATGAAGTTAACTTCAGTGATTTTAATAGTACAGAAAAAGTTGTTTTTCCTTGAAGCTCAGACATCTTCTTACACCCAACTAGTAAATGTAACAGTGTAGAAAGAATTACAAACACAAGCTTAAAAAAAATCAAAAACAAAACATCACAAAGTCATAGCTCAAATTCCAGATTGTACATGGCAGGCATCTTGTCCAAATACCAAGACCTGATTACTTAATCCTTTACAAAACAGCAAGAAAGCATACATTACATAGCTCACAAAAAAGTGACAAGTGCCTGTCACTCAAAAAAAAAATCTGCTCAATTTAGCATTGCACCTACACAAGAGAGTGAGTTTAGTACCGATTTGTAACCCCAAAGGTCTTCAGCAGTTTTTCTCCCCCACAGTGATAAAATGCTAAAACTCAATTTAAAAGGTCCTAAACAAAAAGGCGAAGCCGTCTGCTGAATTTTGGTGGGAACACCAAGAACCAAACCACCAAAGTTCAGGATAACTTTGTAGCCAGAACTTATTTAAGCTGAGTCACCCTTAACAGTTTTACCAATCAGCCTGTGTCCAGTGCCAGACATCTGCACTCTTCACATATTAACTGCTTGAGCCTACAGTTAAATGTGCACCCTCCGTAACCGTACACATATCTATATTTTAAACATAAATAAAATAAACTATTTGCAATATTACTGCCCGTAGTGCCAAAACATTTATACTTGTATTTCCTGTTTGTAGTCTTTGGTAACAGTTACAGCTTTTGTGCCTGAGGGACTCCAGGGATGTAACTATGAGAGGTTAACTGAGGCAGACTTGCCCTCATTCCAGAAAAATCACAGGTGCACAACATGTCATCCTCGCCATTAGTACAGTTGAATGAACTGGTGCATACAACCAAGCAACCATCCGCGGCTGGCTTTATCTCTTTGAGTCATTGATCTGCCATTTCTGACTACTGCTACAGCGGGTTACTACTTTGTAACAACCCAGTTTCATAATTGTGTTTTTTTAGGTCATGCCTCTACTGTCCTGGCCAAATCTCCTCCAAGTACTCGGCCAATCTACTCCACACAGCCCAAGGTAAAGCTGAAGAAGGAAACAGATTCGGAATTTGATAAATATTTTATGGCTCCCGGTGGTTCTGGGTTAGTCTGGACCAAATAATCAATAATATTTTTCAACATCTGTGGGCTAATTATTACCTACGGTGGAGTGTGTCGTTATAAGTATGACTGGAATATGAACCTCCCCCTCGGTTTTAGCTGTGCATTGTAAAAACTGTCTTTTCCGCATAGCAGTTCCCTTCGATTACATTTTAAACGAAATGAAGATGCAAGTAAATACCACCGGCAGCTGCTCTTTTACTGTGGCAAAACAAAGTTTTCATATATAAAGTTAAAGGGAATTCAGAAAGCGTGCAGCGTGTTCACATGAACAGAGGTGCACGCACCTGCGCATAACTAGTGAACAGGAAACAATTGCTTTAATCAAAATAGCATATTATTATCATTTCCCTCTATCTACTCACTATTTATTTAACGTAAATAACCAAACACACCTAAACGGATAAGATTAGAGAGGAACAGAAACGGTAACAATGGCGGAAAACATGAACTTGTTTACCTTTTCAGAACTACCTCCACATGTTCTCGTTTCTCTTTTGGCACGCGGTATTATATCTGGTACTGATACCAATACAATTTGTGCATTGCTTATATTTATCTACCATTGTAAACGTCAAGCCTTCACACTTGTTTTACCTGTATTTGGAGTCTACATAAAGAAACAATAGTCAGGTGTGCAAGAATGTTTAGGAGAAAACTTTTTTTAGCCCGAAACTAGAGTCTGATAAACCAAACAACAGGATAGTTAGGCTCACCGTGTGCAATAATGATATTAGCTCCTCTTCTCAATTCGCTTTTGCAAAAAATTTGAAGCTAAAATGTAAGTGGAACCGCATATGTTGCAAGGCAGACGCTGGCCGCATACGTGCCGGTCTGTGGCGCTGCCACGATATGCAAAGAAACCAGTAAGAAAGAGAGACTGACAACTAAGGAGCCAATAGCATCGAAACAATGAAGTCGTTGTCCAATCACAAAGGTGAAGTTTTTAACTTTCCACATCCCGGATATGTCCGAAACTAGACGCAAGATAGATATCACAATCTAAAATTTGAATACAATCCAGGATAATGTGCAGAGGTAAAGCGCAGTCTACCTTGCGTTGGTGCTGCTACAGTGTGCTGGAATGCCTTTCACTTCTGTTGATAGAGCAAAACGTTACATGCAAAACGTATACCTTGCACGTATTACTACGTGAAAATTCTTACACATTTCAACAGGCAGAACAGTCACAGACTATGGTAAAAAGTGGCTGCAAAGCTGACAGTTAAATTACCATTTCCACTGAACGATATGGTCATCATTATACAAATTGTTGTAAGGACTTAGAAAATCGTGAAATCGGACTGCGTATTGTGTTCTATGCACTCAAACAACCTTAAGGCCACGGACCTAAATGTTTTAAGGAACTACATCTCAGAGGCACTGTATTTATTTCAGGCTTGTATAGGTATAGGGTATACCTTGCCAACGTGTAAGTTGTTAAATGACGTACCCGTCGTTCAAATATCTGCATGTATCATTGATGCAGATATGAAACTGCAATATCTGTAAAGTGAAATACATTAATATTGCGCGTTAATGGCCACTTTTTAGAGGTTCGGAAAGATGCGCGCAAACATGAGGCTTGTCCTTAAATTTGTCTTAAGTAAATTCAACAGAATACTGTGTAGCTATAAAAGGCATAAAAATTCTCATGTTAATATCTTCTTGTATGCCTTATTGTTTAAAACAAATCTTGTAAAGCTTACAAGATTTAGGACATGTCAATGTATATAATTCCAAGCCCAGAAAAGTATGGTCTTCTTCCAATAAACTACTGGAGAGAAAATGTCTGAAGGGTCTGGAAATCTGAAGACAAATACCAGATCCCCTCTGTATCACTACACTCCACGTGGGACCCTTTGTCTTACACCAGGAAGCCCCTGTACACTTTCTCAAATTAAAAATCTTACATTTGATCCTGTTTATCCCTCTGGCTGTCAGGTATTGACCACAGAAAGCTATCAAAATCCCCTCTTCCACGCTACAGACCACATAATGAGCCAATATAACAAGACTGTGGTGTAAACCTTGGCTTTTCTGAGTGAGTCACATGGGCTTTGTTGATGCTCGTCAGGCCTGGAGGGAACCTATGGCTACGGATACAATCTGTGCAGACAATCCCTGGATGCTCTGATTTAAGGGAACCCCACCACACACACACACACACCCACACACCCACACACCACCCCCTCACCCCTGCTGTTATCTACAGTCTTAACTATGAAATCACAATGACAAACTAGTAAGTGACCACAATTGGGCCAGAAATGTCAAGCGTTTCAGTGTCCATCACTATTATTGCTCATGTTCAAAGACTTAAATATTATAGAGAGATGAATCAATAGAACAATCTCAGGGGTGTGTCGCATGGCTTTTGTACTGTATGCTGTTTTTGAATATCTGTCAGCATCATGCCTCAGTTAACCTCTACCATTTCAAGTAAGAAAATACAAACAATAATTCTTTATGTTTTCTTTATTCAGAATAGACATGACAATGTCATCAACAGCAGTTAGTCTGTAAAATTACATTCAAAAATGTGCAGTTGACCAAAACAGATAAACTTCCAAAACCAGTCTTTTTTTTAAAACAATCTGTCTATACTGTTGAATCTTTATACATCATTAGTGATTTTTTCCCCAGTTGCTAACAATTGCAATAAAAGAATCACATCTTAAACATCTGTACAATAGATTTCTGGTCTGCCATTTTTTTCACTTCAGCTGTACATATGTTTTGTAGATCTTTTCTGAAAGGCTGTTTCAAATTGTACCATTTTCACCATACTTGTAACAAACCCATGCAACATTTGTTCCAGTACCGTTTTTTAATAACTGCCAGGGAAATGATATTTTTTTTTGTTTGTTTTTTTTTGCAGAGCTATAGAAGCATATGGTTTTGATCTGAAATGGCAATATCAGGGTTGCGTTTGTGAGAAATGTCCACTTCCTATTCCAGTAACTCCAGGAAAAGTGAGAGATAATGTCTCACCTGTTGGCCTGCTCTTATGCATGTCTGTTGCAGGGCCGCAGCACAGAAGTTTAAGTAGCTCATTAAATTATACAATGCAGCTCTGTACAAACACCAGGGTGAGATCAAGTCCTCTGTTTATTTACATCAAACACTCAGCAGTTTCCTAATTCCTGAATCGGGTGCGGTTATTCCATAATGCTGATATGGTGAAATGGCAGTCGAGGCGTGCTTTTATAGATCTATCAGCCGACTCCGGTGCAGGTCTGATACCGCTGAGATCCTTGGTGAGGCCAAGCCCGCAGGTACACAGCTGGTCCAATCCCACAATCCCCTCTGTCTCCCAGTTCAGCCAATAAGAAACTCCACCACTGTGACCCCCCCCCGCCCTCACCAACCTCAAAACTGTCCACAAGAATTGCGCGTCAGGAGCTCTCCCCTGCCTATCCCAGCCGCAGAGGGGAGAGGAATACCACTCACTGCACAGCTCTGCATCCACAAGGGGGCGCTCTTGCACCACAGCACCCTGGAGCAAGGGCTCGCTCCGCAGCAGTGGCAACCCAAAGAAAAACATGCGTATATGGAGCTCCGGTATGTTAAGTGCAAAGTAAACTAGTCCATTTGTTTCAGTTATTAATAGCAGAATATTTATACGTATATTGATATTGCTTGGTCCACAGCGAGAGTCGCAGATGTAAGCTCGGATTGTTGCGTGGTTCGGGCGACTTGGCAGGGCTGTCCTCTTGGCCGGCCGGGTCTACCTGCCGAAAATGCCCTCGTACTCCGTCAGGATGAGATCCACAATCTGGTTCTGGTATACCATGTGCACGGCCATGTTCCCGGTCTCGGTCTCGGGCCTTAGCAGGGTCGGGCCGAACACGATGGCCACGCTTTGGGTCGTCATTCGGTTCACTTCCCCATGGTCTATCACTCTGGGAGGGAGGGAGGGAGAGCGAGAGAGAAAGAGAGAGATGAGATTATGACGTTTTCACTTGGCAACACAGAACAGCTGCGAGCTTTCAGAAACTGGCATTTAACATGATAACTGGGTCACTCTACACACATGGGAATGGTCTTTTCACGTCATTTTAAAATACATAAAACACAGGGTTTTGTTGCCGGTACGGTGTATGACATTAACTTGCGCTAAAGGAGCAAAGCAGCAGCTGGTCTTATCTCCCTGCGTGTCCCAGAAACTAAATGTCAAACTCGCTTTATACTGTGCAGCGGAAACTGAGCTGGCCCTGAATTCAAGTACAGCGTGTGATTAAAATGTGTGAATGTGACCAGGGAAATGTCACTTCCTGTGGCTGAAAGGAAAGGAAATCAGATGGGCATCAGTGTCTTAACACACACACACACACACACACACACACACACACATATATATATATATACACACACACACACATATACACACACACACACACACACATATATATATATATACACACACACACACACACACACACACGTAGTGAATGGAATCAATTTCTTTGTTCAGACACATCAAACTAATGCAAAGTACAAAAGGCCCTGTTCATGTATTCAAATTGATATCAGCTAAGTTACTCCCCCTTGACTACAGGTCATGGTTTTTTGACAGCCAGCAGGAGCCCTAGAGTCTACAGAGGTAGAATGAGAGAAGCGGTTTGCCTCTGATGGAGAAAATCCTCAGACACACAGCCTGGTCCATCTCACTAAGTCTAGAACTGCAGACCTGACCAGCTGACCATCGCTGGGCTTTGTGGATCCATAAACAAGTACCAGTGTGAGCTACTGCAGTTTAGTTTCACCGGGTGTGTGAGCAGGGAGACGTTACAGTATCATCTTTACGCTGAGAACAGTGGGTGGGTTCAGCACACACAATGCTTCTGCGAGCAGGAGGAAATCTGAGACTTGAAAGTAATGCAACTCTTCATTCATACTGCATGAGTTCGGTAGGCCTTCTATTCTTTCCTCTGTGTTTTAGCAGAAGGCTTCAGTCGGACTTTGGGTACCTCCCCCTCCCCACCCCCAAACAAATTGATCCAGTATTAGCTCACCCAAATCCAAAAAAAAAGGCTGAAACTGATCTAGCCAGTAGCAAGCAAGGCTGGACCAACTGGAAACTGGGAACGGTTAGGTGGTATGTGTAACTGAATAAGAGGGAAGTCAAACATGTCTGTTGTGGAACTGATTCAGTGTTTTACACAGGATGATATGGGATCAGAATCTGTTTCACAGCTAAAGCTCCGCTTACTTTCTGAGGTGCTTGAAGAGAACCTGCATTGTGTCCTGGTTTGGTTTTGGCAGCTGTTTGATCAGGTCTTTTATCAAATGCACACGCTGATTGTAGTCTGGGCATTCTTGAATTGGAAAAAGAGAAGAAACGTATAACATTCTAAAAAAGGACACACTGTTCATATGCCATTATATAAAATGATACATCATAAAGATCAACATTCAATCATCAAGTAGATTCATTTTTAGCCACTTTCCGTATATTCAAGAGGAACTCCATGTCAGAAAAGAAGATGAGGATCTGTATTTGTAAAGGACTGAATAAAGGCATACAGTATTTGTATACTAAACATAGTAATCTTATATCAGTGTGTGACTGGCTGTATGCACAGCCTCTAAGTTCACAGAGGCAGGGATTGATAATGCACATGTGTAGTTACTAAACACCTAATGGGACACTTGTACAGTACTGGAGAAGTGGGTCAGGTCAGGGGACCCTCTGGAACTCACTGATGGCGCTAACAAAGTCGTCAAAGGAGCCGTAGGTGAAGAGGGGCTCAGGCAGCTCTCGGAAGAACATCTTGAGCGCCCCCGTGGTGACGTGGATGTCCTCCCACTTGCCGTCCTCCAGGTTCACCTTCTCATCTGAGGCACATTAAATTACATTACATTACAGGTATTTAGCAGACACTCTTATCCAGAGCAACGTACATTGCTTACAAAATTAACAATGTTATCCATTTATACAGCTGGATATATATATTTTTTTCTGAGGCAATTCTGGGTTAAGTACCTTGTCCAAGCTTATAGCAGGAGTGCCGGCAACCGGCAACCTTTTGGTTACGAGTCCTGCTCCTTACCGCTGTGCTACACTGCTGCCCCACACAGAGTGAGAGCCAAACCTCACACACCCCAAAGAGCCAGCATCACTAGTGACCGAACGGCCATTTATCACACACTGACTGTGGGACAATGATCGTTTATCACTGATCTCGAGTAACGCTGGGACAACGTAGCTGCCTGCTTTGTGGAGTACACTATTTATATCCACAGGAGCATGCTAAAAGACTGAGCTCCAAATTTAATGATGACTAAGCGTTCAGGAAATTAACCCATTTACCAGATTTAGGCTACAGTTTCAGTAAGAGCCTCTGAGTTCTACCAGCACTCTACAGGCAGATTCAGTTTGATGTTGCATGTTGCCTTACCCACACCCACGCACACACATGCACAGACATGCACTCAGCTGTTTACAGCGTTAAAGTGCAGGCTCACTGACTACTGTAGTAGCTACACACAGTGAGGTGGAGTCATAAGATGTACGGGGGCGGGGTCTGTACCGTGATTGACGGCGAAGCGCAGTTTCTGTATCACAGCCAGGTTTCCGCTAACTCTGTACAGGCCGTCCACGTTCAGACCTACAGAAGAGCAGGAAGAGCATGACTGCATTACTGAACCTCCCCTTCACACTTTCCACTCACCACACTTCATACGCAGCTGTACGGCAACCACAAAGGCCTTCAAATTAATTGTGACTGACTTTCACATTACGTGAGTGGACGTACCGGTATTTTCCACATGGTCGATGCACATCTTGACGAATTTTGGCACCGTGGTGTTCTCCCTGTGACACAGGCTGGTCAGACTGCAACCAAACACTTGATCTGTGACAAGGGAGGTGGAGGGTTAAATGCTGTCTCGTGTTTCATTTCACTAACTGATTACATGCGCAGTCATGAGAATGCCTGTGTAAATGAGCGTTTAGCCATGTAAACTGTAGCAAGAGAGCCGTAAGAGAAGACAGACACAATGGCAAGATCTGAGCAAGAAGATACAAAGATGTCCGACCGAAGAGGAAGGTGAGGATATTACTAAACTGCATGCAGACCACAAGCAATTATTTGATCCATCAACAGACACTCAAACACAAGTAGGTGAGAAAGCAAACAGCCAGGTGTCTTGATAGTTGTGATAGGCGGTATTCCACAATATCTCTCTGACTTGGAAATGCGTGCAGCTTGGTAAAACGTTCAGAAAGGTAGTGACATACTACAAGCCCGCGCTTTCAGAACTTGTGTCACACAGTACCTGTCAAAAGGTTGGGCACACCTGATAAAGATAATGGGAATGCATTCAAAGACATTTTTATCTAAAGACGTATGCTTAAATGCTTGAAATTTGTTTCTTAGACAAATATAAATAATGTAGTTGATGTCTATGTATGAACCTCTTTCCAAAAAAATTTAATTTTTAAAAAAATATTTTTTGGCTGCTTTAAAGAATATACAATATAAGATAGCTTTGATTTGTTTAACACTTTTTTGGTCACCACATAATTACATTTGTGTTATTTCAGTTTTGATGTCTTTACTATTATTTTAAAATATGGAAAATGGTAAAAATAAAGAAAAACCCCTCTATGAGAAGGTATGTCCAAACCTTTGACTGGTACTGTATGTCAGCGTAGACTCTGACAACTCTACAGCAGTCAATTGACACAGTGAGAGAAACACATGACTTCACATGTTTCAGAGAGGGTGCAGTGCGTTCCAGGCTCTGGGTGCTGCCATCCCTACCTTTAATGTAGCCCTTGTCTCTGACGGCCTGCAGCGTGGGCCGGCGGGTGAGGAACTTCTTCAGCTTCACTCTGGTCTTCTTCTGGTCAGAGGAGTCCATGCTGGTGGAGTTCTTCATGGCTGGAGGACCACAGCAAGGACAGCTTTAAGATCTCCCCTGTCATTGTTCTTAGGTATTTACTTATCAGTCTCTTCAGTCTTATCCAGAGCAACATCGAAGGCTAAAGTAGCGTTATAGCGCGGCAGCAACAGGAACAGCAAAAGAAAAAATGCAAAACAAAAAAAGAACAGAGCAGACAGAAGTACAGTGCATCAGTGTGGAAAAACAGGGCCAAAATAAAAAAACATTAAAAACATTGTGCTAAAGAATTGCCCTTCAGAAAAACAACTACATCAAACTAAAGTGAGCATAGAGCCTTTAAATAAAAGCAACACTACCTTAAGTCACAGTTTTTATATAAATACATAACAATAATTCAGCTCATTTTACCACAATGATACTGGCTAATGAAGTGAAAGAGCAACACTGCATCAAAATTCATTTAGTGATACAATTTAGGGTGGCAAGCATGGGGACTACAGTCTGAGGACCAGTGCCTGATGGGAAGGTGGAGGTATCAGCAGAACACGGCGAACAGAGGAGGGGCAGCCAATGGAACAGCACGCTCTCTCACCTCTACCCTTCTTGGAGTCCCGGTGATCCTTCTCCTTGTCGTGCTTCTCAGTCACTGGGGACTCGGGCATGTCCTCCTCGATGGCCTCGTCCGACTCCCAGGCCTGCAGGGAATCACAGGTGTGTTAGTCTAAAAACTGCCGAGGGAACACTGACATACCACAACTCTGTCAGTTTCAACAGTCCCCCGAGTCTGGCTCCACTTTCTAACTGTGTGAGGCCTCAATAACTATTTAATGAGTGGAGCCATCATTTTCCACCGAAGACTCACCAAAGTGCTTTCCTGTGGAAAAGAAAGCATTTTGATTGGTTCACATGTGTGGATGGTCGACAGCACAACTCATTAAGTGATACTGGCAGTCTCACTACTGAAATTGTGTCACTGTGTTGCTGACAATAAGTCAACATCTGATACACATTATTGTCTGTTGTCTAATGTGCACACACACAGAGCTCCCTGCAGAGAACAGAGAGCTGGAGCAGAAAGGGGCTTCCTCTGGTCCGGGCTCCGGGCAGACTCACGTGCGCGCTGATGGTCTCGACCAGGGCTTTGAACCACTCGTTTATGATGCCGTCATTCTCCGACTGAATCAGCAGCTCCGTCCCCTGCCGGGTTTTCAGCTGAAGAGGAAAAGCACACAGAGTCAGAGGAGAGCCCCTTCTGCAGTCTGCATACTGAGAGAAGGGGAAGGCTTTGGGCCTGGCCACTGCAGCACAAACATCTGTAGCAGCACCACTAATGGTTGACCCAGATACACTATCACTCACAACCAATCACACCATATCACACTAAGGAATACCATACGTAGACCATCCCTTTTTGGAATAAACACATTTCAGTCCCATAAGTCTTTTTGGAATACACTATAAGAGGTGACACCATGCTTACTGTGAAACAGATTTCCCAGCAAATGGAACCACAGCGTGTTATCAGCGGGCAGGTGTTTTACCTCGATCACGTGCTTCTTGCTGGACTTGTCCTTGGAGGCCCAGTCCACGGAGCCTCCTCTGAGGTCCACCGTGAACTCCGGCTTCGACTGGCTGCCGAACTTCTGAGCAAGAGGCAGAAAGAACAGCCGTCTTTATTAGGGAGGAGGGAGGAACCGGGTGGCGCCCCTGACCCTCCTCACCAACATTCCCGAGGGAGGCAGGGGGGGATCTCATCGGTTTCGAATCACCGCCCTCGCTAATGAGACCCTCTTGCACAGGCTTCATTGACCTCAACACTGGAAGTGAAACCGGCTGTCACACCGATGTCTTTCTCCACAGGCCGCTAGCAAAGGGAATCACCTGGCCCGATTCGGCACCCTTTCTCACAGGCATGCAGTCAGGGAAGCAGCCCCTCCACCCCCAGCTCCACCCAGCCACATCCAGCCTCCTTCAAACGTCATGCTGTTATATTCATAGTGCAAATGAGAGCATGCAAGGCCAGCCAGTCCATACAGCCCCGGAGCTGCATGCACCTACAGGGAGCTCAGTCTCATCTCCCAATAAGCAGGCTACGCCGCGGCATGAGACGCTGCTCCAAGGCCAAGCTGTTCCCCCAAAATCAGGCCCAGCTGAGGGAGACGACTGTAATTGCGTTGGTCAAGCAACGGTTCCACTTAAGCTTCCGTTTTACAAAACGGCCATTTGCTGCAAGCTGCTCCACAATCAGAAGATCTTCACCACCAATTGCGTGGAAGTCAGTGACCAGCAGGTAACAGCTTATCGCAAAAGTCCTTATTTCACCCTTGGTAGGGGGGAGGCCATGCGCCCCAGAAGCCTGAGAAAGATCTCCTAAAGACCCCCCCCCCCCCCAACAGAGGACTGCATCAGCAGCAGGATCTAAACATGCAGACTGCTGCTTGATCATCACTGACGACACAGAGAAACTCATAACAGTAACCTGGAGTTTAGGTTATTGTTAAGATGATGGTCATAGTTACTGATGCGATGCCCCATAACGAAAACTGTACTGTGAAGAACCTTATGTACTTTAAGGCCAGACAGAGAGCATTAAGGTAACATATTGCTGAATCCTTATATACATTTATGAAGATGTTCAGTATGTTGAAAAGTTCTCTCTTACACTGAAATGAACATTTTCTAATTTAAATTAGCAAAAAAAATGACAACTACCTAACAAAGTTTATAAGCCGGGGCTACATTTCATAGCATACCCTGTTCACAGTCACAATTTGTCAACAAAAAAACTGGTTCATTCCGGTGTGTGATGCAAATACTGTATGTTACACTACATACACACTTACAATCAATAAATTTCATTCTGCACCTCTGTTTCCAGCCACCTAAAGAATGTTTGTCATGATAACAGATGGGGGAGGGGGTCTAACTAAAAATCCTGTCAACGGAGTTGCAGAGAGGCGGGGTCAGACCACTGGCATGGTCCTTACTTCCCTGGTATTGCACTGCCCCCAGTCTGGGGACAGTGTTGCTGTAGGGCTCGGACACAAGGGACAGGCAGCATGCAGTGGGGGCACACTGTGAGCATGCCACTCGCACGTGTACACAACAGCCTGCTAATCGTGTCCCCAGCATCACAGCGCCCCCCCTGTCCGCCTGCCTGGGTAACCACACCCGCAGAACCCTTCAGACGAACCCACTCCCAATCACTTCAGATGGTGATGATTCCTGGAGATGGCAACCTAGGTTCACTAGTGTTACGTTTATGTATGGTGCAACTGTTAATGTCATTATGGTATAATTGTTCTATATGTTGCCATTTACTGCGCATGCTCTGGGCCCTGGTTTGTTTGCTTAACACCATGGCGGCAATATACAGTATGTGAGCAAGTTCAAGTAACAGTAACCATTTTGAAAGTTCATTCTGTTCCTCGTCTGTCTTCGTTGCGAGATGAACAACTAGGTTCTACCTGTGTGACATCACATTTTGTTCTTGTTGGAACTTTGTGTTGTCAAATACAAATCTGCCTTTTCAAGGGACGTTGTAACAACACACATCAAGACATATCACGGGCCTCTAATTTGTGATGTGTTACCTGGGAGATGGACAGCTTCAAAATCAGCTAAAACAGTACAAAAGTGAACCTAGGGTTGACACCAATCTCAAGCACTCATCCCGGCACGATTCCACAATGAGAGATCTGGGGCCACTCCCACATCCTGGGTCTGACCAATCGCAGGCAGAGCTGACAAGAGTGCAAGCATGATGGACAGGAGGCATGCAGAGAGAGAACACATACAGTGGCAGCCGGGCCAGGCCCAGAGTACACATAGGAGACAGCGGGGCGGGGCTTGACCGAGCGCCTCCAGTTGCTTAGCAGCGAGAGGAGCAGCTCAGGGATCGAGCCGCTGCGGTAGTATGACTTGATGGAGAACAAGGGGGAGAGAAGTGGTTGATGTCACAAAATAAAAGTTCACAGATATACAGAGGAGAGAGAAAAAGGAGAATGGCAGCACAGCACAACTGAAGCCGAAAGCCACACGGTCCCGGGATCCTGACCCCCCCACCGCCACCCCCCCACTCCCCCACTCCCCCACTCCCCAAAAACCTGCTTCTCCTCTCAGTTCTGTTAACATGAGAAAAACTGCATAGTGCATTTACATGACTTCATCAAGGCCTTTCAGAAATGTATTCATTCCCAACAATTCCATGCTAGTCAAATATCTTCTTTTCAGTTATTATAGAATATGTGTCTTGACCCAATCAAGCATGAGGCAGAAAAAAGCCTGACAGCCACATAATACAGAGAGACACATCAGCAACAGTGGTCAGTGGGCAGTTATGCAGAAGAAATGAAATTGTCAGTACATGTTATGCCCCAGCCTCAGAACATATGACTAATGATAAAACCCTTGCTTATGTAAACTTGCATTTGAAAACATTTTGCGACGATCCTAAAATAGCATTAAGTCTTTTCATTGGATGAGAGAACTATGACACAGTGTAACATATGCTGTTATCATCATCATCATCATCCCGGATGTGGCAAGGTGAAATTGATAATGTATGTGTGATCCTAGAATAGAAACTGAATCTACTGTTGACACATGGTGCCATAAATTAAACAAAGTAACTGACAGCAGGTTCACACATTGTGACAGACTGTATAGCAGTCTGACGGTTGACTGACACATACCCAGCTGGTCCCGCCCCCCTGGCTCTTGGCGAAGAGCAGAGAGTAGCCCTGTAGCACTGTCCAAGATGAGGTCCAGTTCTTCCTGCACCCAGAAGCACAGAGAGCCAATGTCAGAAACGCACATTCCTCCAAAATTAGAACCAGACACACATCCATCAGAACCAGACACACATCCATCAGAACCAGACACAATGCTACCAGAAGCAGACACAATGCTACCAGAAGCAGACACACATCCACTAGAACCACACAGAGCTGTCAGAACACAGGGTTCTTAAACCTGAGGCTCTGCTCTGCTGATGACTCATTTGAATACGCCATTTCACTATTACACAATTTGGGTCTAATCCTCTGTTCTTTATTGCTGTACTGGAATTCAGTAGAGAGAATTCCGGTCAGATCTGCATAGTCACGCATGTTGTTACAGACGCAGCAGCACGACACAGTCGAACCCTCAGCCTCGCTGTAAGAGCTGTTCAAGACTGCGTTTCGGGGAGGCCCAACTGCTCGTCCGTTTTGTACAAACGACCACACAAACGCCGGCTTCATCCTATACCCACCGAACTTTCTTCCCATTTTCGGTGATTTTGGTCACGTTCAGAACTCCGCACTTCTCTGAAGGCTGCAGAGGGGGGAGAGAGAGAGAGGCGTCAGGAGAGAGGACCGGGGGCATTGCGTGTGGCACGGCAGCACACAAGGACAGGAACAGGGAAAAAAAAAAAAAAGGGAAAAGGGAAAAGGCCCCATTTCCCAGAGTGCCGAGGGAAAGCGGGACATCCCAAAGCCTGGATGCGCGTTACATTTATCCCGGGAACGAGGACACCTCACACCACACACCCACAGGCAAAATGACCTGTTCACAGTAAGTACAGGCCGGAGCAAAAAGGCCTCACTCCCGGGGACACACACAGAAGTATAGGCGGCCGGTGATCAGGTGGCAGGGAAGGAAGGGGATTGTGGGAAATTCACCCCGCTTCCTGCCAACACCGTCAGCTGGTGAAGAGACGAGCGGGCGGGGCTGTTTAGAGGAGTGGGGATACTAACGGATGAGGGGGGCTTGGGAGATGAGGGGCAGGAGTCTGAGTCAGAGAAGCCTGGCTTTGGGCCTGTCGGAGAGTCCTAGGAATGAGAACGACAAAATCAAAGCATGACTGCATTGCAATGGGGACAAAAGGCAAAATGATCAGAAAGGTTTAAACAGATTAATGAAAAATCAATGGGTCACTAATTTCAAGTACTCAAAGAAGTGCAGCAGGATCTCTAAGGGACCAGTTTTGGATTTATTAATTTGGATGCACGCTGTTAAAGCAATGAGCAGAGGGAAAGGAAAAGTTGCTGTATTTCTCTGCATTTCGCATATATACCCATGTCCGTGGAATGAAATTCATACTGGGTCACTCTGCAAATTAAATCACACACTTAGTGTTCCAGTTTCATATAGTGGCCACAGAACCAAACAAAAAGATCCAAAAAGAACCAAACTGAGATACTGCTGCTCTTATTTGTTGGGTCATATTAGATTCAAAGGAACCAAAGACAGATAATAGAGAGGACAGATAATCCCGACCGAGAGCTCCACCTTAAAGAGAAAGACATAACCACGTTACTTTCCTGTACTACTTCCCTCTAAGCCACGAGGAAACCCAGACAAACCAACACAGCAGGGTACACTTCCATTAGTTCTGGCAAGCAATGAATATCATTCACTTAGTTTCATCCCCCAGATCATTCGCCCACAGTTAGAATCATCAGCCGTTGCTACGGTTACGTCGCTGCCTCTGATTGGTGGAGGGACGCAGAGAGGCGGGGAGTAGGGCGGGTGTTGGGTGTACTGACTTGTTCCTGGTACGGAGGGGAGCCTGGGAGTCGCTCCGAGCGGAAGCGCCTTTGTTTGACAGGCGGCTGCAACAGAACCACAGAGTCTGGAGTCTGGGGTAGCCTACACAGCACCGCTGACTATACACAGATCACAGGGTAGTGACAGCTCTACCTGTACTACCCTCCATGGCACAATACGAAACACCACATAATCACACAGCTGAAGCCAGCTGCATTATACCCTATGTGTACTAGTGTAGATATGTACTAGTTTAGAAGTGACAACGGAGTGCATAATGACATAAAGACAAACCACTGTTGAGGATCCTCTGCAAAATGCTTGAGAACCTCCAACTGCAACAGAAACGCTGGGTTATGTTGAAGTGCTTGCGAGTATACAGGAATGTGCAGAACACTCTCCTCAGCAGAACTCTGAACAGAGTCACACCTGCGGTAAGGTAGCTTTGACAAGCCGCCTCACTGGATTTCAAAGCCTTCAGCTGCTAGTCTGATGAGGTCAGTAAAACATGTGCATATTTGAATTAGCCTCCAAGCAAAAAAAAAAAAATTCCACTTCCTCTATGTTGAAATGGGTGACAAGTACAAACACTGTTGTTTAGTCATTTTGAGGTTATGAAGTTATGGAGTCACATTCTTCAAAAGAAAGACCACCCGCACAACCAACGACTGAACTAATAAATTACAGCAGAATTGTACACTTATGAGGCTGACATTCAAGTGACACGGAGGTGACTAAGTAGCAAAGGTAAGAGGAAACTGACCTCACCTCACTTGTAACAGTGCTCCATACACCCTCACAGAGTCTGAATTACACCCAGCTATACAGAGAGGCTCATAAAAAGAGAACATAGACCATCTGTTGTCCAGACTAACCCCACAGATTCTGTCCTTGATGGAATGTCCCAGAATTCCTCTGCTTCATAACACCCCGTGTCTGAAGCCGGCCAACCAGTTTAACTCAGTCATTAGCCGGCAGGTGCTCTGACACTCTCCCCAGGGGTCAAAACATTTTCCAGGTAAGGTTCCAGGTGGCAGTCTGAACTTCATGAACACACTGGATAGCTTTGCTTATGAAAACTGCGTCTGTGTTGGCTGCGTACAGATTATTTGGCAAGCCAAACAGCACTCAACCGCACCTCAACAAACCGTGCTTTCAAAGAGAAGGAAGTAATAACTGACGTAACCGCTGCTTTAGCACAGTAATAGCAGTAGGCTCTCTCTCTCTGTTATAAGACTGCTCTTCACATGAGGAGCCAAAATAAACGAACACACACAAAACAAGGCTTACCCAGTGACTTGGCTTTGAAATAGCAGTGAGATGAGTAAAGCTTTAACCCAAGCACTGAGCATCCTACCTCCCAAACCAAGCAAAGCCTCGGAACCCAAACTCTCACCTTGTCATTGGTGTCCAGGACATAGGTGCTGTGCCTCCACTTGGTCAGCACTATGGGCTCCTGCTTGCGGTCCAGACTCCGGCTCTTGAGGGCGTCTCCTGGCTTTGGCGGAGAGAGGTTGTACTAGAGAGAGAGAGAGAGAGAGAGAGAGAGAGAGAAAAGAGGGGACCGAGTATTAGCCCTGAGGAACTCCTCATGCGAGACCAGTGTTTCAAATTAAAAACACATCCTGCGATATCTCTCTTCTCACTGCCCAGAAAACCATCTGGGAGCACGGGCCAGCACACAGAGAAGCAGCACGGTGCCTGTGTTGTTTTCCAGGATTGCTGTGGAGAAGGGTGACTGGCTTTTGCCCCGCCCTTATTGCTGGGAGTAAAATCTTGCGGCTATTCTGTGCCATTAGTTGTGGTTGTCCTAACCAGATTACCAGCGGCCCAAATTTAGCACTTTGACTCTCAGATTAGAGCACTAAGTCTCACCCCAGCAATGAGTCACAGGTCATGAAACACATTAATGCAAAGTGGCAGCGTTAATCACTGAGAGGTGGAAGGATGGAAACTGGCTTATACTGCGTGTTGGTTTCTGATTTATGAACGTGGGCGTCCAATTAAGATACGGGCAAATGTATCAGTCAAAACGTGTTAGCAGGTTGAGGTGATGTATCTTCAATTGACTTGTGAGCCAGTTATTAACAGCCCTGCGAGGAAACTGTGTGTGTCTCTGTGTGCCGTGTGTGTGTGTCTGTGGGGAACAAAGGAAAAATACCACACACAAACACACACCAAAACACACACACAGCCTGGCTCCCTCCTGTACTGGGGTCAGGAATGTGGAGAAGTGGAATCACTCAGGGAACACACTCAGTGAGCATGTTTAACATGCGAGTGATACAGTCCTCACTCTGCATCACTCTCAGGTAAGTCAGGCCGAGTTTGCACACTCACTTTGGGCAGCTCCCATTCCGACCTGGAGCCATCAGCACTGTAGTAGTACGGCCGTCCCTGTTCATCCACGTGTTTTATCCACTGAAACACAGAGAGCATTGAGGAATATCTACACAAATATTACACAGAGGAGGGGGGCGGGGGGAGCAACGCATTCACACCGCACGCCCAAAGAGCTAAAGATATACGTGCGTACCTATTTAAAGATACAGTGCAGTCTGTTTGATTTTTATGACTGGAGTTCACACAGGTTTGAACAGATATCAAACTGTTAATCAATTTCAGTATAGTAAGTCTTATAAGCAAAGGGTACTACAGTGTTGAAACATAGGAACAAACCATATCAGCACAAACAAATACTATTACATTAAAAACAAAATGACACAAAAAATGCCTTGTGTGGGCATGTTTCTTTGAGAGAGTATGCGTGTGTGTGTGTGTGTGTGTGTGTGTGTGTGTGTGTGTGTGTGTGTGTGTGTATGTGTGAGTGTGTGTCAGACATCCATCAGATATGTTCCTGCAGACGCTGCCAGCATCATATCACAGCATAGCGACTAGAATCAGCCCACCAATCCCGTCCCTGCCACGCCTCTCCTGGGGTTCCGTGGCTGCTGATAGGGCAGAGATGCGAGCAGCCGTGGTGACTGACAGAACCATCTAAAAGCGGCAAGCTCTGATCTTCCCCCTTCAGCACAGACCCAGGAGAGAATTGCAGCAGGAAGGAGAGAGAGAGAGAGGCAGGACAGACAGACAGACAGACAGAGGCCCCAGTACCTTCTCGTTATTGTATTCACAGACATACAGGGTATGTCCGTGCTCATCCAGCTCCTCTGACCAGCCCCTGGGCGGGGACCCGTACTGACTATCTGATTGGCTGGAGTAAGTGCTGTGGTAGTTCTCTTCCGATGACAGAGGCTGGGATTAGCGGGAGAAGAATGGAGAAAAGAGAGAGAGAGAGAAAGACCAGCCTGTGATTCCCAGAAAGAGGGGTTGGGGGGGGGGGGCAAGTAGCAGAACAATGATTCTTCAGACAAAATGAGCACCACTAATCATAAGCTACAGAGGACACCCAGAGAGCCCAGCCAAGCACCTGCCCACCAGAAAAGAGAGGCGTAAGAGACAGCAGTCACATGTACCATGTTGCATTTCACTTCCGAAGAGACAGGGAACCACTCTAATGATATCTGTCCCTTTCAGGGTTTGTAGAAAGCGTGTAAAACACGCCACAGAGTTTTCAGTTCCTCAGACTGGAGCAGTCCCATTTCTTCTTCGAGTTACAAGCATCAAGCCTTGCTGTGAAAACTCACTCATTCATTTAGGAATTCAAATTTCATTTTAGAAGACATTGATATTGACTAAAGAAGATGAAATGTTGTAACACTAAGAACATAGACAGGGGAAAAATGTTTACCAAAACTCACTCTTAAAGTTTGTATTTTTAATTATGCTTGGTTGCTCATGGAAAACATAACATGTATAAAGCATAGAGCGGGATTTTTTTGCATATTGTCAGCCTTTGAATGTGAGGTCAGTACATTAATGGCATGTGAATTTGAAACAGGACCTGCTGACCTGCTTTACTATGACTAGTGAGCTTGAGCTTGCTCACACAGCTGGCTGGTGCTTAATACATTTGGCCACCGGGTGGCAGTGTGGTGCTATTTTGCAACTCCCATTCGTGTTCTCATTACCACCATTTGAATTGGGAACACACTTGAGAATTCAAGGATATGAAACTATTTTTTATGCTTTCTGAAAGTCTCCAGATTGAGAATATGAGCTCTTCTCCCACTGAAACAGGCACGGCTTGTTACATAACCCGCGTCTTCGGAAACCACAAAAGAGGACGCTGGTTTGAAAGTCCGTTTAACCACTGACTTCCTGTCTTGTCTCATGTGTTTAGCATCATTGGAATACAGTCTGCACTGCACAGACATATCAGTAAAATCTGGCCAAATAAATTGTTTAAAAAATGTTCAGTTATTTTGTGAACATTCAGGAATGTTTAAAAAATGTAAAAGCTGCAACCGGGACCTACTTAAACACTGATCTGGTTTCATTTTCACACACCTTTTGCTGTTACCTCACCTGACCCTGGATGCACAAAGCCACATAATACTCATCTATATACATCCACACAGGTCTTATCTGCTGGTAGAGCAGTTTGTGCCCCGATCCCCAATTCTACTTCAAATTCAAAACCATTTCCTTACACAAAATACAGCTGCTGAGAAATATTTCACCATAAACTGCCTCTTTATTTCCCTTAAGGGTACCTTCACCTCAAACTGCAAAATTTAATAAGTTGTTCATTACTTTCAGTATCGTGTCTGTCCATATTGAAATCCTGTTAATTTGTTTTGTTAAGGACAGAAGCAGACTGTTTGAATTCTTTTTAGCTGTTTCATGTTATGTAGCCTTCACACAAAGTCCAAGACCCAGTGGGAAAATAATGATTTTTATACTAGTAATACATTTTAGCTATTGTACTATTTTCCACTCTGTGAAAAGTGTGTTGCACTTTGCAATATGCAGACCTACTAAAGTCAAAGCTGAGGAACAAAATATTGCATCTGAGCTGTTTGGTAAAGCTACCCTTTAAATAACAGATATTAGTATTAACTCTCTTGGGAAAATGAAAATCATAATGAAATCATCAAATATATAGTTTGTGAATGTAAACTGTGCAATGTTGTCTTCAGACTCCTAACAACGTATTGCGCAAACAATGTCGTCTCATGTCGTCTCCTCACGCCTGCCTGCTCCGGGGGCCGCGTGAAGGCAAGTTCCACTCGAGGGCTTTACATGCCCCTGCACGAAACACAACACTCTTTCCAGCACGCGGCTGATGTGTCGGTGACAGTGCGGTGACAGCGACGAAACTGTGTCAAGCCGCGACACGGGCAGTATGCAAACTCAGCCACGCCCCTCCCGCCTCCCGTACGCTCCCAAACAACCGGATACTCACACTGTAAAGGTGTACAGTACCAGTCAAAAGTTTGGACACACCTGATCTAGAAAATGAGAAACATGCATTCAAAGACATTTTGATCTAAAGACTTATGCTTAAATGCTTGAAATTGAAGTTTCTTAGACAAATATAAAGTGAAGGTGATGCCTGTGTATGAATTTATTTCCAAAAAAAGTCATTTAAAAAAAGATTTTTGGCTATTTCAAAGTATCTAAAATATAATATAGTTTTGATTTGTTTCACTGATTTGTCACTGCATAATTCCATTTGTATTATTTCGTAGTCTTAATGTCTTTACTATTATTCTAAAATGTGGAAAATAGTAAAAACAAAGAGAGAAAGGTGTGTCCAAACTTTTGACTGGTACCTTTAAGGCAGGAGGTCCTAGGTCTACCATACGGTCCACGGTGCGCACATAAAGTCAGCTAACAAACGGACCGCACGACCTGGACCCTCTCACCCTCTCTCCCTTCCCCTTTAAGCAGACTTTGGATCCATTGGCTTCTGCGGCGCTTGCCGAGGCCTTGCACACATAGCGTTCCTTTGTAAGTCTGCCCACACGCTGGGTCTCTGACAGGGTGGCAGTTAACACAGGAGTCTACTGCCATACGCTTCTGTCTACTTCACCCAGAACACATGGCAGCTCTGGTTAGGAACGTCAGGTAAATATTAGCCCAATCCTAAATTTTACTCCACAGTAAAAAGCCGCATGCTTCTCTTTATTTGACCGGCCCCGGGTCCGTGCAGATAAGCCTGCTGCTGCTTGCTGCTTATCAATATCTCCGGTAAACATGCCTGTGCAGACTCACAGGGGCACTAACCGCTGCAAAGGGGAATGAGCGGAGAGTAATCTCAGGTTATTTGGACCCAGTCAGCTGCAAGAGCCAACACATCCTTCGCGAAACAGCAGAGTCTATTCTGAACCCTGTCTAACAAGAAAACCTTTACAGCGTACCTTTGTGCGAACACGTAAAATTCCAGCATTACCTCACAGAAGTTATCTCGGGTAACTTGCCTGTGTGTGAGCGTGTAAGCTTCAGTGGGGTAGCTAGTTTATAGACACAGTATGTGTACTGAAAACTCATAGACACACAGTGTGTACAATAAGCTCTAGTGTGTCTGCTACTTCACAGATACACAGTGCGTACTGTAATCTCTAATGTTTTAGCTACCTCACAGGGACACAGTTTGTACTGTAAGGTTTAGTGTGTCAGTTACCTCACAGATACAGTGTGTACTGTAAGCTCTAGTGTGTCAGCTACCTCACAGACATAGTGTTTACAGTAAGCTCTAGTGTGTCAGCTACCTCACAGACACAGTGTAAGGTTGGGTGTGTTACCTCGGCCTCCCCCGGGGTGTGGGACTCCCCCCGGCTGCTGCTGCTGCTGCTGGCGTCGCGGGCGCGCGGGGGCTTCCAGCTGCGCTCCTGCGTGGCGCGGTTGTAGTAGAAGTGCCGGCCGCTGCCGTCACGGTGCGTCTCCCACTCGCCCTGCACCTGCAGCGGCGAGCTGGAGGGCTGCGGCGGCAGGCTGGACTGCGAGATCTTCAACTCCTGCAGGTTGGTGTAGACCGGGGACTCGGGCCTGCCCTGACCCGTGGGGGACGCGGTCTGCGGGGGGAGAGGCGGGACAGGAGAGGGCGCGTTAGGGGAACGACTCCACACACATCACCAGGGGGGAGGGGAGGGAGGGAGAGGTTTACAGACAGAGAATAAAGACATGCTGGGCCACCTCAGTGGGCCTGGCAAATTCTGTAGTGTAAGGTATTGTAGATCACTAAGTCGCTACCACACATTACACACTATGTTGCTTTATTATTCACCTGTGGCGATGAGGATTGCTTTGGGAGACAGAAAACTCTCAACTCATAACCAATACAGAGATTCTGCACTAAGCCTGATAACAGCATCTACAAAAGCAACATGACATTAAATCTTTCAGTGCCATCAATGTTATTACTATGCATCATACACCTATTTATGATCAATAGGATCCCAATATGCTGTTTGGATACCGAAATCCACCTTCCTTACGCAGAAGAAAAAAATAATAAAGCTGAGAGGATCTGAGACTTCATGAATCAGTTCGATCGTAACACCCGAAAGCAAACGAGCCCGTCTTGGTTCATTCATTCAGAAGATTAAGGGAAAGAGAGCTGGGAGAGAATAATCTGGTGCTGAAAGCTCGGCTGCACGCAGGGATAAGGCACAGAGAAGCCATGTGAGCAGATTCCTCCAGATATCCCCCCACACCCCACTGTGAAACAGGATATTACAAGAAAATGAGGCGCTGTTGAAATACACGGCGGTAAACACGCAAAGAGAAACAAACACTCATACTTTTTCTTTTTAAAATCAAGATCAGATAACCTCTGTCCACTGGCAAAAGAAAAAAACCAAGCGCACAAATGTACTGGTATTACGCTGGAATAAAGGAGGTATTCACTGACAAACGTTTCCCTGACAACAGCAGCATCCAACTCTTGATCAAGGTCTTGGCTTATGTAGTGTGTGTGTGTGTGTGCGTGTGCGTGTGCGTGTGCGTGTGCGTACAATGTGTGTGTACTGTTCCCTCTTTTCCTTCCTAAAACATGGAATTTAACCTGAAGAAACATCTTGCTAATATCAACAATACTGCCACCTCACTCAAAACATAAGACTCCTATGACAAGACCAATGCAGCACTGATTTAACATGGCATTAAGCTCTGTGGAAAAGGCTCTTAAGTGGCTCTTAAAGACGCTATTTTAAATTTCAATGATTAATTGTCAGAGGATGTTTTGGAGCCCTAGCAAATTTCTCACACACTCTCACACAGTTGAGGCATGCCTCCTTTGTGTTTCATGAGGGCTTGCAAATCGACATTGAAGGTGCACTACCACACTGTCAGAAAAAGCCCCATACTGTAAACGCCTCCGTAGCATAGCCAACATGTCCTCACGTAAGTCTGGGTGTGGTGAGGGTGTCTGATCACCCCAAATTCAGGGTACAAGCCAAAAAGGTGTGTAATCCTGACCGGCTCACATGGTGATAACATTCAGTGGCGTAACTTGGATTCATTCATACCCTGGATGGAACGAGCTGAATAAGCACATGGCCAAACACACAAACATGGTGGGTTTAGACTGTGCAGCGGGAGAGTCAGAGAGGAGAGAGGGTGGTGCGCTGACAGCAAGCTGAATGCTCCCTGGTGTACCGACCATCTCGGTCACACAACACCCGCAATGGGAGTCGCCTTAAAAAGGAAACGGTGGGAGAGCCAAAAATAAAGGCAGCGGGTGGCGCAACAGCGTCCCAGGAAGAGAGGATTTCGACATGTCCCACTAACACACACCCCTGCACACAGGCCGTGCTATGCACTGTTGGGTGGTGTGTGCAGTACCAAGGACACCCTATTCTCTTGCACAGATTCTAGGTTTTCACACTATGGTCATAGCACTATGGGCACAGCACATCCCTGCCCCAGCGTAGCACTTGACTCAACCCAGACTCTGTGGTTCCTAGGAGACAGATCAGGGTGCAGTGCAAGGAAGCCCTGCCAGAGCCCCACTCACCCCCACTCACCCCCATTCGTCCCCCACTGGCCCCCCACTCGATCCCATTTGCCCCCATTCTCCCCCACTCATCCCCATTCATCCCCATTCAACCAAATTCAACCCCAATCAATCCCCTTCAACTCAGCTGGTTTACTAGAGGACAGGAATAGAGCCAGAATGCCAGGGGACAGCACCACTATCACCACTGAATCAGGAGGGGATGGGACTTCCTGCTGGCTCAGAACCAATGCTAAATACGCGGTACAGGTTCAATACACGGCAACTATATTTAGCAGCAAGATGTCCGCGTTCTAGTTATTTGCATCCTATTTCAGTTTACAATATGTTCACATTCACTGGCAGACTAACAGAGAAAAATGCCCTCCGTGAATTCTGTTCTAGATAAATAGTTTCGCAGAACAGTTTTGGTTCAGCCACATATATCTGTCTCTGCAGAAAGATGATTGTTATTTATGCCAAGCCCGTGGGGAGGGGACCAGAGATATTCTCACGGAGATATTTTTCTCCAACAGCTCACAGAGCAACGCCCATGGGAACACATTTGCATTCTAATTAAAACTCTCTGCCTAAAATGCGCTCGGCAGAAGAGGAAGTGATCCTTTCCAAGCACATGCGGCACACACAATTCAGGAATTGCTGTGTGCCAAGTCTGAGGGCTTCCCATTTCACATCCTTTTCATATTTTACAGACTACATCCATGTTGCCAAACTAAGATTCCTGTTGGTGAGAAAAAAGACGTGCCAAAGCTTCTACTGCATTGCATCAATTCCAGATTTTCATAAAAGAACCTAACCTTATTTTGCAAAAAAAAAAAAAAAAAATTCCCATAACTTCAAATATTCTTCAAATAGAAAATACAGCATAGTGCACATACATTTTAACCTCCTAACATTAGATTTCTGTCATTGTCATCTACAGAGACCACAGCCACAATCACCATCTTCTTGAGTTTGACAATGGGTGGGGGGGTTACCTCTTATGTCATAGCCAAATCCACTGAGGTCATAATGTGGGTCCAGAATTTTCACAGAACTGTCACCTCTTTGTCACATGTTCTCAGAATATGACCCATTCTAACCACTCTAACCAAGCTTTGGCCCAGAGGAACAAAGTGTTTTCGTTACAGATATATTTTCAAGTGAGCCCTGGATCTCATGCCTGATCTGTGTGTAGCCATTTGCCATTTCCTTTGACCGTTTTACTGTGTTTGCCAGTGTTTATGACAGACTGAAATGCTACAGGAAAGACCGGCCCCCTTGCAAAGTCCTGAGGTCTCGTCTTGTTTTACAGCATGCTATTCTGACCTCAGCTGAACAATCTCACACCCCCAGCACCTTTTCTGAGACCAGAGCTTCACCAGCACGGTAATCCGTATTCTCTGACCAACACAAAGGATATGGAAATAAACATATTCTTGGTATTAAAAAAAAGTGTGTCTATATACATTTCATGCCGACACCACTTATTCCCAGATACAGTCAGATGCATGTGTAAAAAACGTGCAAGAGCAGAACATGCTCGATGCTGAAGACTCTACTCCAGTTTCTCTGGGGTCTCAGGAAAGTACAGCCCTCAGTTCTGACTAAATCCAATGCTGTGGAGCTCAGATCAAAAACCTCACACAATCGCGACCATGTTCTGTCAAACGTGCGCTTAAGTGAAGAAGATTCAGTAAAAACATCTCAAAAACAGTCAGCAAATTATGTCCGGGAATGCTAAATCGCAACAAGCACAGGCATGTAAGGTAAATACAAAGCTCGGATCAAACTGAAACAGTGACAGCACCCAGCTGGAGGTGAGGCGGCGCAGACAGCTCTGTCGGCTTGGACAGCGTTCGCGAGGAGTGTCCCCGCTCCTGCAAAGGGCAGCAAAGACAGACGCGTGACGGGTATCACCTCGGCTCCCGGGCTGCACGCGAACACCTCGTCCTCGTCTTCCCCTGACCTCAGGTACCTTTTGAACACTCTGAAGCGGCTCATGGTTTCGGAGCAGTGGAGCGGGGAAGCGGTCTCGTCCCACACAGAAGCGCTGCGAGCCGCCTGCCTGTGTGTGTATGTCCCAGTGAGAAACTCAAGCTGCAGCTAGAGCCAGTGGAACAGGATCTGTCTCCCTCCGGCACACGCCCCTGACAGGAGGAAGTAGCAGTGAGGAAACCCCTCGCCCCAGCCTCGCACAGGCTTCGGTGTGGCAGTTTCACTTCCACATAACAACATCCTCGCTTGGACCACAGCATCCGAGCACCACGAGAGACCAGGGCAGAAGCGAGAAGGAGAAAGAGAGAGAGGGTGACCGGGGTGGGAGCCGAAAGGAGAGAGAGACAAAGATAGCTAGAGAGAAAGAGAGAAGGAAGGTGACAGTGGCAAGAACCAGAAGGAGAGAGAGAGAGAGAGAGACAGTGACTGTGGTGGGAACTAGAGGGAGAGAGAGAGAGAGAGGAAGAGAGAAAACGACTGACTTTTGAAAGCCCTTTATTTCAATTAATTAATCCACAAATGAACTTGGAAAAATCTACTCAGACAGAGAGAGAGAGAGAGACTGTCACCGGGCTGGAGCCAGAAGGAGAGAGAGAGAGAGAAAGAGAGAACACTGACAAGAAAGAAGACAGAAAGAGAGAGAAGACTGACTTCTAAAAGACTTACATCTAATACCTTTTATTTCAACTCCTTACTCCCAAAGCAAGCCTGGAAAATGTACTGTGTATCTGCCGAGGAAGAAAGGGAGAGAGAGTGCCTGTGGTGAGCGCCATTAGGAACACCGTAGGAAGGTGACAGAGGATCTTAGACGGGCCTCATATGGTCCTGACAGTGGAAAGCGATAAGGCCCTTTAATAATGCAGGAGTTACTTTACTCTCGTCCATCAGAACGGCAGGACACAGCTGATTACTCTACTGTTCTGGGAGTCCCCCTGGGTGCAAAGTCAATGTGTCTTCCTGACACGACAGGTATTCAACACATTCAAAAATGACTCCTGGCTTTTGTTTTTATTTCTGGCGAGGATGAAGATGTAAATGAGATATCGCCCCCTTGTGACCAGAGTTGGCCATTGCACCATCTTCTCTTGCAATGGCAGCATTCAACCAGAGAATGTCTTTAGTATCCGGGGCTGGTCTCTGCTACAGCTTTGGCACAGAGGTCTTAACACAGGTAAGGTATGCTGTGATAATCAGCAAGTTTGTAAAAACTGCACAGCACACATAACCATAACCCCAATATCTGCCTGTAGGAGGACAAAATGTAAAAATAAAGTGGAGCTTAATTCAAAAGCAAAGGACTGCTTTCAGAGCGTTTTGCCAAAGACTGTCTGCACATTGCCAATTACCGGGCTCTATCGGCCTGCCCTGATACCAGCCTCGATAAATATACATGAGCTCTCACAATTACAGGAGCGGAGGATTGAGTCTGTCGCTGGCAATTACAGATAGGAGACCTGCGGGGCATTTTCCGGGCGGGGGGGGGGGGAGCAGGGCCAGCTGCTGCATACAGAGAGTTTCTCCTCCGGCCTCTGATAAATTACCCAGTGGTTCTGGGAACGTGGAGGGTTTTGGGGCCAGAGGGCTCAGAGAGCACACCGCAGTATATTTAGCCTTGCAGGCTGCGCTGCTGTTTGGATTTAATTAAAAGTTTTAATGCCATGTTTTATTCATCCCTGTATTAACTGCGAGTCCCAGTTAGCGTGGCGGCGGGGGCTGGCTGTCGCCGCGGCAGCGTCAGGGACGCCCCAGGTGATGAGGTGAATGCGAGGTGTTGTGTGGCCACCTCTAACTGTTTTAGTGACACCACACCTGTACAGCCAAGGGGGGCAGGGGCCCAGGGGTCACCTGAGGTAACAGCAGAACTCCTGGCTTAATGTATGACACACCAGCAGCCCTCTGCTGGAAAACCACTAACGCAGTCAAGAGCTGCTGATGCCACAGCGCGCTTAGTGTGCTACACAAAAGCGCACCACTGCTGGTCAATTGCCGTGGAGACAGGCACCTCTGACCCTGTAGCCACTGTAGAAACATCAGCTTGTTAACCGCTTCAGGAACTTACAGTGAATGCCACAGTGATGGGATTACCAAACTAAAGAATGTTCTTGTATTTCAAGATGGGATCGTCATAGTTGTACACTTTGAAGACCAAAGGAAGGATACTGTGCTAAATGGTCACTAATATTATTATTATTAATATTGGAAAAATGGTGCTTTTCATTCACCTGTCATATGCTAAAGAATCACAGGTCAGCAAACAAAGAGATGGGCCCTTCAACCATTTTCTTGTACTTCTACAATTTGTCCAGTAGGTGGTGCTCACAGCACAAGAGGCACAGCTGTCAGTCAGAGCGTAGCCTGTGGCAAGGCTTTGGAGGAGGGGCGTTTCTCAGGAGTTTTAGCCTTCAAGCAGCCCCTGTGCCACTTCCATACCGACCTGCTCTGCCACATTCCTTCCCTGCTCCTTTCAGCACACACGCTCTCTCTCTCACACACACACACACACACACATACACGCGCTCTCTCTCTCTCTCTCACACACTCACACACACACACACACACACACACACACACACACACACACACACACACACACACATACACGCTCTCTCTCTCACACACACACACACGCTCTCTCTCTCACACACACACACACACACACACACACGCGCGCTCTCTCTCTCTCTCTCACACACACACACACACACACACACACACACACACTCTCGCTCGCTCAGAGGAATGTTCACCATCTCCTTGAGCGGTATTTCTTCAGCGCAGAGAGAATCAGTCAGCTCTAGGCTCTGGCTGGATTTGTTTACCACTTAAAACCTCCAAATCTCCATCAGATGTTCTCTGCCACCGCCGCCGCCAGAATCAGAGTCTAAATCTGCCTGCATACACACACACACACACACACACACACACTCATGCATGCACACACACACACACACACAGAGAAACACAAGTCCTTTCAAGGCGCGCACATTTCTTCAGGAAATCTAATCTGACATGTGCCTAATGTGAGGCGAGCTCTCAGCAGAAACCCCAAGTTGTGAAATTCCAGCGTGGCGCGCACTGTGCCGGTGTGTGAGTGGCTCAGACACACACCGACCTGCTCTGCAGAGTGTGACGCCGTTACACAACAGCGCAGCCACAAATGAGCAGCAGTGCAGACTCACGTTCAGGAGGCCCGCGCGGGGAGTGACCGCTGATACAGACGTTTACGCAAGACACGGTTCACTGGGAGAAACCGAAAGGCCTGGCTGAAACACAGGAAGCGTGACGCGGACACAGGTGACGCCACAGCCCCGGCTCATTTGTCCCTAAACAATGCCGCTCTCCCTCTCACTTCAGCTTGTAAGCAAGGAAAACGCCCTATGCTCAACCCCGGGCCTGTGCTAAATGCTCCGAACCAGCGGTGACAGCAGCAACACAGCCAGAGCACATGCGAGACACTCAGAGACACTTCCCCATGCCGGCGCGGGATGAGAAAGCATGTGCGTGTTACTACAGCACAGATCTGCAGCCAGGTGGGAGGCAGCACTGCCGTTGCTGGAAATGGTGAGGAGGGCGCTGTGCACTTTGTAACTCAGCCTACGAGTCACGCCTCCGCATGAGGTGCAGTGCTCTCTGGGGCAGGAATGACGGACAAGTCAGGAGCTGCCTAGGACCTGCCTCGGCTCACCGGGGTCGACAAAGTCACCCGTGTCTAAGCGGGAGGGAGCACAGAGAGCTCTAGGCCTGGCGCTGGGATTCAGACCAGCACGTTACATTATACTATTACATTATTGTCACTTAGCAGACGCTCTTATCCAGAAGGACTTACAATTTTATCCATATATACAGCTGGATATTTACTGGGAGAGTTGTGGGTTAAGTACCTTGCCCTAGGTTACAACAGCAGTGCCCCAGCGCGGGATCGAACCAGCGTCCTTTAAGTCACCAGCCCTGCTCCTTACCACTACACAGCACAGGGGCTTGATTTCACAAAGTCCTGGGGGAAATCAACGAAACCACCTTGGGGACACACAGTAAGAAATGGGAGAAAGCGGAGGTTTTGTGTGATTCTAAATGACTGGATGCCTTTTTTGCGCCGTCAGCGCGGGGAGCTGACGGTGTTGTCCATCTCTGCCGCTTCCGCTCCGGACTGCGGAGGAGGGACGCCGGCTCAGGCTTTAAAGAGGACCAAGCCTCAGAACCAGCCCGGGCCATCTGCTCTGAGAGACACATCACAACTCAACCGCCAGAAACAGTGCAGGTCAACCTCATTAAGAGCTAATGAGAGCATATCACAGGGCTGGATTAACAGTGGCATAAAAACAAAATTTGACCACAACACAATTAAAACAGTAACGATGTACATTACATTACATTACATTATTGTCGTTTAGCAGACTCTTTTATTCAGTGCGATATCCATAGGTTACAGTTTTTACATGTTGCCAGTTTATTCAGCTGGATATTTACTGAGGCAATTCTGGGCCAAGTACCTTTCCCAAGGGTGCAGCAGCAGTGCCCCATCGGGGAATCAAACCAGCAACCTTTCAGTTGTGAGCCCTGCTCCCTACCACTATGCTACACTGCCACCACAGCACAGTAAGAAATAACGTTATAATCAACAGACAAATTCACATATGTCCCATAGCGAAGGGGGTGACATAAAAGAAGCCAAATGTAAAAGTATCAACCCAGCAGTCACAAAGCGCACCAGTTATCAGGCACCTGTAGCGATGAGAGCATTAGAGCTGAGTGGATGGAGAGTCTGGGTTCAGGAACAAAAGCTGCAGTCTGAAGATACTGGTTTTCAGTCTGAGCCCAAACACGGCCAGTTCCCCCTCTCCCTGTCACACACCAGCTCTCCATCGTTCCTTCTCCTTGAGCAACACAACCAGACTGGAAACGGGATTAGCGAAGCCCGCTATTCATGTGCTAATTGCTGCAGGTGTGTGTGTCGTGCTTTGGAGCAGCCGCCTTTTTTCTTCTAACGGGGACTGACAGCAGGACTGTATGAGTGGGTGGTGGGGGGGTGGGGTACACACAGACCTGTTGCCGTGACGAAGCGGGCGGTGTTGAGCAGCCGTCTGTGCCTGGCGCCTTCTAGCAGCAGTGTCTGTTTTGCCATTACCCCTGAGCTAAAGCTTCATCTGTGTACAGACGGGACCGCTTTGCAGAGTGCACCTGTTCTCAGCGCTTCAGAGCCTGGAGTCATGCACCTTCATGTTTCCGTTGCAGAAAATGCACAGGGAGGCATGCGATCATGCATCCAGCGTGTCAGCGCTGTAAAATCCTTCAATGGGGAGGACACGGCCTTCAGAGTGACATGTAAACTGCACTGCTTGCCATCTTGTCAGCGTTTTTCCCACGCAGATCCTTGAGAGCCGGTGTCAGACTGAAGTTGTGGATTAACTGCAGCACAGTGTGGATTTAAGGGAAGAGGAAACATCCTAACCCCTCCACCCTCCCTGCCCCCCACCATCGCCACCACCAAACCCTGAAATTCTGCTAAAAACATTCCGGTCACTTTGAACATGCCGACATGTTCATACCGCACGAGCAAAGAGCCAGAATGCTCTGATTGGGTTTATCATTCCTTCGCCTCATCCTGGAGCCCGGACAATGCTGGCGAACGCGGCGGTGAGACGCAGCGCTGTGGCGGGACTGGCGGAAGCAGACACCTGCTCAGAGCGCGGCGGGAACAGCGGCAGCCCCAGCGGGCGGGAGAGGGGGGCCGTTCCCGCGCGCGCCAGCTCGGCCTGGCGGCGGCCACTGCAGCTGCCGCCACTGATCAGCGGCCCGCCTGCTCCTGGCTCCGCGGGAGAGCGCGGGGGTCTGCGGCACAGCTGCCTGCACCCCCCCACCCCCCTCCTCCCGCCCCAACTCCCCCCCTGCTCTGGCGGAATGAGCTTCCCGCCAGCGGTCAGGACAGAGACACTGGCCACTTTCCACTGCAGACTGACCTATTCACAAACCTATCCAGACTGTACCTTGGCTGCCCCGAGCAAACCACTAAGTCTTGCCTGTTTTGTCTAGCACTTTGGGGTACTGTCGCACTGATTTACACACTAGCACTTGAGTTACGTTATTGACGTTCTGACAACAGTAGCGCCTAATCTGTGGTTTCAATCTGCCACCGGTTATTGGAACAGTGTGATGTGCTGGTGTTTTATGTTGTCAGTATGCACTATTATTCTTGTGGCCCCTACTACATTTATATACATCTGCTTTGTTTTGTGTGTCACTCTGAGATCAAGTGCCAAATGAACAAAAGTAATCTAAACAACCACCTGCCAAGACACCACACACCCCACCAGGGCGACCCAGGTCACGACACGTCTCCCAGCACAGAGACAGGGTCTAGAGGGCGTGTGGAGCGGTTATGATGAGCAGAACCAAGCTCTTGATAAGGCACAGGCTGCTGCATGTGTGAAAACACTCTGGGGCTGCTGCAGCCAGCTCCTCTGAGACATCCCCCCCTCCGCCTCCCCAAAACAACCTCGCCCTCCAGCCCCCAAACTCAACACGCACTCCTGACGACACACAAGGACACGTGAACAGGGGCGGGTCCGGAGCGGCAGGCTTGAACTTCAGACACGCCCTGCTTCCGTTTGTCTGTGGTGTCTTTTGACAGGAAGGCGAGGAATCGGGCCCTGTGACATGGCTTTCCACCACAGGCCGTCGGAGCAGGTCTAAGGTCAGGGAAGGGACATCTTGGCGAAGCAGCAGGTGACACGGGCAGATCCGGGAACAGCGTGTCCCCCAATCTTTTCCGACACATACCGGCGCACACAAGCAGATTAATGAGACTTGAATTAATCTTGGCACTTGTAAAGAACAGTGCCGGACAGTTCCTTTGAGTCAGACATCCGTGGACAGGGCTGACACTCACTGCAAGTATTGCACAGATATGGCCCAGCGCTTCTCGGAGAAACGCTTCAGGTAGAATTAGCAACATTCCTTGCAAGCGGACAGCTGACGGCTAAATCCCTGTCAAATAGGTAATCCACTCTAATACCTAATACCTAAAGCATGATTGGGCCGCGCTAATTACGCTAATTTGCGAGTGCCGTCTTTGGCTCGGTGCCGTGACCGCCGAGCCCACTCAACACTGCGAGTGCATTTATGTAAGAATGCGGGGGCCCCACAGGGCGGCCAGAGGCCATTGCAGAAGCCTGGCACACACTAGCACTCTTTTACCTGCACAGCACTGAGCAGCCAATCCCGTCACTACCGATTTTCTATCAGTTACGACATCACAACAGAGTATCTGTGCTGTCACAATGGACAAAGAGAGAGACAAATGAAGCCCTTCCTGTCCATCAACAGTGCGCACTGCACGACTGCTTACCTTACTGCTTATATAACTTCTAAACACATGTGCTTAACGTGATGAAAAAACAGCTCGAAAAATACAGCTAGATTTTTTAAAAATCTAAATAAAATGTTTAAGGAGGAATATAACAGTCAAAAGTGTTTTTTCCTATTCTGTCAGGAAGGAAAGTTGAGGCTTTTATTTTTATGACACACACTGACTGTCTAATGAATCTCTTTCTGTCGTACCTTTTTTGTTTATACAGTGACACTGATGGCCATTAAGTCGACTACTTCTTAAAAGCCCGCATAAGAAGCCTTCTCGTCATCACTTCTGCTCTGTCTGCTTGCGCTGTCATTGAAGTCATTTTCCACATCAGATTCCAGGATGCATTTATAACACTCCTCACTTGACATAGGCCTACTGACAGGAGAATCTTATTTGGCTACACAGCATGGTGACAAATGCCTGACTGCCCATTGCTCTTTCAGGACAGGCAGAGAAAAGACACCTCGCTTGGTCTTATTAATAAAAATGTGAAGGACCCGATCTTAATTATATGAACATGTCAGACATGTCAGGCACAATCAATGCGGAAAGGAATGAGAAGGTTTAAAGCTGCACAATTTTCTCAATGAAAAACAAGGGCAAGGCACATCTGCATGCAGGAACGAGCCCTTTTCTTTTGCCTCAAACTGGGATACTTTCAGCTGGCAGTGTAATGTCTGGGAGTTATGAAGCCGCGGTGTGCAGCCTCGTTTTTAATTTAGGCGACCCTACGGTGTGTCGAGGGCAAGGGGCTGCATTTCACAGAGGACCTGAGGAGGCGGGGCCACACAGCACAGGGAAGCCCTATTGAACCGGGACCGGCACCACACACATCAATCCTTTTTAATCAGAGATCAAACCGGCACTCGGCTAACCCTGTTTACCCAGAATAATGAAAAGAGGCACTGACTCTGGGCAAGCTTACTTGGAGCAGAGTCTGGGCAGCTTGCAGCCCGAGAGTAATTCCACAAAAGTTGAGAAAACTAAAGCTGTGCCACTGTGATTATCAGCTACGATTCAGCAGTGGCAAAAGTAATAAAGAAAAGAAAGCAGAAAAGGGCCTTCTGCACAACACTAAAGCCAACATTCCCGTTTTCCAGTGATCCCAGAGGGTCTCACCACCCTCTCTCCCCCTCCCGAAAAGCAGGCATGGCTGACCTGGGGGCTCCGCTAAGCTTCTTTGGATTTCCTGGACCCGGAATCTTAGCAGCAGTCTGTGACTGGCTAACAGAGGGCCACTAAGGCAGGGGTCAGATGGAGAACTGGGCAGGACCAAGGGGACAGCATGTTTCCCAGCATTCCCTGGGATTGGAGCTGAAGGTGCGAGCAGGGGCGGCGGTGTGAGGTGGGGTTTCCCGCACACGGCTGCACATTCCTGTCAGAGCCTTCCTCTGACAGCAGGACCCATCAGAGACATCAGACCAATGAGAGACAGAGACAGTGTCAGCCATGCGCTTGTCCACAGGAGCGCCGTGAAGCTTACCAACGCCTCAAACGGGACACTCACACCCCAGGAGTCAATACCTGGTCTTACACAAGCAGGCCTGGTGCAGACAAGCACACCATTACATCCTCAGTCTAGGGGTTTTTGCTGGTATATCAGTATCAGTTGTCCTTTCGAATCTCTTAACACTCTACGTTAAAACATTATTAGTGTATACATTGTAGTGCATTGCTACACTATACAGAAGCGCAGGTTTAACGTTTAAAGTCTCCTGTTTGAGGGGCTTGATGAGAGAGGGCGTGCTGCAACAGGGATGCACATGGCTCCGGGCCTCCTCATTGGCCAGGTTTCAGTCCGGTCCCTGGGGCCGGCTTGTCGGATCAGGTTACTTGGGAAACAATTACTAAACAGAGCAGGCTGCCAAAATAAACCTTCCGCGCGATCCCTCCGCCCCCCCACCCCTTCGCACACCGGTGACGAGGGAATTATGCACCATCATCTGCGCGGAACAACGTAGCCGTCACGTTCGTGCGAGCGAAACGCGCCTCTTACTTTGCAAAAAAAAATCTCTGTCAAAGAAAATCATTATCCCGGGGAGCACAGAGACGCTACTGTGCTACCGCCCCGCAACTCCTACACACACACAGCAGCTATGCCGATGAAACGACTAACAGCCGCGGCCTTCCCAGCAGGCTGAACGCAACTGTTTTCCTACAAGAGTATCTACATTGTGAAAGGCCGGTGCTGACCACCACCACAGACACGCGTGAAGCCAATCAGCTTTCCCCAATGCATTCATGACGTACAGGTGGAAGAAATCTGGATGCCAACACGACTAAGAGTTGCGTCGTTTCATAGGAGCGAACGGAGGCTCTGTGTTTCGCACATTTTAAGCGCAACGCATACTGGGATTCGGGTGCGTTCTTTGTGTCCTGATCTCAGAGGGCGTGATTCTCCTGGTGCCATGCTGTGGTCCGAATGAAAAATAAAGGCTATGATCTGAGGCAAGGATGAGAATCTGAGGCTTCTTTGCCGCCGTGGGCTGGGGTTTGCGTCAGACTGATGCTGTCGCGAAGGCAGGGAGGGAGGGAGAGGGCAGTGGGAGAGACAGAGGAGGAAGACTGGGAGAGGAAGGAGGCGACAGGGCAGGGGTCAATCAATGACACTGCACACGGCCTGGGAGACAAGAGCTCATGGTGCACACACAACAATGGCCATTCTCAGAGGAAGAGATGAAGTCATTAATACAGTGGAGGAACACAGAGAGGCCGTGGGCGGGGCGTGGAGGGGGGGGGGGGGGGGGGTTGGTGGAAACAAGACATAACATAACACTAGGTCAGTGACCACACAGCGCCACATAACACTTCAAACAGGCAACTCAGCTTTGAAAAGGCTTCAAGTTTAACTGCACCTGACTCAGTACAGCTCAGTGATAGTTGAGCATACTGGTTAAGAAGCAGGACTCACAACCGGAAGGTTGCTGGTTCAGTTCCCCGCTGGGGCACTGCTGCTGTACCCTTGGGCAAGGTATTTAACCCACAATTGCCTCAGTAAATATTCAGCTGTATAAATGGATAACATCATAAAAAAACGACGAAAGTCATTCTGGATAAGAATGTCTGCTAAATACCAATGAAACTCAGAGTTGTGACACCACACTAGTATGTCTGGGACATTGCGAGGTGCGTTCTGCTCATATGCAGTGCCATCTGCCACCAGGGGGAAGGTGCGGGTGGTCTCTGACAGCTGTCTGAAAAGAACGTTTCGTAAAAAATGACAGAAATAGATTTTTATTCCGTCCTGCAGGGAAGCCGGCTGCTCTGGAGAGAGAGAGAGGGCCACAAAAGCCGTCCTTTCACTCCACCCTCTATTCTCCCCCTCAGTCCCCAGTAAACACAGGAGACACACAATGCACCGTCACTGAAGGGGCGCGCAAACTGCGTCAACAGGCTCGCGGCTTTGTCACGCACGCACAAAGGCAGCGCCGTCCAGAAACACCAGCCCCCCCCGCCCCCAAGGTGAATTTCCACAGCGTTCTTTTTTTCCATTGCAAACAGGGGTCATTAAAGCGGCGGCGGACTCTTCCAGAGCTCCGACAACAAAGCCGGGCTCTAAAGCACTTGTTGCAGGAAGCGCAAAACGAGCCCGGAGCACGCGGAGGCGAAGGCCGCTTTGCAGGTGGCGCAATGGCTGCGATTTTTGGCAAGAGCCACGACTCGAACCGGTTCAACAAAAACAATTTCCAATACGACAGCTGAGGCGAACAGAGAGAGCGATCACCAGCGGCAAGACAGTGTCTATTAGCAGCCTAATCCGCTGACCAGCAGCTGTACGCAGGGTTAAAGAGCGCATGAATACATTGTTAAAGCGAGATACTCACCGTGTGCTGCGGGGTTCTCAGGTAGGAGTACATATTCCCACAGCGGTCGGACGGTGCTGCAGTGCTACAGCAGTCCAGAGCCACTCCATAAACTTTCCCCGCCACGGCGTTCCACTGACAGAAGACGCCACGAGATTAGCGGATCTCGGATTATATTTAGAGCCTCGGCATTCCCTTTAAATAGGGAGGCCTATTAGCAGGACCAGCTCAGCCAGTCAGAGGGGTTGCGTAAGAGCGAGGCTTGAGTGACAGCCCCGTGGAGTATTGCTGGTCAGGGAACCCGGAACATTCCGGGAGTAATCCACACCTCCCACAATGGCCGCGCGGCCGGCGGACCTTCATCTGCCTGTACAAAGCACGCCTCCTTCTGAAACGCTGCTGCACAGGCAAATCCATCCCCGCAGCTTGGTTAATACAAAACAACCCTGAAGCCACCGTGGTTCAATACCATCCCCAATAAGCAACACTGCGTTACAGAGTTAAGACTTCACTGCGAGAAAAAGCCATAGACTTGAAGGCACGTTGAATCAAAGCCAGGGCAACTCACCCCAGCATGCAGGGTTTTTTTTTTTTTTTGCTCCTGCCAGGCAGTTAACCACCTTATTTAACTTATCAATTTAGCAGCCTTTCCCAGCTTTAAGGGTCTTACTGGCTTAAAGGGAGCCTGAACACCTGCTAGCCTGAGGCCTTCAAAGACCACGGTTAAGAAGCCCTGAGCAAGCCAAACGCCACTGTTGTTAGTGTGATTTGAAAATGTTTCATTATACACTTCATATGCCAGTGATATTTTTTCATTTCAGGCTCCTTTTGTGCATTCTCCAATATGCAACGCAAAGATAAATGGCTATCATCAAAATTCATGAAGCACAATTTTTTTTCAAAGCTTTCAGTCACTTTGAAAAGGACATTGTCATTAAAGGAAGAAGGCAATGTCATGAAGACAGCAAGAAAAGCCCTCTGTAGAGGCTTCCCCACTCTTTCTGTGCCACAACACCTTAGACATACAAACATACCTCCTTTCAGTCTGGCCAGCCAGCCAGTACTCACCTGGGTACATTGCCACCATCATGAGACCATTCACCCAGGCCAGGGGCATCACCTTGCAACTAAAGCATGCTGCCCTTCAGTTAATTACCAGAATATGGTGCCATCACCCTGACTATTCACCCATCCACTGAGACATCACCCTACAAGTAATGTGTAATACTCTTCATCTATTCACCAAAACATAGTCACTGCCCTGTCTGTTAACTCATACACAGAGGGATTGCCCTGTAAGTGTTCAGCCAAATAAATACTTCCTACCTGGATGGATTCACCACCCTGTCTCTATTCACCCCTTCACAAAAGCACTACCATTTGACACTTCACTCAGCTATAGGGCCTTCAGTTTTTGACTATTCAACCACAAGTTTAGGCCCCATTCTTTGACAACACCCTCTATGTATTCACCCGGCAGCAGGGTTTGCATAACTGCCTGAAACCACACACAGTTCGGCACTGCAGGTCAGCATGGTTTACACAACTGGCCTGAAACCTCAGATTCAGTCTGTAGGGGCTTCACAGGGAAGTGGTGGGGTGATCGGTGACTCAGAGGAAGCCTGTTCACCTGGCTTTAGAGGCCTTACCGTGTAGTTAATGCTTACGAGCCAAATGATCTAGAACACTCTGAAAGAGCCTCCCAGCTCCAATTTGGCTGTACACGCAGTGACAGTGACAGTGAGAAGCAGGGGGTCGGAGTGCCACGCTCTTCCGAGCGCATGCTTCAGAGACGAGCGCGCGATGGTCCCGGGGAGTGTGCGTGGAGGCCAGCCGCAGTGATTACCCAGGAAACAGACTGGCAGCGATGCCCCACTTCTGCAGGGCCTTCCGCACGCCCGCCCCGAAAAGGGAAGCAGCGTGACCCATTTTACCTCCATCCCTGCAACCCCTGCATCTGCCGAGTGCCGGCTTGCCCCGCCCTCTGAGTGAGAGCGCACCGACACACACTTCCTGCTCCTCGGAAAACAACGTCAAGCTTGGCGTAGTACCTCTTCAGCACGGCATGCTGGGACAACGCGTTCTCATTCAGTCAGACATAAACCGCTGGCACAGAGGACGACGATGAAATCTCTGCTCCCCTGAAAGCCGCTGATACATGAAGGAACGGAGCTGCAAGACTAAGAAACTGACAAAGACGTTGCCTAAACTTGGATTACATTTTATTACTGGCATTTAGCGGGCGCTCTTGTACAGAGCGACATCGGTTACAGTTTTATAATGGTTACATGCTATCCATTTATACAGCTGAATATTTACTGAGGCAATTGTGGGTTAAGTACCTTGCTCAGGGGTACAGCAACAGTGCCCCAGCAGGGAATCAAACTGGCCACCCTTCAGTTATGAGTCCTGCTCCTTAAACACTATGCTACACTGCTGCAAGGCCTGTTCATGGTGGCTGTTTGGGTTGGACATTTCAGATGTGCGTTTTGCTTTATTAAGTGAGGTCATTGGAGGAAAGCCTATGGCGACACGGCAAATCCGAGAGGGAACGGGCAGCGGAGTGGCGCCGGGGGAGGAGGCAACAGGACAGCACGTTCGGCGGGACGAACCCGAGGGCCGCTCCTGTCACACCCCGGCTGATTCAATACGAAGCATGTTTTACCTGTGGATAAACGAATGAAAGCGGAAAAGCACGGCAGACAGAGGCTTTCACCGCTGAGTTCTGTTTCCCTCTGCGAATGATGAAGGGTAATTGTTTCAGAATGTGTCTGTTTGGGCCAACATTTTCCCTAGACAGGAGGCAAGAAAACATACAGAACCAGAAGCCTCGTACAAAGGCAGACAAACACATTAGATGAGGGGCTGTCAAACCAAGCTGCTGCTCCTCCTGATGGATTCTGTCAGTCTGAAGCACTTCAAGGCCTGCCTTTGCCCAGTACCCTGAAAGGGACTATTGTCCTCCGACAGAGGTAGCAATCACTCCAAGGTCACAAAAACAAGCACGAAAACGCACTATACTTAAGGAACCTCGGGTGCTCCAATTAGAAAATTAAACCCCGGCACAGTGATTGGTTTGAAGTGCCGATCATTTATGAATTTGCTTTGTGAGGGCCATAGACTTGATGTGTGCTCAGCTTAATGTATCCGGGGTTCATTTAAAACGCCTTTATTCCAAACACGTAAAATTTTCAATTTCAAGCTCCGATTGTAGTTAAATCTGAAATTACACGCTGTGAGGTTAACGGCTGAGTGCACGTTAAAGCAGAGCGCTGAGAGCTGAGGGAGAAAGGCACCGCTCAGCATGAGCCCTGCATGTTTTAGCCCGTTCCTCTGACTGGCAGTTACCTGCGCAGCAAAAAAAACCACAGAACGTTGCACCGGCTTGCCCTTCAGGACGTGATCTTCAGAAAGATGGGCGCAATCCCTTGATCTGAACCTTTGTCGCGTCACTCCCAGAAGGCTTAGCGCCGGGCACGGGCACGTTAGTAATACCACGGCCGTGAAGAGCGTTATTAATAAACCGACATTACCGATGTCACAGCAACCAAACCGCGAACCTCGCCGGGACGTCTCGTCCCAGACTGACACGCGTCACTCGCCGTTCCTGCCCCGAAGCTCGGCTTAGCGCGCCGCCCTGGCATTGTTCTCCGGGAGCCGTGCCACTCGGGAGGAAAGAGGCTCTATTTCAGGCCTGGTGCCTGCAGGGGGACACATGTTACTGGGATAGAGCTCTGCTCTATAAACGGCTCCAGCTCTGCGACACTTGTCCCACAAATAAAGGGTGGGCTGTCTTTACTGTCAGAGAGCGGTGTTCCATAACCTGGGCATGTCCTCACAAGCAACCTGTATCAATACAGTTTACCCTGTCTTCAAAAACAATATTTATCAATACAGTTTACCTTGTCCTCACAAGCAACCTGTACCAATGAAGTTTACCTTCCTAACTCTTGCCCCTACTGAGTGTACTGTCTGCACATTCAAAAAGGTGGCAACCCATCAGAAGGGTTTGATGCAACTGGAACCCATGTAATTAACCTTGAGCAGTCCTGGTCTAGATTTGACACCCCTCAGTCCTCATCACCTGAGTTTTTATGTTAAAGAAGTGTGTCGCTGCGGGTCTGTGTTACTGAAAACACAACATTAATAATGCACGCTGGTATTCCAGCAACTTCACGCAGAGCTAAGCTGGAGGGAACAGCAGCATGCTTAGCATTTCCCCCAGGGCCAGGGGCTGCTTTACAACACTGCCTGGCCCTCTTTAGCACCACTTGTGGGAACAGTGGAAAGTCTCAGTGCTGGACAAACATCTGCCAATTCTAAAGGACACCCAGACCTACTGACCGAATTAGTGTTAAATCATCCCTGGCATCCATACATGTAAAATGTTCGGCAAAAATAAAACGCAAAATGATTTATGACTTACTGAATAACAATTTATCACTTCTGCATTTACACTGAGTTTCATTCCATTTAACATTAAAAAAAAAAACCAAACCGCTGCATAGCTGCTGTAACCAGTTTAAGGCAAGCTTTAGAGGGAATTTCACTTGAGTGGGCAAGCATATTGAATGTGTTAACTGTTTCTCCTCAGGGACCTGCAGACAGGGCTGAAGAGCGGGCAAGCCTGCAGAAACACATTTGCTTTGGGCTTGTTCTTTCCCCCAATAGGAAAATGACAGGAGTCCTGTCCAGCCCCCCACAAAATCAGCGAGACGGTAGTGAGGCAGTGGGACACGGCCACACATCTGACCCTCTGGGCCAGCTCTCCTGGGGCCGCACTGAATCACTCCTCTGACACTCATCAGCAGGAGCTACAGCACATATGCCACACTCCGCCTAGTGCAAATTTCTGGTATAAAAACTGTGGTAGAGGGCAACAAGTCATCTGTGCCACAAATAACTGGACAGTTATTCCTTACATTGCATACGGCACAACTTAAGTGCCTCAAAAAAAAAAAAGGTCAAAGGGAGAATTCCAGTGTACAAGTGAAGTGGAAAAGAAAGGGAAAGATCAAGTATGATGAAAAAAGATAAAATTCTAAGAAATTCCGTTTCAGGAAAGATCCGCTCTTCAGCTGGGGCGGAGTGCTGAATTAGCTTTAAAAGCTTGTTTTTGTCACAGTCTAACAGATCCTTTGTCAGGTTTGAATATGCAATGGCCCATGGGATTGTCCTGGCACAAGCGGATCTCTCCCTGCAAACAGAACCAGCCAGTGAACTGCGATGGAGCTCAGCGCTGAAAATCCAACCTCAGCAGGCAGAGCTGCAGAACAACTGAAACGCAGACAGGACTGCGTGCACGCTGGAATGAGGTCTGCAGAGAGAGGGCAGCTGCCTACCTGCTCCTCCCGCAGCCTCCCCGAGCTCTCCTGCAGACCAGCCTGCTCTGTGGCTTCCCGCTGGCCTGTGGACTGATCCACACAGGGCTCATTCTGCAGGAGCAATTCAATTTCAATCTGGCTCGTCCCGCCACGCCAACACAATGGCCTTTCTGTCTGAGGGAGGGATCAATACCCACTGAGCAGGCCTGGGCATCTGGGGGGGGGGGGGGGTGTTGGCACCCTGCTACACCCTATCCCGTCCCGGGCATCCACACTTCTGTGACTGTGGGAGTGTGTGTAGAGGAGCCCGATTTTGGCAGACTCTGGCAGATTCTGAGAGAGGCCTGCTGGGTAAGGAGGCAGCAACTCGCACACAAACAAACAGAGCTGTAATTAAGAGGCCCGGAGGCCGTCCCCCTTGGCACTCCACCCCTGCCTCTGTTTTAATGACGCTTCTTTCACCGTGGCCTTCTGAGGCTCCCGGCTCCCCTCCGCTCGAGACCCGAGCAGCGGCGGCTTTCTTATTCACAGCGCAGGAATGCATTTAAAAGCAGGGCCATGTACCGCCAGCCAGTGAAGACAAACAAGCTGGGGTTTTAACAAATTCTGTTCCACCGATCAATCTCCACCGCCTCTGTGACGGCTCAAAACTGATGGAGGCCCGGGGGGTGTTGGTGCCGAAGTTGAAAATCTCTTCTTATTAGTCACCAGGTTGCTGGTCGGAGTGCCACCCGACTCCACACCCCACGGCGCTCCAAAGAGGCGGGGGGCGGGGGGGGGGCTTTCTGGCTCTGTGAGGCCAGCAGGGGCTCCCACTCCCACTCCCACTCCCACTCCCACTCCCACTCCCACTCCGCAGTGACAGGGCCACTGCATTTGTGCATTTTTGTGCAGTTGTGCTTACAGCTACACCTCACAGCCAACCAGTACAGGAGGCCACTGTTTAAAGGGGCTGTCCTAAGCAGACAAAACCCTGAAAGGTGACCAGTTAGAGCTGGACACACCTGAGACAGAGGTTACGAGCCTAGTGAGGAACGTTTCTTAGTGTGAGCATTAGTACCTTTCTGTAAGGTAACTTAGAAAAGCATTCTTTTATGGAAAACTTCAACTTAAATAGACTTGGAGGTTATATCTTATAGTTCAAGCTCAAAGATACAAATGTCTATTGTGAGGTAGATGAAACAAGCCATTTCAGCGTGATGGAGGGTTTGAGTGAGGGCAGCGCGTTAAGCGGTGTTAGGGAGCAAGGCAGTCTGATTTACGCTTCTACCACATCGATCTTTCGTGGGTGTGAAAGCGTGTGAAATTAGAGACAGTGGGCGGAGCCCTATCTCAGCGTGTGTGTGTGCCACTTGGCAGCACCCTGGCAAACAGGCCGGGACAGAGGTGAGGAAGGCGAGGCGCAATCTAATAATCCATACGCCATCGGCTCCGATTCATGCCCCCACTGTCGCGGAGGCTAAGAAGATTTGGCGCAGTGGAAGTCTGAGCCTAAAGCAGCTGCTGCAGACGGAGCTGAACGCTCCGGGCTGACACCAACAAGGACTTTTACACCGTTAATGCTATTGATTGTGGTCCTACTGGAGTAATCCAAAACCCCCAAGGACAAACCCAAAGGCAGTAGGGGTTTGCATAACTGCCTGAAACCACACACAGTTCTGCAGGTCGGCATGGTTTACACAACAGGCCCGAAACCTCAGATTCGGTCTGTAGGGGCTTCACAGGGAAGTGGTGGGGTGATCGGGATTACTCCTGAAAGCCGCACGTTAAACTTGGAAAGAAAACTGAAAACAAAACTGACTGACCTGCTTTGAACCGTCACTGTGTTGTAGCAGCGTGAAAGAGTTGAGTCAGATTTCCCCTGTCATTATTACTGACCGCTCATAATGGTAGTGCTGATGGAGTCAAACTTGATGAAGTGCTGTGCCACGCCCTGGCTGCCCTACAGGATATCAATCTTGATGATTTGACAGAAAGCTTCATTCCAGAGTAAAGGCTCTGACTGCAGGGTCAGAGGGACAGGGGTGTAGGGCAGTCCTGGGTTTAGGAACCCGCTGACACCTGGGGTCACCTGCTGTGGGGTGACGATGACGAGCCCGTTCACAGGACAGGGGAACCCGAGTTGCCCAGTCAGGTGAGGTACCCATTCCAGGCTAAGGCTGAGCTCCACCCACTGGGTTCGACCCCAGCCGTGTCATCAGCTGAAAATGAATGGGTGCCCATAATGGTGGAACAAACTTGACTTCAACCTGACTTCAACCGCAGCTGTGACAGCGGCCACAACAGAGACTGTGCTCTTCACTGAGTGGTTGCACAAGATGTCAGTAAAAAAGGACTGTGGAAAACAATGAACAGGCCTTGCTTTTCTAATAAACACAGCCCTGCGGAAGCAAACAGAGCAAGGCCAGCGGTGGTCAAGTACATAAACCTCCTGCTCGGTAACGGAAGCTGCCGTCAGCACCGGCCCTGGGGAGGCCGAGCATGAAGCCTGCCTTCTGTCTGTGGATTCAGGGTCGCCGGGCGCAGACTGAGTGATCTGCTGAACACCCATGCTCAGAGATAAATCCCTGAATGAACGAACGCGCCAGCGCCTTCCTGTTTCGCTTCTCGTATGAATGAGGCGACTCTGGAGGAGTTTGAGGAGCCGAGTGTCTGATAGCGCAGTAAGCTAAACCGAGGCGCCTCCGCCCCCGCGTCTTATCGGTCTTCACACCGCTGGCCAAAACAGGGAGGGGGCATGCTGACACAGACCGGTCAGGAAGCCCCTTCTCCCCTTTCTGTCTGTCTCTGTCTCCATCTCCGTCTCTCCGCACACAGCAGCCCTCGGGTTCGTCCTGCCGAACACGCTGTCCCGCTACCGCCTCCAGCAGCGCCGCTGTCCACAGAGCTCCCCGGCATCCTCACAGCCGCGGGCCCCACCCTCACACCACCCCCCCCTCCCTGCTGAGAGGCGCACGACAGCTCGCAGCAAGCGGAGGTCTGACGAAGGGGTTGACAGCACCACAGGAGACGACGTGGAGCTCGCCACCCACGGCCTACCCACTCACACCCTTCACTGTGAGGGAGTGACGGCGCCGGAGCGCGCAAAGAACACAGTCAGTGCTCTGGGGAAAAAGCCATCTCCCCTGAGCCATGACTCACTAGCAGCTCTGAGCAAGATGGCAAGCCTGTTAATGACAAGTCAACTCTGTTAGTAATGTTTCCTCAGCTCAAGGTCAGTGGGTCCAAACAGCAACATGTCACATGATACCCACAAAATAACCACCTATATTATTAGTTCTACAATTACTCTTAATCTGCTGAACAGACACCCTTAGCCACACTAATGCAAAAAGATTACCTTTGACATTTTTATACTTGTATTTATACAGATGAATATTTACAGAAACAATTAAAGTTGAGCACTTTGCCAGTTTGATTCCCAGCTGGGGTACTACTCTTGTGCTCCTGACCAACCTTTGGATACTGTCGGGAAAGTGACATCAGTGCATACCCTCTATGCAAATATCAAGTCAATATACACTGAATGAGACTGATACTCCGCAGTGACGGGGGCGTCTGTGGCTGACACACTGGCGGCAGGGCAGAGACGCAGCCCTTGCAGAGAGAGACAGCGCTCAGCAGAGCTGCGCATTCGCCTCACCCCCAAACCGACACGTCGGAGCGGAGCAAAACGAGATTAATCTCAGAGCAAATCATCAGCCCATGACGGGCTCGGCACCGCTGAGCTTTCCGGAGACTTCCCTTCTAATCAATCACACAGGCCGGCACGATGCTTATATTCCACCAACCCCCCCCCCGGGGAAAAGCCAGGAGGATTGCTGGTAAAATGGTGCGAGAGCTGTCGTGTGACATTACGCCGCAGGTGGAAGAAACATGTTGATCTGAACGCAGACGGATCATCAGAGAAGCACGGCTGGCAGCAGCTTCATTAACGGAGCTGTGCTGGCTGCCTGCTGGTTGCCAGGGAGCTGCTGATTCAAATGTGGTCGAACGTGAGGTCAAACCCAGGCTTTTGTGCTGGACAAGAAACAATACAGGAATACAAATACTGGTTAAGGCATAAAAGGTTTATGTATGCAATGGCTACTTAAATGAACATGGTGGCAAAACATGACGAGCACTCTATTGTACATGTGCACATATACGTACATACACATATAGTGTGTGCGTGTGTACACACCCACACATGTGTGTATTCACATGTGTGAGTGCATGTGCGTGAGAGTGTGCATGAGTGCATATGTGGGTGTATGCGTGTGCGTGTGTGCGCGTGTGTGTGTGTGTATACACGTGTGTGTGTGCGTGTGTGTGTGTAACGATGCTGAGTGGTGTGGAGACTCTCCATGTGAATACAGCCCATTGTGACGTCACTGCAGCAGCTGGGGGAAGCACCACACTGGACAGACACCAGCAGACATGCTTATCCTGGGAGGGAGGCCGACTCACTCCTCACACTGTGCTGCTTAAACCCAGCGCAGCCGCCTAAAATTATACTGCACCTCCATTCAGAGAATACTCTACACCTCCATATACTCCCCAGACACATTCTCTATCTATCCGGCGAACATATTCGCCACATTTCCACTGAACATGCGCACCATCTACCCACTAAACACACATCACCTGCTCATGAAAAAGTTCCCATCTACTCAGAGAGCTTGAATTTTAACTGAACAGGGAAGACCAGGGTAGAGGTTCAAAAACAAGCAGCACGCATTGGCTGTTACCAGACCGATTCTCTTTCCGACTACATAACAAATTACACAGATTATAGTCATTGACTGGACAACTTTAAGTACACAACACTTAAAACTTTGTTTATTTTAAAACAGAAAATTACACATCACGACTTATGAATTGAGGTTTGCTGCTGCCCTATACCGCATGAACGCTAACACACAATATCAATCTTGCATGGAGACCTAAATGCCATTTAGCTGGGTCACCATGCATGAAAGCAAAAGGGTTCAATTGTCTTGTTTACCGTCATGTTTTGCTTTGCGTCCGTGTATGGGCAGGAGGGGGGAGTTAAGTAGGCTGTAAAACTGCCTAAAAAAGCCGCCCCTCACCTAGACTTGTGAAAGGCTCCAGTTTATTCCACACGCATCTCTTTGTCAGCCCGCCCCAACACCCCCCCGCCCTCGTTCGGAACATTCTGTGAACAAAAGACAGCTCTCTGGAAGGTTCATTCACAAACGGTGGGGGGGGGGGGGGGGGGGGGTCACCGGCAGAGCAGACAGTGCCACTCCCACAAACACAGAGCCACAATGCTGCACCTGAGAGCACAGCTTTCTGCCAGCCTTCACAATGCTTCATCAACACACCCTGTAACTGCCTTTCACCACCACTCCTCACAGGGGCTTTTTGTTAAGGATGAACACTGCAGCAGACCAGGAGAAACACAGGGAAGGGAAGCTGAAGGGAAGTGATCCAGTAGAGCTTGGAAAAGGAGAGCTGTGATTGGTCAGAGGAGGGAGTGGGCAGAGGGTGCCGGGCTGCTGAGGGTCCAGGCCACATGCTTTCCTGCTGGAGACACACACACTGGGAAGCATTGCAATGGTCAAAGCTGGAGTGCAGCTCTGAGCAGCTGGGGCCTGACAGACTGGATGGCAGAGAGAGGGGGTCATGGTAGCATTGGTCTCACTGACTCTCTCTGACACACCGACTCCAGTCACTCAAAAGACACACTGACTAACCTCACTCACAGATATACTGACTCTCAGTTTGACACACTGACTCTCCCTCATTTCCAGTCTCTGACTCTTCCTGTTTGAGGCAGACACTGACTCCTACTCATTCACCAGAAAGGCTGACTAAGGCCTGCTTTCCCCAACCCTCCACCGGAGTCCTGATTGAAATGATGATTTTCAGCTTGCAGCAAACCCAGAGGGACTATGTCGTTATTCTTTCTACAACACCCAGAGGAGTGCTAACCACACTCAGGAGAGGCGGCATAACGTCACCTTACCACTAAACACAAATGCAGTTCACTTCTTCATCCGTTTTGCCTAAAAGGGGATATGCTGTAACCCATTTTCCCAAAAAAAACCTAAGAGCATCACTAGAGAGCATCCTCTTGCTATCTTGCAGTCACAAAGCTGTCTATGCCATCATTTGAGCCCCCTCTGAACCAAGCGAGCATCTCTCTGACTCACCCACAGCAAAGAGCTGCAGCAAAGAAGAAACAGTGGCTCTCAGTAACGCACTCGTGTCAGAAACTCAAGGCACACTGAAAAGTGAGACACCTAACCCACCCTTACTGTGTTAAGCAGCTTTTCAGCTCAAAGGTCACACTTATCAGATCTCAGCGTAACACAATCCATAAAATGTGCTGTTCTCACAGCAAAAAAAAAAAAAAAAAAAAAGGCGCCGTATATATCCAAAGCTAAATCTCACAGTTTATCGACACGGCTTGCTGTGCGATTTTTTTGCAAGAGCAAAACGTTTTAGGAGCAAAATAAATGACCACAACAAACGCAGAGTCGTGTTCAGCAAGCCCTGGAACAGAGTCTTCTGTCCAGGCTCCGATCGGCTTTCTAAAGCGCCCTGAAATCCAGCAGCACCGGACAGCCAGCTGTTCAAACAAACGTTACGTAGCGGCTCTTATGTAATATTGCACCGCAAAGCAAATGCTTAGCATGTCCTCTTATCAACCGCTGTCCGCGATATCGCCTCGGGTTTATTCTCCCTAAACATCCCGATACGTAACGGAGAGAGGTCTGAGATTATGGATTCTGCATACACAGGCAGGATGGAGTCCCGTACTTAGAGGAATTTCCCAGCTGTGACAGAGAGAAGTTTCAGTGCAGGCGGATCAGGGCTGAGGCTGGTGGATGGGGGTGAGAGATGCTCTGTTCAGGTGGGAGCCCCCCCAGGGGGTGGGGGTGTGTGGGGGGGGAGCGGAGGGGTGTCGCGGCTTACCTTGTCGTCGGGGTACATGCTGTTCCGCCGGGTGCCCGGAGCGATTCAGCCGCGGTGGCAGAGAGGGAACGGAACACAGCACCGAGCTCCAGCGTGATGTGACAGACTGGCGGAGCGCCGCGCTGGTGCAACACCCGGGGGGGGGGGCTGTGTGTGTCTGCAGCCGCGCGCATACACACACACACACACAGGAGCACGAGCGCATACACTCCACCCCGTGCACAGACGGCATGAGGAGAGGGAACTGAGACGCTGACGCTCTCTCGCATAAACACACACACGTTCACACACATGTGCGTGAGCGCGCACACTCCAACACATGGAGTGGCATGAGGGGAGACTGAAACGCTGGTGCTTTTTCATATAAACACACGTACACACATGCACGCACACACACACACACACACATGTCAATCCACGTCTGCTGTGGAATGCTAATGAGGTGCTCCCTAAAGACGCTGCCGGCGCCCCTCTCAGTCGAAAGGGGATTACGCAAACCTTTGCACCAAAACGGGCCCCCACTTTCCCCCGGGACACCCAAGAATCCACACAAATATCATCTGTAATCATGGGAGCCAATCAGAGAGAGCCGGGGGGGAGAAGGACGTCTCCTCTCTGGGAGTTAATCCCCTCACACACCCCCCGGCCGTCCTGCTGAGGGAAGCTGAAACACAGCCTGCTGCCTGAAAGCTGGCCTGTAGTGTCAGCACACAGACGAGCCTGTATACACACCACACACACACACCATGGTGTGTCACCACCATCGCTGTTAATCAAGAGTCCCGCTGACAGGGAGGCTGAAAGGAATACTGTACCAGGAACAGCTTAATCAGACCAATACCACCGCACACATCTGACAATCTCAACTCCCCCCCGACCCACTGATATACATTACATAACTACTTCAACACAAGACAGATGTACAGGACGTCTGGTCTGTTTAAAAGGTCAACCAATGACAGGCAGGACCAGGCCGGAGGCCACATGTCCATTGTGGACGTGGCCTTTGCAGATAATGTGTTCAGTTGTTCATTAACAGTTTCAAAACAGAGGTTGTTACCAGAGTGAAGTATGTTTTCTGGGCTACAGAGATAAGACAAAAGGGATTTTCCAATCATGTGTCAACAGTTAGTCACCATTTGTGAAGTCCAGTGCAGGGAGTAGGAGACAAACACAAAAAATTGTAGGAGGAAACTTTATAGCAAAAAAAAAAAAAAAAAAATGCAAGGCATCTCAGCACTCTGTACCGAGTGATTGGTATTCATACCTCTTGTGTGTACAAACAGCATGTGCTTCACCAACACAGCCCAACAAACAGGGAACGGGGACATGCCCTCCCCCCACCAAAGAAAAACTCCTGCACCTTGGAGAGCAGGAAGCTGAGAACAGTGTGACAAACTGCCCCGCCCACTCAGCTGAGAGGCTGCCAGGCACCACTCTTTCACCTGATGACATCACAGCACATGACTGCACACCCTGCATTCCTGATCCTCTTACTGCTCATGACAACAGAGGCGAAAGTTCAGAGACGAGCGCTGTCCTCACACCAGAATGTGCACTCCAACTTCCCCACACAGAACCAGATGATGAGAGCGCGCGCATGTGTGTGTGTGTGTGTGTGTGTGTGTGTGTGCGTGCGTGTAAGAGAGAGAGCGAGCAAAACAGTTACCAGAAGCTACCAGAACGACTGTATGCTGTAAAAAAAAAAATAAATAAAAGTCAAGTTTCCTCAGTTTCAGCTTTCAGATAACCACTTTCATTACATACGAATGAGGGACCCACACCAAAAAAAGTCAGGGCACCTTTCAAATGATACTGTATGCAATACAATCCAGTGGAATCAGATTCTTATCATCGCCATTAAAGGAAAAATAAGGATAGGTTGCAATGTCTTTCACGCTGAGACCAATTAGCTGCGCAGTGGAGATAAACACAGTGTGGCACAGTTTAACGCTGGGTTCACGCGGTCCGGGTCCGCAGCCTCGAGCTCCTGCTGCACGCCGAGGTTCAGGGGGAGGGAGAGGAGAGCTCGCCCCTGCTGCCTGGAGCCTTTGATCTCTTGCGTAAGTGTGCAAATAGGGGAGTGACAGGAGTGCGTGAGCCAGGCCCCGGGAACCAGGCCCCACCCTTTCCGCGCATGCACGGCGCTGCAAACCCGCTCCTGCAGGCAGAGTCAAAGTGCGGAGTCCTCCGCCGCTGCGACCCGATCCTCTCCCAACCTGAACCCGGAGCTAGAGCCGCCCCGCACGGCTCCTTAGTCTGCTGTAACAGCGTGTTATACTCTGGCATGCGCCTTTCTGTATGACTGACCCACGTCAGGTGATGAGGACTAAAGGGAACCTACAGCCAGGTGTACAGCAGCATGTTTTTGAGCAGGGGTGCTGAACCACCGCTAGTTATGCTGGTACTGAGCCTTGTCCTTTCTGTACACATTGTGGCATTGACGCTCCATGGGAGATACTACTTACCATTGCACTGTCTTTGAAAATCGCTATATCACAGAATAAAAACCAAATACACCCAACGCCAGCGATCATCCATAAGTTTTTTGCACCCTAGCTTTGCAGCTATACAGTAAATAACTAGTCCTCCAGATAACAGAGGAAGAAGGCAGATATTTCATTTACAAAATATCCGTTTATTTTATCAACAGAATGAAGGCAGCACAGACGCCGGAGAGGATTATTCCGCGAACTACCTACGGCAGATCCTTTCACGCCCACACAAATTTTAGGAAAATGCTCTCTGTGAACCTGAGTCACTCGGAGCCAGTTCAGACTATCAGCGCCCCTCCCACGTCGTGCTGAGATCTGCGCACAGAAATCGGTTTCCTCTGCCATTAAATGCCATTACTCATCATTACAACCGGGGGGGGGGACGTGTCAGCACACAGGAAAGAGTGGGGTCATTTCCGTTAAGCACAGGGCACGCACTGTGGGCAAGGCAGACTCCCACACACTGCACCTTGCTAAGTGACTAAATAACTCTGCTGAAAAGGGTATTGAAATGACTGCAGAGACCTCATCCACCCTGCAGACCTCTGTCTGAGGGGGTCTGTCTGACAGGTTGGAAAATATGGGGGCCTCGGGACTGTGGTGTTTGGTTTTAATCAGAGAGTGAAAGGGGGAGGCGGGCTGCTGGTGGAAACAAAACACTCAAACACAACCTCTAGCACCCTATCCTTAAGCAGTACAACTTATGAAGAGACGGGCTCTTCGGTTCTGCACTTGAAGCCTTTTACCAAATCACACAGGGTGTTTCTACACCAGGTGACGGTAAGCACCACTCACCACATTTGTTGAAAAGACACCAGTGGGCTACCAGCAAGGAGGGTTCTGATTGGTCAGCAGAGAGCTAAGGACTGCACTTTGTGGATAACAGCAGGAGGAGTGGATGATGCTGCTTCGGTCTACTCAGCTGAATGAACCAGGCAGGCTAGAAGAGTACGAAACTACACCCACGAAGCTGCTGGAATCAGCTGGAGCAGAGTGTACACCGAGACGCTAAGACCAGCTCAGAGCGTGATTAAAGCAATCAAAGATGCATTACGGTAAAGATTTTGACTGAAAAAAATATTCAAAAAATATCAATAAGTTAGGATACCTACTCCAAGTAATCGAATGAGCTGTAAACTACATTGCTATGTAGCAATTATCACCCCAAACATGGTTTCAGTTGGTTTTCACCAGGGTCTGCATCAGATTTTATTTTCAACTCTCAATCTTGAACTCCTTACCTCAGCACTTTCCGCTAAGCATGCTAATGCTAATGCGCCGGTTCCATTTCGATGAATATTCAGCGGCAGGGAACAGTTTAAGAAATGAGGACACGCTCAGAAATCGTGATTCCTGCTGCCACTGCATCCAGAACTACCACTCACCCCCACAGCATATTTTCACACTCGGCAATCAAATAGAATATCAAAAAAAAAAAAAAACGGTTTTAACTCTGCTGCTCCACCACCTACAGGCTTAATTTTGCCCTCAAGACTCTCCAGAACTTCAACTCAATTTCAACTCCCGAGAAGCGGGAGAGGTTTAACGTTCATTCCCGCCAATCGTGCAGGAGCCTGGGAGCTGGGCGTTTGAGAAGTCCCGCTTTAGAGACCTCCAGCTGTGGGACAAAATGAGATTTACGGGCGAGAGCCGAGGGGGACTGCCAACGCAACGTCAAGCGCCGCAGCGTCGAGGAACGGCGGCCGCCGACACGAGAATTAGGAAAGCGCTGCTCACGCTTGCGCGCTAATCGAGTCGGCTAACCGAGCCAGCTGGCACATTTCACGCTGTAAATACAGCCTCTTTTTCTCCCGGAGGGAGAGTGTTGCGCTGGCAGTATGAGGGGGAGAGGGGGCAGGACAGGGGGCTTTCTCCTGCTGCTGACCTGGCCCAGAGGGCAGGGAGGAAACAGGAAACAGCTGAGACGCTCATCTGCAGCCTTTGGTCCGACAGCGAAAAATAAACAAATAGCAAAAGCCAAACCTGGCCAGCCCGCTGCCCTCACGCCCACTCCAGCCAGCCTTGAGCCCTCCACGAGCATTGACTGATAAACTGTGAATGATATTGTGGCTGATGGGACGATCGCTCGCAGTGGATAGGTCTGGCCTAGCGGAATAAACGCCCCAGTTTTTCCCTCTATCTGCCTTATCTGGCTGGGAAGAAGCCAACTGCGCATTTGCACAGAGACACAGGAGCACGCTACTGACTGCGGGCGAGAGTCCACGCCTAACGGAATCAGCCAGCAAACACAATCAGCCACCCGACGCCTGCATTAACTGACAGGGAGAGTGAAGCCAGCGAGCGCCGCGGGTCTCTCCTCCCAGGTTTAAAAGCGGAGCGATTCATCACAGCGGAGCTGCCGCAGCGACGCGCCAAGTGCCTGTGGGAATGAGGACGTCCTGCAGAGGTGGGGGCTCGCCCCGCTCAGGGCGACACGGCCCGACCGGACGGGCGACTTGGACCTTCTCCCTGGGGCCGGAGCCCGACGTGCTCGGCGGCACCTGTTCGGCCGCACAGTAACAGTGCTGTCTGAGAGGCCGCGGGCTTTGGTACAGCGGCGGCTCCGTCTCGGGCCTCCTCGCTGCTGAACGCCCGTGTCTTATTTACACAAGGCTTTGGCACATGCTCAGCTCAAGGCCAGAGCAACCTGCCTGCTGATTACCGAGAGGTGGGGAGAGCTATTCCCCTTTAGCAATGCAGCAGCTCGACTTTCAGAACCAGGAAGCCAGGCCCTTACAGTCCCTGCACTTATGGTAAACAACCCAACATTGTGCAACATGCCAAAACCTCCCGCTTTCAATACTAGTGGCAATTTCTCTTCAGTCAGGCAGATCTTAAATGAAATTTCACTACGTGCTGGGAAAAGTTAAAAAATGGTACAAACAGCTAAACGAGCATATGGCTGACGGTAGCACACTGATACATCTTCTCTAGCTGTGCTCACAGTAAAGCCGTGTCATGCTGGCCCCAGAGAGAGCTGTGGAGCTCTGATGTTGGAGCCAGCTGGAGAGCTCTGGGGTGTACCTGGGTCCAAGCCCGTGGGGGGGACGGGTCCTCTACCCCCTTGGCCCCTCCCTCTCTGTTCACTGCCCGCCCTGGCCCGCCCTGGCCCTCCCTGGGCGCTGCCCCCCCTCCCCCCAGACGTGACCTATTTTCTGTTCACTTTGGGTTCCTTTGTTCTACTGCCACAGGGCAGGGGGACGAGAGCAAAGCCCCACCCTGCGGAGAGAGCTGCTGAGGAGAAGCGCACATGCTAATTTCCCCTCTCTGCTTACTAATCCCGTCTCTGTGGGATCCGGGATCTCTGCATTTCAACTTCACGCGCGAAACGCTGAGGATCAAACCCAGTCGTGATCACGCTGCAGCAAAGTGCCCATGGTAAGAGCTCTCTTTGAAATATCTGGACGTACTCAATGGAAAGGAACAATAATGCATTCAACAAATTTCAAAGCATCAGCACAGTAATGACAAATGAACAGAGATCCACAGCGATCTTTTGAGCTCACGCCTTTACATCCATTCCAAGCCCCGGCATCAGTTTCCCAGAGGAGGTTCAGAGCTCAGTAAGGTGGGCTGCCGTGACGGAGGTTCTCCTCCGGACCTACCTGCAGGTGTTCCGTGGAGCTGCTGCTCAGCTCATCCCCGGATTCTGAGTCGTTGCGGAGCTTCTCCGAGCCCTCTCCCGCCGAGTCGCAGTGAGGCCTGTCCAAGTCCAGATCCAGGGCTGCCCGGCGCCCCTGTGCTGGGGACCGGTTCTGCTCCAGCGCCCTCGGGGTGGGCGACTCGGCCCGCGAGCGAGGCAGCGTGGAGCAGGCGTTGTTGTTGTTCGGGAAGGGGTCCGGCACGCCCTTGCCGTGCCCGGGGCTGCTGGGGTTCTGGTTGGCGTCCCTGGGCAGGGCCGGAGGGGTGAGGGGCCCAGGGGAGGGGCGGCCGAAGCTGGACATCTCCGGCTGCTTGTTCAGGTTCTCGTTGGACCTCCGAATGTCCAGGACGGTGGGCTTGGGCTTGGCGGGCCCGCCCAGGTTCAGGGGCTTCGGGGGTGGCATGAGGGCCTTGCGCACCTCCCGCACATACTGGGCGGGCACGTAGAAGGGCTTGGTGTTCTCGTCCTTCCTCACCTGCCACCAGTCCCCGTTGGTCTTCCTCACCAGCATGTAGCACTCGCCCTGCTTGATAGTCACCAGCTTGTCCTTGGCCTTGTACTCGTAATCGTACTCCACCTCGATGTACACCTGGCCCGGGGCGATGGGCAGCTCGCACCTGCCCTCCCGGTCGGCCATGTTTCTCGCTCGGGCTGTGGCGTTCTCACCGTCCGAGGGCCGGGCCAATCCGCATGACTCGCCTCACCACGCCGCGCTGAGCTGAGCTGCAGGAGAGAGCAGAGCATCACCTTTCAGCGCGTAACACACACACACAACCACTCTACACACCATTAATGATCCTCCGTGGTGTTAATTACAACATTACATTATAGTCATTTATCTAGCAGACGCTCTTATCCAAATCAGCCCATCTGGGTTACAATTTTTTCAAGTTATCCATTATACAGCCGGAAATTTACTGAAGAAATTCTGGGGTAGCTACCTTGCCCAAGGGTACAGCAGCACTGCCCCAGCGGTCAATCGAACCATAAACCTTTTGGTTACTAGCCCTGCTCCTTACCACTATGCTACAACAGCATCCCCACCAGCGCATGCAATGGAAACATTTGGCGGGACAGTCTCTACTTCCTGCCTGTAAGGTGAACGAGCACGGTGGTATTAGCGCTGTAGTAGGACGGCATGTGAAGTATATGTTCATTCTAAATTGGTGTCATGTGCTTTCCTGAATGCCAGGCCACACTGATCACTCTGTCCATTCCACATTCCCTCTTATGATGTCACACATTCCGTTCCCAGAGGTGTGGGATGAGGACAAGAACATCTAGCAAACAAAGGCTCTGACAGACCCTTCCTGGAAATGCGTTTCAGAGCAGGCTTTTTCCTTCCACTGACTTATTCCCTTGAAGGGTCAAATTAACCCTCAAAGGCGGTACTTTCTTTTGAATCCACTTTAGATTTTATTATAAAATTTCATGGATGACTACTGAAGAAAAGGTTACTAGCATAAATCCTGGACCTGAACAACCGCTGGAGTATACCCTTAGGAAATACAAACTGTCACATTGGACCGGGCTGACTCCTATCAAATAGTAATACTGTCATATCCTCATTCCTCCTTGAAACAGAAAGATGAGTCACTTCTGATAACACTGATCAACCTCTTTAACTCAGGAGTAGCGTTCACGTGCTTCCCTCCCAAGCGTCAAGCCAGTTACTAGGTCAACATTTCACTCAAAAACATCTCTACTGTGCTTTGTTTCTGTGGTTTTTGTGTCTTTAAACGTAACTTGTTGATGCGTGTCCCTGGCAAAAAGGCAACATATAAGCTGGTGCTGCCAGCTGCTGCTGTCCCCAAATCCTTTTGACTCCGAGGGTGCTGTGAGGTGACACCCTCCCAGTCCCGCAGCTCGACTGTCTCGGCGACCTTTGATCGCGAATCGGCTCAGCTTACCAGGGGAAACCTCAGCGGGCACCACTGGCAGCTTCCAGGTCAGCTGACTTCAGCACCAATGCTACGGGGGGGGGGGGTGTGTCCACCCCGTTGACCAAGCCACAGGGACACTGAGAAACCCGAGCTCCTGCCCGGCTGAAAGTGTGCGGTTATATACTACTACATTACTCATCACTACGCCCTGCGGTGTTAGCATGGGTTATATTTACACCCCACCCACAACATAAATGTACCCTTTTAATCCGAACCAGAGCGTGTTTAAAACTCCAGACTATTTCCTTATCCTATCATATGCAATGTTATTATGGTATGTAGTAGATTATTACCTCACGAGGACAGCCACAGAGTTCAGGGAACACAAACTCAGGGCTTTAGTACCGCGTATATTTTACATGCCCTTACCCAGCAGGCCATTGCGTGAGAATGCCTTCATGTCAGAAGTCTATTACTGCTCTCTGCACACTGGTGTTTTCCCTAACATGTCACTTTGATGGGATTTCATCCTAACTTGAGGCCTCATTACAGCCTCCATTCCGGGAGCCGCACATTCTTCAGCATAACCACTCGCGTATTTTTGCCCCGCTCCGTGCCAACGCCCAGCAGTTAACCGGTTTCAGCCGCTCTCTCACGCCTCACCTCGAGACCCCCCGACGCCACGCCGGAGTGGGTAAATCCGAGGCAGTTTTGGGCCTCCCAAAACACTCACATCAACAAAAAAAAGGGTGTAGTGCAAAGCCGTGAGGTTGCCGGTTCGATTCCCAGGAGGGCCACAGCTGCTGTACCCTGGAGGAAGCGACATCACCCAAATTTCTTTTCCGGAAAAAAAAAAAAAGCTATATAAATGGGTACAACATAAGGCGTGGAAAATTGCTCTCCATTTAAGGGCATCTGGTTATGAAATAATACAACATAACTTGACACATTCAGCACTACCCTGGACTGTCCTCTCAAACACAGGAAAAAGCACAGCTGAAATCCTCCATGTGTCTGTGACAGCAGCAGCAGCTGGTGCAAACCGCCTGCATGTACCTGCATCAACGCTGCGGGCCCTCTCCCCCTCCTCCCACAGCCTGCGCTCACTGCAGCCGGGGGATAAATACCGCGTCTCCGTTTTGGACTTGACTCTCAGCCCTAGCCCCACTAAATCAATGTTACAGCTCATAACCTCCAAGTGCATTACCACCTGCATTGAGTTTCAAATGAATTTAGGCCTGCTCTGCAGAACAACAGACCTGTCACTCACACAGCATCGTTACTGCAATCGCCATGTGCACCGGAAGGGAAGCCACAAGAGGAGCTCTGTAAACTGAGGATCAATAACGTGCGGTATCTGACGGCCGGATCAATACAAACCCCTCAAAACTAACCTCTCAGCCCTGAAAGCACGATAACCCAATCACACGGTCATCAGGAGGTAAATTAAAATTACTGATTTGAAAATTCGCTTGATTTTGATATCTTCTAAATGACGAGCACCAGCACTGATGAACTGCACTGGATTTAATCCTAATTGGGGCACGTCAACAACTCCAGAAGAACTGGCACATCGCCTTGGATTAAGACGCACCGAATCAGCCCCTGTTAGAGTTTCTCAGAGAATCGCTCCGAGCAGAAACCCAAGCGCAGAGATAGCAACTCGTGGGCCCCCCGATAACAGTCCCACGGCTCCTTCATTTCTCCTGCAGCAAACCCCAGCATATTAATGCTGCCGGTGCGGGGCTTCAGGAGAGATCTGATTTGCCAGACCGTTCAGGCCACCGCTCCCACTTTCAGACCCGCTCCTCAGTGAGGGGCAGCCAGGCAGAACAGCACAAAGGCTGCACTCCATTTCAACCTAATCCCTGCGCCGAGAGCCGACCAGCCGAGAGCTGTCTGCTCTACATGAAGACACATCGCCAGTCAAAGGTCTTCATACAAAACCTGCCCACAATGAATCTGCAACTGATTGAAACTGTTACACTCAATATTGTGCAAGATGTTGTTTTCTGTGCTCCTCATTTCACTGTTATAATGGATTTCAGACTAAGAACCAGTATTTCTGATTGTATGTCATTATTATCACTTGCATAAAGCAACCAAGTCTACATATCATCCAGTTCACTTACAATGGAGGCAGAGCATAAAATGGTACTTTGCAGCTCAGCACTGAACCGTCTGAAAACAACCAATGAATATGGACGTATGTGACATCGATCAGACATCCTATAAGCCCTGCAATGGTTAAAATGAGCTATTCGACAACAATATAAATTTATGTCTCAGTACTAGAATAAATAAGTAAGGTATCAATATCGGTGCACCCCTAAATAAAACCACACCCTCACAGGCAGAAGGACTGCATGCCATGCTTATATGTGTTCACATTTAAAAAACAAAGTCTGTTACAAAGAGTGTAACAGTACTTGTGCAAATGCAATGTACAAAGACTCTTTAAATCAAATTCTAGCTCCCTCCAGAACAAAGGAGCTCATCTGAAGCAGCGCTGATAACATTGAAGTTTGTTCTGAACAAAACAAACTTGTTTAGCTGTTGCTGGCGCATGTGACTATGCTGTTTGAAATGTGAGGATCCAATCACAGGCGCAGAACGTGACGGACACAACCAATAAACACACCCCTTTTTACTAAATTGAATTCACTTCAGGAACACAAAATCTCTACGCCCACAGCATGAGCCAGAACAAACATTTGATTAATATTTACTTTGATTTGTAGGTCTCGACAGACAGCGCCCTGCAGAGGCCGTCAAAATATTATTGTTGGGGGGGGGGGGGGGGTTTAACTGAATCTGAGGTTTAGCACTGGTATCCTCTGATAATGAGGAAAAGCACTGAGGCAATTTATTAGCTTGCAAAACACAAATATTCTGATGAACCAACAGTTTCTGTTGAATTGATTGCTCTGGGACCTGTCGCACTAAAACAACTCCAGCACAACTTATGAGGGACTGGCAGTTGCTAAGACTGGGGAAGAGATGTCCCTTCATCAACCAAACCGCAGTGCACAAACTGCTAGGCCAAATTCACCGCCGTCAGCACATCTCACTTACACTCGCCCTCGAGCGCAACATTATGCCCCAAGACAGCCGCTAACTGTAAGTCTTCCAAATTATAACACTCCTTACATGAATGATTTTCAGTGATTTTTAAAAACGAATTCCATATTTTAAATCTAGAGAAAGAAACATACCCACACACTGTTGAAAGCTAAGTGATTTATAACAAAAGGATCTTTCGACCCACACTTTCTTCCATTAGCTGCCAAACTGACGAAGACCACGCAGGTCAAAACATTGTCCTTTTATGATTAACCATGTGGAAGCATTTAACATTGTGTGGGTGCATTTTTTTCCAAGTTAATAACTGCTTGTTAGCACATTACCATATGCTAATTACTGGATGTGTGCGTGGTTTCCTTTTCATCCATGCAGATTTGAAATCCCCCCCCCCCCCCCCCCCCCCCATGGAGAAGAATGCAATGAGTTCCGTTAACCCTGAACACTACTCTGCAGGAAAACTAACAGATTTTCCCTTACTGCCTTGGTGGTTTATCTGTATGTAGCCATAAATTAAACCTCCCACTGAATTTTATTCATTCTTGTTGGGGCATGAATGTGGAAGAACCTGACCTTGAGGTGAGGATGTCCAACACAAGCATGTGATTCCTGCAACATGAAAATGTTGATTTATGATTCTTTTATTATAGTTATGGCTTTAGAGTGTGATTTTCAATAAAGGAGAAATGACAGGTGTGACAAAGCCCAGGGAATTATCAGTACGCATTAACAAAAAGTGAGGGGGGGTTCAACAATAACCACACCTACGCAAAAACGCTGAACATAAAGACACGCTGAATCCTCTTTAATTCAGGTTTAACTCCTTCCCCTTCCCTCACTGTTTCTTCCTCTTCTACAGAAAATTATCCCAAGTAAGCAAAACGGATCACACTGTAAATCACCCAGAGTCAGCAGTATGATGAGCCTCCAGTTCATTTAAAATCCTCCCCAGCCGAACGATCTCACCATCCACACTCATGCATGAAAACTGATAGGAGTCACGGTTAGTTGCCTCATGTGGCATTAGTACGTTGCAGGGCCCTTCTACGCTGTGGAGCGAGCTGCTGTTGGGCCAGCTTCACCCGTGCTTTTGAGTCCCCTTCACTTCTGTGTAAATGGGTCCCGCCATAAACCGGGCAGACCCCGTTTAAGGGCCCCCATTTGCAGACGAAGATAGAAATGACTGGGCGTTGCGGGCTATTTACGAAGAGCGGTCATGTAACTGCCCCTGACAGCAAACAACCTATTGAAAAGCCGGTCTCTGCACTTCATTTAGACACCCTCACTAATACACTGCGGTCTGTGTCTTTGTTCTCTCAACAAATACGGCTAACTGATCAAGCCACTAAGCACACCCAAGGAGCAGGATGTATTGAGAATATAAACATATTTCCACATTATGGCACTGAGACGTATCAGCTGACCACATAAAACATTTACCAATGGAAAGGACAGCAATTATTGCAATCAACTTCTGATGAGGGTGATTCAACAAGTAAAACTAAAAAAACAGGACTGAACATGTGGAGAGGCACCAAAGTGACCTGGGATGGGAAGCTCCTGTAAGTGAGTTGCCATCACCATGCCAGGAGGAGCAGATTCAGCAACCTACAAATAAATGACAGATATACTGTGGTGGGAAGGCACCAACACTGCTGATCTGACATGGAATACAAAGGCAGCAATGGCCGGCGAGCTTGGCCACAGTGATAAATCTCACAGTCATGATGCATTACTTTGAAATCCATCTTGAAATGCATCTGCAACGAACTTGCACAGACATGAAGTGATGGCCCTGTGATTGCACGTTACCTGTGTGGTCCAGACATGAAATATGTGCAGAGCACGGTTAACAGAGGCTGCCTTAGAATTCATGCACTCAGCCGTGGACATGAAGCACCGCCAAAGCTTCGTAAACGGGGGACCAAATGTAACAGAGCCCAATCGGTGGTGGCAAGATATTGAGCAGCCATCTGAGGAACGAAAAGGCAAGAGGCCAATTTACTGTACGAGCTGGACGGACCGATGACACGCAATGCTTCGTTTTGGCAGGGCAGCTGAAAGAGGCCCTAAGCTTCCAATCTCCTGGAGGTGCTGCAAACAGCACAAGCCTGTCAAATGACTGGTAGCGGTAGTGGACCCGGTGCTGTAATTCTATATGAATAGAAAATGGCCTTGCTGAATGGCCACACTATACATACCGCATTCCCACCTCTGGTTACATCACCTTCTCCCGCAGCTTAAATCAACAGACTTCCCTTGTTCTACAGGACTCCCTGTCCACAAGATCTACAGCGGCAGCCAGAGCTGTATTATCCTGCTCTGAATCCTTCTCTCCAAAATAGCGAACTCCTTTCAAACACAGAGCCTTACGTAACCGACCACCCCTGTTACAAGTACCACTGTGTGAAATGAAGTCACGGGGAGGCTTTTCTGGAATCTGGGGCAAAAGGGTGACACATTATTGCCATGCTCAAACTTCCTGAATTGAGACAGGTTTAAATTATTACTAAAAAAAGATTAGAACGGGTTTGACACCCAATAGCGCGGAATAATAAAAAAAACACTGACACACAATCTGTGTTTTCAGTTTCCTCCAACATTTCCGCCTCGATTTTGCCAGCGGGGGAACAACGGTCCTATGGGTATTTGAGCAGATGGATGCACTAGTGAGCATAAAGGAAACCTAAATTCACACCCACGTGTTGTTTACCCCAATTTCAGACTCATACTCACTTAAGTAATTATTTATCAGACACTGTTTTACCTCAATCTCGCTATTTTACAGAAAAGGTAGTATGGCCGCATGTGGCTATTCCGCAATTATTCTGCTATAATTAATAAACATGGGTCTGTTTGATGTCACCATGTAAATTGTGCACGGTTCATTTCCTTGCAGAACTAAGATCATGGAGGGGTGCGAGCACAATAGATGCTGCATGATACGCAGATCGCAAGCTTTACAGTGCGAGCTTGGGCGGGTCAAATAAGGCAACGGACAAAAACGTCAATAAATGTCTCCATTGATTTAAGACGCGAATTTGAAAAATCTACCCCGGTTGTTAGCACTGGGGCACTTGTCAATTTTAAAGGAAATCCGTACGGAATCCAGCCAAACTGGGACGCATAGCCCGAGAGGCAGCCCACAGCACCGTAAACCTCTTTACAGCGCCGAAAGAACATGCCGTTTCATATCTTTGTTCTAGTGATTCATTCAAAAACAGAAATAACACTGACATAGCAATCCAGCGAGCTACATCTTGCTAACATGCATGGCAGGCATAACAATAACAACAGCAACAACAATGATAATTTAACGTTAGATAGCAACAATTAAGAGAAATAAACACTACAGCCTCTCTCTACCCCGAAGAATCAGAAATCTTCCTCGTCGTCCCATTGACAAAGGATCAGGGACATGGGTCTTCGCGCCGTCGTTTGTGATCGAAACCAAGTTTAGGTGAGCCGCTGTGACTTTGGGACTGAAACCAACACAATCACAACACAATCCGCCAGCTGTTAGGTGTTAGATCTGTTAACCTGCTACAAAATTGAGCAGCTAACGTTGAATATGATCCTTCGAGTAAAACAAATAATTTAGCAAGCACCAACAGTTAGCGAAGGTATCGATCGCATGAACACGTCGGCTGTCGTTGGTTTTCACACTATTTTATTTTGCCACTCAAGTCCCTGCCCGTTCGCATACAGAAATCCCCAGGACCTAGCTAAGGTTAGCCAAGAACAGACACCTGAGCAGAGATTTAAATCCCCCCCCCCAACAACATTTCGTGACTCGGATCTATCCAATGTGTTAAAAACAAGACTTGTGCAGCGTGAACAGCATATTTCCATATTGTAGTTCCTACAATAAAACAATGTGATCAAACATGATCAGTGATTTTGGAACACGTTTTAGCTAGTTACCGAAGGAAAATGTACTAAACTATAATGTAAGCAGCACAGGTACTAGATTGTGTAGCTAACTTTCCTAGCTCCCCCTTTCTCCAACTTGCTAGCTCACTATCAGGATCGGCACGGCGCCTTTCCCGTCTCTGGTCTGGCTGGCAAGATCGAACAGGTTCATTTTTTCCCAGGAAGGAACAAGCAATCATCTCGCTAACGTTAGTTAGCTGGTTTACTTGCTGCCTAAAATGAGATAATTAGCTAACAAAGTCCTACAAGGATCTGGCTAACCAGACAACGTTAGCGAACTCATTTTTCCTCGCTGCGGTCAATAGGTTAGCTAGCTAGCTAACTAACCAGCTAGCCAGCTATAGCCTAGTCAGATCTACTGTTGTGGCATGCAATATTCGTCGTCTTAAGATGCGTCATATATCTTGAGTTACTAACCTTGTGTTTTCACGTGGGTATTCCGTTCAGGAAAGCATGCCGGCACGGCGATTAAATAAATAAATAAAAACTTTCCCCGTCTTGTTCGTCCACTCTCAGGTCCGCACAGTGCGGTGCCTCTCTCCGGCGTCGGCAGCAAACAGTCCCTCCGCCTCGTTTCCACTCAACCTGACGCTCCGGACTGTGCCTCAGCCTGCTCTCCCTCCCCACTAACAATGGTGATGCACGATACTGCAGGCGCTCTGATTAGACCAAAGGCAGCCCATGCGTCTTTAGATTTGCAAGGACGGAGTATTGGCACCATCTTGTGTTTGGAACGGGAAAATACTCACATTTGGGACTGAAACGCGCGTCCTAGTGGAGAATAATATGCATACATTTAAGGTGGGTATGTAAGTTGCCATAGACTAGAGCGTCGGGCAAGCACGGAAAGAAATGTTGCTGGTGTAGGCCTATTTGTCCCAAAACTTGCTCTAAAATCAATAACATATTAGCTGTTTTGATTAATTACACGAAAACATAAACCATTAGACTCGTCAGGGCCTCTAGTGTCTGGTGGTCAAAGAGCAAAACGAGATAATTGCTCTGCCGACAATTAAGAACAGTCTGAAGACGAGAAATCTTTTGAGTACATATATGCTATAGTGTATTACAATGCATGCCGAGTATGTGTTTATAAATGCATACGTTTTCTGTCTTTTTGTGCGAGTAGCATTAACCTCAAAGCTAAGAAAACATCAATCAGTGGAAAAGCACCGAGGGGTATTATGAATAATACCTTTAGTGCATTCGTGCATTTCAGATCTGAAGTGTTCCTGTTCTTGAAGTGTCCTCTCAATTTCTGTGCAATTTGAGCAACCAGTTTCAAGCTGTGTGTCCCCACAAGTTTATCCAATAAAAATTAAGGGATATGATAAAAAAAAAAAAAAAACTAAAGAGTGTGGTAATTGCAGAAAGCTAGACACAAAATTCCATATCTGGACCCTCTGCATCTCTCTTTAAACAAGTGTCAGTGTGAGGGATAGCTTGTTTTGCCAAAACGGACTGACATCTGAGTCTTTTCACATGTTTTCACATTTTCTGATGCATTCTTCAGATTGCAGACACAAGCCATCTGGATCACATTCAGATCAGAAACAAATACTTTTGCTGCCAGGGATTATGCGCTATAGTTGCTAAAATAAGGTAGCATAAAGGTAGTATGGGCAGTATAATGATTGCAGCCCAGTGTCACAGGTCATGAAAAAGTTTTATCTTACCTCATACCTGAAACCTTTCAGTAAAACTAACCCAGATCTGTTCATTGTGACATTACATTATAAACTAATAAATATGCTTTTTGCATTTTTTTTCTGATTTGACATACAGATGCTGCCATGATCTAAGACATATTTCCCAAGTAATTTCAATTTTTTTTTTGCTAAAAATGCTGCTCTAGTTAAATACAGTATATAAATGGTCATCAGTGTAAGTCTTAATGCAAAACTCAGTGCATGATGAATACATCTTAATCTTAAAAAGTGATTTGTATCACGCGTAGTGTTTTTGCAGCCTTGATGCCATAGTCTTAAAATTTTACATTTTCATTTATTCGAGCAAAACTATAAGCCTGGCTGGGGAACTTGGATGTCTTCTGTTTTAAATCTTCTTATTACAATTCATCAGGAGTGTAAATACACTTGGAGGCCACCGTCTCTCAGCGGTCTTGACAGGACTGTTAAGGGTTAAGTGAATTTGGAGCACACCCAGTTGGGCTTGTGTTTACTGCTGCCCCTGGTCTGCGGAGGTAAAGGGCAGGAGACCCTGAACATTCAAGCGGCTTCGCAGAGAGAGATGCTGTGCTCTGTGGTTCCATTTTTTCCCACCCTGCTTTTTTCTTGTTTGCGCGCCTTATACAATGGCCCCGGGGTCAGAGATGAACGATGACGTGCAGGAAGCACGTTCTTATTTCCTTGACTTTTTTATGCAAATGCAGCTACTGTATTTCATTTAGGGTGGGGTATAGGGGAAGAAGGCGTTCTCAGTGTGGCCAGGTTTAAGGAATTTCCCCACTTCCATGCCAGCAAAGAAAATAAAGAATATCAGTCTGGGTGAATTATTTGGGAAAAAAAACATTTCTTTTATATACATTTTATCAATTTTAACCTGTAAAATTTCATCAGATGAGATATTGTCTGAAAAAATCTTTCATTCAAAGAAATACAATAGCTCTACTGCCCATGAATTTCCTTGGCAATATCAGTTTATCCAAGCAGCATTATGCTATTCAAATAACTGCAGATATTTGATTGTTGAATGACTGTAAAATCATTCCACTAATACTAATCCAGCTTACTGTGGTCTATTTACTTCTTATACATTTAACCACACCTTATACAAATTCCCAGGCTGTGTGATACCGACCTGCTGCTCGTTTGCCAGGCTGCTGTAGTCTGTAGAATAGCAGTTAAGTAACACTCTCTGAGCAGTTAACATGACAGTATTTCGAAAGCCAAAGCTCTTTATTAAGGGGTGTAAACTTTAAATCCAGAAACAAACACATCTGTTGCAATCAGCCTCCTCTTCATATAAATGAACACTGTTTTTCAAAGAAAATGCTGGGAAATTGTGAAACTCTGTGATGACAGGTATTCACCACATAGTCATTCATAACTCCAATCTGAAGAGAGGCACAATGCACAACACTAATGCACCATCTTCACTCATGACTGACTAAAAATAACCATACATCACACCAACCTGGCGTACCCCACTGGCAGGTAATACGTATGAAAAACTGCACTGCAGAATGAAAATAAAACCATTACAAGGTACAGAACATGGCTATGTTTCCATCATACTGTCGTGTATAGGGGCATGCAAATGCACACACACTCAGATTGTCAACTCTCTTCTCTCTAAGAGTACAGGATGGGAAGTTGACACTCTCAGTATTAAACGCTAACTAAAGTGGTATCCACTGCGCTTGTTGCAGTGTTTCTCCACATGGACTCCCAAAGGTTGACTTCTAGTAGGCATACTTCCAGCGGAAACACAGCCTGCGCCTTGAAGCTTGATAAAGAAAAATATCCAGTGCAGACGTTATCTCAAGAAAAGTTAATTTAGGATTGTATGGTACAAAGGTTGGTGTGTTGAAAACATCTGCAGCCAAGTACAGTACAGTCCGTGTCATTAAAATCACTTTACATCAGTCAACTGTCACTTCACAAATTTCTCACTTAGGGGAGTCAAACCCCCTTCAGAAACACTTTGACTTGACTGAATTTAAAAAGACAACTCTGCTTGTTTTATAATTATTTAATCACACATAATTTACATCATGCAGTCAAATCAAAAGTAGGTGACATCACCAAAATCCTCCTCAGAACCCTTGATCCCTTCATGTGCCCATAATCTCTCGGAATGATCCGGTACCACAGTCCACTGGTGGAATTTACGCTGTCAAAAAAACTTTGTCGATATTACACAGTAATACACTTAAGCGGCTTTATTTTTAAATTAATGAAAATCATTTCGTTGATCACCATGAACAAACAGCTGTCTTTTTTTTCATTTTATTCTTGTTCAATTTCTGGAGGAAAACCTGGGCAAACAAGCACTTTGAAGGATATACATGGCAACTCATTTAACTTGGTGCACATAGAGCATTATCCTGTCCAAGCATTTTAGCCGTAGCCAAGAGCAATATCTCCAACTGTAGATTTGTGGCAATCCATGTAACTATTTAAATAATGTTTAAATCCACATCAGAGCTCTCAACCCAGAGTGCATAAATCCAGTGGAGAAATACTGGCCTTTATTCTAACAGGTAACCAACAACTGAGCATGTTTTAACATTCGAAGTGTAAAAGCCTATTTCAGGCAGATGTTTAGTGCAGCTCTATTCGGAGAGGACTGTTAAAGTGCTACATGTTAAATACAATACCTTATTTTAGGGATGAAGGAGTTACTTTCAAGCATTTCTGTTGCTGTAGTTACACACAAAAAAAGCTGCTTACTGTTTACTGATTTATAGCCAATCTATTCTCTTTTTCTGTCTCCTCCTACGACCTTCATAATCACAGGTGAATATTGTTCTAACATGACCGTGAGTGGTTTTGCACTTGGTTTTTTTCATGACCGCATCACGACTTGGTTGACGCTTCAGAATTAAAATACAACGGCATATTGTCGGAAGCCTTCTTTCATAGAAGGAAATCAACCAGCGCATGTGGATCTAAAAAAAACCATCATGATGAAAGAGTAAAAGATCCAGGGCTCCAGATTAGCCAGCTTTGAATAAATACCCCATTCTTACAGAGTGCGGAGAAGCAACGCCCCCGGGCCCCTATTCGTCTGATTGGCTGATCAGATAGAGGGGCCAGCCGTCACGCGACAGGACTGGAGACACAGACGCCAATCCCTCAGGATCGCGTCCACGCGCTCACTCCGTCACCCCACCCACCCCCCACCAAAAAAAACACAAACAAAAACAATGTGCTTCCCAACACGGACGAGCCCTGCTGGGCACAGAGATAAAAAAAAAACAAAACAAAAAAAAAAACGTGCATGTTAAAAACGACATGATTAGGATTGGTCTTAAAGCCAACTGGAAACTCCCCCCTGTTCACTACAAAGTACACGGAAAAAGAAAGTTAATAAAATCTATCAACTACACATCCAAGGTCCTTCTCTAAGTGAAATCTTCTGACCCTAATGAGATGCCCACTCAGAGCAGGCAGTGTTACGACTGTATCAATAGCTGAGTTCTGTACACCCAACACACTAGCTTGAGAACTCTATAAAAGATGCATGCAAAGCATGACCGCCACTTCGAAAGAATCTAAAACCGACTGAATCTAGAATCCTATTGGCCATCTAATATCAGAGTGAGAACAGCCTCTGTTAAAAGCATACCGAAGTGCTGAATGGGCAAGGTCAAGGACAGGACAAGCATGTGTTCCACCCCCATTCCAACGGAATACACGCTCGCGTATGCAGGTGTACAGAATTCAGTAACAACGCATCTACCCTCGTTCGTGATCATACAGTACATTAACTGGTTGAATACCTGGCAACAGAGTGTGATTTGAAAATATCCAAGCAGCTTTCATCTGTTCGGCTGGAATCGTTTCCTTTTCCATGTAGTTTTTGATTTATTTTTTTTTCCTTAATAATGTTCACGACCTCAGCCTCCATGGGATTGTGCAACAAGTGCCCTGCTCTGCATACACATATCGGTGAGCGTCTGAGCAGTTTCACACCCAAACCCCAAACACCCACGTTAGGGAAAACACCTACAGTACAGGTCCATTTCAAACTGTACAGGGGGAACAGTAGTGTTTAGTGTATTCCATTCAACCCTTTAACCGAGCTTATCAAATCTACCCAGAAAGAACTTTACAACCCCCTAACACAGGAAATGTACATAAATTAGGCTAGGATTTTTCTGCTAGGATTCCTTTTTTTTCTTTTTTTTCTCTTGAAAACCTGTGACATACATTCAACTTGGCACAGTGCGGACTAATCTTTAAGACATGAATGACGACAACCTGTGCAATGAAACCGAGCTACGCTTTAGAGTCACATGTTTTTTTTTTTTTTTTTTAATCTTTTTTCTTTTTTTTTTTTGTTTTTGCGAGACGTCTAGATTGCACTTAGCATCTTTTTTTGATGGAATTTTGTGTTTTTTTTTGTTTTGTAAGGAAATCAATTGCATTTAGGAAAAAAAAAACAATAAGGGTAGAACTGTACAGGCCAGGTATATTTATATAATATATATATTTATATATTTAAAATTCCCCCCGTGTCTCCTGCTGGGAGGAGCTCGTTGTAATGGAATGACGGGTCTCTCGCGTGATATCCGCGTCTTCATCTTTGATTATGTTCGGTCTTCAGCAGCTGGGGGGAGGGAAAGAGAAAGAGAGGAGGGAGTCATTTTTAGAAAGCATGACAGGAAGGAACCTCCAGGCATTATGAAACCAGGCTAACATCATCAGGAGTACAACTCCTGACAGAGCTACACGAATCAATGCTGGTTATTAAAACTGTAAAGGCAGCTAGTACTACTGCCAATGACTTCCAGTTCAAAGTGAGAAGGCTTGTGACTAAAACTCGTTCAATGTTACAATGCTGCTTGTCACTCATTCTGCCTACATATGCTGCTGCAAATCAGGTCCAGACATACTCAGGTCTGTTACTCTTTCTCCATATGGAGCAGTCAGTTGACTGTACAAGAGCAAATGTACTGTTAAAATAAACACTCTAAGCCAGGGCCGTGTGCTGTACTGGTCCGTCTGCCCAAACCACACCTGTGTATGAGTTTCGCTGTGCTGCGTGGCACACCTGTGTTTGCCCCCTGGTGTCCCTAAAAGGCCTCAACACCTGCTCTGAAGGAACCACTGTCTTCATGAGGCTTCCAGACCAACCAATGACAGGCTGCTTCTCCCCAGCTCTGAGGTTAATGACCTCTCAGAGAATGGAAGGTAAATTCCATTGGAATTTGTTCACATAGGACTTCACTACAGTAGCCTTTTCATAATGAGGCTGGCTTTCAGGTTCAGGCTCTGAAAACCGCAGCTGCAAAGCAGTTAGCTACACCTGTCTGTAGGGATTAAGACTATGGGGACTCACCAAGAACGGGCAAAAAAAACAGGCTTAAAACTGACTCCGCGGGTTTTAAAGGCATGCAGGGCGGCTCTGAGAAAATTCAACCTAGGAAAGCATCTGGTTTGCCTCTTAAGGGCCATTTATCTCCAAATAAACATTACCATTTGGGGTTAACTTAATCTAGGGATTCATTGTAAAAAATGCCCTCTTTCCTCAAATGCTGACACTGTGTGCAATTTCTCTACACATCCTCCCATGTAGGTGTGTTCCTCCTCCTCCCCATTTTACATAAGCTTCAGAACATGCTTCAGACATGCTCTGCCACTAGGGGGCGATCCACTGAAACCTGCACACACACAAAGCTGGCACTGCCTAAGAGTCAGGGTGAAAACCACCACGGCTGCACGACTAGCTAAGTTCAGCAACAGGAATCCCTGAACAGAAGCTGTCATACACCCGGATGAGATGGGTGACTGCAGGCCCCTGAGAGACAGGGCGAGGGCGGCGATGGGCCTCACTTCTTTTCCTGCTTGGCTCCCCCGCCTCCCCGGATGGCCACGGTCTGGCTGTTCTGGTAGAAGCCCCCGCCGCTGCGGTTCACGTTGGGGTGGGTGGGAGACGCCACCGGGGGCTGGCCGGGGCGAATGGGCTTGGCTGTGGATGGAAAGACGACAACGCTCTGTTACGGAGAGTCCCAACGGAACCACATGAGATCAGTCAATCAGCTTGAGGGATGACTGCATTTAATACTGAAATCCATATGAAATGACTGGTGGGAAGAAACTAAGCGGAAATAACGTACAGCAATACATCAGTTCCCAATATCTACAACCCACTTAACAAAAGTGGGCAGGGTGCTCAGGTCAGAACTAACATACACTGAGGTGGCCTGGATCAGTGTAAGCATTTTCCACACAGTTTCTGGGCTGAGCACTTGGGCCAGGTGAGCTGACCCTGGATCAGCGGCTACGATGCAGGACACCCACCGATCTGCGCGGAGTGCCCCCTCCTGGCCATGTTCTTGGCCCTGACGGCCTCTTTGATGCGGTCCACCTCCTGCTGGTAGCGCTTGCGGTCGCGCGCCGCGTTCTCTTTGGCCTCCTTCAGAGCAGACTCCAGCGCCTTGACCCGCTCAGCCGTAGCCCGAAGACGTTTCTCCAGTTTAGGAAGCTCACAGCGCAGGTCTGCATTATCACGTACCAGCTGGAGGGGGGGGGGGGACAGAGCACCATCGTCACCGTGGTTTCACAGACTCCCCGCTCAGGTCACAGTCGCCCCGTGAGGGTCACAGGGACTTTTAGGGTGATAACAGCACAACGGTTTTCCCCTCCGAGTCATGCTCGGCTGGCTGCTCTCTCTGCACGCACCGACACGCAGGTGGGTTCTGCCTTTACCTGCTTGTGCACTTTAGTGAGCTGCTCAAGGTTGTTCTCCAGAAAGGAAATTTTCTGCTTCTGGGCAGCACTCCCCCCAGTGTCGTCCGAGTCCATCTCTGCACTCTGAGGACACACAGAGAGCACCATCTGTCAATCACGTGTGTCTCCTAGACAACAGGTCATACAAGCTTACGCTCCCTGTTGGTGCAAGGGCGAAATTAAATGATGATGTCCAATCTCTGCTTTTACCATGGTACTGCACGTGACTTCCCGTCCTCAGGGAGCTGTGAGTTCACTACCTCCCCTGTTGAGCAGTAATAGGGCGTTACTCTAAGAAAAGCCTTTTTCGGTGCCGTTACCTTTTTGACTCTAGTTGCCAAGTCTTGAACAAACAGTTTCCTCAGGTTGTGCAGAGTCTGCAGCTCCTTGGCCTGGCAGGGGACACAGAGGGGGGGGGTGTTGGGAATGGGTGACAGGGGGAAGGAGAGGACCGTGAGAACCACCTCCCCCCACACAGAGAGAAATCCCAGCATTCAGTGCTTCCAGAGCAGAGACACTCACCACAGTCTCCTCCAGACCCTTCAGGTCCTGCCGGGCCTGCTCCCTCCTGTCCTGCATCACCCTGCACACAGACGCGTCCGCACCCACACATCAGTGCACAAACCTCACACCCTTACAACAATCACCCCTCCCTGAATATACTCCCACCAAGCCTGCCCACAATCTGCCACCACCTTCACTTCCTGTCCAGATTGAAGGTCTAAAGATTCAGACCTGATTCCACAGCTGTAGCCCTACACCTGGTAGCATAATGGTAGGGTCAACTTACTCAGTGAAAATCGCCTTCTGATAACTTTTGTTATTCATGGATTATTCAGGTATGATTCCACTGACTTCAGAAAGGCTCTGAAAGCTGTCTGTGAATAAGCTAACAGAGTATAAGCAGGACTTGCAGCGCCCCCTATAGGAGAGGAGGAGACCTACGTGAGCTCGTGCAGCTTGCGGCTCTTCTCCTGGTCGGCCGACTTGAGCTTCTCGTGCTCCACCCTCAGACGCTCCTGCTCCAGCATGATCTTCTGGTTCAGGCTGCGGGACACAGGGCACAGTGAGGACCCAGGAGGCACACAGAGCCAATGTACACAGCTGTGAGGGAACCCAACAATGCTGGGATACGGCAGGGTGAGAGGAGAGAATGTGCAGGAGGGTGGAGACAGACGCCAATGGGGCAGCGGTGTAGCACAGTGGTAAGGAGCAGGGCTCGTAACCAAAAGGTTGCCGGTTCAATTCCCCAGTGGGGGCTCTGCTGCTGCACCCCTAGACAAGGTACTTAACCCATAATGCCTCTGTCAATATCCAGCTGTATAAATGGATAACATGCAAAAACTGCAACCTATGCAAGTCGCCCCGGATAAGAGCGTCTGCTAAATGACAGTAATGTAATGTAATGTAAATGGGGGAGACAACAGATGAGGGCGGAGATACGGCTACAGGGCAGGGACCTGGTATAAGGGAAGGGACAGCATGTGAAGGCAGAGACAATGTACAAAGACGGAGACAGAGCGTGAGGGCAGAACAGGGACCAGGGTGCGGGGGGAAAAAAGCACAGGAGCAGCGCAGAGACTGCGCCACCATTAATAAGAGCACCAGCGGAGGCAGCCTTACTCCTGCAGCTCAGTGATGAGCTTCTCCTTCTTGTCCAGCTCGTCTCGCAGGCTGCTGATCTGCTTCTGGTGGGCCTCGCGGTGACTCTGGATCTGCTGCTCCACAGCTTCCTGCAGTCCACACAATACGGAAGCCATTCATCATCACTCACTTCCTGTAAATCTCTACTCATCCACTATACACTTCCTGTACATCACTTGTGCTAGCACACGCTTCCCGTGAGTCTTATCTAATGCCTCTACACATAGCTGCCTGTAGTCTGTCCATAGAGTGAAGGATCCATTGATGCTACACAGGTTCAATAGCTCTCCCATTCATTACTTGTGTGTATGTGCTCAATGACAAAAATGCACATACAAGATAACAGAGCTCTTCGCAATATCACTGAGCTGCTTTAAACTAACCTATGAGTACCAAGATTATTCAACTATAATAAAACTATTCCCATTTCCAGCTGAGTCACCTATTCTGTTGTCAAAGCACATACCTTAGCACATACACATATACATACAGCACATACCTTAACTTCATTGGCAGTCTGAATCTCATTCTCCTTCTCCATGGCATGGACTTTCTCTGCAAACGCAAAACACCATACGGTTATATTCACTTTCACCACTAGGGGTGAGACAGACAGTGTGACATCACAATCCCTCCCACCGACCACATGATTGGCCCCTCATAGTTAAAGCAGAGATTGGCCTTAAAGATCAGGCTGCACAGACTGCACAAAGGCTCGAGGGCGGGTTCGGGGTGGGGTGGGGGCGTACCCTGGGCGCTGAGCTTCACCAGCTCCTCGTTCAGGGAGTCCACGTTCTCCTCCAGCTGCCGCTTCTTCTGCTCCACGTTCTGCAGGTACTCCGTCAGGGACTTGATCTTTGCCTCGTGCTGCGGGACGGCAGAAGGGACTCAATATAACCGTGTCACTGTGCGGTTTATACCCCTCCAGGGGAGGAGCCAACGCTTACAGGGAGCAACAACCTGCCTTACTGCAAAAACTCACTGATTTATAATTATCAATCATAATCGCAATCACAGCCTCAGCCCGTCACCTGAATAAGTGATGATAGTAGAGTTTCATATTAGGATTTACATTTTTAATATTTTACTTTACGACCCATATTAATCAGAAGCTCTGACTGAAGGTTAACTGCAAGGCAATGTATAATAAAATGGGTGAAATTATAAAAATGATGATATAAGGAAGCCTTTCTAACAGACGGATGTGGTGACAGACTGTGGCAGCACTGAAGCGCCTCGGTGATGAGGCTGACAGACAGGAGTAATCGCTCCCGCCTCCGGGGGGGGGTCCGTTACCTGGGAGATACGCAGCTGGCAGGCGGCCAGCTCCTTCTCGTTCTCGTCCATCTTCTTGTTGCTCTCAGTCTGCGTGCTCTCCAGCTGCTTGCAGCGCTTCACCATGCTCTTCACCTCCGACTTCATCTTGCTGATGTAGAGGCGCGCCACCGTGAACTCCTCGTCGATCAGCCCGCTGCCCTCGTGCTGCTGCGGGGGCGGGGAGGGGGAGGAGTCCGGGGGCGGGGTTAGTACTTTGATTGGCAGGGGCGTGTGAGCACTCAGCTGTGCGAACGTGAAATCTCGGCCGGCGCAGACGCTTACCTTGATGTCGTTGCTGCCCACTGCGATGCCGATTTCGGCCAGGTCTTTCAGGAGAGACGACATCATCTCCGTGACCCTCTTCTTCTGGTGGTTCGTCATCTCTTTCAGCTTCTGCAGCTCTGAGTCGATGGAGGTCAGAATGGTCTGGGGACAGAAAGGATGAAGTGTTGAGGTGCTGAAGATGTGAAGATCCCACCGCTTCAAAACCAGCGCGCTATGGTGTAGCCAGGAGCTGCCAAAAAGCTCTTTATTTAAGACTAAATGTGTTTACACCGCAAGTTCTAGGGCCAGGGATGTGGAAGGATTTACAACGAACAGTGTAATTCAGTAGGGCGGCGGTGTAGCATGAGGGTAAGGAGCAGAACCCGTACAGAACGCTGTGGGCGCAGTTTGAGCAGAGAACCTGCCCTGCTCCCTCACCGATTTCTGGTTGAGCTCCTCGCTCAGCGCTTCGAACTCCTTGGTCTTGTCCTCCACCTCCTGGCTCTTCTGGTCGTAGTTGACGGCCAGCTCCTCCAGGGCCTGAAGCACCTCCTTCACCTCCTCCTTGGAGGCTTCGTTCTCTGCCTGCAGCCGGTTGAGCTCCGCCTGCAGGTTCTCGTGGTCACGCCGGGAGGAGGCCAGTAGCTGTGGGGACATGGACACACACACATCAACATACACACTACAATGAGGAGCAGATCACAGGCTGACCAGACGTTGCATAGGGAAACAAAGTATTCTTCTGTGTATATGCCCACAGTGCTGTGGTGTGTGGTGTATAAGCCCACAGCGCTGTGGTGTGCGGTGTATAAGCCCACAGCGCCGTGGTGTGCGGTGTATAAGCCCACAGCGCCGTGGTGTGCGGTGTATAAGCCCACAGCGCCGTGGTGTGCGGTGTATAAACCCACAGCGCCGTGGTGTGCGGTGTATAAGCCCACAGCGCCGTGGTGTGCGGTGTATAAACCCACAGCGCCGTGGTGTGCGGTGTATAAGCCCACAGCGCCGTGGTGTGCGGTGTATAAGCCCACAGCACCGTGGTGTGCGGTGTATAAGCCCACAGCGCTGTGGTGTGCGGTGTATAAACCCACAGTGCTGTGGTGTGTGGTGTATAAACCCACAGCGCTGTGGTGTGCGGTATATATGCCCACAGTGTCTTGGTGTGCGGTGTATAAGCCCACAGCGCTGTGGTGTGCGGTGTATAAACCCACAGCGCTGTGGTGTGCGGTATATATGCCCACAGTGTCTTGGTGTGTGGTGTATAAGCCCACAGTGCTGTGGTGTGTGGTGTATAAGCCCACAGCACTGTGGTGTGCGGTATATATGCCCACAGTGTCTTGGTGTGCGGTGTATAAGCCCACAGCGCTGTGGTGTGCGGTGTATAAGCCCACAGCGCTGTGGTGTGCGGTATATATGCCCACAGTGTCTTGGTGTGTGGTGTATAAGCAACACTCACCTCTTCCTGCTCCAGCATCTGCTGCTTCAGCTTCTCCGCCAGCTGGCTCTGCTGATTGATCTCATCGTCCTGCCCAGAGAGCACAGCAGAGCACAGAGATTACCCAGAGTCACACACGGTCAATGGTGCTCAACACAGGGAGACTTCTGGGACTGAACCTTCCCAATTTAGTTACTGCAGATTAGATCGATATTTTGAGACTCTGTTAGCACTTAAGAACAAAGTGGACTCAGATGGGGACTAACAGTATTTTAAAATACTGTTACATTTGCGAAATGAAGCATGTAGCTAGTGATGAATATTAACTGTGCCATTTTCATTGTTTAAATGTACACTGCCTCATTGAGCAGAAAGAGAGATTCCGGCAAGATGTTATTCATCAGAGGGAGTCAGGTGTGTTCCTGGTGGCCTCAAGGGGGCGCTCTAACCTTGTCGTCCAGCTGCTTGTAGAGCTTGGCCAGCTCCGCCTCGCACTTCTCCTTCTCCGCGTCAGTGAGCCGCACCCCGGGCACTCCGGGCGTGGAGGCCGACTTCTCGTTATTGACCATGTTGTCCAGGGCCAGGACCTCCGCGTTGGCCTTCTCCTTATCGAACTGCTCCTCCACCGGCACGCTTTCACCTGCAGGGGGCGGCAGCATTCACAAAGTTAGCTCAACGAATGACACGACCACGGTCCAGAATGTAACTCATCCCGGGCCACAGTGGATTTCAGTACCGCACGGCCTCATACGCCAACAAGCGTGACGCGGTTTCGGCACGCGCCGCGTCTCCCGGTTCGCTCACCGTTCCGCCATCGGTTGAGCTCGTTCTCCAGCCAGGTGATGGTGTTGCGGAGGGTCTTGTTCCTCTCCTTCTCCCTCTCGTACTTCTTCTTCCACTGCTCGGCCGTCAGCTCCACGTTCACGCTCACCGTGTTCTTAATCGTCTTCGCTCTGGCGTGAGGAAAAACCGGACGTTACGTTTGTGAACACAGACAAAGTTATCCTTTAAAAAAGCAACTGGAAAAGCCAGATGAAAGGGCTGTAATTATATGTCTAAATATCTGCTGTAAATGTGCGATGGGGCCTTTTGTATTCCAAGGTGGTTTACTGTGAGTATTGCTCTGCAGTTTTGAGTCAGTGGTGTGTGTGTGTGTGTGTGTGTGTGTGTGTGTGTGTGTGTGTATGTTCGGCTGTTGAACCCCTGGGCTCACCTTTGGCCGAACATGAGTGTGGACTTGGTCTCAGCTTCGTTGAAGGAGGAGGGGGAGCAGCAGATGACTATGGTGGTCCTGCAGTTCCCCCCGAGGGAGTCCTGAAGGATTCTGGTCATTTTGCTGTCTCTGTATGGAACGTAGGTCTGAAAAGGAAGTTTAATGAGGGAGTGAGGGGAAGTCAAAACACACAAATACAAAGAAGCACACACACATACACAGGCACACAAATATACAGACAGACACACACGCACACACACAAACACACATGTACAGACACGCACACACACACTCATTCCGTCAAAGCAAGCACATGGGGTTGCACTAGGACACCTCCTTTCACCTTAAAAAAACTTGCTTCAAAAGCCTGAAGGTGCTTCACACAGCATCTGAGAATGTCCTGAGACAGACTGTCTGACTGAGTTTAATGCCATCATGTTGCACTCACACTTACAGCAATCTAACCCATTAAAACATATGCCTGTACAACTGAGGCAGCTCACTGCTCAAGGCAGTATTTGTTCCAAATTCTCACCACAATTAAGGGTTTATTTTCTTTATACTGAATGTCAATCAAACTAGAGTAAATACCCATTCCAGCTTCCATCTCCAGATAAAATTTACATTCATGTTGTGCTCGTTTATACATTTACAATAAACTGAATGTGTTATCCATGCCAACATTTTGAAATATGCAATAATGTAGCTGACCACCGCCAGATTTTTTTATATGCCAATCTAAACAGGTGAGCATTCCAGTGCAAAGACTGTGATACAGTGAAACAAAGACCACATTCTCGCTCTCTCTCTCTCTCTCACACCCATGCATACAAAGCAGCGGACCACTCACAGTGCCTTCTGCCAGGGCAGAGATGACGTTGCCGAGCGCCGACAGTGACTTGTTGATGTTCTTTGCCTCGTCCAAGACGGCTCCCTCAGCTCCGGTTTTACTGACCTGCAGGTGCAACGGCATATTGGTGTCAGCAGAGGGTGCTCACGCTCAACAACATCGCATTCAGGGTGATGCCCTTTCACTTCTCTCATCACTCCCAGAGGGCTACTTGTGCAGAGTTTGCTAACTTAGTTGCAGTTTCTGAACAAAACAGTCCTGAACTGAACAGTTTTAATATGATTTGCAAACAAATGAATGTATAAACCTAACCCTCTGATAGCCCATATGTCTTGTCTATATGTATGTATAAAATGAACCAATAATAATTCATGGAATAACCTTGTCTCAGTGCCCTTTAAATTGCACAGTGCCAGCAAGAATACAGCAATTGCATATACATACACATTTGGCCAAGTGGACAACCAGACCTAACGCCTCCCGAGACCTGAGTTACTCCGGTAATATTAGGACTCATCAGTAACACATAAATGTTGCTGCTGTAGTTCTGGGGCTCAGGTGCAGAGGCATTAAAAGCACAGCCCCTTCCAGTCGCCCATGGGCACTGAGACCCCCCCACTCCACCCCCCTCCCCCGTACCTTCTCACTCCCCGCCAGGTCCACCAGGTAGAGCTTGCCGCTCAGCTTCTGCTCAGTCTGGGTGTTCTCCTGCTTGACGTTGATGAGGAAGATGCTGTGACTTCTGGAGCTGTGCTCGTTCATGTCTGAGAAGCAGAGAGAGCCCAGGGTTACAGCCAGACAGAAAGAAAAGCTTCCATTCATTACTGTGGCTCTGAATTTCAGCAGAGCTCGGTTAAAGAGGACAAACATGTAGGATTCCGTAGGTGGCCGTGTGTACAGGAATACACTCAGGGGAACGACATAATGGTCTCTATCATGTAACGCACAATGACCTCTGGTTTCAGGAGCACCTGAAATGCGATGCTTGAAATGCATTTATGTTTTGGAAAAGCTGTTGTGGTTTGCATGCGATATGCACATACCGATAAAAAGTTACACGATACGACCGCTTTTTTTGCCACAGCTAAAATTAGGCCTTAACTGCTCAACACGTGAGCCGAGTCTTAAAGCAGACAATGGCAAATCATGGAGATGAGCGTAGGAAATGAAACCCTTTTCAAGAGCAATTAGAAAATGAGGAAATGATTACAAAGAACATTATGAAGAACATTACAAATCTCTTCCTAAGGAGATGAGATGAGGAGAAGATACTGAGTCGTCAGAACAGCCAGTAGAGGGCGGGGCTCGGCTCGGCCGATCACGTGGTACTTACTCGTTACGGCGACGTGCCGGTTGGATTTTCCTTCATCGATAGTGTCCATGACCTCCTCCGGGCTGCAGACGAAGCGCTCGGTGCACCCCTGAAGTCAGAGCACAGCTCTCAGACAGTACAAAGCAACGTCCACATCGCCTCACTGCAAACGGAAAGCGGAGCACCGCATTTCTCTTACCATTACATGACATTAATTTAGCAGAGGCTGTTATCCAGAGCGACTTCCACCACAAAAGAACAGAAGTGCATCCATCCTTTATACTCAATAAAAAGAAGTGGAGGTGTATGATATATTTCACACTATAAAGGGCAATACCTAGGAGGACTGTGGAGGGAATTTTATGTTCTGCAAACAGAACTACGTGGAAAAAAGGTGGAAATTATTTACAAGTAACGGTCACGCTAACCCGAGGAAGCACTTCTCGACACAGGCAGATATAACCGCTGGGAATAATTTGCTCAGATTTGTGGAGGAGTGGGGGTCTTAGGCATCCTTCAGTGACAAATTCAATCAAGACTATGAACTAAGGACAAGCTTAGATGGAAGAAATCACCAGATTATCATTTAGCACATAAGCGCTTATTTACATGAGTCTGGCAGCACAGAAGAGGCCTTTTGATGTGTGCTGTAAGTCAGTCTTACCTTCACATAGGGGACTCTGTTTTTGTCTTCATGTACTGAAAGGTTAGTCTTCGACACTGGCAGAGAGAGGAGCAATGTCATTATCGTTATTTTTATTTTGTGCATATTAATAACTTTACAAGCCAAGGGATCACCAGATCACTCAACATGAATTTCCATTTTCTTTCATTGAAACATTACATTTTAGTAATTCCAGTATAACATCTGAGATGGGAGATCCAAAGACCTACCATCCAAAAGGTCCCTAATTTTGTCCAAGTAAATTTCAAAATATGAAACCTGCAACCAAAAAAAATCCCGTTAAGTCTTGTAATCATTTTCAACAGCTTCAACACATTGCCAACTACCATTCCATACTGTTCAAATCACTTTACAGGTCCGTTCCAGATTAAAGTAACGCATCCATAGGTGTAACTGGATGTAAGGCAGTGCTCTACGTGGCAGATCAGTTCAGAAGTGAGACGTAGGCCTGCATACCTTGATATGAAACTCCAGGTTCTCGTCCATAGCGTAAATGTAGTTAAAAATGTCTTGGACAATTCTCGGGATGATGCCCATCCCGTCTGTGTCATGGAGGTTACCCTAAAAACAGCACGACTCCATTATATTTTTCGCAATTCATCGACGCAGATACACATTATCACTGATGTTCAGCTTCAGAGTTTGATAGATTGATGCAACTGAATATTTGTCATGAGGACTAAGCTATTCGATCATTACATGCATCATGCATTTTCAGACAAGCATTTCTGCCATATGCACGCAAAAACATGTCTAAACTCTTACCTCCATTGTGTGCGTTTTACCAGAGGATGTTTGTCCATAGGCAAATATTGTCCCATTATATCCCTCAAGAACATCTGCAGAATGCAAGAATGTAATCAGTCATTGCAAGCTTAACTGAATTTTATGTCAGTACATTTTTGCTGCATACATAAATACATACACACCTACATACATACATACACACACATACACGCACTAACTGCCCTTAGTTAGTCAAGACATAGGCCCCGTTAGTAAGACATCCTGAATAAAAAGGGCAGAACATATTCTCTGCTGTCTGGCTGATCATAATAAGTCAAACATCATCAGTAAGCTTTTAGATGCTTTACCATGTTATCTCTACCATCAAAGGACATAGCGTCACTGCTATCCAAAGTGCAACCAACATTACTAGAGAATTAACAGGATTTTATCAAGCGTAAAGTTTCAGAATAACATTAGAATTCCTCCATGCTTGAGATGCGTTCTGCTGAACACATTCCCATTAAGCAGAGCATCATTCAGCCATGCTGAGCGCACTGTACCTTTAACGATCTTCTGGGCGCATGCGTTGTACACTTGCTCCTGTGTGGTGTTGGACTGGAACACTCTGTCGAACACGTAGGGCTTTCCCTGCGAGAGGCAAGCGCAGAGTTTGAGTCAGAGTGACAGGTGAGCACAGCAAACAGGGTTCAAAAGGACAGGAAAGGATCACGAGGTTGTTAATTCTCTTGAGAAACATCCTTTCAAGAACAGTGCGTATGCTCTCCATCACATTTCCCGTCAAGCAGTGGAAGTCTGTCACTGTGCTGTCACACAGCGCAGGTCCAAATACAAACAGCGCCGCGTACGGCGAAATTAACCATTTTAAAAACCTGTGAGGAACTGTGATTGAACACTATGCTTCAGCTTAGCCTAATCACCTAAAATCAGACCAGAGGACCAGAGCACAAGACCCTCTCGGAGTCAGCCACGAGCACGCTCATTCTTGTCCAAGCTCCTCATCTATGGTGCAAGTTTCATGACTGTTCCTGCATTTCCCATGAGCCACTGCACTGACAAGACAATAATACCCCATGCAGTACTGGACACTGCTCTCCTCTAAGCGATTATTTCAAAACGAGCACTGCACATTGAAAAAGCACAGTAAGACAAACATACTCACTGAATAAGTGGACATATCTTGGAATGAGAATCTATATAGGACATGGGCTGAACTACACAGAACTTCTCTCCAATAAGCAGCTCCTCTATCCAAGCGAGAGGGGATTCCTGGAAGCAGCTTCTATTGACAGACCTCCGCTCTGATCAAAGTTAAGCCAGCAGAGCCATCAATAGCTACTGCTACCACACACATATTTTTCTATGGGGGACAAGAATGAAAGTTTGGTATTTAGTATTTTGTGTTTAATGGCACAGGGATGTTTGGCTATGCACACTTTTAATAGCTAAATAACTAGCAACATTTAAAGTGATGACAGCAAAAAAGAGCCTCTGTTCCATCCGCCTTTCCTACAGCTTTAGCACTCAGTCAGAGTTCACTAAACCCAGCCCTGGCCTGCCTGCATTCAGGCCAGCAGCAGATTCTGGAGCCAGTGCTAAACCTGTATAGAGGAACCAGACAGCACTGTTCCCGGGCCAGTGAAAGCAGCGCAGTTCCAGCACATAACTGGGAAAAGAGCCCTGCAGGTGAGACAGGACACGCCCCTCACCTGAGGGCAGGGGGTGTGGCTCTATCTGTCACCGCCCCATGCCCCGCCCCCTGACACCTCCTGACTGTCAGCGCAGAGGAGACTTCCCAGTGTCCTCACAGGAGCAGCTGCCAATCCGCAGGCTCCAAAGCCAGAGATATCACACGATGCAGAATTACACCACGAGACAGAGGTTGTAAACTCTTCGCAGGAACAAAAGGTCAAAGCTACGGAAAAACTCCGCCTTGTGAACTTCAATTGTCAGTGCCGTTTTAGCGCCTTGCTGCTGTACACGTGGTATCTCGATGCCTGATTGCTTATGATAAAGCCCAGCCAGCTCAGCTACCAGCAGAAAGGTGCTCTGACCAGGCAAAAGAACAGTGACCAGAGACGGTCACAGTGACCCCTGGGAGGATGGGCCCACCTGCCCGGAGGGCGTGGCTAAGCACAGCTGCAGATGGCAGAGGCATGATGGCGTGGGTGGGGCCGCGGATGCCGCTGCCCACCTGCTGACGAGCTCAGGGAGAGCAACTGCGCTCCTCACAGGCCCCGCACCACACAGCTGTCTGACAGCGACAGCAGCGGCACAAACGGCGGGCGCTTTGTCAGGAGCACAGACTGCCCCTCCCAGACACCCAGGCTGCCTCCGAACACACCCCCCCCCCTACAATCCTACACATCCTACAATGAATCTGAGTTTCACCTCAATCCCTGCCCCCTGACCCCTCTAGTATTCCATGTTTATTTTACATGTCGTACTGTGATATATTTTGGATAGTGGCGGATGTATGGTAATATACGTGGCTTTCAGGGTCTAATCAGATTGCACAAGTTAATTTGTGGTGGGGCTCAAATAGTGTTATGCTCACACTCACTGGTCTGGGAATGTTGTCGGCCTGGTCTCTCATTTAATTTGAATGGATACACTTATGTTCTCTTGTGCTGGAAGTCACTCTGGATAAGAACGTCTGCTTAATGCATTAAATGTAACGTAATGAAGCGGGGGCCCTGTAGGGGTGTCCCGTACAGTGGCTTCCCTGCTGGGGTCAGTGGCAGCCTTGGGCAGGCTCTCTTATCACTGACCTCCTTTCCTGCTTGTAAATGGAGCCGCCATGCCCTGCTTCCTCTCAGTAAAGAGAGGGGCTAAAACATGCCCTTCCTCCACGCCTTCCCATCAGGCACTGCACCGCCCCCTGTCACAGGGAACAGGAAGCGCCCCGTAACTAGAGCAAAGCTGTATGTAAACAATGACAGCAGCATGGGTAAGTGGACGCCCTTTCTCACGGCCGGCTGCGATGACAGCCACCGGGCTCCTCTTTCTGCTGCCACGCCCCTCTGCTCGGCCCCCTCCCTGCTCCCGAAATGAGATCACAGGAACCGTAACCTGAGACACGTGCGCTGTGAGCTCACCGGCCCTCAGGCCACCTCTCTGCTCCTGGTTTTCCCTTCCTCCTCCTCTTCTTCCTCTTCCTTGTCTCCTCATCTAATTCAATTTTCCAAAAAACATTTTTAGTTTAGCGGACATGGCGTGTCCAGATTATATAGCTCAGTCAACTGCCATTTGAACGAAAGCCCTGCAGTTCCCTACCATGTTTATGACTGCATTTATGGGACACATAAAGCCACAGTATCAATAATTCTGCTAATGACCATGCGCTCCTTCTTTTTAACTCTAACGTCCCGCAGAATACAACGGCTCTGTGCTGTCAGAGTGCATAAATGCACATGTGCAGAACACAGCACTCTGTCCACTTCTGAACTGACCCCGGATCAGCGCAGGTCGCTACCTCTATGACAAGTGGTTGCGTGTCCCCGCCTCGGGGGCCAACAGCCCTGTCATCACCGTGTCAGCTGGCCTAGCTGGCAGTCACAAGACAGGCAGCTGCCCCGACGGGGCCTGGGGGCCGCGGGGGCTCCGGTGTGCGGGAAACTGCCGCTGAGAACCGGCCCTGTCTGACGCAAGCCGCCGCAACGCCACATCGGGGCAACGACCTCTGAACCTTTTTACTGCCGCTGCTTTCATAAACCCGAGTTATGCTTCAACCAAAGAGGCTGCTCTGCAACACGTTAACAATGGGGAAATGCAGAATTAAGCACGAAGATTTACATGAAAATGAATGCGGGTCCGAACTCAATGGCAGGCTACTGCTGTGTATTCTGAGATTGTGAGAAAGCTGCTGGTGTATCGGTCTGACGGGCGATGGTTCCGTCTCCCTGTGCTGTGATCTGCACGGACGTCCTTTTTCCTGTGTTCACAGCAATGCTGCATCACTGAGACAGCTGCGTTTTAAAGTGAGCACTGGAAGCCATGAGGTAAAGCGCCTCGTGAACGTGTCTGCGTTATGTTAGAGCCGGCAGTAAAAATCTGAGCGCGCTGGAGCGGCTGGCTGTAAAATCCTTCATATTCATGACATCACGCTGCATTCACTTCCTTTATGAATTTAATCGCCAAATGACCTCACTCCGTGAAATTTTCCATGAAATTTTGACCATGTTGTGAGCGTTCAGAGGCAGCTGGGGATGCCCAAAACCACAGTACAGTGACCGCCCGTATGGTCATTCAGGTCACATGCTCACACTGTAGGCGACTCATACAGGGGTTAACATTCGCCATCACTGACTGATTTCCGGCAGAAATCTAAACCAAACTGTTGCCTTTTTAACCCAAACAAGCATCTGCCCCAGCCACCACCCTCATAAATCACTGTGACCTGCTTAATGTCATCACTGACAGCCAACAATAAGGCCAGCAGCATGCAGTACCAAAAGCTGTCACTGGCTTTCATGTCTGCACGACAGAGAGAACCTAATCCGATTTTTTCCCAGGTTTGATCACTCACATGAAGTAACTTGCAGTCAGCTTTGAAACCGTGTTGCTATTTACACTGTAATTATAGTCTCTGAATAGCTTCAGAGCTGTCAAATATGTCACCAATTCTAATATTCACATAAAAAACAACAGCAACAACAGCTTCATACTTGAAGCGTGACTGTGACAGGTGATAATCATCATATATATACACAGTTTGGTGACACATGAGAAAGTTTCTATGAATTATCCTCATTACTTTACCTGCTGCTGCGTGTATGTTTTGCTGTGTTATTAATAACTACCCCTCTTTGGGGTGAAATTAATAATTTTATATCTGGTGAACAGAATGGTTTTCAGAAGGAGCTGCCTAGATAACATTACCTTCATTAAATTTGCCTGGAGCTGGACTGGAGTTGGAATGGAACCCAAAAGTTGACACATTTTATGAAAACCTCTCTAATTTGAGTTAGGAACTCCAGATATCTGTTTCTGGAAAGCACAAGTCATTACAAGTCAATTAAGGTGCTAGCCATAATGGTAAAATTTAAACTGAGCAAGTACTTCCCTTTAGGTTGGCTTTTGCCAGTTCGCAAGTTGAAAGGGAATTTTTTAAAATAAATTACAGTGACCTCTGAGCTCAACGTGTCCAAAACCAGAAGATGATATTTTTATTCTATAATTTACTGACCACCAACCTGGTGCACCTGGCATACACCTGTCTGTCAATACCTATGAAATAAGGAGCGTGGCAGCTTCCAACAATTCTCGACAACAGCGTTTATTTCTGTTTGACACGCATGTTTCATACTCCTCTCTACTCAGAAAAGCTTCTGCCAGGTAGGTTGCATGGTAACGGGGGCAGCTGGGAAAAATGCCATTAAAAAGGCCTGCTGGCGTGAAAGCTCTGCTGTGAAGGTGCCCATCAGGGCAGGTCTCATTAGCGCTCAGGATCTAATCAGCACCAGTGTCTAACCAGCTCCTGCCCCCTGAGACCCAATCACAGCTTTTTAATTTCCCTGCTCCACTGGCACCACAGCAGGCAGGGCCAGGGTCGGTTCTACCCCACCACCCAGGTGTCTTTCGGAGGACTGGTTATTTCAGGCCCCGTCACGAGGTCACCTTTCCAGGAGGACGCAACTCCAAAAGCCCCCTAATAAAGCTAAACAAAGCATCGGCTATCAAGCCCTATATCCTGTGCCCAGTCCTCATGAGTGGTGTGAGGTTCCCACTGTAAATAAGATCTCATTTCATACCCTGTGCTGCATGTTGATTTAAATACATCCACATTTCCATTGGCCACCGAGTGACAGGTGACAGCAGGGGAAAAACAAAACAGCCAATGACAGAACAGCTTCAAACCCTGACAAAACAATTAGCCTTTCATGCAGCAGGCCTCTCCCATTAGGCAGGGGCGATTAATTAACCTACTTACAACAGTCTCCACCTGTTATTATGTGAAAAATACATTGTAAACCAACTCATTCACCCTCTCTTTATATACTGAATACAAAATCTCCTTTACATGACAGGAACCTCTCGTTATGATCCATCTGACATGCTTTATTGTACTATTGTACAGACTGTGCTCCCTCTGCCAGCAACACACTGAACATGCTCAGGTTGTTTTGTAATCCCAGATTATAAACAAGAGAAAATTGCTGGTTAAGGGGAACGCTGTATTCACTAAGCTCTCTGTGTCAATTAGACCACAAGTGACAGCCAGTGGCTTAATGCTGTTTATTCCATAGCAAATTAACCTACATTTTGAACGCCTTTTCCAATAATGTGACTGGAACCAAGATTAAGAATGATTTTTTTTTCCCTCAAACATCACACTCTATGCAAATGTACTGGCACAATTCTGATGGCCAGCTTCTCTGGTTAAACCCATTTTATGAGTTGTCCACTCACACATCCCTGGAAATAAAACTGGAATAGCAAAGGCCCTTCCGGGCCACAGAAACAGAAGCACATCACAATCTAAAATAAACCCCTTTACTAACAGTTATGGAAAAGTGTCCAGTCACTTAACGTCTGCTGTCATGCCTTTGCTTGGAGGCTCTGTTCAGTGTCGTGTGAACTGTGTTTTGATCAGGCTCTTAAAGTCATAGACACCTGCCTTAGAGAACACAAACTGTGAAGCTTTCTCTGTTCTTTGGCAAATAAGACAGGAACTGAACTCTTATGGTGCTTTAGTAAGTCTGTCATCTTCGAAGAGAACCATTATGGAAGTAGGCCTACAGACTACTACTAGGCCCACAGATAAAGCAGTTATGAAACACTACATTTCAAGACCTAATAAAGGGACAAAATTGACCCTTTAATGCAAATTTCATCAAAAAATAGAAAAAGGATGTCTAATAGCAGTGTTGAATATCCACTCCATTTATTTAATAACTGCTTCGCTCTGCTATATGACAGCACCATGAACAACCCAGCTAGGCTTACATATTTACATTATCTAGTGACCGATGAGATGGTCGCCAAAGCTAGCTAACAAAAACTGACTGAGATGCAATATTGTCAGACAAAGAGTCCAAATTTGGTTCAAACATTATCCTCCCATGACAGTTTATACAGACTAAGATTCAACATTTTAATATGGCTAATTCACAGAATACTGAAACTGAAGTGGACCCCACAATGACAGTGGATAATGCTGGGGTGTCAGGTTCTGACCCCTAATAATTTAACAACTCCATTTCAGGTCCTTCCAAACCCCTTGGAGTCATTTCCTTGGTTGGCCATGTTCAGCAGGCTCATTAAAAGTGTTGATGGTGGTCGGCCATTTTTCACACCAGTATCCCACTCTGTTACCAATACACATCTAATTCGGTTATGAAACAGGCCTACTATCCAATCTGACAACTATAACTCCAAGGTAATTCAGCTGACATGGTCACAAACAAGCACATGACCCATAAATACACGATTTTAGAGTCACATTTTGAAAAAAAGGGAAAGAAAGAAAGAGGGAAATTTGCAGGAACTCAGTGTGTCTTTATTTAACTTCCCTGTGTCGTGCTTACAAAGGGTCTGGGAGCTGGGCATAAAGAACAGCCTAATTTTTCAGTACTATTCACAAAGTCAGGTAAACAACATTACACTTCTGTCCTTGTGGGATGTTTTCCCTCCGAAGCTTGCTCTGCACTGCCCATATGACTGAGAAGTCCAATCACTGGCAGAGTGCTGTTGCTGTTTGTGGGAACTCACTGGAAGCAGAGCCTACTGGCTTAGCTGAGGAGTCAGGCCTGTACCTGCTGCACACCTCTGAGTACCAGAGACTGAAGTTTCCCTTCCTACCAGTCATGGGGCTTCCCCATTGGCTGAACCCAGAGTTGCCAAATCCAGCCTGACATTTGACAAAACACTGCCAAACACAGCCAAACCACCGCCAAACTACAGAAAAGGAAATGTGGCTGTTTTCTGTGGAACGCTGCACTGATGTGATCTTTTAGCGTGCGAGTGACAGGGCTGTACTGGAGACATGAATAATTCACCCCTGCTGCTGCTATTCTGGCAATCTGCTGCTGAGCTCATGCACACAGCACACCTGCACTTTGTACTGAAAGCAGGTCTGCATGAGACAGCGTGATGTCATCTGGGAATAAGAGAAGGCAACCCAAACTAGGGCCAAGTGAAACTGTTTTCTCAGTTTTAAATTTTCCATCTACATTTTCCATTTTACTAGTAAAAATGTTTTACAGAATTTTTTGGTAAATAATAGGAAGAACATGTGGCATTTTTACTGAAAAATCTTAAACTGGCAAAAGAACTATTCATAACAGAATGAAAATTTGAGCATAATGAAATAATAGTTCTGCACTGTCTCTCTTAATTCCTGCAGTGTTAAAGATGTGGGCTACATTTAAATGCTTCTATGCAACTATAGCAGAACACTAGTCCCCCCACATTCAGAAAAATAAGTGGGATACTCAGCTGCCCTGAACTTTGCCAACAGAGCCATATATCTGAGTTTCTTTACTGCTTTCATTGGACATTCTTCCAAACATGACTGAGGTCACTAACTAGCTTGCTACATATGCAATAGGTGTGTGCAACAAGTTAATGCATCTGCACCATAGCATCATGCGACGTTGCTAACTGACTGAGCGCTTGCTCAAGGACCCGTGCTTCACTCCTGTAATCGAGGGCAGAGATGGCTTTGTTAGGGCGCTCGGGATTTACAACATGTTTGTGGCCAGACGGACTTAGTGGCGATTCCTCGATATACCAAATTCCGCGATAAACCCCAGATTCTATTAAAACCCCAGTTTTCTCCGATCGTTCTCCGAGTTAATGCGGCCCCATGAAGCACCCGAGTCCGAGTCTCGCCAAACATACTGAACCTTATTTAAGACTGAATGAAGAATACAAAGATACAACACTGGCCCAAACATACAGTAGAGGATCACCTCCATTTAAGAATGCTCCTTTTCACATCCAAAGAGAAGTCAAGCCTGCAAACGTGAATGCCAACTGACACAATGTGGTGCCACTGGCCAAAGTGACAGCAGCGGATGGAGTGAGCATTCAGCAGCTGTGGTGTGTAGCTATAATGGGAGTGGGAAAAATCACTCCAGTCTGCTGCAGAGCCTTTATGACCACCAGGCCTACTACAATCACTGGAGCAGAACCGTCTAATAAAAGAAGCGACAACTTGTGCCATCTCCATTTGTGTGGCGCATCACAGCCTCTGGGGCCGACCCATCTCCGGGCTGTGTGGTGGGGGGGTCCCCCGGCTGTTTCCCAGGCTACCAGCCTTGCCTCCGATTGGTGGGTGGGTCAGGGTTACGGGTTGCAGGGCGAGACGCGCAGGGGGGATTACCGGACAGAGTTTGCCCTCATCTCAAAACCCCAGGGGTTTAAGGCCTGCTGTTATTAAAATAGCAGCAGCAGCTACTCAAGACGGTGAAAACAAAAGATCCCCAGACACCGAGATACGCCTCGACGACACAAAGAGATTCCAGCCACCGTGAACGCTAGCTGAGAAAATTCCCCAAACTCCCAGAGAAAGGAAATGAGCTAGTGCCATTCCGCTGAAAAGCAAGACTGGACTAAGAGATGCTCCACTGGTCAGTGCCTGATCAAATGACATGGTTTTTCGCCCCCACCTACATCAATATCAGGAACTGTGTAAATGATCACACAGCACACCAGAATAGAGGCCTGTGGGATGCATATGTGCCTCATGTAACAAAGCCGTCTGAGTAACAGCACAGTAACATTTGAGTAAGAGAAGTGCATTTGATACCTTTAGAGACATTTCTTGAGGACAAAGAGAAGCTGAAGAGATGTTCCTGCAGGACATAACTTCAAAAGGCCGCCTGGGGTTGTCCTGTAGGAGCATGTTTGATTCACTGTACCATTTGGACATCTGCCTCAGCGTGGCCAGGCACGCTGAACCCCATGTTCCCTACGCCTCCTTTTCAAATTTAACACAGCCGTTTTCCAGAAAATGCACAATTAATTTCAATCTCTCATTCATCCTAAATGTCAAATGAGCAATGGAAGGTGACCTATTTTTTTTCCAGAGAAAAGCCCAGGTTGTTGTCTAAGCCCAAAGATTTCCTGAATCACACTGACAAAGAGAACAAACAGGCACGGAACAGTTTTCATATAACAGAGAAATCTCTGTAAACCACAATTTATAGGCTTTGGAGAATAAGATATCGTGATTTACATGCTAAGCACACCATGACACAATGGCTGCTCTATACATTCTGCTGTGTTCGAGGTGTGTCCTGCAATTCAAAGTCCATGAACAACAGAAGGATTTTGTTTCCGCTTAAACATAATGGTTAACCATCATTTTATCACATTCGCTGACTCTCATGCTTTTTTGTTAACTTCCAGAACACTGTTTTTGAAAATAAGCTAAGCGTTTAGGAAGGCCAGTGGCTTTCATTCTGTGACTTGAAAACTCCAAGATGCAACACAAAACACCAACCAGAAACTGGTCTAAACACAAACACTGCTTCATATGCCACCCTCAGATGAAACTAGCAAAACTTTCAAGGAACCAATGAATCATTGAGGAAGCTATGAAAAATCTTAGCTTCCCAGAAACCCATAAAACGCAAGCATAGATTCAGCTGAGGGTAAGTAACAAACCAAGGAACGTTTGGCTTACATTTTGCTTGTCCTTTCTAATGTATGTGACTACCTATAGCTTGACTACTGCTCTCCTTCTGAGAGGTTTGGTGAGAAGCCTGTTCGTTCCTGTGCTGAACTCTGAACACTCAGCACTATAACCACCCTGCAGACTGCAGTCCTGCCCAGCCAGGTATATATAAACCCACTCCATCAAAACCCATGATGTGCACGCAAACGTGCTGAAGGGTGGGTTTATGCACTCAGCGATGACAGCAGCATTACCATGTGAACAGCTGCTGTCAGGGTTCACACCTCTTATCACCGTCTCACACCTGGCCAAAGGAAAATTTCAATGCTTGCTTTACAGTGACATTTGCCATTGCAAAATGAGTGACGATCCATCAAGTTTCTGCAAAAGCTTGATTTACTATCAGTCACTATAGAACATTCACTGGAAGGTCTTGTTTTTTAGCATATAGCAAATATGGGCTAACCACTGCACAGACCTTCTCATGAAACACTTGATGTTGAACTTGATGGATTTCAAGAAGCTGCATGTGTATTTATTCTAAATTCTGTGGTGAAAAGTGCATTTGATTTGTCCAGACCGCAGTCGGGTTTTTAATCGCTATGAATGATGCTAGTAGCATCACACGCTGTGGGAAACACAAAGCCTTCATGAAAACATGGTAAAAGTCGAGGAGCAACTTTCTCCATTTGTTGACTGGTGATGTTTTGTTTTGGAAATGAACAAATGCACTCACAGGCCTGGAGCAGTCAGGGACCTTTTCACCAGACACACAGCATAAGGCTGGGGTGTTTCAGTAAACGCTTTAACCCTTAGAGCTGGACTGCTGCAGAGTAGCAGAAGGACTTACTCTTGCATTACCCCATAGACCACCAAAGAAAATCCACAGCTAATAAAGGCTAGCACAACACTAGAAGAAACGTATGTACTGCATCACATGTATGTGTGTGTGTATGTGTACGTTGTCAGTGTTACCAATGCTGGGAAAGAAGGTCGAAGACCACTGACCTCAGGAGGAAATTAGTCATAAAATTTTAATGATCTCTCATCCTGCAAACAAGGTGCATCCACAGCCGTATCTCCTTCAACTGGGTGCAGCATTCTGCCGTTTCATGGACGAATATGACACAAATCAGTTGTTCAAGGCCAGATGCAGATGCATGATGGGAAACTGTTGAAGTGTTGAAAGTGGTTTTCCCTGCTGTACACTCCTGCATTACTCCTCACTTTGTCAGAGGAATGCCATTATGCCCTGAGATTCTGTCATTGAAAGAGATGTGGTGAAACATAAGTAGTACCAGCTCACACAATGGCATTTCCTTCATTTGTTACAAACGGGTGCCGCCTAGTCCATTATCAACAAGCCCTCTCTCCCCTTATCAATCGGCAAAAATGTAAACCCCAAAGCGAGTTCATTTACCTACAGCAAACAAACTAAATGGAGCTGCTGACAACTCTTCTAATTACACACAGACCACAGCTGAGTAACCATGTACATTAAGACCATAAACATCTGGACTGCCTAGTTTGTGTGTTTTTCTTTTACGTTAAACACGAACATGTCACTAGATTTGGGTAATTGCTGGGATAGGGATTCTGTTTAATCCATGCAAAATGTATCTGAGTCTCAATTTGTACACGATGTAAATATTTCACAAAATTTTCTCCCACTGTTACCCAATATCACATATTCATAGAAAAATGCCCATGCATAACATGCAACATAAAGGGAACACTGCTGTGTAAAATGTATTATTCATAATGGAGGGAGAAATGCATTTCTGCTAATATGAAAGTTGCATATATATTATAGTATAGCGCCAAGGTTACAAACAAACGTGTCCACTTCCAATGAACATCATTCTCAAATCCAATAACAATAACCGTTAACAATATCAATTATCATACTTATACTGCCGACTCTCAACTGCTGTCTGTGTAAATATTTCAACAATCAGTAAGCCAGCTATCCTTGTGTACCTCCTCAAGGTTTTCTTTTCGACAGCTAGAAATGAACTGCATAACGGTTAGCTATATACAACGTGTGATTCCGTATAACACGTTTTCCTAAGGCTACATTAGCCGCTCTGTAATATTTGACTAGCTTCTGCAAGCTATCAGGAACACGACTACGTAAACAGACTTAACCAGCGCCCTGTTCGATGTAAGCCTTCATGACACCTGTCAAAATCACAATGGCGACAGCTTGAATGGTCAGCTAGCTAGCTAACTGTGTCATCGTCATTTTCAAACGACGTTTACATTTCAGGATGGTACATTATCCAGTACATTATCCAACATGGGGGGAAAATCGACATCAAACTCGGGTGGTGTTCTGCCCGTTTACAGAAATAGAGTTAACAGTTAATTGGCTAGCTATTCATTCAAAAAGAGAAACTTAATAAGGCAACAAATAATACATACTAGCTAGTCCCACTGTGCAGCCCGTATTAATTCGCATAAGGGCTACCAGCGTTAGCTGTTCGCCTATTATGTTCTACATTCATTAAAGTACAGAGCTGTGTTAGTTAGCTAGCTATGTTGTTAGCCAGCTACTCAGACTGTTAACTGCGACCCTTTGTTTTGAGTAGAGGAGTTACTAGGCCGTGACACGAACCCGACCAGCGTGCTTGCCAGCCAGACAGTAGCCAGCTCAGCGATCAAAGCCCGGCGGGGTGGACACAACTGGTGTCTGAATCGATTTTTTTGCAAAAACAATGCGCGCTAGCGTTAACTGTTGACCACTGTCTGGCTAACAAGCTGATACTTTCACGTCGTGTCATTGAGGGTAAACGGCACGGGTCGAGTCTGGCTGTCTGGTTAGCTAGCTAGCTAACAACATAAGACAGGTTACCTGGTTAGCTCGCTAGCTAACCAGTTAGCTTCCGGCTATCAGTTATTTGTGGAACGGGTGAATCATAAGCTTCACATTGCAGTGAGCTGATCTCCGTGTTAATATTTAATATGTTTTAAAAATAGATATCCCAGCAAGTGTGACTGCAAATTACGCGTGGGTGACTCTAGCCAACTGACGTTAATGGCTTGTGTGTAGCACTTCAGAAGTTCGCAGCCGCTAGCAGCAACGCTAGCTGTCATTAGATAAAATGAAGCTGAGCGGCAACGTATTACATAGCTAGCTCCAGGTTAAACCCGTCCACATAATTTAGATGAGAAACATTTGTCTGACACGTGATACACTGCTAAGATTAATACCAAGCTAGCTTGTTAGTTGTATACAAGGGACATGCATGCATAGCTAACTTAGACAGTAGCTACAGATGCCAATTCATTTGCTAGCCGACTACTTAGATGGCTAACGGAACATAAACGTTAACGGCTGGACAGCAGCAGTGTCCTTGCCTCGGCTAGCCCTGGCAAGCCGTTGGGAGGCATCAGGAGAAAGAGAAGCTGCAAAATTAACTAGATCGCAGACTTACCCCGATCACAACGTTGTCTTCACCTTGAAATTTCGGGATGTATTTGTCCCCTCTCATCACTTCAGAACTGTTCAACGGCCTGAATCGGCACATCACTTTAATCGTGCACTCCGCCGGGTCCGCCATCTTCCTGGCTTTCGGGATGGGAAACTCACAATAACAAACTAGATCCTGAAAGCTAGAACCGTCCCGGTGAAAGACGAGAGGAGACCGCGCCCCTCAACCCCTCGCTGGGTGTCGTGTAAGCGATTCCCCGTCGGCTTCTTGATTAATAAATCTCGCTATATTCTCCTAAGGTGGACGGGAATCACTTCCTCTCCAATATGGCAGTCATGATACCGGCGATTCTGTTGCTCTCTCTCGCTCGCTCTGTCTGTAGCTCGCAAATGCCCGGTGACGTCACCTCTGCAGATAATACCGATAGTAACAACGCAGCCTACGATGGAAGACCCGATCTAAAACAGCCAAGCCCACCCAGGCGAAACTTCACGCACGATGGATTCTACAAAATCATACGTTTATTAAACATTTTTCATCTTTTCCATAAAGGCACGGTAAACATGGCGATAATTACTTTCTAGTTTCCATCCCGAAGTTGTATTTCCCAGAAATATATTTCCCCGTTTATTTAGGTAATACCAGGTGCCTGACTTGGATAAGTTGATGTTAATAAGAGCTCACTGCGTGTGGTCAGTTAAAGGAAATATTATGATTATTTTACTCTAATGACACAATCGTTGTTGCACACTGTTGCAGAGAGAGCAGAGCTCCACCCACCTGTCTTTTCAATAGCCCGAGGGCTGTCCGAAGATTAAACAGCTGCTCCGGCTGAAACGACCATGATGTCATTCTTGCATAATTGTTAGCCATAACCGAACATCAACTGTCTTGTCCTTAAAATGTGGAGAAAAACTATATGGCAAAAAGCCTAGAGTTCCTAAGTAAACGAATAGCTAAGTAGCTTAACTAAAGACAACCAAAGTCGTCTGTACTCCCGACAGGACTTTTCGTCGCTAGTAGACGGTCTGGCCTGCTTTGAATGATGTCAATATAAACCAACACACAAATGAACTTATTAAATGAATTTATACCCGGGATGTGATAATGCAAATAATGTGACAATATTTCATCACGAATTAAAGACAGCCTGCTGTTTCTGCCCTTCTGTAGTGGTTATATTACCTGTGATGCAAATGTAGCCCACATTGTTTTTATGTTGTGAGCACAATAGCAAAAATAAACTGTGTCAGCTTTATATTTTATATATCTACACCCTTAAATGTTGTAAATATATTTTAATATATTAGCCATATTAAAAACACTTGGAGGACCTAGAGTTTTTAATAAGGTTACTATCATGGCTGATCAGTTGAAGGGGAAGTCTAATTGGTTACCTCTGAAAATTCATAGCTGATATTCTGTAGTGGAGATGGCTTTTCTTTTCCTTGGGCAGTTACAACACAAACCTTGGGGAGCCATGTTCAGAAGTGAAGGCAGTGTTAAACATCCTTCTATGTGCAGAAATATGGGGAAACTGCTGACATTGCAAGGGAAGTGGGGGATTCGATTACCTTTTCTACAACCTGAGTACATTGTGGATAAGAAACCAGACAAAGAGACATGAGGAGGCGAATTAAAAACGCATTGCGAAATGACAAGTGTTATCTCAAATTCCCCCTCATATCATATCACTCCTTCTCAGACCATGTTTGGTGAGTGGGTAATTATGACACATTTTCTTCATAGTATAAATATATTTCAGACATATGCTCACCCAACAGATGTCAACATGGAGGGATTCCAGAACAAACCACAAGTGTGGGGGAATTGGGAACTTGAGGAATTGACTCTGTGGGTAGGGGAGGGGAGGTTTTTTTTTTTCTCTTCCAAAACAGATTTTGGGACCCAGAGTTTGGGGTGTCTCATCTTTTCACTCACTTTCTATCACATGGGTAAACAGGCAGCACACGGCCAGACCCCCCGTGCCCTGTGGCGGGCTGTTCTGTTTTTTATGTAAGTGCTTGTTTGGGTTGATTGGTAGATGTAACAGGTCATTCAGAGTTGGATCATTGCAGAACGGTCGAGCCCCCAGGCTAGCCACAGTGGGGACACATCCAAGACCGTGAAAGCCAGACGTACAATGCGCTCCCCTGTTTTCATAAGACAAGGACTCAGAGTGCAGTCTGCAGTGAGAAGGAGTGTACAGCCTCGCACTGAGGAGAAAGGCCAGGATCTCACTGTACCGCTGGGCTCCTAATGGAGCTTTAATGGATTTTCTTAAAGATACTGCAGATCGCTCGGGCAATTTTTCACTTGTCAGCAGATTCAGGAGAAACAAAATCTCTTGTGCTGTAAGCCCACCACATAATCAATAATGGCACTCTATAGTTAAATCTGTCTTCGTGAGAAGTCACTGTTGCTCTGCAGTCTTCATGGGACTCTCAGAATCAGGAATAGTTCCTCCATTTCCCTCAGCTTCCATGTAATTAACAAGGCCTCCGGAGCATCTGTCACACCAACACTTACCCAAATGTACAGATGACAATGCCATATTTATTAGGAACAGGAGTTTATTTTTGATTTGGATGCTTCAGATTCTGCCTGTTGAAACTGTTCCCAGAATATTAATACAATACCATATTTCTTATTTTTTAACTGACACGTGTACACATGGCAATGTCCAGGGCACTTTATTCAGTTTAGCTGTCAAAATACTACCCACAGTCTACCTCAGCTGATGTGTAAAGACTGTTCTGGCACAAAATGGCTGCCATACATCACCCAGTTGGGTGCTACACATTGGTAGTGATTGAAATGGGTATCCCCTTTCACTGTAAAGCAAGAACCTTGGCAGGCTGAAAGGCTAGATCTAATCCATTATTATTACTATCATTAACATACAGTGGTTGTATTCTGACAGGCAAAAATATCGTCCAGGTGGAATTAAAGTTGCACAACAACAGTGCACCCAGCTGGGAATGAAATCTGTTACCTTCTAGTTTAATGGTCGTCTCTTTAACCGCTATGCCACAGTTCTCTTCAGTATCAATATCCTGTTACTATTAATATATAAAATATTTTAGCTAGGAAGTGGCTTGTATGGGTTTCTATGTGGGGTTGATATTTAGAAGTACAGTTTCCTGCATATCACATTGTCCCAGCTGTACAAGAATGCCCGTATGGAAGCTTTACTAACAGATTGTTTTGGTTTGGGTATACAGAAGTAACAATGAGGGGTTGTGTATCTAGAGCTGGAATATACACGTCCCTTGATTGCAAACACATTGCATAGCAGAGGGTTTTTTTAGAAGTGCTCTGATAACAGAAGTGCTCTGATAATTGAACAGCACAGTACTGAACTCTGGCAGAGCACTGCTTAGCTTCAAGTTGTCAAGTGGGATATGGTTATACATTACAGCAGTGCATCAAGGGACTTCTATGACTGGCAGTAAGTTGTCTGTAAGCGCTGACGTAGGACCGCATTTCCCAACCATGCTTCGAACCTTAACCATTATAAGGTAATCAAAAAAACTGATCCTAGATCAGTTCTTATGGGCAGGTCCTGCCTGAAGTGACTGATGGCCTTCTCATCACTGATTCAACCTCCCATTCTCTCGCACACAAGTATGGACTGTCGAAGGGATTCTCAAGGGCCAGCTCTGTTCAAGATAAAGCTCAGCTCGGGATGAAGAAGTAACTCCAGGGGTTATAACATGGTAAGAATGTGATAACACTGCCGTGTTAAGCTGCAATTACAGGAACATCCCCTGAAGTGTGTGGCTCATTACATAGAAACAAAGACCAAAATAGCGATTACACTCTTGTTAATTGGTACCAGAGCTGTCAGGTCCTACCTAAATAATCTTTGCAAGAGTGTTTTTTGGAATTGAAAGCCACCAAACCATTTTTCCAAACAATCATTCTTTTGATGGACTTTTCATAGAATTTCATGGTAAAACTATCTCTACCAGCTAGCTTGTACCTTGTCTGGAAACTATTGCATGGTCATGTAGCACTTCTAATGTTGTGACTCTGTATGGCATTCGTTTGTGTTACACTCTGCTTCATCTGTAAGTCACTTTGGATAAAAGCGTCTGCCAAATGAATTAATGTAAATGTAACTATTGTAATGGTTGCAATAAAGACTAAAACATCTGCCCCAGACATAGCGCATCTTTCTCACATGCTTGAGCCGAGCCTGTCTGATCCTGGTCCAGTGGAGCAGGTCTGGGCCGCATGCGTCAGGGCGGGTCCATATAGCAGAAAGATGTTGTAATGGGAGGAGAGAGCGTCGGGCTATTTTTAACGGCTGAGGTCAGTCGCCACGGCACAACGTCACCGTTATTACCATCACCAGGGGAAAACAACCATTAGATCACTCTCCTTGAATTACAGTTGTCCCAGGCATCTGTTCGTTCAGATATTCATTCATTCTTTATTGTCGTCCAAACGGCTGGCGTTCAGTGAATAAATTGTTGAAAAGCAAATGTCCATACCATGTATTGCAGTGTATTACAGTGTAGATAAGAATAAACAGTGTTATCTTAATATCAAGGAGAGGTCATTTTTAGACATTTCCTCAGGAAGTGAAGAACAATATGGTATAAGAATGAATGGGAGAATGTGGCAAGTATTAGGTAATATGTTCTCACTCTTTTTTTAATGAGAGACAGAACAGACAAAAAGAAAAAACCTTTGACTAAAAGCAAATCACAAACTCTTCCATTATTTGCCAAGCAGACCCTCTTACTCAGAGCAACCATATTATCCATTTATGCAGCTGGATATTAAAGATGCTCAGGTTAACAACTTTCTCAAGGATACAACAGCAGTGTCCAACCTGGTAAAGGAAGCAACACCCTGTGGTTGCAATCCCTGCTCTCTACTGGGCAGGCGTGAGGTGGTGTGGTAAACAAGTAACCACACATTACCTAGCAGCAGATAATCCTCTCTGCATCCTCTGTGCATGTTGCAGAGAGGATTAGGAAAAAAAAAATATATATATATATATTTATATATATGCTTGCGTGGTATGGCTCACATGATTCCATATCAGTGAAAGTATATCCCAATAAAGTATGGTGTATCTGTGGCTGGGAAATAGACATAGTTAGCACCACACAAAGTCTATGTCCTTGGTGTAGGTAATTTAATTACATTACATTATATTATTGGCATTTAGCACACGCTAATCCAGAGTGACTTACAATGTTATTCATTGATACAGCTGGATATATCACTGGGGCAATTCAGGCCCTTGCCCAAGGGTACAGCAGCAGTACCCCAATGGGGAAATCAAACCAGCAACCTTTCGGTCACGAGTCCTGCTCCTTATCCACTATGCTACACTGCCACCCCAATATAAAACAATGATTAAAGGAATCTCTTTACAATAGAATCAGTGGTTCATTCATGACTCTACCTGCCTGGTTTTGAATTCCTGACTATTCTGATCTTCTCTCCCATCAAAGCTGAGATAACAGAAACACAAACAAATACAGTCAGGCTGTCAGAATAAAAAAAAAGTTGTTCTGTTCTTGGCAATCGTCACTGCTTGTTTTGTATTTGTAGCCAAAGATCCATCCATTTGCGGCAGACACACTATAATCCCATAATTACTAAGAGCATGCTGTGAGGGCGATAAGTCTTATTTAAAACGTACACTTGAGATGTGTATCAGAGAATTCCTGAGTCCTGTAATTACAGCCTGAAATCAAAGAGAACAGAAAAGGGCCAGGGCTGTTCACAATATTTGTGCAATTAGGTAAGAATTTCCACTTCACCGATTTTGCTGCAGTCAATGTAAAATGAGGTAGCAGGGCTCAAAAAGCTAAACTTTAAACCTTCTCCAGTTATCCAAAGCGCATGATACAGAATTAGAGCAGTAATTTTCATAGCATTCAAAAAGTTAAGATGTGCATGTTATGGAGCCTTTTATACTTTTGTTGTTTCACTAAAACACAGTGAAATGATCCAGATTCAAGGCTCAGATTCAAGACCAAGACTTTGAAGGCCATTGCTCCATTCTGAAGTTGCCTGTAAATTTTGATCCTGGACCAGTTTTGCTGTTTAGTTTACAATAATTAAGATTAGAATTGTTGTTGGGGAATGTGGTTCAAGACCAGAACTGGTGCATCTTCCACCTGAAACAAATTCACTTCAACTGAAAATGAAATGGATTTTTTTTTAAATGCACTAACTAACAGTGCCACAAGGTGGCCATGTGATATAACTGCAAGTGGAAGTGGCCCGTGGTGGTGCGCAGGAATTTAAAGTATCATTCTAAAGGCCTCCAAACACTAAAATATACAGCTGTTTTTATATAATACAAATATGATGTTACGCATAGCTATATTTACTGTATAACCTATCCTGAGTAAAGTAACCCTGGCCCTGTCCTTTGAACATAATTCCACATGCTGTCAGCATGATATACCATAAATAAATCAGCGCATTTACACAGTAAATTGACCACATACATAAGCATAAGATCACCACCAATCCATACATTTAAAAAAACACTTTTACGCACCACCACCCCTGTGAACAAGGAGAACAATGAAAAGAAAAGTAAAATATATTTACTTTAGGAAAAACAAGATTGCTTTGTGACTAATACGTTGAAAAAAGACAGACCTTGCCGTTGCGTTTGTGTGACCTGAAGACCTTTACAAGTTCTAATAAAGACACTTGTTCAACTTCGTTAGCAGTCAGTCAGAGCCCCTGGCTCTTTTCCCTCACTGTTCCTGCAGTGGCCGAGAACAGACAGGGTCTAATCTCAGGCTTATTTTACAAAGCAAACGCCACAGTTAATTTCACCTGCACCGGATGAATAATGCACTCGGTGGACAGGGACCGCTTAAACCTAGTACACATCCTCAGGGGAGAGTCTCCTGTTTACCTGACTGAGGCTGTCATGGACCCAGCAGCTGCAGCAAAGACTTAGAATAGAATATGCTAGATACCAGAGACAGTGCAGGCCCACACACACACACACACACACACACACACACACACACACACACACACACGTGTCCATGGGTCTATACACAAATACAACAAGGTACACATGACAATTAATGTACAATATAAGTGAAATCAAGTGAAATTAATTATACAAGCTAGGCTTTACCCAGTAAAATAATTAAATAATATATATATATATATATATATATATATATATATATATATATATATATATATATATATATATATATATTTATATATCCCAGTGACATCAAATTATATCCTGATACTCATTCATTCTTTAGACTTATGTGATTTGTGTCTTTAATTCTAGATAAAAGCACATTGCCTTGGCACAACTAATTAAATTTGTTATCCTACACAGGTGCATACACACATGCATGTATACAGGCATGCGCATACACACATTCACACTGCTGAATTTACATGTCTGTAAAGTAGCTTTCATCTTTCTCTAAAGTTTCTATAGCAACCTCCCTGTATTTTCAATGCAATTAGAGTGATTGATTGTGTGCATAATGACATAGCTCCTGAGACATAACTGTTTGGCCTTCAGCATCTTTTCAGTGACAAATGAACCGTAAAGGAGAGAAAGGACAGCTTTTCCTCAGCAGGTGGATATGGTGATCACTGTGCCTAAACGGCATTAATGGGTCTTCCTCTCTCAACAGTGCCAAAATTTTGAAAATCATCATCATCGTCGTCATCGTCATCGTCATCATCATCATCATCATCATCATCATCATCATCATCATCATTATCCTTTGGCCACAGCCGAGATCTTGTTGGCTTTCTATGTGAGGGCACAACTCCTGGCAGCAAATCACTGATACCAATTGTAATGGAATGGAACATCTACTGTTGTATACCGCATTCACTTTACTGAAGGGCAGAACCTGTAGACTAGGATTCCAGGATTAAGATGTTAGACACAAACTGTCTTTTAAGAGTCACAGAAACATTGTATAATGTTTCTACATCTACATTTCTCTACATCTATGTTTCTCATTTGGCATAAACAGTGCTTTTTGACCCATGGTTCAACTGGCACAGAGATACAGTCAATGTAGCATGTTGCAAGAGAACAAATGTCTGGTTGAACATTTAAAATTGTTCTTTTTTGGTATGAGGAGAGAACTTGCTTGAAATAGCAGAAGTCACAATCTGTGAATAAATAAAAGGAACCACTTGAACAAACTCAAATTATTAAGTGGTAATGCAAATACATGCCAGTTACTTACTAAATATGCCAGTTACTTACTAAATATCTAGGTTTGTGTATGATAGTTTACAAATCACTCTTATATATCAGAGTCTCAAACTGTGCAGAAAATATATGTACTATTTCATTTAAAAGAAGGATAATGTATGAAAAATGCATTCTTGAAATTGGCAGAATTTCTAAATGTTTAGAAATCACATTTTATTAATATACCCTTCTTAGCTACACATTTGCATATGGAATTATGAATGAATGCTGGCAGAGAATTTATAAAGGTGCATAAAGTGTTTGCAAGTAATTATCTACCATGCAAAATAAACAGCAGAAGGAAACCTTGAGGATCTGCTATCTGTTACCACCACTAGATGGCAGACCTGGAACTAAGCTGCGTTCCGGATTGTCATAAAACGAGCCAACACTCTGTGACAGGCCCAGGCAATGTCATCATTCAGCTTAAAGTTGTGAAAATGTTTTCATACAAGGTATATGGAAAATAAGATACAAACAAATCAAATGTACTCTTGAATGTGATTACTTTTCTTTTCTGGTTTGGCGAAGTCCTCCAAACGTGTAAATGTTCGCAAAACAAGCTCAGACAACGTATCTATGTTTGAAGGTAATGTTTACTTTTATGATCATGTCTGAGTAGCTAAAGTACAATATGTACTTGCGCTGTCTCCCACCTTGGCAATTTATCACTGATGTGTTACTTGCTGTTCTGCTCCTTAGACCTGGCTCCGTAATGTCTTCTGATATGTACTATATATAGGTTGCTGTGATGGCCTTGTAATTTTCTCTACATAAGATGGCCTGCCAGATAGATGCATAATAATACTACCAATATTATGACAACTGCTGCTACTACTGTTGTGATCGCAGATCAGTATAATAGACTTGCATTGCTTCGAAGATGGGAAGTTCTTTCATTAGTTGCCTTTCATTCCAGGTAATCTGAGATTCTGGTAATAATACTGGAGTAGCAGTGGTATCAGTACTACTACTGATTTTACTACGGCTGCTGCTATTATCTACTACTAGTAATAATATGACATTGGGCAGCTTCCAAACATTCCCAGCATCACCCCAGAACTGCTAATCAATCAGAGAGCAGTAGAAGTAAATGGCAATGAAAGACCATGCGTGTCTCTTGAAAGGTACAGTGACAAACACTCTCATCAGGACACAGAACACACCTTTACTTCCCTGCGGTCTCCTTTTCAGCCTCACGGAGCCCTCTGCTTTCGCCCAGCGTTTCTGTGAGGTGACAGGTGATAAGCGTTCACACAGGGGAACCAGGGGAAATTACCGAGGAGCAAACATCTTAGCCAAACAGCCTCACTTACCATCCAATATCACCAGCCTTTTCCTCTGACACACAAAGCTGACCGAGGTGGCGTTACGGACACGAGGGACCAGGGATACAGGAATTAGTGAATGCAGGCTTGAGCCCTCATCACAAAGAGGTCACGAAACCAACCAAAACCATCCAGCTGTCCATCGGGACGGGGTTCCAGTGCCCCTTGAGAGTCATCACGCAGACAGCCACTGCTCCGTGACAAGAGGTTACTTTAGGGCCAGGATGGAGCTACGCCCGCATTCTGCATCAGGGATCAGTACACTCTTTGCATCCGTGGGCTTAGCACTCTCTCTCGCACTGCTTTGTTACACAGAGGAGCTCTCAGGCTGAGTGAGCCAGCACGCATTTCTCAAGGCTATGCAGCACTTCCACACCCTTAGGCTCCTTCTGCACTCCCTGCAAAGCTCTGTACTTCACCTCTCTCGGCTTCTCATTTACATAAACTAATTACTTTTAGCAGAGGTGGTGGTGGTGGTGGGGGGTGGGGTTGCATTTTCATACAGTCTTCAATAAATCTTTTTTTTGGGTAATTGTGAAAGATGAGTAGTAAATTTACTGTGTTTAGCTTGTTATGGGTTTGGTAGAATTTCACTTGTTCTGTTTAACCAGGCTGCCTGTCTAACTCCCATTAAAACAGGGCATATTTCATTCCTATCTGTACTGGGTGATTTTTTTGTCTTAAATTCAACTACAATTCAAACCTCAGCGGCTGATTAATTTGTCCAGCTTCATAACTGATTGTAATCATGATCTCACTGTGGTTGAGATTATGACAACTGGTAAAACAGGCTTTTGAAGGGCATGGGCAAAATAATCTGACCTCTCCCTGTCCTCTCCTCTACTGTCAGCTCCCTCTTTTCATTCTATAACCTTTCCAAATTTTTATTCTGTGTTTATTCATTTTACCATCATGCACTTCGATATTGTGAAGAAGAAGTGAACTCCACTTGTGGGTGGGCAAGAACATCACAATGTAAGATACTTTTAGGTCAGTAGGACTTGTACCATATCTTCAAGCTCAAATGGTGATGAAACACCCAGTGTGTGTATGTATGGGCAGGGATGCGTGTGTATGTGTGTGTATGTGAACCATGATTATCGCTGCTCACAAACAAGCTTAGCTCCATTAGTGGAGCTTAATTAGGTGGACCAAGATTACGGAGAGATTGTGTGTGTCTGTGCAGCCATTGTTGAGGGATTATATTTCTCTCGCTCAGCTAAACCTGCTCATAACCATGTGGTGAGTGAGTTCATTCATTTCATATTATCTGCAGGAGCATTCCAACACACCCCATCCCAATACAATACACAACCTGGGATGACCACTCCTTACAACGCACTGTATTGCTGTACTACTATGGCCAGCCTGTCTCAAGACTACTGCATCAGCCACTGTTTGGCAAGCATTTAAAATAAAAGCCAGATCTGGGCAACACTGTGGTTCTCTCTAAGCAACCCGTGTGGAATGATTACTCTGCCATTTTGCAGTGAAAATCAGAGGAATGGCAATGTCTTTGTGCAAATGTTTGATTCACCCTCAGAATTCAGCCAAGCGCCGAACCTGCCGCAGCCTTGCTCGATATCTGCTGTTTATGCGGCAGGCCTGGTCCAATAAGACTGTGAAAGCCTTGTGGGGCTCACCTTCTTCAAATCTGTTAGCCACGGAGGAGACCACTGCATTCCCCACCCCTGACCCCATTACCTGTAGCGGCGGTGCTGTCCTGAGCTTATTGCTTTCACCAGGGCTCTCTCTCTCTCTCTCTCTCTCCTGGGTGCTGGAACACGCTCATGCCAAAGGCAGGCAGGAAGCAGGTCCCCCTGTATCCAATTAGAGGAGATTTCATATTTCACTCCGTTTTGAGACAATTCCTCTTTGAATAACTAAATGAGCCCGGCAGCGGTACTCCAAAGGCAAACCAATCATCGTTCTCACGGCAATGCTTTTTGTGAATGTTAAACACGCAGGCTGGCATCTTGTTCCCTTTCCTCCATTCATATTAATGGACCCAGGATAAACGCACCTTGATTGCATATAATTATTGAATTGATCTTTAGGACCAATCTTGAAGACAGCAATTGTCACCCTATGTGCTGCAAGAGGGCATTTGTTCCTGAGCTTTCACTCAAATAATACATAAGAAGACAAGAGAGCTGCATCTCACAGTACTGCCCTCAGCTATGGTCAATGGATTAACAAGTACTGTCGAGCATCTGCATTTGTCCTTGAATCTGCATAGAAAAGGGAATTACTGCTGAAAAGTAGCCTTGGCTATACACATTTAATACATTGAATCAGGGGCTTGTATTCAACAATGCATTGTCTTATTATATTTTTTTGTGTCCCCAGTAAATAATCAGAAATACCTAACAGTATACTTACCATTTTAAACCATACTGGTCACATGTAATTATGAATGAACACTGATAAATGAGATAAAAATATAGCCATAGAGTTGTTGTAGTATGTGGATTTATTGTAGGTAACAGTATGTAATGTGTTGTTTTTTTATCTGAAAGTAAAACACACACACACACACACACATTTACACACACATGCATCAAAACATGCCAGATACTATACTAAGGTGCAGAAATTCAACATCACTTAATTTTATAAAACACTTGTTACCATTATATCATTTTAACAATTCATTTTCCATAGAGAAAATCTGGTTGGGTCATCACAGACATGAACATGTCTATCACTGCCATTCAATAAGGAAATGATGATAAATATTCTCTGCCTGTCAATTTTATTAATGCATTCTAGGCTCCTATTTCACGCTATCTTCACTTGGGCAAACAGACCCTGCGCTAAAAAATTATTGTTTTACACCTTCCTCTAGGAGGCGCCAAAGAGACTGAGCAAGCACAGGCAAGTTCTTCCTCAAAGTAAAAGGCATCATTTCAGTGTTTCTTCTCAAATCATATGCTGTAACTCCCTTTTTTCTTCACACTGAAAAACATTTTTTTTAATTGAATTGGGCTCTTAATCCACACATGAACACATCTGAGTCAGAGCAATCTTCGGGGATTAGCGGCTGCTAAATTCAAGAGGCAGTTATCTGTACACAGATGTTCCGGATACAGTGCAAGTGGCTTTACAGCAGCAGGTAGGGGCAGGAGGAGAACAATGTGGGATAAACAGCACACAGGGGAAGGGGAGCCCGTGAGACCCACCCCACAATGGGAGGGGAGGGAGATTAATGGGATTTGGTGGGGTGACAAATTGGGAAGGATTAGGTAAACGTGAACCAAGCCAGCTGCCTGTGTGAATCGCCATCAGAGAGAGAGACAGAGAGAGAGAGAGAGAGAGAGAGAGAGGCTACTCTCAGAGAACAGCATGGGAAAAAGTCAAATTCAGCTTCCTGTGAAGCATTGCACACATGCAAATGTGCACACGCTTGCATTCACACACACAGACACGCACGCACGCGCACGCACACACATACACACAAGTGTCTGCACACACACATTCACAATGAGTAAAGCTTAGCTTCCTATGAACCATTATGCATGCGCATGTGCATATATGCACACACACACACACAAATGTGCTCACACATGCTTGCACACACATACACTCACAATAAGTAAAACAGACTCCTATAAAGCATTATGCATGCACACACACACGCACGCACGCACTCACACACACACACACACACACATACACAGCCAAGTCCCTCAGCTTCTGAATGTCGTGTGATGAATGTTAAAAACGATAACGGTGGCTAAGGTCAGTTTTCAGAAAACAAAAACCTGAGGGCATTTCTCAAAAATCAGCTCGGGAAAAACTCAAAGAAGCAGACTTATTGCCTATGTGCTCCACAGAAGCCCATATCCAGGCCAGCCTCACTTACGAGGGACATATTACCTACTTCTACAGCTGAATATTTACTGATGATATGCAGCAAGAACCTTGCTCAAGGACACAAAAGCAGAGCGGCACCAGCGAAACGTTCTTATAATGTTATTTAAACATTATTTAAGCCCTCTGGCAACATGCACAGAGTTCCTTCACTGCTACAGCATGTTTTTGCTACTTCAGTATCTAAAATAAAAGATTTGTTTTTGATTTGTTTAACACTTTTTTGGTCACTGCATAATTCCATTTGTGTTATTTCATAGTTTTGATGTCTTTACAATTATTCTAAAATGCATAAAAATAAAGAAAAACCCTTCTGTTAGTATGTGTGGCCAAACCTGTTCTGTATGTGTCCTGTAAAATAGGGTGTCAGGTGGCATGCAGGTTAGCTGGGGTGGACCCCTTGAAGCCAACTAGATTAACATGGGGGAATTGAGCCCTTTTGGGATATTAGTGACATAATAACCATTCAAAAAGGCAGTGACATCATTATGACACCACCGCATTCCTTTCACCGTGAGAAAACACACTGGTGATGATGATAGATCCCACAAGCTGCACATGGTCATTTTCATGCTGCATTGCCCCACTTTATTCTGCACTCCAGGTCTGAAATTCCTCTCCCAGCATGCCTTGCAACAGGCAGTAAGTGAAACGTCAAATAACGGTTAATAATAGAGCAGGGCCGGCACCAGGAGAAAATACAGAGGGGTGCAATTGCAATTCAAAAAGGGCTACAAAGATATCTTTAAAAAAACATAATAAATACTATGTAGACATCGGGACATAAGGAGACAACCGGGGGTGTGCTGAGGTCCGCCTTTGGGCACAGTGCACCCCTAAACACCGGGGCTGTAACAGAGACCGACTTGAAGGTCGTGAGACTGAGGCAAGGGATCTGATTCCGAAGCAGGAGCTCTACCTTGTGAGATAAGAGCTCAGGCCTTGTGGTAAGTGTTCTAACACCAAGGCTGGTACGCTGACATGGAGATGAAGGTTGTGAGGTAGGGGACGTGTACTGTGCATGGAGATGGTCCCGCTTGACATTGCACTGCGCCGGGAGACTTGCATCTGCGTCCCTCATGCGCGCCGGCATCCGCGGCAGCACCGAGCCAGATGTGCGGGCCGTGCACGTCTCTCCGCGTTCGCTCACAGAGCGCACCATCTGCTGCGCGTCTGTCGCCACGGCACCGAGGCGAACCAGCCGTCCCGCGTCTGTCTGCGGTCCCGAGAATCCTCCCTCCTGCATTCAAACAGGCACAAACATTGCACACTTCCCCAACGTCCGCGAACACACCATCTGAATGTGCAGGCAGCCATCATCTTACAGAAAACACACCAACCAAAAAGTGCACATGACTGATAACTATCCAGAAAATTGCTTTCACTCGACCGAAGTCTGACTGAGTATTTCTGCTCTTCATTAATCCCTGGTTCAGGGGTTCATTCTTTTTCACTTCATTGTTTCTCTTATCACTGAACAACAGGCTGTCGAAAAAGTAACACGATTTATTTAAAATAAATTCTTTGGGGTACTACTTTTAATTGAATGCCTGGTGTTTATATTTATTAAACTGAAAGTGCCCTACAAAAACCTGTTTTTTTAGAGGTGTTTTTTTTTCAGCTCACAGTGCAGTTTTGCCAGGAACTCTTTACATTAAACATGTAACACGTAAGCACTACTGTAAAGCAAAACACCATGTCCAGATTATCAGACTCTGGCTGTTTACTGATTTCAAATCTGATAACAGATACTTGAACTTAAAGGCCTGTTCTCTAATTATCATTAGTTTGCCCTGTGACTAAATTGATACACCATACACGTATATCTAATTAGAGCATGACATTGGAAATTTAAAAAAACATCAGTTAATATTTGAAAATTAACCCCCAGGGGAAATGCTTACCTGAATGTACCAGCCACTTGTCCTCACAAGGAAGATTTATAAACGCTTAGCACTTCACCAGCTGGTGACACTCGGAGGAGCGAGGACAGTGGGGACAGTTTAGCCCCCCAGATGGCAGCGGCAGCATAGAGAACCGTGAGGTGAATATGCACATGGGGCGACACTGCACACACTCTTCAGGGCCTCTGGGATGAATCTGGCGTTATTCGATTCCAAAATCACCCTCACTGCCCTCCTGCCCCCCCAAGACCATAAAGACATACTCCCTGGGGCCTGACCCCACATCATTGTTCAGCCCTCTATATACATCTTTCAAACATTCCCTTTGGGCTTATTCAAATCTGCAGTTAGAGGGTGCGAGTCAAGGCTGCATGGCAACGTTTTCAGCCAGGACCAGGTCTATTAGAGAGATGTCCTTCTGCTGGAAGACAGAAAGAACACATCCTTCTGTATTTTGGAGGACAGAACTCCCAGCTGTCTGAAAGATTATTCTGGGCATGAAAAAGGAGATTTAAGATTTTCATTTGTGGGAGACAGACAGCTCTAAAGTCTGTCTCTGAAGACGAAAATTCACCAAATGTTTAGCATCATGAGACAAATAGCGAGCTCATTAAGATGCGTCATTATGAGATTTACAGTGATGAAGTCTGGAGGTTATTAATTCACCCTGAGCGCCTGATATCAAGAGAGGGTCTTTGCCAACGCACGAAGTAACAAGCCATAAGCCAGAGCCTGGAGCCCGGGCTGCACCTGTAGGGCCTGAAACAGTGGCGGCAGTGAGTCCATTTCCTGTCCCTCTCTCAGCTGTCAGAGAGAGGGGAGGTAAGTGCCCCCGGAGAGCGCACTTCGCAGACTGCCCGCTTTCATCTCGGTGGAAGAAGGCGTCTTTGTTACGGCGCTTTAAGTTTCAGAAGCGGAGTGTTCCTGCAGCCCCCTCCTTCCTCCCCCCCTCTCCCTCCTCCGTCCCTCAGTACCTCAGGGTCCCAGCTGGGCTCTGTGGGCGGGCGGGGCTGACCCGTTCTGCATGCGATGTCGGGGCTCTGGGGCAGGTGTGGGACTAGCGTGGGACAGTTCCGGGAAACAGGGCCTCTGTTGTCTGCACCCCCCTCCCCACCTCCCCAGAGATGGGGACCAGTCCATCCATCCCTCTCTCTCTCTGCTGCTGTGCTTCTTTCACTCTCTCTTTCTCTCTGTCCATCCATTTCTCAGTCTCTCTCTCTCTGTCTCTTACTCTCTCTGTCTCACTTTCTGAAATTCAAATTCAGTCTGTTTACTGTCACGCCAACAACGCACGGCCTCCGTCGCCAAAGCACTTAGCTGAACTCATAAACAACAATGTGAAAAACAAGGACATATTATTTCTGACTATTTATTAGTTTGTTTACCCACAGTCCCTCAGGTTGCGGCAGGAGGATGCACAGTTAGCTGCCAGGTGAACAGTTTTTCCATCTTCTCCAAATAGCATAGAGCCTTTGGGATGTTAAGGAGCAGAGTACATTTTTTTTTGATTGATTTCCCAAACTGTCATGCTTGTTTTAACATAAGGATAAGGCTGACAGGAAGGGCCCCATCTCTGCTTCATTCTCTTGGAGCTCAAAATTAACTGAACAGTCTTTGCCCTACAAGTCACCAGACCCACCTTTTTCAATTGCAAGACTGTGGTTACTCTGATTGCGGTTGGTCAGAATTCCTCTTCGTTTTCATTTTCTCATCTTAAGATATTCCGCCAATTTAATGCTTCTGTTTAGCACCAGGAAATAATGAAATTTTATAGTTTACAGCCCATTTCAGTGTGTTTGTTTTTCAAAAGTAGTAGCTGTTTTGGGACTTTTTTTTATCATGCCGCTACTATCTCACAACATGAATACTAAATATGTGTCAACAGGGCATTGTGTGCCATTTTAAAAGCACCATGAAACACCATGTTCTCATGCTATTATTTGGTTTGTGTGCTTTAGAATAAAGCCTGTTTTCAAGGTATCCACTGACTCATAGGTACATATAGCCGGGAGGACTCAAATGGTCTCAAATGGATTGACTCATTGGAATGAGGTCTGTTATACAAAGAGGGACTTTTAGACTGTATCTGTGTATCTCTGTGTCTTGGCTGGAGCATATTTATCACATATTCCAATCCTCAGATCCAGATGAGAAACATGGATTTGACTGACATTACAGGCGTTCCTGTAATGTAGGATTAATTTGCACATAGAATTCGCACATTCCTTGTGTTAAACTGCAACCACCCACTATGTATTTTACACAACTGTGTTTTACTGTACATATGCTGATGTGTATTATGTGTGTCATCGTTGGAAGCACCATTTGTCTGACACGGACCATCATGGTTTGCTGATTCAGCACTGGCAGGCAATATTGCAGCAGTGTCTGGAGGGGACAAGGTAAGGTGTGAAATCTGTATAAGTACACTTCCCACACACACACACTCACATAAGATTAGGTGACATGCACCTGTGGCATGCTGCTGTAAGCATAATGTTATGTTCTGTATACAATATGCATGTTACGTAGCATTTAGTACACAGTTTTAACACTCAAAAAGGTTAGACATCTGCATGACACTCCCATACGACATCTCCTTATATGCTGAAAAGTCCCATCAGCCAAAGGGAGAGTAATAGCTCCTGCTGGTACAACAGCTTCATCATCATTATTATTATTATTGGCATTTAGCAGACACTCTTACCCAGAGCATCTTATCAGTTATAGCTTTTATATAGCTGGATATTTAGCTGGATATTTAACTTAGGCAATGGTGGGTTAAGTACCTTGCCCAAGGGTACAGCAGCAGTGCCTCAGCGGGGAAACAAACCAGCAACCTTTCGGTCACGAGTCCTGCTCCTTAACCACTATGCTACACTGCCGCCTATTACTGTGAATTCTGTGTCTACGTAGCAGCTACAGTCTATGTAGCTCCAGCGTTCCCGCATTACCAAGCAGCATCCACCAGAGCCAGATGAGAGAGGAGCATCGATTTCCATCAGGCCGGGGGAACAGGGCGTTTGCCGCCCCCCCCCCCCCCCCCCCCCCGTCCCCTCCTCTTCTCGAAACGAGAGAGATCACACAAGCGCGCGCTTTGATCCGCTTCCTGCCTTCTGACTCATCGGCCTCTAATGAGGATCTGAGAGCCGGGTGCCGTTTCATGTTGCTCCTTTCGCGAGGGCCGCTCAAGTCGTAAATGAAAGTGGACGGCTTCGGCGGTGACCCTCACACAGAGAGAGGGGGGGGAGGTAAATAGCCACCTCTAGGGCTCCTAAAGGGTAGATAATGAGCCGGGCAATCACTGCAGCCAGCTGAAGAGCCATGTACATCACCTTACTGTCATTGTGCTTTCACACTGTCCGAAATAACAGGCCCTGCCTGGGCCACCGTAAACAGGCTACAAGCACTGAATTGCTGTATCAGTTAATAGGGGCATAACTGTGGTGCTAAAACATCGGCTACAACAAATAGCTGTTCACACCATGACCAGAGCAGATTACCAGAGCTGTCCACTGTCAGGTCAATAAACTACACTTCAGTAGGTATGAGTTTTAACACAATCAGGAGCGTTACTGATGGTGAGGGTAAACGAGTACAGATTTTTGGCTTGCAGTCCAAGGAACAGGTTGCACCTTCCATGAGCTGAAGCTGTTGACTCCCGTCCCCCCTTTTAGACATCATATATCGGGATAGAAATAAGGTGAAGGTGGAGCGGAGGAGGGATGCTGTGAACAGCTGACACAATGAGGAAGTGGGGAGGATGGGACGGGTTTGTTTGTTGCATGGGGGTTGTCTAAACATTCTCCTCCCAAACCTTCATCTGGAACTTCAGATACTGAACATAGTATAGATGTTGATACCTCTACGAGCGGAGCACGGACTGACGAAACTACTATCTCTTTTATGTGTACAGTTTTATGTGGGGCGGCAGTATAGCATAGAGGTAAGGAGGAAGGCTCAGAACCAAGAGGTTGCTGGTCCAATTCCTGACAGGGACACCGCTGCTGTACCCTAGGCCAAGATACTTAACCCACAATTGCCTCAGTGAATGTCCAGCTGTACAAATGGATAATACGTGGATATTGTAACCTGTGTAGGTTGCTCTGTTTAAGAGCGTCTGCTAAATCATGGTAATGTAATGTAATGTAAAACTACAAACGATGATGCTCAAGGTTAGGGTTTAGAACAAGGTAGAGGATCGTAACTGTAAAGAATGAAAATGATTACAACTATTTTTGGTGGTGAATGGATTCGCACTCTTACACTGCAGCCCAAACCCACCACAATTCAGCAGACAAGCCACTCCAAGCGCCAGAGCAGACATCATTTCTGATTTGATGGGTTCAGTCACATTAAAGAGCGAGTTTGCTGAGAGGGTGAGTATCAGCCGTTTCCCCCCACGCTTTGATATCCGCGGTGTAATTAACGCGGCGTCCTTTGATCTCCTCTGTCTACCGATGCCTCTTCCTGTCTCCACAATATTGGCACCTTTTTCAGAAACATACTTCACTTCTCCTTTATGCTTTACAGTCTCCTCAAGCTATGTGTCAGCGCCCCAGAAGGGAACGTTTCTATTTGCGACGGAGAGTTTGAATTGGTATCGGGTTAATAGCATCTGACAACAAAAATAATGAAAAAGCCTTATTTCTTCCCCTGACAATTTTTGGCAAAAACCGCAATCTACTTTTCAATTGTCTTTGTTGTTGGCGTGTGCAATTGTGTGAGCCCCCTGTTGCCGCAGCAACGGAATCCTAAGCCATCTGATTCTTTTGTGGAAGTGGGGTCTTTTTATTTGTCGGTTTCCTGAGAGAATGTGGAAAGGTCAGCGCACTTTCCCTATTCATGTATACAGTGAAAAGGGTTTTCTGAAGACATGTTTCAAGGTTATGTGGTGAAATGACAACTCACAGCACACTCAGTTCCAGCAGTATTCATGTTTTCGTTGTCCTTTGCTCTGCTTCTCTCTCTCTCTCTCTCTCTCTCAATCTCTCCCTCTCTGTGGCTATTGATAAATTGAACATTGAGAACAAGCTGGCATATTATAATGTGCGTGTGTGTGTGTATGCATTCATGTAGTCATTCAATGATGACTGAGATCTCACCCTTTTCTGGAAGGACACATTAAATAGAAGGAAAAGGGATGAGTCACTGGCTATATGAGCTTAAAGTGGACTCAAACTAGCAGCAGTTACAGAGATGGTCACAGAGAGAGTCACAGAGGCAGCCAGAGTGTCACAGAGAGTCATAGAGAGAGTCACAGGGACAGGGATGGAAGCAGTAGTAGAAGCATGTAAAGACATAAATATGGCTTCTCCATCTCAAGTCCTGCTCCTCACGGTCTGCGCAGTTCTCATGGAAGAAGGTGTTTGCAAGCACAGTTCAGGACATTTCAGGATATTCAGGACATTAGAACACCTGAACTCGCCTGACTGGTTTCTGTTCAAGAATAGGAGGTCACGTTATGTTTGACCCTCCTGTTCTCCTGTTGTGTCAGCATCTCTCCTTGGCCCCGCCTCCCTCTGTTCCGCCTATACGTTCCACCTTAAGTCATTATTCACGAGCTCTGCCAAACGGCCTCCTCACAGGGGAGCCGATCCCACATCCATCGTGGCCTGGAGACGATCCATCCACACTCAGTCTCACCCACTTGTGGATCCAGCCATGATGATAATTTCAATCATCAAAGAAGTATCCTTAAACACCTTGGACCCCCAGGAAACCCCTGGAAATGTCTACTGAATATCCCTTGAGTATCTGTAAGAGGATAGAGAGGATCTTTGCATCTGTCAAATCATTGGATTTCCCTGTAACCGTGCTTACCTTTTTTACTTGTTGTTTATCTTGACTCGGTCTAAAAATCTTAGCTTTGACTCCCCATTGATATGCAAGTGAAAATGGTGACCCTAGAGGGCATCATTTTTGCCTGAATACAGAACCCTAAACTCAGACTCTTAGAAGTCTTTGTACTCCTGTTTAATTTCAGCCAGATAATCAATGCCTGACTCTCATCCGAACTGCATAAAACGTGCATCCCAACAGCTTTATTTCTGGGAGGATAATTAATTTGTTTCGGAATTACCCCTGGGGCATTCGGTCCTTTAAAATCTCTCTTCCATTGTGTGAATCTGTCAGATTACCCCATCTCTCTCTTCTAAAGGTCATATTCACACCCTCCGCAAAAAAACTGGCCCTGACTAACCTCCCGAGTCAGACCATCTGTTTCTTCCTGCACTTGAGTCATGCAGGATGCCTTCAGCACCGAAGGTTCGCATCCCATCAGAGCCAGCGATGCCCTGCATGCTGCCCGGAGCTGACATCACATGCCTCTCTCTCCATTACAATCGCCTGGCTTTGTGGGAGATTCATGGTAGTGTAGTATAGTGGTAAAGACCAAAAGGTTGCCCATTCGATACCCCACTGGGGCACTGCTGCTGTACCCTTGGGCAAAGGTACTTAACCCACAAGTTAACATCCAGCTGTATAAAAGGGTAACGTAAAAAAAAAAATTGCAACCTATGTAAGTGGCTTTGGATAAGAGAAACTTACAGCAACTGCTAAATGCCAACAGTGTAATGTCTTATTCTCTGGTGATTCCAGTCCTCACTGGGACACTGCTGTTGCACTGCAAGGTACTTAAAACCCAGAATTGCCTCAGTGAATATCCAGCTGTATAAATGGATAAAACTGTAACCGATGCAAGTTGCTCTGGATAAGAGCGTCTGCTAAATGACAATAATGTAATGTAATGAAACAATCAGCAGATTTGCAGACCGACCCCCAAAAATCGCAAGCGCTATGTGATTCTGGCACAGAAACACAACGTGGTGATTGCAGTCACTTTTTCCTGTGGTCATTATTATTGCAGCCAGTCCTCAGTGCACAAGAGACGCTGGTTCACAAGACCTTTCCAACATCGATCCACCTGGGGGACCCCAGGGCATGTGACCTGCACGTGGAGGTGGGGGTGAGACTTCTGACTCCGGCTGAGATTACTTTTCCCTCTGTCTCGGGAGAAAAGCAATTAAAGCAAGCTGAATATGTCTCTCTGTGCGTGAAAGCAGTATTGTGCTGCTTTTACGAACACATTTGCAAACAGCAACTGGTAAAAAAAAAAAAACACTCTTCAAAGGACGACATAACAGCGCCGATTTGACATTACAAGGTCTGTGATTACAAAACTAGTTTCTTGATCTGCTTTTCCATTAAGTCATTATCAACGAAGCCCAAATGCGCTATTTAGAGAAAAGTGTTTCGTAGAGATGTGCGGCGTGGCTGCCAAGAAGAGCTACACGAGTAAGAAGATGTGGTGAGAGAAGCAAGAGTGTGCTCAGTGAGGCATGTTCATACTTCATTGGGGCGGCAGCGTAGCGTAGTGGTTAAGGAGCAGGACTCGTAACCAAAAGGTTGCCGGTTCGATCCCCACTGGGGCACCGCTGCTGTACCCTTGGGCAAGGTACTTAACCCGCAGTTGCCTCAGTAAATATCCAGCTGTATAAATGGATAACATTGTAAAGAACTGTAACCTATGTAAGTCGCTTTGGATAAAAGCGTCTGCCAAATGAATAAATGTAAATACTTTAATCTACCATACTTCCATCTGTTCGCTCACTGCTTCAAGGGCAAGATTGGCTTTCCGTGCACTTTTAGTGGAGATACTTCTCCACTGACTAACTTCACGCAAAGCCCGCATAACCCTGAAAGATATGGTTCTCTTTTTCCAGCACAGAGGTGAGTCTTCAGAATAATCTTCTTTTGGATTTGGATTTGGACAGCAATGTAGTATTGTGGTAAGGAGACTCTTAACTGAAAGGTTGTCGGTTTGATTCCCTGCTGGGTCCACTGCTGTTGTACCCTTGGGAAGAATTGCCTGAGTAAATATGTAGCTGTATAAACGGGTAACATGTAAAAACTGTAACCTATGTAAGTTGCTCTGGATAAAGCGTCTGATGAAAAAATGTACCAGAATCCAGAGCTGAGGAGACAGTCACAGCAATTGACTATGAAAAGTCTGGGGACAACTGCAAGTCCAGAAGATGTTACAGGTGGCCTGCTGATGCTCCCCCCTCCCTCCACAATGCAACACACACACACACACACACACACACACACACACACACACACTCACACTCCAGACTTGCTCGCTTCATCACAAATTTGCATTGTCACATTTCCCAAAAATATGTAAACCACTGAGATAACACACTTTTAACCTCTAACTACAGCTGAGACATGATAAATTATGAATTTTAGAGAAAATAAGGTTCCATTCAGATCAGTTTGGAGCTCAGAGGTGACACCATCACTGTATGTGTACTGTACCTTCAAAAAACCGGCGTCCACCCGATGTGCATCTCATCTGCAGAGCTGAATGAAAGAGGCATGGAATAGCTGAAGAGAAGGTGATCTTTTACCTAGGAGGAGAGCAGGGATAGTCAAGTGAGATGGAACAGCTACTACTTCATAGCTGCAATGGTGAAGAAGTACTGCACTTACCAGTAAGCAGACTTCTGCCACAAAACGGCGGCCAACAATGTGAAGCACTGCAAATCCCAGCTCTTTCAGCAGCCTTGTAGATGATCAGTGATTGAAAATGTGATGTAATCTGGGAATTGTCTCTGCTCACCTAAGAACTGGCAACCCCTCAGCCTCATCGAGGAACCAATCCTTCAGCTGACTGAATGGACAGAAAGCACTCGACTCATCGCAAGTTAAAGCTCAACCATTGAAAATGAAGTGTATGGAAGCGGAAATCTTTTGTGTTCTGCATGAAAATGCACAACAGAGATGAAGGATAAGTTCATTGAATTTTTTTAAGGCCAAGTCGGAGGCAGGGAGTTCTAAAGGACTGAAGGAAAAATGGATGCTTGCAACAGCTCAGCATATTCAAGGGTGTGAGAGAGGTGGTAGCAGCGTAGCATAGTGGTAAGGAGCAGGCCTTGTAACCGAACGGTTGCCAGTTTGATTTCCCGCTGGGTCGCTGCTGCTGTCAACTTGGGAAAGGTACTTACCCGCAATTTCCTCAGTAAATAACCAGGTGTATACTTTTAAAAACATTTAAACATGTAACATTTAAAAATTGTAATGTAAGTCACTCTGGACAAGAGAGTCTGCTAAATAACAGTAATGTAACTATAACGTAAGGTGTGGAGGCTGGTCCACGTGCGTGGCTGCGCTCCTTCCGTGGTACCCCGTTTCCTTCCGCAGGGAAGCGCTGTCGGCTCCTGCACGCCTGGAGCCCGTCCTTGGAAATCCAGGAGCCCCAATGAGAGCTCTGTGGCACTGAGTGCTAAAAGGGTGCAGCTCTTCTGAGAACTCATTTATATCCGAAGTACACGCATTGCCATATTCCTCCACAGCAGGCTCTTAGTGGATTTCAATCAACCTTCACTAAGGCCCATTTCCTGTGGTCCTGCTTTGACTGGCAACGGATAATGACCCGACCAGAACGGGGAAACATCTGTGTGTTTCGACCTTCCTCTCTGATATTGATGATGTAAAATGGAAAAGAACATTATTTTTTTTCTCCCCTTTCTTTCTGCCACCTCAGCTTTGAACAAGATGTTTTTAATGCTGTCGATACAAGAAGCTTTCTAAACAGGCGGCCGACAAGCACAAAGCCCCCTCCGTCCGCGTTTCCATGTTATCACAAGGCTATGGATTTCATGCCGGCTTTATGCGCATTTTTCCGAGATTATCCCACAGAAGCAACTGCTAACAGACAAGAATTCTCAGCTCGGGTGGCAAGAACGCATACAGGCGCCACAGGTCGGTCACGATGATTCCTGTCCTTTCAGCTCATCCATGTGACAGCCTTTATAAGGGGAGGGCAAGTCCCAGCATCCCTTAGAGCACAGAGCATCGGAGGAGTGGCACTGTAGGAGCCTTTCCTCAGCTAGCAGGCAGACTGTGTTGTGTGGCTGATGTGGAGTGTTCAGACAGCAGGGGTTCAACATGGAGCCTGGGTGGTAAGCCCACTGATCCACGGGTTTAGACCCAAACCAGGATTATTACGCTCTGGCTTTGCTGAGATGACATGCTTAATTATCCAGGGTGACTTTAATAGCTTTCATTTTGTTTTCATAAAATCCAACTTATATGGCTGAGTCCCACCCCTTAATCAGTCCTGAACCCTTTGGGTGACAGACCCAGCTCCTTAGCCAATTCTCCTCACGGCAACTCTGAATGTTCCGCTGATGATTTTAAGGTCATGTGCTTAGAGGTCATTTTATGCTGTAGCCTCCTGTGTGCACCCGATATGGGCATGGCTGAAGACAATACCGAGTCTCCTCACATCTGAATCTACAGGCAACAGGAAACCCTCATCGCTGAGAGATCCAGGTAGCTGCAGCAGTAACTCAGGAAAGAACATTCTGTTCATACCACATCTATAAAAAGCAAAACAAAGGTTGCCATGGGACCAAACACGGCAAAATCACAGGGAGGGAAAAAAAAAAAAAAACAACAAACCCAAAACATCAAAACGTGTCGGGCTTGATGAAAATTTCAAACGAGATCGGGCTGCTCTTCCTTCAGAGCGCGCGCGCGCGTGCGAGTTGAGTCCCTGCGCGTCTTCATTAATTCTGCCCGAGCAGATGATACCTCTCCTTGATCCTCCCTCCATGTCTCCTCGTTCAAAGTGCATTTTCCAGCAGCACGCACCACGCCCACGCCCCCCTCCACACCCCCCCCCACGTTCCCCTCCTCACTCTCCCACCTCCCCCCAACCCCACCCGTACTTGGACACAGGGACATATTCTCTTTTCAGCTCTGCAGGACAAAATAAGAACGTGAACCTGAACTTGAAGAAAAAAAAAACGTCATTCTTAATGAATTTGCTTGTGTCTACAACCAGGACAAAGCTCCATTGTCTTACAGAGGGAAACATTTCTGTCTGTGTGCTTGGAAGGGAAACTTTCTTACCTGAGATAGTCGGACAAGGACATTGTTCTTCAAATAGATCTCCTGGGAGACATGTTTTCCAAATGACAGAAGCCGAGGTAACAGGATGGACTGCCTTAGGGTTTTCATTTTAATATTATACTACTTCTACACAGTGGCAGGTACTCTGCTGCCAGACTGTGACTGGGGCGATATACAAAAGGAGCCCCTGGGCTGTCCTGCAGGAGGTGTGCAAACGCAGACAATTGATTTCACCTGAGCCACTAATTACCTGAGTCTAATTCAATCTTCGATCGAGCCGAGGAATCCGTGTTTACCGTGAATTAATGCCAGAACGCCTCTGCTTCGAGAATCAAAAAAAGCCCTCTCGAAATGACTCATTGTGCTGCAGGGATGCTGGGCCGGTGAGCAATCATTACTTTGATCTGTACAGAGGGGAACAAAGTCTTCTCTAGCGGAACGAGAGCAGGCTGCCAGCTTTACAAATCTGTCCTGACAGCAAGTTGAAGGCGAGATTTACGGACAATGGCTCCACGTCCACAAAATGAACGAGCAAGATTAACTGCGGCGCTTTGCGTGCACTTAAATGACTTCGTTTGTAGAACAAGCAGACACAATACAAAATGTGGCAATGATAAATGAGTGATCCTGCAAGTCCTTAAGGAAAAGGTAAAACCTTTTTTGTGCAAAACTACAGGAAAAAAAAGAAAAAACCTTTCTGGGTTTGTTCGTAACCACTGCTTAAACACATCACCTCAAAGCAAGTAATATCAGACAGAGGGCTACTTGCCCTCACCCTGTGTCATTTTAGCTTTCTGACGGAGACCCATCTTCGCAAATCCAAGAAGGAAGAGCCACTTAACACAGATGGATGACAAACTAGAGCTGGTCTCGATACTACCAAGCAATCATGCAATCATCAATGCAGACGTTTCAAATGCTTAAAAATAGCAATATTCACCTGAATGGAGTGAATTCGACCGCAATCTCAAAAATGGGCATTTAAATTCTGGTATTTCATCCGGGGAAATCATTAATAAGGGTGATTTTGTGCATAGCGCAAGTGCAGGAGGCCAGTTCTGTGGCGTTAATGATCTCTGCATTTGAACATAAACCTTCCAAACACACATTCTTTTCTTTTCAATTCTTCTGTATCGCTAAGAAAAATATGTTTCACATTCTTTATCCACTGGGGTATACCCAGTTTTGCCTTAAATAGACCTATATGATGAAATTAGGTGGAAATTCTTTTAGGTTAATTTTCGCACATTTCACACACTGTTCAGCTGAAAAGAAATGGAAATTTATTCTCAACACAGAAACTGTAATGAGATTCTCAATTTAATTTTTAATTTTAAATTATCGGCAACACCGGTCAATTTGAATGTTTGTACTATGTACCCACGTGTATGTATGAACTGTATTGCTTCCATGTAGTGACAATAAGTCTCAGGAGAGAACCTGCTTTGACACAGCTAATATAAGAGCCTATGATCTCTTGATGTTACCCACTTGCTCAAAACTGTACTGCAGTTTCCAGCATACAGCTGTTGACTCTTAAGTGGCTCGCATGTTAAGTGTGAAAACCAGTTAAGCCAAAGGATTAGAAGACAGACCCTGGTAAACATTTGTTCTGTATGGATGGTGAAAACCTAAAAAAAAAAAAAACTCATGATCAACCATAATAGAGGACATCAGACTGCGTTGAACAACCAGAGATGGGCTAAGAGAGGGGATTTTTTCCTGGAAAACAGCAGACACTAACTACAGTGCCACAAAAGTGTGCTGCAGCGGAATCATAACTCAGTTGTGCTTAATACAGAAGGTCTGCATGTAGCAGGTAGCAAGCTGTATGAACAACTACCTGGCAAACAGTCTGCTACAGTTTTTGGAGGAATTCCCAGATGCTTCTATTGGCTTAATGACCCTTTTACTGAAAATGTACATCATCTTAACACAGGCTTAAGTCTAGAAGCATGGCTTATGTCTGTCCCTAAGATTACTTCCCAAAAAAAACCCCAATCATTTGCAAAACATTTTTTGAAAGCTTGTTAAAGCTTGTACATTGTATGTTAGACTAAGCAGGGAGACTGGCTGCAACAATGCTGTGGGTATTGTAGGGTCAAAGTCTCTCATGATTACATTAAATCAACATGTCAGCTCATACCTACGACAGGAAATCCTTCCTTAGAATTGCGGCCAGTTTGCCCACTCCCCACTGAGAAAAACCTGTGGTGTCTGATGATCTATTGAAAAGACAGTATAATACGCCCCTCCCACTCAATCAATACGACAATCAATACATTCATTAAACAAAGTACAAGACACATCTGCTGGTCAACATATAATGCCCTGGGGTTTATTTTTTTGTGAGAGTTCTGTCACTTTTCCATCTTCCAGGTGGGACTAGAGAACCTCAAGGATAAATCATGCCAATGGACTGGGCATTCAGATTCTGGTACTGACAAAGAAAACTACTAGTAGTCTTGTTCTGTACCACACTCTTCACAGAAGAGAGCTCAAAGTATTTCCAAAGGAAGGCACCCGATACTTGTGGTTCTGGCCTTGCAGCCTTCTGGAGAATTTCAAAAGGAAAAAAAAAAAAAAAAGTCTGGCGGTTTTTTTTTCTTTTCCAGAAATTGGACTGATGATACATATACAGCAATTACTGCATTCTTCTCCCTTATATCCTTTTTTTTTTGCAAGTAACAAAAGAATGAAGTCTTTCAATACAAGGAGCATACAATCATCACAAGGTGAAGAGGTACAAAAATATTTTTTTAACATGTCTTACAAAAGAAAGGGAAGGAGGGGATTTAAAAAAAAAAAAAAAAAAAAAAAAAGCAAAAAAGATCAGGGACTCCATTTTATGAGAACCAGAGACCGAAATTATATAAAAAGCAGCAATTAAAACAACAGAAATAGTGCTTAATTCAGAAGCAGCTTTGGCTTCTGCGAAGAGACTTCATCCCTATTTTGTTACTTGTCTTGGGACAATACCAATGGAGGATCCCAGTAAATCTTTACCCACTAACAAGCCGATGCCCGAATTCGCCACCCTCCCCCCGCCCCCGAATTCTGTATTTATGTCACCATTATTTCCACATGATACACCGAACACTCTGGGACCCGAGAGGGAACCTAGTTATGTTCACAATATACAAAATACCGAGGAGTCCATAGCTACCTAACATTTACTACAGCACAGGAACCAATGAAGGTACAGTGTACAAAAAAACTGTAAACACAGCACAATAAATACATAAAACAGCAGGTTCTGCGCCATGCACATGATGTGATGACATATCTCCGCTATACAACTCTCACATCTCACTCTCACCAGTTGCAGTTTTTTTTTTTCATTTTTTTTTCCCAAGTGCAAAACATCACAAATGAACAGTTTCTGTATTCAAGTAACATATATACAAGGGTATTACAAATATGCAGTACTGTACATATAATTGCCATATTCATAATTTACACATGTTGATACCTCTTATTAACAGTAACAAAGAAATGAAAAAAAAAGCACGAGAGATGAGCATTGCAATTAAGTCCCAACAGTTGCCATGGAAACACAACGTGCCGCATTCCGCTGTCCCCTGCATTCACAATGCTACGATGCATAGCACCCGGGCGGAGCTTCCGCGCAGACGTCCCCCCCCCCCCCACACCCCCCCACCCCGGACACTACGTGACTTCCATGGCCACTGTATTGTCCGCTATACTGTTCAGCGCTGGCTTGTCTTGATCGTGGTTTTCCCTGCGGGGGAGACAAAACGGACAGGCATCACACGGTTGGACCTTTTGACAACACGCCCCCATTCTAAATACTAGCCAATTGCCTTGCATTCTAATCCCGGTGTTGAATTACAGCTCAATCCTGTCTTCATGTGCGGTTTACTAAGCAGGATACAGCCATGGGACCTGCCCTCTATGACTGTACAAAACCATGTACACACTGCCTCATTACATCATTTAACAGACACTCTTATCCAGAGCGACTTATGTTATAATTCTTACCTGTTGTCCAATTATACAGCTGGATATTTACTCAAGCGATTCTGAGTTAACTACAGCAGCAGTGCCCCAGCAGGGAATCGAGCCAGCAACCTTCTGGCTACAAGCCCCGCACCTTACCACCATGCTACGCTGCCGCCCCCCACCGCCCTGCACACCCGGAACCCCCCCCGGACCGCTCGCTCACGCTCTCACCTCGGCACCAGGTCCATGGAGGACGAGGCGGTGACCTTGGGAATCTGACAGTTTGTAGTGGCGGCCAGCTTTAAGGCAGACGGGGGGACCGCGGTTAAAGTCCTGGGTATGTGCCGTGCGTTGAGCGTGGCGATGGAGTTCACGGAGCCTCCTGCCGAGGGCACACTCAGACGAATGTTGCTCCCGATCAGGACCTGAGTAGTGGAGTTGGCGGCGCTCCCGTGGTGAGCGGGCGCGCCGCGGGGGCCGGGGGTCTGCGCGGCGGCGTTGTTGGAGGGCTGGAGGAAGGTGGAGCCCACGGCCGTCGTCGCGGTAGACTGGCTCGTGGGAACAAGTGCAGCGGGTGCAGTGCTAGTGAGGTGTAAGCCCTTGTATACTCCTGCAAGAAAACCCGGATGCAAAGCTTAGGTTGCTACGGTAACCGACACCATCTCCAACGCTGTCACTGATGTAACAGCCAAAGGGGAGTTCCAGAAGCCGCGTCGTCTCACCTGAGGCCTGAAGGATGCCATTGACTCCGATTCCCAGCACCACCTCCTCCTTGGCTTTGAACGCCATCAGCTGGTCGGTCGTTACCAAGGCAGAGGCGGCGAACTGGGCGCTGACAGAATCTAACGTCTTTGATACCAAACCCTGGGGAGGGACAGAGACACGAGGGGGGTCAACTTCAAGTAGTCAATCCTCCTGTCCACCCTCACTGACCAGCCATCGGCGTGTAATACACTCTGCCAAACTAGCAGCACAAAGATCCAGAGCCACTTACATAACATTACAATTTTTTACGTTATCCATTTACACAGGTAGATATTTACTGAGGCAACTGTGGGTTAAGCACCTTGCCTAAGGGTACAACAGCAGTGCCCCAGTGGGTGAACTGAACCCGAAGCCATTCAGTTACAAGCCCTGCTCCTTACCACTATACTACACAAAGGCGTCCCTTCGTTATAGTGGAGCAGGGGTTGAGCGCGCATCAGGGGATCACTGACCTGGGTGCTGCCGGCCGCAGACACATTGTTGGCCTGCTGGAGCTGGATCTGCTCCAGCTGCTGCTTCTGCATCAGGGCCAGGTGCTCCTGGTGCTGCTGGTACTGCTCGGCGGTGAATGCTGCGAAGGGGGCAGACGGAAAGGCGTCAGACAGGGGCAGCGTGCTGCCCTGCGGCCTGCAGCGCGGGCGTGCCGGAGCCTCACGCAGCCAGCTTCAGCCTCGAAGCAGCTGCGATGAAACCAGGAGCGATGCGCGCTACTCCGCCAGCGATCTCATCTGTGCCCGTTTCAGTCAAACCGCTGCCCTTTGCACCGAGTCCACAGAGGCCCGACGTGCAACCCTACCCTTCATTTCTCATGGATGTGTAAGAATTACAGCTTCTCCCTCACGCTTATGCGGACTGGCTCGAACAATGCCAGAACAAACCCAAGCACGACTTGTACAGGCGGCCAATCTGGTGAAAGCGGATCCTGTTGTTTTCCTCAGAAAAATGTACGCTGGGGAGGACTGCGCAAGACATACCATGCATTTTTCAGTACCATTAATTATGGAGCTCTCATTAGCCCTGTAAGACTCAACTTGTGCAGAACATACTATGTACTGAATTTTTTACAGTGGAAATCTGACATTAGTTAACATTCAGTCTGGCTTTTTTTGAAAAGTTAGTTCCAAAATACTTTTGAATACGCAGCTCAGACCCTTGTTTAAAACTCTCAGTCCTACACAGAATAACCAGTGAGTTTCTTACTGGTTATTTGTGTAGGACTGAGTGATTCAAACAAGGGTCTACTGATCTCCTCAGCTACCGTGTTACAAAATGCTATTTGCACGCAACTTTTTACACCTCTTGTTTGTAGCCTGCACAAACAATTAAATAACTGATATTAGAAGCATTTCTCGTTCCGCCTCGACGCCACCCATTCAAAACCTCCAAGTGCCTCAATGATAAGGGGCTGTTTCACTGAGATTAAGCTGAGCTGCTGAAACCCCAGGAGGCTGGATGCGACAGGGGAAGCCGGTCGCGGGGAAAAGCGTTCTCGGGATGCTGTTTTCAGTGCAGCGGGTAGAGCCGGCCCCGAGAGCACTACCGCTGGGCTTGAGAGCAGCGTATGGATTTAGCGTAAATGCACTGGCTGGAGAGCAGCTGGAGGGGGGGGGGGGAATAAAAAAAACAAAACACACGAGATCCATAGCGGCTCAGGAGGGGGAGAGCCGCTGGCGTATCGATCCTGCAATCTCATCACCACGAGACCAGGGGGAGCCGCGCTGGGGCTTCGGCCGCGTCGATGCGACCGGACAGTTTCCCCTCTCGGACCCGAACGGGTCACGGCTCGGCCCGGTCTCCAATCTCAGTCCCGAAATTGCCTTGTGACACCGAGAGGACCTGAGCCTCGCCTCGCAGCGCACCCCCCCCCCCCCAGGGAGCACAGACCCGGGATCCAATGAGAGCAACCGCAGCCACCGCAACAAGCACTAGTGTGCCATCGTTACAACTACAGCCGTCAATACCGTGTCCTAACCCGTGCATACGCACAAAACCTCTTACCCTAACTATGACAACCTGGGATAATTATGCCAGGCCTGTACAAAACAATCATGCAGTTTCTCTGACCCCTGAAATAAATGCGGCGAGCAATGCTACTTGCATTGGTAAGGTCTAAACGATTTCAGGCAAATCAAATTCCTGGCATTTAAAAGAATCTGATAACAGCGTCTTAACAGCTGTAACCGAATGAGTCCAGCATCCTAACACATGCGCAGAAAACCTCACACCCTAGCTGACGATGTGCAGTAATTGTACCAGCCCCACACAAAAACAATCGTGCAGTTTCTGACATCTGAAAGCAGAGATACAGGGAGGGTATTTCACAAATGCAGTGAGAAAAACACACTTGCACTAGCAAGGTCAAACTGACTCCAGACAAATCAATTTCCTGACATTTTGCTTAAAAGCATCTTAGCAGGGTATTAAAAAAGCTCCACCTGCACATACATGCTATTGCAGTAGCAGGGTTTGCGAAGAGTTAAACTATAAAAACCTCTCTGAAGCGTGACACCCACAGAGACGGCATAATGCCGTCCAGCTCAGTTACTCACTTGCCTCTCAAAGGACTCCAGGCACAAAGCTTCTGTTTATTTCACATTCAGGAGGGCATCTCAACAGCCACTCACCCTGACAAATCTCATGCATCTTATGAATTTGTTTAAAAAAAAAAAAAAACACATTTTAATTGACTCTCCCAGTCAGGGAAAACACAACGCCGCATGAATGCAAAAACAGGTCAATACCGCCATTCAGATGCCGCCATCGTTCCAATAAAATCTGACCGGGCCTTTCAGGGCTTTGTAACTCCCACCAAAAGGAAAATAAAAATAAAACAAAAATCAAAATGAATCCAATTCTCAGGAGGTCAATCTACAGCACAAAAGCAAGGCAAAGGAGGGGGTGTGGTGGGGCTCAAATCAATGAAACGCAGTAATGCCAAATTTCATGCTTGGAAACGTTTTCCAATTACACTCTTCAAACACCCTCTACCATTCTAATTCTGTCTGCATTTAAGATCCCTTTAGCTTCTGCCAGAAAAACAAACCTGGGGATGCTGAAATTTAAAGGGTAAGCACAAATGTTCCCCGCCCCGCACCACGCAGGGGGTGTGGGGGTCTGACTCACCGGCAACGGGTGCGGAGCCGGCGCCGCTCCGGTTTTGGGAAGAGGTACCGCTGGTTTGCGTCCCGGGATGGGCGGAGGAGACCCGGCCCAGGCCCCTGTGCAGTCTCCTGGAGTAGGTGTCGGCGCTCTCGGGGTCGTGTAGTGGTAGCGTCCGCGGCCTGAAATGTCTCCATCGACACGACTTAATGTTCAATAGTATCTGGCTGAGGTCCGGAGAGGGGTTTCTGTCCGAGGTATTTGTTTCTGAGGTACTGGCGAACTTGTCCGCTGGCGAGCGAGGGGAGGAGGCAGGCGTTTCCGGATCCAGCCCATGAAACGCGCTGTCGGAGTCGGAGTACGCTCTGTCCAGCAACACCCTGCGGGAGGAGGGGGGGAGCGTTATCCGTACGCACGCACGCGCACGCACGCACACACAGGCGCTGAAATCAATCTGTGTACGGATTCGCTTTCCACATTACGAGAGCATGTCTAATCCTATAATGCTCTCTGTAAAGCCATATGTGGAGCCGCTGTGTGGCGTTTATGTCTTAAATTGCCCGTGAACCCGGTGACCGTTCCTGCTGATTCACTTCCAAAAGCACCCGGCGGAACGGCACACGGCGCTCTTTGGACTGCTTTCCCCCGAAGAGGCCAGGAAACAGACCCTGGTCTCTGCTGAGTAAGACGTGATGCTTACAGGCCGTCCCGCCTGGTTCACTCACTCCAACTGAGGGTGAGGGATGCGCTCTCAGCGGCTTGGATGGAATCGGACGGTTCCTGGTTCGGCTGTCACTCACCTGCCCCCTCGCCCGACGCGTCGCCGTGCCAACCCCACGCAGCGGCGGGGAACGGTCAGGGTGGTGAGGCAGTATCGGTAGCGCACGTCTCCCAGGCCGCCCTCTGAAGGACCGCACCAAGGCCAACCACCACTTTGGTCCAACCGAGACTGCCGGAGCAGAGGGGGAGACAGAGAGAGAGTGAGGGGCATGACATTACATTACAGGCATTTAGCAGACGCTCCTATCAATTACAGGTTTTTACAATGTTATCCATTTATCCACCTGGACGTTTACTGAGGCAACTGTGGGTTAAGTACCTTGCCCAAGGGTACAGCGGCAGTGCCCCTGTGAGGAATCAAACTGGCAACTTCTTGGTTACGAGTCCTGCTCCTTCACTACTATGCTACACTGCCGCCCCATCAAGACACACGATGCGAAAATGAAATTTGACAGTAAGGATGAACTGGGAACGGGGGGTGGCACTTACAGCATAATACTGACAGCCCGCCTTCCGCCGGAAAGCAAAAGGACCATCGGGGTCGCCCTCTTCCTCCGCTTCCGAGGATCCGGACAGCATCTGCCGGGGGGGGGGGGGGGGGGGGGGGGGGGGGGGGGGGGGGGGGGGGTGAGACAGAGGGGACAGGGGGGAGGTTACACACTGGCCAGGGCTGGGGGGGTCCCGCTCCGCAGCGAGGGCCGTGTCACCCACCTGGGAGAAGGGCTCGTCGTCCGAGCTGGGGAAGTCGTACTGGTTTAGGTCCTTGGCGTTGAAGACGGAGGGCCCCGACTGCAGGGGCGCCGAGGCGGACAGCGGCGCCGCTTTGGGCTTCTTTTCGTACTTCCTCTTCGTCCGGACCGCCTCCGTCTTCTCCGGCTGCGGAGGGGGAAGGCAACACACACACGCGTTAGATCGCGCAGGTGCTCGTCTGGCTTCGTTTCTTCATTTAGCAGACAGCGGGAAGCCAGCGCTGCTCCACATCCTCACATTCTTACTTTCACATCTGACCGCAAAACATCTCAAAGGAAGCGCATGAGGGTGGAGCAGCTTTTAAATGAGATGTATATGACTAAAATGATGGCGTGAGATAGTCACCACTCTCTCCAGATCTCCGCACTGGACACACCTGCTGCCTATTCATTTCTCAGGCTGTCCAAGTTGCTTAGCAGACGCTCTTATCCAGAGCGACTTACACAGGTTACAATTCCTACATGCGATCCATTAACACAGCTGGCATTTACTTAGGCAGCACTGAGTGAAGCACTTTACATCACCTGTATCCCAGCGAGGAATCAAACCAGGACCCGTACCAAAGTATTCACCCTCTCCCTCTGAGCAGCCGCCAGTGGGGGCTGGGTTTGTACCTTAGGTTTGTAGTCCTTCAGCTCCATGTGTTCCTGGTGCCTGTAGTGGCTGCTGGGCAGCGGGATGATGGGAACTGTGTACAGCGGCTTCACCAGCGCTCTCTGGGCCAGCACCTCCGCCATGATCTCCCCGCCGAAGTCTGCCATGCTGTACCTGAAACAGCGGGGGGAAAGGCCATGCTAACACCAGCCTGCGAGGCAGCCAGTACACCCATACACAAGCAGGTTTTAATTTAATTTAACATGGTTTCTGGACCATGTGTAGTGTAGTGTACTTATACCACTACACGCAAATCTAACTAGGTTCTACTGGGATCCTAGGGACAGATACTGAGCAATTCAGGGGGAAAAACAACTACACTGTCAGAATTACTTTAACTGTACAAAGGGAATGCATTTAAATCAAGTGTTTATTACATACTCACTGCATTGTATAATTTTAATAAATGATCTCATTAAGGGCATTTGCACCCAGAGACTTTACTAAGATGCTTAAAAAAAAAAAAATCATCTTAACATGACCGCATCACAATAAGGTTCTATACAGTCTCACAGAACACACCTCAACACACTGCATATGTACTTATACATGACACCGTATTTAAGCCAAAAAGAAAAGCTGCTGAAAGCAAATTAGCCTGTGTTCCTAAGTTAAAAAAATAGGATTTAATTAGAAAAAAAATAGATTTAATTTACATTAAGTCAGATTTTTACTACAATAACTACCGCATCTTCAAGGTTACACAGGAAGAACCAAGCTCAAGTACAATGAAGATGTTGCTATGGTTTCATACCCGAGACCTTTCGAAACCACCACTCCAGCCCACTTACTTCCTGGAGACACACCCAAGATGTTCAGAAGCGCGTCCTATTTTTAACCCAGAGGACTGTCTATGCTCGAATCACACCAGTCCACAACCAGGTGTTAACCTAAATGGAGTGTTCTAACGATATCAGTTCATCCTTTGGCCTAGCAGTTTAATGAGCATATTTTGGCCTAGCAGTTTAATGAGCAATGCTTCACATCTTACCCTACTGGGAGTATTAGATTCCTCTCTTCACATATGAGGGAGAGATTCATTTTCGTTTGGTGAGATGACTCATTTCGCTTGAGGAGTCATCTGATTCGGAGACTCACCTCTTCTCCATGATCTCCAGCGTGAGGTGCAGTAGCTCCCTCTTGCTCTTCTCCCTGCGCTTGATCATCTCCAGGATGGTGACGGCCCGGCTCAGGTCCCTGCGAAGCTTCAGCATCTTCTCGTACGACGCCTCGTCGTTCTTACGGTTCTGGAGACAAAGGCACGGCAAAGTTACACACAGCAAAGTTACAAATCGCCTTCGTCATACACACAGCGAAGTTACACACCGCAACCCAATGCCCTCAGTCACCCACAAAGCAAAGTTACACACTGCTCCTATTGCCCTTGATCGCAGTTACCCCAAACCCACAGTCTCTCACACACACACACAGTCTCTCACACATACACACAGCCACAGTCTCTCTCTCTCTCACACACACACACACACACACACACACTCCACAGAGAGGGGCCAGGGAGCAGCCTGGTTTTTAACTGCACTGCGTTTTAATGAAACGCAGCGCCCCAGCGGCGGCGCGGCTACCTTGCGCGTCTGCATCTTCTCGGTCCTCCTGCGGAAGGCGACGTAGGGGTCGCTGGTGCTGGAGCCGTCCCGCTTCTCCTGCTTGACGGTGGGGATGAGCGAGGCGCCCTTGCAGCTCTTGCGCTTGCGGGCCCAGTACTCGAACACCTCCCGGATCAGCTCGTCGTCCTCCTTCAGCAGCAGCTTGGCCTCCTGCAGGGTCACCATCTGCAGGGGGGGGGGCAGAATGGGGCTCACCGGGGCGCCCTCACACACAGACACCCCCCCACCAAAAACAGCCAGGGGTTCCCCCTCCGCGCTGCTAACAGGTGGAATACACTGGCTCTGTACACACTGGCTCTATAATTTGATACCAGATATTATACAGCCTACAAGAACGAATATGCAAATGGCACCCTGCATGTACAATGAAACATCAGTGCTATAAACAGGGACTCGCTGCAAAGAGACCTGCTGTCACTCATTTTCACGCAGAGAAAAACAGGGAATTTTCTCTCCCAGCATGCACTGTTTTCTGTCTCTCCTCTACGAAACTGATGAAAGAATAACTAGATTTTTATTCACATTCTGCCGATTGTCAAGCGCTTGAACACCGCTTCAAGTAATCATTATTGACCTGACGGGGCGAACGCTCCTCTCATCTCCGGCGTGCGTTTAATTCTCTTTGCCGTAAGTGAGCTGCTTCCCGCGACGGGGAAGCGCGTTATACTCCACTGCGGCGAAGAGCACCAGAGCACAGCGCTCGCGCCTGAGGACCTCTCTCCACTGTCGGATCGGACTGGCGCAGACAGAGGAGTCAATTGTGCGATATTAACGACGCCGACGGCCACGGCATTACTCCACTTTATCTAATTAGAGCTGCCGAGCGGCTGCGCGCAGACAGGCGGGAAGCAGTGAGCCGCGGCGAGGGCCTGGTGTTGGGATTGAATTACCGCCCCCGCTTGAGTGCGGTGGGTATCTGTGCCGCTCTGATTAAGTGACCCTTGGGGGGACTAATTAAGGCTGTTAAAATCAGGCACGTTCGGCGGGTCGCCGTCGCGTTCGGTTAGCGGATCCCGCGGCTGCCTTCCGAGGCGATGGGGGGGCGGGGGGGCTGCCGCTACCTGCTGCCCGCTGCCCTTCTCCAGGCGGTCGATCATCTCCTCGAACTGCAGAGGGCTGATCTCCATCTTCTTCTTCAGCTTATTCAGAAACGCGTCGTCCTCCGAGTCCAGGTCGTAGTCCGGCTGCTCCGTGTCCAGACTGAAAGCTGTGACACACACAGACACAGTCGGGCGGAAATAAATTAATGTATGGAAATAAGTTAAGAGTTACTGTATGTCCACTGTGAGGGGTTAGAGGACATTCTAGCCAACCCTCGCTGTGCTGCAGACTGCATATTCTGTTCTGCATTTACTCCAGAAAGACATCTGAGCAATGACATCATTTCTCAATAAATGTATCCCAATTTGCTTATTCTATGGCTTTACAACAGAAAACATACAATCCATCACTTTAACAGTTCACCTACAAACACACGATTAATTAAAAATGATACCAAATTTCCATGTTCTGCAACAAATTCATTGTTGACTGAATAGTACAAATCACCAGAAAGCTAGAGACAAATGTAATTTGTTCATTTCTGCTCTACAAGGGATGCAATCCAGTTTATTAATGAAGTGTGTAATGAATCAGAAGTCCTCCAATCTTGGGATTCCAAGTCAAGCGTTCACTGTTTCCTACCCCAGGGTGTAAACATCTGATAGTATCAGTGATGGCATGAGGAGTCCTGAAATTATCTCACTGAGGGTACAGTGTGAAAAAGCATCAAACTGTCACATCTGGAATCATGAGCACGCCCTTAACTGCTGAGCCAATCAGAGAGCAGCAGGGAGTAAGCAAGCTGAACTCAAACATGAGGAAATAGGAAATAAAAATTGTTTTGGGGAAAGGTGGTTATCTGTGCTACTCCAACTGATCAGTGACAAGCCACTACAAGGCTGAAAACGGGTAGAAGCAGAAGTTCAACTTAGTCAGCAAAATACTTACTGTGACCAAGCTTTTCTTTTTTCCAAAATGTGGGACTAGCTCGGTGGTTATGTAATATCCACAGCCAAGAAAGCCAAGCAGAGCATGGGAGAATAGCTTGAGCACTAGGCCCAGGTTCAATAGCAGAACTGACAGCCATGTATGCCGGCTCTAAAATTACTCCTTTTGGTCCAATGGCCAAGGTGGCTGGTAGATGAAAAAATTCACCTGCCTGACAGATATTACCAGCCAAAATGAAGCAATGACAAAAATGAGATTTCACAAATGGTGAGTGACACTGGTCCCTACAAGGAGTCCTTACAGTGAAAAAACAAACAAAACCCACAGGAATAGGATGGAAAGGGGCATGCATTCAGACATGTTGGGTTATACAAGGGCTCTCCTGAATAGCCTAGTTGGTTGTGATCACTACAATGGCTACCAGCCCTGCAACTTTAACCCTCCAAAGGAAACCTACCTGCACCTGTGAGTTAGTGAGATGTTAACTTCAGACACTGTATGTGTTCTACGTGTCCATGAAAAATTAAAAACAAACTCTGGGATATCAACGCACCTGCACCAGGGCACACCACTGTCTCATATCTACCTGTAACGTAACATATTAACAAGCCCCGCGAAAATTACAATAATGTCAAAATATCAAACTGATGCACTGGAACGTAGAAAAATTACATTTAAGCGTATCATCTACTTGGCAGTGAGGTGGTAGAAATAATACTGAGTAAGCTAGCTGCAAGAATACACAGCAGATGGGCATGACGTTGTGAAAATAGTAAAATAAAATACTTGTGAAAGTAACTGATAAAGCACTTCCCTGACACTGAAGACGAAAACATCCAGCCAAAAAACAAAAAAAAGCAAATGAGAAACAATCAAATAGACAGCAGGGAGCAGTGAATCTGTTTCGTGTGTCATAAATTTGTATGATAACATTTAAAACCCAGTGGAAGTCAAATGTAATGCTTGCAATGCTAAATCTTTCCTTTGTAACCGAGTTTAAGATTCCTGCTACATTTTGCTGTTTTCAATGTGTCAGCAAAGGCAACAGTTTCAAGGCATAGTGGCCCAGCTGTGACCCCCGCTGACTTCACACATCAAATCAGTCAAGGCCTTTCCAGACAGCATCTACACCCACTTTCAATTTCATCAAAATCAATGCACACTGACAAATTAGCCACTAGACTCCACAGTGCCTATATTTGATGTACGCCCAAGAATATTCTCTTTGAGGATGGCAGGCTTCATTACTAGTTCATTTCAAACCAAACGCACAGACTGAACTTGAACTTCCACATCGGGAATGCCATCTCATTTCCCATTGGCTGTGGAGTCTAGGAGGTGTGTCTTTTACAAAGAGTATTTCCACAGGGATAGGACCTCCAACTCCAGAGCAGAAAGGGGATTACATTACATTGTCATTTAGCAGACGCTCTTACGCAGAGTGACTTACATAGATTAAAATTTTTACATGTTATCCATTCACACAGCTGGATATTTACAGACTCAAGTGCGGGTTAAATACCTTGCCCAAGCATACAGCGGCAGTGTCCTGGTGGGGAATCGAACCAGCAACCATTTGGTTACGAGCCCTGCTCCTTACCACAACGCTACACTGTGATTACAGGGACGACCTGCACTCTGCCCACTCTCTGCTCCCTTAGCAGGAGACTGCTCTGTCCAGCAGTCAGTCAGGGGGAGACGTACATGTTAAAGACGACACCACCTCCAACCAACTCACGGGCTCCCTGCTGGACAGGCCGGGGCACAGCCTGAGACCTATTCAAACTCTCAAGCTGGGCGGCGGTTCGGCACCTTTCACCATGACTTGTATGCAGAACACAGAATTAAAGCCTGCAGACGCTGCAGTCCTACCGGGAATAGCCTCGTGCTGCTAATTAACACTGAACCTTCGCATACAGCAGACAATCCGCTGAACAACCGCCTCAGCGGGTGGATTCAGAGAAATTCATACTGCAGGCCCGCGAATGTGCACGAAACAGCAAACGCCTGTGCTGACACGCTGCTTCCGCCGCTTCTCCTTGGAAAGATACGAAAGGTTTCACTTGCAATTTGGACCCCAATCAGCACAGTCACAAAATTCCATTTGCATTAATTTTACTTTTTTTTTTTTGCACCATGCGCAGACTGCTCTGCAGAGAGCACAGCGTCCTTTAAGCAGAACCGTGTCGTCCAAACTGCCAACAGACCGCACAACTTCTCTCTCAGTTTCCCAACCTGCACACGAGGCTACCACTCATGCTTATCCCAGGATCACACACCCTGGAAGAACCCTACAACCAGACACCACCGCCTGACCACTCCAAACCCTGAGTGCAATATAGTGACACATTCTAACACCCAATATAGTCTATGCTAGCTCTTAAATCAGGCATCATGAGCACATGGGTTATTCTGCAAGGTCATTCTGCTCTTTAAGATCACCGTTTGGCATTATGCACATCAGCTCTAATAGCTTTTCATTAGACCGGAGGTGCACTTTATGAGTTATGTATATTGCTCTGTGGAATAATCTAATACTATGAGTACACAACAATAACTGCTGTACGCCGATGCTCAATCGCTGTGTTACTGGCCGCACTGATGTTCTTACAGCCAGTTTCACCTGTAACGGTTTTAACATGTTGCCATAATGGCCTTTTAAAATGGCTGCAGATGAAAGGCATCCATCAAACAAACAATAATATCCAATGAACCGAGACCGATTTGAAAACTTGAGTTCATGTATTGCTAACAACGGTGAACGTGATAAATGTAGCTTTTGCACACACGTGATTGCACAAAGCTGTATAACGGCTTTCACTGATTAAAAGGGAACAGAAACCATTAAAAAAAAGTCAACCGTTACAGTATTCAGATAGTGTGGGGTTTTATGCTCCAAGTCAAGCCAGCGGTTCCAGATAACTGCGGATCCATTAGTGTGTCAGGCCGCGCGCACCAGGTCAGCAACTTGTGCATCCTGCAACACGCGGGGTATTACGCAACTGGAAACGCACCCAGTGGAACGGAGAAAATAGCTACTGCACACGCAGCAATTTCACCACCGGCTGCCCCTCCGCAACTCCGATCCCTCAATGATCGCTAACATAATAGGCCAATCTGGCTCGACGGGCCCGCGGTGCTGCCGGGCCACGCTGGTCCGAAGCTGTATTCTTTTGGATTTCCCCCTGCATCTCCGAAGCCAATTTTGCCGGAGACCCATCGCAGGGAATGAGCGTGTAATTGCCTACCCCGACTTCACTGCTGCTCGAGCATGTCATTAGGGAATCAGGTGCGCGAAAACAATCATTCTCCCATTTTCCCCCCTAACCACATATGCAATCTAAGGATGCAGCACACAGCACTATCCACTGCAGTACCATTCAAATGCAAATTCCTATAGACTGCAAAGAACCATTTCAGATTTGTTGAGCAATCGGGTTACAAAAAAAAAAAAAACGCTAAAAATAACCACGTACATTTTAAATACAACTTGTCATAGCTAAGGCTAAAGGTTCATAAAAGAATAACTGTTTGCAATCGATGTGCATGAAAGCAATGCAGGGAGAATCCGGATACCTATAGATGCTTAATACTGACTGTAATGCTGGCTATAACACAGCCCATCCATCCTTGCTGTAAATGTCTGTTCAGGAGACTGGCTGCAGGTTTTAAACCCATGGTTTAGCATGCATTAGAGCCCTGTCTCCAGCTCTGAGGGAGACACAGGTGCAGAGAGGTGTCCTCCAGGCGGAACTCACGCTGTATGTGAGTGAGCTGCTTTGGCATCTTGAACTCCCCGGGGTACAGAGACTCATAGTAGGCGATGTTGCTTTCTGCCTCCGGAACGGGGATGACCATGTTATCCCGCTTCTCTCCATAAACCTGCTGTGCCGAGATGGCCCGCTGGAGATGGTGTTCCTGCAGGAAAGGAGACAGGGGGAAAAGGCGTTAGGAAACACAACACAGACACACACACATGCATGCAGACACACACACAGACAGAGACACACACACACAGACACATGCACTATAAACAGTCTGGTTTTGAGTAATGCTTTAATCGAAGCCAGGGCTGCCGGTAAAATCAGAGGGTCTCTGGCAATAAAACTAGCTCAAAGCAGAGAGGAAAATAAAGGCAGCCAGCTTTCGGTAATGCTGTAGCACCCATTGAAAAGCCCCAGGTTTCTGCTCTGTCAAATCTAATTGCTTTAACAGTGACTGAAGAGGAATTTTTACAGCCCAGGACATCGCTGGGCGAAGGCTTGTCTTCTCTACACAATCCAAGGTTTATGAACTCTAACAGGCAGTCAGAGCACCAGCAAGGCCTTAAACAGCATGGAAGTCAAATTTAAAACCACTTGCTTGTGACATAACCGCCTTAAAACAAACAGCAATACACGGGCACGCCGGTACAAAGTTGCTCTGTGCTTGACTCAGTCATGTGACTTTTGGGTTTGCACAGCAATTCTAACTAGAAATTTTAACTAGAAAATATACTGCTTCAACTGTCAGTAACATGAGAGCACAGAATACTGGCAGCAGTGTGGAGCAGTAGTAAGAAGCAGGCCTTGTAACTCAATGGCAGTCATGTCGATTCCCAGATAAACCCTGCTGTTGTACCCCCAGCAAGATACTTAACCTGAACTGCCTCGGTAGAGATCCTGCTGTACACATGGATAACATGTAAAATTTGCTAGCTACGCAAGCCTCTCTGGGGAAGATTATCTGCAAATGTAATGGAAAAGAATCAACACCAATATACTTTTAATTACGTTATTACCTTCAATGAGCTACCCACTACTGAATGACCAAAAATTAGTCACTACAATTGATTTCCATAACAGGAATATATTTGCAATTTTCCACTTCTACATTAGCTGTCACGAAATAGGAGAGAGCTCATATTTTAAATTAAGAGATGCCTCGTTACTGTTACTTAAATGATGGCACAATAAACAGTGGTTAAAGTGACCTGTGAATATCTGTGATGCTGTCCATTCTCCACCACTGTAATCCTACAGACAAGATTACTATCACAAGCAAGACTACACAATCATTCCAGACCTATCCCAGGGTTCTCAGAAGCACTCTCCCGCATTTACTTTCAGTGATGTTTTGAGGACAAAAGTATGACCTTCAAATACTCGTTTGTTGCAATTCCTGCGAGACTGGACTACTCTGAAGATGGAACATCGAAGGGAAGTACTTTTCCAGACACGTTACTTTCAAAACATCTGTCTACAGAGATGCCTGCTTGCGGCTGCTCTTGGCAGGAAATCACAGCCACTAATGACTTTTAGCAGCAGGCTAAAATTACAGTCTAGCAAGGCTATATGTTAGCAATACCACACACGCTGACATTGCTAAGCCCTGATACTAAATGACATCAAGCCACTTAGCGAGAAAGACCGACGGATTTCACCAATGTCAGTTTTGCTCACACACAAGGCTGTTCAATCTGGTTTTAAACCCTTCTGACCTCTCGTCAGCCTTGAACGCTTTGCAGAGGTATGTGGTGTTAAAACTATCCTGCCAGCTGAAATGAAAGTTGGCTTCTTGTGAGACAAAGAAAAGCTGAGCTGTGCTTCAAGCAAAATCACAAACGGCGCAGAGCCCTAACATTTACCACCACGACTAAGAAAGCGCCATGAAGCTGCTCTCTCTACATTCTTAAACTCATACTTTCCTGACTGTTTCATCACAATTGTGGAACGACTGCCGTGAAGGCTAAACGAATCCCATTTGTTGTCTATGTATCGACATGGTCATTTACCGTGCTGTTCTTATGTTTGCCGAGATAAGATGACAATGGATGGGAGCACAAGCAGACGGCGGGCTGACGTGGGGATTGAGTGATGGGAGAACTGCAGGAGGGAGCACATAAAGGCATCTCTTACCCTCACCATGACAACACCTCATCCCATTACAGCTTTACATACATTTTAACAACTAAGCATGGGAGCTCAGCTCCTCTTCCTATCTCACTTTCCTTTCACATTTACATTATTGTCATTTAGCAGGCACTCTTATCCAGAGCGACTTACATCAGTTACAGGTTTTTAGAACGTTATCCATTTATGCAGCTGGATATTTCCTGAGGCAGCTGTGGGTTAAGTACCTTGCCCAAGAGATACAGCAGCAGTGCCCCGGTGGGGAATCGAACTGGCAACCTTTCAGTTACGAGTCCTGCTTCTTCACCTCTCTGCCACACTGCTGCCCCAAAGGCTGTCCACTGCATGGAGGCCGCAGACACAGGGACGCATTTATGGAAGCAGAGCACGGAAACCCCCCCACACTGCCCATCACGCCTACTCTGCCATTTCCACGTGTGAGAAAATAGGTACCCGCTTGAAACAAATCTCAAACTCTATTGGATAAGATGCCAGTCAAACTTAATTCCCCTATCTGCAAAAATAAATTTAAATGGCTAGCCCTGCAAGGATTAAGCAAATGCCTCAATTTAAATGCCAGTTTCTTAAAGAATTGGACCTTTTTTAAAAACCAACAGTTCCATTATTTATGAAGCCTTCAGCTGTGAATTGTTCCCTGGAGCTCAATGAGGTGCAGTGCCTGTATTTATTAACATTAACGGAACTCAAACCGGTGACTTCCTGAACGTACTGGTTTTAGTCTGAAAGTACCATCCGGCGATGGAATACAGCTTTACCACTGGAAGACTCTTTGCCCTTTTGTATGCCTACAGCCACTGTTTGGAATGCAATGTCTGGAATTACTAACTGTCTACACTAAACTGGCAATGGTACATCAGTGTGCCAACTACAGCTCTTTTTCACACTACTAATCCCACAGTGCACCAGGAGAGCAGACACCGAATGGAGCACAAAGACAGATGTATCTAGACTCGCTGAGCAGCTCAGAGTCACGCAACAAGTGAAAGGATGTATGTAAGCAGTGACACAAGGGGACCCTGCTGTTATACCCCCCCCCCACCCTGGCGAAACGAGGCCAATCTGGGCTCCCAGTTACCTGATGACACAGCTGGGATCTAACCAGGGCCAAAGGGCTTGGACTCTTAAGCTTCCATTCGTATACATTTACCACATTTATCCTACTTATCCTACAGAAAAGGTGCAAGCAGCAAAGCTGAACAGACAACCCAAGTGTTCCAAAGCCACAAGTTATTACTGTAACATATGGGACACAATACTGTGGTATGAGGCGGGCTGAGCGTCCGAATGGAGGCTGTGGAACAGCCAAAGAAAGAAACCACTGAGGACAAGCACACCGCAAAGCAAAATCACATAATTAGGCATTTTAATCCTCAGCTCTAAACACACGCCAAAAAAATCCCCACTCGTGACAGTGAGGGATTTCTCTTCCCCAGGGTAATTAAGCACCTGCTCCCGCCACAGAGAGCTGCGTGAGGCTGCGGGTCTGTTCAGCGCCGCGGTTCCGAGGCCTCGGGTCTCAGACGTGGGCACGGTGCCGCTGGCGGGCGGTCAGCGCGGCCCGATCCCGCTGCGGCTTCAGCGCAGGGGTTAGCTGGCAGGCTGAACTCCACACCTCCCCGGACTGCCCAGCTGAATTCCCCCACATGCGCAGGCCGGAAAGGCCAGCGATGCTACATCAGCGCTCACACAAGATGGAAACCATGAAAGTGATTTATGCATTTACACCCCTGTGGAAGAATGAAACTGACGGAAAAAGCTCTGCATACATGTGACTGATGTGTTTCAGCCACATTTAGTGTCGGAAAAGACCACCCTGCTCTGACTTGCCATTAAATACGCACATTCCACGATGAATAGTCTGGTGTCCAACCTGAAGTACAGGACCCAAAGCATTCATTTAAAATTCAGTAAAGGCAATTTGGGAAATTAGGAAATACAGGCAAATGACACTGCAATGCACTACACCAGTCACTAACTGAATACCTCTCCTCTAACCAGAAATGTCTGTCCCAGCTAATACAAGACACACTCGCTGGAAAGCGACTTGTGGAACTGAAAGAGCTGGGGGGAAAAAATGCCAACTGGATAAAGGACAGAATGAACACCATGATCCAAAACAGGAAATGCATCAAACCCATGTACCACGCTGCTATGCGTGATTCAAAAGTAGACCACACTGGCACGCAGGGGCGGGCTAACGCCATTCCAAGGGATGTAAGAGGAACAGTCCTGTGTTTTTTGTCACGCTTCCAAGTCATCAAGTGCAATCCTGTGACACTAAGTAACCTTGGGCTGAAAGCTGGAACCATGCCTCCCTTTCAAATAATCCCAAAGTGGATCCAGCCAAGGTACACGGTGAAACGATTACCCTCCCTGAGAGACAGCACGAGCAGGCTGAGCGTAAACAAGCAGGGATGAATCACTACGGCACACACGCGCGCATTCTCTCTCACACGCACGCACGCTCACTCACACGCACGCACGCACGCGCACTCTCTCTCTCACACACACACACACGCGCGCACACACACACACACACACACAAAGGGCCTGTGTCTGTGATACGAACCAGCACACAGACCCATGAGAACAGGGGGGAATGAGCCAGCAGTCTGGGCCTGCGGTGTATTACGCCAGCCCCCCCCCCAGGCCCCTGTTTTATGCGCTGACAGGTTCACTGCCCTCCTTACACAATCCAAACATCTGGCCCCTGCTTCAGTTGTAGCACAAATCAAACACACGTGGCTGCATAGGCTCGTGTCAGCGAGGTACTCCCCCGGCTGCTACAACTGCCTCCATCTATTCACACAAGTGCCCCACGTGCAACGTCTCCAATGGCATCAACAGTGTCAGCAGTACAGCTCATCAACAGCAACTAGTACTTCCACAATATGCGCCTACTACTGCGTAAGACAGCATCGCTAAAGCCGCTTTGCTCCATCCATGGACCTGCTAAACAGGTTCAGACGTACAGGACGGCCTTTTTCCTGTCTTCACATTTGACTCAGTATCATGACCTCTTCATCACTATAAATGTACAGAAGGGATCCCGAACAACCTGTTCGCTTTGAATTCTCTGCCAGCCGTTGCCTACAAGTCTCAACGTTCAGCAATCTCCCAACACACCCACTGGCCAGGTGTTCTGTAGAAATGAAAACTGACCATTTGACAGCCTTCTTTGTGTCAGCATGAAAGGTAACACTGACGACACTCTGGAAGAGCATGGGACATAAGCCACTCTTTTTGTCGTCTCCTAGCTACGATGTATCGTTACTCAGATTCCATGGACCAACCGACAAATTAAGGTTATTTTCATGCTTTTGTCATTTTGTTCCTTTTTGGAAACAGGCAGAGAGGAGAAGCCGTGTCTGAAGGGGGCTGAATTATGTCTATTTTGCAAATGTGTATATCACAGGACATATTTTTAATAAGCAGCACTTCTGCAGGCCATACTAATAAAGAGACTCCCACTCTGTAATTCATATACTTTACGTCTGGGTTTTGGATTAAGGTAAGGCATGGCCTTAGAATGGTTTGGGTGATGAGACAATTTCATCCAGTTCCATTGTTGACCATGTAAACTGCGGTATGAATCTGTGTACTAAAAACAGAGACACACACAAACCATAACACCCATATTTAGCACACCAGCTGTTGACATTTGTTGTGTATGCTTTTTTCCCCTCTGTTCAACCCATAAACAAACACAGCGCTGAAGCCAGTCCTCAAAGCCGGCTTCAAAGCCACATTGCGTGACGCCGTGAAGAAGGCCTGCGTTCACCACGACAGCTGGCGGACCCATCGCCGTCAGAGAGGGGGGGGTGACGCAAAACATTCGCACGCCAAAGCGGCACCCCCAGAGACATGGCCCAGAGAGGAGAACATGCGACCGATGCATGAACTGGAGGTATGGTCTGCTGTGCGCGTAAGGAAGTGATTAGGCGCACAGGGGACGGACCTCCCTAGCATGCTCCGCTGACACACGCTGCTATGAACTCTGGGTAACCCCGACAGCCCGCTGCGTATGTCACGGCATGAAAATGCAAAATGCTAATTATTCACAGCTGCCGCCACACTGGAGATATGCGAACCGCTGTGCACAATGGGATTTTCCTGCAGTAAAATGTCTTAAAATCCACAGGGAATGGACAAAATGTTGCAAAATGAAAAGCAGTAAGTTATCTTTTGTTTATATAAGCGCAACCCAGTGGGCTAACCTACTGAAGCGGACGTTGGCTTCAACGAAAAATGACACTGATCTAGTTCAATTATGTCCATTTCAGAATCCACACAAATATGGCACCATCAGCTTTCCGTTTTGAAAATTCAGCACTTCAAATGATGCTGTGTAGGCGAACTGCTGCCAGAGACACAGAGATTCACTGAAGCAGTAGTAGACACTACTGGACACGACACAAAGTGGCCTTCTCCACTGCACTGATTAGAAACGGTTCAGACGTTCATTACGGTGCAGGTTAGATTCCGTTATCAGGCCCGGGCAGTTCGAAGTGGCTGCTGCGAGAGGCAGGTCTCGCAGAGTGCAGCGGCCTCTTTCTGAACCCGGCAGATGAGGTTCCAGTCCTTACGCACCAATGACAAAGGATGGCAGCCAGCACAATCCGCACAGGGATACCCGCGGTGCAGGGCTCAAGCTCTTCACGTCAGGCTAATGCTAAATTCGGACACGCAGACGATTCCACTTACAATGCAGTTCAAGCCGCTGGATGGAAATCACACGGTCTGAAAGCTTGGGGCGTCAGGGAGGCTACTTCCTTCATGCCCCATCAGGCAGAGGGGCACTGGCCGAAACGTTACCATCACAGAGCTTTCCGGCCAACAACGCAAGGCCAGATCCACAGCTGTACAGGGGTTTATGGATTGGATTCGTATTCTTTATGCACACAAAGCACAAAAGTAACCACATACAAACCAGGAGAGCATGTCAGAGTCTTATTTGACACTAATTAAAAACACGGTCCTGTCAGGACACAGCTAACATTCTGAATCAGACACCGATTGATCATAATGGCCTATTCATTAACTGGAGAAACACTGCAAACCTCTGCACTGCAATCACGATGCCAAACTTCAACACCTATTATACAGAAGGTTCCATTTCCACTCAAAACAGGGATCTGCAAAAAGCACTGTGATCCCTAATGTAAATTTATTCCAAACGAAAGGCGTTGAAGAATTCTTACTCCAACACTGTTTGGTTTTGAAGGATAAGCTTGATTTTGAGGAACAGGCAGCTCCAGGGACTGGTGCCAGTACACCTGAAGGAACTGTGTGAACAGCTGCTTGCTCTGGATATTGTAACACTGACATCATCACAAGACAGAAGTGCACCGTATTGGCTATGCATTTCTTCAGTTCGGTGGCTAAACTGCTCTGGGACACAACCATTTATGACGCTGAACCAGAGTGCCATAGGAAGCAATATCACAATTCAAAATTCATCAGTGCCTGTGACACATTATGCACGCAGCAATTCACATTATTTTATCAGCACTCTGCTAAATGCCTTTGTGAAGAGCCACCATACCATTCTGAGCAAGCACAGACAGAGCAGCAGTGAATCTATGTTGAAACTAGTAGCTACTTGATTTTGACACTGAACCTACCAGTATTATGATTGGGGGGGTTAGGAATAGGGCAGAAACCAATTCAACCAGCACAAATCAAAATTAGAGACTTTTTGGCACTGGTCAGCTAAGCTAGTAGACTGAAATCTCCACAGAAATCCACCGAATACAAAAAGTCAATGTTACTCACATGTACTAAGTACATATTTCCAAAGTCAACAGCAAAACAGAGAAAGAGGTCTGTCAAAATTACAGATATCATATGACAAAAATTACACCAAACAATTTGGTTCACACAAACTACACAACCACTATTCCAAAGCAAACCTGTCCAATGTTTCCTACATGTTTTCATCTTACCATCTGAAGAGAATGTGGCCATTCCTTCTGTAAGTCTAACTATCTACTATCTACAGCGCATTCAGCTTCGGTGCCCGAAACCTCAATTTCGGGCCATGTATGTGGACTGGACTGAAAGATATCGTAAAGTGATTTACAGGTTTTAGCAAATCCACGCTTGCTGATGGACATGATCAGCGAAAAAATCTCATGCTCGGTTTCAGCCTTTTACGCTTGGATCACCTGTGAATGAACAGCGGTACACAACACGCCACCGTGAATAACGGTTTATGGAGCACAGTCCACCCTCGTCTACTTACTGTCATTACTGAAATGTAGGGAGTCAAACAAATTAACTACCAAACAACATTAATGGCCAATAAACATTTCCAACATTATTGCCGTTGACCAAAGAGGCACAAAACATTCCTCCTCTAGCTCACACTTGCACGGTGCTCCCCATACACCAACTGCGTGGATTCCCTCTAATGATGCAAGCTTGTGACTCAGCTACTTAGACCACACAAAAGACTTCTGGAATTACCTGCAGGGAGCTAAAAACAGAAAGATAGCCATTTCAATTTGCTTATGTAACACCGCAATGTTTCAGAGCATTTATCAAGCGAACGCATTAGTTCACTAAGACAAATAGGGGATATTTCCAGTACCTGGATGCGTAACTTGCAGGACTGATTACATGCATGCTGATACACAAACAGAACTAGCTTTTACTGTCTGTGGGACACATTTTACTTTACATCCAAATAAACCTAATCTGTCCATACATGCAGCTTGACATAATGCTTTGTATGAACAACATTTCAGCAATACTTTGTAACAAGCGTATGCCCATCTGTTCACTGTGTGCTGTGACAGCGAGCACTTGATAACAGTTAGCTGCAGCTCCCAACAAAGGACAACCAAAATCTGTGTGTAGGTCGAAGGGCAGGTTTAAAAGCATGCCAAAAAAAGCCACCAGTAAAGACAAACTGTTGACTGTTGTTAATAAACTTTTCAAGGCTGTGAGCAAAAATGTGAAGTCAACTATCACATACGATGCAAAGAAAAATGTTGAATGTTAAAATAAATGTTGGATACGTGCAAACGATTTTTGTTCAGACATGTGCCACACCATCAAGTGCTGTTTGCTGAAAGAAATTTTCAGAGACATGGCGACAATCAGTAGCGTATTTTTCAAAAGTATTTCAAAGAATACTGCAACATATGGCGTCAATCATCTGATACTCTTTCATATTGTGGTGCAGGACATTTAGCTTCTGTGAGGATCGTTTTTATTTTTGAATTCTTACAGTGGTAGTAAGGAACCAGGAGAGGTCTGGTAAGGCAGGATTCTATCAGAATGTAGTTATCAGCTGATACATCAGCACACCCTGTTCTGTCTGCCAGCAACAACCCTAAAAACATTCTGGTCAAACTCTGCTGAAACATACGCATTAGATATGGTGTTTTCAACTTGGCACACGGAGCTATGCCATTTAAAATGCAGCTCACGGGAAAAAAAATCTCAGCTCAAACATCAAACTGGCCTGACCTCAGATGTCATTCATGAAGTGCAACTATTGGCCTTCTGCCTTACAATTCCATCACTCAACCGCAAAGATCGATGTTCGCGTGCGCGGTGTCGGGTGTGTGTAAATTTATGAATGTCTCCCTGCCAGTGTACAATGCTGGTGCGTGTGTATCCAGATTGCTGATGAATGACATGCCTAGAGGGGAGGCCCAAACAGCTTCGCAGAAGCAGAACTCCAAAAACCATTACCTTTGCAACGAAGTGCAAGTCGAGGGAAAATAAAGAGGCAACAGCCACCAGCTGCAGAAGCCCAGTACCAATCTCCTCTTATGCACAAAATTAGCAAATGTGCCATTCACTTTCAAAACTTGGTCAGAGGAGGTTGCCTAATATGCTACCTGGCTGATATAGTTAACAAGAACTGCAGAGAATAACCTCCAGGCCTTACCAGTGTACAACAAAATGCAAGGCAAAAACTGAACTGAAGAAGGGGTTACATTAATTAAACATTCTGCACATTCAGACAACCAGCCAACTTACACCTTGCAGGACACAGGACATTGGAAGCCACAGCACTAATTAAAAAGCAACTGACATTGTGTTTCTTTGTCCCTTGCAAGCAATGATATATTCAGGCTTGGCAGTTCTGCACAGCCACACAGTGTTACCAGCCCTGCAGTCAGCGCCTGGCACATGACTGTACCTGTATCAGAGACCCTCGAACTGGGAAAACCGCAGGTCAACAAAACAATCAGTCATTTTTACATGGGCTTGCCAAGACCTCACTGCACTGTCTGTCTCACTACCACATCCTGTGACACTGGAAAATGTGCACAACTTGTACGGTTGTAAGCCTCTTTCCATACAAACCCATGATCATACAGCATGTTACTGCATGGCTGCGAACTTCAAAGCCAATGTCTGGTGCTGTACACTGAAAAGATGGAGAGAAAAGAATGTATACAACAGACAGGGGGGGAAAAAATTTATTTTTCCCCACCAACCAAGCCTTTATACTTGTCTGGCAGCCATTTCACTATATTCAATTACTATACATCTCATTCTATACAATTGTTGTTTTAATTAATTTTACTTTTAATTAAGTGTGCATTTTCCCAAGATTTACATTTATTATACATCAACAGCTCAGCTTTAAAATGAAGCCAGACAACGACGACGCAGCCTTAATCGTAACAGCTAGCAGCTATGTGCAAATGAGTTGGCCTTGCACCTGCATTCAGAAAGCCACTGTGCATATTAACACATTATACACCTGCAGGTGGATCAAAAAACTGCAAATGACGACATGCAAAATCCCTGCACGCTCCTGTGAGCGATGGCTGGCTCTCCTCCACAGCAGCTACCATCAGTCTTGCACAGATAACAGCAGAAGAAAGAGCAGGCATCAAACATTTTAGCACAGACTGTACATTTACCTATCTGGGCAGGTTAGCTGCAGGCTTTGACTTCTATTCAATGTAGGCCTATACAACTAGATAGACTGAGCACATTATCAGCCTTGGGAAGAAAAGACGTACGCTAGGACTTAATGAATGATTAGCTCCTATAATATCAACATTTAGTGGTAGATACAATGTGCGCATTTATATAATAAAAGTGTTGGACTGTCCTGGTAAACATGGTTAGGATGGACTCGATTTCTGTTACGCTGACATGAAGCATTCATCGTTCACAAACGCCTACATTTATACACTGCACAGGTCTGAAGCAGCAAGGAGACAGAATCCACATCGTTTCAAGAAACCCTCCTGCTGACAAGGCTGAGTAAAATCCCACTCAGTGCTGCAGTGAAACTGTACCACAGTTTAGTGCAGTTGCCCATTTCACAACATTTATCACTGATCAGAGACACATCATGAGGACCTTACAGTATTAACAGTGCAGAACCCACAGTACACCCCACAATCAACACCTGGCTACTTGATTCCATGAGACACTGGTCTAATGTAATCATCACCATCCACACAATGCTTTGCTCTTAAATAAGACTGGTTAAGCCTCATATGGAATACCTGTAGTGCAAAGGAGAAAGATGTTCTCGCTCATCCTGCTTACTCAGCTTTGCATCCATCTATGGCAAACTTTATTTGTAATATAAAGATTTAGCCCAGAGGTTTACTTTTCAGAGGAATGTCACCTACTAGGATAAGTAGACTGTTCCCACAGACTCAACCTGGAAATTTGCTTTCAGACAATACAGGGTAGTCAAACAGACTGGGGTGCCATTAAAGGCCAGACACACACTGCCCATCACTCCCCGAGATGAAAACGCAAAATGCCCACAAAGCGGAAGTTCCACACATTCTGCTAACACTGAATACTGACTTAATGAATAGAGCCAGCTCGCAAGGTAAAGATCTGAAGAAATATTACCCCTCTGGAGATTCTGCCAAGTGACTAAATCAATCAACGTCGCGTCTGGGCCTGGAAGCCACTCGTTCCCATTACAGCTGCCGCCCACCGCCCTCTACTCTACAAACGCCATTAAACACATCAGACAGCTGAACTGAGAGGGTGCCGAGCAGGAAACCAGCGTGCCGGTGTCTGCGGCGAGCCCCGAAAACCTCGCAAGGGTGACAAAATGCCCTCTTAACGCAGGCAAACTGCTGGCCCTTACTGCAGTGGTCCGCCTCTCAGACCACTATACGACAGAGCTCTTCCCACTTGAAGGTTTGCCCTGAGTGCACCGTATGGAACTTCAGACAAAGTTAATAAAAACCATCTGAAACACAGAGGAGGGAAGGAGTCCAAATTTCAAGTTGCTGAGACAGCTGAGACAGCTACCTGATCTACCTGGGGGATGCTACTCTCACATCAACAAGAACCCCAGCTCTAAATAGGACAGACCGACCCAGTGTGGGAAACCGACCAACAATCGCTTGGGCAGCTAATTTAGAAAACACTGTGCATCAGCAGCGTGTCCTGGGCTGAACTCCCAGCTAATATCAGCCATCCAGGATGATTGAGGGAGTAGGTGGATGATGCATGGTAAAGCAGAAGATATTCCCGCTCCTCATCACTCATCTGAGCAGCAGAGCGGAAGCCGCCGATTTCTCCGTCCTCTGACAGGGAGGAAGGTCTCGTGCACAAGCCGTGCAAGGGAGCGCATTAAATACTCCAATGATAAGAGTCTGGTGTGGGACTGCCGATACTGGGTGGAAAAACACCCCAGATCCTGCAGAAAGGGGATGAAGTAGACCCACACTACACAGCCGAGTTGAGTGTTTCAGGAGATTAAAGGCAACCTGAGGGAAACAACCTTCAACCATAACAGCATCCATCAAGACGAATGCTAGAGATGTGCACGCTTCAAAAATAGTGGAGTTTTAACCGACAGCATATTTACTGAACTGAGAAGCACCTTCGTTCATTAACATATCAGAGAAGACAGCACTGGCCATACAACATAACTGTCTGCACTGCCCGCATGGTGAGCAAGTCAGGATTAATATGATGTATATTAATGCTGCTGAAATCTACATCACACGAGAGCAGGAGGATGCGAATTAAGAGATTTCACATTGCAAGGATTACGCATCATTAAATCCCTGCCCGAGTTTCTTAAATCAGCAAGATGAGCCGAGTCCAGCTGACACGAGTTCAAAAGTTCACCCACCACACTGGGCATCAAAAGCAGCAGCACGTACACCTTTGACAAATTCACCAGGACGGCAGGGGAAAAAAAGAAAGCATCTCCTCTGTAGCAGGTGCACCTGCGTTTTGCTGAGGGACATGACAGGATGTTCATTCACACTTGTGATCCGCAGTGTCTACTGTGAGGGACACAGGCTGGTAGCGTGTGGCCACAACCGGAGGAACCACACACTGTACATCTGTGATGCATGCTATACATAAGGTTGCATGGGCGGCCCTGTGGGATTCTGCCCCACGCACACAGCTCCAAGCACCGAACGCCCTCACCACATTCTTAGAATCAAGGAAACGTTTTACGGACTGAACGGATCATTAAGAATAAAAAAAAGAACTTTTGTTGCAAACATTTTAATGAGTAACAGGTCTGCCTGCTGCAACCATGGCACGCGCAGCTCCACGCTGCTGCCCAGGGGATGTGTTATTTTGCTGACTCAGCTGTCAGTGCGTGACACAGAACCCATCATGCCTTTCTCTCCACAAACCAGGCTGGCTCATCAGTGCTGGTGCAGGAAGCCAGTCCTTTCACGCCCGGAGCTGTGGACCAGCCCCAGCCAGCAGAGACCGGGATCGCTTAATCTTTCTGTGCCAGTCAGCTCATGTTCCTTTCATGAAGGCAGTTTAATTATACATTCAGACTGCATTTGGTACAATCAGACAGGTATGGAATTTGTGCGTGTACATGTTTTAAACGGGAGACATCCACCTCATCAGCTATGCATAATTTCAACACCGGCATGTATCTACACTTGGTCAAAACAACTTTTGTAGGTGCAATAAAAATGAAACTGTATGTTCAAGCATGGACAAGTCAATTTTTCCACAAAGTCCATTTCACAAAGTCCTTCCATTTCTGAAAATCACAAAAGCGATGCATACATGGGTGACTTCTTTTTCATAACAAAAAGGAAATAAACTCTCACTCCCACACACACACACACACACACACACCGGGGGCAGTGGGTCACGCAGTCACGCCAGCGCACACACCCACCGCTGCTGCGTCGCTGTATCCAGGCCAGTGCCTCCATCTCCACTGTTGTTCCCAGATATTATGTAACACAGTGCATTTGAGGGTAGTGCAGATGTCCTGCTGACAGCCACCCCCCACACCCCCCTCCCCCCAGGCCCCGTGCTGTGTGCCAGGGGCCTGCCGGAGCATCCCTGACTCAGCCTCCTGACACACTGAACCCCGGCACCCGGCCGAGCGCCGCCGCGGGAACCGTCGCCCGGGTGACCGAGGACGGGGCCTCCGCAGACGATCGTGCGGCGCCAGGGAGCGGCATGCCCACGTGCAGAGGCACGGGCAGGAAGCACGAGGGTCACACATTCTGGGGTAGCATCTCTGGAATCCACATCCGCTAAAACACCTGCATGGCGCTTCCGCTTCCAGGGACAATTTACCAGGAGAAGATGCGACTGAAAGCCTGCTTCCCCTCCTGTGCTTTCCTGCATGTCTTCAGATTTAAGTCAGGCACAGCTCTTTCAGCGGATGACCTGCAGCACCTATGAATGCTTCGCGTATCGGCAGTGGAGGGCAATGGTCTCTGCCGAGTGAGTAACCATAAAGTGCTCCGCTGCGCAGGAGCGTCACTTACGCAACAGTGACAGCAGATTAAATCAAGCGGCGAGCGTGCTTGCAACTCGCCATCGTGGACATATGTGGCACACGCTGACGGGACATTCACTCACGTGCACGTCACTGCGTTTCGCAACTTCCACAACGGAGTCCTGTGAAACAAGCTCCAGACAAACGGCAAGCTGTGGGGACGCAAATAACCACTCAAAACGGAATTCAATAACTAATTTCACATTCTACAGATTAACCAAATCGAAAACACCCTCACCCCTGCCCTTGAAACACGTGTTTCAAGAATCTAGTGTACCACGGAATTATTCACCATTTGCACCATCACACATTCACTCCTAAAAATGAGAAAATGCATGCTTGAACTAATTTTAATGCCTTGTGTCTGATTACAAAACATCAGGAAAAACATTAAACCTTATTGAAACAAATTCAACTATAATGTATCCCTACTTCTAACAGAACTCAATCCCTTTAAATGCAAGCATTGAAACCATAATTTGCTCTTCGTACATTACTACAGCCCAGTGAAACTGAGAATATCTACAACCCGAGCCACACAAACTCTGTCGTGTGCTAAAAATAAAACCTAATCAAACTCGGACAGATCAGAAACTTTGTTATACTCAAGAGGCAACCTGCGACCTTAAAAGTGAACTGCCCATTTCTCCTCACCTACAAGCTTGTGCAACCTTGAACCACTCCAACCATATATCCATCATCCCGCTCATTACAGTCTGCCACTTCCACGGCCCTTATAATTTAACTGCTTGTGTGGTTAATCTACATTTCTTGTCAATTCTTAATGAACCACTTTCAAATTATGAACTAATTTCACAGAGCTCAGGGAACAGCTTAGACCAGGGATGCAGAGAGAGAAGTGTGACCTGCTCTTATGCTAGAACAGGGGTCTTATGCCGTACAGCAGGAGCACTCATCCTGCTACAAGGAAAAACATGCTTTCTGCAGGCTCTTTTCAGCAGACCCACCCATTTGTACCTCAGAAAACATCATATAAGGTTCCACCTCAAACGAGACACAGAATACGCCCTTGTCAGGTGAAGAAATTGAATTCCACCCTCCACTTTAAAAGACGAGCCTATGTTGCCTGACGTGAGCATCTGAATGATGCCGTGAAACTGTCAGGGAAACTCAACCGTATCGCTGCATGACATACAAAGACAGGAATGCATTTCATGTCTACACAACATGCTAACGTTCAAAAACACGCCACCCCCCATTAGATAAGACCAATCTCGCGCTGTTAAAGCAGCATTGCACGCAGAACGAGTCTCACCAGCTGTGCCAGTGATCCGTTCCCAAATTTAAGTCATCTAAAGTACCACTGAACACAATCTCTCCAAGGGCTGAGGATTCAGATAGTGCAACAGTGGGCGTCTGAAAGACGAGTGAGGCAACAGGTGGTCTATTCACCCTGTCCCACAGACTCCTAACGGGGAGAAGTGGCTCTGCAGGAAATGGACCGTTTCAAAGTCCAGCTGGCAGGTGTTCTAATGCTCGGTGCTGCTGCCTACACAACTAAGCCCTGACAGCATACACAGACAGCAGCTAAAAGCATCCAATTCACTCTAAACGCTGCTGTCTATACAACTACGCACTGACAGTGTGCGCTCTGACAGGAGCTAAATGCAATTCAACAATACAGCCTCGAGTATGAATACATATGGTTACTAAGAAACTCAATCATTTTATGGGGGGGCTGTGCAACACCAATTCTACTCAGCTGTATAACTGTTATACACAATAATGCAGTCCATGCAAGCCACACCGGCAGAGTCTTGTAATGGTTATGGAAATGGGTTTGTGAGGAAAGCATTCCAGGTTTGATTCCGAGGTTGGGCATGGATGTTGCACCTTTGTGGTATAATGCGGATGCATCCCTGGATAAGCTTTTGCACCGAGCAAAGATCGCGCATCATACCAAGAACCGACCAGTCATCTTCAAGTCTGTAGTGAACTTGTACCTAAATATGACCCTGTGGAGCTAGTGGTTAGATTAATGTCATGACAAGAGTTATATAAAAGACTAAGGGATGGTACACCTGAATGAATATTCCAAAACAGTGCAATTCTCTACTGTCAATTCTGGACTAAAAGTGTACTGAAATGTTACTGGTTCGCCACCGTGGTTTTTGTGAGAGGCCCAACGCTTAACTTCTGTAAAGCATGCATGTTTTGGGTTTAGGCTGTTCGATGAGGACGATGTTTTCGGGACCGTACATGGTATGATTTCGGCAATGGAAAGGAAAGTGATCACAACGATATACAAATCACCACTTCACACTGCCTAACAGCCAACACGGAAACAGAGTTTCGGTATGAAAGAGAAATGATTTCGTTTTCATCTATGTCTGAGAACATCCATGGCACCCACATGCAAGGTTATTTAACCGCTGGGCGACTGATTCTGAGTTGGCGTGAAGAAACTCCTGCTCATCGTATGACAATCCATACTAACATATCTTAACCTAATTGTTGACGTATAAACACCACCGAAACCACTTCATGTAAGAAGTTACTGGGTAAACGAAGAAATGCGAAAAAACAAAAATCATTTCTGGAAACACCTCAACGGCAACAAAATACCCCGAGTCAGCTTTCCCATTCGTGTTGTTTCAACTTCAGTCAGATGTGTCAATCGTGTTGCGCCTCTTTTATGGCAGGTTATAAACACACATCGCTAACCCTATCTACCTACCATATATTACAGAGTGTGTAAAATTTCACACTTTCGAGATGCAGATATGCTAGCTTTCTCACGCGTCTGAAATTTAGGCAAACAAAACAAGACAGACAGCTACGAAAATGCGTAAAACGGACACAAACAGAGGTGGCTGAGGGTGCGAGTTTCCGAGCGAAACATTCCGTAGCCAGCCAGCTAAACACTCAATAGCATGGGTATAACGTTAGCTTGCCAGCTAACTACCATAACATAAATGAAAGCCCATTAGCTATGTGCTGTATTCCACTTGCGAGGGCCCTGGAATATCGTGGGATACCTGTCTTCTTTATTATTCTAAGGATAAAATTATCCAGGTTACATTGTGGTTGCTAAGATTTAGCAATTGTTTAGCTAGCCGAACACGTGCGTGCGCTTGGAAAGCCATTGCAGCTTAGCTGTCATTTTTTTGCTCCATAATGCCCCAGAGCGCTGAGGGTAGCGCGGCCCTTTCGGCATACTAGCGCCCCCTGTCGTCATTTACGTGCAGCTGCACCAACACAAGGCCCATCCCAAAGCAAAGAGAAAGTCAACAAAATGGCGGATTCGAGCATGGTCACGTGACTCCTTTGTACTTTAAAAACCATTTCCAGGCAAAACAAACGGCTACAACCGACCCGAAGTACACCAATTCGCGCTGATGCACTGTAACGTTTGAGAAAGATGCATTTAATTCGACGCGGCGCGGCGACTACGCGGCAAACTGGCAGTCTTTCTGTAACAAGAAGAAATGGCGGCCATTTTGTGCAAACTTGCGCAGACAAGAGGGGCGCCCCTCGTATTGTGAAAATGTGGCGAGATCAATAAATGCAGGTTTTGGAACTGTATAACGTACCGATTCCTCCTCTTTCTCCATTCCAGTCGGCATCTGCGGCACTGCCCGGTTAATAGAGGCATATTCGTGCAGGTCGGGTAAGTCCTCGCAGCGGAAGACGGGTAGTGGCTTGGAAGCGTCCAGCGCCCGTGCCCGAAACGACAATTTACTCATTTTTTATATTTCGAGATGCAGCATAAATCTATCCGATCCCCTAAAATTCACAACTGTCCCAGTTTGAGTTCTCATGGATGGGTCTGTGGCGTTCTCCAGGAGTCTATTGTTCGATTGGTAAAAATATATATAAATGGCGATGCGAACGGAGCCGGGAAGGCCCGGATCTTGGTCGCTCTCTTTCGGTCTCTTTTTTTCAGTCACTCCGCTCACTCTCCCTGGTTCAATACGCCATGGCCAACATGGCGGACATTAAAAACTCTCTAACTCTCCGTTCGCTCCAAGCGGCCCAACCCCCCGATCACGCAACAGCCATTCCCACACGGTCCCGCGCGCGTGCGCGTTCGCGGCGGTGGGGGGAGGGGCGCGCCTCGTACGCGTTCAGAGGAAACCCTCCCTCTCCCCGGCTGAAAAGCAGTGCGCGCCTCCCGTGAACAAAACGAGGCTCGTCCCCCTAGCTTCCATATCATAAACAGCAAGCCTTCACGCTGGGAGTACCACAACTCCCTGCCGCTCTGAAACTACACAGATGTCTTATGTTCTCAGTGATGAATTAATTTGTGAGGATCCAAAATGCTATTTTCATTTTGGCAGAATTCTATCGCATTTAAAAATGAACGTTCTTCGAATTACCAACTTTTAAAGGCTAATTTACACAGGGCATCTGCAAACGGAGTAAGATGGTAAGGTTAGCCATCGAAATGTTGTAGGATTATTAGCCTACTTGAAACACAACTTGCAATCCTTACGTAGCAGGTACAAACTCTCCCCAATCGGAAACCGACTACAAAACTAACTATAATACTATCATAACGAGTAGTGTCAGCTGTTGAACTTTTAAGTATCCCACTAAAACCGAGAGATGTTCATAGTGTTCTCCAACTTTGTTGGAAGTGTTGTTAAAAATAACGAGGTCGGACAGTAATAAAGATTCCGTTTCTGCCGGCAGATTTCAGATGCAACCTGTGCGCTGACATTTTCAATCGCCCAATCTTTGGAAATGTTGCCCTCTTGTGGTATGATTTGTAATTACAAGAGACTTTTTCAATCGGCAGCAAATCAGTTTGACTATAACGGTCAGAGAGGAACAAAATAGACTGGGTACGGTTCCAGTGAAACCAAAACTGTACAATGGGGTCAGTCGCCTGTTATTATAACAGATCAAGAGGATACAATTTGCCGCATGGGTGTGCTGTGCTGTCCAGGAAAAACAATCAACCAATAAATTTAAGGACCCTCATTATTAGTTTCCAAATAACTGACAGAATTACCTGCAAGGTCTAACTATGTTACCAGAGTATAGGTTTTTGTTCCAATTTGTTTTTGTTTGTCTTTATTACATTGTAATGTTAATATATGTTATTATAATACATTTCATAATAGTTGTTTTTGTAATTGTGTTTGTTCTATCTTGTTTCATCGCTTGTTATGAGTGTTGAGCGCTCTGAGCAGACAGACATGCGAAAGGTGCTGTAGGACTCTAAATAAAGTATATTATTACTGTTGTGTGGCAGTTTGTTCAGCTGTTTGGGTGGACCATGTCTCATTGTATGTACAGTTCAACCAGAAATCTATACAACTAGTGCCATAACAGCCTACATCTTACTATCAACATACAGACAATGACATGTAAAAGCACCATTTTTTATGACTGAGGAGTTCAAGTAATGTCATGTAGTCAGAAAATTTCAGACAGACATCACTTGCTTAAGTTACACAAAAGAACATGCCAAAGCCTAAATTCTCAAGGGTAGAGTCCAGATAGCAATCCAACACAATGTGCCCATGAGAATCCAGATAAGAATTAATCTGTTGAACCAGAAACCTGGGGGGAAAAAAATAACAGTCCATGGCCTCTTTGAAGAAGTTTCCTAGCATGGAGCTGTAAAGTTTGACAGCTCAATTCCTACATCTGAATGATTTCTGGACTAAGTGATAACACACTCATGAAGCCTTTCACAATTGGCATTTTCAAACTCCCCTTGATTGTAACAACAAGGAAACAGTACATAATTCTGTGGATTCAAACGAATCCGGAGTTCGCACCAAACTTCTGTCAACTTATGCATTAAAACTAACGTTCCAATGTGAAATGAACACCAAAAACTAACTTTCCATAGATGACAACCTAATTCATCACTGACAAACGGACTGCCATTGTTATTTAGTGATAAGGGGGGAAACAGTTCTTTTTTCCACCTACAACCTCTATAGTAATTACTGGCCAGGAAACTTATGACCTTCCAATAAACACATTCTGTCACTTTATTCACTCCACTCTAAGGAAATGCTGAATTCAAATACTTTGCCACATTCCAGAACAAAACAGTTCTAACTCTTGCACACTGTCAGGCCAGCACTGATTCCTCTCTACCAGAAGCACAGCAGATGCCCACGAACACAGAATATACAGGACCAAGCAGCTTACCTCTTTGGCCGGAGAAAATGGATCCTGCCATGTTCGTACTATATTCCCAACACATGTGTAGGAATTCCATTTGTGTCAACCGTAGAAAAAGGTCATCCAATGAAAGCTTAAAAGGGAGAGAAGGGAAATGAACTGTCAATGAATTATCAATATTTAGCAAACCACTCACAATGCACACCGGACTCATAAATGGCCTGGCACTTAACAAATTTAGCCTTTTTCATTTTCAAATGTGAACCCTATATACTATAGAAATTCCCAACCCTAGACCTTCATGTGACAGCTTATAGTCAGCAGCATACCACAACCTGCCCTCCCGGCTACCTACAGTTACAATAGGTTAATTTTTATTTCAACATGTGCACCAAAACTGACATACTGCATCAGAGCACTTCATAAATTAGACTCTCTCTGCATTTACAGTGGTTCAGGGCATCACCTGCACTATGTCTCTTGTATACTCATCCCACACAGCACTGCTCACAACTCTATACAATCAACTGTACATCTAATCATTCCCTATTAATTTTAATGTAATCTACATTACTCATTTTAGAATAACACATTAAATAAGCCGTGAAATATCTTTACATGAACTTTTAGTTAACAAGCACACCTCCAGCTTCACTTCTCCTCAAATTTCTCATAAAGTCAAATCCACACTAGCAATCAAGTCACAGCTTAACTTACCCTGACTGATTGAACCCAACTGAAACCAAAACTTCTGCGTACAGCATCCTGCCCCAGTGCCAGTACTGACAAACCCTGCTATATGCCCTTTAAGGGCAGATTATCAGCCAAACTGTGTGCCTGTGACAGTTTGTCTTATGCAAAGCAGCCAGCAGCTGGGACAAGTGACTGTGCAAACACATGACTTTCCAAACTGCTGCTCAGAAGCCAAAAGAGTCAACCATTTTGGTAGGCAGCACCTCTACACACTCACTGTGAGGTCTAGCTGCATTCGCATAGAGCCAGACCACATTATTTTCTAAATGACAGCCTGTGGTACCCAAAGACTGTGGGTATAGCTGTTCAGGTCAGGGCTGAGCGCAATATATAATCTTCTTCCTGGTGCCATGTCATTGTGCATGTTTCCATGTAGAGACTGCTCCCTACGCCAGAGGTCAGCTCTGTTGGGAAGGAAGGTGGAGTTAGCCCTTGACAAGTTTCACGGTTAGAGGCACAGACAAGTGGACTGTACCTAAATATGGTTAGATAGCAGAAATCTGACACCACAAGTATAATGTCTGTTCTTGTGTCCTGTCAGACTGCCTGCAACATTTGCAATACATTGCTGACATTTAGCAGATGCTGTTAACCAGAGCAACTTACAGGTTTTGATAATGTTATCCATGTATACAGCTGGATATTTACTGAGGCAATTGTGGGTTAAGTACCTTGCCCAACGGTATTTGGAATCTGCCATACCCTATAATTGGTTTCCACTATACATGGTTTGATCTGTAAAGATTTTTTTTCTTGAGCTTCCAATTTGAAGCTAAATATTAGATTTTAACAGCTATATATTTGAAGTGCTAATCAGACCAAACCTGTAATAACCCCCTGGCAAAATATTCAAATCCCAAGTAACGTCTCTGAACTTAAGAAGATAAATATCACACTATCAGCCCAAGAAGAAATCTTGTTTTTGACTACTAACCTGTAGACTTAATTACAGAAAAACCTAATTCATCCACTAAGCTTGGCTACTCTGGAGCAGAGCTGAACTTACAGAACCAAAAATATATAAAACTGTCAAACAATAAAACACTAACAGTATGAACTTTCAGTACATGAACAGACTGGTTATCTAGCAAACTAGGCACAATTCCCCAAATGGGCATTTCAGCTCAGAACAAAAGGTGAGGTACCCGATTTCAAATGTAACACTTCAGAACCTGCTGTTACTATATATGGATATGTTTCCATAAATAAAATACATTAAACAGGGTAAGTGTCATTCAGAACACCCTGTCCCCAGTGTGCTGATATTCTACTATGCAACACTAAGTGCTTTGCACCTCCCGTTTTTCAGTACCTTTTCAGTACTGCACTCAGCTTTTAAAGTGTCCAAGTTGACAAAAAAGTTCTTTGTAAAGGTTATGATTATGCTGATGATGGGTCATTCCAAAATTTCCTTCACAATACAAAATTTCATTTAAAAATATACTTCGCACAATTTTCAAATATGGATATAAATATGTTTTGATGTACAATTTTTCAAAACAATCCTTTATGACATGAAATAAAAATAAGGTGACTCGTTAATTAAATCAAATGCAGATTTCTGGCACTGTGTAGGTGAGAATGGCAGGGCACAGTCAGTGTCTCAACTAAATTCTTTAAAACAAATATCCTAATATGACTTGTCTTAATTATTTACAAGTGTCTCCTTGATAATCACCGCTGTATAAGCTACAATGACATGGAATAGTCAAGGAGAGAGAAACTTCACCTCACAAGATGTCGGCTCACGTTTGCCTCCTTCATTCTTTATTATACTCTCTCAGTGTTTTAGAATCTTTCACAGTGTAAACTGTGGGATTGTCCGTTTACAAGCTGTATCTCTTTGGTTAGTCTAAGGAAGGCAATCGTAAACTCCAGAAGTTGGTGCTTCTACATTGGCAGCAAGAACCTTTTCCCTGCTATGTCACCTGGCATCCAGGCAGTTTTTTTTTTAACATACTCGCTGGTGTGTGAGAAACAAATTTACATTACATTACAGTCATTTAGGAGACACTCTTATCTGGAGCGACTTACATAGGGTACAATTTTTACATGTTATCCATTCATACCGCTGGATATTTACTGAGGCAATTCTGGGTTAAGTACCTTGCCCAAGGGGACAACGGTAGTGCCCCATTGGAGAATCGAACCAGCAACCTCTTGGTTATCAGTCCTCCCTCTTTACCACTACGCTATACTACTGAGGTTCAGCGTCAAACTCTAAACTTTAATGTATTACACGGCACTGCACTCAATGCACACTTCTGCATGCGGTGAGCGACTCCAAAATAATATCTCAGCAGGGTTATGAGGCGGGGGTGAGCGTCAGCCTTTAGCAGACTCTGCTGTGCCCTTCAGTGGGATACCAAAAGCAGCTGGCCAATGCAAGTGAAATACACTCAGGGAGTAAGGCTGAGATTCTGTTCAAACACAGAAAACATTTCTGAGAATCACCAATTAAGGGCTGGTTGGGGGAAAAATGTGACCAATGAAATGAAACCGACGGGCAAAATATGAGCTGAATATAACAGCTCGTGGCATTGCAAGAAAGGAAACAGCCCCGCAATGGTCAAGATTTAAAAGCTGAATACAAAACTCATAAAACAAGCTTTCCATTGGCTGCCAGTGAACTATTCGGTGACCTAAGACAGATGTATGTGTGTATATGTTTAGAGACATTCTCCCTGTTCCCTCCTACCCCTATATTCCATGATGATCAATGCTTAAAAACCTGCACAGAAGTACAAGTCTACCTACTCGTAAGGCCTTACATCTAGGCTAACAACACTTACTAATGTAGAAATACAGAAAATACAAAAAAAACTCAACAGTATTACTGCAATAAACCCCAATAATAACCTCAATAATGAGTGGAACTACCACGTCCCGTCTGTCACTGACCATCTGTAGAACAGGATCTTGAACATGATACCATGCCAAATGAAGTCATGTTTAGTTTATGACTTACATGTTCACTGCCAGGGGGTCTACAGAAATGAGCAGATAATATGCCTGTCATAAATGTCAAAGAGTTGGCTGCTGTCCAGCCTACGAGGCTAACAGATGTGTACTTACACTTTCCGAAAACCCATTACAGTCTTTGAAAAACGATCAGTATTCACACGCTGAAATGATCAATTAACATGTGCTGGAACTTGAAATCAATTTGAAAAGGTCAATTATTTCAAAAGGAACCTGAGTGTTGGATATATTAGTCATGGATCTGACTAAGGCTGGCAGTTACAAATTGCTCCATCCAACCATTTTCCTGGCACGTTACTCTTTAACATCACAGAGCAACCCTTGGCTTTTAACTTTGTAAAGTTTGGAAGTGCTTCCAAACAGACCTGGGACTACTGCTGCCCGGGCCCGAGAGGGAATGTTCTAGGTCTGGTGCCAAAACATGACACAGGAAACGTGGCAAAATCACGACAGAGCATTACTTCATACTCAGCTGTAGCATACTGGTAGATCCAAGGCAATGAGAGTACAGGGAGAACAGACTGGCAGCAGATCGACATACATCAGCAAATGCCAGTAAAGCCATGACTAATGGTGAAAACACTAACCCGCCCAGACAAAAAAACGATGACTGGGGGGGAGAGATTGCCTCATTCTTTCTATTTGCCAGCACTTCTGGGGGTGAAATCACCTAGGTAATAAATGCCAGCGCTGGAGTGCCTTTTTTTCCCTCATGGTGACGTTCATTTAATTAGCTAAAACCTCAAGAAACTGCATTAACGGGGAAATTAGCATTTTTAATTAGTTGTCCTTAATTGAATCCACCGCTGCTTCGCCTGGTTAGCTCGTCACATTTCTGATTCTTTTAGTGTTGATGACAGTGCTTTGTTATTAACACCTTTTATGAAATCCAGCCCAACTGTTGTGATTGTAATTAAGAGCGGCGGCTCTCCGACAACGAAGCTATGATTTGCGCTTGCACACCAGAGACATCCAACCAGTCGTGGAACAAACAGATCTTCAGTTAGGATAAACAACAAGCTATTTTTTAAGTCCACAAAGAAATAAGACTGTGATGCAAAAGCGGCTGACCACAATTGCTGCTCCAGGAAGCAGCTGCCCATAATTGCTGATCTAGGACCAGTTTTGCCATTTATCTCATAATGTTTAAGGTTACATTTGTGGTTGGGGGAAATCTGAACCAAGATCAGCATTTACAGGCAACATCTGCCATTTTTCATAGCGAGGCCTGGTCTTGCGCGCTTCCCAGGCCTTGGTGATGTAATGAGTGCTTTTGGATGGACCTCCTCCTGATCTACAGAAAACGGAAGGGAGGCAGAGGAGAACTAGAAGCAGCTGTGGATTATTAATGCTCTCCATCCCCACCTCTCCGGCAAGAGGCAAAAATGATCTCCTTTCACAGTTTCACGAGAGTCTGCTACCTGGCAACCTGGAAAAGGGCCCGCACGCTATTTTAGCTCCCACGTTTCGCTTTTTTAACACCGGACAAAGAAAACCAACTAACCATCTGGATCTTCTTCAGGTCAGCGACTGCTGGCGGCCAAGCGCTCAGCGACCCGGAGCAACCAGAGCCATGACTTCTGTCCAAACAGAAAACAGCTGATTGCTCTTAAAGTTGGTGAATAGGAATGAGTTACAAACAGACCATTTATCAAAATAAAGCTGCCCCTCCTTCCACCAAACTTTGAAGTTAGGGAGTAAATTAACATATACCAAGGATATCTCAACACACAAACAGGAGACCAACAGGAGAACTATGGATGTAAACTCAGTAGGCCAGGTCTGTCAGCTCTCTTTAAGCAGACAACAACCTCAGTACAGGGGCCTCATTTTGTTCAGTTACAGCCGTCAGAAATTAAATCAAGTGCCTAATTGCCAGGGCTGAAGAGTGCCCTCCTGGACCACTTCCCTTCAAGATCAGAAGAATCAGGTACGCCTGCCTGCGATCATTTGAATGTTTAATCATGTACGGGGCTGATGGGAGGGAGAACTCCACTCTGTGCCTTTCCAGGCAAATGTAGGGGAACCTTTCAATCTGTTGAATATTTGTGGATCTCCGATCCTGCTAACAAACACCTGGATCTTTCAGGTTAACTACGTGCAGCTGCCGAGGGGCTGCAGGGCCTGGATTGCGGATAATAAATGATTGTGGTGTGATTTAATGAGGTACACGGCAGCGGGGGACTTGTGCTTACAAGACACCCCATGTGAAGGGCTGTTTCTTACTCTATTGCCGATCTTCATTAATTCGCCTTTTCCATTTCTTTAAATGCAGCAGCCAACAAAGGTATGGCGGCTAACAGATACAGTTAGTAAGTGCATTAGACTGGAATTACTGGCCTAGTGTGGCGATAACCACATAACCATGCTGGAGAAACATTTTTCTAACAAGAAAATTTCCATTACCACTATTTAACTATATCTAAGTACTAGATTCTATTTACCAATATTTTCTCGAGATTGCTGCTGGACTCTCACAGTTCTCAAATTTGTTTGCCAAAAAGCGGCACCCATGAGCCTTTCTTATCATGTGAAAACACAAGACGACATAAAACAATTTTATTATGATTTCAGAATATTCTTTTCATTGAATAAGTGTTCCTGGCTTTGTTTCTTCTGAACAATGGTAGATGTGGGTGATACTACAGTTGGATGTGTCCAGTTTAGCAATAAAACTTATTTTTCTTTAATTTTTTTGAACCCTGTACAGACTGGCATTCAGACATCACACAATTTCCAGCCCAAATGACCCTCCCTCCTGCATGTCCATATTTGTTTTTACAAACTGAAATGAACGGGTAATTTCCACCAGAGATGCAAATGTTACCCCTTATTTCAAAAGTCATTTCAGTAGCAGAATGTCTCTTACACACTGGAAACCGTAAAATAACTGTTTGCATCAAACAGTTTGCAGAATTTGTTTGCATCAAATTCACAAATCCTTAAAGAAAACTGAAAAAAATCTCTTTTGAACTGGACACAATGGCAACACATTGGTTGCACATGACATAGGTAACTTCATTACACTTAGTAGCATTCGCCATGGACCGGGTTCTTGGTTGAACGGAGGGTTGACCTTGAATGTTGCAGGCTAGTTGTGTGTTGCCACCACTAGAGGCAATCCGAGCTGCACATCTGGTACGCACGCCTTGTTCCAGGTTGCAGTCGCAGTCTTGTGCGATTCTGTCCTGTTCCTCTTGGACAGCCTGGAAAAGCAAATGCCCGTTCGCTGGCCTCGGCCCAAGATGCCACATGCCGTCCCAGCTTATCCCAGAAACATTCAGTGGGGCTCGTGTCTGACGAATAAGGCATAGCGTTTCACATTCTCATCTGGTGAGGCAGCCGCCCTCAGATTGAGCCAGCAAAATGGGCTACATCAGGGTGACATCAATCACTACAAGTGGAGTCGTGTGGCAACCAGACACCCCTGTCCAGATCATCACATTTGGATCTCCCCATCGATTGGTTCGTTTCAGACAACAGTTAGCGAATCATTTGGCACATCTACGCTACACCTGCAGACACCCAAGAAGGTGGTATCACTGCCATGCATGGCCATATAGTGAAATAATCATCATAAATAAACAAAAATCATGTAAATTATCTGTTAAATACTACTCACACAAATCTCAAAAGGCAAAAAGCCAAGAATCATGTTAGCTAAGGAAATCATAACTCTTGATACATCTGCACTGTAACTGCCATACATTTATTCTTGATCCATGAAGTTCCTTAGCATCTTGCTTCATAAGTCGACCTGGATGAGGAAGACTCAACTTTGACTTGCAAGCCACTATGCTGGGGAGAGGAAGAATGTGCCTGTCAGTCAGCAAGTCAGATGTTATCAGGAGGAGGCGGAGAAGCTAGAAGCATTTCTTCAAAATGGAGATGCACTACCTGACCCATAAAGGGTGTGCTCAGTTGCCATGTAGTATCTGTCAATGTATCCACCAAATTACACTTCATTAAAGCATTACAAGTAAATAACTTAGTGACAACGAGCCAATTGTTAGATATAAAACAAATGATAACCTCGCAAAATGGTCTCTAATTTTGTTGGGCTTATCAACTAGCACCTAGCAAAGTGACTTTAGATTCATGCATGACATTCTTAATGAGACATGCAACAATAACTGATTAGATATGGAGTAAATCACTTCTAAATTGCCAAATGCTGATAAATTTACATGGCTAGCCAATATGCAATGCTATAGAGGTTTTACAGTTGATGGCTGGCTACATGGGCTAAGATTATGCCCAGAGCAAGTGATTATCGTCAGGTGGTTTATAAGTTGTGCTCCATGTTTGTAACCACGGTTCAACAAAAAAAAGGTGTAATGTGACCCAATTTATATGCCAATACCCTATATTTAAGTAGTATTTTCAGTTAGTCATGTAATGAAGCTTCCACAGGTTACAGGGTAATCGATTACCTGTGCCCATTGTTGCAAAGCACTGGGGGATACTTGAAAAAAGGATAAAGGGCTGACATAAATGCATTTATTTAACATTTAACCCCCCCCCCCCCCCAAAAAAAACCCACACCCACACCCACAGATGTGATCATACAATTACTGGTGTATCAAGGGCATTATTCCCTAAAAACTGAATGACTTCACTCTTCACGACTCGGTAGAGATGTTTACAGTCTGAACACGTCATATAACATATGCAAAACTCAAATGTGATAATATTAACTCTTGCAATGACCAAAAATACCAAACAGTCAAGTTTAGTTATTAATAACTAAAATATAAAATCTTGAACCTTTCTGGTTACAGAAACAGATGCAATAGGTTGAGATTTCTTTGTGCCACTAAAGCTTTTAAAATACCTACACCTTAGGTTTATATAACCCATTTCTTTGTCTGGTATACATGCAAGAAATAGACTCTGGTTTTACGTTAAATTGCTAGACATTACTCAATATTTTCAGACCCAACACGAATTCACCTCCTCCAGTGGATTTTTGAGCTTACCTTTCATCCGCTTAATGGACAACAGACTTTTAATACTCGTAACACTTCATCCCGGAGTTGACGCTGCTCTGTTTAAACAGATGCAAAGCCACGATGCTGAAAAATTCCCCACAGCTTCCAAGCTGTGCTGCTTTCCCTTGCAGAAGAGAGCAAGGCGGCCAGGTTGCCAGAATTTCACCACAGAACTCTCTTCCTCTTTCCACTCTTTTGAGAGAGCCATGCAGCAAAAGGCAGAGCACACCTTTCATTTCTGCCACAGGGACATGAAGTGCAACTGACGAGCAGACACACTAGAGCCATATTAAAGACAGACAATGCCCCCCCCCCCCCCCACTCCACCCCCCGCCCCTCTACTTTGTCCTGTTATAAAGGACAAGCCGCTGCCATTGGGCAAGCCCCACTGCTCTTTTCCAGTGCTGCAGCAGCGGCTGCTAGTTTCCTGTCCTGACAGAAGTGATTTCATGGTCATTTTCAGAGCGCCACAAAACGCGCTCCTTTGACTTCAAATATATGGAAACGCTCCAAACACTATCCAGCCGTAAAGGGGGAGGCGGAGGCATTCCTAAGTGAGAACAATAGTTACCACAGACTAGTAACAGACATGAGAGGTTCTGGTCTCTCGATGTAAAATGTGTGTCTGCTCTGCTTTGACCCCGCAATACTTTTCGGCTAGTTGAGATCTACAGAAATCACCATTCAGAAATAACATACTTATATACATAAATAATGCAGATGGTTAATTGTTAAGGAGTTCTTACATCTACCTTGCCCCTCCCACCATTTGAGAACTATGTCCTCCTCAGCCTCCTGAGATGAGAAAAAAAATGTCAATCAATGCTTTTTCTAGAAACAACATAATCCTCAGACAAAGAACAACATACGGGTTTACATTGTCCTCGGTCCTCATCTAATGAAATTAGGTCAGATTTTTAAGGCATGCGGGAGAGTTGCAGCCAATGCAGGGGAGCGGGGGGTTGGAGTTAACCACAAAAACGCATTTAAAATGAGGGGGAATATCTTACATGCTGATATGTTATATTGCACAGATATGCACACATAATGCGTATTTGAATGCTTTTTTCTTGGGGGCAGGAGGGGGGATTTCTGTGTGCAATAATATAGAATTTACAGTACGACACTGTACATACGTAAAAAACGCATCTTCAAAATCCAGTACTTCAATTTATTAACGGTGCTGACGTGGAGTAAACAGTTGCTAGCTGTTACATTATAATCCTCTGTGGTAACACCTAGTGTACGTTTCACCCCGACATATGATTTACAAGAAAAGGGAAACAGTTCAACAAACACAGTAGCAAGCCCCGCCTGTTCCAAATATTGTATCAACTACAATTAGATCATAGGCGTCAAAGATACCTCGGGGGCATCCCCGTAAAAACGATTTGAGAGAAAATTCACACAAAGAAGTCTCGCTACAGTCTGAGATCGTCTCCTTCTGGTCACACAGAATGAGAATGTATTTGTACATACGATCACATTGTTTGGTCTTTTATTTTATTTAAAATGAATTAAACCCTGACTTGAGAACTACAGCGCCACCATCACAGATCAATGCAAACAAAAAGCCGATCTCCCACCGTGCGGCTAAGAGATCTAAAAATTCAAGAGCAAAACAAATTACGTTCCAACCTGTCGCGATGAAAAATGAAACAATCCACCGCGATCTTGAATGACACACGAATATTTGAAATGAAGAGTCGCCGCACTGTATGGATGACACACATCCACCATCCAGTTAAAGCCATAACTTAATATAAACCAAGCTAAATATGTCAACCTCCTGCTTTCCACACAAGCAAGGGCAATCCCCCATACTTGTAATTCATACAAGAAAACTACACGTAGACTAGATTCCTAGCTTGCTGCACATTAGTTTGATTTCATACAAGTATAAACAAATAATTTAGCCCCATACGAAACTAACATCTCTAGATTATTAGTCTTTTGCTTGACAAAGAATACTTACTTGAAACAGTGCAACGTAGCTACGCATTTTGCGTTGCTGGCAAATTGCTAGCTAGCTATCGTTTCAGAAGGAAAAAAAGTCCAACAAGATGGATTGAAGTTTTCCTTTTTGTTGATACATAAATGGGCATAACGGTGGTTTGAATGCCGAATAATACAGATACGTTGGGTTTAAAATGCTGTAAAATATCAAAGCAAAGATTAAATTACTTTGTTCTAAAATTTGCCAGAAATCAAGGATTGACGCGACACCATGGGCGGAATTAGCCAGCTAGCTAGCTTACGACCTAGCTCCGTTCCCCAGATCAGAGAATATCCACTTATTCCGATTCATTTAAATAATACTTTTATTCCCAATATCTCGCAATTTCGCTAAATAACTATTTCGCAATCGCGATAGGAAAAGGGGAACTTACCAGTAAAGCCGCCAGGGTGGATGATGGCAATTCCGTTCAACATGATCACCCAAAAGACAGGCGGTATCGCTAGCTAGTTGGTGTTTAGCAAACAACAAACGCCATGCAGCAAAATTACTGTGAAACATTCTCCTCGTTTTCCCTTTTAACGTAATCGCGGGGGTAAACCGATAACCTCTCACTCGCGATCGGGTGCTTCTTCACAGCCGGTGAGCTGCCGTTGGAGCTCAGTAGGAAAAAAAATATAAGAGCGTTATTTCAAGAAGATTAAAAGCTGACCAAGCCAGAAGCGGACTCCGGTATGGGGTTAACAACTTTGCAATGGCAAACAGACGCTTCGCGATTGGACGACGAGTGGCACCAATCACCTGTGGAGAGCTCCGGGGTTTGATGAGCTCATTGAGCAGAGAAAGTTCAGTGTTGTGCGATCGCCAGACGCCTATTGTAACTGCGTCTCCGTCAGCAAACTCCGTGTGATTAACCGTGCGCCCAGACGCGTTATCGCGGAGGAAACCATCGAGCATCGAGCAACTCCCGAATCGGTAGACGTAAAGGCCAAACTGTCTCGGATCCCAGTGTTTGGGTCACAACAGCGTCCGGTCATTGAGGGTCAAACGTTAGTGTTATTAATGCGAGGCTGTATTTTGTTTTACTTGAAATGGATTTTCGTTTGCATCAATGACAATTGTACTGTAAAACATGAAACGTGATTACAGCCAACAATGGCATTTAAGCCAGGGCATATCAAAAGTGTCCAACATTAAAAACAACACAATTTCTGCGAGGCTGCCTTGAATTTCATTTGTCGATAAATCAAATGGAACCAGCTTATACTGATTCAGTACTTTAAAAAAACCGAACCAACACGTAAAGGTTTTAAAGTACAGCTCATTGCTAACAACAACGTTTTCACTGAGTGAGGTGCAGCCTTTGTGTATGCCTTAAACTGGCCACCTGCAGTCTGAAGGCCTGGAAGAGAAATGTACTGTCATTCCTGCACCCTGTTTGGTTCTTGTATTGAAAATGAATAAAAACCACTGACACTGTCACCACTGCAAAGACGATAGTTAATCGAGGTTATGAAACAACAGGAAATGGTGGTGAACCATGGCACATTTGACAGACAGCTGCAGAGGTGACACAGATGCGTATGCGCAATTGTCATTGCCTGGCCTACTTGTGTTTGAGAGCTGGGAGGAAGGGCAAATCAACACAACATGAAATATAAATATAATTATTTGTTCTCAAAGATTTGAAAGTTTCCCAGCTATGCAACCTCCCATTTGTGAATGTGTCTAGTCCAGGCTTTCAAAAGCACGTAGAAAAATCTACTATGAACAGTGTACCCTGTACAAAAAAATGTCTTTACAGAGCAGTGTATGAAAATTACTCCTGATATTTTAGGTACAGCCTAAATTATTATAGTATTATAGTTAATAGTATTATTACACCCTAGATAATGGAAAAAAAAACAGATTTCTGAAAGGATACAGTGTCCTGTCCTCTCTGTAAAACAACACTGACAATTAGATATAGAGCAGGAAATTATTTCACCTAAAAATATTTGAATGGCGCTGGATGCAGCATACTGACAGCCATCAGATCAGCGGTTGTACAAGCACAGATAAGAAAACTCGTAACGCTGCTGGTCACCAGGAGACCAGGTGCAAAACAAGCTGTGCTGGACGACGTGGCGGGTAGATTGCGACCAGGGTGCGACACGTCACCTGGACTGCAGGGTGCAGAGGAAATGAAACTCTATGTGAGATTATCTCTCAGTGTCTCTAGTTTGTGATGATACAGGCACGCCAGGTATTAGGGCCACGGAGGGATGGCTCAGCTGAAGGGAGGCGACCAGACTCTTCTCCTCTGTGAGTTAGACAATGTCACATTATATGGCATTATTGGCATTTAGGAGGTGCTCTTATCCAGAGCGACCTACATAGGTTACAGTTTGTCAATGTTATCCATTTATACAGCTGGATACTTACTGAGGCAATTGTGGGTTAAATACCTTGCCCAAGGGTACAGTAGCAGCACCACAGCAGGGAATCGAACCAGCAACCTTTTCAGTTATGAGCCCTGCTCCTTACCGCTACGCTATACTGCTGTCACATGCTCATGAAGGTTCCCCTCTTAGAAATATCCATCAACACCAGAAAAGCCCCAAACTGTCTCTACGTCACCCCAGTGCGGTGCAGGACAAGTCCAGTCATTGTGCCTAAACTGTGAAAAGTATAATGTTTTATTAAAATATTATAGGGCTTTTATTACAGGGCTTTGAATGTGGATATATAACACACTATTCACTCCCAGCAGATGAAATGATTTTTGTGGTGGGTTTCTAAAAGTCTCTGTGTTGTCCTATGTACTTTGTTGAATGGGCATAACAGCTGGGGGTAGGTAAATATGGAAGTGTGCTAAAGAGAGAGGGGGAAGCAGTGTAGCATAGTGGTAAGGAGCAGGACTCTTAACAGAAAGGTTGCCAGTTCGATTCCCCGCTGGGTTGCTGCTGTTGTACCCTCGGGCAAGGTACTTAACCCAGAGCAACTTCAGTAAATATCCAGCTGTATAAATTGGACGACGTGTAATCTATGTAAGTTGCTCTGGATAAGAGCATCTGCTAAATGTCAGTCATGTAATGTAACTGGAAAATACAGTTCCATATACAATACATATTATGTAATATATGCCTTTACCATAGTAATAATTAAAGTTAAAACTACACAATTTACCACAAAGATCTTTATGGATAATCAATGTATTTTCAGTTAGGATATCTAAGTCATGCATACTTTGAATTGGGCATACTCTACCGAAACCATAGTATAGATTCAACTACAGCTCTGCTACCTGACAAATAGATTCCATGTTTTACGTGTATGTATCCCCTGGCTAGGGCAGGGGTGTTCGGTTCTGTTTAGGGGAGTATACCTGCATAAAGACCCCAGAGGAAGCCTGGGCAGGAAACAGTGGTCCTTCATATCTCAGCATTTATTGATCAAAACCTTGTAAATAATTTACCAGCAGGCACAATAAGCCTGGGGGGACCGGGCACCTCAGAGATCCAGTTTGAAAGGAAATAACTGGACGTTTTTTTCCCTCCAGCGGCCGGAATCTATTGATCCTTTTGAATGTTCTGTATGTATTTGGCTCTTTCCAGAAGCTTTGATGTACGGCAGTGACCTCTTTCTCCGCTGTGCATTGTCCACATTGTTAGTAAGGGACTAAAGGAGAGTTTAGGCCTCGGGGAAACAGGGGGTAATGCAGCCTTCATGGGAAAAAGGCTTGATCCTACAATACGTTAGCCCATATTAGGAGCTTGGAAAAGGGGATTATGCTATACATGGACCAAATCCTATGGAATTAGGTGCTATGCCTGTAACTGTATCTTGTTATGGAATGTGCATTCTTTCAAATTGCATTTAAAGAACACGATGCAAATGCTTCCATAGGTCTGCTTAATGACACAACATGGGAGCACGCACATACTGTGTGTTCTCCAGTACCTTACAGCAGTGAGTAATTGTGCTCGGGAATCTTGGAGGAAACATTAAATGTCTCTTGCCTTCTCATCTTACACTTGGAATTCAGGTCTTTTGACAGTTTCTCTCCTTTATTTGGCCTTGCGAGAGTACACAGGAGTGAGTGCTCCTTATGTTTTGTGAAATCAACAACGTTGGTAGCGGTGATGCCACACAGATATCTATTCCCCCGCCACCATTGCAGCTCCACCTGCTCGGAAGCCTGTGGGCACACAGAGACTTGTTTCGCTCCACAGCTGCGCATCTGGGGGTTTCGTGGTAGCAACTGACAGCCTTCTTAGCGTTCGCGTGAGTCTACGAAGTCAACGAATGTGGCCAAACCCCTCCCTCCCTTTGTTTGACATTGCTGAAACAAACAAATGAAAAAGAGACTGTTAAGACTTGATCTGTGTGCTTGTGGACCCCAGTACAGAGCTTTTTGGAGACGTGGTGGAGGTAGGAGCAGGTCAGACGCACTTACGAGTCGGGGAGGTAGCTGCTTTGCCTGGGAGGCAGACCGCAGAAGCGAATCGTCCTCTGGGTTGCCCCCCAGAGGACGATACTGCGATACTCCCTCCATTGCAGGTTACGCTAGCTGCAAATCTGCGTTCCTTCTCCGCTGCGGCCTTGGTTTTAATGAGGCCCCACACGTTACACCCTGACCTGGGGGGACCCCAGTAATGGGGTGGCTGGGGGTGTAATGTGGGCAAGCTCCTCGTTACTTTCCCTTCCCAGAATTCCTGTCTGCGCTCCATTCAACCCCGATTCCTCTCACTCCTACTTCCCCCGGATAAGCAGTCCAGGGAAAGCATTGAAAAGCACTGTGTTTGGGTTTTTTGGCAAAGGCTTGATTCCCATTTGAACTTAAATTGTTCACCATCATTGTGTTTAATATTGGCGGCAGGGGACCCAGCTGTGGTCTGCACGTTGAGAAAGAGGAGCAGCTGTCTCTCACAGCGTTCCCCCAGAAGGCCAGAGTGTTTACTGCATGTCCTATGTCTCTCGGGGTCAATGCGCATGAAACGCTACACGCACACATCCACACACACCCACACACACATATGCATGCACACACGTGACTGCTTTCATTCCCAGACCCTTCCACAGTGATCAGCTGACCTGGCCGCAGCCGCCAGCCCAGGGAGTCTGACAATAAACCGCAGCGATGCTATCTGCAGCCCACATCACACATCACAGAGGCTGCAGGTACGTTCACGCAGTACCCTCTGGAAATGCACCATCTTCCCCCATCCCCCCCCCCTCCCCACACACACACACACACACACACACACACACATGCAGCGCTGGTGTGCCGTCACAGGAGGGCGAACTGCCAGGCGTGTTTCCTGCATCTGTGACAATTCTATCACATGCCTCCCTCCCCCAGCCAGCAACTGAGCATGCAGCACAGTGCACTCCCTCCAAGACACACATTACCGCACATGTAACATGCATCAGCTGTGTAAGTGATTTGTTACACGTTGCATTCTGGGGGAGGCAGCGAATCCCGGGCGCGAAAGGTAAGCTCAGTAAAACATGCTCCTGATCGCCTGCAGCAGGATGCAAGGACAAGCTGCGCTGCTGCAGTTTGGACAGCTCTGCAAATGGTTGTCAGAGAGAAAAGAGCAGCCCTTTGCCTCTCTCTCTCTCTCTCTCTCTCTGGGGTAAGGAATGTGCTGTGCTCACTAGTAGCCCTTGCTACCCCTCCCAGGGCTGTGCATGGAACTGCCCTCTATTGTTTGATTTCAGCGAGGGGGCTGTCACTGTGTGTGTGTGTGTGTGTGTGTGTGGCATCCCTCCCCCTCCACACACTCACACACACACAACCACGCACAGCAGACATTCTGAGCCTCTCACTGTGGGCTGGGCAGCCCTGCCATCCTCTCCCTATCTCCCTCTCTCCGCTGTCACAGTTGTGGGGAGGCCCTGGGTTTGGCTGTGTTGTTCTCTCCTCCCCCTCCCCTCCCCTCCCCTCCCCTCCCTTTCCTCCCCCCTCCCAAGCCGAGCGCGGGGTGGGGGTGGTGGTGGTGGTGGGGGAGCTGCTGCTGCAGGATCGCAAGGCAGAGCATCTGCGTGCTGCACTTCAATGCCATCACCTTTCGTGGGATTTAGAAAAGGAAAGAAATAATAAAAAAAAAGCATGATGCAAGCTTGCTGGAAACGCTGCCAAGAGAACAGCGCATCACTGTCAATATGGTGGCTGTTAACAAGGAGAGGAGGGGGGTGACACCCAACACTCCCCCCCCCCACCACCACCACCACCACCACACCCCCACAGAGGGGAATGAGCCTGTCTCAGGAGAGAGGAGTGTCACCGAAGCCCACAGGTGCACCACACGTACTGGTTTGCTGAATATTCAGAATGGGTAGCTATTCATCAATCATGACATTTTCACTGGTGTCTTTATTGGCTCTCTGGTCAGTTACCACACACACTTACACATTTATATACGTATACATAAAAATGGCATGTGTTTGATTAATATAAAAATATTTAAATGTTTAATATATTATTCACAGGGTATATGTTATGGACAGGTTAGTCTAAATAATGTCACATGAATAGGCAAATGAAACGAGTACAGTGAACCCACACAATGCCATATCTGAAGCTATTTGGGTAATAGAGACAGACAGAGAACCTCCAAAATCACTCTGCATTACACAATACTGTATGGACAGCGCTGTACTGTCAGTCACGTGACAATTCTGACATGCCCGTGCTCTTCGCCACCTAGTGGACTGCAAGGGCAATGCTCTGATCTCATCTTTTCCGTTGCATGACAGAAGCCAGCTGCTGAACTGAAAGTAGCACTCCTGTAAGCACAGCGTAGCCTTAAATGGTTTGACCTTCATGATAGAGATGATAGATTCAAGTCATAATATTTCTGAAAGTCAGAATGCTATAATAGTTTCAATCAAATGACACTTACTTCTACTAGCGTAATGGTGAGATTAAATAACCTATTCAATTTTAGCATTAAAATTTACATTTGGAAGTCTAGTCCACTGTAATACATCAAGATTAAAAGAGGCACCAATGGATGCAATGTAAAGTTGCATTAAACCATAACTTCCATAGATGCTTTGTTTATGAAAAGTGTGAATACTCCACAGCTTTTACCAGCCAACGGGAGTCAAGCATTTAAAGTGCCGATGTTTTCATTAGAACAAAGAGGGAGAAGGGGCGCTCTCCAAACGGAGCGGGTGCAGCTCACGGGCTGCAGAGTTTGTTGTGTCATGTTGTGTTGTCAAGCTGGCAACGGAAGAGCATGTGTCAGGACGGAGGAAAACCGCAAAGAGATGATCTCACACCACCTCAGCCCAGACAGTACAGCTTCCCCATCACTCGGTCTATCTCTCTCTCACACACACACATACACATATTACCAAGAGGAAACAGCCTGACTTTCTTTCACAATAAACAGTGCCACTGTAAAGACACACAGCCTTCTCCAAGTGCCAAAGCACAAATGTTTCTTTACATATTAAAAACGGTAGACTTGAACTTGGAGTCTTTTCTGAACAGCAAAATGGACACAGGGATTAGATTTGACTACTGAGAACTATATTGACTATTACTGGATCTTATTTCCACTGAAAATAGTTGTAGCAGTGCTGACATATGTATTGAGCATACTATGTAATGGAGGTATAATCAAGTTGTGATTCACAATCAACTAGTAATGGAAAACAAGAGAATGATGCTCATTTTTCCCTGACAATCCCCTAATAAAAGTCCAAACCACGAAATGCCAAATAAGCCCACAGCCAGTTGAACCAGGCAGCAGAAATGTGGCTGCCATCTCCACACAGCGTGACTTGGTGATGCTCATAGAATGATTTGTCTAATTGGCTATGTTCCCCATCCTAGGTGTGGCGAGGGATCCTTGTAGCATTTCATTTCATCAATGGCATTTAGAAGACGCGTTTATCCAGAGCAACTTCCATCAATTACAGGTTGTTAAAATGTTATCCATTTATACAGCTGGAAATTTACTGAGGCAATTGAGGGTTAAGTGCCTTGCCCAAGGGTACAGCAGCAGTGCCCCCATGGGCATGGGGAATAGAACTGACAACCTTTCGGTTACGAGTCCTGCTCCTTAACAACTATGCTACACTGCCGCCCCAAAGCAAAAAAGTGCGTAAAACGTATACATTGGCCAAGAATCGAACCCAGGTCATCTGCTCAAAAGGCAGTTATGTTTGCCACTATACCACCAAAGCTGATAACCTGCCCCTTGTCCTTTTGGTCAGGAAGGCTCCAAAGTCAGCTAGCTACTTTAGTTACTTTGAGTTTTTTGATGTGAACTACGAGTAGCTCCCTCTCCCTCTCTTTCTCATTCATACACACACACACACACACACACACACAGAAGAAACCAGAGGTTACTATACAGACCCATTACCCACTCGGGTAAATTCAGTACAGCGGGGCCATGCTGTGAACATCATTCCACCTAAGCATTTCCCTAAGTATCTCCATCAGACAGACACACTGTAGAAAGCAAGTAAAAGTGGACTCCATTGCGTCCTTAGTATCATAGCAGCTGGGGCGGTAGGTAAGGCCAAACAGGCAACATATGCAGCAGGAAGCAGGGAGGTGAGAGGAAGCAGTGCCTTTGTCTGGAATTGTAAGAGCCCAGGAGGTAGATAGAGAGCCAGACTTGGAGACCACACTCCCACACACTAAGGTATCCCACCCCCACAGCTGGGTCACTCCTTTTATTGGGAGGGTGGGGAACTTGCCCCAAACCACTATCTGGGCACGAGCCATGCTCATACACTCCTGGCACACACCGATTTGGTGTGGGTCTGCGTCACACCAAGACCTCTTTGTTTTAAAGCATTAGGACCTGTCTTAACTGGCATCACAGACACAGAAAAAAGACAGCAACGCCACAGTCATTTTTAGAATTTTTTTAATAAATAATTTCGGAAACAGTTTTTTTTTGCAAAAAAGTGAAAAGAATGCAGAAATAAAAAGGCACTTCAAAAAAAAAAAGTGTGTGTGGCATGTGTAGCACGAGGCACTGAAGTCTAAAATACTCCCTTAACAGTGATCTTTCAAAAGAAAACAATTGCTTTCAGCTTTCACCAAAGACGAGAGGAGACAATTATCCAGACAGAGAGAGATCACGGACATGAAAGACAAACACACTTGAGAACGGCGTCTTTCAAGGTTTTGCTTACTGTGGCTGACACTACACACTTACAGTTAGCCTTTTGTCTCTCAAATAAAGCAGTTATTTTTTGGCAATGTTTAAAACGAGTAGTGGGTGACCTGAGTTCTTAAAATGCAGCCCCTTGCACCAAAAAATACACGATTCTCCTCTTGGTTCACGACCATTATGCCGACTAATGAGGCTAGAGAAATCTTCATCCCTTCCAATTTCCATCGATTGTTTTACTCCACGCAAAATAAAAAAAATAAAAAAGAACACAAAACAAACCATTTCTTCACTTCCTGTCTCCTGTGACTTACCACAGAAATCCATTATACAACATACTGTACACAAAACAATGTAATGCTGTACAAGGAGCCTGCTATTATCTCTAAGCACCACCTTGTTAAAAGTTCTACACCCAGGTCATGTTTTCACACTAACACTAACTTTAAAGACCAGGCGGAGAACTGTTCTCTCCGGACTATGTCGGTTGACTTTGCCAAAGGCACAAAATGAACTCCAATGACCTGTTGCCAGTCCTGTGGCATTTTTTTTATCCAAAAGTAAAACCCAAGTTTATACATATAGTACAATTACCGAATGATGCATAGAAAAAGAAAAAAAACAAAAAACAAAACTATTGTTAGTAAAAACTGAAAGTGGTCAGATGCATGGCTATGGTACTGTGACTATAAAAACAAAATGGAAAAAAAAACCCTCCTCTACCCACCCTCCACCCCAATCTTCCTCCCCCCTCCACCCCAATCTCCCTCCCCCAAACTATTTTGCATACAGTGTTGGAATGAGAGGCAAGAGGCTCCATCATTTGCCCTCATATTTGGGATTGACCACAGTCGTCACAGCGCTTTTGTAAATGGGGTTTTCACCCTGGAAGAGAAACAAAATGAGAGTTAGTGGACGGCCGCGGTGCTCAGGCTCGAGTCAGTCACGGTGTTAAAGCAGGGCACCTCTCTTCCCCTTTCCTGGGGGAGCAGAGAGCAAACTTCACATGCACAGCCGGGTCAAGTCAGTTGAGTCTGAAGGGCTGATTCACCAACACAAGCGTGCACGAGTAAAAGGCACTCTGATCCAGAGTCAGTGACTTTTTTTACAGATGGCCTATACCTTCTCAACAGAACTGTACGACCAATAAGACCAGCACATTTCCCTTATACTTCTACAAGGTACTGATGGAAATTTGAGAAGTTGGACAAATTAGGCAAGTTAACACAAAGATTGTATACTGTTGTGTTGATTCCATTTTCTCACAACATTAATTCTTATCCACGTTTGCTCTTGTTAGTGTTTAATAAGATGAAATCCACGCCACCCTCTGTAGTGTGTGAAGAACATGGTCACAACATGCAGTCTGTGGGGTATAACATTCCCCCTTGGCTGTGACACTGTGGTAAGCGTAGGGGGTTCAGGAACCCCATCTTAATCCTAAGTGGGGCTGATGATACCCATAACCTGACAATTTACTCCCTCTCAAGACGTTACTACACAGAAGGAGCCATTACCCACACCGGTAAATTCAGTACAGCAGTGCCACGGTGTGGACATCATTCTACCTAAGCATCTCCCTACATATTTCCTTAAAATTTATCAAACAGGCTTAAACAAAGAGAAACCATGAATAAGGCAAAAACCTATTCCCTGTCAAGACCTGCTTTAAAAATGTAAAGTCAAAGAGTGATGCAGACAGTGGAAGGAATGAATTTTGGAATTGGGTTGGTGTGGGAGTTACGGCAGAAATGGAGCAAACACCACAAACCAAAAACAAACCCATGCAGGAAAAATGAGGATAGGAAGGCAATACAAACTCAAAGGGGCACAGCTTTACGTCCATAGTTTGGGTTCTGGAACTTATTAACGGGACTCTTGTAAATGGGGTTCTCTTGCTACAGGTAGAGAACAGGACAGAGAGCTTAGAGAGCAGTGGAAAGAAAGATGATGGACAGCATGAAAAAGTCAACAGATAAAGAGGACAGGATGGGATGGTTTGGAGTGATTTTACCTTTCACATTCAATAGGGTTCAACAAAAGTGAACTTAGCTACTAACTGGCACTTATTTTAAGGTGGTGTAGCATTTACTTATTAGCAAGAGCATAAAGGCATAGCATATGGATGAACCACTACCTGAACCAGTTTAACATAGAGAAAGTTGAGCAGGAGAGCTGTAGTTTCAGACAGGCAGGGATCAAACCTCAAAAAGTGGGAAAAGAATAGCAGAGGCCAGTTTCTTATTGCTGCTCTTTTGCCTATTCTTTAAATCACTATTTAGACTCTCTGACACCTTCAAGAAAAAACAGCCGGATCTTTCTGTGAACAAAGTCATAGTGATTGCTGCTCTCATTCCTGAGTGTGCAAATAGGAGGATCCCTGATATCCACATGCCCCGCCCAGTCTCCACGTCCCTCCACGCAGAGGGGCTGTGAGTCATCGGGAAGCATTTCACCCAGCCCTTCACTGCTGCTGCTCCGGACATGCCATCTCCCAGCTGCACTTCCTATTATGGGCATGCAATACCACCGTCTGGCCAGCAGGAGGCAGCAGCACACTGACACTCCAGCTAAACGGAAGGGCACTCCCAGAAAATGAGGATGTGCAACCAGGGTCCTCCTGAAGCTCCACGACCTCAACGCCGCCTTTGTTTGTCACTGTTGTCATTGGTAACCAGAAGGCTGGATTGCAGGGGTGAGGTTGAGTTTTAACAGATCCATACGGGGATCCTGGGCTGTGGAGAGGGCTGGCTGAAACTTGCACGCACTGACCTGAGGACAGCTCTAAAGGCCGAGTGGCCCAGCTTATATAGGTCAAATTACAAAACCTTACTGATCTGGGAACACGTCATGTTTTTCTCGCAAATGTCGATAAGGCACCTCAGTTTTCCCTGTGCATTTCATGACCTCACAGGTTCAAAACTGCCACAGAAGCAGCACATAAGAAGATATCAATACACTTTCAATGTAACCCTATTTCCAGAGGGACAGGATTCTCTGCGACGGTGCATTTCGGCTCCGCGGCCTGGCTTACCGTGTCCCACTTGGCGTTCATCTTCTCCTTCTCAAACTTGGCGAACTCCCTCCTGTCGTGGATGATCATCAGCAGTTTCCAGATGAGCAGCAGTGCCAGGCCAATGAGGACGATCCCCGCCACCACGCCCGCCACGATGGGGATGATGTCAGGGCCCGTGGAGCACTCTGTGAGCCGGGCAGACGCACAGAGCAAGGCATCATGGGACACGTGACCAAAACCAACACAGAGCTACAGCAGAATGACTAAAGTGGGCGTCTGCTTGGAAAAAAAAGCAGAACTGCTCATAGCCCGCCAGGGCATATTGAAACAGTTTAAACCGCGGGCGTGGGAGTGAGTTGGAGGGCGTTTTATCTGCAGTGAGAAACTGCAATGGCGTAATGGTGCCGTTCGGGCGAACACTTTAAAGCAGGGGTGTCCAAACCTCTCCTGGAGGGCCACTTGTCCTGCATGTTTTAGATCTCTCCCTGCTCCAACACAGCCGATTCAAATGATCAACTCCTTATGAACTCCTGAAGCTGCTGAATAACAAACTGATCATTTGAATCAGATGTGTTGGAGCAGGGAGAGATCTAAAACATGCAGGACAAGTGGCCCTCCAGGAGAGGTTTGGACACCCCTGCTTTAAACACTTTAAAATTCCAGCACTTTGTGAGAACATATTTGAGCTGGCTGATCAGATGATGAATGAGATAATATTGTATGTTGTTTGTTTTTCCATTTTTGCAGGTTGCACAGACTTTTTTGATAACACCCACTCTCAATATTTCAACTTTCTGCACCCACCCTGTGCCCTCTGGGCCAATGTCCAGCATTTGCCTGCTCTCTGTAGACAATAATTTAAGCGGCATATTCCACAAGGCTACTTGTTAGCGCTGTTCATATTCAGGCCTGCTAAAACACGCGAGCCCCGCGGACTTTTCCCCTCCCGGAACGGCCCACCCACCGAGCTTCTCCACCACGTGGACCTCCTTCTTGGTGTCGTTGTTGACGGCGTAGGTGTAGTAGAACCAGCAGTCGTTGTTGGCGTCGCGCTCCTTGCAGTGCATGAGGGGGAAGGACTGCACGGGCTGCGGCAGCTTGCTCTGGTCCGACACCTTGATGATCTTGAAGTCGCTGCACTCCTCCTTGCAGGTGTCCTTCTTCAGGCCCGTGCCGAAGGCCAGGCACTCTACGCAGTCCCTGTTTGGGGGGGGAAGAGACAGGGGGTGTCCAGGTAGGCAGAGGGTGGAGGGGAGAGGAGGGGGTTAGGTGCTAACAGCCCCCTTCTTAGGGCTCTTGCTTTCCAACATGCTAAGATGACTGGACTGAGGCGGGTGGAGGGAGTTGATGTGGACTTGCCTTTTCTTTAAATATAAACCCATTTACAAAGCTAGCAGCCTGTAGGGAGGGTCGCCCTGGTTTATCTCAGACACACTTGTGCTTGATGCAGCTCTAGCTCAAATTTAGCCCCCTGGTTTAAGCCTAGTTTGACCCTCATGGTGCCCAGACTAACTCACGGTTAGTACAGCTCGAGTGGACAGATTTCCCTCTGGCTGAAGGACAGTGGAACCATGTCCCGGCCCCCTTCATTCATGCTTGTTGTGGCTCTAAAGCACATACTTAGCCCCCTGCTTTGAGCCTAATTTGTCCCTCATGGTGCCCACTTGGTCACGCTTGATGCAGCCGTAATGTACAGTTTTGGTTCCCCCGGTTTAAAGGACAGCTGAACCCACATATTGCTTGATACAGCTGTAAAGGACAGATCTGACCTCCTGGTTTAAGAGTAGTTTTCTCCCATGATACCCAGGCTTACCCATGCTTGATACAGCTGTAAAGCACAGATCTGCCCCCCCCCCCGCTTTAAGGCTGGTGTATCCCCCACTCACTTGTGCTCTGTGCAGACGCTGGGGCAGGTGGGGCACAGCTCGCAGGTGGGGCCCTGGAACTTGGGGTCGGTGCACTTGCAGGTTCCGCACTCGCAGTTGCCGCGGCCGTTGCAGATCTGCTTGTTCTTGGCCAGGCAGGTGGTGGTGTCCAGCGAGCAGTCGCAGGCGCTGCCCGTGTAGTTGGCGTCGCAGATGCACACCCTGCACTCGCAGCGGCCGTGACCTGAGGGGCGGGGCGCCACGGCAACGGGGGGAAGGAGGGGGGGGTCATTGAGGCAAAGCACTTTCAGGGACAACACATGACCATTTTCTAAAACCAGGATCCCTATTCTACAGCCAGCGTAACACGCTTATCATTTAACTTGTATACAGTTTAGAACATCTTCAATGAAAAAGGTTGTAAGAGCTTGGATGGTCTACTGTAATGGAAGTAAGCCTGCTTAAGAGTGTCTGCTAAATGAATGTAATGTAATGTAATGTAATATAAATGGCCAGAGAAATTTTCAGCTGGACATACCAAGCAAAAGTCAATTAAATCACGCTTACTATGCGTTTAAAGTTTAAAGAGATGTTTAAAGTTTAAAAATGCTTGCCATATCAAATGAAGCACTCTCTCAAAGAGCTCCGTAAGAACTCTAGGCACTGCTAAAACGTAACAATGAATGGGTTGGACGTGAGAGATGCACTGACTGTGATGTGGTGGTCGAACCCCACTCTGACCACAAAGACCGCTCCCACACGAGTGATATGCAGAATGTGATGTAGTGGTCGCAGCCCGTGCTGACCGCAGAGAGACCGCTCTCACCTCCGCAGAGCTTGTTGCCGGAGCGGTCGCAGTTGAAGTTGTCGCACTCGCAGAACTTGCCGCTGTAGCGCTCCTCCGGGTTGTCCCTCTTCTTGCACTCGCATGTCCCGCAGATGCAGTCCCCGTTGTTGCTGCAGATGTCCGTGCCGTTGTCCCGGCGACAGTTGGCATCCAGGTCGTCGCTGTTGACCTCCTCGGTACTGCATTCGCACTCTCTGCCGATGCGCCCTTCGTTACAACTGAGAGATAGATATAGCTTTACCAACACTAACTCTAATGCTTTACCAATACTGGCCCTGATGCTTTACCAACACTGGCATTAATGCTTTGCCAGCACTGGCTCTAATGCTTTGCCAATATTGGCTCTGAGGTCACTCAACAGAGTTGCGGTTGCCTTAACACAGGCCTTTCTAATGCAACGCCATTAAGATAACTTATTACAGTTTAACAAGAAGTCATAATTGGAAACAGAAATTCACTTGATGTTGTCTAATAAAAGTCCAGACACATGCATTTGAACATGTACCTGAGGAAAACTCGTTATAGTTGAATGTTCAAGCAACACATTAAGCAGATGGCCCTTAGAGAGCTGATTTTACCAGCATCAATTCATTTGTGACATCTCTCAAGTTTCTCTTTCAATGCAAAGCAATCAGTACTTAAAAAAAACAGGATCTAAGGGCTTAATGCATCAGATCACATGTTCCAGCCCTGCTCTTCTTTGACTGAAATTTCATGTTGTGGTTTGTGGGAGATGAAGCATGGGGGGGTGTACCTGCAGGCGCCGCACTCGAAGGTCCCGTTGCCGTTGTTGCAGCGCATGCTGTTGGGCTCCCCCTTCGCCTGACACTTGCACTCGCAGATGAAGTTGAGCACCAGCTCCACCTCCTCGGTGAAGCCCAGCGGCTTGATCTTGATGACCTCCGGCTTGCCGTGCTCGGGGCATTTGGTCGCCTTGACGCTGATGCTGAAGGACACCTGCGGGACGCAGATCGCGTATTTCAACACACACACACACACACAAGACAGGAGTTCCACAGAGGCAGTTTGAAAAATCATTCTGGAAAACCTCAGAATAATCTGTTAGATCTACACCAGGCAGATCACACACAGTTCACCAGGCATTTGAAACAGACATTCTGTCCAGACATAAACATCAGTGTAGTTTACACAAGATTCAAGAGGGACAGCTTTTATCCAAGTTTAGAGAGGATTCAGGGGGGACAGCTTGTATCCCAAGCCCTCCCTGGGATAAATGATCGGAGTGAAAGGTCATCTGGTTTCTCGCCTACCTCGTCTCCGATGGAGATATTGGAACACTTCCTGCCGTTCTCCCCCTCTCCAATCACACCGTTCTTGCAGTGGGCCTGGTACTCCATGACCACCCCTTCTGGCAGCTTGCTGTTCTCCAGGATCACCTCAGACGACAGAGACTGCAACAGACAGCGCAGATCTGTCAGCCATTTTTCAAGCGTTATGGCAAATGCTAATCTGACCTTGTTAGCGTAACATCTCATCACAGTTTTGAACATTTACAGAGAGGTGTCACAGTGTGAATGAATCCAGGTACATTGCTGTATGGAAGCCTTAGAGCGTCACTCTAACCTCTTTGCCACTGTTATTGCTGTTGGAGGGTGGGTACTCACGTTGTAAGCATCGATAATCAGTTTGATAACGTTGCTGGAGTTGGAGGACAGGGTGCCCACTGCAGACTTTGGAATGAGATTCTTCAGCTCCTACAGACAAAAGATGACACCAAGTGCACTCATTTGTAAAACAAATTGCTCTCTCTGTTGTTAAAAGCAATTTATCGCCACTCAAAAAATGGGAATCCATTTCTTGCTGTTAAAATGGGTTTAGACGAATGGTGGAAATCCCAGGGGTGGTGACAACACTCTGACACACACATCTGATTATGGACATAATATTACACATTGTTCCAGGGCATATTACACCTACATATGACTCATTTATGAAGCTGCACATTTCCTTCCTGTTCAAAGTTCACCTCTCTCTCCACTCCACCACATGGCTACCCATATGCCACTGGGAGCAACAGCAGAGGACAGGTCACATGCAGAGGCACCCTGGCTTCTACCTTGTAAACAGACTGGAAGTCTTGCGTGACGGCAAAGATGGTCTGAATGTTGTTGTCGCTCAGTTTCTGGACCAGGTGGGCTATGGAAGGATAGTCCTGCAAAAACAATGAACAAAAGTCATTCTCTTAGTCAAAGATCCATCATGACATGCCATATTACATAAGTATACCACTCCCTTGAACGGCAGACAGCCTTGCTCAGAGTGAGTAACACTTGTTTAATATGTAGATGAACAGATGGATTATGCACTGGTGTAATTCAAGTACTTCCATCAAAGGTACAGCAGCAGTGTCCCCACCTGCGGACTCAACCCCGCAACCTCCTCCTTATACACCCCTTTCATAAGCACTGCTCCATCTCACTGCCACCGTTAGCTCTGCCCAGTTAAACCTGCCTCCACTCTGCACCAGCAGCGGTGTGTGACAGGCCTGAGTACGTACGTAGTAGTGGCTCATGGTGTACATGTTGTTCTCCAGGTGGCACTTCCCGTCGTTAGGCAACACGATGCCGCCCAGTTTCCCATCACCGGCGAAGTGGAAGCCGGCGTCGGTGGAGAACACCAGGAGGCGAGTCACGTTCCTCCAGCCAATGTGCTCCTAGCAGGGGAGAAAGGGGAGGAGACAGATGTGTTACCACCCCCTACGCAGTCGGACAATTCAAATAAAATCTCATCTATGCTGATTCCTTCAGTCCAATCACACTGTGGCAGGTTCTAGATCTGAAAAGAATGCTGTTAAATTGAGCCAAAGATGATATTCCTGAAATTCCTGCAGTGAAGTCAAAGTAAAAGACCATGTCTATAGGCCCTACAGAGACCTAGGCAGTAAAGTTAAATCACAGTTTAAACTTATTTGCTGCTTCTGCACTGAGACAAAGGGGGTTCCCAAATGGTTATAACTGAGGTCAGCATGTTGGGCCAATAGGGTCATGTGACTCACCCCGCAGACTGCCACCTGCATGATGGCGTCGAAGCCGCCCTCGGGCGAGTCCAGGTTGCCGGAGATCTGCTGCTGGCTGACCAGCTTGTTGAACTGCTCGCCGTTGCTGGTCAGCTTCAGCACGTTCTTGTAGCTGAAGGGGCTGGTGCAGTTCTGGTCGCCAGTGCAGGGGTTCAGCAGCTTGGCTGGCGTGGTGCTGATGTAGGGCATCACCGTCTTCTCCACAAACGAGCCGAAGCCTGAAAGCACCAATGCCGGGCTGAATGACACCTCTCCAGCCAATCAGAACCACCGCTTCATGGCGGTACATGGTACATTTGGAAAATCATACCCGTGGAAGCTGATTGGCTGGGCACCCCAAGTGTATACATAAATCAACCTTATTGTGAGGGCTTTGCCTTCCAGCCAGTTTTCTATGGATAGTATTTTTTGACCTTTCCAACAAACGTACAAGTTCTAATAAAGGGATCATTGATAATAAAGGTACACGACAAATTAATATGATAAAGTCTAAAATAAATAAAATAATATGAATAAAGATGAGTTACTGATACTAATTTCAGTAACCTTTAAGTCTGTTGGAACAGCAGGGGTGGATTACATCATGATGAACACTGCATGCCATAGGACTCTTACCGATTCGGAAGTCAGAAGTGATCTCCTGCATTTCACGCATCAGGTCTGTACCCAGGTTTTTCACATTCTCCAAATCGTCCTTCATGGAATAGGAGAGGTCCATAAGGTAGTACAGGTCGATGGGGTAGTCTTCAGCTCTCTTGAACTTCAGTTTGAAGGACTGGGCCTCACCTGGAGGGACAGACGTAAATATTCCATTGTGGTGACAAGTGCAGTTTACTTAACATTATCTCATGCTGACATTGTACACAGCTCAGTGAACGAGTCAAGATAAGAACTTTCAATTGTACTACGCAGTTAAATCAAAACGATACATTGTTTAGTACGAGAAAATCCGTACAGACATCATGATTGCACGATCTGTCCATGTTAGTGTATTTCACGAAGAGTATTTCATCAGATGTGTTATGCTCACGCTCACTGGTCTGGGAGAGGTGTTAGCCTGGTCTGACACTGTTGCTCATTCTACTTGAATGGATACACTTCTGTTCTATTTTGCTGGAAGTTGCTCTGGATAAGAGAATCTGCTAACTATATGTAACATAATATAATGTTAACACTGCCTATTAAGGGCCATAACACTCAAAATAAAAGGACGTGGTTTCACAAAGTGCAAGTAATAGACCTGGGAATACCCAATGTTAAACTCAACCAGATGAGGACCAAGCCAAATCCTGATCCTCAGAGTGATTCCTGAGGGTTTTAAGCAGTGTTTCCGACGCGCCTACCTGATGCCGTGTAGATAGGGATAAGTTTGGAACAGAGGGGGGGTTACCTGATCTCAGCCTGAGCGTCAGTTTCTGCGGCTGGATCTGGGTGATGTCCTCGGGCTTCAGCTTCTCCGTCTTGTCCTTGCGGTCAGTGACGGGCGTGTCCTTGTCGACGGTCAGGCTCCCGCGGGGGTTGGCGATGTCGGTCGCCAGGCAGCCCTTCTTCTGCAGGGACTCGACCTCGTCGCAGCGCGCTGACGTGGGCTCGCCCTGCTTCAGGAAGTCCTGGAACCAGGTGAGAGGGTGAGCGTGAGGGACGGGGGAGGGGTGGGTTGACACGGACCACCACAGGAGGCGGTGACATTTTGGGCCTTTTGCTTGCAGCTGACAGTCGGAACTTTGGAAAGTTAAGAAATTCATTCTGGATCCTTTGCAAGTATCAACAGTACCCAATTTTCCTCTCATGCCAGTGCATTAGCCACAGATCCAAAGAGCAGTCAGACTTTTTTTAATATGCCATCCAATTAATGGTTTGCATTGACATGACAGCAGACATGCTGCAGTTTGTCCGGTAATCAATGCTGCCTCTGGAGACTTCATTCCTAAATGACATGGTTTCATAACTCCTTATCAAGGCCCTTTCCCTGAAGCAATCACAGGGGGAGCGGCCTCATTACAAAGGAAGGAGGTTAACAGGGCACACTGCCTCTCAGTCCTGCGGTGATCTCACGGAAGGTAAACCATCTCAGCGTTTAAAACAGATAAAGACAGCGAACTCATTTCCTGCCTCGGCCGCACGACACAACCGCAACACCGAAAAACAACTGGGAAACGCTGACAAACAAATCAGCTCCCAGGGCGCATTTTATCTTTGCATTGTTGCTTCGGTGTTGCCTATAAAAAGCTGTGTTTAACACTTTGTGACCCTGTGACACCCAATGAGGATCCTTGTTTAGATGCTGCAGAAAAAACAGCTGCTTCCTGGAGAAAGGTGCAGCTGGGAGTGAGGCTTTGGTAACCCCAGAACCCATTATGAGACTCACTGATGAGACCCAATCATAAGATCTTGCCATAGAAAATACAGCGTTTTGGTTGGTTAAAAAAAAGTCAGTGATTGACAGGTCATGGAGCCCCTGGCCATTTCAGGGTTCATGCAGTCTCGCTCTCCTCACTAGAGGAAGGCTGTGGGACACAGGGCAGCAGAAGTCAGCTGTCGCGTACACACAGGTGCCCCCTGTCCTGACCTTCCCGGTGGGCGGATAATTAAGGCGGACAGGTCCTTACACGACTCGCTAATAACTCTGAGAGGCTCACTTATCTGACGTGTCCAATCAGATCCATGGCAAACTAATAATTGTCAGGAGAGACTCTCACCCCCAGAGGTTCTCTGCTAACCTCCCTAGCAGAAAGACATGTATATTTACTGGAAGGGGTTTGGAAAGAGCTGCCATATTTCAGTTTGGCCTACTATGTCCTACTATCATTCAGATATTCACGCATACAGGCGTGGATGATTCATACAAGGCAGAACTTGCCGTTTTCTTGGTAACTACTGAGGAAAGCAACAGATTTGCGGTATTTCTTCAATTTCTTCATAACAATTGCATATAAACTAATGCTCTCGCAGCACAAATCACACAACACCTGTGACGTAACCTGCAGACAGAGCTGGCTGCATGAAGCTTGCAGGAGGGCAGAAGCTGCAGTTCCATCTGAAAAGAACGAGCAGGCCTGCATGCTGTTTGGCATGTACTTACAGGGTCCATGCACCATCCGCATTTCTCTCCGACCTGAATGCACTGCCCGCAGGACTTTGCATTCGCTTTGATGCACTCGTTTCCATCTGAGGGCGCAGGAAAAAGAAACTTCAATGACTGACAACACCACCAAACAACACACTCCATCTACACATTGCTTAGTGCTTAACATGTGGACTGTCCTTCCATTCTGCCCTTTTGCAGGCTAGGCCCAAGATGGAACATTTCAAGCTCTGTATTCACTACCACACCCTTGGGGGGGGGGGGGGGGGGGGGGGGGGTCAGACAGACAGCTGTGGTAACAATCACATGAGCTGATGGAAACAGCTGAAGACCTCCTCTTGTGTTACCTCCCCCACATAACTACAGTCAAGCACCAAGCAGTCGAATGAAAGGACCACTCACTGTCAGCACTGCAGCAATGAAAAAGTTAAAGGATCTCAACTATTACAAGTCTGATAAACATATGCAGATGACACATAAGTGTTTCTGCTGCTACCTTACAGAGGGTCTGTCACTAATTCAACAACCAAACAGCTGTGCATTAAACACTGAGGGGACAAATACAGGCAGAGACAGATACAGGCAGAGACAAGCTTTAAAGAGTCACATCTAAATTCACAGCCAGACCTTACCTTGCTGGGAGCTGCCGTAATGGATGATTACTAACAACGTTGATATGAAAAGAAGTTTTAGGGCCATCTGAAAAAGAGAAGTCAAAAAGAAAGAACAATTAGAAACGCTGAATTCAGAATGCATTTATGAAGCTGCTTTATGAAAAAGTGTAAGGTCACTGTGAACAGGGTGAGGTACCTCCCCTCCCCCCTTCCATTCACCTGTATCTTACCCACAGGAAACACTGTACCATTCATACCAGTTCACACACCAGCACCCTGGCTAAGCTCAGAGCTCATTAAAAAGCTTGTTAAAGTTTGTTAATGGTCTGGATTCGCAGACTGAATGTACACTGCCATCTATGTAGCCCAATGCATTACAGACAGACCAAGTGCTCAACACAGCATGTACTATGGTGTTTATCCGACCATGCAGCGTAACCACAACAGCCCTGCATTGCCTGCCAACCTCTTCCTGACTGAGCCGCTATCGCTAAGGGGCAAACGCATCACCCCCTCCAGAGCCTCCCTTAAACAGGGCTGCTCAGAAACCTGCGCTGGCGAAAAGGAAATGCCGCTCCAGTGTGGAGCCGAAACGCTCGTCTGCAAAAGGTGCGAGAACGTTCTGGTCGACACGGCGAGGATGCAGGTCACTTCCTGTCACAGCAGGGCAGAAATAGAAGCCAGCGAGCGCGGTCATGCCTTTAAGCCCTCAAACAGCCGATGCAGTGAGCTGAAAATACTGAGGCTACTGTGCGACTGCGGGGCTAGGGTCAAATGGGTACAACAGAGGCAGAGATGAAAAGGGGGCCTTTGAGCAGCCAACCTTAGATGACGAGTACAGAAACCAACAGCAACAAAAATACACTGAGCTCACCCACTTGCTGCATGAGAAACTGACATTGACAAGAGAAACTGGCAAGTGGCTGTTTAGAATGATATTTGTCCAGTAAAACAGGGCATACAGGACATGACATGTAACCGTTTCCCATCAGCCACTGAGCCAGGGAGGGTGGTGGGCCGATGGCGACAGAGAGCGGCAGACGAGATCAGCGTGAGATCAGCGATGATCCTTTGACAGCCGCTCTGAGCTGTGAGCCTGCTGGAGAGGACGGAGGGGGATGCCGGGGACGGCAGGCAGGCAGCGCAGAGTGGGCGGCGTCTGGCCCAACATTCCTGACCGGCCGGGTCCCGGCGGACTTGGCCGAGAGCCGCGCTCTCTCTCCTCCGCTCAGCACGCGTCTGTTTCCATATTCGGTCACGCAGCTCCTTACTGCACCCCCCCGTCCCCCCCAACCCCCTCTTCCCCCCCCGCGCCCCCCGTTTCCCGCTGGCCTCTCGTGGCGCTTCCAAACCGCCGTCCCCCAGCCCGGGGAAGGGGACCCCGCGCCCCGCGGAGGAACGGAGTTTCCATGACGACGCTCTGAGGCAGAACGCCACGGAGCCTTATTGGGCGGCGGGAAGCAAGGCCGAACTTTCCGCAGGAAATGAACCGGCCTGGCTGGGAGCGCCCGATCACGGGCCCTCTGTGACGAATAACGGGGCTCATTTCAGCCCCTGCGGAGTAGCGCAGAGGTACCGACACACACTGGAATCTGGCTACTACCATCCCTGCCCTGCCTCCGCAGCTGTCTGACCACAGCTCAACCCGAGGCTGAGCTCAGGGGAGGGCTGCCATGCAGTGCTGAGGATCCTCAGAGAGCCCTCAGCTCAGAGCTCTGCGGCCTGCTTCAGCTCTGCAGTGGAGGGAGAGGGAGGCTGGGCGGCTCGGAGCATTGCTGATGGATGACAGCCCCCCTGCCTTCCCTCCCCCCCCCATCCCCCGGTCACCCTCCCCCCTCCGCTGCTGGGAAAGCAGATCCCTGCCCAGAGCTGTTACGGGCTCCCACCCAACCCCCCTCCCCAGCCCCCACCGTGGAAATGCAGCCGCGCCCATGACATCATACGCCTTTAACGAGAGGGGGGCGAGCCCCAGGCGAGCTGGCGAGAGCCGGGAGGAGAATACCAAGCAGCGTCTCCCGGGGCAGACAAAAGGGAGGGCCGTAAAGATGTTCCTGTCCCCGCGGGCGGCCCTCGCTCCGCTCACGGGGCCCTGTCGCCGCAGCGACCGCCCCCTGGCCGGGCACCGCCGAGCTCGCCCTCGGAGCCCCGCAAAAACGGCGTGCGATCTTTGAGGCAGCCTTCCCGCACCGCGAAAACCGTGCTGGGTGCAGGATGTGAACTATTGCAACTGGCATCCTGTGTGACATCTGAAAAAGGCACGGCTCCGAAACACACGCGTTTCTGTGAAAGGTGTTAGCGCCGGGCAAAAAAAAAACCTGCGCAATGCGGTTTCATCTTCATAAACTTGTGGTGTCAAATTCAGGTCTCCGTTTCAAAGTGTCAATGTTCTGGCTCAGTCGCACCTGAGTGAAAGTCACTGCAAGCTCTTAAAAACAATTCAAAATCGGTACTCCGTTTTCTACGAATCAATGCAACGCAAAGACAGACATGGTCCAGCCTTTCCCTTCAAAAACCCCTCTAGCAACATTCCTTTCAGTTCCACTGCATAGACAGGAGACTGCTGTGCAGGGCACCAAATTGCATTTGGTCAACTTCCCACAGCCCAGACGGCCGTTGGGGGAGGGCTATCACAATTTAAACAGAGAATTTAACGGACAAGGGGTGGAGACCTGCTCCATGTCCACCACACTGATAACAGCTGATAACTCTGCATAACGCTTGCATAACTTTCCCATCCATCTTAAGGCACTGTACAGACCTTGTTGAACTTATTGCACAAACAAGGTTTATGCCCTTGCTTTCACTGCAGACTAAGAAAAGCTGCATTTGACCACTTGGCGTATGCCATGTTTCTGGTGGTAAATCCCGTTCAGAACCAAACCCATTTGGAAGCACTCAGCAGCCGTGGTATGAGCCATTCTGTAATAATTCATGACATCATCTTAACAGAGACACTTGAGGTCATTCCTGGAGTTTATGACTCAGCCATATTAATAAACCAAGTACTTAACCTCACATATAACCTCAGTTTCATTTACATTGCAAAGGCATGATACATGTCGCTATTTGCAAAAATGAAGAGTAGTGTCTATAATGGACAAAATCTTTGTATTGAAGGGTCTGACCCTGAGTATTTCTGATACCTTCCAAACAACATTCTTTGAATTAAATGTCTCCTTTATGACTATACCAACATTAACCAAAATTATGACTGCTAAAAGCCTTAGCAATTTGAATGGATTTGGATAAGACTTCAAGAGTATGCTATAACCTGTAAACTAAGGTTTACCATTGCCTTCGCGTAAGGAAACATTTGATTGCGTTCTGAGGCGGAGCGATGACAATCTGTTGTGTCTACAGCATCGCAGAGGGCCTATTCCTGTCCAGTCCGGCCAATTCGACTTGTCTCTACGGAAACGCATCCTAATCTCACAGGAAACCGTGATCCTGTCTGGCCGAGGCCTGAACCCCCCCCCCACCCCTCTTCCCCTCCCGCTGTGGGACATGGAAACACGGTCCCCGTGGAAAAACACGCCTGCCTTCTGTGGCGGAACCACCAGGTGGAGGTACCCCGCCTCCGCTGCCGCCCGCTAACACAACAAGACACGCCACCACACCAAGGCCTTCCCAAACCCTGCAAATAACCTGCGGTCAACACTGGAACATCCAGGGAGGCCGAAAACAAAACTGCGAGCGAATATAAGGCGGGCTTCGCTTTCAGAGAGGGATTAAAGGAGGTGTTTCTGACTGCACCGGACTCTGAAACACGGCTCTGAAAAAGTGGCTTCGGCGAATAATATTTACAGTGTGAATCAACATGGCATCTCAATGGCTTTGTATGGTCAGGACGGCCAGGAGAGAGGCAGACCCCACCGCTGCCTTTCCAGCAAACTTTTGAAACGCTGCCCAAGACCGTTTGTGCGTGTTTGCTGGAGAGCTGCACACAACACTTTCACAGCTCCTTTTAAGCACATTGTTTTCTCCTACCCAACCAGATTTCTTTTTCACGAGCTCAGTTACTTCCAAGCGAGCCAATGCATTAGACAATAGACAACATGTGAAGTTTGAAAAGAAAGGCACGAGGACGAGTATGACTCTGAAAGAAGGTTTTTTTTAAGGGTTTCACCCCCTTCGTTAGCTGCAGATGCGCCTCATGGCTCGGCCCTCAATCCTGCATGCGCCTGAGCAGTGAATTTAGGACAAACCAGACACAATTTGAGTCCTGACATTCTGAATTATTTATAGGAGTCTTTAAGTGGGCCACACACCCCCACACCCAGGGAGACAAAGGGCGCACTGACTGAGCAAAACTCTGCGAAGGCCTCATCTGAGAGGCAGCCATTTTAATCACTTATCTTATAAATACCGAGTACATCTCAAAGATTTTCACTGTAACCGGGGCTTTAAAACTAAATGCAGTCAACTGCATGGTAGTCAGCATTTTAAAATACACAAATGCCTAAAAAAAAGTAGCATCTCAAAGGAGAAGGAGTAGTAGCCTGCCCGCTAAAAACAAGCTCGCTACAATGGTTAGCAAAAGACGAAGCCACTGAATTCCTTCACTGCTGTCAAGACAAGTGTAAATCACTTCCCTGTGCATTTACGATCACAGCAAAGATTTCATTTTGTACAGTGCAGCTGTGGGAATTCAGGCACAGCAACAAAAAGCTTATTCTCAATTCTGCCTAAAAGGCCAACATCTGACTGGGAGCCCCACTTCCTGTAGCCACATCCGTCCCCACCTGCTCATTTCCAACACACAGACATACCCTGCCCCCTCACACAACAAATGGCAAGATAAATCAAAACTCATTGCAGCGTGCAATACAATAGGTACAGTACAACAGGTGTTTCTGATCTCGAATTGCCTGCAGGCCTCTGCATTGGAGTATTCAGCTTGTCTTTGGACAGAGGAGTGTGCGGCCCCCGGCTGATGCGGCCGGCTTTTCTTTATGTCGGCATCTCTTCGCTCTACATGCCGCCTAGAGATGCTGAGCTCGATAGCATTATCTTGCGCTAATGGCCGGCCTCCTGGCACGAGAAGTATCCCGGGATAGACGTCCCCCAAAGCGTCCGAAAGATCATTTCCTCTCTCCCTTTGTCGGAAATCTGAACCTGAACACTCTGCAGTTACGTTACATTGCATTCATTTAGCAGACGCTCTTATCCAGAACGACTTCCAGCACAACAGAACATGAGCGTTAAAGGCAGTAGTGTCCTCCCAGCAGCTGTAGCTGAAACAGCGGTAGTTATCAGCGATGTTTGACGAACGCGTGTGAAGTTTCACACTTGCCCTCTTCTGACAGGGAGTAAGCTGTCACAGCTGACATTAAAGGGTCTGCCTGTCAAGGCTGTGTCCCCAAACACAAGAATATCACACATCTTTGGATGAGAATTACTGAACTGATCCAGCTGGATGGAGAAAGCCTTACTTCTACCACAGACATGAGGAAAACCTCAAGCATACAGCTATACCACCACTTGCATTATTTCTACTTTCTACTAAATTACATCTCCCTGATGACTTAAAAACCTGCTTTACTGGACCAACTATGGCCACCCTGGGAAAACCTAGACTCCAAACTATTTGACTAGGCTTTCAGATGCAGCTTGCTCACATTGTTCAAATATAACATTCTAGAAGAATGTTTTGAATGCAATGTTTGGAAAAGGCCAAGAAAGCTTCCCCAAGAGGGATAACAGTTGAATGTGAATTCATGTGAGGTACTGGATGATTAGTCCTGTTACGTACACAAAATTTTAAAAAATATACAAGTCTTGGTTTTCTGTCACACAAAGCTTCAGTACACTAGAGAGAAGCTGCTGTATGGAGATTCCATCTCCTGCATGTTGACCAGCTGGAGCTTCCTCTCGAAGACGGACATTTCCTATTGTTACCCCAGCTGCTTCCTATGCAAAGACACTTAGTTTCAAAATGTTTATCTAAGTTTTTCCCCCCATTTCTAGAACTATAGTGCATTCAGTGCTACTAGTAGCTGATGAGCTTCAAAATCATATATGAATATATATAATCACATATCACATATATGTCAATCACAAATGCTAGTTTTTTTTTTTAGAAGAAGACAAAACTAGCTTAGATTCAGATCGACAACTGGTTATTGAAATGTACGTATGTGCATGTATGGTGTGCGTGTGTGTGTGTGTGTGTGTGTGTGTGTGTGTGTGTGTGTGTGTGTGTGTGTGTGTGCCTGTCCACACATGCATGCATGCGTATGTGGGGGGTTAACCTTTCATTTGCTAAAGGAGTGTACAGAGTAAAGGTGTGCGGCCTGCACAGGCATTGTAAATCATTAATCTGCCCCCGTTTACGCTTCAAGCCAACAGTTTTTCAACAAAGCAGAAAAGAAAAGAGGCGTACACCGTTCAACAGCCCATGGCTCAGTTTCCTGCCAGGAAAAGGAACGCTTGCTGGGGAATAGTGACTAACGGCTCCAAACATTGCTGCTGGTGTATGTTCTATTTAGAATATGGACACACATCACCATTTTGAGTGGTTATCCGGTCTGGGAAAGTCTGCTGTTAAGCAATCAGGGGTACAGAACAGGATGGGATGGGGGAAGGCAGAGTCCTCTGTGAAAACAGACAACATGGCGTCTGTTCAAATAGAGTGATTTGGCCGACACTCTACATTTGATATTCAAACACAGCAAAGTTCAGTTTTTTTTTTTTTAAAAGAATATTTCAGAAATACATTCCGCAATGCCGCAAAATGAACTGAAATTTTCTACAAATTCTACAAAATGGAACAAAAAATTTTACCAAATTGGTATTTCAAGGTTGGTTTCCTTCTAACATTGCCAGTAAAATAAATAAGACTTATCAAAAATATTGACAGACACTACTGATAAGCCATTTACCAGCTAAACAAGGGTTTGCTGCAGTTCACAGGTACACAAACGGCAGGCCTTGTCTGACTCACACTGCATGAAGGGAATCGTGTGTAAGTAGAATTAAAGGTGAATGGAATTGTGGGTGAATGAAAACATGGCTGCCCCTGTATCTGAGGACAACAGCATACAGTACAAGCTCCTGAGGGTTGCCCAGGAATGCCATTTCACCCTTTACTTCTTACAGCGAGGCAAAGGAAATTCCTCGGCTTAATCAGGTTAAAACCTTCTCCCGTCAGCACACAAGCATAGCATGGAGATGCTCACAACTGCTCATCTGTGCCTTGCAAATCTGCAGAGCGTTGCTGAGCCGGGGCATGCTCCTATCTGCTAATCTAAACGCCGGCATGTAGGAATGGGGCTGCAAAGAGGCCAAAGGCAGCTTTCGGTGTGTTCGGGAGGAGCCACACCTTCTTGCTAGCTGGTGTTGTTTGTGCTCTGTCTATCCAATTAGCAGGCACGCACAGCAGGCAAACTGCGACAGAGATGAAAGGCCGCGGGGCCGAGCAGCTGGTCTCCATCTTCACAGCTCCGTTCCTTCCTCAGGAGAATCAAAAATTCCCCGTTGCGGTTCGAACGCCGGGGATTCACTGCGGGCGAGCACGAGGGTAAACTTAACTCCCTAACCGCAAGGCAAACAGCTACTTTGTTAGAGAGTCCTAAACTCTGCCATTGTTCTGAAAAACGGGGGGGGGCTAGACACAGGCAGTCGTGAGTCGTTCTGCAATCCACATGAACGCAGAGGGCTCTCCCACGCAACATTAAACCTCAATGTTCCTACAACACAGCACATCGGTGTGTAAAAAAGGCGAGAAATTTGTTTGGTTTCGCATCTGTGAATCGCTATCTAGTTACGTGACATAGTTTCTGTACTTATCTACAGCCTACAGTTCTTACCCATGCAAATGCATGGCTCGGAACAACGCAACTCACATGAGCAGTCTGTTCACCTGTTGAAGTTTGGTTAGAAAAGGTGGACAGAGGCCCGACACAGCGGAACAGTCGCCCGAAACCTGCTTTGTGCGCTCATTTCATGTATGTGGGCCAACGTGATACTGCTGAGCTATGTCACAACCCCACAGAGCCCAGAGCCCAGAGCCAATGCTATATGCCAGGAACTGTGAGCCAGCTCATTAATGAGCAAATAAAAATTAAGCTGTGTCATTTATAAATCGCTGAAGAGTGTAAAAACGAATCCAAGTTATACTTGCAAAGACACTAGCGATTACCAGTTTGTTCCGACACAAAACAAAAGTATTTGGGGAAGTGCATTCCACAGCCTCTTTTTGATGGCCTTCTTACATACATTATTATATTTTTTTATCATTATACCCTTATCTATGGTTTTTTAAATTTATTATTATAGAGCATATTATCTGTGGGTTTCTAATACCCACCACTAACGCCTGCTCTACTGTGAGGAGGATGGACTGTGTTTCTTCCAGCGCATATCGTGTTTATTTGCTTTGCTGATCCACCCCTCTGAGAGAAGGCTAGAATTCGAATGCCTCCCATTTCACACTAGCCCTAGTATGCGCATTTCTGAGTGCGAACTGGGGTCGTTTCCAATTGTGACGGTGCACGTGACAGCGCTCTCAGCCATTCACAGAGCGGGAGACTCGTCACATGACCACCCCCGAAATTTCTCTTCAAAATTCACCTTGAGGCTCTCAGGCCGGCTGAGATAAGAAACAAGAGTCTTATGTTTAGAGGGCTGCCCCTCTAAACGGTGGCAGTAGCGAGACACACAGCCCGAAAGCTGGAAATGCAGACAAGATGTTTGAGTCCTCCGTCCTTCTGAGGGGTTCTTAGAGGAACAAACATATGGGGAGTGTCCAGGCCGCTTCTGAGAAGTTGCCAAGCGATGAGTAAGCAGCTAATTACAACACTAACCCCACCCTTTACCATATGTGTCCTTATATTCAAGTACTTCTGCAAGAACTTTTGATCCCATTCGGTCTCCATGACACCCTCAGAAAAGGAGAACTTGCCTGTGTGTGCATGCCTCCATGTGTGTGTCCATGAGCAGGTGAAAAAACAGATCCAAATCAAAACGAGGGCCTTTCATGAAAAACTTCTGTGGAAATGACGCATGCCCTTACTGTGGGGTACACGCATCTCCAAGGACGATACCGAAGGTCTAAAATAAGATGCGCAATGCTAGTACTGTAGACTGACTGAAAGACATACCTCCTGGAGAGCGAGTGCAAAGCAGGCTAAGTAGCACCATTTAAATATTTCTGCTTTGGTTGAGCTGGCATCTATTGAAGTGGGTGGGGTGGGGGAGGGGGTTAAACAGCCAAATAGCCACCCATAAATCAGATGAGTCTATACCCACCCCCCACCCCCCACCACTTGCTATCAGACCTCTGGGGTCACATCAACTCAGCTGCCGTGACTCACAGTCCCCCTGCTCTCCTCAATTAGGTCTCCTTGCAGCACAAGTGCACTTCCATTTCCTTAATTAAACCAAGCCACAGATTCTCATTCCGGGGTGGGGGTGAGATTCGCCGGAGCGGTTTCCTTTTTCTTCTACTGAGTACGTAATTTCGAAAGAGGAAAGAAAGCGTCCTTAAATTCAATCAGGCCTTGGGCTTCGTTCAGTCAATACCTATTGTACATCAGATTTCTCCTACGTGATCAAAATAGTCCATTTATAAGATGGCTGGAATACCCATCCATCACAACACCGCATGCTGGAAAACAGCTTACACATCAGATGGGAGAAATGAAAACAGACAAAGCTGAAGATTTCTTAATATGGACATTTCCGGGCCTAGGTGCAAAATAAAAAGCTCCAGACAACCAACTGGGGAAAACAAGCTTTGACTCAGACAGTGAACCGTAGGGGTAATGTTAACAATGCTGTGAATCACTGAGTACCTCCCTCCCCCACCCCCAGCACTGCACTGCACTGCTGCCCAATACTCACTCCCTACGATGACCTCACTGCAATGGCTACTTGCTCTGCTCCACTGTAGATGCATCATCTCAAGGAAGCCCCCGGGAAATGACTCAGATGGCCAGAACACTGAACAAGGCTTTGGCTGGTCAAACTCGCTCTTCAGTACTTTACTCCCCCCTGTTCAGAGTGCGGTTAAGCAGTTCTCAGTGAGACAGAACCAGGGTGAGGAGAACGGCATCAGCAGAAATCAACATAACGTACACTCCAAGTTACCCAACATCACCCTTTAAAGCATCTTCCAAATCTCTAGCTGCCTGTGAGCAATGTTCAAGGCAAGTCTGTTCAGCTCCCTTTACCAAAACAAGGCCTAGAGCACAAATTTCCATGCTCATCAAACACAAAGACAATTGATGCCACTGGCTGGACATTCAAAAACGGCTCTAGCTGTCACTGGGAGATGCTGGTGAATCACGTACCCTTTGGCTATATTCTTCTTACAGGAAGAGATTGAGGAGGAGGGACACACCCTGCATTATTGGCAGCACAGTTTTGCCTCCAGGTAATGGAAATGCTGACCACAAATGCTCTCACATACTAAAACCAAAGCTAGGTTAACCTCACGCTGAGACAGTCAAGCAAACCTTAACTTAGTCCCTTGAGATTGGTAACCCACAGTTTACACACCATAATTCCACATCTTAGGAGGAGCAATTGTTCAGAAACCTTTAACCGCAGGCTTGGTTTTAGATTTTCACTTCTCCTTCTCTACCTCAACTCCTACCAACAACATAACATAACAACTGTCCTCTTACATCAATTCAGCTTACATCAGTCCACTGGAATGCTGAAAATTCATAAAACTCTTAGAGAGAAGAAATATGGACAAAAGCATATTGCCATGAATTCAGCCAAGTAACTCACCTAGAGGCCTAATTGGTACTCTAGCTGAACCAAGCTCTCAATATGTTGCTGGATAATCATTACAAACCACTGGAGAAGGCTTCCCTGAAAGTCCATTCAAATGGAAAAATCCACAGTAATAGGATATAAACCTTCAACTGTACAATTGCCAAGGTACTTTAAATTTTGCTAAATATAATAATGAGCACGTCCTAGAACGCTGCCTTTTTAGGAACGTCATGAAGCAACCACACAAAACTGTAGGCCATTTGCTCAACTGCAAGTAACAACAAATTATGGGAAAACTGTCTACAGCTCAGAGACCTCTGATTGTAGGCGTTCATTACAAAGTTTGGGATGTGTTTTCAAAGTAACTGGGAATACTGTAAAAGTTCAGATGAGATCGTTTTCTTAACCTTAAAGGCGTGGTTTACTGCAAAGACGCGATCACTCACGGTAAAAAGTCTGCATGATGGGTACTTTCTCTGCATGATTGGAACACCTATAAAACTTTACCAACATCCTACGTCATATGAATACAGCCAATTATGGCGTGGCATGACGATGTAGCTTCTTTTCTTACCCGATTAATCATTCTACCAAACTTGTGTAGACTTAGGTTTCCCCCAACAGAGTAAAATAGTTATAATTACGACAGCTCACATTGTGGCTGCATTTTTGGTCGTGTAACAGTCTTTTTGTCCTTGTCCTTCTCACTTTCACGACATTATACTTGTCAACATGGAATCCAACACGACTAGTGTCTCGCCATGTTAAATGCCCCAGTATCGGGGTTGCCAGATTTGGAGTTTCAAGAGTCATACTAGGCAGCTTACTTCTATGCACACCCATGAAAAAAAAATAAAAAAAAAATCTAAAAATATAAATTCCACCCACATTTCATTCATCTACGGTGAAAACTGACGGAATAAATGTATTTTTAGCGTAGCCTAAATCCAAATATTTGGTTGAGGTCACGGTTTTGCATAATAGAATGTATTAAAAGTTGGAAGAACTACCTTTTTTTAAGTATTTGTCTTTGCGAGAATCGTTTCTGACAACACTCTGACTTTGATTGTGATTTTTGCTGGCAACCCTGTCCCGGAGTTCAGCGTCCAGTTGCGGCCACTGCTTGCTCGAGACACTCCCTAAATATAGCCCTGTCTAAACGTTACTATAGCACAAAATACAGCCGACCCAGCCTATTGTTCGGTCACATCAAAGCATATTTCGACAACGTTTAAGACCTTAAGATTGATGGTATGAGTGAAAAATCACTGTCTACGAAAACAAACCTTAACTTATTCATCCGATAAAACAATGGCGTGAGAATCCTCCATGTACCAAAAGAACTACAAATCCCAGTTGAATGATAAGAGTCATAATACATGTAGTTAGAATCCATAATTTGTAACGTTAGATTCGTTATAATGAAATCACAATCATACACAGAAGCGTAGTGCACTCGGAGTTTGAATAATGAAACCGGCAACAAAGTCAAACTAAAAGAGAATGAAGCGCCGCTAGTTTTGCTTCACCAACCCCGGAGCCGCTAGGCCTGGTCAACCGGAGGAAAATTAAGTGTGTCTAGATATCACTACATTCTCGGACAACTTCTAATATGTATGGACATTTGAGAATTAAAGATAGACTATTTCATGCTCACAATGAACATAAAAAGGTAAAAATCACTTGAACGTTCGGACCATGCACTCAGTCACCCGCACCCAACAATACACAATATGCATTCCAGTCTAGGGACAGGAAGATCAACTTAACGAACGTCAGCCTGTTCGCAACAAAAAGTCCAGCATTAAATCCAACAACTAACTTTTAATAGAGCAAAGTAGTTGGTAACTAAGTAATCAGATCAACAATATACATGATCGAACTGACAAAAATACTAGGGCAAGAACATCTTTATGGAATTGTATTTACCTTACAATGCGATCAGCAAAACCAGACCGTTGTTTTCACTTTCAAAGCAACATAGGTGGTAACGTTATCAAGTGTCAATGGATTCTCTTCCAACTCCAGTCGAAGTGGTGCCCTTTCAGATGGAAGGACCGATATCTAGCGACCTCCTTATTCACTTTCTTCGAGCGCAAAAAATCGGCTCTGTCTGTTTCATATGTAGCCTAACTTATTTCCGTTCCCAAGTACAAAGCATCTCGGATCAATGATTCACCGGACACAAATTAACTTAAAACTACGGATGAAGAGACTCCACATGCGAACAAATGTTCAATGTGTCCTCAAACGTGCAATCCCCTGTTTCTCTTGATCCAAGGAGGACGGGAGGGGCAAAGGATACAGTGTTGGAGGCGCAGACCCCCTTATCTTGACTCCGCCCCCACAGGAAATGCCGAAAGCTTGATGCTTGATACTTGATACTGTTTAAATACGCATGCGTCAGACGCGACTAATCAGTCCCCCTCCTCATACTCCCATGGGGAGTGGGTATACGGATTGCTAATTGGAGACGTACAGATTAACTTTGTTAGCGTCACCTTGCTTAATGTCACTTTCTAAATGTCACCCTTTGAAAAACACACTTGCTATGTACCGTTTGTTTCAGTGGTAAGCATTTTAGGATCACTGGAAACTAGAAACATTGTGAAATGCCAATCAAAGTTGGTGGGGCGGTGCAGCAAAGGGATATCATGAGTTTAGCTAATACTAGTTAAAGGACAATGCCAAAAATGTCTTCTCACTTCGTAACAGTGAACAATGCACTCCAAACATCTTGGATAGGGCCAGATGTATTAACCACCACCAGCCGTTTTAAAAGTTCACATTTAACTTGGAGATCATAAGATCACACAATTCTCTTCCCCAAGAGAAGGTTAAAAGTGCTGAATGGTCATTTCAGTTGGTTTTTGTTTAAATGAGTAAATGTTTTAACCAGCAACAAAATTGACTTTTTTGTTCTTTGTGTGTTCTGCCAAGCCAAATTAGAACCCCATTGGGTTTGCCTGTTTCTAACTAGCTAATTAGTTTTGCAATTGCTCCTTTTGCTTGCTAGACTGAGAAAAGTGATTTTAAGAAATACTGTATAGCAGTTGACAAAGAAAGTAGAAAATCCAGTAGCAATACCCTCTCCCCCTGGTAACAGAAAAATGTGTCTCTGATTGGGTGAAACTGATACAGGCATACTTAAACCTCCAATGATGTGATCCTTTTGGCATCAGCTTTATTGAAAGCAACCTACTTCAGCTGCAATGAAACTGCAAGCAGACAGGCTCAGGCATTGAATTAATCTTCTATTGAATTAGTTTTCGACCTTGTGACTCATATCTTTCAAGTTAAACATCTCGGTTAACATGAGGGAAAATGTGTTCAATTATTTGAGGAAAAGGCCTACACAATTTCCCTATAATATACAGACATGCAGTGTTTCCTCATTTCACTCCTCTCACACATGCTCTGATTTGTCAGATGCCTGCATGTTGGAGTGATGACATCAGTGGAGTAGGACCTATCCCCCTCCTCTCTGTCTGCAGACAATCATCCCACCATACACCCCTGCCAGACCTCTCTGCTCCACCCCCCTCAGGTCGTCTGACTGTCCCTCCTTTGCTGAGAGTCTTGTCTCGTATTGACCCTGGTCCATGTAGGGGTGGAGTGAGGTCCCTGTTACTCGGACAGCCGAGTCACTGGGAATCTCTTCCCCCGAACTGAAAGTTTACCTTTTCAGGCTCTACCTTGCCCCCCTGAATTCTACACCATTCTGCACTGGTAAAATAGCCATTGGTCAGCATAGACAGGGATTATTTATGCTACTTTACTCCAGTAACATTAGTTCACTGTAGTATTGTAAATGCATTTACAGTTTGAAAGTACCGCATACATATTCCTAATTTAATGTTGGTGATTGTGGTCCTTGTTATATGCACTGAATTTCTTATAATTTGTGAGTTGCTCTGTGTCAAGTCAAGCTCTGATCAGTCATAATTTGTTTTCTATACAATATTTTGTGTATACAGTATTTATAAAATGGGATTTGATGCATTTCTTTTTCTGAAATGGTTGTTTTGTAATTGAATTACCATGGAACGCATGGGTGAAAACATGTTCTTGGGTTAAAGAGTTTACAAGCAAAACATATTCCAGCAGTTTCAAATTTTGAGTCATTCAGACAACAAATGATGAAGCATAAAGCCACAAGTCAAGAGGTTATTCAAGATAACACACACCCTGTTATGAGTTGCTTAAACACAAAAGAGTATTGCAAAACAGCTACTGTGTATAACATGTATGCTGTTGGTGTTTTTATATGCTGGCATTTTTCCATAAGCTTCCACTATCTGTGTGTGTCTGAAAAACTTCCGGTCCTGTATAATGATAACAAAGTGTTGCTCATACAAATAATGCTGTGTTACATGACTATGGTTGCCAGGACGTCGAGGTTACGGGCTGACAACGTCACAAAATTACGTTGCCATTACGAAATGGCACCTTTCACTTTCCACGTTGCCGCAACGTCCGACTTCACGTAGTAGCAGCATATGTTTGGTCATTAAATTACGTTGCGGCACCGTAAGGGCAACGTTACTGTGTTAGCTTGCACCACCCTGTGGACATACAGAATCTGTGCAGAACCTGGATATTTCTCATTTGGAAAGAAGCAACAGTGCTTTGACCAACATTTCTGTGGTACTGCATGAGCTAAACCTGGCAACCCCAAACATTGCTTTCATTTCACAATGTAAACAGAAAAGACAGACAGAGAACAGCCTAATACACACCCTCTGTGTTTAGATATCATTTAGATTATACAATTTAAAATATAAGGTTTTGAGACAAGCACAGCTAAATTTTATGCAAACAGATTAAAACTGAATCCATCATGTGATACTTACAGTAAATAAAAAAGATAACACACAAACAGCATTCTATTCATTAGTACAGACTCTTTTCGGTTCTAGTATTCAAGAATAAATTTCAGCACATACATCCGTTGCCGAACCAGAGGGTGCAAGGAAGATGAACACTTCTGCTTTCAGGCTTTGCAGTGTTTCTCGGAAGCCTTGCACATAGTTCATAGCCCATAGTGCTCCACACCAGTTCTCCTTATTTTGGTTTTTAAATTTTTTGTCTTACTTCTTATTCTTCTTAAAAGAAATAAGACACATTCACTTTTGTTATAAGAATGAGAAAGGGACTTAAAAGCAGCACAATGAGGAAACACAAGCTGATTTTTCACCATGTTTTCACAGTTTGCACAGGTAACCAAACTAAAAAGACAAGCTACATTGATCTGCACCGTCCAAATGCATCCATACTGATGGCACTGTAATGTTTCTGTCAGCCTTTCATTTATCAGATGAAATTAGCTCTTGATTTCCTGTTATGCAAATATTTCTGTGCATTATACAAAGCATGTAGGATTACCTGGCCATTCACAGCAGCAAAATCTGGCAATATCATCACATGGGAATGGCTTACACTCTTACAATCTACGAATCGGTGATACCATAGTAACATATTAAGGCTGGCCAACAACATTGTCTCTGACCCCAACCATGTCCTGAACAGTGTATACAAAATGTTACCATCAAAGTGGAGACACAGGGTTCCAAGATTCAATAGAGTTAGACTAAAGCACTCTTTTGTGCATCAGTCAATCCTAAAACTAAATATGGAGCGTTAATCTCAGATCAAATGTACATTGAATATTGTCCTTTGTGATGGTTATGTTAAATGTATGTATCTATCGTTTCATTGCCCTAATTCTTGTCTTCTCTGTGATGTTGCAAATGGAGCTGCTGCGATGCAAGAAAATTTTCAGACTTGTCTGACAATAAATCATCATCATCATCATCATCATCATCAATCTCTCTGCCTGCAGGGGGAACTTCCGCTCACATGTTTACTGGTCAAAAGGACAGGTCAAAAAAAATACAGAGACATACAGTATGATTAATTTACCTTTGTAATCTGCCCACCCAATCTGCGACATTTCCATACATATTTGTCTATTTGAAACATTCACACCCATCATTTCAGAGAGCAGACTTAACTTCTCAATAACATCCTGCAGGATATTTTCAGTACCTTCACACCTATCCCCATACTGAACAAACACATGAGAATATGCTAAGGCCACACAGAAAGCGAACAGAGAAAGTTCCTACTCTATCATAGCAGCGATGCAAATGCATACAGGCACTGCTCTACTTATTATGTGAAAGGGAGTCAACAAGGGGGAAATGGCAAGGGTGGTTAGAGTGTGGCTTAACAGCGGTTACACCCTGCGCATACAGTGCCCGTAACAGCTTGCCAGCCCCGCTGCCTGGGACATACACAGAGCTGTCCCACACCAGGAGACTTCTCAGGAAGCCTCACCCTTCAAACTGCGCTTCACCGTACCTCATATTGGATTCTAAATTTGGCCGCCACACCAGCTGACACCCACACAAATTACATGGCTCCAGTTTCTTTGAACATGGTTTTGCAGAGCAACCCATCCCCAAACTGAAAGTTTGCTGGTGCTCAGTCAGTCTTCTCAGTCATTCTGAGCACCCTCAGAGCAGAGGGAAGGCAGCGTTCTTAACTCGAGCCTAGACATTTCAGCTTTTCCATTACTGACATTTTGATTTGTTTATCAAGGGACTTGACCTGCAGCCGTGTGAGAAAATTAATTACTACACATAGGCTTGAACACAAGCGGTGTTATCTGCAGTGATGAATAATTCCTTTTATGGATATGATTTCACATTCTGAGTCATAACCTCACTTTGGCTTATAATATATCCATTACTCTTTTAATCTGTAAAACCATCAGTCATCGATATTTTGCAATTTCCTGTGGAATAACATGTCTGGCTGATTTTCATATTTGAAATAAGTATTATCATGTGGATCTAGACAGCCGGATCTGCTTCTGACAAAGCTGTCAATCACAGTTGAGAATACTTATTTCAAATAATCTATGGTTAACTATGTAACTATGTAACTATGGTTACTGCAGTTGCTAAACTGATTTTAAGATACTTCACAAGGAAAAGTTCTGATATATTTCGTCTGTCAGCAGAAAATTAAGTGGTGCTGCAGACACCGCCAACTGCTTATGCATGCGCAATTTTTGCCATCCTTGGATGGTGGCATCTCTCCATTCGCTAATTGTGCACTTTGCCATGATTTTCCCCCAGTGTGCACTCTCGGACCATTTATCAAGACCGTGGTAAGCCAGTCTGATAGATCCAATCGTATTACCACAAGCCCCAGGGTATGCTGGGATGTCGTGGTGAAACTGCAACATTTCAGATGTTTTCTGCCCCACACTGCAGAACAGTGGAGAATAGAATAGGTGGTGTGAGGGAGCCTGTGTGGCAATCACCCTCTGGACACTTTGAATAGCTAAAAAGAAGAGAGGACAAATTAGGAAGATAAAAAACAACAAAGGGAAGAGACTGAGATAGAGACTCTCAGGGTATAAACGCAGGCCCCTGCTGGAATGTGTGGTTTGTCTGTTGGCCGTCAGAGCTGAGTCATAACACGAATGTACAAAGACGAGTAGAGCTCAAGATAAGGTGATAAAGAACTCACTTCAGGCATGGATTGATAGAACAATAATATGAGTTGCCATTCGCAGTGCACTCTGTCAACAGCTGGACCATTCCATAACATTATACAGTTCGCTCCATTTTTGGTTTTACACCAAATGTGCCTTAGTGGAAAAGTTTAAATACTGAGCTAACAAAAAACAAAGTTCTCCTTTATATACACCTGTGCATGTGTGTGTTTGTGTGTGAGAGAGACAGAGACAGTTTGAGAGAGGGAGAGAAAAAAGACAAAGTGAGCGTGGGTGTGCATATGTGATCTGGTGTCCACCAAGTGTCCACGATAGACAGAGAGCGAGGCAGACTACATATACGTGAAGAGCACATCAGAGAGAGTTCTGAGTTCAGCTTATAGTTGCTACAAACTCAAAATAAGGTCTGATCCCCGCTTGGGTATTTCGGATATTTTTCGTAATCACCACAGATGATTCATGGTGTCAGATGGAATTTTAACCAGATACTTGAATCTTAGCCATGCGACCAAACAATTTTGATGTATCTATCTTTTGTCACATCACATAGGCTAATTTATGGTTCGGAACACAATCAGTATTTCTTGGTGCTCGATGACTGCGTACAATTATGTCAAATCATCGTGGATCACTTATTGCGTGTTTTAAAAGTTGTCAACACCAGATGCGCATTTGAAATTAACACAAACTATTCACACGATACGCTAAATCCGACAACGTCAGCCACAACTTGTCACCACAAGTTCTGGCTCAAGCTGACATACAGGATGTCAGTTTTGTTCAACAGCGACATCCTGTGTTCAGCAGGAGGTGTTAACTATAATTCCTCACTGAATCGGATCATCAGTCACCCGTACACGGGTGTTCACAGCAGTGGAAAGTGGTAATTTCACAAATATATCAAAACGTTTCGTCGGATCTACAATCATCTCCATCTTATTTATTTTATTCAGGCCTTTTGGGTCTTATAAAGCTCTACACATAATTACTGTTTAGTTCTAATAAACAATATACGTAAAATAAAATACATACAAAACTTAATTCATTCGATGCAGTATAGCATATTTCAGTATTTCAGTGTACTTTCGGCAGGTTCGCTGCTATTTCCACACAATCTGTATATTTTGGTGTACAGTTGTTATCCTCCAGGTGAAAGACGCCTGCTAGTTGAAATCTCAGTTGATGCAGCATGCACAAATAGATGTTTAAAAGGAAAAACAAACCGTCAGACTCCGAGGAACTAGGTCTTTTAAATGCCAGAAATTTGGAGGAGAGACTGTTCGTTTTCGTACAAACTTAACAATGCATCACATAATGTTGCCAAACGTTCGATGCAACTTATGGTTTTATCGAGTTCTTTGCGTGCTTATTCGTGTGAAGAGCAGGACAACTCCGAATGTTTTTAATTATAATGTTCGTTTCATAAATCACATGAAAGCACGTGGTTTTATTGGCATACCAATGAAATATAACATACTTTAAGCGTAGTTTATGTCAGACTTGAACCGAAATCGCTGCATTGTATTCAGTTTATGGACTTGGTTTTTGGCACATTCCAGGTACACTATATGGACAAAAGTATTTGGACGCCTGACCATTACATTGTAATGACATTGTATTCGAATACATATACTTTAATATGGAGTTGGTCCCACTTTTGCAGCTATAACAGCTTCCACTCTTCTTGGAAGGCTTTCCACAAGATTTTGGAATGTTTCTGTGGGATTTTGTGCCCATTCATTCTGTAGAGCATTTATGAGGTCAGGCACTGATGTTGGACAAGAAGACCTGGCTCGCAATCTCCGTTCCAGTTCATCCCAAAGGTACTTGATGGAGTTGAGGTCAGGGCTCTGTGCAGGCCAGTCAAGTTCTTCCACACTGAACTTATCAAACCATGTCTTTATAGTCCTTGCTTTGTGCACTGGGGCACAGTCATGTTGGAATAGAAAAGGGCCTTCCCCAAATTGTTGCCACAAAGTTGGAAGCATAGCATTGTCCAAAATGTCTTGGTATGCTGAAGCATTAAGATTGCCCTTCACTGGAGATAAGGGGCCTAACTCAAACCCTGAAAAACAGGTGTGGCCAAATACTTTTGTACATATAGTGTATCTTCCATCTTTCCAAGTTTTTAGAAAAAAAAGCTATTTGTCAAACTATCTTGACTAATTTATGATAGCTCTGCTATCCTGCACCTAAAACACACTGACCTTAGCCTTCTGACAGTGCAGTGGCTATTTCCTTCCAGCTCTCAGCATTATTCTTAGAGTCCATCTTTGTCCTCTAAAGTAAATATTACGCATAAAAAGTACATTTTAAGGCGGCCACTTCTTTATAAAACATTTATTTAATCAGATTCTTTGGAATGTAGTAGTCATGGATCAGACTCAGAGACAAGAACAAATACAAGGTAATGAGGCTGACCAGCGTGTCAGAGTACAAACATTTTTCAATTCTTAAGGCCTTGCTGTTTTTCTTTTTTCCAAACGTTTCCTACAACAGCAAATTACAGAAGCTTTATTGAAAATAAAACTTTTTTTTGTAAAAACAAATCCGCACAAAAGATTTATGACAATACAAAATGACGTGATAATATACCAGTTAGCTAAATGGAAACATTACGATAGGAAATTTGTATACCTTTTCAATAATGAAAACATTGTACATTTCAGAACTATATCAAGTAATCTGAAACCATATAAAAAGAAAGATCTGTGACACTTTTCTTGTCTTTTATTTTTACAAATTAATATTATAAACACAAACTTTTTAAATATATTCATCAGTGCAACATTGTTTTAATTTCATGCTACAATGTCCTTTTCTCCAATTTGACAGACTGAAAACAGTTAGGGCCTTCCTGTTCAATGCTTATTCATAATTACCAGCATTTTATATTACTATATATTAATTACCAATACCATTACGAACCACCAGTGGGATAGTGTTAGAAATTACCACAAGAAAGCCAATAATGCATTCATGATGTTACATAATGTTACATAATGTATGCATGTAAATTAAGCAGACATGGGTCTGAACCAAATAAAAGCCCTGATTCGTGGGGTTCCCTTCACGTGACTGTCGTCAGCGTCACTCACACAGATTTTTTTGTGTTTTGCACTTCAAGCCACAAATCCCCAGTTTCCACAGGCTTCCTCATGATTGGACTGAACCACACTGCTTGATACAGAAGGAACAGGATGGCAATGAAGCCAGCAGAAAATATGCATGAACTTTCCTCCAATCCCAGCATCCACCCCTCTACGCCGAGCTTTGCCTCGTACACTCAGGATGGACTCAGTCATCCAGTAGGCTCAGGGGCTGTGCTCTGTGAATAATCTCAGGGGTGAGAGGACACTTGTGTTTGATTGACAGCGCAAGACAAGACAGAGGCCATGCAGTCAGCGGTGTCCTGCTATTGGGCGTCTTCTCTGCTGCATTGATTATGACATCAGAGCCTGATTTACATTTTTCAGTCTAGACAGCGTAAGTGATTATGACATCACTGAGATCTCAAATCTGCCACACGTGAAAATCCGTCCTTCCATTTTACCTTTGACCATGTGATTTGCACAAAAAGATTTTCACAGAAAGCAGAAAGAGTCAGGCGTTGTGCAAACGTGAGGTCACCTTTTTTTGATTAGAATGCCTTCACGCCACACAGACCTCAAAAATGGCCTCTACCTTGGGAAGGGTAGAGAGAGACGGAGGCAAGCGGTCAGTCTTTGGACTCCCGGATGGCACTAGAGCAGGGGTAGTATCTGTTATGTCGGCTTTTGGAGACAGACATTCAGCACCACCTTCTCCAATGATTTGAAAGGAATCCTGATGGGTGCACCAGGACTCTGCAGAGCCGAGAGGCCTACAACGGCCTGATTGACATTCTTCAGCTCAAATGATATTTGAGACCGGCCTGGATGCACGTACAGACAAACACGGAAGCATGGAAGCATGTCAAATGATTCCTGCACCGTCTCAGTTCAGCTGAACAGCAAAGTTATTGATGACAGCGCTTGGTGTTGGTGCACGAGGCCTATACATTACTGCTGCATGATTGGCTGAGTGACAGACGAACACAACGAAACTGGCTTCACACAGAGACACTGTATCTGAGGCCACCAACCACAGGAGATCCACTTCTGGGTATTTCTGAACGGCTGCCATTTTGAAGGCCCGTAGTAAGTCCGTTTGGAGACACATCCTCGAACCCTGGCTCCGATAAGCACCGTGGGAGCGGTCGCTGTGGGAGCGGTCGCCGTGACATCGTCGGCCTCACAGCCGGGGCTCCGCCAACGCGACCCTCTCACGAAAAAAAGGACACTGCAGCTCAATTAAAAGGGCTTTCAAATACATTAAAACGTATATACAACACGTGGGGCCCCTCCGCAAAGCGGCGAGGACAGAGTCCCGCCTTGCGGACCTGGGTCGGGCCGACGCCCATTTTGCTCCTGTGTTCCGAACACGAGGGGTGTAAAAACGCTACCACCAACCCAAACAAAAAGCCAACGAAGATGCAGTAAAGGCACTGTGAGAACCATACACAGGTGAAGCGCGGGGGGGGGGGGGGTAAGCACCCACCTCTGGACACATGCCTGCACTCGTGGTGCACACACTCTGTGTGTCCAGCAGAGGGCGTGATACTACATATTTGTCGGTATGGTTCATTCTGGGGAGGGTTTTACACTTCTTTTCCGCAAAATAATGGCTTCAAAAACTTCTCTTAAAAATAAAAGCTTTCCTTCCAGAAATATGATAAATACTTTCAACATTGAATTAATTGGTCTCAACACCAGCATCTGATTATTGAAATGAAAAGAAAAAAAATGAATGAAAAAAATTAAAATAATCATCTTACTGTACACGTCTTGTTTTGTTTTGTTTTTTTTCAATTTTATACACAGTGTCCCCTATTGGCAGGTTTCTGTTACTGCAGCTCCTGAGAAAAGCATGGCTCAGTCACAACCTCCCGCCGCTTTCACAATCGTCGCCCTCCCTCGTGGGAGGCTTCTGGCGGTCCCTTTAACCCCCCCACCCCCACCCCCTCCGTCCCTCACGCTTCTGAGTATGACTTCTGTGAGCTCAGCTTGTCCTTCTTTAGTTTGACCCCGTCCACCAGCTCGAAGTTATAGTTCTCCAGTGCGGATAAGTTCCTGTCCGACATGCCGTTGTGGGAGCAGGCGCAGTAGAGGACGACCCCACAGATGGCCCCCAGGAAGACGCCCAGGGCGCTCATGGCGATGATGGTAATGAGGATGGGGTCCAGGGTCTTCAGCATGTTCCCAGTGCTGCCCATCTGACTGTTCTCCACCACTTCAGGGAAGTCAGTGGCATCATTGACTGGAATGGGAATCACAGACAAAGGGCATGTTAAGCATGACAGCATCATAACAGCCTCAACAGTTCTTCATCTTCATCTTTCAAATATTTAGCCATTTGTTCCTGAGTGATTACTTTAGTTTTAAGATACCTTTTCTGTCGTTTCCTTTGGTTCATAATAAATAAGTTCAGATTTAAGTTTTTTTTTATGTGAATTTCTGTAATCTCATGTAGTTCTCAAAATCAAATACTGGCATTGCCCAGTCACAAATATACTGAACAATATAACTATAACAATATAACTGTCCAATGCTATTAAGATGATTAAGTATACACTTTAAAACATTTATCCAGCAGAAAAAATGATCCAGTACATGCATATTTCTGTCAAATTTTCTGCATTTTTCTATCATTTGTTTTCTTACTTTAATCAGAGATATGAATAAACATGAAGCACACTGTGTACTGAGTGAGCTGAACCAGCCAATCACACATATGAAATATGAGACATACAGATTTCTTTGATTTCTTTGATTTCCTCTTCTTCAGGCTGTTCTTTCTCCGCTGGTTCATCTGGGTCTAAGAGGGAAAACGGAGCCCATCATGAGAGGAATGAACAACCGTGGACTGGCAGCTGCTCTTTGGAGTTGCACACGCCCACATGAGTAAGTGGAGAAAATATGTAGGATCTCTTAGGTGTGAAATCAGAGCCCTTACCCTTGCATTCTGCCATGTCCTGGAGCTCCAGGATCTTGATGTCGTCCACGGCAACATCCCCCCAGCTTTTCTTGTCCACTACCCCCTCGATCACCACCTGCAAGAGCCACAGAGACTGTTATTCTGCCCTTCCTCGCAGCTGTGCTCAGTCAAAGGCCACCTGTCACCTGTCAACAAGCTAGCGGGGGAGATAGCTGGGCATGCACCACATTTTCCCATATTATTGCCTCTGGTGACTAAAGTGCTTCCACACATGCAGGCATTCACACATATACACACACACACACACACACACACACACACACTGTGCCATCGCCTGTGTGTACCTGGTAGGGCGTGCTGGACTGGGGCACCAGCACCCGGCCCTCCCTCCAGCGGCTGCCCTGGTGTCCGCTGACGGTCCACAGCAGGATGTCGGCCACGCCCTCAGCCATCTCCTTCCTCTGCTTGACCCGCAGGATCCCGATGTGCGACCCGAACATGTGGTACCAGAAGGAGACGCACAGGTCCGAGTCTGGCGCCGTCACCGTCGGGCTCACCAGCCGCGCCACCTCGTTCTCCTGGGCGTCTGGGTCCAGCAGCATGTAGATGTAGTTCCCCGGTCCTCCTGCAGGTGGCGACATGGTGTGCGCTGAGTGAGACCCAGGCGAACTGATGGGAAAGGTTTGGCTTCCTTACTCTCTCTGCTCCCTGGCTCCTTGCTCTTACCTGAGTGGTCCATGCTGGGTCCTGTGTTGACGGTGGGCTTCCCGCTGGACTGAATGTGCCAGGCTGCGTTGACATCCTTTTCTGAGGTCCACCCGCAGAAAGAGGGGGCGTCCGCCCAACCAAAGTCACACGCAAACCACAGGTAATCTGCAATCAGAGAGGTCCCAGTTAGCTTTGCTTCACTGCCTCTCACATTCCTCTCCTCGGTACTTAAATAAGTGTAGATCATGCTTTAACAGTTTCTGATGCATAAGAATACTGGCTCAAAACAAACACTGTAGCTCAGGTCTGGAGAATTGACCTAATAAGGCTGCAGATGGAGGAGGCAAACATAGGGAGTGTTATACCTGTCTCACTCAGCAGATGGCAGCAGAGAGCTATGGTGTTCTCTGGGATTTTAAAAAAACCAAAGGCAGAAACACCTCAGGGCAGCAACAAATAATAAGAGAAAGAGAGAGAGAAAAAGTCTAGATGGAGTGGGGCGTAGAAGGTTATAATATTCCTCGCAAAGTAAGGATTTAAGTCACATTAATGAGCCAATCTCCTTAAACCGACTGGATGTAGTTAATTAAATAACACATTGTTAGGACTCCCAGAGTCGGCCCCATTAAACTGCTCAGAGGTGACTACATTTTAAAGAGCACACAGAGGAAGCAATTTTTTACTAGTGCAGCAGTAAATTTTTAAGGTCACAAAAAGTTATTGTAATGGGCTTTCCAGGGAGTGTGAGAGAGCAATGACAGTTGGGGGAAAAACTGAGCCAGACCCATTTTACAACTGAACTGGTATCAGAATAACTAAGGCTCACAGAGCATGCAGAACACAGGGGTTTATAAAAAAGACACGTCTGTACCATGATCATAAAATTGAATTATATGCTATCAAACTATCTAAGGATTTCACAAGAGGAACTTCATGAAAAAGAAATTTCAAGAAAATTCTTTGACACGGTATTGAGGTGTTAGATCACTTTCTCTCATGATTAGCAGGCTTCTCACACTGACTCCTACATCAGAGGCTTAACAAGCAGGCCAGGCCTGTTGGCTGAAGCCTACAGCACCGTCATTAGAGAGAGCAGGGACGGGGTGAGGCAGGGAGTTGTGGGTTGAGCGTTCTCACCGGGGGCAGTGTCCACTTCGACTGTGATATCGGCCTCGGTGACGCCACCTGTTGGACAGTTAGAGAAACAGGAGTTAGAGGGGCGAACTCATGGAAAGACAGTAAAAAGGGCTCTCCGCCTTCCACAGCAACCAACAACCAAAAGGGACAACTCGTCTTAAGGGAAAGTCTCCTTTGTAAGATTTGGGACGCCCAGACACAAAGAGAGGGTTGAGGAAGCCACACACGGGAAGAGAATGGGGTCTGTGAGGAGGCTGTTTGGGGTTGGTGGCGGAGGGGGTGATGGGGAGGGAAGGGGGGCAGTTGGATGAGGGCGGTGTCAGTACCTGTCACGTTGTAGTCATCGCCAGTTCCAGCGTCACAGCCCCCTGGCATGTCCTCACAATCGTCCGGTATGATGATGACGACAGGGGCTGACGTTTCGGGTAGTGTGGTGGCAGCAGGCGTGGTCAGCGGGCCTGTGGGCTCTGAGAGAGAGAGGTGCGAGAGAGACAGAGAGAGAGAGAGAGAGAGAGAGAGAGAGAGAGAGAGAGAGAGAGAGAGTTTTCAGTAAGACTGAGCCAAAGGAAAAGAAGAACTGTGCAGGACTGTGCCGCCTCAAACTCAGGGACCCTCCCAAAGCACTGGGGCTGGTTAGTGCCACTGGTTCTCATTATGGAGCTATAAACAGGTGTCCTTTCATCTGCACTCTGAGGATGCATAAACAATGCCTCTCTTAGCAGCACCCCTCCCTGCTCCACACTGTGGAAGCATCCTCTCATCAGGAACTGCTGCCTCCTTCAGGCTGTGGCTAGTATGACAGCTCCTTGCTGGGAGGGGCCATATCGAATTACAGGGTGATGTTTGTTTAAGACTGTGATGATCCGCCCTGAAACCCTGAAACTAAGCACGCCTCTGCTGGAATCGAAAGGTATAGTATGCAGAAAATTTGGAGGGAGACTCTTTGCTGGAAGTCCATATGGGATAATCCAACTTTCTGTTCTTACAAGTTCATGTGGGGGCTCGCAGATGTCATGGTTGAGCCTGCATCTTCATGCTAAGAGTGAACACGAGCATTACCATCTGCCTAACATCCCTGTGGGTCCTATCAGCTAAGAAAGGCACAGCTCAGATACAGCCAAAACTGCAATCCACTCACACAGGCTGGCCTGATCATGTTTTCCCCATGAAAAAGCTGTTTTTCAATGCACAGGAGCTTTCACACAAGTGTTTGGAGATCATTCATTTGGTCAAGTTTGACAGATGCGTGTTTCCATCTGTCTGCTTCCATTCATGCTGCGTCATTGGGGGACACCGAGCATGAACCCTCCACTCTCCCAGCTTGGACCACATTAACCAATCTCCATCTCCGGTCCGATGGAGAAACCTGACACCCCTCCCACCCCTCACCACCTCCATCTGGGAGGGCTGCAATGTCACGCATTTTACCCCTTTAGACACGTCTGTCTGCAACCACTAAAAAATGACACACTGCGTGGTGAACACTGGTGTTCACCCGAGCCCTACGACTGCAGTGATGAAGATTTAGACCAGATGACCAAATTATGACTCAAGGGCCCAGCCTGTTCTTGGGAGTTCCTTAGCTCGTACTCATCAGGAGGAACCACACTTGGAGGTTTATATTTAAACATTAAAGATAAAAAGATACAGGGCCACAATGACAGATTCCATGAAGCTTCTTCTGTTCACTTTCACTGGCAGCACTGGGTTTGAATGTTATCCCCTCTGATTCGGGAAGAAGTTCTGAACCCCCACTGGTTTGAAAATGGCCCCGCAGTAGTGTGGCCGTCACTGATTGGGCGAAGGCCTCCGGTGGGCGGGGCTCACCTTGCACGTCACAGCCGAGCAGCTCGAGCCGCAGGCCCAGTCCTGGGGTGGTCGCCTTCTCGGGGTACACCCTTAGGTAGCGCGTCGTCACCGGCTCGAACGTCCTCATCTCCGGGGTGTCGAAGTTCTGGTTCCCCATGAAAACCTGCAGAGAAAGAGAGAGAGAGAGAGAGAGAGAGAGAGAGAGAGAGAGAGAGGACAGAGAGTGAGCCCTGTGGAGGAACACTAGGTGCTAGGAGCACATGCTACAGGCCTATCTGCTGATGTAGATATATAACATAACTGGCATTTAGCAGACACTCTTATCCAGAGTGACTTCCATTGGAATTTTTTACAATGTTTATCAATCATTTATACGGCTGGATATTTACTGAGGCGATCGAACCGGAAACCTTTCGGTTATGAGTCCTGCCCCTTAACCACTCTGCTGTACTGCTGCTGCCACTATGCTATACGTGCACTCATAGTAACTGCACTCGGGAGTGCTGTAGTTTATGCTAGCGTCATTCTGTGTCAATCTGCGGGTGGTGATGTATACGCGCATTCATAATAACTGCAACTGAGAGTGCCGTCGTTTATGCCTGAGTCATGCAGTTTCCCTTCAGGTACTCAGGTGTTTTTCTACCGGCTTTGTTCCGTTCAGCTGTCCTGGGGACCAGCCTCCCTGCTAACATTAGCCTTGTGGGCTAAACACATGTTTAGCCCCCCGTTACGAAATCAGCACTGTTGGCTAGCTCTGCTGCGATTACTTCCACTCCTGTAGCTCCCAAATCACTGCCTTGTGGGTACTTTTTTATGTGCTCGTTTTGTGCTTCCATAAAGCAGTGCAGAACACCAAAAGACAAACACGCATTCGCTCACTGTTACGAGCCTGTTTCCACTGTTGTTACTGTGATAAAAAACAGGGCCCAGAACCACCTCGGCGGGAGGCAGTTGCCGTCAAAACGTGAGCCCATTCTGAAGCTCTCCACGGCACTGCCTTCGGAACCCAAACGGATCCACGGCGGTGACCTCATACACGCATGACTGACTTAACCGATCAAAAAGCAGCACCGCACTTCAGAGCCTGCCAGATGGGCGTTTTGGAAAGGGCGAGTCTGTGACAGTGTTCCTCCAGAGTATGCGTGTGGTACTGTCCTCCCCTGGGAGGCAGCAGACGGGGAACACAGCCCAGGTTCTCACACATTCCCACATCGGCATCGCCATCAAAGAGAACGCTCTCTGGGAAATTAATTGTTTTTCAAACACAGCCATTTTGACTGATAAGAGCGGATTAATGCCTATACGGGCACATAAATCCAGCGTTCGTGGAAAGCCTGAAGGATCTTGAATGGTACGGGAGGAAGAACGGAAAGATATCTACATTTCATTTCCTCATACATCACACTTCCCGCCGTTACGAAGCGCGTTTATTTTCCAGTCAGGCGGCTCGTAATTGAGGACCTGAGAGTGGCGGCGTATCTAGACACATCTGAATATTCAGACGGAAGAGAAAGTCTGAATATTACAGGCGTAATGCGTTTCTCTTCATCACCATCAGCTTCCTGTCAAATCCAGCAGATAAAGGACGTCAGCCGTGTGAGCCAGGCAAAACTGTGAGGTGTTAGGGGCGGGGCTGGCACGGGATTAAAGAGTCTCATCTAAGTGAGCATAACTAAAGCGGCTAAGATATTACTAAACCCAGTCTGACGAGGGTTCAGCATACTTCAGCTTTCAAAAGTAACACCTGCATGTCAGTGAAGTTGGCTTTTTTAAGGTCAACTCCAGGACGAATGGTGTGACACACCTATGCAGCCACAATGATTAATCTACAGTCAAACTGCAACGCTGTATGCACCCAGCAAATGTATTTGAAGAGATATTTATTGCCGTTGTCAAATGCATTTTCACCATAAAGAAATGGATGTCTGTTGGCTTCACGCACTGATGACTTTTCCCCATTGATGATATCTCAGTTCTAACAAAAAAATGTGTTCAGCAGACAGCATTAGTTAAAAAAATCCCCCTCCATGAAAGTAAAAAAAGAGTAATCTCTTTTTAATGGGCTCTTTACAGTGGGAGCTGTCAGGAAAGCTGAGAGCACAGCCAAGCCCACACAGTAAGAAAGCCAAGCTCTCATTTTTTTTGTTTCTCCATCTTCTCCAGCTCTGCACGACACCGTGCCAGAGCCAGATGCGAACACCTGCCCTGTGGTCTATTTTCGGTTCTGTTCGACTGGCTGTTTCTGTCCCAGTCCAACACTGAAGGTCACCTTGTGGAGCTGGGATCATTCACACGCAGGTGCTGTGGAGCTGTGGTAGCTGGTGGCGTCATGCTTAGAGCACTGGATTTGAGGATGGGAACACTATTGCTGTACCTTCGAGTGAACCACTTGACCTCAGCTGGTTCAGACTGACCTGGCTGCTTCCAGCTCAAACTGCCCCAGTAACACTGAAGTCACCTATGGCGTAAAACTACACGCAGTATAACTAACCCTGGATAAGCAGATTAGCTATTGAGGTACAGTTCAGGTATTGAGGTATACTGGGGTGGCAGTGTAGCATAGTAGCAAGGAGCAGGACTCGTAACCAAAGGGTTGCTGGTTTCATTCCCTGCTGGGGCATTGATGTTGTACCCTTGGGCAAGGTACTTAACCCAGAAAGCCTCAGTCAATATCCAGCTGTATAAATGGGTAACATTGTAAAAAAAAAAGTAACCTGGATAAGAGCTCTGGATGAGTGTCTGCTAAATGCCAACAATGTAATGTATAAGAGTGATGTTAGGAGTTTTAATACCCCTTCTTTTCCCTCACCCTGTCTCTGGTGCCGGTGTCGTCCTGGATCAGAGTCCAGTTGAGGCCGTTGCCGCTGTGGCCCACCCGGAACTTCTTCATGAAGACGTTGCTGTCGCGGTGTTTGCCCCCCTGGATGATCAGGCCGCTGACCTGCTTCTCCTCCCCCAGGTCCACCTGCAGCCACTCGTTGCGGTAGAGCGGCTTGGGCTCCAGCACCCAGCCGGCGCGGCCCGTCACCAGCCGGGCATTCTCCGGCAGCCAGCTGCGGTCCACGTGGGACGAGACCGTGATCTGCGAGTCAGAGATCTGGCCCGAGACCATTCCCAGCATGCTGGAGCAGGGGTAGTCTGTGTAGGGGGGGCATGGTGTCAGCTTATCCATACACATACACACATACACACACAGACAGATGTAGATACAGAGACACAGAGACACATTCACTCATTCACACACACAGACAGATGTAGATACAGGGACACACACACACACACACACACACACACACACAAAGTTGACTTTCTTCCAACAGAGGGAGGCCTCAATCCCTTATGAACCTTATGAACACAGAGTCCAGTTTTGTGAGTTTGAACGCTGTTCTGGCAGATTATGAAGCTCTGCAGTGTGCTCCAGCTTTGCACAGTGGGTTTGGGAAGGGTCACACTCTACTGCTTTACACCCCGCAGCCTGTGGTGAAGGCCTCCGAGCATCCAGTCAAAACTCCTTTTTTTCTTTTGCTGATTTGTGGAGGGATTTTCTTTTGTTTTGGTCGGTCTTGCCTTCTGACCAAAGCTAGCTGAAAGGAGGCCCTTGCCTGCGCTGACAGACCTGTGCCCACATTTCTCTTTAATCCTTTTTCATTGCTGTTAAGCTTCGCCCGAAACCACTACTGGAAAAGATGTGAACTCACGCGAATGTGTTTTAGAGAATGCCTCTCTGCTTCTTTGTTTTTCTCTCTGAGCTCCAAATCGGCCGACTATTACAGGCAAACCTGCCCTAGGTGAGATCATCTTTATGAAACACTTTCAAAGACGGGATTAAAACGGCTGTGTTCTTTGAGGCCCTGCAGTTGTATTTACTGTGAGGCACCATGAACTGCAGAATGTAAAATGCAAAGTAAGGAACAATTCCTTATGTTCAGCAAAAGTGTTCAGTCCTCCTGTAATGAGAGGACACTTCTCCCTGACTCTCTCCCCAAGAGCTGAGGAAATCCGGGGCCACTGAAGACCTCTCTCTCCCTTTGAAAGCGACGGCTTTCTTGCCCTGCCAAGCACACTCTCAGTTTGATCTCTGGCACAGCCGAGTGAGAGTCTCGTTAAGGGTCTTGGCTGCAGCTCATGTTCTTTGAAGCCGCTGGAGATACAAACAAGGGGCTCTGCCTGCAATCTTGGGCAGCGGGGCTCTTAATAAAGTCTGACCTGAAGTGGACTGACTGGCGCCCTCTTGAGGCACAGCTGCATACTGCTCTCCCTTTGTTTTTGTGAACATACATTTGAAATCAGGCAGTATTTAGAGGTAGTATGCGTTGAAAATGGCACTAAAGTACAAAATTCTAAGAACAATCAGAGGTTTCTCTCCAGTTTAAGAGAAACATTTTGTATATTATGATTCACTTAGTGAAGGTGATTCATAAAGCCTCTCATGACTTAGAGTATTCTTCTAATCTCTAAAAAGAAACCTCCCACACAGCCATTGACTGTAATAGGAAAAGATTTTTCACATTCTGCTCATCAGCTGCATGAGGGAGATGGTAGCATTAAGATGGACTGTGACTTCATCCCAAACATCCCCTCCATCACACACCTTCTCTGGTAACAGACTCTGTCAAATCAAATCTTTTCTGTATGTATTGTCTGGCATTTGCTGACAGCTGTAATGAAGTTTGTTACACTAGAAAATGTTTTAGAAGCAGCTAAAATGAAGTCATATGCAAAAAAGAAACACAGTGAAATAGCTTTTAATATTAAAAAAGCATCCACCCTCAACATGTTCACTATTTTCCTCACAGTTTTGTCCACACTTGCAACCACATCACATTTAGTCTTAAACCGAATATCAAACACCCATTTTAATGTGTCTTAGGTTTCTTTAACTGTGACTCTATATGATGTAATGGTACATATCTGAAGGTGCACAGTTTCTATTTTAGTGTCCAGAACACCGTGAACTGATGATGTCACAAAGACACCTGGCCACAGCCTGTTGTTCACAGCTATGACAGATTCTGCCTTCAAGTACTGACCCCGGATAAATTTAACTTTAAACTTTAAAGTGTTGGGATTAGGATTACGGCCGGGCAAGATCATCCTGGATCAGTTTGTGTGACCAAAAGCGCTTGAAGCAGTTCCTGATGTGTCAGTCAGAGCCACACCAACATGGCAGTCCCCCTCTAGCTCCAGACACCCGCCCTGTCTGTTGCTATGTTACCGTGCGTGGACGCCGTCGCTAACGGCAGAGAGTGGAACGGACACAATCAAAGCCCTCCAAATGGAAAAGGGGGGCGAACGGGAGCCATCTGGAAGGATGGGAGCAGTCGGCTGGAGCCGAGGCCGGCCTGCTGTGAGCTCCATGCATTTTGAATGAGCTACATCAGGTAACATGTGAATGCGTGATCAACTTCATGGGCCAGTCATTCATAATGTAACATGCCTTTCACTGCACCAGAACACTCTCACGCACAGGAAGATAGAGGTTAAGCGAGTAAAAATATTCTTGTATATAAAAAACCCCCAAATCAATCATTATTCACGTTAATGACAGGTGGAGGGTTGCCAAAGGGGTGACATTATGTAATATACAGTATAATATAATGTGGAACAAATTTAATTTTCTAGTGGAGGATTTGGATTCACAAGAGATAATGGAAGACATTATGAAGAACTGTGAATTGACAAACCTTAAAAGATGAGAATAACCACAGAAAACACAGAAATTCATGCATCGTGCATGACAATGGTTACAAGGGGCGTGCTGTTTCGCGGGCATGGTGGGACAGACCTGAGATCTTGCAGCCATACAGCTCGAATCGCATGGAGATGCCGTTCAGCCAGGTGAGGGGACGGATCCGGATGTAGCGGGTAAGCGTGGGTTTCGGCAGGTCCTCCATCACCACGTCCGTGGGGTCGGTGTTCCCCTGAAAGATCTAAAACCAAAACGGTACGTGTGAAGCACACCCCGCAGTGTATTTCAAGGAGTCTCTCATCTGAGAACTGGGCCTTACTTTCCCCCAAAATAAGAGCTAAAAAGAGTGTTCATAACTGTGGCTCTGGTGGAAAATTCATATCATACTTAATGCATCGATGGGCAAGATTATTGGTGAAATATGAGTGCGCTGTAGAAAACACACACACAAACCCTCACATGAAATGCTATTTGAAAATTCAGACGAATATTTTAGACTTATGATGAAGTGCGCAGAGGTACTTGCAATGCTACAAGATTACAGAAAAGCAAAAAAAGGGACAAGTTGCTTTTGAGTTATCCTTCCTTAAACTGGCAAGCTTGTTGATAAAATAATAATAATGATAATGACGTTAATAATAATCCTGTTCAGGACAATTATCAGTTTAAAGATTAAGTTCTTCCCTGCATCCCCTTTTTCATGCCTTTTCCTCTGTAACATCTCTGCTGCCACTGTAGCTTATCCCCTACCACAGTCTACCACTGTGCCACAGCTGCTGTGATCTGTGATGAAACACTCGCTAAAACACTGGCAGAGAGAGAGGCATTAGTCTATGAAAGGTCAGAGCCTCGCCGCTTCGTTCCCGGAGAAATACTCGTCACACGCGCAGGAGTGAGACAAAAAGCCATCCGCTCTCCGAATGTCACGCAGGTGTCCGTCTCCGCGCGTAACCATTAAAAAAAAAAAAGGGCTCTTCACCGTTAACGTCGGGCTGAAACTGCTGGATCAGCACCTGGCAAATGGGCCCCTTTTAAAAGCAAAAGCACTCAAGGGTGTGAAAAGTCACCATGCTCGTGACATCACTATGGAGCTGTGGTGTTGAAAAAAAAAGTAGCCGTGTACTATGGAGGGCTGGAGACAGCAAACTGTGTGTTTGCCCACACGTTGGGCAGCTCAGAGGCCGTGCTGAAAAGCCACGCTTCTCTGAGAGCGTACAACACGCCTTCGGTTGTGGACACTCAATGAATTAGGTGTCAGTTTCAACACCTGGACTAAGAGTGGGAGTAAACACCAGTGGAGTGGTTTGTTTGCCAATGAAGGGTCAGGACCTCTTTGCTGCCACCTGATTAGTGGCCCTCAAACCCTGGCAGGCCTCACCTCGTTTCAGCCGAGAGCCGCCATGAGGCGCCAAAACATGAGAACAATTCCATTTCAGCTGGTGGCTTTTTAAAGACCAGCCTCAAATTTTTTTGCTCTTCCCTTCTTTATCACAAACTGAGTTGAAAGCCTGCGTGTTGACATTAATCCTTCTAGTGAATCCATTACAGAATAGGTTTTGTTTTATCACTGCTGCATGTACGTTCTTACTTTCTGCATGTATGAACAACGTTTTAATATCATTTTAATAAGAGTGAGTAACATTAATGAATACTTGGCCCAGAAAGGCCCAGCTCCTGTAGTTGGGTTTAAACAACCTCCAAAGAAGTGTGGTTTCTGTATAGGCTCGATACAGGGAAGGACATCAGTCTTTCTGTACGAGGTTGTAAATTTCCACGCAATCAAAAGAAGTATTTTGGACTGTGGAAGCGATATGGATTTGGCAGGCTTGACCAGTCTTAAAAAGTTAATCCTGACGAAGCGGACCCGGGTCCCAATAAAAGCGGGTTATTGCTGCGGCGTTAGCCTGGTGAGGATGAGGAGGATCAGCCTTACCTTCTGCTTCATGCCCTGCTTCAACGTGACCCAGTCCTCTCCGTTGGAGCTCACGTCCACCTTGTAGGATTTCACGTAGTATGACTTTTTCGTTTCCTTGGAGATGGCGCCCTGTGTTCCAATGGCTGTGACAACACGGAGAAAACCAAGGTCCACCTGATCACACACCCACACACACACACACCCACACACACAGAAAAAAAAACAAAGAAACATTTTTAAAGTCAAATCACAGCTATAGTCACCAGTTTACTGCTACTAGGAACACTGTATACTGATGTTTAATAATCTTATGCTTATGGAAAGATAATGCTTAATACAATTTCATTTCCTGTGGTGGGTACATTAGCTCACATGATAAAAGGAAACATTACATGATATGAACCTTTGACAAAAATACAAAAAAATAAATAAATATTAAAGCTTTATGTAGCAATAATGACTATTCATATTACAGGTAATTATGTTTTCATGGCCAGGAAACAGAAATCAAACAAAAGGCGTCCTTAGAGCAGCAGCTGACTGACAAGACTAATGAAATGTATGCAGATATTATAAGAAGGGGTGCCTTTAGATAAATGAGGAGTAGAAACATATGAACTCCATTGACCCCTGATGGCTGGTTTAATGCAGCAGAGAATCTTGCTGCTCAACCAGCCAGAGCCAAGGCTGGACTCCTCTCTTTGGACATGCCCGGTTGCAGTGATGTCAAACACGACTGGGCGGGCCTGGTTCCGGAGTGCCGGAGATGACCAATCACATAACTGGATGAATTATTACTGCGGGCGAGTGACTACCGGAGGTGCCTTTGCATTCCACCACATGCGCACGGTCACCTGTGATGATTCAGTGCAATAATTCATCCTATTATTAGAAGACCTTGGATGGGACCAGACACATCAATGACCTCCCTGGAGTAGGGTTGACTTCCAGGAAAAACAGGCTCCAGTCATAGGTCTTTCCAAAAGTGTCAGGCACTTACGCCCAATGTGGAAAGTAAAAGTCCTGCATTCGCTTGATTGTGCTTCCCAGATTTTAAAGCTTTACAGTACCAGTCAAAAGTTTGGACACTTCTGATTAAAATAAAGGGAAACATGCATTCAAAGACGTTTTGATCTAAAGACGTATGCTTCAATGGTGAAATTTGTTTCGTAGACAAATATAAAGAGTGAATATGACGTCTATGTATAAATTTCTTTCCAAAAAAATTAATTACAACAATATTTTTGTTTATTTTGAAAAATCTAAAATATAAGATAATTTTGATTTGTTTATAGTATTTTTCTGGTCACTGCATAATTCCATTTGTGCTATTTCATAATTTTAATATTGTTACTATCATTCTAAAATGTGGGAAAAAAGTAAAAATAAAGAAAGAAACTTTTGACTGGTATTGCACCCGGTACCGTTTCTTTTAGCAGATACCCATGCAGGGTGGTGTCAGTGATGTGCACGCTAGCAGGGTGATGCACACATGCATGCGGCTAGCAGCAGCAGCTGCACTCTTTAGCACTGCGTCACCGCATGACCGATCAGACATTTCCCCCCGTCTGACTCCAACCCCCGCACCTCCAATTCACAGGGACGTGCTGACCACCATGCCTCTGCAGAGGTTCAGCACTGACCTGCTGACTATGATAGGACTCTTTGGCACTCTGGGCTTGCCAATGTCGAAAATTTATGTTGTGGCACGCTGTCCTGGAAAGCATGTCCAGACTCCGGCATCTCGCTCTGGAGCGTGCTTTGGGACGGGAACGAGATCTGGGTCACGTCGACTGCTGGGTCCGCTTGGGTATGACGGTACAGCACGTATCAATAGGAGCAGTCATGTAAAAAAATGCCCCGTGGTTAAAATGGTCATAAACTATTGATAGACTGATGAGGTTAACATTACACCTTCCATGTTTGGCTTAAGTTACCTCCAAGCAGATCTTTTAGATGGGTTTCATCTGGTGAAGAGTTTAATATAAAACATAAGGAGATGTCCACTGAGGGTCTTTAACTTTATAAGACTGGAGAAAAAACAGTTCTCTGGGACAGTGTGTTGTATGGGACAGTGGGCATAATGGATGAAGTAGAGTCCACAGTATTCGTATTTAAAGGCCGTTTGGAGCCATTCATAAAGCATAACAGAACTGGATGTAAACACTCCCTCACATTTAAATGTGGGGGGATAAGTGCATTTGGGAATGATCCTTTGATACCCTCCAAAGAAAAAGATGTCTTTGATGCTGTTTGAGGCACGGTTCTAACGGACGGTGGCTGGGGATTACTGTATCAACACGGGACCAAAGGAGAAGAGACTACATCAAATAGCATGAGAAAAGGACCAAAGCCCACAGCGCCCCCAGATTCCTGATCTGAAAAATCCTCATGTACATCAGTAATACATAAATACATGAACTCATCGACTTTCCTTTCCAACACACAATTCATGTCAAAATCAGCCACGGGGATCAAAGCCGCTCACAACTTGAAAGTACTGCACAAAATCCTACTCTACACTACTCCTCGATTCAATCACTGTTGGTTCTCAACTCTGATGAACATTTAAAAACAAAATGTTACTTTCTACTACCGATATGCAATTTAGCATAGTTAAGAGTTCAACAGTCAATCATGGTGGTAAAAATCATGTGGTAAAAAATGTAATGCTTCAGTTCATCTGAAAACCAACATTTGAGACAAATATTAAAAGAATCCAGGCATAATCACTTTTACATACCTCATGAGCCCAAAACCAGCAACACGAATGGGTGTGTCTGTTACAGGTGTGCTATTTATTGTGGAAGAAAATAAACTAGATAGATTTCATTAAAAGATTACAGAAAATATTTCTCTTGGTCCAGAAATAAGCTTTTAAGAAGAACCCAGCATTTTCAGTTAACAAAAAATTATTAAGTCCAATAATAATTTGTCATTAAAACTTGTGTTTTTTATTCATATAAATCCTTCATTAATGGCAAAAATACCTTAAAGGCATGAGGGGATTCAAGAGGAATCTGAGAAGCTAGACGGATGTCTGGACACAGATTGCGAAAAGAACTGCAAACTGTTCTGCCAAACTGGGCCGATGCCCCACTGGTATATTGCACAGCTAACTCTGGATACAATTGCACAACCGCGACTTGCACAACTGGCATCTCGATGAAAGTCATTGTTTCAAGGTTCCACGAACAACAGCGCTCAAATTCACAGTAAATTCCCTCAAGTGCTTGGCTAGTCAAGCCTCGCTGCCATCAGAGAAACGTGTGCGCGGCTCGTCGGCGTGGTTGGTTGAAGCGGAATTTCCTTTTTTAAGCCACAACGAGGGTCACCTTGTCGGCGAGCAAGGCGGCCTCCTCGCAAAGTGCCAGTTTTTAACACAGTTGATATTCGCATAGGAACGTGAATCTAAACTGCCCGCTCTGGGGGCGAAAGCAGGGTTCAGAGTTCACAGATCTAACCTGACAAAAACCCTCCTGTAACAAACATACTCTATATTAGTCCCTGCATTCTCTGCTGATGACTGAACATTGCTAATGAATGTACGGGATTTACACGTGCCGCCCTGTTTCAGACACGGAAGGAGGGTAGAAACAGGGTGTTAACATGCGGGCCGGAGAAGTCAGGGATCTGACTTGGCCCAGGAACCCTTTCACCTAACAGCCAGGAAAAATAAACAGCTACGGAGATGGAAAATGGCTTGTGCTGCCAGCCAGAGTGATTGCGCTGAAAAGCTCTGCAGGAACAGATCTCTGAGCTGAGCCGACGGACCATTTCATCGGGGAAATTGTTCAACAGATTTCCCACCACCCATTTCTAAATGGAATGTGGGGGAATGCATGCAAATGTGAATTATTGCTATTGTATATTAATCTGCTTAGCAGACGCCCTCATCCGGGGGCCACGTTCATAGTTTACATTTTTACACAGCTGGATGCCTAGCTGTTTGAGTTAAGCAGCTTTCTCACAAACGATAATGACAGCGTCTTGCCTGAGATTTGAACCTTAGCCGCGGCTCCACACACTTGTCCAAATGGCTCTTACCATCTCTGTGGAAATGTGTTGACAACGTAACTTGTATGTACTCTGAGTTTTCCAAAATAAAAGTAAAGGGGTACTCATTATCTGTGAACTTCGACTTGACAAAAGAGCCAAAGAGCTGATAGGAAGAACGACTCAAATTAATCTGTCAACTTAATGTTGCTTTAGCTTTTTTTAAACTACTATGATTGCTTATCTCCCAGTGGTATTGCCATTTATATTTAAAATGTGTGAATGCAACCATATGCTGTTCTTTTTGTGGGAGCCGGTTTCTCCCCCGTAGGGACTTCCGAGCACTTCCTCCACCACTTGGACCCGTGGCAGAGGCTTCTGAGCTGCCAGCTTCCCACTCCCGGGAAAAGTTGGCTGGGACAGACCACGCTGAAAAACTAGAGTGGAGGAGTGGGAACAAATTGGTTATGACTGGCCTTGTCTGCCCGCCCTATCAGATCGCTGGGTTGGAGCGGGCAGCGCTAAACTCACGCTCGATTAAACAAACTCGCCCATCGTTCAGACAGCACGCCGGATCGCCACGAGGAGTCCAAACCGTGCCGGGGGCTGCCATTCCAACTGCGGTGCTGACAAATGGCCTCATGGCTTCGGTCGGGAAGGGGGGGGGGGGACGAATCCCAGCTCCCCGTGTTTGTCTTTCTCCTAATTGAGCTGGTGGGCGGACAATAAAACCCTCGCCGAAGGGAACAAAGGGAGTCTTTCCAGTTTGGGTTTGTTTCGCCACTTTCCGATTTCGAGGGGGGAAAAAAAACAGCTCCCCATCTGTTTGTGTGGGACGGAGGAAGAATGAGGAACACCAGGGACCTGGGCAGACAATATTCCCGTGATTTTTTTTTTCCCCCCACCCGCCTAAATAAAAGACGCCGTCACAGAAAAGGAACTTGCGTGTGTGTGTGTGTGTGTGTGTGAATTAAATGAAAGTACCATCTGGTAGTGGTTGACCAGACTCAGTCTTTTGTCATGGTTCTTGGCGGTGATTTACGCTGACCATATAAAGCAAACAGAAAAATGCGAACATCCTTTGCTCCACGTCATCGTCGTAGAGATGGGTATTTTGGAATAACAGAACATTCATCCGTCAATTTCCCTCCCGCCTGCAGCTCTAATAACGACTAATTTTATGTATATTAAATGGTGTTATTAAAGTATGTGTTCTTAAAATCCAATCTTTGCTTCGAATGGCATGAGCTGACGTGGGAGACTTGCAAGAGGTCTGGTAGGTCTTTAATCATAGTCTCCCTGACGGGGTTACTACGGTCATAGTCAGACACAAGGAATCTGTGGCATGAATCTATTTATATAATTTGAAACGGTGATTATATATTTAATTCACAATGAAAAATATATGAGCATCTAAAGGTATCTGTGTTTATGGCAAAAACACAAGACATTTTCAAGATTTACATGTACATTGTGTTATAATAATCAGCTGCCATATGGCATTATAGTGCATATTTTTATGGTCTGATGAAGGCAACGCTGATTACGTTTGGTCAATGCCAAAGCAAGGCAGGGTCAAATTGAAACTAGACCTTAAGCATAGCAGAATGTAGCTGTGCTCTTGTTGAGGACACTGAATTGTTTTACTCTGCTAAAACGATTGCTGGAGGGAAAAAAGAAGTAGTTTGGCCAGGCTGGGAGCCATCAACAGCGTGGATGGCGAATTTCACCAGGAATGAGTGTGTCCTATTTATGTAGACCCATACATTTCGGACAGAAGAGGCTGCTGAATCGTATTCCTACACTGTTTTGCCTTACATGGGAGATGCCAATCATACATGCTTGCTACAATAACACCGTCTTGATTGTACAATTGAGCTAAATCACTCAACAAGCCTGGCACACAGCAGAGCGTTCAGGGAAACCATCCGGCTGTTCAGAAGTGATCAGAATTTGGGCTGAATTCTGAGCAGGAAGTGGTTTTTGTGGTTCAACAGCTCTCATTATGCACCTCTTTAGCTGAAGTGGAGTTCACTGTCCGGTAGCCAGCCGAGCTCGTTCTCAGACTTCATCAATGAGAGGCCCGAGCGCTAATTACGCTTCCATATTGTAATTACACGTTGCTTGGCGCTGGAAACACGAGGCTGAAAATAGCTTTGCGGGAGCCTTAGTTGAGAAAAAGAGAGAGAGAGAGAGAGAAACAACGAAAAACACAATGGCAGGCGGACAACTGGCTGCAGCTAGCTGAAAAAGCGTCCGCACATCCTGCGCAAACAGGATACCGCTGCGGGTAACAGCGGGTTCCTGACACCAGCCTAAGTGCCCTTCCCTGGCTTTGAGATAAAGAATGAGGCTGGTTTGTAATCAGCGCATGGGGTAATGGCTCCGGACCCCCCTGTTTTCTTAAGATAGCGTAGCATGGCAGGACAATGCAGACTCAGGAAAGAGCCTTGGCTGCTTAGGAATTTGGTTCGCATGGGAAGTAGGTGAGTGCTCAGTCGCCGGCTGTTCCCAAACCAGCCGTTTCTGTTCCCAGCAGGATGAATCTCCGCGGCCATGTTCCTCTTGACCCGGTTAACCTTATCTCTGGACCGCAGTCAACTGTGTCACACCAGCTCGGCCTTTATCGACGTGTACATCTACTTGTTTTCTGACATACTGTTCCCTTGTCAGCCGCTATTGTACTGCGCTACGTCGTACCGTAAACATCCTTCCACACAATGCATTAGTAACATGCCATTTCTTCCCTACAGTGAGATTCCTCACACGGTTAACCCTTTAGACCTTCAGAGAGGGCGAACAATTCACGTCTGAAATGAAAAGAACTGAGTTATTCATGTTTTCAGGGAAATGTTGGTGGCACTTGTAGATAAACAGTATTGCTACGAAAACAGCTCACATTTATACAGACAAAAGGACCAGGTCGGTGGTGTCCTACTCTTACGTGACACACACCGGAAAGCTTTCAGCTACATCGACGGGTGACTTTTTTAGGCAAATTCATGGCTCATCCTTGATTGATAGCGGCCTTTCAAGCAAACAAGTTTGTTCTGTTCTTGTCACGCCAGCCCAAGGTGAGTACACCTTTAGCGCTTTGCCACACGGCGCCGCCTTGGCCTTGTCGCACGACAAACGCATTCTACAACCCGCCGCCATCTTTCAGGGCCCACGCTCTTCCCCCCAGAGTCCCCGGGGACTCCTGGGTTTTTCCCGTCTTCGTTGTGCTTCCAAAAGCATCCCCCCGCGGGCCTACGGTAAATGTGTTCTGCATATGTGGCCCCTTTTTCCTGCTGGCGTCACACGCCGGCGAGAAGTTCCCGCTGAAACAGGAAGCCTCCATAAATACTGCTTGGGAGCAGGGAAAACAAACCTATAACCGCTTTCCTTATTGGCACAGATCGCCTGTCAATCAGCCATGGATCGCCACGGATTTACAGTAACATTACCTAAAATGGCAGTGGATCTGCAGAGGGAGGGCTTATAGCAGTGCATTTTCATATTTTTATCCGCATGTGTTGCTGCCGGGAAGCACTGCCTTTCCTAATAACCGCAGAAGCCTGCCTCTTTAATATACAGGTACAGAGAATGAATCACAGTGCTACCCAACCTGCCCTGCAATCCAGAACCCCACGGCCCGAGCTAAATTACTGTGAAAGCGCACTGAACGTCGTCCTTGCCCTTCTGTAATTGAATGAGCCAACATTAAAATGTATGACAAATGGTATCCTGGATATGGCCTGAATACAATTGAGAAAGCCTGGAAATTGGGCCTGCTTTCAGGAACGACGGCCCCTTGCATGGGAGTAATACGTGCAGAAATTAATTAACTCATTACGTGAATGCGGCTGCACAGAAGAAAAATCGCGCGCTGGGGCCATCTGCGCCATTAGCGAGACACTGTTGAGCAGTCCTGCCCGGTACACTTAATCTGAACAAAACCAAAAGAAGTCCGCTCTCAATAACACTTGTTACAGCTCAGGAGCAGGGGGGCTCAGAGCGGCGCATTTCTTTAAATTTAGAATGGAACCTTAGCGGCAGGATTCTACTTTGTTCCCTTGGTAACAGATGTACTTTGACACCTGATTGGTTGGGGATTGGGGGGGGGGGAGTCTGCAGTGCAGGCCACAGTGGGGTGGTAAGAGCCTTTTGTTGTTTGGATTTATGGCATAGAAAAAAACCCAATTGATAGATACTCAACTGAAACCCTGAGTGCCTCCAAATCTGTGTTCCGTTCTGCCTGCCATGGCACGGTGGGAATCGGTTTGGAATTTCATTAAAATCGAAAACAACTTCAGTTCTGTAAGTACAAGGAAAATGTGGACCGCGCCACAGAAGAAAATAAGGGGAATAGGCAGCAGTGACATGATGCAGAACAACCTGCCCTGTGAGGTTTATGGCCATTAAAACTCACGCGCTACAAATAAGACTACAAATGAAAGCTGTGTCATCTCTTTAAACATTACAACCCATACTTCTTATTTCTCTGGGGAACTAAGACATGCCATCTCTCCAGGGCTAGATTTTCATCTGAATGCTGAGACTGCTCTCCACAGCCTCAATACACAGTTATCCAGTCTTAATTCTTATTATTTTGTGGCACAACACATACTACCATACATAGACTTGAATATGAACCATATTGTCCATCATGTCCTGCAAGTCCATTTAATTTAAATTGCATTTAAGCTATGCAGACTCCACTCATTCACCCCCACATCCTCTCCATCAAAGGGCATTTGCATTTGGTTTGCATCAAGTGGTTGATGAAAAACTTCCGCAGAGTTTAAATATGAAACCAAATATCAGATGAAAACTTAGTGTACTCATCACTACTGCATAATCTCTGAAGCATATGCTTTTCATCTGTGTGACATCACAGGAACCCTTTTAACAATCTAACATTACATAAAACCAAAAAATAATACAGAAGAATAGTGTGGATATAATGCCTTCCAAACCAGCTGGATTTAGGAGGCTTTATGCATCAGTAATAACTGTGTAAATTAATACACAAGAATTCTGCTCAAATGCTTAAAAGAAACTGACCCTTTTTATCAAAGCAAACTGATTAATCTGTGGGCTTATCAAACATTACCATAAAATTAATGAACTAAAAGATTTAGTCGAGTGAGCCCTCGTTTTGCACAAATACTATAAAAGAAATGGCAGATGAATTAATTAATGGTAAGGGCACAGCTACGACTTGCTTTAATAAGGAAAGGGGGTGAGTGGATTCTCCATATTCTTCATATATGGTGCACGGTGACATTATGGCAGGTGCTGCTCACCCTGTTTTAGCAGTTTGTTCCACCATTGGTGGCACACCTGCGCGTGTCTTGGTGCATGCGAAGGAGAGGCGCTGATGTCACCTGCAGATGTGCGGCCGGTCTATAGCGGGTGCTTGCTCTGGCGCAGGTTGTTTAGTCTGAGAACTGGGGGTGGGGGGGTGGGGGGGGGGTGCAAGTACAGCTCAGTGTCCGGAGTGGAACGAGGAGCATAAATCTCCCCACGGGCCCCCGCGCGGAGCGGGCCGTGAGCCCGGGGCCCCTTTGTTTTTCTCGACGCAGGAATTCCCCCCCGACAAACAATGGGAGTTACGTGAAGACCGGACCGTTCCCCTTTGGCCGGTTTACTCAGGCCTCCCTGGTAATCCCACAGGAAAGGCCCCAGAGTCCGCACGCGCTCTTCCCCCACAGGTTTCCTCCTCCGTGGCACAATGGGATTCTCTCAGCCAGGCCCCTGAGTTCATTCCATTAGTCTGGGAGCGAAGCTGGGCCCCGGGGCAATGTTTTGGTAGCAGCAAGGAAAGCTTGTTTGTGTAGCACTGTGAGCACACACTGAGTTGTGTGGATCCCATTGCCGAGGTCTGGAGCCACGTGCAGGCTGTTCCGTCTGATTCACAGGGAAAGGTGCTCAGGCTATAGCTTTCCCATCACGGACACAGACTGCACATGCTGCAGTAGCATTGCAGAGGGCTGCCTTTTTTATTGCCTCTGAAATGAGCAGACGAGCGCGTTGGTCTGGCCCGGCGATTTCAGTTTCGCCACGGCTCAGCCACGGGACTTAAGACCCAGACAGGCTCTGTGGGAGCGGAGGAAGGCCCCGGCCCCCAGGGCCGCCCCCCCCCCCTCCGACCACAGCGCACCAGACAGGAAGGCCGCGATTACAGGTGCAAAGCCAGAAGAGCAGAGCCGCAAAGGGGCCTTTGTGAACGGGAACGCTCAGCACTGCCGTCCCGGGGGACCCAGCATTTAACCATTACGGTGAACCACAGTAAGTGATCCCAGTACAATCGAAACCAGGCAACGGAAGAGTCGCACCAGCGCAATAACATGGAATCCATCGGCAAACATGCTGCTCATGCTAAAGGAACACAGGGGACAAGCTCCTGTGAGATGATGCATTCATGGGAGTGTGGAAGGAATCTGCAATTTGCAGAACACTTAGGGTCAAGGGTCAGCTTTAATTTATTCGTAGCTGGCCCTGCTGCTCCTACCTGCACCCATTCCCTGCTGGAGTCTTCCGATGGGGTCCAGCCATTCTCGTGGTAGTTGAGGCGGGCCCTCTCGGCGGACCAGTTGCTGTTGTACTGGGAGGAGGCTGTGATCTGCTCCGAGGTGATCGTCCCAGACTCCATCCCCAGAGCTTCACGGCAGTTGAAATCTGTGGGAAAAACAAAGCAAGTATGGTGCTGTTAGCGAGCCTAGCACAGTGAGATCTCTACAGTGCTGTTAGCGAACCTAGCACAGTGAGATCTCTACAGTGCTGTTAGCGAGTCTAGCACAGTGAGATCCCTACAGTGCTTTTAGCAAACCTAGCACTGTGAGATCCCTACAGTGCTGTTAGCAAACCTAGCACAGTGAGATCTCTACAGTGCTGTTAGCGAGCCTAGCACAGTGAGATCTCTACAGTGCTGTTAGCAAACCTAGCACAGTGAGATCTCTACAGTGCTATTAGCGAGCCTAGCACAGAGAAGCCTCTACAGTGCTGTTAGCGAGCCTAGCACAGCAAAGTCTCTACAGTGCCATTGGCAAGCCCACTGCAGGAAGCCCTGCGCTTCAGGCCCTGAGGGGCAGCAGCGTGCAAAGCCTGCATTCCCTGGCTGTACACATAAAACTGGAGCTCAGTGCAGCTACTTTTGTCAGAAGAACCCTTTAATGGAGATACGGTGGAAGTGTATTAAGTGTATTCAGACATTAAGTCTCGCCATAAACCATCCATCACTGACAGAGGCCAAGAAGACAAAGCTACAAAGCTTTATTTCTTGCTGGTTGCCCATTCAGGGATCCCCCTGGGCAGGTTATCTATTCGGCACACGGTGCATATTTCTCTTGCTGAGCAGCCGAGAGTGGATGGACGCTCTTCCTGCCGGGGCCTCCAAGGCGGTAAATCACTCCATGCCCTGACCCCCCCGGGCGGCAGGTCGCCGTTTGTGTTTGTGTGTGCTGGTCGCCCAGACTTGGGGGGTGGGGGATGGGAGGGGGGTGGTGGACGCGGACCACTGGGTCAGAGGCAGTGAGAGGTGTGGGGCGGCCCAGCGTTGACCCCCTGACCCAGGTCAGCGTGGGACAGGACGGAGTCGTGGGTCTGAGGGAGTGTGGAAGACGAACGGGCGTCTGAATCACCCTGCTGACAGTAACCACAGGAGCTCTGCCAGGGAAATGAACAGGGAGGAACACCCTGACACTCAGGCTTTTGTTTGTGGGCTGCAGGCTCCATTCCTGTGGGTGCATTCCTCTAAAAATCCAGGCATTCGGACCATTGGTTCATGGTTCTTTGGTTCAGACAATACCAACTAAAGTGCGGTGATGTAAGCCATTATTCACAGATCGCAGACTATTCATAACTTCGATCTCAGACTGAATAGATAAAAATGGATAAAACTGATTTACGAATGAGAAGTGACTATAAAAAAACCTATCATTGAATGTATGCCTTGGAACTGTACAAAACCTAATTCTCAGATAAAATTATTCTGTATTTCTATTTAAACAATACATCCGAAATGCTGGTTCAGTTCTATTTTAATTTAAAGTTTATGTGAAATCAATGACTATCACCTCCTCAGAAAAGCCCATAAAATGATGCTGACAAAAAAAACACAGCAAAATAAATAAATAATAAAATAAAGAAATAAAATGAATTAATGAATTAATTAATAAAACTAGCCCAAATCATAGCACAGGAAATAGGGTAATAAAAATAAGCTGTGTAATTTAAAACGCGATAAACTGCACTGCAGGTCTCCAGAGGGGAAGCGCTGAAGCTGCCCTCGCTAACCTGAGCGCGGAGCTCATGTCACTGTCCTCAGCAGAGGGCTGTCAGCCCGATCTGCTGCGCCCAGCCTGAGGGCCGGTGACGAGTGAAGTCACCGCGGCGCTCCGCGAGGGTCTGAGAGAGAGAGAGAGAGAGAGAGAGCGCACCCGGAGCCACGCGGGTATCTTCAGCCATCTGGGATAATTAGCGCTATATTCGACACCCGCGCCCCTGCTAACGCTCGGAGAAAGGGCAGCCGCTATCCGCCGACAGATTTACGAGCTTATGGCGGCCGCGCTCGCACATGAACTGTTTAGAGCGTTTCACAAATTGGGGTGAGAGGGCAGGTCCCCAGGATGTGGAAAACACAAAAAAGGCAAGTTTGGCAAACAGTGTGTGCCTGGCACGCAGCAATATGCCAGTTCGCATACCCGGGAAATGCCCCGTAATTCATTACGCTAATGAAAAACCTCCTCGGTGTGATTTATAGTTTTAATAAGTCCCAGAGCCCTTCATTAAACCGAGTGGACATGGTGAAAATGGCCATTATGATTATTCAGTGCGAGTGAGCCATGGAGGGTCTTGATTAAATTTCTCATGGGAGCGATCCGTTTCCCCTGGCAGTTTATAGGCGTGGCTCAGTGCCACCCCTGAATTTGACAGTGCCGCACTTATTCAGCTCAGATGTCTGAAGGTGTTGGGACTGTGGAGTCTTTGACATACTGTTTGTGAATATGTGACACTTGCCTGCGAATGAAATTTCCTCTCATTTTGCAGATAAAAAGTGCCACCACAACTGATACTAAAATGAGTGTCCTGTGGTTGGCTGTGAAGTCAAGTCTACATTATTTTCAAACCCAGCAACGGACAACACTTTACAAGCACTTTTTACTATGCTGTACCTCTATCTTGAAGTAAATTTATATTTAAGCTCATATACTCATATTCAGGATATGTATGTCTTGGGTAAGTACACACCCCCCTTCCTATTGCAGTGTTTAGCCAGGTAGACATCTTTGAAAACAGACATTTTTAGTTATTAATTAGTTAGTTATAGGATGACATTTCAGGTATAGGTTTTGTCTAAGTACATGTATTCTTGGTTCATTATTTCTAAGGAACACAGTTTCTATTACTATTACTGTAGTCTTCCAATTCTTACACATTTCTGTAAATTCATATTCCTCCCCTCTATCTGTCCTCCTGGTTACTCAGAAGCTGATTGTGGCCGTGGTTGTAGCGGTTGGCAGTGGTACAGCCTGTAATGCTCACCTTCTGGTACTATTCTCTCCATGACGGTGAAGTTGGCGGAAAAGCCCTCCTTGGTGATGGCACTGTCGGTGTTGACGGTCATGGACAGGATGCCGGTGTAGGAGATGACGCGTCCCGGGGAGCTCTGCCCGCAGTAGCGGCCGATGTGCGTGCCCACTGAGGAAAGAAGGCAGGGTGCGGTTCATTACCCCCACTCTCAGCTACATGTGTGTAAACTACATATCCCACAAGGCCGAGCACCAGGCCACTGTCTGGGATTGTGGTAAGGGGTGGGGCTTTTTAACAGATTCCTTCTATTGTTAACATTGCTGTTCTTGTTCAGCAAAGGGTTGGAAAACACCCAGCAACACAAATGGGTGAAATGCAAAGCTCTGCAAGAGACTCTTGAATAAGGGCTCCTGCTAAGCAGTAATTATAATATATTGTAACATCAATCCTACGTATTAGACATTCCTCCCACTGGCTGACATACCAGGCTCCTGGGGGAATAAAAATCCACATTTTTTATAGACCGTGGAAACCAGGATAGACTTCCACATCAGACTGCAGTAATGAGGGTGGCGTCCCCTCCCACGGTGATGAGGCAGACCCACAGACGGGTGCAGTAGGTGACTGATCCGCTGCGTCAGTGGTGACGTGTGAGGGGGGGGGAGGAGATACGCATTCCAGACTCCCTGCTCCCCAATCCCTTTCCTTAGAGCCTCGGACCTCTCGTTGGGAGGGGCACCGCGGGTATTCCATTCTGTGTGTTCCGTCATAAACTCTTTTTTTAACGCAGCTGCGAGTTTAACTGTTAATGAAGTCATGGCCTCTGCCAATGCATTACCGAACGGCATTAAAAGTAAAGAAGCCTGACAACCAGTAATGGGAAAAAGGGTTGAAACAGGGCTAACAAAGACAGATAAACAGCATCATTTCTTCTATTGTTAACATTTAATGTGTGTGTCTAATTTAGCTGGCTCAAAAGCACCCCCGGGGGGGGTCAGCGCTTATCTGTGGGTTAAACAGCCTTTGATCTCTGGCAGACGATGGCATGTCCTGCTTTATGTCTTTACCTCTGACCACAATAGAGGACATTCAAGCCTCAGGCCTGATCTGCATTAACAATGATGACCTTTGCATGGGTATCTCTGACATAGGTCGTCTGCTGGTTGTCCAAACATTGTCCAAAAGGTTGTCCTACATTGTTGGATAGTACACTGTATGCTTGTTAGATTTGCATACCGGTGCAAACTACGCTACAATGAAAAGTCAAATCATGGCCATACATCTTCCTTTCTTGCTTCTGAGCAAACTAAATACATGGTTGTTGAAAGACCTCGCCTCAGTGAAAGACACTGAGAAAGACATATTGAAGCTTTGCTCCCAGGTCTCCATGTGTCTTTGACATTACACCTTGTGCCAAAAATAGAGGTGATAATAAAGTGGCGGAGGGCCTTGGGCAGACCGCAGCCTTTTTCATTTGCACCTGGCTCATTAGCCAGTGGCTCTCTCCTTGGGAATCTCAGTTACAGAGACCTTACAGCTCGGAGCATGCATTTTCCAATAAAAACCAACACCCCCCCCCAACCCCCCCCCCCCCCCTCCCAAGCGCTGCTGGACAACAACAGCTCTGTGTAAATAATTACTGCAAAGAGATCTGTGTTCACTCACCCTCTCAGGCAGGGGAATTATGATCATCAATGAGCAAGCTATTATTTTATGCAGGGTTTTTCCATCAATGCTGACGCACGAGAATAAAAATGGATTTTTGCTCATTTGTAGTTTTTTAAGATGGGAACACTGATTCAAGTAATGGATCAGCGATCTTATGGTCTACTATCCAATCTCCCCTGCTTAGATTATTTCTAAAGAAACCTGTGGCCTCTCCGTCTTTTTGAATATATTCAGGAGGAGTATAAGGTCAGGTCTTCAGAAATCACTGGGTGGCAGTGTAGCATAGTGGTAAGGAGCAGGACTCGTAACCGAAAGGTTGCCGGTTTGATTCCCCACTAGGGCACTGCTGCTGTGCTCTTGGGCAAGGTACTTAAACCAGACCTGCCTCAATAAATATCCAGCTGTATAAACTTACAACATGTAAAAATTGTGAACTATGTAAGTCGTTTTGGATAAAAGTGTCCGCTAAATGCCAACAATGTAATGTAAAATCACAATGCCACCTGAGCAGCTACTGCAGTAGGAAAGTCAAAAATGCACTTTCACGGGAGAGAGAGAGGATCTCTGCTTGTCTGGTCTGCTGAGAGAGGGGGTAGAAAAGGCTGCAGTCAGCATGCTGATGTCAGCTCGCCTTCCCCCGCACAAACAAACACACAGCGCTACCAGCTGACACGAGCCCCGTGCCAGGACAGCAGCCTGGCCGAGGCCGGGGACGGCGGCCCGCCCAGCACTGCGCCCGGCCCTTTGTTCGGACGCCAGCTGCGTCTGCAGCCGCTCCGCCGAACCGAGGCAGGGAGGAGGAAGCTGTGAGCAGCCCAGATAAGGGCGGTCTCTCTCGCGCGAGTAGCGGGCTGCCCGTCAGCAGCCACTTCCCTTCATTCTCCTGAAACCCTAACCGCAACCGCTAAGTGATGGAGAAGGTGCTGAGAGACAGAGAGGCGTGAGCATGGCCGGATTTGGCTTGCGGTCCCCGTTTCTACCCATTTTCACTGCGTGCGCTCGGACACACGTGCTTGGTAAATCAATCGACCAGTCAATCAGCTTTTATTTGGACAGCAGTGTGGTTTAGCGGTAAGGAACAGGGCTCAGAACCGAAAGATTGCTGGTTCGGTTCCCTGCTGTGGCACTGCTGCTGTACCCTTGGGAAAGGTACTTAACCCAGAATTGCCTCAGTAAATATCCAGCTGTGTAAATGGATAACATGTAAAAACCTATGTCAGTCACTCTGGATAAGTGTCTGATAATGACAATAATGTAATACAATTTGGTATGGTGTCCGTTAGCCCCTGTATTAGGCAATGGTGATAAACTCCTGGCAGGATCTGAGAATATAAATGGAGAGCAAGTTTGAGAAAAGAGAGTAATGTGATTGGCTGTAACGGAAGGGGAGGGATGGCGGGGGCCGTCTCGGCGAGACGCACCTCCGGGGAAGCCGTCCCAGATCTCCAGCCAGTCAAAGCGGCAGAAGGCCCCCGCGGGCGGCGTGACGTCGGGCTCCATCTCGAAGCTCTCGAACTCCAGGACGATCTCCGACATGCTGGGGGCGAACACCATGAACGTGCAGTCCAGGTTGTTGGGGTACTTCTCGGGGTAGCCCGGGGTCCGGATGACGCCGCTGCTGGAGGTGAAGTTCCTGGAGCACTCCGGCCCTGGAAAACAAACACAAAGGTTGCCGTGCTTTAGCTTGGCCTTCGGGAGCTCGGGATTGCCCCCTCAGGCAGTACGACTGCAATTTACTGCCACTTCCTGCCCTCCCTGTGACTCTGAACGTGTATGCTGAATGGGGGCAGTGTAGCATAGTGGTAGGGAGCAAGGCTTGTAACCGTAAGGTTGCTGGTTCGATTCCCCGCTGGGGCACTGCAGCTGCAAGGCTGCCTCAGTAAATATCCAGCCATATAAATGGATGACATGTATTAACTTTAACCCATGTAAGTTGCTCTTGATAAGAACGCCTGCTAAACGATAATGTAATGTAATACTGACAGAAATGCAGGCGCGAGCATGCAACCACAACTCTAACAATCTGTCTGCCCTAAATATGTCTCTGCACCACTCAATAAACCACAAGAGTAATGACTAAACTTAACAGAGGTTCTTATTCCAAAGAATAAGAGGCCAAAGATCAACACAATCCCACCTCACAAGAGGACTGCTTGACTCCTGAAGAGTGCATTATACAGGAAAAATCGATGAATCAGTAGCCACCCTCTTACTTTCCTACCCTATTACCTATCTGTTGATGCCTCGATTGCAACACAGTTGCAATGATGCTTCAATTCTACACACACCGAAATGATTTCCATTCAAAAGTCCTAATTGCAAGCAATGCTGATTGAAATGGCCGTCATTGTTAATAAAAATCAGGCTTGAGGCTTGAAAGTCCTCTATTGTGGTCTGAATGCAGGGTGGTTACAAGCAGGCCCTGTACTTCTTGGTTCTTACAGCAACCATCTCATATGTACGAGCCCCTCTGACAACTAATGCCGAGGAGGCACATGGAATCTTACATAAGGTCTCTTTGTAAAAAAATGGCTACAAATAAGAGAAGAGAATGTGGCCACACATAATTCTCTGTAATCTAGTTCTCTCGGCAGGCCCTGATTCAAGACCATTAAGAAAAATTCAGCCTGTCGGAGGCCTCTTCACTGAAAGGGGACTGACTTTTACAAAACTGTGAAACACTACTTAAGTTTTACTTCAAACTGGAAAAAAGGCAAGTTGACATTTGATTCCGCCCTTTCTTTGGTTTTTTAAAGCGGCAGGAGGTTTACCCCGTAATTCTGTTCCTTTTTTATTATACCAAGAGACGTGGCTTCTTAAAAAAAAGACTCCAACTGGGATATGCCCCGTAGTCTTTTCAACTTTTCACACCAGCGGGCTAAGTGGCCTGCAGCGTTCTGGGTCGGAATGAGTGAAGACCGCTACGCGTTTCTGCCTTTAAAAGGAAGCCTCAGAGACACCCACCACCCTGCGGTTCTGCTTCAGCGTGCCCTAGAGCTAGCAAAGGACGGGGACACTAACGGCCCGCTGGCTCGCCCCGGGGTGTGCCAAAAGGTCCTCTGGTTCCACTTTTCGGACGTGATGAATTTGACTCATCTCCCTCTCATGGTTGACAACAGCAGAGAAATTGGCTTTTCAAATCTCAAAAAAAAAAAACAGCAAGGAAGGTTGCTGTGTATTGCAAAACCCATGTAATAAGGGTTTCCATGGTTGCAACAATGGCTCTCAACAGCACACTCTGTGCCTCCATTTTAAGGCTGCTGAGTGCACAGAAGGATTGTGGGCCCGGCCAGCGCAATGGTTCACAGTCTTACGAGACCCTGGTACATCAACAGAAATGTATTAAATTGACCTTGCAATTTATGGCAACTCTCCCCTCTGTTATACACGAGTGCTCTCTCTCTGTTGTGATTACTTGTTGGCTACTCTGCAGGGCCCCTCTGCTCTTGTTACCTGTAGGCAGAACATATGGCCAAAGCTGCTTTGGTGCTTCTTTGAGGTCTGAGTCGTATCAAAGCATCTTCATTGTCAGCAACATGAAAGGGGAGAAAAAAAGCTGCCACCCAGAGCCTTTGTGTCTCAAACAACGACTGTCACAACATCAAGGAACGATAACACTGCCCCACTTTATCGGCCAAGAAATCTCCCCTCGCCCTTTTTTCCACGGCGTCTATTTCAGTCGATCGGTGCCGTTTTTTTTTGTATGTGTCTCAGCCAAGTGTTTTGTCTGGCCCTGCTGGTATTTATGGAGCGGGAGTCAGACTCGGGCTCTTGGGTTGTCCCCTCTTTCAGCTCCAGGAAATGAGAGAAACGCATTGTCCGCCCCCGCCATTTAAACGGTCATTCTTTCTGCCGCGCCGTCTGAGAAAATGCGACTGGGACGGTTTTACAGGACAGGGGCGAGAGCTGACACGCTGACCAACCCGCATTTCAGGCACTTGAAACAAAGCCCTGCAATTACCTGAGACTATTCAACCCGCCCCGCTTCTAGGTGGCTCCCCAGAAAGACTGTGATCTGACCCAACTTCCCGATGGTGTCGGCTCTGATACGACTTCATCGAGAAGTGACACATAACACAGCGTTTCTATTGTGTTGCAGGATAGATTGTTCTGTTGTTTTTCTGTCCCTAAATATGTACTATGGGATTAGCGACCAGCTGGCAGGCTTTTCCACAAGTGCTGTCCGATACCAACAATGAACCAAAATGCATAGATCTGTCTTTCTCATCAAAGGTAAAAAAATTAAACAAAACAATTTTTTGATGGACACAGAGGTTGAGCTTAGCAAACATGGATAGCTCCATCAAAAACAACAATGTGCAAATTGTGACACCTAAACTTTTAAACAATGTGCTTCCTTGTCGTATGTTTCGAAATTACCAAGTAATTAAGACCTAGAAACAAGCTCCTCTAAGTTAATTGATTTTTGGAGAAAACTGTATATTAGCATTTGTAACATGTAAACCATTCACATCACAGAGGAGCTGAAATCTTTCACTGAATTAGCAGATAAGCGCTAAAAATAATGCTGTTCTCGATAAATGCACCTGAAACAAATCAAGAAAAGCTATATCATTGGTGGGAGTAAAAATGTACTGCATTCTGGACACTTTACTCATGACCAATTACTTAAACCCCTGTGCTGTTTCTTTATTTTATGCTGCATGTTAATCATTTACTAACATGTCCCCTCACCAGCCCCCCCCCCCCACCATCTCCCAAAAAAAGAAAACTGCTTTAGCTTGCATCTCGAGAATTAATGGACTTTACTTTTCAGGTCTGTTGGGGCTGTGCAACTTCAAAGGCCTGAGGTGTTAATCTGGGTCCCATGTGGCAGACCGTGCAGGTTCTGTGGGTCCACAGGATATACCCGCAATGCTACACTAAGATGAGGGTTAATCTTTGCTGAAAAGGTGCTTTTATTACTCGGATTCTGCCAAATAATTAAACATTTAGTGGAGGTCATAGATGCTGGCTCTCTGTCCCTGTACGCATTCACAAATAACACCACGCACACACCCACACCCACACGCACGCACGCACACACACACACACACACACACACAGAACCTTGTTGACTTTTTCGGGGAGAAAGAAGATGTCACAGAGAACGAATGAGGGTGTGCGGCCCTGTCGGGAGAGTTTGAGCGTCGGGTTTCAGCGGGAGTGACGCATTTCCCGGCCAGATGTGACCCGTGCCATCTGAGCGCATGGTGTATGGGGGGGGGGGGGGGTGTGGGGGGGACCACGCGGCTTGGATTAGAGCTCTTCTGTCAACCCCCCCTCACCCCCCCACCAACCCCCCCACCCCACAGCCTTCCCTGGTGTTGACACAGGTGTTGCCGTGAAGCGGGAGTGACATGATAAATGGCATTAATGGATGGGGGGGGGGGCGATGACGCCCCGCTTTCGGCTGCCGTTGCAAGCGTGCCCAGCTCCGCTGTTCTAACCCCCCACGCGGGGGGGAGAGCGAGCGTCGCCCACTTCAATGGAACCCAGCCCAGGCTTGATGTGGCCGCCGAAATTGCAGAGTCGCAGACCAGAAACACGTGTTTCTGGTTTGCGAGACGCACGAGAGCAGAGCGGGCCAGGATGACAGGGTAAATATAGACCCTTTCGGAGGGACGCTCTGTTTAGCATGCCGCAGGCGTACACTATGGGACCGCGCAGGGTCAGAGCTGTTTTACCAGCACAGACTCTTGTGTTAATTACCCCGTTAGCCATTAGTCAGGATTTCCATGCGAAAGCAGCGCTTCACCACAACAGTGCCCTTGGCTTGGCTGCACTACCAAGGGTCTGGCCTTTAGCCTTCAAAGGCACGAGCAGAAAGCATTAACCCTTCACGTCCCAGCTCAGGCTCATATTCTCTTGTTCTTCATATCTCTTGGCTTGCAATTTAGTATACCAGCCTAATTTAGGACCCATACAATGAAAAAGAACTCCGCTGTGTACAAAGAAATGAAGACAAACTAAAACTAAGCAAACTTTCTCCTGTCTTGTGAGGGCATTACTGTGTATGTGTGTGTGTGTGTGTGTGTGTGTGTGTGCACATGTGATTGTTTGTGCATTGTTTTGCGCATGCATGCATGTGCGTGTGTGTGTGCGTGTGTGTGTGTGTGTGTGTGTGTGTGTGCGCATGTGATTGTTTGTGCATTGTTTTGCGCATGCATGCATGTGCGTATGTGCGTGTGTGTGTGTATGCATGTGTATGCGTATGCGTGTGTATGTGTATGCGTGTGTTTGTGTATTGTTTTGTGCATGCTTGCATGAGTGTGTGTGTGCGTTATATCTAGAATAGGAGCCCACCCCAGTGGTGCACATCTGGTAGCCATGATCATGGCTGTAAAACAATACGATGCTCCACCTCATTTTCCTAATGACATGAGAAGGCTCTTCTGCGAGGTGCAAATGTATTCAACTCATGCAGCGTCTTTCATGGTAATCTAATAACCAAAATCCCTTTCCCTCTAGGCTTGGTTTATGTTTCTATGTTCAGTTGTTTGTTTTGTTTGGTTTTTCTTTTCGTGCTTGTAAATACATAGATCATAGCTTTTTCAAGCTTTTTTGAATTAAGTAATTGAAACAAAGGACTTTTACAAGTCTCTCTCTGTCTCTCTCGATTGTGTGTGCGTTTCCACATGCACTTCATAAAAGACTACAAAATATCTCATCCCGATATTAATGATGCCAAACTGATTTATGAGGGAACTTAACAGTAGGGGGGTGTGTGATATTGGACAAGAGGTGCAAGAGGTGAGGATGGGGGGAAGAGGTGCATTAACCAATGAGATAGAGGCCTCTACACCTGCCTGGTCTGCCCCACACAGTGGAATTTTCCACTCTCATACCGGGGGACCCAAAGAAATGCTGAAACAGGAAGCCAGCCAACCAACAGGAAAGTCATTCCCACTGAGATGCGTCTTTCAAACGGAGCACAAGACTTAAGACAAGATTCATTCATTCATTCATTCTTTCATGGGGCCAGTTTACATTTTGACCCTCAGGGAGTTTTGCATCCCTGCGCCATAAATGCATAGCAACTGGTCCTTCGCATAGGGTTAACAACTCTATCATAGAAAAAGTAACTTTTACAGATATTGACACAATATCTCTATCAACTGCTCAAAGGTCCAATGTAGACTTCAGTCAATCCAGTGGCAGTAAGACCATTACTAAAAGCCCAGGTAATGGGTTCTCATTCAGTGGTGGAGGAGTCTTTCTGAGTGACTTAATTGTAAGGGAACTTCACTCCTAAAGCAAATCATTCCCCCAGTCCTTCTCTATCATCAGCTCATACCATTTGTCCCCTCTGACTTGGTTACAGCTGGAAATGAACTATGATGCCGCAAATTAGGGACAGGGGACTATATCCCCTTCCTTTGAGGCCTAATATGGATGTTTTTCAGCCTCTCACAGCCCGTTCGGAGGACCGGATTGCTTCCTGTTCCCCCGTCCCTTGGGTTTACTCCGGCCAGCGGGTCACTCGGCTTTGATGGTCCCGACCGCAGATCGACACTGCGGAGGCCAGCGGCGTTAACATCACACAGGCGGTCACACGTGTCTGCTCGCAAGCACATGCGTGACCAGGGGTCTGCAGCGCCACGTACCGCCCACTGGGAGGGGGTCATCTGCGGCGCATTGCTGTCGCTACATGCTAAATGCGGAGCCGGAGCTGGTTTGGGAGTGTTGGTAGCCTGGTCTGACACTGTTGCTCACTCAACTTGAATGGAAACACTTCTGTTCTTTTGTGCTGGAAGTCACTCTGGATAAGAGCATCTGACAAATGAGTGTAATGGGGGGTGTGTGAAGTGGGGTGGGGTGGCAGTGTAGCATAGTGGTAAGCTGCAGGACTCGTAACTGAAAGGTTGCTGGTTCGATTCCCCACTGAGGCACTGCTGTTGAAAGGTCCTTAAACCAGAACTGCCTCAGTAAATGTCCAGCTATATAAATGGGTAACGTGTAAGTTTGACTGGATAAGAGCATCTACTAAATGACAATAATGTAATCTTATGTAGTGTAATGTAGGATTCAGATCAAAATAGCAGCCGCTATGGTTTTCATGCAACTCCCATTTCATAAACGTATCTGCCTCATCTCAGTGAAAAGGACATATGCTCACTATGGCATCCCGGGGTCAGTGGAAAGCAGCCAGAGCAGATCAGAGACCTTGGCCACGGTTCGGCGCGCTCACCTGTTTTGAACACCTCGTAACGGATGGAGAAGCCGGCTCCGTGCGTCTCGTAGTCGGACACGAACTTGATGTAGAGCTGGTTGCCAGAGGACACGATGGGGGAGGGGGCGATCTTTCCGCAGAACTTCCCCACCAGCTGCCCGCTCTCATCGTTGCCGTCCCAGACCTCCACATAGTCGTACCTGGACACGCAAACATACAGGCGGGGAACACATTCGTCACAATCTGGCAACCCGGGCACTGGCGTTACCCAAACGTCACGCACCATCTCTCCGTCTCTTCAACCCACTCCAGGACCGGAAAAACTCAGGGTTTTATGGCAGTCTGTTCACGTGTTAGAAATGGAGCTGAGGTCAGCGGGGGGTTCTCCATTTCCGAGGCGCCTGGACAGCCCCTGGGTTTATAACTAATGAGAATGACCTCACTGGTCCCTCTCTGCAGCAGGTAGAGGGAGGCGGCTGATTATGACATCAGGCATTGGCCTTGCAGGAGAGCTCCTAAACCGCGCGGAACCCTCTGGCATTCCTTAAAACGAAACGGCATAAAATAATAAAGCAAAACAACAAGCCCTCCTCGGCAGCTGCCACGTGAACACTCCAAATTGTGCGGACAGCTTTCAGAAGCTAAGAGCTCCTTCAGGATGGGGGGAGGGGGTAAATGTAATGTTGCATTGGGTCTCAGATGTGTAATATTAGACTAACATTAATAGAGAGTTATCCTAACGCATGGGGATGTTGTGTTGTGGTTGAATGGCAGGCAGAACCGTGGTTGCCGGGCTGCAGGTGGAACAGCGTGGCTGGGGAGAAGACGGCTTTCATGCTCCTGCATCTCTCTGACTGACAGAACGGGCCCTGTGAGCCAAGCCACACGGGCAGATGTTTGAGTGGCATTTAATTGCCCTTGACGTACGTTTCCAAGGGAGGCACACGGACCACCTATGCAATGGAATTAAAGGCAGGCCATGTCTCCGTTTCCGTCCCACTCTATTCCTTTACATGTAAATAAAATAAAGCTGACACCCAGCCCATTCCACATTAGGATACACAAACGTAAGACTTTTTGGGCACACCAGCTAACTTCAGATATACTATACACAACCTCAGCTGCAGACAAAACAATTACAATCCACCATGACGTAAATTGCATTTTGAAAGTCTGCCTTCACTCTAGATGTTTCACGGAATGAAGATTGGGGGTGTAGGAAATGAAGACTCCTGGTCAGGCTAAACTTCTCTGGCGGGTGTTCAGCTGTCTCTGTGTGGCCCCCACCATTAAGAGAGAAACTCATTCCTACAGGCAGCCAGAGCATTGCAACAATGAGGACTCCAGCTGCTTTTACAGGGTCATAAACACGTTTGGGACAACAGGAATCTGGACAGATTCTGCCCCATAACACTGATCTTAGGTTGGCTTTTACCTTTTGCGTAAAATAACCGCGGTTAGCACTGGCGGGAAGGGAAACTGATCCTGGATCAGTTTGTGAGCACTCCTTCCTCAGCAACCTTGCCGCGTCCCTGGAGGCGGCAGGTGGCGTAATGCATAATGCAGGGCTGAGCGTGCACACAGCGGTGGCTTCTTTTATGGGAAATGATGTCACCCCCCCCCCCCTCCCTGAGAGTTCACCCCCGCTAGTCTAGTCAAGTCTCTTCTGGGCAGTGTGACTGACACCGGTGGGACAGAGCTGTCAGCAGAGAGTATCGATCCGTCGTCTGCTGTATTTAATCTCTGTGACATCCTCGACTAAAAGCAGGGGGACCTGGCAACAGGCAGCTAGCAACGGTAGAGTGAGTATTTATGAACTCAAAGGTGGGCGGGGCTAATGTGTTCTGTCAGTCACCCAGCCAACCAGAAGACTCATCTCCATAGCAGTAAACTACAATAGGTTTAAAGCAGTAAGCCATTTATAGCATGTATCGGGGGATCATCAAACCTCTGCTATCAGTAGATGTAAGCAGCTCTGTTAGGTAACTTTTCCAGTGAGGCAGCACCACTTGGCCATTATGTTACTGTACGGACACCCCTGAGATCAGCATGATGGCCAGCTCGAGCCAATCACGTCGTGTGTTTTGTTTTTTCGGGACCCCGCCCCCTTCCGTCCAGACACAGCTGTGGCAACAGGCCCATCGGCTTGCGAAAATAAGACTCATTCTCACAGGGCTACTTCATCAGCAAGTTTCCCCCTCTGTTCCAAGCCTGGCTACATGTACGTTTTTTTATCATGGTACATTTACGCAGGAATTTAACTGTTAATGGTGCTATTTTCCCAAGCTTAAAAACACGAGGGCTGAAATCTCTTGATCTCCAGTTTGAAACAGTGCTCCATTCATTACGGCTGAGAGAGGCAGGGTTTCCTTTTGCTCCCTTTTCTCATAGTGGGATTCCTTCTCAGGCTGGGCTGCTCAGATATGGAAAAACATTGGGACATCTTGACCATATGAACTTTCAAACAGAACATGAAAACCTATATGCGCTCTATACCGCTGAATACACATATCTTAAGACTCAGTTGAAAATGTTTGTCAAAGGCAGTAGACGGCTAGATGAAACGCACAGGGCTTGTGTGAGTCACTGGTTTCTGCTGGTTCACAGCTCCACAAGAAGAGAATTAGTCTTCCACTAAACAAAAAAAAACCCCTACTAATTCACCTCGCTGTCCCTCTGCCAGCACTGAAAACTTTCCCTAGAGAAACCCATCAGGGGACAGGCTGGCCTACAGCCTGCCACTCCCGGCTTTTTCCAGGAAAGACGATCCAGTGCCAGCTAGCCCTGCCACGCTTCCTCTTCAACGTACAAATATTTTTGCAACAGAAAAACCTGCAACAGCGTCACTGGTAACAGACCCAGAGCTGAATCACTCTCCAGTTAGAAAAAACAAACAGCAGGGCAGCGTAACAATAGCGCTTAGCCACAGCATCTTCCAATTAGCTTTTTATTGTGCCAGAGAGGAATGGATAGCTTTTTTTTACCCATGGAATTAAGCGCACCCTTATAAAATCCCATCACCTGAAGTGATTCTGCATTTTTATTCACGGGTATCACCCATCCTTGGATGGACTTCCAGAGAGCGCCGAGAGCTGGTGCCATGTGGGCGGCGGAGAGGCGGGGCTCAGGACTTCCACTGCTTAACTGGGCAACAGGTTTAATGCTGTTCCCTGTGTGCCTTTTGAACCTTCTAGGCGCCCTTCCTTTCGGAGCAAGTCATGGGGGCTCTCCGCATTGCAGAACCTGCCTGTGCTCAGCCCTAGCGCCGCTCAGTCCGCCAAGCTCCCAGCATTCAGTCACTGTGCAAATTCATCACTAATCCACTGCACTTAATCCTGCTATAAAGGAGTCCGCAATAAAATTCAGTCATTAACAAGCTCACGCTGAATGCGGGTTCTCTCTCACGGCTGGGGAAACCCCACGATGGAGGAGTGGGGGGCGGGGGGCTGCCATGTTCTCTCCAGCAGCCTCAAAAGAACAACACAGTGGGAACAGTTTCCCAGCCAGCCCACAACCTCTGTCCGCAAAACCCCTGTTCCCCCTGAAGCTGCTCTCTCTTAGGGTTCAAAAACACATAGGCACAAAAACAGATTGCTTCAAAAATCCAAGGGTGCCATTCTGTGTCATTTTTGAGCACACCTCTTTTGAGCAACACGTAATCATTGCCCTCCATATGCTTACAATGTTTTCTCCCACAATGCAACACTGTGCCCTTGGTGATACAGACAATAATGGCCCATCTCCTACTAGGAGTAGAAGCAGATTTAAGTAGGCCTTCCATTGCTCCTCGCAGCTGAGTCCAATTCCACCTCCGCAACTGTACTGGAAAAAATGTGCAGTCGATTCAGAGGGGAAATTAAAACAGGACTGCAGAATCTAGTCCGTTATGATCTCTGCTTGACCTTTGAAATAAAAATATTTCTGGTGGGAGGGGACCTTGTACAGGCAGCCCAGTTGTATCATTAAGAGCACCAGTCTGCATTCAAACCTCGGTGTAGGTAGTGTTAACTGCATTGTAGGCTGCATGTCCAAAGACATTTATTAATATTTTCTGGGGAAAAAGCCTTTTATTCAGATCCTATCATATGACAGTAATCACCGCTACACTTCAGAGGTTACTGAGAGTTACTGTAGGTATACAAATAAAAAGATATACAAAAATCTGTATGTTAGAGAACTTGTATAACTCCAAAAGGGCATAGAGGATGACACTTGGTGATACTACCATATAGAGTTCCTTTAAAGGGAAAAACACATTTCTCAGCCATTCCATTTGAGTGTTTCTCCTCCCAGAAAGAACCAAAAACTAACTGCTGAACACATCTCTTATAACGTTTCAAAACATCTACGGGTTAAACCAACACCCTCGAGGAGCAGCCCAAACAAGCACGGTGGGACAGGGGAGAGGGAGGCCCGTGAGAGCGGAGGGGGAAAAGCCTGTCAGCTGTCGGCCGTACCTCACCATTCGCTAAGTGAAACCATTAACAAACTGTCACTTCGGCCAAAGTTTAACACCGTTAACATTTGTACAAGTTCTGAGGCGAGTTTACCTCAATTTTCTGCGCCTGGGGCAGGCATACCTCAATGAAGCAAACAGCACTTTACTTCAGCATGTGATGTTAATTAACCCCCTGCCTTCCCCCCCTGGAAAATAATAACTTTAAACCCCCGCAGCTTTCTCGGGTTTGTAATCACCTCGCGTCAGCTATTTTGACGGACGGGGGAAGGAGCAGTCTGTTAGTGTGACTTCATTAAGCGGTGTGACTGAAACGAGAACGGTCCCAAATGGAGTCATTAGCGCCTGGCCTGAGAGGCCTGGCGGCGGGGTTATCGAGCCGAAAACCCAGATGACAGGTCACACACGCACGGTCACCGGCCCGGCAACTGCCACACCTGGAGGTGAACTCTCCACCTGAGCCCTGAATCCTGGCTGCCAGCTGGGCTTCTGTGCAGATCAAAGCTGAATCTTTCTGAAAAAGGACATCTTAAAGGAGATGGTATTAAGCCCAAAACACAAGGAGTAGATTTTTGATATGTGTCAAAATATAGGGAATGTAGAACAAATATCAATTACCACAACTACTATCAACTACCACAATCACGTATGCAAACTTACTTAAAATTTTGTAAGGGAGCCATTTCGACTGAAGAAGGGATAGACCCTAACTCTCTCTTGGGCGTCACACATCAAAGTCTCGGACCCTCGACACAGCTAGGACAGGGTAGGACCCTTGACACAGCTGCAGATAGGTGTGGGTGTGTCACACTTGTAAGTGAAAATGGCCGAAAATTCGCTGCAGCACAGCTTGCGTTTTCTTGTGGGACGGTCATCGTTACCGGTGACAGATTTGTGTGGCTTTGCTCTTTAGGTCTCTGATCACCCTGCTGAGAGATCTGGGATTTGAACAAACAAATGAATTTAAACAGCCAGGCCTAAGCACAGAGTCTCTCCTCTCCTGAACAAGTTATAATGCCTCAGCGTGAGATTTAAGGACAGTCACAGCCACCAGAGCGTCCCAGTCTTTGTAGACAACTGTGGCTCTTGAAGCCCACTTCTAGCTCATGGCACCGGAGCTGTAGGCATAACGTTTCGTGCTCTCGTACATAAACCAAAAAGAAAATTTGTTCAGTTGACACCCTCCAGCACTGTTCCCTTGCAGAGACCCTGGACAAGGCTTCTTCACATCTTCGGAGTTCACCAGAGAGTCACGGGTTCCTGGGAGACATGAGAACATCCAGCGGAGGAGATAAAATGGTGGGAGCATGCCGTGCGATGTGCCGCACAGGTAAGCGGCTTGATCTGGCCCCAGCCATGGGCGGAGGTCAGCGGAGGCCCACTCACCAGCCCTGCCTCCCACATACAGTCATACATTTCACTCCAGCAATAACAAAGAGACGGGGGCACTTAGAACAATTTCAGAGCAATCCGCAGTAATCTGTAGTCAAATATACAGAGGCGGGACACCAGGGGCCACACGATAGCGGATATTTTAATACTCGTGCTGGAGAGAAGTTATTGAGACATCTGAGAGTAATTTGAAGGTTAAGCTGCAGACGCAGTTGAATGTGCCAGCTTTTCACCACGCCGCTCAGAGCTCTTTGACTTGTATAAACTCTGCTCATTTAACTGGTTAGTCCATAATCTGACATTTGTTTTCCTTTGAAATCAGTATTTCATTTGACCTTTGGAGAAAAGCTATTACAGTAATGTACTTATTGCATGGTTACTGAAAGTACTCAATGTTATTCAGTGGTTTTAGGCAATAAATATGACTAATAAACAGCGTGTTTTGAAAGTGGTTGGTCCCAAAACTGCCATTTGTTTTCAATCATTTTATTATTGCCAATAAATCTGAAATTCAAAATCACAATTAATTAAAAAAAATACTAAAAATAGGACACACATGAACTTGTTGACAGCACTTTTAAGACTATGTGAACTCAGTCACCATAATCAAATTCTGATATCTGCGTTATTATTCAAATTCAGCGTCTGCTCATCCAAAAATGAGGTTTGCAGCTGCAAGGTGGTGTAACGACAGTGAGACCAAAGCAAATACGACAAACAAAACCTAAAGGAAAGAGGGAAAGATTCCCAATTCTCAGTTCTCCTATTTGACACTGCACCAAGGCGTGACCGCAGAAGTGGAAGGCTTGTCTAGGTTCGGCGCTGCTCATATTACAGAGCGCCGTTCCTGCGGCCAGAAAGCACGGGCAGACGCGTGCGCCGAGAGGCTTCGTTTGAAAACGGGCTTCTGCTCCCTGTCTGCCGGGAGGCTGAGCGTTACAGACGGCTTCTCACTGTGAGCCGGGCCATGTCTCCTTTAATGAGGGCGCGCTTCAGTCAGAGGCCAGCCCGCCATGTGCGCCCACTCCACCGGCCTGACAGCACTGGCACGAGGCATGACAGACGAGAGAGGGAGAACAATGTCTTTTACACAATGTATTTCATCATGATCCAGTGTAAAAAATGGCAAAAAAAACAGAATATTCATTTTTTATCCTGTGAACATCTTGTCCCCATGGTCAACCACACTCAACTGATCTTGTTCTGGTTAGACTTTCCACCTATGGCCATGTGATCCTCTCCCTGCCATGTGGCCACCCAGCTCTGTTCATTTTCAGCCACATGGTTTGGCTATTTGTGACCCATTAGTGTTGAAATCCATCAGTGCCCATGGCCAAACACATAGGCTGGCCTCTCTGATTCTCACATGCGGAAACCGAGGCCACCACAAATTAACTGTCGCTGGGGATCTTAGCTTCGGGAGCTGTGTCAGACGGTCCCTGAAAGCAAGCCTGTTCCTCTCGCATCCAAGAATCTCTGATTCTATCTGGCTCTGCATAAGCCAGAGAGCCAAGAAGGGGGGCAATAACAACCAGGCTGGGAGCTGCTTCACTGAACTCTCCTCTAGTTCTCTGCAGGTATGCCTGGTCCTGGCGGGGGTACCCCAGCCCCTCTCTCTCTGACCGGGTGAGCGACATGGTCTACCCTGCCTCTGCGGACCGCACTCTGTGGCGGAAGTGCTGGACGGGCAGCCACTGAGGACAAAGAAACAGGCGGCCTGCTACTCCCCTCAGTCACACGGCCATCCCTCCCTGTGAGAAAATACCAGCTGGAAAGCAATCACACCGCGCATGTTGTACAGTCTAATTATTCCACTAATTGCCTGACTGTGACACTTCCTTCCGGAACATTCTCGGGCAATATCCTCGCGGCTGGAGTCCTCCGAATGTTCTTTTATTGTATTTCGGGGGCTCTTTGACTGTTTTCTTTTTTGTTCCTGGATATGAAAAAAGAAATGCCAGCTGAATGCACAGGTGCCAAGGGGCGTGTCCCTGCGTAACGAGCGGTGTCGCTTCCAGAAGGGGGGCTGGCACCGACTCCTCCCTCATCAAAGAGGCGCCGACGCCGCTCCTGCCAGCTCGCGGGATGAGGGCGGCGCTCTGCAGTCGACAGACAGCCCTCCCGGCTGGTGAACTGGACCCGGTCCCTTCCCCAATTATCTGTCCCCACATTCCGACAATCTGACATCTTGGGGCTCTCCGTGCTGGCGTCTGGGTGCATTGGGGTAGGGCACCTCCATCAGCCGTGCAGTGCCACGGTGAACGACCAGACCAAAGACCAAAGATGTCAGATCGGTTTCGATTTACGGTCAGTGCACCATCCTGGTTCATCATGCCGATGTCATGAAGAACAACGCGGTGAGAATAAGGCCCCGTGAGGAAACAGGGCGAGACCGCACGTTGGTTTACACGAAGATGGAGCGGAAAGACAACAAGGCGGGCCGATCTTGGAGACCCCTCGGCTACGCGGGGAGGGGCCCGGCCTCAGCGCCATTAATCACTGTCTCCGGGAGACCGGTTGTTTTGGCTGCAGCGGACTTCAAAGCGAGGGGCAGAGAGAGAAAGCCGCTGGTAAACTGCACAAACAAGCGAACCGCGGGGACAAAGCTAACGCCTGGGCCTGATCCTCGACAAACAGACCGCAGACAAACCATGTCGTAACCAAAATATGCTTTTTTGTTCCTGATTGGAGCCATTGAAGAGGCTGAAAAATTAGGGGTTTGAGAGCAGGCCGCTGCTGGTACCCGTCACAGAGGCCTAAGGCCACGGGATCCTGCACATCAATCAAAGCTGAAGCCCATTTGAAGCACTCTGCAAAACTAAACATTGCTGGCGTTCCAAGACATGGTGCATTAAGACTCCAACAGGCCACATCAATTAGAACAGGATTTTGCTTGTTTTCCCCCTCCTCCCACGAAAGGCTGAGCTGGCCGTGGACTGTAATTACGCCTCACATATTTTGCCGTTATTATCCTCTGTCTGAGGAGGGGGCCCATGAAACTGCACGCTAAAATCAGGTAGGCCTTGCAAAGAGCCGACCTGACAAAACAAGGCCAAAGTACTTCTGGCATGATCATTAAAATGACTGATTCAAATGCCAGTTCTGTTTCAATAGCTCACTAGATTTAGTTAACTATATCAAGTGCATTAAGTGTAACTTCAATACAAGTTAACATAGTTTCATGCTTTTCATACAGGTTATGCGCAAATTGAAAACAACTACTCCTTTGCTATCATCCTGACTGGGTTTGAGTTGAATCAAAATGATATTGTCATCTCACGATCAAACACATACTAACGCCCCCCTGAAAGTCACTTTGGACAAAAAAGAAATAAAACAACTCAACTACTTGCCTATAACCTGGGCAACAGGCCCAAATGAGGCAGACCTGACCATCAAAAGACTTATCTGCGCTCAGCGGCCCACTGACCAAATTCATTTAGTAGTCACCTCCCATTAATGTGATACAGCCTGGACTCCAGAAGCAGGCCGCTGACACGGCTTGAAAAACAGAAAGTGCTGCTTATTTAAAAGATTAAATTTTATCACTGTCTATTGTTTGTGCTCCTTCTTATAGCCCAGGCACGATGAGCTGGTGGACTGGCACCCTGGAACAAGTTCTGTATGGATGAATCATGTGCGTGAGTACAGCCAAAGGAGACAATTTCACCAGTAATGGGATGCTTTACTGCTGAAAGCTGGGCCAGCCCCCTGTACGGCCTTGCTGTGGAAACCACACAGGACAAGAGCGTCTGCAAAATGAATACATGTGAATGCACGCCCCGAACACAGGATCTGACAAAGAATCATCTGTTCGGGGTATTTATGCCTAAAAGTGTAACAATGCTGTTTTGTGTCTTTTGCCGGCTTTAATATCTGCTGTATTGCATGATTCCTATTATTTTTCAATGCATCATTTATTACTCATTCTCTCTGGCTGACCTGTCACTCCGTCTGTTCTCTAACTTCCTGTCGTGGGTTTCCACGCTCGGTGGCTCACGGGTTCTGGCCCCTCCGACCGGGAGACAGCGACGCTTCTGAGAGGAAATGCCTTAGAGCTTACTAAGCAGAACCTTCCGGTACAGAACGAACGCTGACGTCGCCACGGCGTGGATCCGAAACAACCTCCTCCTCCCTCTGTGCCCGGCTGACACCTGCGACACGCTGAAGCAACCGTGCCTGTCTGGATGATTTGGGGGAATCTGCTTTCAAACCTTCGCTACCGTAAAACCGCTTTGACTGTTGCCAAATCCTGGTGCTTAGTTTCTTTTTTTATGGAACCATTAATGCACCAGTCACTAACACAATGAATCACTACCCGTTGGCAAATTATTACAACTATGGTGGTCCAACAAAAACAAGCACTAAGTTTCTGTAAATTTTAATACGGCATCATCACATAGCTCGTGGCTGACAGGAACTGAGATTTCGGAAGCGATGTTCTGCCACAGGGACGTCTGTATGGTGTACAGACGACAGCTCTGAATACTCGCTAATAACATGTTGCCTGATAAACATCATTAAGTACAGGTCTTTTCCAAAGCGCCGTGATGACTGGAGAATGTTTATTTAGATTAGCATTTTAGCGAAGAAGACGCCCGCTGCTCCTGTGTGTTTGTTTGCCTCTGTGACGCGAGTTTGCTTGTGTTGCGGCGGCCGCGTGAGAGGGTGAGTGCGCGCCGTGTCTCCACGGATCAGGGAGAGCGGAAGCACCGCTCCCCGGGCCCCAGAGCCCCTCGGGGGGAGAGGGGTGCGCCAGTCATCCCCTGGCAATGCTAATAAGCTGTGTCAGGCTAACTTCCTTCAGCCATCCTTACATTACATTACATTATTGGCATTTAGCAGACGCTCTTATCCAGAGTAACTTATGTAGGTTACAAGTACTTTACATGTTACCCATTTATACAGCTGGATATTTGCTGAGGCAATTCTGTCTTAAGCAGCTAGCCCAAGAGTAAGGCAGCAGTGCCCCAGTGGGGAATCGAACTGGCAACCTTTCGGTTACAAGTCCTGCTCCTTATGACTATGCTACACTGCCATCCTTATGTAGCTTCGGTCATAACAGTGCACTTAACTGAGAGAATGCATAAATGGACACCAGGGTGGAGCGTTGCTGCCAATTGTTGTCTATGTACTGAGAAATTCCCGCCATGCTGATTGAGTGGGAGAAGCTCCAGCTCCTTGTGACTGGTCAACTTGTGCACATACATTATCTCAGCTTAGAGCACGGTTGTCACCAGACATGTTGTGAGACCTGATATATGGCGAGCCTTGCTCTAGAGGGGATGGATCGTGTTTTGCTGGTCTGAGCTGTAAATAACATGCGTTTGGAGACCCTGGAAGATTGCCGCAGCACAATGTTCGCCCACCTCTGGTTTCCATTAACCTCAATGCCAGGTCTGCTCTGATAGGTGCAACTTCACAGTGAATTACTGCCAAGCAATTTCTAAAGGCCTGCTTACACGGAGGAAATTTGACATTACACCGATGGCACTCAAACAGTAAAACATACAGGCTAAACCTGCCTAGCCAATCCAAAGCTGATCCAACTTATAGCATCTCGGGACCATCACAACATCTTGTATAGCGAAAGCTTCCTCTTCTCTCCTTCCAATTTCTACTGATGTGAAACTGAAATAAAACATCCGCCTAATTTCAGGCCTTGTGTCTGTCCCATAAGGAAAAAGCCTGTAGCTCTCCCAAATACCTTCAGTGACTACCCCCCCCCCCCCCCCCCCCCCTCCCTAGCATTGGTAGCATTTCCAAGACCAACAAGAGAATGGTTCTGCAGAGACATTTTGCAGAAGACATAACCATTTGGTTTTTGGCCAGAAAATCCTCAATCAATAAGCTATAATGCCGTGAAACTCTATGGAATCTGGACTCTGAAATAGGATTCAAGAACAAAAAGGACACAGTATACACAGAAATGAGGTCAGAGATAAACGCTCAGAGAGAGTTGTTTTAACAAGCTCAAATGTTCGGTGGAAGTTTGACACTAATAATACATACAGAACTTAAAAAAAACATCTCTGCAAGCCAGTCTGCCTCCAGCTGGTTACAGTACCATAAGGGATTGAGAAAAGGGTGTCAGCACAAAAGGTTTATTGAGGTTATTTATATTTCTGTCCATTGGCGTTACGGGGAAGCTGCTCATTACATCTGAGACACAGGGAGAGATTGAGTTCAAATATTTGCCTCTGACAGACTTCCCTTCTAACCTTGTTAAGTTTCTGAGCAACTCCGTGTGACACAAACCCCGAGCAGGAAGTCCCTAAGGAATCGCAGACAAATAAACCGAACTCGCATCCCGGCCCTTGGTTCTATTCGAGCCAAATGTTTCCCAGACAGGCCGTGTCATTGTGCGCCCGCCGGAGCGAGGGCGGCATCGTCTTGTGCTTGTTTTACAAGTGGACGCTGAGTGAGCCTCGCTCAGGTTGTTCATTACAGGCTCGGGATCGCAGCACTCGGGGCATGTGTGTTCCATTTGCCGCCAATTGAATTACAGCACTGCACTAAGGAAGGCCTTGTAGCCCCACTGACATTCTAACTATCTGATAAGGAAGGAATTCGGATCATCCGTCTCCATTATGCGGCCTCCGTACGAGCGAAGCTGTGGCTGGACATCCAGAGGCTGCATTACAAAGAAACCACGCTGCAAGCACAAGGTCTCCCTCACACCGTGGGGGAATTAACGCGGCAAACTTTATCCCAGAGAATGGACACCGGACTTTCAGCCAAACACTGGGAGGCAAAAACGAAACAGCTGTCTCTCTGTTCAGCCACATAAAGTTAAAAAAGTTCCCCCCAGAAATTTCCGAGAGGAAAAAAACAGAACTGAAAACTCAAGCTAAAACAAAACAAAACAAAACAAATTCCATTCAAAACAGCAACAGTCTGTTTAAGTACACACTGAGCGACATTAACGATTAAGTGGTAGAAATTCTCTCATGCTGACACAAAATGTCTTTGGTTAAAGCAAAGCAGAGCCTTTTGGTGCTGGTGAGGCCGACTTACACCACAGCGTCCGCTAAGTTAGCTTGTCAGAGTATCCTGTAAAGCTGCGGTTTGCCACCCAAGGTGCCTCATTTGGCACGGCACACGTTTTGACTTTCTTCCAAGAGCAATAAGGACAGCAGGGGAGGTGTGGCAGAGGGACCGGGCCGCTATGTCCACTAAAGAGGCGCGCACACTCGCACACAAACACGAGGACTCAAACACCTACTGAAAGACTTACAATCCAGGGGCTCGGGAGTGTTCCGGTGAACAGTGCCTTTTTCCCCTCCTCCTTTTTCTTTTTTACACAGGAAATACATTCCTGCCTGATTCCATTAACAAAAAGAATTGTTTCCTTTCTGACCCCCCCCTGCAGTATCTGTCAGCGTCCTCGGCTCCCTCAAAGTTTTATTAGTCCCTCGGTGACGAAACGCGATCCGATAGTAGTCGCAGACTCCATCTGCTAGACAGCAGCAGTCACCAGAGCCATGATTTATACACATTTACAGAGCATTAAAATGTAAAGAGGCCGTAATAAAGAGAGTAATTTATGGTATTTCGTGAACACACTGGGCTTTGTGTGGGCCCTCGAGTTGTGGGCAGAGGTACAGTGGCACAATTAACTGGAACGAGGCACATGCGCTCGGACCCTTTCAGAATAAACAGAGATACGCAGTGCTTTCACGGCTGACGTAGAGGAGCAGAAGCAGCCGACCAAGGCGATACAACATAAAAAAGCAAAAGAGATAAATTCACCCTCACACACAAGCCGAGTACGGCAGGAATCTGACCCTACATTACGACTTAGACAATAATTGATATACACATTAATAGATTTTTTTTTTAAATCACTTACGTTTTTGCATGAAGCCAAATAATACCTTAAAAATGGCAAGAAAAATATATATAGGGATCCAAAAGCGCTGTTATCCAATGATATAATTGTCTCATTGCGCTGCGCTAAGAGTCGGTTTGTATTTATTACCAGCAGATGGCGCAGTTTCACGTAGAAATGCGTTCACGGAGGCACTTACTTGCATTCTCTGTCCTCCAGGTCAAAATGAGGGTTGAAGTTGATTAAAATTTTCTGATTGGGTTCCGGTGCTTGTATCACCCAGACGCATTTCTGAGATGGTAAATATGACGTGGGATATCCAGGTGAAGTCAGATAACTAGCGCTTGTAATTACGATGTTATCTCCACATTTATCTGAAAAAAGAGAAAATTAATCACTTTAATACCTGTTTCATCACGGAATCTTTAATTATCTAGATAATTGAAAATTATAGCCATGCTTCTTTATTTTCCATTAACATTTATAACAAACATGTACGAAAATGAGGCGTTTCAAGAGCAAGAGCTTTCCACTCAAGGAACACAAAATACAATACCACAATGTATACGCTGAAACACAAAGAACATTTTTGAACAGATATTTCATATAATACGTAGCCCACGCCACCCGAGGTTTAATTATCCTTGATCTTCCCCACCCCAGACTAGCAGTAAACATTCAATTTAAAGATGTCAACAAGATTAACTTAAGAAAAAACATATTCTGACGAATCAAAGTTATTCTGAATTGCTGTCGCGATGTCATTCTACAACTCGTTCAGCAATTATCCGTAATTAGCAAATATACTTTGCTATCAAAACATATCAATACCAAAACTTAACCGTCCCATTAGAAAACACAGCCTTTACATTCAGCATCCACTGCACTAACGACATCCCTGCCTCGCATACGATCGGTGAATTTGGCCTGCCCTCGTTCGGCTAGCCTGCTCTGGCTAAAAGGCTACGGTTTGTGAGAAGGACTAACATTCTTTGAGCAGCTCTACTCACACCCAGATGATTACTTTTAAACATTATCTCTGGACTTGTTTCATTATTTACCAACAAGAAACATTAGGGGGCAATGAGCTATACAACGTTTAGAACTGAGTATGTACCCTGTCCATGATCAAGCATGAGGCCTAAGATTTGAAATTATCTTCATAACCTATAACAGCATTTAGTCTATGTATTGTAGAATACAAATACATCAACCCTGCTTCATTATCACTGTTGTCACATGCATTGTAAATCGGATCACAACTGAAACAATGGACCAATGAAATGATTTGATCTCTATATCACTCCAAGTCGAGATTATTCTTTAAAATGCTTGAAATGTCAAGTTTTACATTCAGACTTCATTTCTGTGAAATGCTGTTCTACCGACATCTGATTGGGACGAACTACGGCTAATGACCGAGACCCCTTCGGTCTGGGCGGAGAATAATGAAGTGCCACAATTTAGCGGCAGAAATGAGCGGAGACACAGGTTTGCCCGTCAAATTAAACAGGACACTGCTAGGAAACCGAGGACAAGGTTAATTCCAAATCTGCGGCGACAAAGGGAGCTGGCGTGAGATCACGCTACAGGAGCCTAACCTTTCTCGAAACAATCAATACAAAAATGACAACGCCGGATATCTGCTGTTCTGCGGCTGTTTAATGATTTACAAGCCTATCAATAGTATATCTGGCATGTCAATAATTGCTTGTCCACAATATTTTAACTAACATCAGCTAAGGTTACAGTTTGAAAATCTATAGTGCACGCACATTTTGATAATCGCTTAAGTCTCGCGTCAAGAATAACAGTAGATATAGCCAGGTATAATGCATTCATAAGCACAAATCCCATCTATTAAATTTAACACGCCATAATATTCCGCATAGTCCACATATATAGCTACATACTGCATCCATTTTTGAACGCATTCAAACTAAAGTACACAAGTTTAGGAGGGATTTGATCTTTAAGATAGTTGCACCAAGAGCTGGAGAGGTCACGCCTGTACGGCATGATAAAGGGCACTGAAGTATCAGGTAACGTAAGATAAAATCTTAAATAAGGTTATTGAGCGTTTACGGAGTAGTTCCCAAACGCCGAGAACTGCTACTGTCTTTAAACCGATGCGCTGAGGTAGCACTGTGTATTCTAACGCAGGGAAGACATTCCAGTGAATTGTACCAAACCGTCCAAAACGATCCACAGACTTACACAAGCATTTCTCAAAAATAGTAGTGCTCCTTGGTTATCACACAGACATTCATAAAAAAAACTGTTGTCACTTACCACTAATAGCTCGGACAATAAAACAGTTGGTTAAAATGAGAAGCACTAATCCACAATGCATCCTTGAGTTGTAAGGAAAAAATAAAACCAGAAAAATCTCCTCAAGGGCTTCTCTTGCTCAGGTGAAGGAAAGCAAAAAAATAAATGTCTTAACGTTGAAGAAATTCTTCCTTATGTGTTTCAGGTCGCCTGCATCCTGTGTCATTTAGCTCCGGTTTCCTACGTCCTTCCCCAGTCTTGTTCCTCTCCCAGACGCTGCCTTTGCCATTTCCTCACAAGGAGCCAACCGCAAGTCAAAAAAACAATTCCCGTTTCGCAAAATTCCCAGAAAATGAATATCACGGCAAAGTAATCCTCTGCTGCCAAGAAGAGGAAACTGATATCGACACTGAACCGCGTTTTGTTTTATTTTTTAAGACGGTGGCGTAAGTGTATCAAGACCGCACCGCTCTCCGTGCCCTCCGTTCAGCCTGACGTCTGACAAGACACGAGTTGGTGATACAAACATCTGTAGAAAGGCCTTACCATGGGCAACTCCCCTAAATTACGACGACTCCCCCTTCTGTCATGTGGTGCGCTGAATCGCCGCTACAGCTGAAACACTGGCGATCTCGCTGATTGGTTAGACTGTCATATGCAAAAGTGCCTGGTCCTCGTTAGTACGCGATATAGCTTTTCAGCTCTCACTCGTAATCATCACTTCTTTTTTGCGAGCGGCAGGACACAGGCACACACTCGCACCGCCAGCGCAACGAAAGGGACTGCAACTCGCTCAACTTGCAATTCAACGGAAAAGGCAGCAATCTAGTGTGTGCTTTCAGAAGTCACCGGAGACACGTTGCTGTTTACCATCATACTCTACATTCGTTTAAGAGCACATTGAACCGCTGTCGTTTCCGACTATATCAACGTTTATCACTGTTTTAATCGCTTATGGGCATTTCAATATAAAACACTAAGGACGTATGCTATTTCTGTTCAGTAATATGCATGGGTTCTGTTCATACCTGTTCGTCTTTTAAGCCCCCCCCCCCCCCCCCCCCACGCAGTATATGCATGCTCAATTATAATTGAACTGTATGATTGGTGAGTACGTAAAACAAATTGAATTCAGAGTGCGCTGACATGGTTGGTACTTTGCACACTGTCTCCGAGATATCTGCACGTTTTGACAGCGATTGCATTGAACGCACTCAATCGCATGCAATCGCTTTAAGGAACACTGCAGAGAAAACCTTCCGTCTTAAATTTCTCAAGTGGTATCCTGCGCGTTCCAGTACACGTTGCTGGTACAATTAATCTGTCTGGATACAATCGAAAGATTATGGTTCAGTTTTCTTGAAGGAATTCTCAGCAAGATGTATATCGAAACCGTGGACACAGCGCAACTTTTTAGACATAAACATGTTTTATTAATTAATTCATAAACGCATTCATCCCACATGAAGACTATGCCAGAACATTATTTTCAACAATTTTCTCTAGACCCAGGCTCAACATTCCATGCCCCTGTCGATGCGAAACGAGTGCAGGATCACTCGCTCGTAGGGAGCTAACCCATGAGCAACAGCCAGCGTAAACACAGCACAGTGCATGAAATGTAGTTACGCCAAACCAAATGGTGCAGATTTTATCCAGACCTTAAAAGATTCACATGGTATGAGCACAGGGTATATGGCTAGCATACGATTTGCCGAGTCTGTAACAGGTACTAAATGCTGCCACGCGCGCAGGCGAGCGGCCGCTGTTAAGATTCTGACGCTGAGTTATAGCCGGCTATCTGATAAGGAGAGGGCCTATATACTCATCTGGCTTCCAATTTCAAAGAGGGCTGAGAGGATCGCTAACAGCCACGGAGGTTTAATTTAAAGAGATGTTCTCTGACACCACATCGCTTCTTTTTAATGCGCTCTCGCTTCTCGAAACACTAAATTCTCGGGTGGTCATATCGGACTTGTTGGGAAACACACGCACAACAATGCGTTTGTTTACCAACGAAACTTGTGCTTTCCACGCTTTTGTCTTCCTTCCTCCTCTCCGATGTCTGTAAGAAGTTGACATAGGGTTGGTATTATTTCAGGCCTGCTGTACTTCTCAGTAAGTTATTTTTTTGTGAAAATATATATTTTTTTCATGATTCTTGCTCTGAAAAAAAAAGTTGAATTAAGATGTCTTATTACATAACTGTGACACACAAGTGTGTATATGCATGTATTTATGTATGTGTGTGTGTGCATATGATGCAAATAAACCAAATTGTTGTGTAAAGTAACAGTAGAACAAGCAAACCCATATGCCTTTATTCTCGTACAATTCTACATTTTTAAGGGATTTGTGTTGATATTACACAGACATTGAATGCCCTAAGATTCCACAGTGTTATTTTAATTGCAGGCTTTATTTCCAAGACATAAAAACCCATTGACTGAAAACACCCACATCTGGCAGTGTATCAGAACAATGGGACCTGCTCATTTCACAAGGGTGTCTGCTTCCATATCTGAAATGAGCAGTATGAAGGAACAATGGAAGAGCCATTTGAAGAATTTGTTCCATCATATCCAATCTTAAATTCCTGAAGAACAATTAATTCCTCAAAAAAGGCAGAGATTTTCCCCACGGAGAAACGTCTGGGCGATTTCATTAATTTCTCTGTTCTTCCCATGTAACCGCAAAGACAAAAAACAGATGTTCCAGCTGTAATGAAACTAAAAGGGGACACAGAATTATATTGGATCTCATTCTGTGGCTTTGTGAATTTTCTAACCAAAACTATAAGATATTTTCAAGTTTTACCTCTGCGGGCTCAACAGTCTAGCTAACAGTCTTGATGTAATATATTTTAGCAAGCTATGCTTATGAATTTTATGGAAAGACCTTCATAGACCCATTCAGTTTGTGGAGCTGGAAGTATGTCTGTGTTAATTAGCATTTGTAAAACACTAAGGATGCCCTGATGACAGGGTCCAAAGGAATCATTCACAGAGCCAAGTGATCTCCCATGATTCTTTGAGTTAGGTGAAATTGAATGTGAAAGGAATTAAATTAACTGGAGAGCTCATCGCAGGTAATTATTGTGACAGAAATGAAAGATAAGTAATTTGGAATTTTTTTTTTTTGCTTGCAGTTTTATCTGGCGTGGCAAACAGAAATACAGAAGCCTGGAGGAGACAAAAAAGCAAAGATGAAAACCACTATATTTCTCCATACTGTACTGTGCTGCACAAACCTTGGACTTCACACCATTTTCATTCCTGCCTCATCATTAATTCAGCACCATCCGGTCTCCCCCTTAGTCTCCAGAGAACCCCCAAATATATTCTTGCTACAGTACGCGGCGCATATTTATCTCTCCACTGCAGCTGGAAAAAAAAGGTATATTTCTCTTGATCCTCAATCTAGCAGTGTAAGTCCAAACACTCAGCCGCAGACTAGAGCCACTGCTTAATTAGGTTTATGTCACAGGGAATCCCCTGATCTGATAACAACATGTAGTGCGTTTCTGGTCATTTCTCTTTCCTTGGTTCTGACTGTGGGGTGCAGTTATAACAGGGGTGTGATGATATACCTTGCAGATAAGAAAGGGGGAATAAGATGACAGAGGTTTCTGCCAGCAAAGGCCTGGGAGCTTGTTGGTTGTAGCCTAAGGGGCCCTTGTAGGGACCCTAAAATTGCTGCCTAAGGGGACTCAACCTCAGAACCTTTCCCCTTCAAGCTTTCAGCCTCCAGCCTCTACACACATGGCCCTGGACCTGAGCCCCAGTGCAAAGCCCTTCCTCCTGCACCCCGCTTCCTGAGGCGCTCCCCTGAGCCACAAGGGGACACACTGGACCGCCGTCCCATACGCCGAATCGTAGCCTTGATCAGGGGAACGCCGTCTTTCATTTTCTCACAAAATGCAGGTTCAAACTGTTCCAACTGAGGTTTTAACACGTCAACATGTTTGTTCATCTGTTCATTTTTAGAGAGGCTTTACTTTATCTAAAGTGCCAATGAGTTCAGTGTCTTAATATGTTTATTATTTTGCAGTCTTTACAGTTTTTAACATTTCACTATTTTCCAGGAATTTAACTCTCCTGCTGAATAACGGCCATTGGGATCATTTTTAAAAGTTTTGCCTAATATGTTTTTTTTAATTTTCTTTTTAAAATGTCAATTGTACAAGCACTTTGATTGCAAATTCTCTTATGCTGAACACCACATTTGCTATAATAAGTCTTTATTGTATCTCAATTGTACAAGCTCTTTGATTGCAAATTACCTTATGCTAAACACCATATTTGCTATAACAATAAGTCTGTATTGTATCTCTAGTAGAAGATCATCCTCTGTTCTGAGGTGAGTGCATATTTCAGTGGTGGTAGCGGTATGTGTGCAGAATCCCAATGCACTGCCACATGCAGGGACCAAACCAAACCAGAATGTACAGAAATCATTTCAAACACACCATTATTTTACATAATTATATGATGAATTACATAATTAATGATGAATACCGATAATGGCACTCTCGCAGCCGTTACAGCTGTGATGAATGAGTCCCTTGATCACAAATTACCTGTTTCCACAGACTCGCCTTTCTTTTTTTTGAAGGGCGATGAACGGAGTTTACCTAGATTAATTTCTTTTTAATTCAAATGACCAATCCATTTGATTATCACGAGAGACACTGCGTGACGAGAATATATTTCCAGTTTACCGCAGAGACCATTGAAACAGTCTAATAACGGAGCAGTCAGGTATTCTTTTCTGTATGTAGGTCAGATGAAACTTCTGCCAGGACGGTGAAGCTCTATTTCACAATCCTCTCCCAAGGAGATTGACTGCAGTCCCTGCGACTCTTTCTGCCTCTTTGCGGGTTTCTAAAAATGATCCCTGTCAGAAGAGCTGCTCTGAAAATAAGATTCCTATCTAAGAATGAGCTGCCAGGAATGTGACAGGCTCCGTTAACTGACTGTGTGACTCAGCTCTGGCCGAACTGGCACAGTGGCACAACGTAACCCTCCACATCAGGGCTGCTCAGGGCTGCGGTCCAGCCGATTTCCCCTCTTCATTCACAGCACTGATGCTGCCAGAACTGGGACGAATTCAGCAGGCAGCGAGAAGGCAACATTCTGCAGCAATGCTGACAGGAAACGAGGTCTTGTTAGACTCGGGAGAAAATATCCCATCAGCACCTTGGAGCAAGATGGTTTGCCTTTGCAACTCGTACGGAGGTGAGCAAAGCCGGTTTCATAGAATGAATGATCAGTTGCATCTAGCTGGTAAGGAGTTGGAACCCAAAACCTGTTGCGAGTGTGATCTTCCAGGATCACAGCCTTCCTCTGTGTAGTGTGGTGGGTGGGTATTGGAGGGGTGGTGCTGCCTCCACACAATTTCCACCCACTCTGGATTAACACCAGCCAGGGGGCTGGGATCTCCACCCCAGCTCTTTGTTTCGTCAGTTACAGCAGGTGGTCGTGATGGACCCCCCTCCAGCCTTTGGGAATCTCTGATTATAGAGAGTGAAACCTCAGCAGTGAGCACACAGTGACCCCCGAGGTGGCGACACACCTCAGGAAGCCCCTAGAGGTGGAGTCTTCTGTGAAGACAAGAACCAACCTGACTGGTAAGAGTGGGGTGAGTGCGGTTGGGGAGAGGAGAGGGAAGGGGGTAAACAAAATCATTCTTTCGAGAGATAGAAGGTGCCACTGACAGTGATTTTCTCTGGCACCCATTCGCCGCCAATTTCAGGAACGTTTTCTTCTCGCCAGCCAAAATTGACAGCTCGTCTCGGCGACGGCGAGCCATTCTGTTGAGCTGCGTGATTTATGTGATTTAATTGTGCGGCCCTACAATATGATGACTAACATGATTTATGCGATGCTCGGCGCTACAGTATAATGACTAGCATGATTCATGTGATGTGGCGTGCTACAGTATAATGTGTTCATGCCTCTCACGTGACGCGGGGACCTACAGTGCGATTCTAAACGCTTTGGAGTCTGAGAACAGATGGCCGGGCAGTTGTCATAAATGCAGCATAAACCCAAACATCACACTCAGCGCAAATGAGTCTCTTGCAGAATCACTCTGGCCGACTTCCTGTTGAAATTGCCACCAGGTGAGAGTGAACATTAAAACAACACAAAGTAAAAATTTTATGATTTCAAGTTCTAGCTGCATCTTCTTTCTGAGCATAGTATAGGACACAAATATATAAATAAAGTCACAACAATTGCTGTCATATAAACTCCCATATGAAAATTGGTTACGAGTGTAATAAATCTGGTCTGAGAACATGCCTGTTGAGAGTTGCACAAAATGTGGAGTGCATATGCGCCAAACAGAGCACTCTACAAATATTGTGTATACATTCATCTATATTAAAAGTTGTAGTAATATACCAAGATAAGCATAGATATTTTTATGTTTAACAAGCATTATACCTCTTTATCCTCTTCAAACAACTGGACAACTGGCTGATGTTAAACTGCTGGATAGATACTCTGCTTTGATGATCATCCCAAACTGCATTCAACATTCTTATGTATAAATGCTGTGCTGTCATCATGCATTTGGAAATTGTATGTGTTTCTACTGGCAAGATTATAAAGGGTCTTTTTCAAACAAATGGATGATTGAACCCTTCAGAACCACTCTAAAAACTAGGTAGGTCTTTAGGGTCCCCCTAAACTAGGACTGGCACCACAATTTTTATGGGAAAATAAATCCCACAAAGTCACAAAGAGTCCACAAGCACCACAATGTCCCCAACCTATTCCTACAAATCCATAACATAGTTCATTTTCTCAGCATGAGAAAACTACTTCATGACTAAGAACACAATAATACAAATTGGCAGAATTCCTTTGAACAGAGTGGTTTCTGTTTTAGGGAAAAGAACCCTTTAAAAGCAATTTGCCAACTAGAAAAGAAACTTCAAACAATGCACAGTACAGCCCCTTGACATAAAGCAGCATATATTTACTCCAATGACGTGCTTTGGAATGAAGTCTCTTGTATGCACAGTGTATTTGCAGACCTCAGATGAAGAGTGGTGTGTGGCCATGCAGAGGGGGGTCTATGGACCCCAGGGACTAACGCTGTTTACCACTCTCTTCTGTCAGTGTCAATACCCCTGCTTTCTCTCCCCCCACCGTGAATCCAAACTAGCAACTCTATCTCAGGGTGTTGGACCGTCTCTGTCTCCCCCCCCCCCCCCCCCCCCCCCCACCCCCCAACACCCCCAGAACTCCTGGGAACTCAGCCAGTCCAGGCAGATAAAAGAAGATGGACAGAGAGTCTCGCTCTCTTCTCTCAGGTGTTCAAACAGACAGCACAAAGGTCTCAACACATAAATGCACCTCGGTGGAAATAGACTTCCCAGCCAGTTCTGGCCAGAATAGTCTCTCTTTCATGACAGCAGGGTTGATAAGGTTGCGCAGCCACTGTAAGGCGGAAACAATGATGTGTTTAGCTTAAAAAGATTTTCTGCTTTTTTCATCAGCTGTGGACTTGCCTCCTTGCGTGTTTAGTGGTGTGCAGCCCGTTTCTTTGGGAGAGTTTAATTTCACACGGCGCGATAACGGGAGAAGAAGTGAAATGAGCTGTTTTGTGCGAGGCTCACAAAGACAGAGCCTGGCCGCCTCCCAGATTTCTCCTTTCGCTCCCTGCTCCCTTGATCTCGGCTGATATTTGATCAGTGCTGGTGTACCTGTCGATCACTGATCCCAGATAAACAGAGAGAGAGGGAACAGCTTGAAGTTAAACCCCATGGGGCCCCCGCAATGCAAGAGCAACCGCGGAATGAGTGCCACCATCCAATCCCAGGTTGTCGAGCTGATGATGTCATCTCCTTGGAGACTTCCAACGCTGGATCACAACCCAGAACAACAGCCTGTTTCGTTCCCCCTTGTTCATAATTAATTGCAATTAAGAAATATTTAATCAAAGTGGTCGCCTGACAGTCAGAAAGAATTATGGAATGGCTTGCAGTGAAGTTCAAAGTATTAACATATGGTCTGTGGGTTTGTATTCTTTCATTGAGACTACACAAAGATACAAAGATGTCTGGCAAAATTATACATATATCAGTCTATGGTATAAAATAATGAATACTCATTTACAAGTATATAGTATAGTAGCACATAGATAATGATGGTCTATGAAGTGAAGGGGTGGGGACTAGGGCATAATGAAAGAAGGAAACCAAAAAAGTAATGATTAATGTATTTCTTTCCTTTTTTCATTTCTTTGTCCTTATATGTATGTTTTGTTTTGTAAATATATACATAGAAATATTAACAATAATAAAAAGGATAAGGGGAAAGAAAAATAATAGGGAGGGGGGCAGGTAGGATGGGGGGGTGGGGGGCAGTAACTAGAGAAGAGGTTGGAATCCTGCCATTGGTTTTGGGTGGAGGATAGGTGGAGGACATTCACTTGCTAGTGGTGAGACAAAAGACTATTGATAAATATTGTATGTATTTTTTTCTGTTTTCTTTTTCTTTATTTTATTCTGTTATTATCCTTTTTTGTGTCTTCACCTTCATCTACTTGCTGTAATTCAGTAATATTATTGATCCTGTTGCCTTTCTTCTTGAGCTTAATAAAGAGGTCCTTCAATGAGGGGGGTGGTGGTGGGCAAAAAAAAAAAAAAAAAAGTATAGTAGCATATAGATGACTCATAATGCCTAATTATGCTTTTATAGATTAAGCATATTTAAGAATAATTCAGCAAATTTCATAAAGAAAAGTATATATTTTTGGTGATGTCAGTGATTTGTAAAGCAATTACCTCTAGAGCTCTAGAGGCTTGTAAAATAATTCAGGAGTGGATCCGTCTTTGTTGTCCAGCAAAACGGGGTTGGAATTCAAAGAGTTAAAAAAAACGTGGCCAATCCCAGGCAAAGAATACATTTGCACAGCAGCCATATTCCGTAACCTGTGGCTGACTCAGCATTGTGGTTGACCTCCGGTGACCTCCTTTGCCTTTCCCTGGGTTGCCAGATTCTTGACCCGCTGATCTGACCAGCCTGTCTACTGACCTGTGGGCGGATTTCACGGGGGCTGTTTGGTTGGGTCACCACTGCTTGTATTATCCTTATCTTTTCTGGTGTTTCTTTCATCTCTGGGGAGCGTGTAAAATGCTTTCAGTGCATTCTGCATGGGTCTGGTCCCTTCATGCTTGGTATGTTGAGACTGTCCTGTGTTCTGTGACTCTCTCTCTCAACCAACACACACACACACACACACACACACACACACACACACACACACACGCACGCGTGCACACATGTACACGCACATGCACACACACACCTTAACCCATATTCCTTTATGCATTTGGGCTTCTCCCTTAATTTATTCTCTATACAGAAATAATGTAAATTTTAGAGCCTGAAATAATTTCCACAGCCACATTAGGACACTTGGATTGGCAGCTGGTAAGGATATGTGATATGTGGTGATGTGATAATAAAGAGCAAAATGATCACTGACTCATTTAGTTAATGAGTAATGGATTATTTAACCTCTGCCATGTAAAGTTCAAGCAGGTCAAAAACTCATGACAGCCTTTAAAAATGGACTATAAAATAATTTAGAGAAGTGCTCTGTGATGATTGAAAGTATGTCTGTGTCCACTCTATGTTTCTCTAACAGGGTGGCAGTGTAGCATAGCGATAAGGAGCAGGGCTTATAACTGCAAAGTTGCTGGTTTGATTCCCCACCGGGACACTGCTGCTGTACCCTTGGGCTGAGTACTTCCCCTAGACTCGCCTCAGTAAATATCCAAATAAATGGATAAGAGTATTTGCTAAATGACAATAATGTAATGTAAATGCTGTGAATATTTAACCTTTCACTTCTCCCTTCACTAGCTACCAGTGATGGCTTACGGCTTTGAAATGCTGGTGTTAGCCTTCTGCGCAGCGAGGCGATTTTTGTGCACAACAAAATCAATATTGTTAATTCAACACTATGAGTGTTCTATATTGTCACACTTTCACAGTTAAAGTGTTGAATTAACACTTGATGTTGCTGTGTGTGTTCTATTTTTGTGGATAGCTCATAGGCATAGGCACATTCAATTTTTTTGCTATTTGTGTCAATACGCACAATGTACAATTCCCTGCAAAACTATTTCCTGTATGAAAAGTCTGTTGAATTGCTCCAAGGCGTCCTAACACAGTTATGGTTTAACAACAGTCAAGCTGAAAAAGCTTCCCATTTTTTCCACAGCAGCAAGGTCAAGCTGGAGGTGGTTTTGACGCTGATTTCAAAACAAGTAACTGTTACTAAGATGCCTGTAGTGGGAAAACCTAACAATCCAGCACCCTCTTTTATAATCCATCTGAGATTTAAATTGAGATTAAGCCAGATGCACCCACAACAACAGCTCAGAGTTCCTTTGAAGTTCTTGCAGAGGTCTGGACTACGAGCAGTTGTCTTTGGTTCTCCATATTTTGAAACACTTAGATGTTAAATGTAATTTTCTGGTCTTATTTTCATTCACGAGTTTCAATCCAATTGTAACCAGCAGCAAGGATTTTAGATAACTGCTGCAAGGGTATGGAATTGAATGCAATGACACCACATTTAACATGGGGCCTTAAAAAGTTTAGTTCTGTGTTAAACAACATTTATGCTCTAATTCAGCCATGACCACACAATGTGTTCTATCCTTTTAGCATCAAATATCTGCAGTTTGTATTATTTTAGCAGCTTTCAGAACACATGATGTAGAACAGGAAATGAGAAAATGTAAATCCGACTTAAAAATCCTTTCTCAGTAAAAGGCAAAGCAGTTCGCCGTCATACTGAAGTGAAAACATTAAGACAAGCCCCTCCACACTGCAACTGCGATTTATATACTATACATTACATGCAAGATATACGTGCGTCATTGATCTTAAGTGGTTCGGAGATTTGTGAGAGTGTCTTAACGTTCATGAGCAACGTGTGCGTTTTGAGCCTTAAAAAGTTCAGCCCTAAAGTGGAAATGTTATAGAGGAAGGATTACTCACACCGAAACCAAAATGTGTGATCACTCCGTGCCGAAGCCACGCTTCCTCCTCATTTCACTTCTCACACTTCAAAACTGTGAGAATCGTTCATCTGGCTCGGAGAGTGTTTGTGAATTTTGGTGCTAAATGCTTTTAAATTAAATAAACCACCGCGCAGGCTTAAGAAATCGAATAGAAAAAAATACCATTTCACAAGTTTACAATATCGTCTTCAACAGTTTACACTGCAGTTATAAGTTCAGACATATTTACATTTGGAGAAATAAGCCTGCCTGAGACATGTTTCCGTTCGCAGTCAAATCCAGCTCATTCATCATGTCGCAACTGAGCGGTTCCAAAACTTCAGTTCCAGTTGCGGGTTCCTTTTGGCAAGAAATGCTACAGAACTTCATGTTAGCTGTTATAAAGCACGCTCAATGTTTAAGACTGCTTTATATAAGTCATGTCACGGTCAGCAGGCTGAATGTAGACTTGAGAGTACGCCTAGTACACTATAGTACATCAAGTCAGCCATGTCACTTTCACAAACACCGGGCCGACCGCAGGCATTGTGGATCAGCATGTGCAGCATGTGCCTGTTCTGAGTCACACAAAGCTCCTTTGGAACAGAAGCCTGCAGCGGCAAGTCACCATCCATATGACAGCTAATGTATTCCCACTCAAATACGAGCATTGCTGGGTGCTTGTGGAGGAGACACAGGATATTGAAAATGTGCTTTGAAAATATGGACCCAGTCACCATTGTGGTGTCTGTTGATGGACAATCAAACCAAGCAGCTGTCTTGGAATTTTGCGCACAAACATGAACCTTAAAAAACCTTATGAACTGAAAATTTGAAAATATGGCTAACAATATATGTACTGGTAGGGTCACATCCACACCCTGAGGCTCTCTGCAACCTATACCCCCATGCATGTTCACACCTCTGACCTGAAACTGTGCTTCTGGAAGGTGTGTTCCGCCACTGTGAACTAAATAAAGTAAATTCTGCTTGCAGAAGCCTGTAAGAATCACTACAGAGGGTCTGGCTCAAATGATATTGCTTCCATGCAAGAATCTTCTATAATGATAATAGTAATGTTAATGTGCAACTATAAAATACAAGTTTTTTTTTTTTTTTTACTTTTTTTTGCCATTTATGAGTGGTTTGCCTTCAGTGCATTGCGGCACAACACAATATTAAACCCTGACTTGACTTCAACTTGTGGTTTGAACATCCAGTAGAGTTCATGTATAGCAAAAGAAAGTTGTCTGTGGGTGGTAGTTTTAGTGACACTCAGGACACATTTGAAACTTTCCCAAAAAGTTTCACTTCACTCTCAGAACCAGTTCAGGTCACCTGATCTGGAATGATTCTAAAGGTGAAAAATACAGAAGCTGGGGCTTCCCTTTGCTTTCTGGTCTCTTGCTGGAGGAAGTAGCCATAGAAGTCACAGTATCCCACACTCACTGAATGACTGACTCACTGTCTGACTCACTACATGAGCAACTTCCACAGTAACACAGATTTACCACTAGAGGGAGAAAAGGCCATTAAAGTAGTTGCAGCCATTGAACTGTGCTTGTTCAGTCTTTTTTGGTGTTTATTTAAAAAAAAAAGCCAAAATACTACCTGCACTGAGATGTATGGCTATCTCCCACTAATTGTGTGAATACTAGAGGAAACAGTGTTAAACAATGTTAAACAATATCCACAAGACTTGAAAGGGAGCATCTTTGGTCCAAGAAACAAGGACAATGAGCATTTAGCCAGCTTCAGGCTGAAAATTACATTAAAAAGTACTTGATAAATTGTACACATGAAAAAGGTGACCACTCGTGATTTATCTTGTGGCATTCTGTTCAACTGCTTGTAGGGATGTGGCTGTGTGTCATTTATGAAACCTTCAAAAGCAGAAGCGGTAGGCCTAAGCTTCTCAAATGAAAATAATGAAAAAACCAAACATGACAAAAAGTCATGTGGAATTGAGGTCAGAATCCGCATAACCAAGGAAACACAACGAGGAACACCCATAATTTCATAAACGGGGAGGCATTTCAAGAAATCCCACACACAGTACGCAGAGCTCTATTTAACCAGTGAAAAAAAGCGTAACTCTTCTCAAAACCAGTTAAGTGTTTTTTTTCCACCCACACACGTGTCAGCTGTAAATGTACCCCAAAATTACACCAAAGATAATGTGCTGCTAACTGGGTCCTTTCATCCTGTCTATAAACACGGCCTAATTGATGGAATCTGCACCTCCCATGCTGATTGCCCACAGAGGGGAACAGCAATATTGACCTACTGTTGCCTTTCACCACGATCTGTATTTTACTCCATCGTGTAAGATTCGCGCTGTATGTCAAGTGTGATTGCTGTTATTTTGTCCGCGATACAAGCTGCCCGCGCCGAATGCGCCCACACAGCAAATTGTTCCTCAGAGCTTCTTGGCTGATCGACTGTCTAATTAGGGCGTTGGGTTTGCAGCGAACGGCCCGCACCGGCCGCTGGGACATTAGGGGAGTTCTTTTCCGATCGTGAAAACAAATAACAACATGCCCCCCCACAGGGCCGCAAGAGTCCATTTCGGAGCGTCTCTCTCCCGAGCTCGCGTTTGGAAGCGTTTTTTTTTTTTGGCAGCCGTATTGCCTGTCAGCGGAGATAAAGGCAGAATGTCTGAGCAACGGGGTCATGCGTGGGATTTCGGGCAGGAGCAGACTGTTTGCAGTCCTCTCCGGGTTAATTAGTCCAGTCGTATCTTGTGCAGTGAGTGTTTTCAGTACATTAGGCCTGAGGTACTACTTAGATACAGCCCCCGGCGATAAGGTGCGGTGCGACTCCGTGCAGCGCCCTTGAAGATAATGGGAAGAGCCGCAATGCATGCTGGTACCCCCAGGGCAAACTTTTTTTTGGTTTGAAGTGGCAAAATCTCAGAGGAGTAAGGACGTAAAGGTCTTCATTTTTACTGTTCTCTTCATTTTTACTTCATTTTTACTGTTGTCTTTATCGACTGTTCTCTTTTACCTGATGCATCCAAAAAGATGAATTTCCAATACATGAGGTAGACTGAGAAAGAGCTCACTGTACAGTACAATTGCCCACAGGGATATTTGATTTCAAAAAAAAAAGTTGTCAACCTAACTGTAATTACTCCTCAATGTACACACCCAAATGCAATTAAATGCTGCCGGGTCAAGGAGTCAGAGAACAGATTAAGGACGTAGGCTAGAGGGATTATGCAAAGCAAGCTGCCGTATGCGATTCAGTGGACTGTGACAGTTTCAGACATTCTGGAGACATCAAAGTGGAATATCTGCATTACTGCATTACTCTGCTTCCAGACTGTTCCGTGATGCCTGCCATTGCAAAATTGCTGCTGCTGCTGTACTCTGTGTCAATACACAGTAGCTTCAGGTGAGGGGGAGAGGATAATCTCTCTCACTATTGTCAAATGTGTTTGAAGTTGCAGGGAGGGGGGGGGGGGGGGGGGGGGGATGGGTGGGGGGGGGGGGGGGGGGGGGGGGGGAGAGAGAAAGGCTCCGGCGGGAATTGGGATTAGCTCCCTGAGGGAGGTGGGGGAGAGGAGAGGTGGAGGGGGATGCTGAGAAGAGCCGGCGAACACAGGAACTCCCCAAGGAGCGGGGCGCATCTGGGATCCCACCAGCACCTGGTTACGCATTCTACAAAGACAGCACGCTGGCCCTCAAGAATCAAACCTTCCTTTTAACCAGCAACAGGAACATACCCCAGCCGCTCCCCTCCTCTCAGAATGAGGCCAGCGCAGACCCAGGCCTGCTGGGTGAGTAGAGGTTGCATGTGGAGGTGCATGCAGATGCTGGAGATTTTTAATGCAGTGCTGCTTCAATCAGCCTCTTGTTCCCCAGCTGTCTGCATCCCCAATGCAGTGTGAAGAGTCTCCCTACCAGGGACTGCTGTCGTGACCCATACATTAACCCTCCTCCTATAAATGTATAGCAGATAGGAGAGGAGAGGGGTTTTTGACAATTTGCTATGGCAAAAAGCCTTTAAAATAGTTTTATGTCATATGGGAATCATTATAAGGTAATAACGTTTTAATCAAGAGATGTTATGTTTATTGATTAATGTTAATAACTAATATGGAGTTTTAAAACAAGAAATCACCAACTAAGAATGAAATGACTGGTTATCTCACTTCATTGAGTAAAATAACTATTGAAACATAGGGAATCAACATTGAGCCAGGCATAGGCAAACACTGAGAATTGTCAGGTAAAATTATGACTATAATCCCATGAGTTTTTCTACCACATATAATAATCCCCATCCCAATAAGAGTCATTGCTACTTTCCTTTGCTATATCCTAGCTGCTATTATACTGTATGACTATATGCTGTATCACCTCCAGCTACTTCTCCAAAAGGTAAATGAAAGCCAGCCACACTGTGGTATTATCTGATTGGATGTCAAAATGCACATTTACTTCAAAAAGGATTTCACAGACCGGCGGAAATGTGCGGCGGTCGATAGCCAGAATGCATCTGCATCAGTCTGTGAAGTTCGGCATTAAACATCATAGCGATCTTTGTTTGGTGAGTGTATGCCTCTGTGGCAGTTTGGACCAACAGTCACAGTTCTGTTTAGATGCCAATAGGCGTGTCTTTTGGTTAATCACAGGGGTTCTGCAGGACAAATATAACCCTCTGCCCTCTTTTTTGCCTTCAGGAAAGCCTCTACACAATGCAGCTCCAGAGAGAGCTATCTATATTTTAAGAAGTAAAAATCCCTTCTTTCAACAATAATTTTGGACAAATTATGTTACCTTCTGAACGTCATATAGTAGCGTTTTAATGTGTTTCTTCCCAATTTCAAAAGCTTGCTGCTGGCAGCCTCTAATATGTCATATGTGTGTAAATACAACGCAGACATGTAATGTGTCTGAAAATATTGCAAACCAGGAAGAATGAGACACAAGTCTAAAAAATGCAATATCTGGTCTGTCTTTCAAAGGAGCCATTACTGTGAGTGATCAGTGTTATTGTTTTGATACAAGATTCAGAGTCTTAAGCCAGACTGCCAGAAACACTGACTGCATTTCCCTCTGAAGGCCACATAAAACACTCTTGATGACACATGCCACAAAGCCCATCCATTTACTGCTTTCTAGAATCTGGATTAAAATGAACTTCAAATTAGCAGAGAACATTCCAGAACGCTGCTGGATCACAATCAAAGTGTAAATTCATTTGATGTTTTTCCCTCCAAAAAGGCCTACAGTTGCAGTTACAGCTGGGGAGAAAAAAAAATGGCTGTCAATAAACACCCAGGGTTAGCCGCGCTTCTCGACAGATCGCCTTGCGAGCGGACATTCTCTGTTGAGTTAGCCTAAGCAGGCTGAGCCCGCCCGAGCTGCAGATAACCTGCCTGGACTGAGGACTTTGGATTCTGATGGATTGAGTGGCTGATTTGCTGTGTTTACACAGGTCAATATCTGACAGCTACATGAGCCACATCACTTATCTCTCCTCGGGGCTCTGAAGGAAAATCAGGGTTTCTGTGGGGGGGCCACAGGGGCGGAGGGAGGGGGCCACCCGATGCTATCTCATCTCAAACAAGCCCTGACATGTACCACCCTTCACTTACCAGTCTCTGTTTAATGGTTAACAGAACCCCCTGTGTGAGCCTCCAGGTCACAGTCAGACCATTCCCAGTACTATAAATGCTGATGACCACAATCAGCAAAGACCCACAGTTTTCAAGGCGGTATGGCTTTTTTATGATTGTTCCCTCCAAACTTCTAAAATTGCCTCAAATTTACAAATGGCTCACGCTGAGTCTTTCTCTATAAACTGCAAAGTTATTTCTTGACTGCAGCCATGTGTGAAATGCTGGGGGAGAAATAAGCAATACGCTATGTGTATTTTTTTTTTTTTTGCCTGCAAGTTGCTATTCCGCAGGAAGTAGGTACATCGGGATGTTTTCATGGATGAGCTCACTGTTATAGGCACATCTCATTTCCCCGGAGTCCTTTGTACTGAGAGTACGGTGCGAAACCGAGACATCGGCATCCTCACAGCTGGATTGATGAGTACTCTTCCAAGTGGTCTGAAGCAGGAACGAAGAAGAAAGCGGCTCATTTGCGACCCGACTCTAACAGCGCACTGCTGTCTGATATTCCTCTGGTGGGGAAAAAAAAAGGATTCATCACCGTACACGGGAGGAGACACAGCGGTGGGCTTACAGTAGCCCATGCACCATGCCAACGACACAATTACGCACTCACGCGAGCGCCGGGTAATGATCATGTCAACGTGTACCTCTTTGTTCTGCTCAGCGTTTCTCTGAGCTCAAAACAGGGGGACAATGACATTCCCCATCCATCAGACAGACAGCCAAACACAGAGGCACCCACCAGCAAATTTCTCCCGCTGGTGTGCATCTTGGCTCATGTAATAATGTGGAAAAAGAATGGTCGGGCCTTCGAAAGTAAAAAGGACAGGTGTGTATGTGCAGAAAATACCTGTCAGCATTGAAAATCTGACAAAATGACACCTGCACATTGTCATATGCAATACAAAATAATTTTCTACAGTTCTTATCAAAATTGATTTTCAGACTTTGCATAAACAGGCTAGTGATCAATATGTTGACAACAGTTGCTAGATATGCAAGAGCACGAAAGTGTACAAACATTTTGGTCAGTTCAGACCGTGGTGAGCAATTACAAATATGGAAAAGTAAAAATCACTAGAATTTGCTGAGAGCCTCCGTACTGAGTCTCGGTGTGAAGGAGCAGACCTTCACCCCACCCCAACAGACTAAATGTTAATTGTTTAATTGTTAAATTGGTTATTTGGATGTCCAACTGTGTAAATTGAGGATCCTCATGTTGTCCATTCTCCATCTTGTAAAATAAGCGCTTTAATCAATCAACCTCAGCTGAAACAGGTTTCATGTTTTTCTTAGTTGATTATTCAATAATTGTTTAATTGTTTTGTTATTTGTCTTGTCTGTCTGCGAACCAGTTAACTGGTCACACCTGCCCTAATTAGGCTTGTTATATACGGGAGTGTGGCCACATGGAGTGAGGTTCAGACTTTTGGAAGCCATTTTGTGTGCTGGTGGCTATAAGAGTGGTTCTTCTGTGTGTGTGTGTGTGTGTGTGTGTGTGTGCGTGCGTGCGTGCGTGCGTGCGTGCGTGCGTGTGTGTGTGTGTGTTTTAAATAAATTACTGTTTTTTCCAAGTTTTACTCCTTCTGTTAATTTATGTGTAGAGCATCGGCCAGCTCTGCCACACTCGGCCTCGCTAAGGCCATATTTTCTCTGTCACGTCCTGCGCTGCTGTGCTAACACTCCTCCTCCGGTACCTCTCTCCAGTCACCGCCGCCAGCTCTCAGACACCCAGGCCCCGTAGACATCTTCACACATGTCGTACATTATTTCTATAATGAAGCCTCGGGTTCATGATATTTTCCCACTGAACAGAGCCAGCTGTGTGAACCTGCTCTCCACTCTGTCAGACAGCGGTAATGTCACTGTGCTCTCCGCTGCCTCCTCTCACCCACAGAATTTAAGCCTGCACTCTGCCTCTAATTGGAATAAGGATGTGGGTGGGTGTGTGTATGTAACGATGCTAGTGAGAACAAAACTCATCATAAACATTATTAGAGTTGTTGCTATTATCATAAATAGTACAGTCATTATTGTTATGAATACGCTAATTTTTGAGGAGCCGGGGCTGTGTCATGGTTGATGAACTATTTGGCCAACCCACGCAGATCATTAGCATTTAGCGTTCAACATATTAACATTTTAGCACCCTCTCCATTCTCTGTAAAGTCCACTTAAACTCTAGATTTTGTTAATATGTAGTTAATTTAACATTTTATTGTTCTTCATACCAGGTAAATCTATAATCTCATTGCATACTATGAGTGGATGTACCAGTTATGAAATACTGTTATTGGTTGACAGTAATTTCAGCCTCAACACAGGGCAAATCTGCAGTGAACAGGGCATGAAAAATAATTCGATCTGAAAGGGTGCCACCAAGGCTACATTCTGAGGATCCAATTAGATATGCATGTTAAATGCTACAAGTGAGAATCTGTCGGCAATCTTTCAGCGAGAAGCCCAGGGAGGCCTTTAAATTGGTCATCATTTGGCCAAAAGTAAACGTTACCATGGAAACGCTAATAATATTTGATCTCATCTATAGATTCCTCAGAAGCTCCAAGATCCAAATTCGGCAAATCCCCATTGTAGCTGTGTTAAACTTACTTTAAGTTTTGCGCTGTTAAGTTTACCTCATTTCCCAGGAGAAAGAAAGGCCCTGTCGAGGAAAATATTCATGGAAGAGAATTATTCAACATTGTTCAGAAATTCAAAAGGCACCCAGCTGGAGGAATAGCCTGGGTATTGCATCAGCTTCGGTGTGTCAATCAAAGTGTGAGCTCTGCGTGGAGCCACTGCAAAGCAAATGAGCACTGACGGTGGATTCATCAAATGCAAAATATGATTTGAGTGAGAATGTAAGGGTGCACGCAGTGATGTTTTCTGAAAGTATTTATGAGATGGATGGAAAACTATCAACAGGTTTCCACTCCTGGATAGAGGGAGAGCAGTTAAGTTCTGGGCCATAAGGTCCTCAACAGGACAGGACTCAGTGCTGACAAGGAAAAGGAGACAAGGCGTTCTCTCCATTTAGCTCAAAAGCATTGACATCTGCAATTCGAACGGGAAAAAACAGAGGAAGCTGACATTTTCGGAATGCTGCATATTGATTGCACATTTCCTCTCGAAAGCTATCTGTTGCCGGGAGAAAGAGAGAAGGAGTCAATGGCAGCTGATTGTGGAGTATCAACATCACAGGAGCATTATTCTGCAGCGCCCCGCGTGTGCTGATTCAGGCCGACATTTTACACTTTAAAAAGGAAAAAGAAAAGGTAAGCATTGCAACACTTTCCTCCAGAGATAACAGAGAGGATCCTGGGAGGAACCGGAGACAGGGGCCCATTCAGAAACACGACGAGCACTACACAGCGGGCGCAACAACCCGGTCTCTGGGGGAATTCTCAACGCCGTTACAACCAGCGGCAGCCAACCACCTGATAACAGCGCCACTGCATTTGCATTGGTGTTATAAATTGCAGTCATTGAATCCCGACACGGTGATAATTTATCATGGAGAGCAGCCATGCCCTGCCTGAGAACACTTTCAATCCCGTGGAACCCTTTGCCTCATCCGTTATTCGAAGCGCAGGTCTGGGGTGCTGTGGGAACCCAGCTTCAAGCCCGCACTGCTGCACCGCGCCACGGACCAGAACCGTTTCGAAAAAAAAACATTCATTTATCCCCCCCCCCCCCCCCCGCTCTTCACCGAGGTAACGGTTTTACGAGGGTCTGGGACAATTTGTTTCCCTGGTGTCGTCGGCTTGCGCTCACTCGCAATAGATGTCAGGGAGCCTAATGAGAACTCCACAGAGGGCACGTTAAAGCTGGCGATGTGATGACAACTCAACTGTTTATGAGATACAGTCGATGTCAGCAGTACCCCTTTGATGGGCCCCCTCTCTCCTCCCTCAGAGATGGAGGGAGAAGGCATGAACAGGTAGACAGTCTACAGGCTAAGTCACTCACCACTACAAATACACAGAGGAGTGAAACGAGAGATATGTTTAGCGCTTAATGCTATAGGGGGGGGGCTTTGGGACAAGAGGGCTCTTCACAGTGTTCACTGTATACCCCATCTGGGATGGTCTGGAGATTAAAAACGTATGGATTGTGGATGGATCCGACAGCAACAGGGAAAAAGCCCATCTCTTCTCTCTCGGCGAGCGGAGTCATTTAAGCGTCTAATGTTGTGTGAAGTTACGATCTAACGGCTTCATTTCCAGATGTTGCTCGGCTCGGCATATGGCTCTGATTAATGGAGGTGAAAAACAAATGTGTGACTAATGTGTGAATCGTTTTCTGTAATGACGCGGGCTTTGCGATGGAAACGGAGGGACCAGCGATAAATCAAAGTGAGCCCTGAGCGGAAGTGGCGGAATATTTCAGACTTCCTCTCGAATGCAGAGAAAGGGGGCATGGCTGCTACCTTTGAGACGCCACCGGACACACACGCTACATTTAGCATCACTGGCCCAGCAAGAGGCTTTGAATGTGATGCAGCCAGGCTTAGGTAAGTGAGAGATATTGTAAACAGTCTGAGGGCCCCTTCTCTTCATAAGTTTAGGCTCTGCTCACACACACATACACACACATACACACACACACACACACACGCACGCACGCACGCACGCACACACGCACACACGCACACACGCACACACACACACACACACACACACACACACCGATAACTCAACACAGTCTTTTGTGTTAGGATCCTTGAAGGCCGAACGCATACTGTTACAGTTCCTCTCCCTGAGTGATTGCATTTTTGGCCTTTTCCCTTTTGATTGCAGAGAAACGACTCCGCACGCCGAACAAACAGCCGCGGACACCATCAACAAAAGCCACATATCTTCATTAAAGCATGTCCGCCTTATCAATTAGGGCCTGTCACGGGCTGAAAAGGGAAGCGAAGCGGAGAGCCAGAGCAAGCTCGTCGCTCTCGCTCCATTGTGGGAAATCAAACAACTGTGACCTCAATCACTGAAGAGCGCCGTTCAATGCGGAGGGGTGAACGAAGGGCTCGAACCCTCCGGTCTGCACCGGTGTCACCGTCTGAACTCATGTTACAACCAAACTGTCACAGATGGAGAGGCGCAAGGATGGGATGGGGGGGGGGGGGGGGGGGGTCAGTGCGGACCCCACATGGTGCGCTCCCACACACAGAGTTCAAACCCCATCACGATATTTCGAAAAGAGAGGCTTCCGCTCTTCGCCACTGTTTTCATTTACTCAAGTCTTATAATAACAGACACTGGAAGGCCATATTAACAACAATAAATCATGTCGGAGCATTATTGCAACAGGAGCAAACTCCTGGCATTTTCGATGCCTGCGAGTTCCTTTTTAAATTAGGAAGTGTTTTCCCATTTTCGGAGAGATCGTTTAAAGGGGGATAAAAACTGTTCTCTGGAGCCGGAGGCTGGCTGGGCAACAGCAGCTCTGCTTATCTCTCGTCCTTCGTAGGTGTGCACTTGATTGTGTGTGTAGTATATAGCGTTAATATCAACAGGACACTTCGAGCTTTCGGGCAACCATTGTATTGCTATGGAAATTGACTTCGGAACGATATTTCCCCCCCTTGTACCGAATGGCGCCCTGAAATGGCTGTTCGGGTTATTTTGACGTTCGGTAATCACACGTCTCACCCAGCGGTAACCATTTTCAGTCAAAGTGCAGGAATGGGTAATCACACTCTCGGCTACAGACGTGAAACAATACGTTTATGATGGCACAATCAATCTGTCAGACGCAACCTACAACTTACTGCAAATTGTCTCGGGCCAGCCTGAGACTGAGAGTTTTAACAAAGAAATGAATGTCACAGGGTCATTTAGACCAGTGCAAAACAATCCTTATACACAACATACGTGTCTCCAATAGGCTGCTGTGTTTTTTTTTTTCTACGGCTCTTATTCTTGGGTTCAGATGCTATCACAGAGAACAAATGCATCTTCAATTTTCCGTTTGGGCTTTCATCTCTGTTGCACGTTACCGCGAGTGAAAACGGAGAACGAGCAAATATTTATCCGTGCTCTTTTATCGTCCGAGGATAATAAGAGAAGAGAAACGCGGAGTATGAAAAGCTCAGATAATGAGACGCTTAGATTCGCCCATCTCCCTGAAAGCTCGCTGTGTTTGTACACTTAGGATTTCTCTCTTAGGCCGGGGAAAAAACACTTCCTCAATAAAGAGAGAGGGTCGTACATGGAGGAGGTATGCCCCTCATTAGCTTTCTCGGGGAACCACCAGCAACATCCACAGGTGTTTGAGAACAGATTAAGTCAGTCATGGTGAAGGCTAAGACAGTGCTTTGTAACAATTTACGTGTTTTCAGGGGTTAATTTGTACTAGTACACACTGGAGTCACGTAAAGCATGAGGCAATTATTTGGTTGGCTATCTGGATAGCAGAGAGAGGGCAGAGAAGTTTAAAAACTCACATCATAAGATCAACAACTACCGATGAGCATAAATATCAGTGCTTGATTGTTAACAGCCCTGAGACAGAGCAAAAGGTTACCTTGCCAAATGTCACTGCATTCAACCCCAATGTGGTTTTTGTGGTTAGGGTTTTCAGGTTTTCAATGAATGTAGCCTTTGACAGCAACCTTTCCATTAAAAACCCTGCTCCTTATCACTATGCCAGCTGAAAAGACTGCTTGTGATTCGTACTATAGCCCTGAACAACAAGCTCACTCTTACTTGCAACCCTGAACCCAACTGTCTAATATGCTGTCGTGTCCTTATCTTAATAGCACTCGGCCCCTCTGGTTGCCATTCATTGATTTTAGATCAAAAGTAAATTATGCTACCCTCATTTATCTCTCCTATAAAATTTCAAAAATGGCTTTGCTGAAGACATCTTTGTTGCATTACATCAATATCCAACCATTATGAATCCATATTCAGAATACTTGCTGATGATCATGACTTTAAAAGTTCATTTAAACTTACTGTCACCTGTAATGGAGTACATTTATATAGCACCTTTAAGCATGTCAAGGTTATTAAAATTCTTTACAATGAAGGTGGGGGGTGGGGTGGGGTCATACCTCAACCACAACTAATAATGTAACATCCACTTTGCACCCGAACACTCACCACACATTAGCTGAGGTGCAGAGTATTCAGGCAATTACATTAGGGGACTATTGGATGGCTGAACTGAACGAGCCTGATTGGGAATTTAGCCAGGGCCCCGGGGAACCCCCTGCTCTTTGTGAGAAGTGCCATTGGATCTTTAATGCCCGCTGAGAGTCAGGATCTTCCAAATGTTGAATCCAAAAGACAGTCTCCTACAGTACAGTGTCCCTATCATTGGGGCATTGGTCTCCTGTAGGGTCCTGAGGGCAGAGAGTTGCAAGGTGATATGGCTGCTGGCCTACTACTTAACCTTATGGGAAAGACCCAAATACTCTGCCAATAGCACTAGAAGGAAACAAACACAATTATTGAAAGCACTGCTCATCTTTGCAATGGCATTTAAATTGAATTATTACAGAAAACATAATTTCCCAACCACATGCCTCAAAGCATTTCTTATCAGTGCAATCTGATATCTACTGTATTTAAAATGCAATTTTCAAGTAGAATTCTTGAAATGCTGAATAGCATCATCAGAATTTCATTAAAAATACAACTGTTATTTAAAAATAGAATTGCCTGACTCAAAGCCTTTATTACCATTACAGGCGGATTTCAACATACATATTCAAGGTACATATGATTTAAAATATAACTATTTGAAATATAATCTTCAGACTAAATTCCCTCAGGCATTGCTCATCATGCCAAATCATGCCAATCCAATTTCAAATGTAAATGATATGTACAATTGTGGCATATCGAGAACATGATTTTGAGAGCTTTCCTGTCACTTTGGATAAGGAGTTACATGCAGCATTTTGTCAATGTTGCTAGGCTTTTCCTTTGAAGCTCGTGCCAGCATAAGCTGGCCTTCAGGGAATTTCCCAGAGAGGGACATCTCTCTTCACCTGGAGCCTTTCCCTCACATTCTCTTTCCGTCACCGTTAAAACAACCTCACTGTTTACATTTCCAAAAGAACATTAGTCTCCTTGTCAGCCTGACTGCATAAAAAGGTGAAAGCTAAAACTATGCCGCAAATTCAATTGACAGCGGGCGCTCGCCTCCAGACGGAGCCTGCCCCTTAACGCGATTCCCTTTTAATTGAATCCCTCTCCTGTGTTATTTCGATAAAATAATTAGTTGTTGTGGCTGGTGCTGTCTCGTCAATACCGTTCTCGGATTAAATTTGCGACTGTTGACTTAAAAAAAAGGCTGAAAAGCTACTGCGTCAGAGCGTTTGTGGAGCTCTGCTTCAGCAAGTCATGCTGTGAAGATGGACTTCCCCTCTTTGCTCAGGGAGATACTCAATTATAGCAATGCTGCCTTCCCTTACTAGTCCTTAGAGTTTCCTCTGCAAATTGTGCCAAACATATATAGTAAACCAAGGACTGTTTGTGTCCACCTAAGCAGGTGAAAAAGAGGACGTTTCTGTTACTGACATACCACTCACAGCAAGGGAATTGCCAGGGGAAAACCACGTCTGGCCTCTGTGTTTGAGTTAATGAGATGAAAGATGCCACCAATCAGTGCAAAGAGCCATCTATCGATAGAAGCAGGCAAGCTATTGATGCGGTTTACGTAAGACATCTGAGGCACTAATCCTCACTGAAATGCCATCGGTCAAATCAACATCCCGTCCCACCGATCTTCATACCAGAGAACAACTGATGGGCCTTGGGAAATAAGGAGACAGCCCACATGCATCTTCCATAACAACAGCACATTTATCCTTTGCAGCTTTAGTGAGGCGACTGGCCGCTTGCATGTTTGTCCCACATTCGCTTATCATTTTGAACCCCACGGCCCTTTGTGTGGTGCTCTCAGCTTTTGAGCTTTCCCGGAGCCACCTGGGGAGGTTATTGGAAAGGTGCCGCAGGCTGGCAGCAGCCCACAGCCTGTTGCTGATGGATGGGTGTATGCTGAGGATGATGGACTGAAAGAATGGATGTTGCTCAGACCTTCTGCATGATGTCATAGAGGTGGCAGGGGGAGAAGCCTCTTCCATGGAAGCTCCTCCTCATGTGGGCGGAGCTCTGCAGAGGCTCATTCTCACTCATTTTCATGCCTACCTCAGGGAACTCTAGACCAGGGCATAGACAATGTCATTATAGGACTTCAGAGAGGAAAGGAGAGAGTGGAGACTGGGTCTGACAAAGGACAAGGACAGGGAAATGATAAGTGAGGCAGAAATGGTGCACCTTAAAGGGTAACATTAAATACAACTCCAACCTCAGTCACAGCTGACTCATCATTGACTCACGGCCGGCTCACACACTGCCTCATCTAACAGGCACCAGGCTCTTATCTGGCTCATGCCTCACTCACTCCTGCTCCAGTGAAAATAGGGGGGGACACTTGTACCTTAAAACCACAGCCTAACACTAACCCTTCTAATTAAGATGGTCTAAGCAGAAGCCTCGAGAAATCATCAGGCCCTGATCATCTGATTGGAGTATCCGGAGGTGGACCTTTAAATGGATGAATCACCATCCATTTTCAGGAAACAGGGTTTCAAATTTGTTTCAATATTCAGGAGAAATGGTTAATGCTGGTGTAAGAGTTGCCAGCCAACAGTTTAATGAACAGCTGGGACAAAACCAGAGCCTCAGCCAATACTGTATGAGCTTATTCCAGCTTGCTAAAAAACCCACAACCCTTCCAGTTCTAATGCCTTTGTGTCAGAATGCCTTTTCTCCCTTTGCTCTAATTTAATTTCAAAGAAGAGTCTGAAGGCGCTGAAAACAAAGGCTGCAGATCAATATTTGAGGTTGGCTGCTAGGGTTTCTCCCAGTGTCGCTGGCCCTCTGTGGATCTCTACTGTTCTGGGATCAGCGCCAGGCAGCTGGAGTCTCTCTGAGTGATGAACAGAGGGGGGTGACGTTTTCAAAGCGCTTTCCGTGATACATTATAAATGAGCTCGGAAATGCAGACACACACACACACAAGCATGCACGCGCTCACACACGCACACAATTATCTGAAAGGCTAATTCATGGGACTCTTCTGTGTCTCCTCTCTCTCGCTTATCACCTTTAGGTTCAGCTTTCCCATAGATGTTGCTCTGAAAGTTTAAGTATTGACTAATTGTCTGTCATTGACCAGATAAGAGCAATCTGAAGGATTTGGTAATTTAATGCGTATGGATTGCTGCCAAAGCATGAGTGAGTTTTGAAGGCTGTTGATAAATGCTACATAATAATAGGAAGAAACTGGTTACTATCCCCTTATATGATGTATGGAGACTACATATTTATTACGTATTTACATGGCAGAGAAGACGCTGTTTCTCAGATCTTTTGAAATTTGAAAGACATCTATAACACAAAACAAGGCCTAAAGGCAACAACTGAAATGTGGTGTTACAGATATAAAATGATAAACTCTGGTTGGGTCTATGAAAATCATACAGAAGCAGCAGTTCACAGATTTTCATCAGAGTATATTCAGAGCTTTTCTCAAGATAAATCCCTCAATAGGTAAATCAACTTGAACAAACGTATGATTTAGTCTGGGATTAGAGTCGAGTCTGTAATAAAATACCTCCAAAATGTTGATCTTAACCTAACAGAAAAGTATGTTTTTGTGCCACGGTGTCTGTTCCCTCTTTTCAGATCAAACACGGCAAGTACGGCCCCCCAGTTTCTGATTGCAGAAGGTCACAAAAACTGTAATCATGATGTGAAAATGAATGATGAGCAGACTCTGAGGGCAAATCTGAGTGCTCTGTGGAGACAGGCGGTTTTTGCTTTCATTTTGCGGTGCTGCTTGCTGGACCCTTGAGTGTAATCTACATAGATTGCATTGCTAAGCAGCGCTCACACGCTCTGTCCCCCCCTCTGTCCCTGTGTCAGCGCAGCCACCTGTCCCGCCGGCACAGTCAAGTATTCCTCTGCCTCCCGCGATTACGCCTGTGTTTTTTTTTTCCCGTCCCGGTTTCCACGACAACCCTCTGGTATTACGTGAGATTTTTTTTTCCCCTTCCAGCGGGAGGTGTACACGCGACGGTGCGGTTTGCCGTTGGTCAGAGGACGAGTTGCCGGCGCGCCCGACGCTGTTACGTACGCTGTGTCCACCCCTCGCGTCCAGGAAGTGCGTGCAGGTTCGAAGGCACGAAATGATGGTTTCCATGGTAACGGTGATCAACTTGTGCTCGAGTAAATGGGATTACTTGTGACACACCTTCTCCTCCCATTATTAGTTGTGTGAGTGACATCCACAGTTACAGGCAATTAAATCACTAGATCTCTTCAGACTTCAAAATTCTATGTGTTTTATAGGTGAGAAGTTACTGCAAGTACATAAACTTCAGGGTGATTTTTTTCAAGGATGGCTGGTGTCATCTCTCCCCTCCAAATCAGATTTTGAGGGTCCAACTGCATCTGAAAGAACCCAGACGAACAGCTTTGCCACTACCTCCAAGGCAATAAATCTGAATTTGAAAGTGTGGAAGTAAATAAAATGGAATTATAATGGAAACTCACTATTATTTTCCACCGAGCCATGACAATGCATTTCTGGTTCGTGTCAAAATAAAGTTCACACAGACAGTGGTGGATGATGGGCAGGAGGGGAAAGCTTTTGCCTTAATCTGGATTTACTCGACTTTTCTTCAAAAGGGGAAGCTCAGTTACTTGCCTAATTGATCCCCGCTCCTGGCCTGGTTCACAAAGAGTCAAACTACTCTTTATAGAAAAAGCAGTTCAGAGTCAGCTTCCACTCTGAGACAACTGGTGCCTTATATGAGGAGTTCAAACGGGGGCCCTGTTGTCTCAGTCTCAATAGAACAAGAAGGCAGGAATGACGATGTGACAAACGAGCATGATCTCACGAGCATCCTCGACGCATGCATACGCTACCGAGAACACACCATCTGTGCGCACACACGGTCACACACGCACACTCCCACGAGCGCAGGAACAGCCAGAGCTTGCAGGGTCACATTTCTCAGAGCGTGGTTTCTGCACCGTCATGAGGGCGTGCTGGACCTACTGCATGGACAGAACTGATATACAACTCCTGCTTGATAAAAGAACACTCCTGTTTGACATGAGCACGCCACAATATGATACAAACACAGCGTTAACCAATATAATTACAAGCCTTTCTCATACCATATGCATCACCCTGTCAGATTTAAGCACACACAGGTCTGATATTGCATGATTGCTCCTGTCCGATGCATACAAACACATTACTGTTTGATACTAGCGCGCTCATGCCTGAGACGAGAGCGCCATCAGCCCAGAACTCCACCCAGTGCTCCCCCTCCACCGCCCTGCTCCTTCCCTGAGTAGGCAGTGCCTGTCTTGGCATCGTCTCTCTGATCACAGCTGACGGCGTTTTCTCCTGCCAGTTGGCACACAGAGAGTGGCACGCCTGCCAAGGTGGGCACTGTGTCTTGAATCGCGAAGTGTCAGTTACCAGCGCCCCGCCATGCTGCAGGTGGTTGTCTGTCTTGTGCCTGTAGTGCACCGCAGATTGACACCGACCGGCCTCCCTTTCAACAGCTGTAACACTGTGAAGGTCTGTATGAAGTCATTAAACTTCTGCCCTGAATTACCACAAGCACAACTAATAGTTGTATTAATTGTATTAATTCTGCTTGTGGTAATTCACAAGTAGAGTATTGACTGAACACTTGAAATCACAAATTATGGCAGGATGGCTAACATCAAGGCTGGGTAGGAAGAGGTGAAATTTAAACCATTTTCTCAGTGCTGTGTGGCGCTTTGCACTTCCTCTGAAGTTAAAGGAGCTGCTGTGGTACGTATCACCTGCTCAAATGTGTGATTTGAGGGTGCAGGACTTCATGTGTGTGGGAGCATGGTACATTTTACGCCCACATAGCAAACTCAAACAACAGGATGCACAGTTACATTTCAAAGTTCAAACACAATGCCTGTACGCCCCCCCCCCCCAACAATGTTTTCTTCCTAATTAAACTTAAACTTACCTCCTAACATTTACAAAAATCCACACTTGATTAGAGATCAGAATATTGGGCAAAGAAAGAAGAAAAAAGAAAGAAAGCAATTGCTAGATAATTGAAAGCTATCCCTCAAAGTTAGGCTTTGTTCTTTTAAATAAAAGGCTGGCTTTTGCATCAGCCCCTCTGGTGAGGTGTCACTAAACTGCAGGACAGAGAGAGTGCTGCTCTACCGAACTGGTGCATTCCTGTTCCTCTTTCTGTGAAAAGATGTTGCCAAATAGGCTTTTGTGAAGCCGCACTTATTGAGAGTCATGGACTGTGGGCACGCCGCTGGAGGACAAAGAAGCAAATCAGAGAGAATGCACAAGCTCCTTCTGAATGAAAACAGGAGGTGATGTGAGGGCAGGGATAATAAGAGGCCTGTGTAGGCCTCGCGGGTAGCCCGTGTATGTGGCAGGGAGTGAACATGACCCACACAAGCCCCTCAAAAGTAATACAGCAAATACAGTGACCCGGGTGAGACACAAACACCACCACGCAATCCATATAAATGCGGCAACTACAGTGAACCGGGAAGGACAAGAACATGACCACGAGTGCTCTTTAATGTAATACAGAGAACCAGGTGAGACATAAACATGGCCACACAATTCCCCTGAGGCAATGCAGCTAATACAGCACACCAGGTGAGATACTCCTAGACACCTAGACCCCATGAGGAGACAACTGAGAGAGTGAGAGAGAGAGAGAAACGAGAGTAGAGAGAAAGGAATGAATTGCTATTACCAGAGGGCTATTCATGTTTTTTTTATTAAGTCCTTTTTCCCTAAAAATTAATACAAGAAACCTATTTTGATCCCAGATGAAGCAAAACTGGAAAGGGATGAATGCAAGATGTTACAAAATAAATCTTCACTGACAATGACTTTGTACCTGCATGTGTAACATACTTGTTTTGCATAGTACTACAACTGCAGCAATTAATCAGTGATCCGACGTTTTTGGGTATGGTGCTAGAGAATACGAATAACATAAAGAGTGATCTGATTTCAAATTACAAAAGCGCATGCCAGTATATAATGGCTACCTCTGAGTAGTTTAAACCACCTGAGCCCAAAGGCCATCTTAGCCTGGATTCAGCGAGTCGCATTACTTGCATTTGACTTGAAGTCAGTGATTTTCGATTCATACGTCTGAAAGTCTCACCTCCTAAAGCTGCGAAGCTGTGAGCTGCATCCCGAGACCTGAGTGGCACTGTGGTATGTCGCTCGCCGGCATGACAGCTCCATCAGAGTGATAATGACGCAGGTCACTTAAATGCCTCAGAAAGGCTCGTCAAGTGTCACAGACAAACCACAGGGAGTCCTTTAGTGCATCTCACTTTGGAGGTGTGGCTTCTTTATTTGCACTTTTCGTAGCGGTCGAATCACAGTAAACATGTACACTGTGACAGCAGACCACATCTCCCAGGCTTCATTCAAGAGTTACCTCAGAAATCACGAGGTCCTGCTCAATAAATATCACAACAGGTAGGCACGTAGGCAATTGTGGGTTAAGTTCCTTTCCCAAAGGTACAGCAGCAGTGCCCCAGTGGCAACCTTTGGGTTACGAGCCCTGCGCATTATGACGACGCTACACTGCAGCCACTGAATTCAGCGGTAATACCCGAATATGGCAACGCACACCTACATGGAATACCTTGTAAATACCAAACACGTTAAAGCGATGGAATTGTATCTGAGGTGAATGGTGCAGACTGGGGACAAAGGTCGCTTGCTGTATGTTTTACCAGTTTTAATTTGTTGCACTGACTGTGCTTTACCTAATCGGACTTTCTGTGATGGATGCTAAAACAGGAAGAAGAAAAAAAAAACAGCAACCAGGGAATGCGTGTAAATAGCAAGTAAATGTCAGAGTCATTATGACATGCATAAATGTATGAAATCTCCTCACTGCTTTCACGTCACCGTTGCCCTAATGACCTGCGTTCAATTAGAGAACTCTCCCAGGGTCCTTCTTTGACCCCTCAGCTGTGTGCGTGAGTGTGTGTGTCTCTCTGGGTGAGATTATATATACGTCTTTGTGGGAGTGTATTTGGATAGCATGTTTGAGAGTATACAGGACTGCATGGGAATGTGTTGTTTGTATATGTGCGTTTGTACATATATATGGTGTGTGAGAGAGTGACAGTATATATGTGTGTCTGAAAGTGTGTTTGTACAAGTGTATATATATTGGTTTTTGTGTTTTTCTGTCACAAACAATATAGTCTCCCTCACTTCTTGTGTTTGTACTTGTGTGTGAAATATGTATACTTAGAGAATATACTGTACATGTCCGCTTGAGAATGTGTTTGTGTGTGTGTGCACAGTACCAGTCAAAAGTTTGTATGAGTTATGTAAAGGCTTACATCAATTACATGTTTTTACAATGCTGTCCATTTATACAGCTGAATATTTACTGAGGCAATTGTGGGTTAAGTACCTTGCCCAAGGGTACAGCAGCAGTGCCCCTGTGGGGAATTGAGCCAGCAACCTTTTGGTTACGAGTCCTGCTCCTTAACCATTATGCTACACTGCCACCAATGTGAGTGTATTTAGCAGTTCCTCTCTCCCTCTGCTCCCTGTCCCTGCTGGACCCCCCCGTCCCTGCTGGACCCCCCCCCCCCCTCTCCGCCTGCTGATTGGCAGAGGAAGCTCACACTGCCGGGCAGCTGGGAACAAACCCAGCCGTGACCTTTCCCCCCCAGGCGCTGGGCCAAGGAGGGCTGCTGTGTCTCCGCGCTCCAGGGCCGGGGAGAGGCCTGGTAATTAGCTAAAAAGTGTCCTAATGGTCGCGGGCCGCCATCTGTTCTCCGGGCGGGGGAGTTTGGCGTTCGCCGGGCCTAAATATTCACACGCCGTAATTATCTGACATCGCTGCGTGGGACCCGCACCGCGTGGTGCTCGGTGGGGCGGATTAGCATTGTGCAAAGCCGAGAACCCCAAGAAAAAAGGAATCTGACCAATTAACGGGCCCCTCCCCTCTAACCTCCCCCCCCCCCCCCCCCACACACACACAGTCCCCACAATATCAGCCAGCATTCAGATGCACACAGACAGCAAAGGGGGCTAATGTGGCTAATTTAGCCTCTCCAGAAGACTCTCCACTCTTCCCAGCCATCTCAATGCAGGTGTTCGCACTATTAAAGATGCCTATTAAGGACACTGGTGCTCGCAATTAGTTTTTTTGTGGCGCTGCATCTTATCACAGTGCTGTGGATGGTGAAGGAGTCTGTTAGAGCGATGGCAGAAATGAAGAGTGGTATACTTTGGCAGCCTGGTGTGTATAAGTGCAAAGGTAATTACACAGACACACACACACACACACACATACACAGACACACACAGATAGATGTATCAAGGTGGTAATGAGCATTCTGAGAAATGTCCACTCATGTTAATGAAAAAGAAAAAATCCACGAGGGACCACTCTTATCTGTGGCCTGGGTATTTCATCAGAGGCACCACCATTACAGGAGTCTTCTGGGGGCAGTAAACAGAAGCGAGAGGTTGTTACTGCAGGGTTATTTCAGCAGGTATGCGAGACAGAGAGAGAGAGCGCATTCTGTAAATTAAGCTCATATAGGTTATTGATTAGGCGTGTGGAACCTGTTTGGCCATTAGTGAGCTTTAGCACAAGTGAGATACGAGTGGACCCTTCATGTTTTTAACCATCCTCAGAGGCATTGTTTCAAAATGATTCCACATTGAAAGCAGAGATATTGACACACTCATTCCTCAAGTTTAAAACCAGTGGCAGGTTCAATTAATAATAATGACACATCATAGGACAGAACTGTGGTCCGCAGTGAAAGGAACCACAAGGTTCTCGTTCACCGCTGAGCGTGTTCCTCCTCCATTTTTACTTCTGAACTGTGTTAGGAAGACTAAGAGGGAGCTGCACAGAACAGAGGGAAAGAGATAAAGTGAGTAAAGACAGAGGAGACGGAAAATCCAAGTTGTAATGAGAAAGAGGGGAGAGAAAGGTGAGAGAGAGAGAGAGAGAGAAAGAGGCAAACAAGGGAGAGATAAAGCGTTAACTTGTAGTGGGAAGAGAAAGCAATAGAGAAAGGCGAGAGTGTAGGGCCGGGCTGAGCGAGAGAGAGATAGAGCAGTGAGTTGTAGCAGGAGAGAGAGACAGAAGGGAGAAAGTGAGAAGGATAAACGAGTAGGAACAAACACAGGCGGGGGAATAGAGGGAGAGAGAGGAGGAGAGAGCGCAGGAGAGATAATGCTCTGCGCTGAGGGGATGGGTTTGACGGTAGCAGCCCCGAGGGGAGAGCTGGGGTGTGTTTGCGATGATGGCGGCTGATAACCCAGAGTGAAGAGGCAGGGAATGTGACAGACAGAGATGACCTGGACCAGGACCAGGCCAGTACTAACTGTGTCTAACGGTCAGTCAGGAAAAGACAGATAATCTTATGTGGACACAGCGCTAATGCCCAGGGGAGGAGACAGCCTGGTTGCAGCGGTGCAGCCGGCCCTGACATTAAACAGATAGAATCTCACAGAAGACATGTGACTGGGATTAGTCCTGGCCTTCAAAGTAAAGGAGAGGGTGTATCAAGGGGCCGGCTATGTGTAATTTCTGGTTGGTGGCTTAGCCTAAAACTAGTGAGTGATGTCTCGGCTAGACAGCGTCTTTCGCAGGGTCTGCAATGACATGGAGCATGTCAAAAACCATGGTGTACAGTGACCAGGATCCTGTGAGAGCAAGGCAAGGAAGCTGTCAGTGAGGACACCATTCAGTCAATGCATTCAAGACAAGAGTTTGAGAGGATGAACTAGGTGACATGGTAATACGTGTTTCCTACAGACCTTTGAAAACGAACATTTGTAATGGGTATTATTCAGACCAAGAACAAAATGTGAATTTGCCACATAAAGTGCGCACACACACACATACACGCACACACACACACACACACACACACACACACACACACACACACACACACACACACACAATATACTATTTATTGTTTATGATTTCATTAATGCTTATTGCTCTCATTTAATACTTGAGCCCTATGAAAATACAAATCTTAACTGGAACAAGGGCTGACCCAGTGCATAATGTAGTTGGAAATCCAGTCATCATTAATGTGCCACTCACAGGTATTAACATGCTCACCAGATGGTTTACAGAGGCCCTGTCTGACAGACCAGGTCTATGCATTGTCTCAAATAGCTTCGGTGAAGCCTGCTGGAACAATCACTGCCCATGCCTAAACATTCCTCCCTGTCCTTAATTGCGTTTGCGGTCCAAGGCAAACAGCAATAAAGCCAAGGTAACCATGGCCACTGGAAGGCCCTTGCTCCCAAAGCCTTTAAGCCGTCTGCCTTTTTCAAGGAGCGCCCGGGCCCAGACTTCTCATTTCCTCTCCAGGTTTGTGAAACAGGAGAATGCCAAACCTGCGCAGATGCTAAATGAGACGGCGTCACAGGTATGCATGTATACACCTTAAGATTTAACGAGAGAAAGGAGCCCCATTACTGCTGCCCAAATGGGTATACCCCTCGGTGTCATGCTGTGTGCAGTGTGTCATAAGAACAGAGAAATGACATCAGCATTATAATGTCCCAACTTGGTTTTACTCATGCTTGGTCACCAGGAGAGCTATCACCAGCAACGCCAAGTCAATGTGTTTCAACAATGGTGTGTGGCTTTCTTTTTTTATGGTCCCTGTGATGAGTTCAGAGGTTGACCTGTGTCTTGTCAACGCTGAGTGTGTGCGTTCTCTTTTAATGTTAAACCCAAAAAACCTTGAAACTAAAGGAAAGGCTAACAAAAGCTGGGAAGTTCAAACAACAGCGCTCTTTACTTAACTGAAGTTACTGACAAGCCTCATCTGGTTTGGTACTGTATGTGGGCGGTAGGTGTGGGTTGACTTCAGAAAACATGTATTCAGTCAGATCAGAGATAAGCTGAGGGAAGCTGCACAGGTCAGAGCTGTAGATGGGCCCCTAGCTTGGACAACATAAGTGCCTTGTTTTGCAAAGTTTTGGCCTAGTTCAAGTAATGAGCATTTATTTATTTAATATGTATATGAACCCGTATTATTGCTTGACTTACGGATATTGTGATTTGGTGACATTGTGATATATGGCACATGTATGTACTTAACAATTTCCCATCATTTTCGAGGCTCTCTAGTTTCAGATCAGCTCAAGTCAACTTGTGAAGATGCTTGAATGGTGTTGTTCATGCACTTACTTCTTGTACTGCAAGTTTCTCTGGATAAGACCGTCTGCTAAATGCATGTAATGTAATGTATTGTTATATAATGTAATATATATGTATATACAGTGTTGCTATATATAGAAAGAGAGATATAATATCTATATCTCTAAAACAGTTTGAGGCAGAGAATGGTATGATGAGTGGTGCGAGTGTCCGAGTGTGAAGGTTGACCTGCTGTGTCAGAGTTTATGATCTGCCCTGGGGAGGCGTATGACAAAAGCAGGTTTCTTCTCAGTGCGGACGTGCCGAAAAGCCAGTGCTGTCTGTAATTACATTCTGTGAGCAGAGCCCGGGCTTATAGCACTCACAGCGAAGCAGGGGTGGACAATCCTCCTTTATGGGAAACGGATTTGCTGGTGCGGTGTGACTCTGAGTTTATGGGGCTGTGCTACGCTTTCTTGTTTCCCGGACCGTCATAAAGATGTCACAGGAAGGCCCGCGCCTTTCTTTGGTCTCATTGTTTGCCTTTGCAGTGCACCAAACCAAACCGGAGGCCTATGACCTTTGTTTGATGGTTGTAGATGCTGGGCTTCACTGATGTGCAAATTCCACAGGCCCATGCTTCCTTTATTTGAATCTGCTCCCATCAAAAGAGCGACATTCATATCTGCATCACAACAATTCTTGTGTGTATGAACGCTGGACAAAAGTCTGTTCGTAATTGTCTTGTTTGTATCAGTGCAGATTTTCAGTGATGTTAGAAGGTCATCAGAAATCATGATAGTGTCTCTTGACCCTCTTGCACAGTCGTCCCTTTCAGAGACATGGATGATTTTTTTGTCTCCTCATTGAGAAGCCATTTCCAGCAGCCATCCTCCTCCACCTTTAGTGGATGCAGCCATAGGAGCTACTGAAATTCTTTTATTCTCCGAATTAACATTAATCCTTTATTCAAGTCCCAGATGCCTAGACAAACTTAATTAACACCACTCAGTTATTAAACAGACTTGTGTTCGGCTTTTTAATTAGACGATTTTTATAAGAGAGGTGATGGGTGTTGCTCAGCCGACTGAAACACTAACGAAAATTGGGTTCATTTTTTGCTCTCTGCTTTTTAGTAATACACCAATGCGCAGCAATGGAGGATAATTAATCATCAGGTCATTAGCTATGCATCAACAGCCTGAAAAGCCGTCCATTTCTCTGATTGGAATGAAGGCATTACAGATGACCGACCGACGGAATGTTCAATTATCGGCCTGGGCAGGAGTCCCTCTTGCCTCTCCCTTTGTCCCGCACCCCCGCTGTGTCTAGAGGTTCTACATCGTCCACACACACAGCCACTCACCGCAGGGCTGAGGCTGCCTGGCAGGCATGACCAGGGTCTGACCTCTACGAACGTGAGGAAGACCGTGTCAGTTCCGGTCTGGTTTTTACTCACAACCGCCATGGCAGTTTATTATTGTTGCGGTAATGAGAGGGCTGGTAACCAAAAGGCTGCTGATTCGATCCCCTGCTGGGGCACTGCCATTGTACCCTTGGGCAAGGTACTTAATCCACAATTGCCTCAGCAAATATCTGGCTGTATAAATGGGCAACGTGAAATTGTAACATATGTAAGTTGCTATGGGTAAGTGTGGGGACTGACGTGCACCAAGGACTTTCTCACAGGCCTTTATCTGACTCTTATCGTACTTTCCTGTCAGCTTAGCTTCCAAATTGACCTGCAGGTCAGCTAAGAATTCCCACCACCCGGGCGACAAGACAAAATGTCCCATCAGCCCCTACAACCCAAACCCGAAAGCGAGGGACACAAAAGTGGATAAGCCATCGAGAGATGATATGGTACATTTCAGTCCCACTGTCTCACTCTAGTTCTCATTCATTCAACCACCTCTTCTCTGAAGAGCTGTTGCCGGGCGGATTACACAGGGTGCCGTAGGAAAAGCGGGAGACTGGTTTTTCGGTGACAAGCAAACACCGAAAGCGCATTAGTCAGATTGCCAGATTGATCCGAGGTTGTAACGCTGTCTGTGGAGCATCCCCTACCGAGCTCCCCTCTGAAGCAAAAAGAACCTCAACCTACTGCCCGTGCTGTTCAAATGGACAACCCGGCTGTTTCGCCCCTCTACTAAAGCAAACACTAGAGCTCTCTCCAGGCTCAAGTGAATCACCTAATCTCTGCGGAGCCAAAACACCACTCTCTCAAAGCTCAGACTAGCAAGCCCACCAGCACCATTGAAAAACAGTAAAGTCGCTGTTCACTTTTGCTGACAAGAAAGCAATCAATTCCAAATCGGCCAGGAAAAGGGAGTTTGTTTCAGTGCAATAGATTACACTTTTAATGCAAATTAGCTGCCCATGTTCTTTGTTTATCTTGTAAACTGAAATTTCTTGTAATATTACCCTGACATCACTCCAGAGCCAATTAGAATAAAAAATATTCTGATGCACTTCAATATTAAATATTAACACTCCACAGGAACAGCTGCAGTGGCTGAATTTTTTTGAGACAGCGAGATAAAACAGCTGGTCAGATACACTTCTCATTTCTGTAAATTTGAGCTTTGTGTACATTATGATCACATGCAATATTTGTCATGAAGTACAATGGTGTGTAGATGATGCCTAAAACCGAATTATGGGTAAAAGACATTCTTGGAAAATGCTTCCCAGAGAGCCATGACAGTGCTCTTCTTTAACACGGTTTGTCAGACCTGGCAACACTGACTATGATGTGTGGACCCTTGAAGCTTCCCCAAAAAGTCCCTTTTGGAGCCCAGAATTTTATATCAAGAATAAAAGCTGTTTTTAGAGTGGTTATTCGGAACCTATAGCAATTTATAGCCCCGCCCCCTCCACAGGCCCCTTGGGGAAAATGTGTGTGATGCGTAGGGGTTCACACATGCTCAGAACTCCCCCCTGCGAGAGAAGGGAGTGATAAATCGTATACCCAGTGGAAAATACCGCCTCATCTCTTATTAACAAAAAAACCTCAACACAAATAGATTTTTTTAATCATTAGTGAAAGAACTATATGGCTGAAGCGGGGTGATAAATCTGTGACGACAGAATTAGCCATCCACTCTTCTTGTTTTTTTTTTTTTTGACTTGGCAGGATATAGCCACACCGTACAGTACAGCCATTACAGCATGAGTGTTAATGTGGTGCAAATGCAAGCCCAAATGGACTTCCTCAATGGCATTAATAGCCTTGTATAATTTTATGGGGCAATAAAGTTTAATAGCAAGTGTGATTAACCGCACAAAATGCCCAGCTATCTATTTACATATTAAAGCGAGTCACTTATACTGGGAGTGATGCAGGACAGCGGTGCTCATGAGGTCCAATCAACAATAAAACATACAGCCTGAGAGCTGAATGGCTGATAAAGTCAATACTGGTGATGTAATCATTACAGAATATTGACATTCAATAATGCTTAACGGCCGCCCAACATAAGTTATATCATACATACCATAAAGAGAAAAAAATGTAGCGGGAATAAAAATAAAAGGTGACAATACGTAAAATTTAGTGGCCTCCACCCCACTGTTCCTACAGATGTAATTGCTAAAATAATAATAAAAGATAGCACCACTCATAAGCCATAAAGGGGTACTAAAATGGAGAAGTACTTAGATCACAGACAGGAAGGTATTGCTCCTCATAATGTACTGTGCTGCTCTGGCAGAAGGGTGTGACAGCATACATGTAATGTATATCTTGCAATTCAGAAGAAATGGTTGAGGGGCAGTGTATCATATTTATTATCTCATATCATAAAATTATATTTACTTTGGTCATGAGAGGCATTACACAATTGTAAACGTGTGTGTCAGATTGGGGGGGGGGGGGGGGGGGTTGCAGGTCAGGTGGCATGAAAGGAATTTAGTTAAGAGGGTTATTAGCAGCATGCTGATGCATAATGCGAAGTGCACTCAGTTGTGGTACAAACCCTCAGAATCACTGTAATAACCACAATAACCAGTGTGGTGAACGTATTAGTTTGGCTAAAAGTCATTGTTACAATTCAGTCACCGAAAGAAGAGAACATCAGAGTTTCACCAGAATTGTGTTTACTTTTTAACAAAAATCTGAAAATGTCACCACTGATGAAACACAGACAAGTCAGGTCTGTGTTTCTTGTTCCAAATCCATCTGTCCCCCCTCCCTCCACCCCGTCCTGGCCTTCCTCCACCCAAACCTTTCTGGACAAGCCAACAAGCATGGGAGATGCTCCAGGCACAAACCTGGAGACCCCCACCAGCCCCTGTAAAGGATGCAACCCTGAAATCTGCGAGTTTTAAAACGTTCCAAAGTCCCTCTGGATTAATGCAAAGCCCTCCGGCCCTGGTCACAGCTATGCTGTGTGAAAACAGCGCCCTTTTGCAAATCATTTACACATTTCTATGCAGCTGCTGCCTCGCGTTTGGGAAGAATTTGCTTCCTCCTCTCCCGCACAATGGCAGGACACTCCATCTCTGCGACTGTTTTATGTTAGGGCCAATCCTGTGTCATACAATGGTGTCAAAACGCTGCGCCTTTTGCACAGAGCCCCTTCCTGACCATGTGTCACAGATGTGCTCTGCCACTGTGAAGTTCGTTCCGTGAGTTATTGTGATACACCTGCTTCTACATTGCTGTACTCGAAGGTCGATATTTCATCGTGCTTGCTCAAGTTACGCTTTCCTGAAAGGGGTCTGTTGGGTTTGAAGGATGTTCTGCTGTATTGTCGCTTTGAGAATATTGTGTATTCTTAGCTAATAATGCATGAGCCAAGGGGCAGGACTTTCCACTTGATGGGCTCATGATAAATAGTGGTTAACGATTACTTCATAAGGTGCTAGGCAGTAACATCTTTCCAAGTATGATATCAGAAGGGAACACTATCTATCATATCTAGGGTATACAAATGGAGGCCTACAGTAACACAGATAGAGCCCAGTGCATAGGTGCTAAAACCCTTTTTTTTTATTCCTCCTGGTTAGTTGGAGACAAGGTAAATTAAGCACCAAAACAAGCAATTGGTCACCAAGGAAGACAGACAAATGTGGTGATATACATTTAACTTCTTTTTGAAATAGGAATATGTATCCAAATCCCCAGCGACTTATTTTATTGTATGTATAGAGATCTGATGTATCGAGGAGCTTAGAAATGTCCTCTTCCACCAAGGATGTCAGAGACTAATGCTGCATTTTGGCTGTTGGTGCCTGAGATCTCAGGGACACTATTTCCATTCCTGTGCGTATTGAGCTGCGTCCATCTTTCTCATGGCCCCGGTTCTGTAGCTTTAGCAGATGCTGAGACATTGCACTGGCCAGGCCCTTCGCTAAAGCCTCCCAGATTTGCAAGGCACTAATCAGGGGGCAGAGATCAGACGAGCTACTAATGTCACTGATGCCGCAGTCTGTTTATTTGTTTTAATAAGCATGAACATAGATCTGTGTTATTAACAACATCACCCCCCCCAAACCGAAACAAATTATCCATTAAGCATACGTTAATTAGAAATTGATGGAATGAGAAATGTTCCGATATAATTACTTCCCGCGGGGATTGTGTGGCAAACCTGCAGTGATTCCGAAGCACATTCACTCCGAAACCCCAGAGGACGATCCGCCGTGATAAGATGATCCTAACAGCAAACACAGCACACCCGCCTGAGCCAAACAACCCTTTAAAGGCTTCTCCACTCGCTGTGTCTTGGATACAAGCTGACCTCCTGGTTCACAGGACCTTCAGCTCAAACTCACAGCACTCTCACATCAACAAACGCATCCTTTTCTCCAATGCATTCCTGTGACTCTTCTCTTTGCCAGCACATTTGGTGGGCAACTTAAGATTATTAACTGAAAGCAAGGTTTCAGGGGGAACCCTACACCACATACAGGTCTAAATTTCATCCTTGACTGACTGCACAACAGGGGACACCTGATCTACTGGTCCTCCTGTGTTTTGTTGCCTTTGTTGAAGCACAAACACAGTCCACCATAACAACATGCAATAGCCTTAAAAGCAACACTGGAATAGTTTGATCAGGTGGGGAGATGCTTGATAAGTGACCTACTGACCTTCCCATCAATGTAATGTGAAGGCAGCTGTGTTTTTTTCAGCATCAGGACAAATATACTGCATTTGTCATCAATAGAATTTGTGTGGGAATATTCAAGGAAGAGCACCAAGGAACAGCTATGGATACACTTCACTGAATGTGAAGGACCTGGGTCTTTCTGCACAATGGGGGAGATGAGGTCTCATCTGCAAGTTGTGCTATGCAGCATCAAAGGTCAAGATTCTGGTTGGCTAACAGATGATCTATCCATATATATCTATACATGCAGATCATTGCCCTTTCACTTTACATGAGGTCTGAAAAAAAAATGTCACATGTGAACACAGACAAAAGCCATTGACAACAGCAGATTTTTTGGTCCCCAAATCTACACCTAATTTGAACAGGTACTGTAATCACTATCAGCAAACCCAAAGGTTGCTGGTTCATTTCCCAAGTAGGGCACTGCTATTGTACCCTTGAGCACGGCACTTAACCCAAGTCGTTTCAGTAACTACCCGGCTCTATAAATAGATGATATGTAAAAGGTAAGCTGTGTAGGTCACTCTGGATAAGAGCCGCAGCTAGGCTAATAATGAAAATTGTCAGACAGCAAATGAAGAAGTGCTGGAGGAAGATGGAGAGGAAGAAGGAGAGGAGCCGGGCAGGCCGTTGAGTTCAGCAGAGGTGAGCGGCCCGAGTCAATATCAGATCTGAAGCCTGAAAAATGGGAGCAGCTTTACTGGTTGAATCGGTGCCTGAAAATAATGTGATAATACATCTTCAACTGTAATCAATGTACTCCATTTGCCTCAGCTGACGGTTCCTCAATTAGCGGCATGAGCCTGTTTGTTTTGCATCCCCCAATGCTATCAAAAGCTTGCAGTCGATGCCGTGGTAACTGAACAATGTTGAATCATCTATTTATATCACAACCACCTGCTTTGGGGGGTGACAGATTATAATTGTGTTTAGAGATTGGTATGCGTTGACCTCGTACTCGCACGCATGTAATTGTGTTTTCTTCATTAACATTTTGACCAATTGTTCCATTTTAACACCTGATGCAAATAGAAAGATAGACCCCGGAGACAGCTGTCTGAGGTTAGAATGCTCTACACTGAGGGAATAAATAAGGGATTAACACACATCTGTACAGAAATACAAAAGTGTGCGCACGCATGTGCACATACACACACACACACACACACACGCGCACACGCACACGCACAATGCATACGTATACATGGAGGGCTCCTGTATCCACGTTTAAGGCTGATTCTCCATGTTTGTAATTTATGGTCACATGGTCTGAAGATACCCTCAGAATCATTCAGATTTAGCACTGTTCATTGAACAAGAAGCCATCGCCTGAAAATGGCAATTTTCTCTGCTGTCGTTGTGGCAAAGGCAAGTCCTTCGTGATGTGACAGTGTTGGGTGGTGGACTTGTTAAGGCTGTGTTTGGCTGTCCTGTTCTTTCTGACGCCCCCCGCTGATGGTCTCTCGTGAGTATTTGCGCATTTCCTTGGCTCGTGTCGCAGCGCTGGAGAAACGTCTGTTCCCTGAGAGAACTCGCTCCACATTACTCACAGTGTCCAGGTCTCCGGGGAGAGACCGCCTGTGACAGCAGCCTGATAATAAGGGCAGATTGAGGAGGCTCACCTGCAGCACTGCGAGGACCTGTACTCTCCTCTCCACACAGACACACACACACACACACGAGCAAGCTGCAACAGCACACGCACAGCAGGATGTTGGAACAGAGGGAGTGAAGTGCCAAAGTTGCCTTTTTTATTTTTTTTATATATGGACAGTCAGCCCGGAGTGTTCCAAGCTGAAAATTCTGTCTCTGCCATTGTTGAAGCTCCAAGTGTTCTGATTTAGTGGCTCGTTGTGCACATACTTGACGGGAAATGGTCTAAAACAGGACATCCATAGTCAACATGGCAACCTGGACAGCGCCAGGACCTCCTGTTTTTCATTTTCATTTTTAATTCTGACGTTTTTATGATGGTTACCAGTTCTGCCTTCAGTAATTGTGCCTTAGAGACAAATGTGAGAATTTGGGTTACACTTGTGTACATATTTTAAATATATATCACAACGTTCAGATGGCCACATGATCCAATGTAAGCACAATGCACATTATAAAATGTTGTGAAAGAGTTTCCTCGAGGGCAATAACAGAAGTAAAATGATTATGTGTAGAGTTTATCAGCACGTGGCAAAGTCACGCGTACTTGAAGCACTAAGTAGCTTAAGCAGTAATTTATCTTATTTGAATTAAGAGCAGATACCATCTGCAATGACGATGACATTCCTTGTGCAATTTCCACAACCACAGCCAAGTTCGTGAAAGGACTGAAAAAACACAGTAAGCTCACTCACGCTTTATTTTGCACGGTGTGGTTTTTTTCTGCAACTTTAACTGGTTGTATGAATCTGTGCAATGGAGAGAGAGAGAAGCAGGAATGATAAGACTCCTGGCCCAAGGCAAACGCGAATGGAGGTTTTGACAGAACACAGAAGAACAGAAGGCCTAGAAACAGGAAGGCTTTAACAGATAAGGGGAACCTGGAAACACAGGAGCTGAAGGACTTTATAACTATGTTTGCATTGGGTCTTTAAAGTGGCCTGTTGTCTGGTCACCCTTTATATAAATCAGTCTGTGTTTACCTACCTATCATGATAATGATCATGGGCTCATTTTAGTATTTTGTACTTTTATCATTGTCATTGTATTGTTTTACCTACATATTCTGCAGTTTATTCACATAAATACTGTACTGGATCAAGGGAGACAGCTAAATCCTGACTTCTGAATTTGAGTGATTTACTCAGGTGAGATGGGAAGAGTGATACAGAGCGAAATCAGAGTGGATTTTGCCCATCTCCTCTCTTCTTCTGTGCTTCTTTCCTCCCTTGCTGTGATGGGGACAGCAGCACTTTGGGTTGTGTTCGGGGTGCTCTGTCTAATGCCAGCATAAACTAGGCTTCTCCATTCACTTGTCAGGATCATTCCCGCACCATGTTTGGACTTTTCCTCTGATTTCTGTCAGATTCATGTTTTTCCATGAAATGAGACCACGATGAGTACCAGCAGACCACACGCAAAGTTACTGACCCCAGTCCCATACCATTTCCGTTGCAGATCTACTAAGTGTATCCGGCACTGAGTCGACGTAAGAGAACTACAAAACAACCACAGGATTCTTAAAACTGGATGGGGAGGAGCACCTGGCAAGAGGACATCCTTCACCTGTCCTGTCCACAATTAGGTAGCCACCCAACCTCACTCTACCTCTACAGCTCATTTGAGAAAGTCATTCAGTCCAGCCCCGCCCACATCATAGACCGACTAATCACTCCCTCTGCTCACCGTTCAACAGCGGCTGCCGTTACCATTAGGAAATATGGAGACAGACGCTAATCTCGCAGGAGAAAGGCACTCGGGATTAATCAGAGGGCCATCCCCAGCTTTCCCCTGGCCCACCGGAGCATTTCTGATTGGTGCTGAGGAGGATTGATCACCGCGGCGACCTGCATCCGCGCTGCTGTAACTGCCGCTATAAAAGCACAGGCACCCCCGGGGGAAAACGCCATCCAATCGTATCACCGCTGACATGCTGTATCATTAAGCTGACAGACACCTGATCCAAGAGCAATAACCTTTTCGAGGTTTGTTCACGTCTGGACGTTTATGATCCGGCTAATTTATGTCAACCATTACGACTCCATCCAAACTAAATCAATCCATATTTTATGTTCCTTTTCGAGGACAGGGAGTGCATCATCGGCTGGCTGGCAGCCGCCACCGGATCTCACCATGGTAAGAAGGAGTTACTGCCCTACATGGCAGTGGAAATCAAAGTAAAAGATGCTTCCAGGGCAGAGCCTGGCTGTCTTGTGTTCGCTCTCGGTCTGAGCTGAGCGTAAGTCCTCTTTGTGTGTTTGCTCCAGAGCAGCAAATCTCCATCAGATGCTTTCCGTCTGAGCTGCCCATGACTTCTCAGCATTCCGGAAGATTCTGACAGGTGCTGGGAGAAGCGAGATCGAATCTGAAAGGTCAGCCCCGCCGAGCATCTGACCCCTCTGGAGCGTGGCACAGCTACACATGCGGGTGTGACCGACCTCACAGTGCCTGTGCATAGCTGCCAGGCTTCCTTCTGCAACCTAATTCTTTGTGGCACTTTGCAGACTGCACAATAGCAGCTCACTTTAAGAGGCAATTACACTCCCAGCTTCACTCTCAAACACTCAGCTACAACATGCACCAGATAAGGGCTCTAATAGCAGGCATTTAACCATACCGAGTATAGAAACCGTATAGAACACACAGAGAAATGTTCTCTAAACATAGATCCATATGACTCAGTGTTAGTCCAATGAGCATATGTCATCGTGGTTGCACCCAAGGTAATTATTCCTTGTGGAATGGCCCTGTAGATTCACACTATCAAAATACCCAGATGAGGTGATCAAAATTCATGATTCATGAAGTCCAACATGCAAAAAACGTCAACTGGATAAACTGTCTGGGAAACACATCATTTTGCACCACTGTCATGCATGTGATCAATGGGATGTGTTCTAGGAAGCCAGTTTCCTGTAACCGTGGGCGACGGAGGGCTTGACCTCTAATGTGTGGTGAGCTGGCATCCCTGGAGGATTAAAAGGCCTGATTTCAAAGGCCTGAAGGGTTAATGTTGTAAACACCCACAAGACAACAGCAGGATTAGCATCTCATTCCTCACACCTCTTGTCATATTTTGTAAACTCAAAATCACAAAAAAACTGCCTCCAGTATGATATCACCTGGCACCGGGCTCTTGTCTTAAGATTTCCGTTAATCCACTGCTTGTGTACAGTGAGTTACAGTACTAAGGGGGGAAAAAGCTTGTTTAATCTTAGGTGACATTGTAAGAGCAGCTAAGAACTCTGGTTATAAAATCCATGATATCCCAGAGGGAAAGTAATGTACAATAATAATGCCCAAAAGTTTGAGATATTTTTCAAGTATTATAAGTATATTAAAATGTACTCAATGTACATTATATAATATCTCAATACTTGTTTGTTCCTAAGAACACTTCATTTTAGGTTTACAGTATTTGCTGTATATTTTTTTATCATACAGATGAAGTCTTTCTAGCCATGTCAGAGAAAAAAATATATTTTAAAATATCTTTCAAAACCTCATCTCTCCGATCAAAATGTCTGTTTTAATTTGGTCTCCTGACCACGATTCCTCCTTGCTCTGAAAGCCTCAGTGCAACTCAACCTCCTCTTCCTCCACAACCTGAGACCCACACTATTCTTGCCTGGAAACAGCTGACTGACTCCTGCAGCCTCTTTGACATCACCGCTTGGCTGTGAGTCTTTGATCAGGGTAAGCTGACGTTACCCAGTCGCAGGGACAGAGCCCGGGCCTGGAAGCCTTCCACCTGGTGATATCAGGGTGCCCTTGGCTGTCTGGTCTCCACGTGAAGTGAGCGAGTCCCCATCTGCTTTCCCTCAGAACATCTCAAAGTGTGAGCGCAGCGCCCACGTTGTCCGGGCGACTCCGCGCTGTCAGCTCTGATTGGGCGATGGGGGGTGAGCGCGGCGTGCATCTGCGAATGACTTCCAGGTATAAGCCACCTTAGCCTTAGATGACACCGGGACCACATGCCAGGATTTTCTGCCTTTTGCTGATTAGTTTCTGTCGTACGGAAGTTCCAAATCCTATTTTTTACGCGTTTAACATTCTATGCTATTGGCACAGTGTCACCTCTGTAATTCTATAAGCAGAGTGTCTGGTTTAAATGATGGAAACTGGAACTTTTCCACCTCACGGGCAGGATCCTTAGCTCCCTCTCTGCTGGCTCTGTCTCAGCCAGCGCCGGCTCATGTCTCTGAGTAATGAGGAGTGTGAGATGCGCTTCCGGGGTCTTGGCGAAGGCCCTCAACAACCCCCGTACATCATCTGGGACTTCCCGTCTCAGGACCTGTTCCCTGTCCCTGTTCCTGTCTCATCACCTAGGCGACATGTTTTTTTTTTTTTTGGATGTTCCAGGGCACACCCACAGCCATAGTCAGTCAGTGAGGGAGATGCAGCACCTATACCCAATCCCATTACCAGCATTATCTCAGAGCTCCACTCCCATTTTTTCAGTTCTTTTTTTTTTTTTGCATTCGCCGTGGTAACCTGCAGCAGGTCTCATGGCCTGGGCTGCCCTCTCCAAATGGAATCCGGGTTGGCATTAGACATTAGAGTGCGTTAGAGTGCACATTTCAGCATTATATAATGATTATAATTATCGCTTTTATCGTTTTATAAAGGTTATTTTAACCATTTTTATCTACACATTTTGCAATTCACTTATGCTGAACAGGTGAAGTTGTACCGGATCAAGTGAGGTAAAGCCACAGTACTTTGTTTCAGTGTAAAACTTACTCTGTACTGCACTCTGCTTCCCGTTCCCTGTTTGTGAATACTTTCTAAGGCTACTTCTCTCTGCTGTAGTACATCTAATATAACCACCACTGAGAATAATCGATCATTGCACATCATCACTTGTTTTAATGGGGTGGCTAAGGGGACCTCTTATTTTTCATAACGTATGTTGTAATTACTTCTTAATGAAGATGATTAAGATTGAGGCTTAACCTTTCCCTTATCTTGAATTCACTTCATACCAGAGATCTAAAATATACTGGAGCACACTCCAGCTATATCATCACTGTCTCAGGTGATCATAAGAGACAGGAAATATTAATTATAATTTCTCATTAGTGGACCCTGTTGTTTTGGTAAATGAGATTAACGATAAGGAGGACCTCTCTCTCTGCAGGGTGTACTGTCACGCTTGAGCAGAAGGTCAGACCCCAGGAAAGGAAAAAATGACTGAGAGTGAGAAATGAGTGTGTCACCTCACAAATATTTACATGGTACAAGGGATCAGATAATGCTATATGCAAAATAAAGTCCACATGACACTGTCACAAGCATGCTGTAACATCTGTTGTAACCACTTGTGAAAGGTTATTACACTTGTCAGCATGAGTTATCAGCAGAGACAAAAAAAGATGGCTACCTCCACATCATGACCAGGTTTATAGCCATAGTACTGTTGAGGCCTGCTGTTCATGTAGCTTCCACTTTGGTGCACTTTTGGCAATTTGGTGATCTGGATTACAGGGTGACGTTGAGTCTCCTCCCGCTGGTAGTGGCTGGAGTGAGGTGCTACCTGGACATTCTGATAACTCGTACACACGGTGATAAAGGACAAGAATATAGCAGGAACGAATCAGAGGGGGCAAAAAACTCCATGACTGACAGAAAACAAGTGTGCAATCATAACTTGCACCAGAATGTCATCGTAATGCCCTCTGTGTTCTCCTCTGTCATTCCCAGGTGCTTGAGGTCCCGTGGGAAAAAATGTCAGCCGTTTCCTGTGGGATCTTGGCTGAGCTCCCTTTCCTGTCATAATGCCCAAACCCTCAGCAGAGGGAACCACACCCGGGGAGAGAGGATGTGCGGGAAGCAGCCACCATTGCGGGGGATCAGTGCTATTTTACCTGCTGGGGTTGTTTCAAAGGTGTGCATTGCAGGGGTTCTCATGCTTCTTGGTTGTAAGGTGTAGAGATCATGAAGGCCCAATGTGGCTGTAAAAGTATATAATACATATTTACAGAGGGCAAAAATGTTTTGAAATATTGTGCTGAGCATATACTTCAGGTATTCAAGGACATTCAAATATGTACAGCACACCAAAACAAATTTTGAGACAGCGCATGAAATGTGAGTATATGCATATGGCTACAGAAATTTTGACTTCATAGTAATATAGTGCTTTACTTGTTTATGTCGATGAAGTTTTCATGCCTTGCTGTCCTTAAAAAAGACCTTTGCCATAAATGTGTAGCATTTGTAGTAGTAGTAAGGAGCAGGGCTGCCCGTTTGATTCCCTGCTGGGGCACTGCTGTTGTACCCTTGGGCAAGACTTAAACCAGAATTGCCTCAGTAAATATCCAGCTATATAAATGGGTAAAAATTGTAACCTATGTAAGTCACACTGGATAAGAGCTTCTGCTAAATGCCAATAATGTAAATAGAGGCCGGTAAATCTGGGGAAAGGAGCTGCTCATAAAGCCATGGTTTGCTCTCCTACTAGGTCATCATCCCACTGTGGAATGGAAGAAGCTCTAAGCACATCTGGCTCCACTTACTTGAGAAGGGACAAAAGGTTTCCAGATATAGACTTCCTCATTACGCTGCCTTTTTCATATGTTTTCCTCTCCTCAGGAATGAGAAACAAGCGACAGACTGACCGTGACACCACCCAGGGCCATGTTTTTGTGCTATGAATGCAACACAAGGAGGTGCGATTCAGAGTTTGCCACGTATCTCAGCTCCTGAGTGGAGTTCATTAGCACAGGCCTCCTGACCTGTTGTTGTGGGGTAATGGAAAAAACCCAGCCCAAAACAAGCAGTAGACTGTTACTGATAAATGGGTGTGAAATCACAATATACATAGACTATAGACAAATAGTACCATAAGCAGAAAGCTTAAAATTACAATGATGATGTCATGTAAAATGTAATATTACATAAAAATGATGTGAGTACACAGCCCATATAAAACAAATATCCCATACCCAGTGCGTGTAATCAAAAAGAACAAATGACTATGCACAATGAGGTATTATTATGAGTTATTGCACTGTATACCTCATGATACTTCAATTATAAATAGAATTATTAATAGAATTCAGTTATAGAAATTGAATTGAGGCCATCATTCTACCTTATTGTGCCAATTTCAGCTCAATTCATCTCTTGCTGACTCAACCAGTGTGACCTCCTGATTGATGTCAATGCAGTTAATAAAGTTCCACACAACAGCACAGACTGAATGTATTTTGTTTTATTTTTTAAATCAGAGACCATAGTTACATAATTTTACTTTTTTTTTTCAAAATTCTGGTCTACCTACTGTGAGATACAGGGATAATTAACTTGTTTTAGTTTGACATTCCTAGAGAAAATCACTCAAGAGACAGAGAGGCCAGGTGTTGCATCTCAGAGAACTGTATGTGTGATCTGTATGAACTCTGATCGGTGCTGAAATTTATTCTGTTGCCCCAGTTGCCATTTGAAACACCTGCCTGGAATCTCTGTATGATCATATCTCTGCTTCAGGTCTACGTTGACGTTTCAAGTTACTATGCCCTGACTTTCAATTTTCCTGCTTTCTGTTTCATCACATATTCACATTGATTGTATCTCCCTGCCGTTCCAAGTAGGTTTGATATTGAACCACAAAAGTTTTGTTTTCTTTTCTATTGAACTGCTTTAAATTCAATTCAAGGAGCATTTAAAGTGTATCTTTTCATATTTTAACGATTTTTCCCGTTCACACAAATATTCTACTGCCTTTCTAGAAAACATGTCAAAAAATCAATGCATTCTTTTTTGTATACTGTCATTTTGAATAACAATCCTTTATTTGACTACATGAAGATAGCAGGACCATGCCATCGCCATGTGTTTAATCAAGTAGATGTTTATCAAGGGGAATACGTAGAGCAAATAAAGGCTGTTTAAACCCATGCACAAACATACAGAATCAGGTGCATACCTCTCCTGACGACTATTTCTTTAAGCAGCATATTCACAGGACAAAATGGTAATGGTGGGTGTTTCAGGGAGAGTGAACATTGTCAAAATAAATCAGCACCCTATTATGATTTTCTATTAATACCGCGTATGATGCATCATAATGGTTTTCTCTCCATGAAAAACACTCTTTTTCATCTATCACAGATGCAGCTGATGAACGGTGCGTTAATGTGCTTTCGTGCACAGAAAGCCCAAATGATGAAACGCAGATCGCTTCATTACATGGTCTCCCTCCGCAGCTCCAGATGTACCCGACAAATTGCTACACGAGCCGTGCTATCATCTCAGACAGCATTTCTGTGATTTTCTGCCACTCTGAAAACGCCGACTTCCCAGGAATTCAAGGCGGACGGACGTTCCAGACCACAGGGCTGGGTCCTCCTCTCTATTTACCTTGACATAATGTTCCCTGGCCTCAGCTGACAAAACAAAAAGGCCCGTGCCAAAACAAACAGCTTCCACCTGCGTTTCAGCTCGCCATGCGGTAATTGATTGTTTCAGATCTGATCCGTTTTAAAATGTCACTGGCTAATGAGGAAAGTGATCACAGAAAATGGTGGCTGTGCTTTGAGTGCATGTTCGCCTCATGGTTTTTCACGAGAATGTACATGTATGTAATACAGGCCAAAGGCTTCCAGACATCTGTCCAGTCAACAGTAAAGGAGCTCCTTTTTCAAAACGGGATTGTGTTCTGCTCATCTTTGCCTTCAAGTGTACAACAAATATCGATCTCTCCTCCTCCCCGAGACAAAACTGTGTGAAGTTTCACTGAACTTCACCTTTGGGTGTCGAACAGAGCTCCCCGGGTTTTCACGCCCATGTGAAAATGGATTTGGGTCTCACCCAACTTGCCCTTCCAGTGAACTACAGTGAACAACATCAGTCAGGTAGGCCCTGGGACAAAAGGGTCTTCATGCCCCAAGAACACCCTGACAGCTGTAATTATGTGCCTTTTTCCACTGGCTGAATTTTACCTCAATGAACTGTCACAGACCGTGGATCTCGTCTGCAGTCCTAAAGAGTTCAGTGCCTGAACAAAATGCTCTTCGTCTCAAGCATTTGTTTTTCTGAGGGGGAAAGGCTGTGCCTCTTTTACATTATTAATTTCTTATCCCCATACTTGGCTGTAACACTACCTCATTGTCTATTTACATACAGCAGTACTACAACATACTATTACATCATTATAGTTATCACATATTACTATTTTAGGCTATTTTTATAGTTGAAATGGTAAATTTGTGAGTATATTTATATTTTGTAGATAATATCATATATGACATGTTATATAATGCATTTGTGTCCAATTTGGGCAGTATTTATTAATGCTATCTTACATTAAAAAGGATGCTTCAAAATATGTTATCAAATCTAATCAAGTCATGCCTCCAACACTACTTATCTCATGTAGAAATAATCCATCCCTTTGATGGTAACAGCAGGAGTGCAGGGAGACATCCTCATTCATTTACATTCTCATCTCGAGAGAAGCGTCAGAAGCAATTTCTCTCGTGCCGAAGCCGTGCAAATACTGTACCAAGGGGCTTTGCATCCACGATGTGTGTCAGAGCAGTCAGCTCTGATTTTTCTGTCTCAAATCTCCAAAGGACATTTTTTTTGATAAGCAGATGCCATGCTAGTACCAAAGTGAGGGGCGAAAGAACAGATTGACCGTGGCAAGGTCAACGTGCGTGCTGGTGCTTCCAGTTACAGACCAGTGAAGTAGGTGCAAATAACAGGAAAACGGGGCCTTTTCCCATTAGAATGCTGTGTCTCCAATTGTGCTCAAGTTTGAACCAATTCACCAGGATCACCAGGAAGGTGATCTCCTCCATGTCATTGGTTGCAGCCTTGGGACTCCCAATCCCCTCAATTACTGGCCTATCAGAATTCACTCTTCCCCGATTTACGTCGCTGCGACAGTGGTAGTGGTAGTCGCGGTGGCAGACACCCAAGCGGTGAAACTCTGGTTTACAAATTTTTAAAAACAGAAAGCTGATTAATAGAGATGGAAAAACATTGATTCAGATAGATCCAGTTAAACAGAACAGTTTATACTTTTGACAAAATTTTAGCAAATTGACAGACAAAATAAAACGGCAAGCAAAATTGTGAGGTTAAGCCATACCAGTTAGGCCTGTGTGGCCTAACTGCCTGCATCACACAGCCCTGGTTATGGCAACAAAATGCAACGACTGAATTGAGTTGGCAGCTTTTGTTTCTGTAACACGTTTCATGCCCCTTTAGGATTAAGGATGAGGCGGCACCTCACCGCTGTACTGTAACAGTCATGCCCTGTGCCTCATTTCAACATTTCAACATTTCACAGAGGTGAGAGGCACTGTGCAATGCACCTTGTTTGCTGTCAGGCCCCACTTCCTCCTTGTCTGTTGCACGGTCACCTTCAGTGCATGCTAGGTGGCAGCTGCTGTTATTGCATGCCTTGATTCCACCCAGTCGCCGCATACAGGCAGTGCGAGAGTGAGAGCTTATTATGTTTTTCCCCACAGTCTCCCACCTGGGAAGGCAGACCTCAAATTTTTATTTTTTACATGGTATAGAATGCTTATATATATATAGAGTATGTATTACAAATGACGGCAGAGCATACGCTGTATTAAATATTATATGAATACATGTTGAGTTGTTTTGATATTTTTAACACTATACATTTTTTAGCATAGTACACTTATTACAGTATATAGCTATGTTACACGCATAAAGGACAAAAATGATATTTGACATTGTACAAAGCATAAGGAAGAAGCTGCAAAAACTGTTCTCCGAAAAAAGGTGGAAGCCGCATGACCTCAGCATTTCTGGTACAGGAAAACTACCTGCTGCATAATGGGAGTGGATTTCACGATATGCCATGTTCAGAAAGCATGCAGTGTTTGGCCAATGCGCAGAGACATGGGGAAATTACAGGGACATTGACCTTCCCTACGGTGACCAGTGGAGGCCCTGTCAATCAGTGATTGGCTCCACCCTTGTTTCACAGCCGGAGCCAGCCGAGGCCTGTCAACCCCACGGATGAGGCGCTTATTAGTGGAGAAAACTTGCTGTTAGTAAATTCAAACAGAAATATAAATAGTCTCAAAGGCACTCTTCAGGGTTCATTACACATTTATTAAAAAGCCTTTAGTGGGATACCCAAAATAGAAGGCATTGAAAATGATAATGCACGCAAAGCTAAAGAGTGCCTTGTACTTCTGTGTGACAAGTGAGCTGTATTAAAGATCTATTTGAATTTACAAAATGTCCTGTTTTTTCTCTGATGGGAAATCACACTGTTTGTCAATGATTTAAGTGGCCAGCTGACCTTGTCAAAGAAAGTATATTTCCACAGAATTTCTGGAAGCACTGAACTGCATTTTTGGACTTCCTCCTATTTACCAAGCAAACCCTAACAGACTTAAACTGGCTGTTGCCATCATGTATACGCATCTTGGACTTCAGTCTTGACCTGGCATTACGCAAGACAAGTCTGAGAACAGAATACTCATGGAATACACAGTCATGTCCTCTGTAGCATAGAATAGGGCAGCAGTGTAGCACAGTGGTAAGAAGCAGGGCTTGCAAACCAAAGGTTGCCAGTTCGATTCCCCACTGGGGCATTGCTGCTATACCTTTGGGCAAGGTACTTAACCCGGAATTGACTCCGTAAATATCCAGCTGTATGAATACATACCATGCAAAAACTGTAGCCTATGTAAGTCGCTCTGGGCAAGAGCGTCTGCTAAATGGCAATAACGCAATGTAACCACAAGCAGTATTATACAGCCACCACAATATTCTGTTACAGGAAGGGCAAGATTTTAACTCTAGGTGTACAGGGTGATACTGAATGTGTGGACATATGCAGTATGTGGCAATATGCAGTATTCGTATTCCCCCAGGTGGAGAAAACCAGATACAGCCCTCATAGCAAGGAGTGTGGGACAGGCCTCAAACAGAAACATGATTAACCATGAGCAGCAATCAAAGGAGAAACACATAACAGCCTGCTTCTCGCTCTGACTCTGGGAGAATTAATGAGAAGAGGCAAGCTGGCATAAAGGCAGTGATTAAAATCAGAGTTCTAATTACCAGCATCTGAGGCCGTGCTGGAGGTGTGAGAGAGCTCCTGGAAAGGTGTCCTGAAGTGGTTTGTCACTCTGGGGAGTGGATTTATTCACATGTCAACCTGGCTGGCGCTGTGCAGAGAGCAGTCGCTGGCACCGTCTTTTCCATCCATTTATGGTCCTGTACAGTGAAATGAGCCACAGTATCCATCAAGAACTGAAATAGAAGTTACTCATACCATTGAAAAGAGAGGATTGCTAGCATTGTGATGATACCAGACACACTTTGCATATTTCTAACTGTCATAAAGATATGGTCATTAAAGGGATGGAGCTCCTGATACATCAGGAGATACATGGCTGAGCCAGTGAGTGTCCTACCCTCTACCTTAGCAACAACGGGTAACATATTTACTTTCAAATATTTAGCTATCAAAGAGGTAAATGGAGAATACCCTGATGGATACCAATTGAGGTTTTCAGCTTTAAGCAACTGTCCTCAGGCCAGAACTAGGTTTACCATTTTGACACACTATGAACAGACAATGCCAGTGACAAATTGGCATATGAAGGTCTGTCAAATTTGACCCAACTAAACTTTCCATGAGGTCAACGCAGTCATGGTATTTTTTTTTATCTATACTGAGAATTTATGGAAAACATCTGACTCATTTTACTCACCTGAGGTACACATATGCTGTTATGAGTACACCCTACCCATTTTAACTATTGTAGAGTGGAGAAGGAGAACCAGCCAACAGACCAATCAGCTGAGTGCTACCAGCGTAATTGCATGAATTAACAACCAGAACAAACACAATAATGACCTACCCTGATATTCAGATAAGAACAGCATCACACTACGTCACACTCACCTAATCCACCATGGGGAACATTAAACATTAAACACATACCCAGGGCACAATAGGGAGAATAATAAGGGAACAACAACCAATCGCCATGCAGATAAGATACACTACAGCAGTACAACATGGAACACTTACCCACCACTACACTATGTACTGGAAGAAATGAATGGGTTAAATTCAAAAATGTATGACTGAATTCCAAAGAGCAAATAAGAGAAAACTTTAAAATTAACTAAATGAAAAGAACATGACTCAAATACATTACATGGTTTCATTCAACTTGATTATTTTTCTTTTTGAACATTTATTTTTAATTTGAAAACCAAAATTCATAAGGGGAGCAAACATTGGAATTTCAAACGCAATATCTGATTTAATTTCGTCAACATCTGAAAAACCGCAGGAATTCTCTGGAACCGACTACATGCTTTTTTGTGGGTAAAATGAAAGGAATTGATTTCCTCAGATGGGCTCTTCAGCGCAATAAAGCGCTGATAAACAGGAGTTTTCTTAAGGCCATGGATTTCTGCAGACTGCTTAAGCCCTGCTCAGTGGGCAGGAAGGAAACTAAACAAGATCAGGCAGGGAGGAAAAAAAATCTTTATTAGGGTGCCACGAACGGGAGGTGACAGAGGCACAAAATAAACCCGGAGGGCCAGATCAGAGACAGGTGGAATTTGCTGCGTTAGAGGAAATCACCTCGATTTGCTCAGTCTGCGAGAGGCAGTTAGTGATCTCCATGCCTCTTCAGTGGCTGTATCTGTCAGCAGGAGTATCTGCAGTGTGATGACCTGCTCCCTGTGGGATGTTGGGGCGTTGTTGGGACAAGCGAAAACCGTGGGCTTCATTTCTGTGTGCCCGTGTGGCTTGGGTGACACAGGAAGTGCTGAGCAGAGCTGGGGACCCTTGACTGCCCTTCACTTCCTGGGCTGGTGGAGTGATAACATTGTCCCTGGCAACAACAGCACTTCCTGCTCTTACTGAGCCCCTCAGAAAGCGGGACTAAAGTGTTTACTTAGGAATTAAGCTAAAAATAACAAGTCAGTTTCTCACCGTTGCTTCGAGATTCCGTCTTCCTTTTTGAAGACATTTTTGTAAACTGAATTTCGTGAATCGAACAAAGGTCCTAAACACAGTTCAAGGTCAAACGTTTGAAAAAGAACATCAAGGTCTTGGATGCCACTGGAACGCTTCAGCATCATAAACAATGGTTTCCTTCAAGCTGCTGGAACATAACAGGCCAGCTGCACAAACATAAACAAGGTCAAAAAAAAAAAAAAAATCAAGCAGAAAAGCCAATTCTTTCTAAATACTAATATAAATATAAATATTTTAGTTGATCTGCCTGGGCTTCAGTGGACGCATCTATTATCCATAAACAAAGCCCATTAAAATGTGAAATACATATTTTAAACAGGATACTTTTCTGCTTTTCCGGCTCTGGGCTAATGATGGGAGTTGGTCTTTGTTACCTTGGTTAAATCCACAATTAAGCCAGCCATTTCACAATTAAGATGACTTTTCCGGGGCAATCCCATTTCCTTGGCACATCACACAGACTGGTGATTGTGAAAGATGTTGTACTTAAAAGGTTTACCAAAGCCAACACTCTCGAAGGCACGACGGGCTAATTCAATTCAGGGGTAATTTCAGTTGTAATTGAGCACACCGGTCTGGATTTTGATCTTGGGAGTAAGTCAGGTTTGTTCACATTGATTATTCTAACATGGGAAATTTAGGAGGGGTACGGTGTCGCAGGTATAAGGAACCTCCTAATTACGCTGGAAGGAGGCCTTTCATGTTGAATCCTCCGCACATAAGGGCTAGTACATGAGCTAAAAGTTTGAACTCCTGTTACTGTCTTTCCTTGTTTCATTTCCTGTTGGATTTTGTCCAGTTATTATTATTATTAATTTTCTGTTATTACTTATTTGCTTGGCAGACAGCTGTATCCAGGGAGGCTTAGATAGCTCGTACTTTACCGAAAATAATAATGGTTTAAAATAATATTCTGTGAGCACACTGCCACCTGTTCAGCCACACACGTCCAACCATATTTCTCACTTTACACTTGATATATACAAATCCACGATAAATTTAGCACCATTATAGACTAAGAGAGCACATTTTCTCTAAGCATTAACTGATAAATGAAGTGAAAAGGTGGCAAAAAAAATCCATTACCGAATTACAATCGTGATAAAATAAATTAAGGCCAAAGATATATAAATCAAAACCAGCTTGTGCTTGTTTTCACCTGCACCTACTTACTTCAAATGACAGCTGCTTCCTGACTTTCCATGCAGGACTCCTAATAAAAACTCTCCTCATACCGGCCGAGCACTTTTTAATGGTGAAAGATCCGTCATTTTAACCACCCTACTCTACTGGGAGAGAACATACACAAATTGAAAATAAATGAAATTGGACCACAAAAGGCATTAAATAGGCACACGGCCACTCCCACTGTTATCCCACTTGTGCATACTAGTGCGATTTGCCTGAGAGTTCGCTTCTCAGCCCATTGCTCCACGTATTAACTTGTTGCCAGGTGTCAAATGGAAGAATACAAGCTTCAGGGAAGCCCCTCCCTGTGAAGAGGTATCCCACAAAATGGTTCAAAACAACACAACACGTAAGTGGACCTTCCCCAAAACCCCTCTGGTGACTGGAGGAGAGGACAATCCAATGTGTTTTGGCAAGAGTGCAATACTCGCTTGTTTTTTTACGTCATGGTTGCTTATTGTGAATATTTGACCCCAGAATGTGGTGAAGCCATAGAAGAACGCAATAATCACAATTAACACTAGACGCGATGCCTAGGTCCAGGATGCTTGTGTCATGATGCGTAACGTACCTGCTATAGAATAGGTTGGCCAACAGTCTAGTGTCTGTAGCGCGTAATTAGCTTTGGTAACTGACTCTGCATTTTGGGATGGGTTCTGCGTCTCAGAGCCGGGTTTAATCAGAAATCCCGGCCCCTGAGTCGGCACCTATGAGACCGGGCCTCATCAGCGACAATCCATTTCCTGTGCTCGTCGCTAATTCTCACCAAGCCAGCCGCCATGGTAACGGCGGCCCGCGGGGAAACGCGGGGCGAAGGGCTAATGGGCCAGAACGGAAGTCAATAAAAGTTTTTCTTGAAAAAACTGGATTTTTTCTTTTGGTTGTTGTTGTTGCTGCTACTGAACATGGACTCCCGCCTCTAAATGCACCGTTAGGCTTGTGAGGGACCACGATGGGGGGAGTGGTGTTCGCTGGAGACAGTGGAGCTCATTTATCATGAAGTGTGTTGCCTGGAGCCTCCTGCTCTCACAGAAACTGCCGAAGATCCCTAAGCTCCTGCCCTACCTGACATTCCGGCATGGCTCTCCTTCTTCATTCACAGCTAAGACTACAGCTGTTGTCTGCAACCGTCTCACTGAGAAAGGAATGTCCATGCATCACAAAAGCGCATACTGCATGGTGATCTGTACAGTTTGAGATGATGATGATCAGTGAGAGGATTGTTTTGAAAGGTCCGGCATCACTGCACCTGCAAAAAGGTCCACTTTGAATTTAGCGCTGGTGCATAAATCACAACATACAGTCACACGAGGTAACAATGCACATAGTGTAATTGAAAAAATAAACACACAAATGAATGATGTCTCAGTTTTATTAATACCTGAGAAACACGCGATAGTGATCAAGGTATTTAAGTCCTGTGACCTTCATCGTTTCCATGAACTTGTCATAGCACACAACAATATCAGCTTTTGCGTGGTGAAAAGTAAGGAGTCTGCGCTTGCGAATTCAACTAACACAGATAAGTCAGCATCATGGACGATATTTGTATTGGAAACATTTACACTGGTGTTATAACTATTGCAGATTTTCACAGGGAAATGGAGGAAAATACACTCAAAACAGTTGTGGAAAATGTGGATTTAAAGACAGTGAAAGGTAGGAAAATCTCTGTGGAAACAGGTGCAGGACAGCATAGAAAAGTAACCAGGTATGCCAAGAACAGTGAGAGCTCATCTGAAATATGAGCATCAACATGTCTTTTTGTGGTTTTGAGTGGGGAAGACATACTGCACTATCCTGAATCTGCTTAGCAACATGCTATATATTCGAAATGTTCTGTCCACTGAAAACCTTAGCTTTTTCACACAAATGAGAAACAAAAATAAAAACAGTACTATGGACATTATATAAAAGACAAAATAATTTAAAAGTAACAATTCAAATGCATAAGATTACTCATCAAATCTTTGCCATAAACACAGTGCTGTAAGAAATGTGATGAATATTACCAGAATTCTTTACAGTTTTTCTATTCAACAGCTCTGACGGAGACGGTTAATGTCAGCTGTGGATTAGTTTTTGATTGAGCTGTTGTGTTGAGCGTCGCAATTCAAACAGCTCAATCAAAACTAATTAACTGAGAGCTCAGCATCGAGAAAGCCAGCATTCATAGCTGGGTCCCCAGCTCCAGGTTTGGTAAGCACTACTATAGAAAGACACAAGCAGCCGCAGTGAAGGCAAAAGATGGCACTTCTGCAGTTGGGTGTCCTTTCTCGTGTGCGTGCCGCGCAATTTCTTTGGTTGACCGAAATCACAAACATGAGCTCAGTTCCCAGCGGTGAAATTTCCCTTTCCCCGGCAGTCTCAGTTTCATTCCAAATCCCGATGCTATTATGTCACTGTCAGGTTTTTTGAATTTGGCTCCAAATGAACTGAGCTGAACCTTCTATTAGGGTCAAACAAACTAGGTGTGAAAGTGCCCTGAGATATAGTCATTAGTCTATTTTAAGAGCTTACAGGGACAGGGTACAACTATAAGACACAAGAGGAGCCGAAATTATGGTTTAGATCATTCTATTTATTGAATCACAGTCAAAAAATATTGTACCAAACAAATTACCCTGAAAAAAGACAAATTAGCAGTGGGGCTCTGAGGTGGAACCTTTCAAAATGCCACAGCAAATTTTTGTAAACCGGCCCTCTTGTAGGTTATTGTTTGTGAGGGGAAAGGCGGAGAACAATTTGCACTGTGGGACAACAAAGCTAAAACACAGTTCTGTATGATGCAAAACTGACAGCATTTTTCCTCCATTATGCATACTCATGGAGATTCATTGTTTTTACTGACATTTTGCCCAAACACAATTTCAGTTTGGTTGCGACAGGGGTGTAAACCTGTATATGTTGACATCCCTCAGCAAGTCTTTCCTGTTGGGTGGGTGTTTGGTGACTTGATATGCATTTGGTATGCTCAACCGAACACTTTCTCCAAAGTCTGTTTTCATTTGCCTATCAACTCTACCAGAAAATTTTGTAATGTAAGATGAACTACAAGTGGTGTTTTTTCTGACAGTAAACCAAGGCACACTTTCAAAGCAGTTTTAGGGAATGGTGTAAATGTACAGCCAAATCTTTTTTCCAGATTGACAGTACAAAAAAATCTGATGGTCTTCCATGATTCTGAGAATGTTTCTTGTCTAAGCGTTCTTTGAGTTGCTGCTATCTTTGTTGCTTTCTTTATACACTTTGTTTATTCAATTATTATAGGGATTGTTCATGATTTAATGTAGACACACAAAGTTGACAGAACATGGTACAGTCACTGATTAGTGACTCAGTTCTGGTCTTCAGTGTTTGAAATTCCCACCAAATGACACTCACCTGATACACCACAACATATTTGCAGTGACACCCGCTGTCATATTTTAATAAAACAGAGAGAAAGAAATAACCAAGAAAACAGGAATGATTACAAATACTATGAATAAAAGTGGGTTTATTTAGACTGTTGAAGTGTGGCAAACAGAAAATTGCAGCAAGAAAGAGAGAAATAAGATGTGATTGAATAGTCCATGCATTTAGAAAGCCAGACGGCGTAAGTGAACAAAGGGCACACATTATGTTCAAGAGCAAGGATAATGTGCAAGAAGAATCCAAATGTCAGTTACGTGTGCACTCATAATCAAACAAGACAGCGAAACAGCAAAATATTAATCAGGATTCAAAACAGGGCTCACTTGGTCTCTCAGACCACACTAGACTGCAAACAAATGCATCCCTGCTTGGAAGGTGGATGAAACAATTTTGGAAAGTTAGATTATTTATATTCATACTTCAGTCATTTTAAGCGCTTATTAGTAACATATTATTGTTCAGCAAACCGTTTTAGGGAAAATACAAGAAAAGATTTACATTAAAGACAAAGATGACTATAAGGATGTATATTAGATTTATATTAGATTGATATTGCCATTAAAAGGTTTTACAGTGCCGAATGCGCCGCTGTCAAAAGCCTTAGTTTTACTCATCGCCTATTGAGATATTGTTTGATGAGCAATTACACTTTTCATCTTTGACCACCATGATATCCAAGCCTGAATAAAGAGGCTGTTAACAGGCCCAGAAAGCCTCCATAATCAGCCCACCTCGTTCTGCACGTCACATAAACTTTCATTACGGGGGCCATGCAGTCTGGGGCTCCACCAGCACTGGGGGGCTGATTAAATTCAGACTGTGCTGAACGGTCGAGGAAAAAAACGAAAACGTCATAAAGCCCTCGTCAAAATCGGGCCGTTATTTAATTTAGGTGACTCTTTTGTAACACGATACAACGTAATGTTATGTTCTGTGGTAGGGGAGGGGGGGAAAGGGCGTGTGTGGTGATGAGCCAGTGAATTTGTCGTCATAAATTACGATTATTTTTTCGCCAGAGCGTTTGGGAGCGCCCACTTAGCGTCCATCACCCAGCTCCGAGCGGCGCGCAGAGTACCCCCTGACATTTCTTCTCCACGTCCCTCCAAATTTCATTAGGAAAGGGAGGGGAAATGTTGATGTGCTCGGGAAACCAAGGCAGCTGTACTGGCGAAACACATCAGGCCGCTTCTTAAAATATCCTTCCAATCAGAACTGCACTTCACATCAGAAGTTTCCCAGCAGTCTTCGGTTTTTGTGGTAAATTTTTTTCCATGGCAACCGCCCCGCTTCTCCTGTGCTCCCTGCCTTGAATTCATTCTAATTCTTTAAAAAAATCACTTTCACCATTCTATACAAAACAATTTCTACTGTTACCGATCATGCTTTGAAATACTCTTCTCTACCATTAACTTTATGAAAGATGAAAATCCTTAAACAAGTAATGAGTTTATTTCCATTCTAATTAAAGTTTGGTTTACAGTGGGAAAGAGACAAATGAAGAGAATATACAGTATAATCTCACCGTTGAAAGTGTATTTTTATACTTGTTGATACATGGATCAGTCACCTGTCAATTGATCCTTGAATTAAATTAAATGAACAAAAAAGATTAAATAAATAACCCAAAAGAAGAGATTTATGAGATTGTTTCTCTTGGCTTTGTAGATTTAACATTTCTTGCAATGTATTTATTATTCATTCATATACTCATCTATGCATTTTTGCATTTATTGATTTAGTTATTACTTTTTATTTATTCCTCTTTTAATTTTAAATTATTCCTCTTTTAACTTGTGTATACAATGACCCCATCATGGAAGAACAAAATGCATTCTGTAAGTTAAGAACAAAAAAATAAATAACAGTGTGACTAAAATGAATTAAAATGGTGGGTGGTATATTGCACTGGAAAATGCAAAAGGCAAAGGAAAAAAAATCAAATTGAAGAAGCACTGGAATCATATGGTCCACACTCAGAGTAAAAATGGAAACAGATGTGTTTTTTTTTTTATGGAGCGGCCTCGACCGCAAAGAGAGGAACGCAACCTTATGTTTTGCTTCAGTGTGACCAGTTAAAGATGTGAGGCCACATTCAACATCTCTTTACATGTCACGGCAACCCCAAAGTTTGGCCACAGAATGCATGAAAGAAAAAAGCGCTCAACATTTGCAAATGACAAAACAATTCCCAGGGCCATTTGATGGATATATAGTTTTATTTTAGGTGTTTAAAAGATACTCCTGTAGTGAGACTGATTGTAATGTGCCTCAAAATACTGTACAATATATCAGGCTCATGACGGAAAATAATGCCATTCAAAATACTGTGGTATGTATCAAAATAAGCATAACCATATTTAAAAAAAGCAGCTTGGCATTTGCCTGACATGAACATGTTGTCTGTGGACAAATCCTTCCTTTGAGTGAATCTTTGAGTGTCAGCTTAGGGATTCTGTACATTTACTAAAACAAATTAGTGTGCTAGTAAAACTGCACACTCAACAAATTTCCAGCCATTTTTGCTACGTACCAAACAAAAAATTTAGGTGACATGCTTGCAAGTTCAGTGGATTTTCAATCTTATTTTCTGGCTAGCTATGATGGTAGCTACCGAACTAGCTGGCAACCATTATTAAGGCAGATAACTGGATATACCTACAACATGGCTGCAAGAAGCAGCATAGTGCTGTTGATGTTAAGACCTACATTTTAACATTGTTAGCTGTCTTCCAGTAATACAGAAAGCAATGCCATTTGTGGCACTGTACCAGGGCAGCAGAAGCAGTGCCCACATGCATTCAGGTCTCTCCCAATGCCTCGTTCGGCTGTGCCTTGTAGAACAGGCCTGACGAAGGCAACAAGCCCCACCTGGGTTGATTAGCAATCAGCCTCACCTGCGCAGGTAAAATGGCTGCTGTCCCAGGTTCTGAAAGCTTCCCAGGCTGCGGGAGACAGAAGAAAGGTTTGACAGCAGCCCACAAGTGCAGGAGCGGCCCTCTCTGATTTCATACCACCTAACCAATAGCATTTATTCAAAATTTTAAGAAAGATGTTGTGTATATATATATATATATATATGGGCTATACCCTGCCCACTTGGCATTCCTACCATCCTGATTAATCTTTGGTTAGCACACTAGGCTTGGCCTGGGGCATTTAAAAAAAATTCATAAGAACAAGAAAAAAGCACGACTGATGTGGTTTGTTTAAGCAAACTAAAATTTTAAGTACAAATGCCTGCTTGGAAGCATAATAAACAAGGTTGGACTGAAATGGATTCTGATGCCATATTAAGAAAGATGTTTGAATTCTGTTTTCTGCAGTGAAAAGATTTTTTGCCAGTTTTTTTTCTGCCATATATAGAGGTTACTCTGCCCCAAAGTGGCAGCCCTAGATATGGGACTGTGACATACTCTCACCAATGCTATGAGAGGTAAGCTTGTATTGAGCTTGGCAAGGTTAACAAAGAGCAGATTTTTCTAGTGGTGCTGACAGTAGAGAAAGTAGCATTGAAAGGTGGAGGGATTCAGCTTTCAAATGTGGTATACTGTGGCTTTACTGTAGCTTTAGCCCATTCAAATCTAAGCCCCATTTTCAACAAATGCTGTTTGTCTGCGGGGTAATCATTAAAATGCAACAGGGTGAGTAACAGGCATACATGCAAGTGGATCCTGATCCCCATGTTCCTCATGTCTGACAAAGTGAAGAAAAAAAAAAAGAATAAATAAATATATAAATAAATACAGCATCATAACTTAAATTCCCTTTCCTCACATGAACAATGTACGATCCCAAACTATGGCTTTCTGCAGGCAGAAAACACAGCACAACTGGGTTTTCTTCTCAGTCTCTTATTAATCAAAAAGAAACTGTGTCTGCGTGGATGGACCTGCATTTATGAAGCTTGCATTCTCAAGAGCCAAGCACGGCTTCTTTATGAGGATACATATGGGTGCATGTGGTCATGCATGCATGCATAAACACACACACACACATGTGCTTGCGTGAACACATGGTGAGACACAGATTTGTGCACACATTTGCATGCACACACATGCACACATACACACGCTCACAAACACACACACACACACCCCTTGAGGGAGGGCAATGCTCTATGTACAGCAGGTGTTGTAATGAGCTGTAATTCTCCACACATGCCTGTGGCAATCATTGATTGCTCAGATTAATTAGATGACAGCTGTCCAGGCATCCAAGTACTTTTTGCAGGAAAATTCAACCAAATTCTGCTCCTGGAGGAACCCTCAAAATGTCACATGAACAATGTCAAAAGGCAGTACCACCAAAGCATCCAGATCCAGAGATATGATTCATCCAGACTGTCAATCACACATCGCACACAGAATGATCACCAAAAGCCACCAAGCTGCTTCATAGCACAGTATGGTAATACAAATGCAAGGTGATATATACGCCACAAACAATGTCATATTACTGTGCTGTTAGCTGACAGTGATGAATTGGTCGACCTCGGCAATAATAGGAATCAAAATTCATACCACTCCCTTCAAGACCATCATCTGCCATCAGTTTTTATGTCTTCTAAAGAACCCTGTTGATATCAATATTTTCTATTCATTAAGTGTGACAACGAAACAATATAAATAATATGAGCTTCTAACTGAGATGACAGTTTTAATCTTTTAAAGTTCAATTATGCCAAGAGCCATTCAACAACCATTCAGCCATTCAAGAGCCATTATACCATTTTTTAACAGTTGAAATTATCGGATGGCATGTTAAACAAAAATATCTTCAGGCAGAGTAAAATCTCCAGCTGAGATGTAAATGTTTTACAGATTTTAGTGATGGTAGAGCCAGGCTTCATGGGCTCAATGATAGATGGAATTACCATGTGCTGTCAATCACTGATTTGAATGAAATGAATCAGAAGCCTTCGCTCCCCAAAGCAACACGCTGGGTTGGTTCAAATCACCAACCCGGGGGTTCATTTGGGGTTCACGGAGCCCGACTCATCACTTACAGTCACAATTTAAATTGGTACCATGCCATACGCAGGGCTCACGCTGTGAAAATATTACTCTGATAATATTTAACAGGCAGTCGCAAAGATGAAAAAACAGTATGTATGCTGCTGAAGAGTGTTTAATCCCAACCCTTTTTCACACAGAGGCATGTGATCCACTTCAAGCAGGGGAACAGTTGATTGATTTAAACTTATAGCTCTGAGGAAATTGTGTTCAGATAGGCAGAGGGGGCAATTCAATTAAAGCGCTGAATGGTTTGGCATCATTTTTCAAAGACGAGAATTAAAGCAACTTTACCGTTTCATTTTTTTCAGCTTCAGATAAATCAGAGGGCTGTGTGAGTTAAAACAGAAAGCACTGCAACACTGCATTTGTTAAGTTTATCATTGAAAGTTGAAGCCAATCTGCTTTGCATTTTGATTGAATCACTTAAAGAGAACAGCCCACCCTCCCACCCAAGTTAAATCAATGTCTGCTTATGGGATGGCGTAATTACTCAAATAACCTCCTGAATCCTCTGTGAGCTTGATGTACTGTGTTCTGGTTAATCACAGAGCATGCACAGCTGTTTGTCAGAAGTACAAAGGTTTGCTTTTATGCCGTATTACCACTGGATGTAAATTCATTAATTCAAAAGCTATTTGGTTACATTTGCAATTAATAATTACTCAGGGTCTCCAAGTAATATGTCTTCAATAAGCAATTGCTGTGTCTTGATTACTCTAAATTTATTTTGCGTAAGAGATAGCCAAACATTATTTTCAAAGTGCATAAATGCTGGCCATAAAACTGTATTATATTTTGCAGTCTTTCATCAATTTGTATTGGGGAAATTCCATGGAAACTGATGCAATGTTCTGGCAATTTCCACCATTCATTTCCCTATTGCACACAAATCTCATCCAAACCAACTGAAATCTGAAATATTTTTCTTTTTAGTTAAAGATGACACTTCCACATAAGGTACTCCCCCAGCACAGATTAGTGTGAAGCGTGTATTCAGTATTTGGTTAGTGGTGGCCAGAAACCTGAGAGTAAAACAATTAACAACATTCAAAAGCTGAAATAAAGCAATACATATAAATACATGGAAAATATGTTATGTTCTAGAAGTCTGAAAAGGTTTCAAGAACAGTGCAAACTTAAAGACATCATGTTCACCAGTGTAAGTTTATATATACTGTATATTGCTGCTGAAGCATCTGAACTCCATTTCATGACTGGACCCTGGGTCTTGAATTTCAACACTGTTGTTCATTTCATTTGTCTGATCTGACTTTTATTTTACCCATAAGACTTTCAAGAATAAGATTTTTGGCTGCATTTAACAAGGCTTTTGTACAGTATGTCCTAAGAAAATATGTCATGAGAGAGTGAACTAAGGTTGAGCAAGACTGATGAATCACTTCTTATTTCATGCGGCTGAAATCACTGGATCAATAGGGTGTTGCGTGAGCTTCTGTAATTATTGTGATCTCCCGAAAAACATATTGCATATGCTCAATTACAAGTTTTGCTTAAGTGACCTGCGAGTGAACCAGCAAAGGGAAATTTGCTTATTTGCTTTATTGGTTTGCTTATTACCATCCCCTGGAAATGTCTCATGGGTCACAATAATCTCTAGACTGTACTAACCTTTTCAGTTGCATTTATCCCTACCAAAATATGTAATCTGTTCATTTCTTCTTGTTAAGGAAATAAGCCCTTTAGGGCTTGAAAAAATTAAACTGGCCCGCAAGTCTGGGCCCGTTGACAGGGGTATAAAGGTTTAAGGACAACATTGCTGTATCTTGGTCTTTCTTTGGATTTTCCACTTGACTGAACATCTCAAACCATTTCCCTCTCCGACAGCTCAGTGGTTAAAATTCCCCAGCTGGAATCGCAGGCCTCATCTGCTCCCTGGCAGCGCTTCATACAAACCAAGACACAAAAAGAGCTGATTTGGCAAACAGCCTAAAGGTTAAACGATTTGATTCTTTAATTTCATTTTGGCAAACACCGCAACCACACTATGCAGCAGCGTGAGATTTTTCTGGAAGATGTCAGAATTTTAAAATGACGTGTGCCTTTGTAAGAAATTGGTTTAAAAGCTGGTTTTTACCACTGACCTCAGATCACAGTTAATAAATTATGGATATCAAAGACAGTGGTGAATTAATTTAGTGTCCTCTAAAGTCCAGGAATAGCGTTTAAACTGTCTGCTTTACAAAGTCACAGCAATGTTTTCCATGTCCCAAGGGCCACAGTCCATTCTTTGAAATTCCTCATTCCTAACTTGGGTCTGTACATTTCTTAACCTTACCCCTGCTCAAGAAAGAGCACCAGCGGTCCCCTTGCATCCTCGTACCACATGACCAAAGGCGAGAGGAGTCACAGGCACAACAGGTGCTGAGGGACGGCCATGCGCCAGTGATTCCACAGGCCGCGCCAGGGCAGAAACTGGCAGAGTGTGACCGCCCTCCGAGGGCCCGGCTCTCCCTCGCCGGACTCTCGCTACAGCGGGGTTGGCACAGGCACCTCTGCCTTCGGACCCCAGCTGCCTGCGCCAACCTCCCATCCACCCCGTCGCCACCCTGCCAACAGTTGCTCGGAGACCACCCAGTCCCGCTGAACCAAGCTGCCCTGTCAGTCAAGCTTTTGCATTTCATTAGCAAGCCACAACACACCGTGGAGCAACAGCGAAAGAATATCAGGGGTGTGGGTTAGCTTTACCTAACCCCAGCGCTTCAGATGCACAAAGCCATGTTTCACTATGCATGTATGCATATGTATGCGGCACAAAAGCTCTTCCTCAGTGCATGCACACTGCAGGATGAAAGAGCAGGTTGTGCTTGCGCTTCTCCTTACAGCCCTCATTTCCATTATTCATGGTTTCTCTTTGAATATCTCTGGTCGCCGTTTTAATCCTTTCAGTATTTGTAGCCCACAGCCACAAAACATGTGTCGCTGTAAAATCAGCTTCCATTTAGTGATAAAAGGTAACTCTATTATTAAGCTAAATAACAGAACAGGCCATTCTGTTTGCTGTAAAAGACCATGAATAGCTCATACATAAAATATTTATCTCTTTTTAGTGTCACTTATCAAAATAAACACAGTGCCACAATGGATTGTACAAACCAGTAATGAAAGTCCACTAAACAGGATACAACAAAAGCTGAGAGCTGTCTGGAAGGCAGACGAAAATTTATTTGAAAAATTGGCGGTGGAGAACTTTGAATCAAGGACGGATTTTTCTTCCATTTCCCTGATCTAATCCTGACGCATTCCACCCATAATCTTACAAGCAAAGAATTTATTTTCAGTTTATTATCATTCATGTCCCAGGGGATGTATATGTATGTTTTTCTGAGGAAACGTGCATAACTCGTGCCATATCAATGCCAAGAACAATCATGCCACAACTCAAGTTCCTGTGATGGGGTTTGAGAGGGAATCACCATTACATTAATGGAGGGGATTCTCTCTTGACTGGTGGATTTCAGAATGAACAAATCTCTGAGAGCAACTGGGCAGGGCAGAACTGTCATACCTCTGCCATGTATTTACTCTATTTCCAGGCTGTGATCACTTCTCTTTTTTCAAGACTCACTTCTCACATCTCAGACTCAAGACTGTGGATTCTGGTATTCCACGCACGTCCGTTTGGAACGATTACCATGTGTTTGAGCATTCAGTGGGATTCAGTTTGAAAGGCCGAGAGGTCCCGTGTCTCTGAAAGACCAAAAGGCCCTGCGCCTCACTCTTACCTCCACTGGCCTATTCACCATGTCACAAGGTGACACACACAGGACAGTAATACGATTAACCCACTTCTCACAACGAGGAGCCCTTACAACATCCATCACTCGTTCTTCAATTAAACCTCCTAAAAAAGAAATTAAACGGTCATTTTCATCAGCTGCAGAATAATGGCGCAATTCATCCTTGTTACAGAAGGAAGGACAATGGAAGTCTGACGGTAATTGATGTAAGGGGAGGGGAATATGAGAAGCACAAAGAAACGGCAACTCTGGTTAATTTAAAAAAATCGAATTTGATTATGCCAATAAATTTTCATGGGCTGCTTTTTTCTATCATTTAATGTACATTGACAAATTATCCTTCATGCATGGCCCATGCAACTTCATTGATGGCTGAAGGCAGATTTGATCAGTCAATCAAATTTCACTTCATAGAGTGCTCTCAGCAAAATATTATCAGTTAACAGTTAACAGAGAGCATTACAGAGAAATGATGCTAGTTGTAACAGATGGAACATCAACTGAACAAAAAAAGAATTATACAATGGCAGAAGAGAATGAGTCATGCAGACTAGCATTGACATGGTATTAGGAAGAAAGCAATACATTTAACATATGTTTTTCTGTGAAACAAAGAGATGATTCTGACCTGATGCAATACCATAGAATCATATAAATGTTCGGTATGACTGCTGCATTCTCTCTACTGAGAAAAGGGTGTGAAATAGAAATAGCTATAATTGTTGTTCTAAATAAAGGCCAATGTCCCTAAGCCTACTGCTGGGGGCAGTCAGTACTTTGTGCAGAACACATGAAAACACACATATACACAAATGCATGCATTCACTCACACATACATATGGGTACAATGAGAAGATAATATTTTTTGCATTGAAGTGGCCAAGGTCCCTTTTTAAAGAATGAGTAACTACAACACCATTTGCAAAGAGAAGAGGTGTAGCACTAGCTTTTGGGCAGTGAGGGTTGGATAGCCTGAAGTGGGTAAAGAAATCATGAGTTATTAAAACAGTTATTAAAACAAATATAGTTTTTTTTTCCTCACAAAGTTGGGGGTCAGCATATTACATTTTTGATTTGTTACCATGTAAAAGAATCATATCGTTGGCATTTTGCAAACTTCTTTTCATCTCTTATTTTCTTAACATGAGCTCACATCTAAAGTCTATGAGTGAATTAAACAGACTCATTCCCAGTTGGGCATTCTAAAGGTTAACATTCTTGAAAGTACAAAAGATACAGTCGACCCATTTTTTGTTCTGTGCAACCCTGAAGGCTTTTTCTGCCCCAGCTCTGAAACAAAGATGGTTCAATTTGGTCAAGCCCTCTAGAGTTTACCTGTCCCAAAACACCACCTGACAATTAATTACACATAGCAGCACCAGCAAATCTGCTACAGTTGTACTTCCAGGGAAAACTTTTCATGCTGAAAATGTGCCCCCTCTTCACACCTCTTTTCTACCTGGAGTTTCTTTCTTACATTTTTGGAAATCCATTAATAAGAGTGATACATCATATCTTACATGCAGTACCAGTCAAAAGATTGGGGCACACTTTTCTTTCTTTATTTTTATGATTTTCCACGTTTTAGAATAATATTAAATCCATGAAACTATGTAAGGACACAAATGGAATTATGCAGCGACCAAAAAAAATGTTAAAAACAAATCAAAACTTTATTTATTTATTTATTTATTTTATATTCTTCAAAATTGCCAAAAATCGTTCAAATTAAATTATTTTTGGAAAGAAATTCATGAATAGGCATCGACTTCACTATCTGTATTTGTCTAAGAAACAAATTTCAATAATTTAAGATAAAAATGTCTTTGAATGCATGTTTCCCGTTGTGTTACTCAGGTGTGTCCAAACTTTTGACTGGCGCTGTACATCACTGTTGATCACATTGTTACTCTGTATCATATCGTCCACCAAACTGGGGGAATTATTTAATTTAATTTAATTAATCTAATAGTAATATATTTTCAAATGTGTTTTAAAAATGCAATATGATATGCATATTACCCAAACAGACAGAAGTGTGCTCTGTGAAATATAGGTGTATGATAAAAGGTATTCTTACGTTAAGTTAGTACAGTAAAATCACTGTACATGTGTACAATGTGCATTACAACAGACATGCACAGTGGTATATTCATGTGAGATATTCATAGGTGTAGTTTAAGGCATAAGTATTTTGGAAGCAGTTGGAAATCAAGTGCTAAGAGTGATATAAGCAAAGAGTGGAGTTGAGGCGTCATACTGCATATGAAAGGGCTGTTTTTAAGGATGGCCTGAAACAGTTTTAACCTCATATGGCTGCAGTAGTAGGAATTGAACTTTAGTGTTTACCTCAGTTCTTCAACTGCAGGCGCGCATTATAATGAACTTCAAAGCTGCACAGGCACAGAGTGTGTGAACGCAACTCCCACGTCCTCTTATAATAGCAATTTGGTGGGTGGTTCGAAATAATTAGTGCCCTATGTCTGAGTTACTATTTGTACAGTGCAGAAACCCCCTTCTGCTGCTCTTTTGGCTCCAATTAGTTCAAGTGCGGTGCGTCTCACATTAGCCTACAGATACATTCGCAAAAAGGATTTGAAGTTGCAGTTTCATAAGCCAATGTTTTGGCTCCAGATCATACCATATGCTACCTACTTAAGAATTAGCGTTTTGTTTGCTGGCAAACACAACATGTCTCGTCTGATCAAGGAAAAAAAATCGCTACCAGATATTCTGATGTTCTTACACCAGCACTGTAAATGACCACATGCATTTGTCTTGTGCTGGACTGGGTCTCCGAACATTTTGCAAACATCATTGTCTGCTGCTATGGTTTTTGTGTCAGTTGCCCATTGCCCTCAAAATCAGACAGACAGCAGTTTCCAAAGACTTTTAAAAAAGTACACTTGTTCAGAATCGATATGTGAATGTAAAAGGAAGACATCATGTTACACAAAAGACCAGAACATGCTGAAATCCACCACAGGCGGATATGAGTCACGTCCTCACCCCTCTCTCTCCCTGTCTCTCTATCGCTGTTATTTCCCAGCAGTAAGCCCCTTAATGAAGAGTCAGCCTGATTCCCTGTTATTCTCTGTAAAGTAGCCAGGTGTCTGGGCGCATAAGCATATTCATCGCTCAGGCAGCGCACGCCACATCCACAGACGTCGACGTGCGATTTCCCAGCGCTGCGAACATGGGATCCAGGTGCAGCAGAGGCTCGATCATTTATTGGCACCGGCGCGTCTCACCATCTCCCTGCGAGAAGCCGCAGACCCCGGGTGCGAAGTTATCTGACTGATTGAGTCTGTCATCGCGCATACTATCTGCTGTATGGGCCGTGACATTTCTGGGCCGTGATCCATGCCTGTGCTGGAGCTGAACGGGAATGCTCTTAAAAATCGGGCTGTTTCCATCTCCAGTGGAGTGCTGTTTGAGTGGCCCTGTGTCGGGGTAGGAGATCACGGTGGACAGAACGACCATTATGCAATTAGCGAATGACTGAAAGAAATTATACACGTGTCATCGCAGCCAAAAAATTATATTTTGCAACAAATTTTGAATTCTTAATTAATGTAGTGAATATACTGTGTGTGCACCAAATTTAATAGATCTCTCGCTATGTTTGACAGCAAAACAACGAGAAAGCTTTTCAATTAGTGTATTATTAAAAAGCCAGCTGAGCTTTTTATACTGAGCACCTCTCCTGATACTGCTATCCCAAGCACTCCAGCACAATCACATCAAGCCCTGACAAGCACTGACACATAATTGACACTTGGAACAAGGACGGAACCTGTTCCCAGTATTGGCACCCCTATCCTGTTTCGATATCCAGTTTCCCTACTGTGAAAGTGACATGGATCACCTCTTTTTCAGAGCTTGCTGTACGGCGTAGGGCTTCTCAAAGTGACACAGAACTACGGAGAACCAAGATTACACTGCATGATAGTGATAGCCTTCTCTGCTCCTACAGAACAACAAGAGTGACTCCCTGAGAAGAGTAAACTCAGGGAAAATGCTTGTTTGGACATGCCCACCATTCAGAATTCAGTATTGCAGGGAACATCTGTGTTGTACCTCCGAATAAAAGACTTTCCGTGAGTTTAATTTCTGAGTACATACACACAGTCTTTTTCCAAATGATGTCAATCCACTCTTAGGTGTTTTATAAATAAAAGTAGAAAAATAATTTCCAGATTTCAAGATTTCCAGACATGGAGTCCAGATGCCCTTTAACATTTAATACTTTCAAAGGTCCTTTGATATGAAAGTATGGATTCCTCATTCGTACTTCGAAGTGCGAAGTCACGGAATTAGTTTTATCAACAAGCAGACCGAGAGAAATGCCAACAGATTTAATCAGGAGGGACAGAGCCATTCTAAAACAATGACTCATTCCATAACCTTTACGTTTGTTTGGGTTTCATTGCTTTTCACTTTACACTCCCACAATGCCTCAGATACCTGTTTTAATTAAAAGCGGCCTTTGTCTGCAGTACTTGTGTGAGTTTGTGTGTTTTGCATCTCATTAGCATCCCGATATGGGCGTATCTTCTTTAAGCGCAATTTCTGTGATTCAACAGTCTTGACTCAGCATTTTGTTCATTTTGCTTAGTCTGTCTTCTTGTAATTAGTCTTCTTTTTTGATTTCAATCCTCAGAAAACTCCCTGGAGCAACATCACATGATAGTGCATGTTTGTTACCTTACATTATTGTCATTTAGCAGATGCTCTTATCCACAGCAATTTACATAGGTTACAGTTTTACATGTTACCCATTTACACAGCTGGACATGTGGATTAAGGCAAATGTGGATTAAGTGTTTTGCCCAAGGGTACAGCAGCAGCTCTCCAGTAGGGAATTGAACCAGCAACCTTTAGGTTATGAGCGCTGCTCCTTACCACTACACCACACTGCTGCCTTAGCACTGACAACCACATATAACCCAACTAGATATTTTAATAGTTGTTAATGTCCCCAGTCAATGTCTGTACAAGTTAATATTGTGCCCACAAGTGTTCTTTTCTGTGAGTATGCATTATTGATTGACAGACTGTGGTCTCGGTGCAATAGATTATTTTAGGATATGTGTCATTAAGCAACACTTTCTTTTCCCTTGAGAGTTTCCTCACTGTAATCAACAGCATGCTAATGAAGTGTCTATATATGTCATTTACACAGGAGACAGGATAAATTAAGCCAACTGTATCTCTCATACATTATGTTTGTATTAAGGGGATAGGGAGACTAATTTAGAGGTATGTTAAGAAACTGTGTAGGTAGGCTTTCTTTTAAGGGAGGAAGTTATTGAAATAGTCTAATTTCATCTCCTTTCATTTAATTCAGAGGAGAAATATCCATGAGATCCACTCTCAGTTAACATTTACATATATATGCTGAACATAGACCTTCTGAAATTGGTTGCCATGTAAACACAAATATAATTACAGCTCACTCAATCCACATAGCACAGGTCAGCCGGCAATAAAGAATAATTAGAAAGATAAGTAACTGAAGTGTGGGCTTTAATATCGGGTATTAAAAGATGTAGCTACCCTTTCCAATATGTGCACTCTCTTTTTAAATTAGGCAAATTGGAACTCCATCCTCCTACACTCTCAGTGAGTACCTCCTTCCTCCTTAGGTTCAGTTTCAGTGAATTTATATTTAATGCTGTTGTTTAGCAGGTACGCTAATCCTGACAATGTACAGAACAATACATTGGTACAGGCATGAGTGAAAATATAGTTTCAGTTTCAGTGTATTTATATTTAATGCTGTTGTTTAGCAGGTACGCTAATCCTGACAATACACAGATTAATACATTGGAACAGGCATGAGTACAACAATAGACTAATAAACCTCAATACCAAAACGAGTCATAAATTGCTTGACAATAAATTAAACTACTGGTCATTGCATATCCAGGAAAAATAGGGTGAATATCTTTTACTGTAGGTTCTGTGAGCATATGAATGGTTTAACTCCCCTTTGCCTTGAACTGTAGCTAAAATAAAGACATGTTTTGGTGACTTATGACCGTTTTCCACTATTTTTTGTGTGTCTGTAGAACAGAACTGCTGATGTTGTGAGCTTTTAGAAGACTCACAGGGATAAATATTTTTTTACATTTTCATATATGGGCTTGCTTCAGTCCTCTGTCTAGAAGATTCCGGAAGGTAATGAGGTAACACGCTATAGGTGTCCTGTTTTAGACCACCTTCAAAAACAGGCAGAACTTTCACTGTGAAACACAGAGAGCTGAATGTCTGGTCACAATAGATAGAGTATCTATCGAATCGCCCTCAGCCAGTAAGGCAGCTATCTGTTCTTTCCTTTTGTCATCTAGAAAAGGCATCTCACAAAACATTATCGCGCATCACAGACTGCAATCATTTAATGCCATGAACTGAGGACTGAAGAACGAAGACGAAGGAGGCATTTTCTAACAAAATGATTGTTTTTCCCTGGCGGATATTGTTCATTGACTTGCTTATCATGTTTATAGACTTGCTCAGGAATCAAAACTATCTAAACTAATCTAGACAATCAGTTCCTTGCGTACTAATTGCGTCTTTAATTTAACACACGTCATTTGCTCTTGATGTATGCAAATAAGTTTAAATGCTCACCATTGTTTTCTTATTGCTTAACCCATTATTTTTCATCTTGGCTAAGAGCCCATGTTTAATGACAGCAATAACTATAATGACTAGAATAATAGGAGTAACAACAGTGATAATAAAAGCTCAAACACTAGCAACACAAATGCACATTCACAGGATGTGATGAATCATGGATTCTATTACAAAATGATATGCATTCAGTTAAATATTTCAAGACACTGCGGCAACTTGTTTTTAAAATGTAGATTTTCTACTATACACTTTCTGAGTGCTATCAGAGGGCTGTGCCATATTATATGTGATTTTCTGAGCTTTGACTGCACATAGTTCAGAGGGCTGTTATGGGCTGTGTGCTTGCCGAAGCAGGGCTCAGGCATTAAGCACATTTTGAAGCTGTACTGTGCCACAGGAGGGCATGTGTCCCTCTGGTTCCTCCGGGCTCCAAATTCTACTCTCGCTGAATCCAGAGGGAACAGCAACAGATCACTTCCTGGTTCTGGCAGTATTTACCCCTGCCTCATGGCTGCGTAGATTGCTGTAATCAAATTTGCAGTTTTAAAACTCGTTTTAGGGAAGCAGGTTTTGGCGAGGGGGGAGAAGGCAGAGACAATACGGTGCTTTCAGGCTGGCTAGGAGCTGCGGTGTGCTGGAATCGAGCCGCGTCAATTACCGCAAAACATCGGTTCACTCAAAGGGTGATGACGAAATAAAGCAAGCTTAATCAGCTCAGGCTGAATGGCTAAACCCAAACAGATTCTCAAAGTGACAAATGTTTGAGAAATAGAAATGTCAAAACAAGCACTCAGCGTCGCACATGAGAAATGGTGTTGATTTCATAAGACCTGGTGAGGGAATGGGCGACCGAGGGAGCGAGGGAGGGGAGACGTGGAAAGAATGACAGAGTGAGGGAATGTAGGAATGGAGGGTTGGAGTGGTGAAAGAGTGAGGGAATGAATGAATGTAGGAATACAGGGATGAAGACAGAGCTATTAGCAGCTGCTGCTTCAGTTGGGCCATGCATCCCTCAGAGGCCTGCTGAAAGACAGGCACTTCACTACACCAGCCCAGCACACTTGCAGTTAACAGAGCATACCAAACCCACTGCCTTAAACATGGTCCTTCAAGTGGTCTAGTCATAAGTGTCACTCTGCAGACAATGGCTAGCGATGGTGGCTGACATGCATTGGCATACCACCTTTATGATGGTCATCCAGTCATGGGTGTTTCACAATGTACTGCCCCCTCCCTCACCGTCAAGATAGGTTTCAAGATAGTTTTAACTTTCATTCTGCTTTACCATTTTTAAATAACCATGCACATTGTATTGCTCTGATGATTTAATGGCTTAACTTGAATGTCTCTGTAAGATCTCTGCAAATATACAATCTGTGTCATGTGTCATAGAAGGTTTCCAGTTTTGCATTGACCCACTATTTAAACTAACGTTGTTTTTCAGGACTACATCTGAAACATTTTCCAGTTCATGAAGCCTTCAATTAAGAACAACATTGCACAGAAAACATTGATTCATAATCTTTTTCTTCTTCTTCAGCAAACGGAATAACTGAAAAGCCTCAGATTAACATAGGCAGAATACTTCTGACAAAATAAGATGAAAATCAGTATCTCTGAAGTTTCTCTATTTGAAGATGCATCACAGAACATATTTTATTCAGAGTATTTTTCCAGTTTTATGGTAATGATGCATTATAGGTATCTTAGTTCACTCCATATTTTCCTTCACCTCTTTCCCTCTGCTTATCTCCACTGCCCATGATCCCTGAGGGTTTGTTTTCCATTCAACACCTCTAGAATATGATGAGCTAAAACTTTATTGCACTCACTCCATGAAAAAATCCTTGATTGATTGGTCATGAGTGGTTCCAGTGAGAACTACCTGTTTAATAGATGCATTACTAAAAAAAAAAAAAAAAATGCACTGATGTACTCAGGTAACACACCTCCATTTATAGTGTCATCGTGTGACAGGTCTGGACCTGCACATTCAGGAATTTCTTTGCCCCTTTAAACACTCACTGTGTGACCTCTTAAATGCTGGTTACATTTATGAGAAGGAAAAACTCTTACATAATTCCATAGCCCAAAACGATCACACATGTAAAATGATCACAGCACTTTAAATGAGTCACATTTTATTCAGTGCAACTGATCCATTCTCCCAGCATAACCTGGAGCAATGACATCATCACTTCCACGACTGTCGTGACTCAAGGGAAGTGACTGTCAATCATTTTTTGTGCACCAGGAATTTACTGTCTGGCCCATACAATTCTCCAAAATGTAGTCTGGTACGCTTTGGTGCACAGATTGTAGGTTTGTGAAAAAGGCAATTTATCAAGATTGTTCAAATAGGTAGTGCGGTATGAAACATTCATGATGGTCTAATATGGCAGTATTCGCTCTACTTCAATGTTTTCTTGACATATCGAGGAGATGGCAAAAGAGTTTAAAAAAAAATAAAAACTCCTTTGCAGGCAAAACGATGCAAACTTCTTATAAACCTGAAAAATTTTCTTTGAGGAAAGTTTCACTCACAAATCATACACTATTTAGACATAAACCTTGCGCAAAAAGTTTAAGAAAAATAAAGTTAGTCTAAAAGTGCTGACATAACTTGCAATGTACTTTCACCCTTTTAATTTGAGTTTGTCCATACTCTATTCTCTTGTAATATTGAACTGATGTCAGATTAAGAAAGCAATCAGATGCAGTAAACCGGTCACACCTGTTAGCTAGCCATTGTACAGTCATGTTGAAACCATGCCATTTTGAACAAATGCTGTTACATAGTGAAGGTCTCTTACATCAGAATTTCAATTCAATCTTTTTTTTCCCCTTAACTACCTGGAACAAACATATGGGACACCATAATTATAATGAGATCAACATCTCCAAACAAGACTTCCTTAGACAAGGAATGCAAAGGCCTGCACAATGGAAGGCACAGTCTTTCATATTGCATATTACAGAAGTGAAAGATGTTCTAACCGCCTCAGTGCACCTCCATTCTAAATATATGGAGCAGAACAGGAAGAGCAGACAGATCCGTATGTGGCAAAATTCCAGGGAGGAGCTAAACCTTGCAGTCAGATGAGTTGTGTAGAATCCCCCAGACCACACAATAGAGGCATATGTAGTGAATCAGCTAAATGACTTGTGGCAATGTGACACAGAGGGCCCAGAAGGGTCCTGCTTCAGCACAAGAGGTGGCCACATGTTCCAGGGCCTGCGAGCATCAGAGGGGTGATTTCAATTGCATTGAAAATGATACTTGCGCATATTGTGAATAAAAGCTATGAATTAAAAAAATAATGCATTTGTATCCACATTTTCCCAAACCAAAGACATTCATAATGAGAAGTACGAAAATCTAGCTTGATCAGCTGTGGTATGCTGCTTTGGAAATAATGCGGTCAAACAGTGCAGTCGGGGAGTTCGCGGTCATGCTGACCACCACAAGTCTGAACCTTTGGTTGCTTTGAGAAAACATTTGGTAGCACCGGGTATGTGGCATTCGAGAGAGCCGCAGGCCAGGGAAGGCTGACAGGAAGGAACAAAGACAGACAGAAGAGTGCACCAAACCAGCGGATGTCGTGGTGAAGACTTCAGCAGACTGGGGGGGGTGGGATTCACGCATGAGGGGATTCGGGGGGCCCCCGGACCTTGTTAGTCCCAGTCTCATCGCTCCCTCGCAGGACTGAAAACCATTTGCGAAATGCGTGCCATGTGTTCGCTCATTTCACCAAGGGAGGGCAGCTGGAAAGGAAACAGAGAGCTGCAGTGAAGGAGATTCATATCAAAGTTGTTTAGAGGTGCCGCCGTTTTTGTTTTTGGCATTAAGCGTGGCCAAGTCCAACTAATAAGTGCCCCGTTTTGAACCATGGAGCCCCCTTATTTCCCTACACGGAATACCACAGCCTTAAATGTTGGGGGGGGGGGGCTGGAGAACAGGGTGGTTCAGCTGGTTGTAATTTTTCTGACAACTTTTTTGAAACAGCACATAAGCACAATGCTCTTAGTTATGTAAGCCAAGGATTTGTATGGAGTAATGCATATAGACGTGTCTCTCCAAAATTCCTTTTCAGTTATCATTTTTCAGTGTCAAAAGATACCCATGAACTGCTCAAGGCCAAACTTGTTGAAGCTGACCAAACTAAAAGCAGGATAGGCCTATCCTGTGAAAATATGGAGGCCAGAGAATGAAACTGCTTTCGGAATAGATCTAGTCTTCTTCTGTCAGCATGGAGTGTTAGAATAAAACTTTTTTAGTAAATATATATTCCAAGTGCTATCATACTGTATGTTGTATATGTGTAAATATGTATGTTTCATAACTGTAAAAATTGCTATCTGATTATTGAGAAGTTTTTTCAGTCTGACATCACTTACATTCTGCTTAATTTAACATTGACTTATATTTCTTAATATCATATTAGCTAAACTTCAAGAGTGATTTTTTAAATGATGCATTAATGCTTTATGAAGTGTTACAAAGAGCTTATTAGACAGAGGCAAAGGCTTCATGAGAGCTGCTCTCAGTGGTAAAAGGGAAATATCTCCACCAAATCTTCAATGAGAACAAGAGTCTCCCTCTTCAAACTTGAGGAAGGAAATGAAGCAACACTCTTCGAACAAGTTTGGTTAAGAACACCGGGCTCTCTTCAACAAATGTTGCAAAGTCCTGGGTTTTAGATCGTATCTCACTGATGACACAGGCTTCAACAGGTCTGCGGTCCCGCGCTCCGCATAAACACGTCTGTCTTTACCTCTCTAATCCCATCCTAATTCCCTTCCTTGCCATCCTTCCTTCTCTCCGCAGTCACAGTCAATAAATAACTGCCGCGGAGCCGGGAAACAATGCCGTATCTATCTTGGTGCGCCGTGAGTGTAGAAGTCCATCTGTTCATTCCAATTGGAGACCTGAAGAATGGAATGCTGGGAATTAATGAACAGTGTGACAGAGGAAGTGAACATCCAGCTTATCTCCCCAGAGGTCATTCATCCTGTATCCCTTGGTCATGTATCTGTGCTTGCTTGGGAAAAATGATTAACCCACTGCCCCTCACTGCTTTCTCTCGGCTAAAGCTATTTTGTGTGTGTTTGTGTGTGTGTGGATGAAAGTTTTGATTTAGAAATAGCCTCTTTCTTCTCATTCAATAGCAGCCTGACAATGGAATTGGAAATAGAGTTCTGACAGCCACTCAGTTACATTAAATAATGGCAAGAGAGCATTTGTTAACATTTAATTTTTTTCGAAAATTGGATTTTTAATGGACATTCCTTTTCACACTTAATAGGCTGGGAGTATATGGGGAGTCAGTGGCTACACAGTGTTGACCAGGCTCTTAATTAAAAACTGGACACACTCTTTGACGTAGCCAGTAATATGTCACTTCTACACAGTCTGGTGGACCATGATATAAGGAAAAACAAGATAAATTCAAACTGAATGGCAAAATATTTGATCATTCAGAAACCACCTTCAAAGATGTGGATTGCTTTGTTACATGAAAAAGCAAAGCTTTGAGAATTACAGCTTGTCTACAATACTCCCACATTAATTAGTAACTATTATCAGAAAATCTATGTATGTGGCCTCAGTGATCATTTAACCAGTAGCAGCTGTGTGACCAGTGTTTCACAAGTCAATATTAGAACTGTTATGTGGACCCGTGCAATTAGTGCTAAAACTCACATTTCCATGTGTCAATTCATCCGGAACAAATTAATTTGGAACATCCCCTTAAATTCCTTGTAATAATGTTGATGCTGGCAAACAGAGAATTTTGTGCGAACGATGGGATCATTTCCATTGTGCCATGCCCAGATTCACCATGAAAGAGCCACATCAGCATAAGTTATGATCCCAGTTCTATTTGGTTCACTGGGAAATGATTCATTTTCAGATAACGAGTGAGTATAAGTTATCAGACAAATCTCAGGCAAGTGACTTAATGGTGATGGTTTTGGTGAGGCACGGCCTTTCAGATCATCAGCAGGGGGGAAAAAGGTCAATGTTTCCATTGTGGTTAGCTCATTCTTTTGCGGCCTTAAATCCAGTCAACAACACCACACTCAAACTGGACTATTCTGTGTACATAGCACTCTTTCAAGGAAAGGAAGTCTTTCTGTGAGTTATGTCTTCTTCTCCCTAGCGCCTAGGCAAACAAACCCTGGCAACATGCTTGGAGAAGGAAAAAAAAATAGACAGACATAATTGACACGTTTTCAATTAAAGCATCTCTCTTTGTCTGTGATGCTTCCCCATTGAGTCATCTCTGGACATGTGTAAAAGGCAGCACTCAATTCCAGACCATTGCCCCTGGTAAATAGCCGTTTGCATGATTGCCTCATTCCCTTACCCAGTGTTCCGTGATGGTGCCATTGAACGCAATCAAACCTTTCTCTCTCTCTCTCTTTTTTTTTTTTCACGCTGCTCTACATCTCCAATTAACATCTGCAGCCCTGTACACGCTGTGTTTTCTCCAGTCTGACAGCACCTCTGGTAAAGCTCCTTTCGCTGTAAATATTATTAAAAGCTCAGCGATTTAATTGTGCTTATGTTTAGCGTAGTGAGCCCACCACTCCAGAACGGAGCTGACGAAACAGAGTGGATGCTGCTGGCGCATATACAGCACAAGGCTGATGAGCCTGAAGATATAGCTATGCATGAATATTCAGAGGTAGTATAGGCTTCATTACTTGACGTGTACAATATTGATGGTACATTGAGGTGCTGGAAACTATTAGCATAAAAGTGTTTCAACACATACGATTATTGCTGGAGAGCCATTAACCCAAAGTGTATAAAATACATTTTAAAAGACTACTAAATGCAAGTAGACAACCTAACTAAATGATGTTGTCCCTTATTTGCAAATGAGACAATGTCTTCTCTTTCAGGGGTGTGTATGAAATTAATATCTATGATTTATCCATAAAATGATCATGAAAGTTCCCAGGGAAAGTGCTGAACAGAACCTTCTGTGTCAAACATGCACAAGTGAATAGCCTGTGTAAGACTGATTCATAAACGTGCAGCTAAACACTTTTTATATTTTGCCCAGCTAGTGCCCAGCTAAACACTTTTTATATTTTCCTAAAGCCACCCTTGGTGCCTTTTAGATTCATTTGAACATTGAACTTCCTACCTCAGACTAATAGATTAACCTCAATCGACTAATAGATCAGTGAATATCACCAGAGCGTTTGCTTTTCAGCCTGGAAACAGTATTTAAAACATGTTCCACAGTCATAGCAGAATCAACCGGTGGGAACATTTCTTGCACAGTCTTTTTTGGAACAGAGACTTCTTCATATTCAGAGGAACAATAAATTCTGATTCCGAATGGCTGCATCCTACGCTACACACGTTTCCTCTTTTCAAACATGCTGCTGATCGTATTCTATTCACTTACATTTAAAATGCATCTTCATTTCCCTGCATTTGTAAATTGTATGGAATTATCTGGGTTGTGCTTTATTGTGAAAAGGAGAAAAATGAGGGTAGAATGTGAATACTCTTTCAGCAAAAAAAACTGAATGAGATCTCTATTTGAAGAACAAGCACGATAACATCCGATGTTCCTGGAAAATGTCCTGGATTATGGGAAGAAATTAAAAAAAGCTTGTGGTGTGTCTCAGAAATGGAAATCTGCTTTCTTTCAGCACACTGAAATGTCTCCAACAGGAAAAAGACTTACAATAAATTACATCATTCTTGAAATTTCCCAATACAATGAATTAAACATAAAGTTCTTGCCTTGCAGAAAGTTATTGCTGAAAAATGTTTCAATTTATGTCCACTGTAATCTATAAATACCCTCATTTATCATGTATTTAATTGGGTAAATCAATAGCATGCTTGTATGCTAAACACCTGGGACTTTATCATAGTATTACAGTTTTCATGATACTGAAAAGTCAGGGCATCTACTCAATGGTGACCTGCTGGCTGGTTTTACTTCCAGCTACCATAGCTGACCAGGTTCAATGGTATTATGTGCTGTAGTATCCCTCAGCTGGTGGGGACTGCAGTCTTGATTGCTTCAGCATCTTCCAGCCGAGATCTTCTGACCTGGGGTCTCCCTCCTGCCAGCTCTGAAATACAGCCATTCGCTACACCAGCAGCATGCTTTGGCAGGATGTTTCCACGAAACACAATGACCACAAAAGCCACTGTCAATTTCAGCAGAAACTCACTTATAGAAGGGTTCAATAAGATACTGTACAGCTATCAGTGGCATTGCAGTATGTGGCTTGCTGCAACAGTGATTTTGGAATGTAGGACAGTACTGGCATTTCTAACCTTCAGTTTTCAATGAGAATATTTGTAAGATTCACAAACAGCTGTAAAGACCTTCCCTGGCTGATGGACTTAGGCCATTGAGATTCGGCTGTCTATCGTCTTATCAATGTAAAGGGCTCAAGCCATATAAGTTGGTCAAAATGCACAGTACATTTTGCTAAGTTTCACCCTAGTCCCTTGAAAAAAGTATATGTGGCATTGTCGTATGATTAATGTACATTTTACTAGGTATCTTTCCAAACATATTAACTGGACATTCCAGGAAAGATTAAATATGTAGAGTGTTATTAGCATTTGCAGCAACAATCCATGAGCAGGATGTTTCTCCAATATTAAGAATGCAAGCCAAACATGGCATTCATTCAGTTATTTCTAACAAGACAAAAGTGAAAGCACGCAGTAAGCTTTCAGCCAATAAACGAGGGTCACGAGGTGCGCTATACCTCTGTCATACCACTCATCAGTGATTTTTATATTTGTGCGTTTTAATCTCACGGTGGCCATCTGCACTGTAACAGCTGCACCTAAGACAAAGGCATCTAAGAAAAGCTGTGAACAGTTTAGACCTGACTCTTGTTGCGCTAACTAACACGGACATGGAAAAATATGCCATCTCAGATGTTGTGCAGCACCGATTGTGATACTAATCAAGCGCGGGATCAAAGCACCATGATTAAAGTGCAACGATTATGATCACCATTACCTGTTTGTTTGAGGACCATAACAAACACAGCATATGTTCTGACGGCTCATTTGACATTGATTCAAAACTGTATTGTCTTAACTTGCAACATATGTAGATTTCCAATTAAAGGTGCAACGATTGTTTTTTCAGTCAATGCTCTCTCTCACCTGGAACAGCTGGAGATTTTCATCTCTTAATGACTTATTGTAAAATATATACATAACAATTGTGAAAAACTGACCTTAAAAACTGTCGACATATTGATATAAATTGTAAAAGAACAGAGAAGAGTTGACAGTTTACATACATCATCGAAAGTACACGGATAAGCATAAATGAAAGACAGAAATTAGCACTAAGTAATTTCCATAACTGCTTTGACTGCAATGCTGTACCATTACTACATATACCACTATTATGCAAATGTAACATATAGGCTAATAGGCAATGTGAATCTTTCATGACTTTCCACTTGGGATACCAGCAATTAACCATGTACCAGCTAATCCTGCAGGGCTGTCTGAATGGTTCCTTCTTAATCAGTGCATCAGTAACATGCTGGAAGGGTTACACAGTTCCACTTTTAATTGGTGTTTATGTCCCTGCTATCCTCTCCCCTTCATTACATGCCTTTTTTTCTCCAGACATACAGTATATCCCTTCAGGCTTTGCTGTGTAAAATCACATTAAACGTCTGCATTTCCAGATGAGGCGAAAGCCGCGGAGTCTCCAGCCGCGCGGCCGCTGAAGGCCACACAATAGGGTCTGCGTGAGCGTGCAGGGAGTGAGGGGATCGTAATGCTGCCTCATCTTTAATTTTAATAAATCCAGCTGTTGGAGATCAGCACAAATTGAACGCACTGGCAGAGAGGACGTGCACCAAAGGGGCCCGCTGATAGGAGTGGCCTAATCCGTCCCACAGAATAAAGGGGGGGGGGCGGCTTTTCACCTCGTCAACACCCTAATTAATTAATTAATGCCCCACACTGTGTCACATTATAATGCAATAATTACATTGCCAAAAGGGAAATGCTATAAATATATTGCCTTTCATGCCGAGATGCTGCAGTTCTACGTGTTTCATTAGTGAAGCAAGTTCATGCTTGCTTACATTTTGGCCGGGACTCGGTCAGTGACTGTGGTTACAAGGGTATTGACAGCCGCCTGCCTCTGATTTCAGTGGGTCCCTGGCAAACGTTGCCATTCTCAATGAACTGACAATTTGCAGTAATTTTCCAGTCCAAAGAACTGCTCATCAGAAAGAGACAAATGCAAGATGCTTTATCGGAATGTCATGATGTACATAATTCTGGTTTTATGATTTGATTTGCCTACAATGGGAAATTACATGTGTAGAGAAGAGGAGGATATTAACAGCATGCCTTGTTCCAATATTACACATTTCATTAAACCAGTTTCATAACCCCATTGAAACTGAATGAAAAATTCAGTATTACTGAACCAAAACTGAATGTCACATTGCAAAAGGATCCTGCTCCAGTATATGTACCTGATAGTATGTGAGTACATGGAGTTCAGCTAAGATAACACGCTCCAAATGACCACCATCTGGTCCAAGCAACAACCCCCTACAAATCACATTTGCACTTCGCCGCAGTCCCAGGGTTCGAGGAGCGCTCCGGTGCTTGCAAGGCCGCCTGGAACATCTCACAAGTCCAGCGTTTGTTTGATTTTATATCGCCCCGTCAATCCATCACCCTCGGTGTGCACACATGTTGGCCGCTCTGAAACAATTTTCCGGTGCCAGACGCGGGAGGCGTGAGTGTGAACTCCCCCTCTCCCTCAGCGGCGTGATCGGGGCGTCGCCGTGCGAGCCAGAGAAAGCAGATACACGCAGAGCAACCACATGCACCGTGACGCCGGCCAAGGCCGGGGCCTTCTCAGTTTGGGTGGGCATATGTGCAAGACAACAGGCTTAATTAAAGTTTTCTCTCTTTTTTTTTTTTCCTCCACTGTCTAAATTATGCCAGAGAAAACAACGGCTGGACGCATAGTTTCAGTGCCCATTCTGTTTAATGATGCCTCCTGGTGTAGTGTAGAAAACGGAGGAGAAATATAACCAGATCAAACCGGCCAGGTAGTCAGCCCTAATCTCTCAAGCCAAAGACCGTGGTTCTCCAACACCACTAAAGGATCATAGGATCTTACTCTCGGGTACAGGACAAACAGAACATATTGGGTGGAGTGTACCCAACACATATATTTTGGGCTCTTGCACTTTACTTGCACCTTGGTTAATATTATCAACTTAAGCCAGCTGAGAGGAGGAAAACCTTCAGCTCGTGTCCCTGAAAAATCCTCCATGCCACACGCACTACTGTTTACAATAAGAACAATGAGGATCCTTTCTGATGTCAGCTTGCCAAAAGTTTCTCTGAGGAACAAAATATATAGTCAACATCTGGCTTGCCCCATCCCCCTATCAGATGTAGTTACAACTTCTTTACATTACTGTCATTTTGCAGATGCTCTTATCCAGAGTAACTTAAATAGTTTATGATTTTACTTTATCCATTTGTACAGACATACAGATATTTGCTGAGGCAATTGTGTGTTAAGTACCTTGCCCAAGGGTACAGCAGCAATGCCCCAGAGAGGTACTAAACCAGGAAGCTTTCGGTCACAAGTCCTGCTTCCTCTCACTGTCACATTGCTGCCCACCTTTACAACCCTTATAAGGCTTTTTGTCTGCCTAGTGCACCCCATATCAAATGTGTTACCATCATTTGTGCTGTCTTAACCTGGATGTTGAGTGTACGCCAGGCTTGCATCTACGTAATGCACTCCACCTCGTTATTTCAGCGCATTCTGACATCACAAGCAGGCAAAAACACGAAAAACGATGGCCTTTGTGTAGAGATTGTGACCTTCAGGAGAACAGGCAGCTTTGTCTCGTATTTTCGTCAAAGAGCCTGCGGAAAGAGAGAGGGAGTGATGCCGCTCGTCCTCGGCATATTAAAGTAACAGTCAAGAGCTTTTCAAACAGATGGTCCTATTATGTGCTTGTTTATGATATTATGCAAACTAGACTGTGAGGCTCACACGCTTTTTTCTCCATCTGCCAGCAAAAAAAAAAAAAAAACGCGTTCGATATCGCGGGCGTCAAAATAGCGATCCCTTTGTCACATCCTGAGAGAGAGAGTGAATTGCTTGGCACCCGTTTGCTGCCATCTGCGTAGTGTAAGCAGATCTCTGAACCAATTTAATACGTAAAGATTGTGGTCTCTCTCTCTCTCTCTCTCTCTCTCTCTCTCTCTCTCTCTCTCTCTCTCTCTCTCTCTCTCTCTCTCTCTAAGCGTCGCGCAGCGAAATGCGTTTCCGCTTAGCATACACGCCTCTGGGGCGACTGCTACTCGTTACCGTGGATGCAGACGGGAGACAAAAGGGGAGCCCGAGGCCTTTTCCAACTCCGACAGTTCTTGGTGGTATCCTAAACGCATTGTCCTGAACCCAGTGAGCTGCACTGTATTTTGCAGATCATCTCGTGGTTAGCAAACAGCTGACGAAGTTTAAAATAAGTCTGCTGCAGGTGGTTGTGGGAAACTTGACATACTTCAGGGATGACATCACAGCGCCACATACCTTTTCTTTTCACTTTACATGGGAACTTTCATCTCATGAGAGACACGAGTCTGCTACTCCTAACCACAATTAGCAGATATCTGTCTGTGTTGAAGAGGCAGGATTATAAGGTAGAAGATGAATGGGTGCTGTTTCTTTCAGCCAGTCAGAGCTGTTTCAGAGACGACCTTGATAATATCTGGATGATTTAAGCGTCCAGATGTTTACTCCCGCAAGGTTAAAGTTCTTGGCAAAACAGTGGTGATTTCAGTACTTACAGACAGATATCTCGAGGAAGGGCCCTTATGTTTTTACATATCCTATTCTATCATTGCAAAGCTGGGACCTCATTTACAAAACTTTTGCAGAAATATAATTACATATATGAATGGGGGAAAAAAACAGAATTAGTTTATGCAACACATCAAGGGCAAAAGATAAATAGTGTGTACAACCCCCATTTACACGTTGATATACAGGCTTATCTATGGTGAATCAGGCTTACACTATTTGCATTTTTACACAAACCTTGGAACAAGACACCAATTAGCCTTGGCATTTAGTCTGTTAATTTACCTATGGCTAATGAATGCTTTATATGGTGATACTTATTCAGATAAGTATTACTACTGTAAAATACAGCGCTTGAATGGTAAAAAAAAAAATGTGTTCTTGGCTGTCATAGAATAAGTCAGATTCAAACTACTGGCAAAAATTCATGTTTCTATTTTGGATTCTTTGGGCAGCTGGACATTCAAAAAAAAATTTGATTTGAAGCTGTGCTGTGGAAACCCACCATGGCAGACAACAGGGGATGACCAATGCTGTCGGATGTAATAGAGCAAACTGTGACACACTGCTGCTTGAGACAAACCTGCCTTTAATGATTCGTTAGAAAGAGTTTAATGCATTTCTCCTGTCCATTTACTGTACCCAGCATTTAGTACTGGCTCTGTGGTGTAACATGACATCTGGTCCTAGCAGCATTCTGTGGACCGCCGGACGTGAAAAAGAAGTACCACCATCTTCTTCCATTTTGGGGTTTTGGTCCCATTTCTGGACAAAACAGAGGAGCTGACCAGTTGTAGGATCCACATAAATCTGAGCCATTTTTTAAAATATGTATTAATATAAGATTTAGAAGATATAGGTTATATAGCGATACATTAGAAAGAAATATGCATGTAAAAACAGGATCTCAGCTATTCAGACGTGTCTTGGGCGCATCAAGAGTTTACAATGTACAAAGCAAGAAGTTGTTTTCCAGGGCAGGAGTAAATGGGTGAGTTTCTCTGTTTGCCAAAAAAAAGCAGAATTTCTTTGTTTTCTGTACTTATTTGCTCACCTCTCTGTCGCTCTGTTGGGAGTTTTAGAAGTCATTATTCATCATGCTGCCAATGGCGTAACTGACCAAAAGACTTTTCACTTCAGCTCACAACCGAGGCCTCCGCTGGGCTTTGAAGGCTGTTTACCGCTGCGCGACGCCTCAGACGCCTGTCCCACGTCCGCAAGACAAATGAAAAGGTGGGGTTCCGAATTAGAACCGGGGCAGTTAAAGAGGTTAGCGTGTCGGCGAGGATAACGGCTGGGAGAGCCGTTTCGGCCCCCGCCGTCGCCATCTGGAACGTGTTTTCTCGGGGAAACTGGTGAGTGTCCACCAGTCCCCAGGACCAAACACATACGTGTGGGAAATGTGTGAGCAACAGCTGGCGGAGCCCTCTTGCTCTTTGCTCGGCCGCGTCTGCAGAATAACGAGCAGAGATGCGTGTGCATGAGCCGTGCTCCAAATGCGATCTGAATGTGTCTCCGAGTCTCTGCGGGCCCGCTTGGGTAAACGCTGTGCATAAATGATGCCAGTTGTGACTGGGATCTCAGAAAAAAACAACCCATGCATAAAAGGGAGGAGTAAGGGCAAGTCAAAGCAGCTCCTCTGTGATACAAAGGCAACGTGAGGAAATGCACATGCAAGCGTGTTTTATCTACCACATCTAAATTTTTCTTTATCTATCTATCTTTATCTAATGTTTCTTGAGGTGAGCAAGCAGTTTTTCCCAAGTATCTCGTTTCAACCTTGTCACATGGGGAGATAGACGATAGAAGACTAACCCCAAATACACCAGGCAGTGGCAGGGCTCTTCTGAGTAGCAATGGTTTTACATTCTATTAACAGGCAACGGTGTGTTAAAGGATCTGAACACAAAACAGATCCAGGAGCAATACTTACTCTATGGTTTGGTTCTTCTCAAATCCTCCTCAGTTGACCCTCAAATAATCCCTCTTCCTCTGGATGATGCAGGACATGTTTGAAAGTATGACTATAACTGGGTATGGCATGCAGAGAAGGATGCCTCCTACTTCAATATGTCCCAGGGGTGCTGTCTTTCAAAAAAAACACACACGTTGGTCCCAGACTTATCCTGGAGAGAGGTCAATTCCTATTTACACTGAGGAGTAGAGGCCTACCGGACTTAACCAAACAGGAAATGAAGCAGTGAGAAGATTACTTAACAAGTACTGTAACTAAAAGTAAATAGGAATACATATTAAAGAAATGACAAATAAGTTTACCCAAGAAGGCACCAGGGACCAGCTTCCAACCCACTGTGAATATGAATCAGCCTCCCAGAAAACTTAAAGTAATGGGGCTTTTCGTTCAAAAATGTTCAAAAATATTGTGTGTGCCTTGATCATCACACTGTACTAATAAATTAATTCATGAATGTTAGTAGATCTCTGAACACATTAAACGAATTAAGGGCATATCCACTAATTTCTCCAGCTTTCACTAAAGGGCTCTAATTATACAAATAAGTTGTGTGGTTGTTTGGTAAACATATACCGGGGTGTACATTTTTCATGTCGAGATGTTTTTCCTGTCAAAGACAACAGGAAGGTATGGTAGAGGGCATGTCTCTGTATGTTTCTTCACTTGAACCGCCTTCTGTTCTCCAGATGTCGCTGGTGAATCTGTTCCAAAAGAGAGGCAGATTAGACACAAGACCCTCTCGTTATGTTCCCTTTTTTGCCAAAAGAAGCCAATGACACGCGAGAAAAGAACAGCATGTTGATTGTCTGTAAGTTCTCTGGAAGACTGCACCAGGATCACTTGCAAAGTGAACTGTGTTAAAGTGCCCTATAACACTAGCCTGGGTAAACATTCTGTTCACTGCTCTACTTTTTTTTTTTAGTAAAATGCAACATGTGTTTTGGGTATTTAAAACCAAAATAAATGTGGAAATACTGTTTCTTTTTTGCACAATGGAATGTGCTAGAATTAAAGACCCATGCTTCCTCAGAAAAAAAAAGAGGGAGAGAATTCCTAATAAACTCAGTTATTGAAAAGCCGAGCTCATAGCACGTCTCCGCCGTCTTGGGGGCCAACAGACTTGCTCAGGCTAGGCACACAATGGGGAGCCTTTTCTCAGAGGTGTTTTTTGGTTGAAATTTCCTCATAACGAGAGAACACAAAAACAACTCCCCCGGGGATGCGGAGCTGGAGAGCAGAAGCTTTAAAAACACAGACGAGGCCCGCAATTAATCTCGAGGGCAGGTTCGGATCGAGCTTTTGTTACCGCCATAGGGGTGTCTGAGCCTCCGCTGAAAACCCAGGCGTTGAGGGGGTATTCACTGATTTACACGAGTAGCTCCAGGAATTGAATTCCCCCCCCCAGCTTTCATCCGTCCTACAAGGCTGCTTCTCGAGGAAGCAGGTGTTGTGCATGTGGAGGAGGAGGTTCGTTTTTGTCTCGGGCAGGGGAAAGAATGTGAGCCCAAATTTCAAACCAACAGACATGTCGCTTTGGCTGTAAAAAGAAAAAAAAAAAAAAGACATAACGGCTCTGGGCTTCAATGTACTCTCTTGGCCAATCTGTCCAAGGCTGAGGTTAACTCATAAAAAGCAGAAACAACAATTTGGCTGTTGATGTCTCGCATCGAATGTGTGGAATTTATCAAATGGTATGCTAATGAGAGATACTGCAGGCCATTTATGAGCTGATTTGTAGTCACAATGGTATAACACAGGAACTGGGCGAAGTTGCACACATCTTGGGAAACAGGACAAAACAGGCACCTGGTTGGTGCTCAACACCAAAAATCATCGACTGAGTCAGTCAAGTTAAAAGCCAAAGGGTACTGAAATCAGGAACAAATGAACTCAGCTGGGTATACTCTCTAAAGCACATCAAATCCTTCCTTATGATCAGGTGAGTGGAGTGGAACTATGCAACCATTTCCCTTCTATGCACTTGATGACACCATGTGAAGGAGCATGTAGATGGGGAAAAAGAACTGGTTTTTTGCCTCACTTCAGTACCACTGTCACGTAATTTCACATTGAGTGCCGTTCATACCACTTTGCAACAATCACCCCTGTCACTGAAAAGTACTTATAAACTGAACTTGTTTTAGCTTTTTTTTTCAGCCCATTATAGCAGACTCAGCAACACGTGGCCTGACACGGATCTGGGCACAAACTGAAATTCAGCCTCGGCTTACCAAAACTGGCCAAATACTAAATAAAATCCAGATATTTGGCCAGACCTTAAACTGAATCCTGGAATCTGTGGATCCATAAAGTTTGTCATGCATATTATTCACAAAATGAATAATAATGAAAAAAAATTACCACTGAGCTCTCCATGACAGGAACCTGAGAGAGGAAGAGCTCGCATGTGGCAGGCCTCATACTGGGCAATAATAAGGAGAGGATGCAGAGAGGTTGGCGGACAGTCGCTAACAAATCATCACAGGGTTTCATTACTGTGACGGAAGCACCCAACGGGGCATCTGAAGGCTGACGTCATTGCTACACAGACACACACACACACACACACACACACACACACACAGTACATATAACATTCAGTTCCTATGGTAACAAAGATGTTGGCCAAAACTTGAAAACCCTATATGTCTGCAATTCAGTTGAGCATATGATAATGATATAAATCTGCAGGTCTGCAGTATATTGTGAATCAAAATACATTTTTACAAAATTGTGTAATAAACAATTCAGCTGAATGTAAGCCTTTATGTAAAGAATAAATGCCATTACAACTTTCGATATTTGATACAACCATCTTCTATTCAAAGGGAAAGCAAAGTAAATTAACTTCAGCATGTGTAAAGACATGGACATACATAGAGTACGCCAAGACTGTGCGTGCTTGTATATGTGGAATTTGATAATAATGAAGTTAATACATTAATAAATTAAATCCATGTCAAATAAAGCAATGTGCCTATAACTGTATGGTCTACAAACCTATGTTTTCTGGAAATGTAAATGTTTAATTCAAACACTAATTCGCGGAATGACAGCGTGACCGTCATGGAAGGGGGATGACACATTTTGCAGATTCCTGCTCAAAAAATGTGGAGGGCATTCATATGCAATCATTCCCACTTCTGGGGCTATTTTTATTGTGCCCCCGTAGAGCTAATTCGCTGCCTCTGCAGGTCTCTAACTTTAGGGACTCTAATTAATTCACTGCAAATACTCAGTAAAAATGGAATTTAAGTTTTTTGTCTGCCCATAATTGGTCATTAAACTATTGCAAGCTTTGCTTGATCACCTGCTTAATTCTTGGTGCATGTTGTGAAGTCAGTGACCTCACAGTGTGCATCTTAATTATGACTGCAAAAGTGACTGGTGCTGGTAAAGAGTGTTACAATGGAAGCCAAAAAGAGGTGGTAAAGCCATTAGATCGTGTTTGCAGAAAACTTCTAAAAACATCCGTGCCGGTGTTATAAGACAATGAACAGTCTTTGCTGTTTGAAATCGTATTCATGTCTTGCTTCGATTGTTTTTATTATTAGCGCTCTGCGTTTATGATTGAAGGGAAATTTCATAGTTTGCTTCTCAGGAAAATTTCCTCATGAAACAAACACACTGTTAAATATCACAAAAGTTTACGAGGGGCCACAAATTAAAGCTAACGAGCTGGGTCTAGTCCAATTGCTTGGACTAGATCCAAGCAGCTCTTCTACAGTGCCAGTCGGCCCCACTACAGCACGCTCACGGTGATGAGGGGAGTTTGTCTCAGGTCTTCTCAGGTAAATGGAAAGAAAGCAGGGAACAGAAAATGGCTTTCATTGCATTTGGTAGCACGGGGGCGGGGGGGGGGGGGGGGGGGATACAAGGGACAGGTGATGTATATGACGCCAGTGGCCGTTTTCTAATACAGTATCTTTATGAGACACGACGCCTCTGGGCTTGTGAAATTACTTCTGCACTGCCCCCCCCCATTGTTTTCCTATGCAGGCCACTGTCGTCACACAATAGGGGAGCCTGGCTACTGGGAGAGACCTGTATGTTTTGATGGAGAGGCACTTTTTCACTTAATGCCCTGAAGGTATTGGGAAATTTTCACAACGCAGCACCGACCAATTAAATAACCCAAAACAAGAATGATTAAAAATAAAAATGCCACAAAGCGTATTTGTCCCCTCGGATTGAGTGCGGAAGGGCACAGAGCCATTTTCATAATTGATAAATGTGCCTTTGCACAGCAATTTCAATAATAGTGCCACTAATGGAACAATAATGGATACTGCCTACAGGTATTGTTTCATAGTTACGTTCACATTCGCAACCAAAAAATTCACTGACTTTTTATTTAGCAACAAAACACAAAACAATTGTAAATGCAAATGTGCTCTGTTTAGATCAACAGCCTTGCCATTTAGATAAAAGAACAACATTTGCAATGTGAAGAAACACTATATTTAGCTTCCATTAATTAATTGTTGACTCATGCTTAAATATTGACTTATTTAAACATTATTGGAGCTTCGGAACAAAGATTTGGGAGAAGAGATTCCAGACAACTCCTCATCAAATACCTTAAACCTGGAAACACCTGTTTTCTGAGCTATTTAAATCCCACATACTTGTTCTCTATCCAATCCCAGTTTTCAGCACTCCTCCTCCTCCTGTATGCGCTCTTCGTTCTTTGTCTCTCCTGTGCCATGATGTTGATGATTTCCACGGGTAGGTCAACAATCTGGTCAAAATGGCTGGGTCCGATCCTCTATAATTCTCCTCTTTCTCACAAATATTCACTCTAAAACACACCTGTAATACATTGTCTTTCCTAAAGCAGGCACTATATACTCCTAATAAATTAAGTAAAAAAATTGCTTTACAATATTAATAGCTGTTTGCTGAGCATGCATAAGTCATTTATGAGAGGTTAGCAGGGCCCTCTTCAGAACAGGCACTATAAAACAATTAATTCATGTGAATTACACTGATAAATGTTAATGAAGTTTTATTAATGATTAATCAGTGTTTAACTAAAGGGACATTAATAAAATTGTTAAAGTGCATCCACCTGGTGTACCTTGCGCTCAGTATTGAGGCCCTGTGGTCTCCCTGCCACTCTTTCATGTTTGAAGATTCCACCCTATCATAGCATAGACTAATACAGGCAAGCCTTTTCAAAGGCTTCACAAGCCTTTCGTACAGTTTCTTTATGCGGCAGTATATTTTATCAACCATTTCGGGTGGATCTTCTCCTCTTCATCCCTCAGTACTACAGTAGACTTCTCTCAAATTTTCAGTTCCCTATTAATGACGGTCCTCTTGACCACAAATGCATCCAACCAGACATGCAGACTTTGTCTTTTGTAGCACAACAATACGACTGGCTAAAGTCAGTGAGTCTGATTGGTAGTACACAGTAGCTCCACCCATTCAGGATCCTGCCAATGAGGCCTTACTGCCTTATCACTGGTTTAAACTATGGGACCGTTCCTTCTAAAGATGAGAGATCCAGGCTTAATGCACACAGACAGTGAGGGAGGCTGAGCCTGCCCTTTCCCTTCTGTGGTGCACATAAACCCGATCAATCACAGGGCGGACTTCCAGAGGGCATAAGGAGTAGGCATGAAGGCTCAGGTTTACACCTTATCGCCCCTTTCCTCATTGAGCAAGGCCAGACTGCTTCTCTTTTAATTTTTTCCAGCCCCCCCCCCCCCCCCCCCCCCCCCCAACCCCCCACCCCACACACAATCTCCAAACGCCTGGCCGGCCCCAGGCTTCCAAGGACCGGCGAGATATGACCAAGGGAACGTGAGCTGCCCGCTAACCTGTGGCCACGGGGCTCAGAGCGATAATTGTTTCACGTCACCCGAGAAAAATGATTTGAATGCCATTGTAAAAAGGTAGCGTTTCTCTGCCTTATCGCAACTGACAGGTGCATCAGAGGAGAAAAGCAAAGAGCAAGGAAGAAAGGGCCGGCTGATGAGCACACGCCCCCCGTGGGCAGACTCGCTCTGGAAGAGCTTCCATCAGGAGAAATGGAGATTAAACCGGCAGCCCCCCAGGAGCACATGTTTCCAAGGCTCAGGTGCACTGTCTGCGCAGCACTGCTGTACTCCTGGAAGAGCAGGCGTTTCATTTGATCTTGACCCTCTTCCTCTCCAAGCCGAAGGCCCCTTTCAGGCATTGTGACATCACAGCGCTTTACGATTTATCCAGATGCAGCTGAAACACACTCAAAGCAATAAGAGGACGTGAAATCGGGTCACGCGTTACCCAGGGTCCCTGTGGGTCTTCCCTGCCAGTCTTTCATGTCTGAAGATTCCACCATATCCCCAGCGTAGATTAATACAGCCAAGCCTTTTCAAAGGGTTTGCAAGGAACCTTTACACTTACGGGAGAGGTGAAAGGTCACAGGGTGAGAGAATCGCTTTGTGTTTCAAAGAGCCCGTTGCCCTTTATCTGCCAGAAGTTACAGGCCACTTTCATATTTGACCACAGGCAGAGGTCAGAGGTCATGATCAAAGTCGACTTTGGACACAGTGTGCATGGATTTGAATGAATGCTCAATGGTGAACTTGATGATCTCCTCCCTCTGAGCAGTTGCGTTTGACCTTATAGAGTCTTTTCCGCCCTCAAAGAAAAAAAAAAAAGACTCGTAAACCCTTTCTCATATTCTGATTTAAGGGACAGGCAAATCATTGAAGATTTTGTGAGCCATTTCTGGATGTTAAAGTTGGGGAATTTCAAAGAACAACAGCCCAAGGCAAAAGTACACTCCTGAATGCAGAAACCCGCGCTCAGAGAGCATGAAAGAAAGGTTCAGATCATTTCGTTTTCTTTCTGACAAGTTCCCTAGCTGATTTAAGCTGTCATGGTGAAGCTCATCTTGAGTGACAATGTTGAAGTTGTTCATCTGAGGGAGCACACAAATCCACACTGAAGCATTATAAAGATGATGGATGAACAGGTGCCATTCGGTAATACAAAAGGTGTTTCTCTGTCGCCTCCCCCCATTTTCAAAACAACAATCGGAGAATAACCAGATCTTCCCTCAAATGATGGCAGATGCAGATGCAGTGTTTAGAGGTTCCACCTTAGCCTTCTAACACAAAGAGTGGAATGAAGCCGAGCTATTTGCATCTGCTAAGGCAGACTGTTGGCATATGGGTGGAAGATGATCAATTACTACTCCTTTTGAAACCAGCTGAGAATGAGGTCATTCCATAGACCTCTTGCTCTTTTCACACACACACACACACTCACACACTCAGACGTGCCATGAGGTGTTTACAGTCACTTGCCTCTAATTCAGCTGCGGGCTCATCATAAAATCTCAAGAAACATGGACTTTTCCTCTAAGGCCTTTTTGCTATCTGCCACACCTGTGCTGTGCTGAATTTCCAACCACCTGGTTTTGAACTTACAAACTTATAAATAATTCTGCTGCTACCCACTAGCTGGAATGCTTTTCTGTGAAAAAAAGCAACAAGGGTATCATGACATACTTTAGGTTTATGTCGAATGGACGGTCAATGAATTGCAGTTAATAGCTGCCATTAATCTGCAGAGCAAGTGAACTCTTCTTCCTGCTTCCTCCTGAGTCATTACTATGCTCTCTAACTGCTCAACATGAAATTACAGGGCCCTTCTCTCTCTTCCCTCCATTCTCTCCTCAGCTCCTAGGAGGGCACAGACCTAATGCTACAAAGCCTGGATATTGAGCGTAGATGCAAACATACATGACAAGGGTTAGGTATTTAATCTCCCTGTTATCATTTAATCTTCTGAGAGTAATGCCAGGTAATGCTGCCTACCGCAAAAATGAATAGTAATAATTCTAAAATCATCAACTGGCTCTTTCCTTGGGCTCCGCCCAGCATGTTTACTGTTTATTTGTGTTGACGGCAGCATGACAGACAGGGCCCGGATTCTCTCACTCAGTTTTTATAAAACACACTCTTGATTCTGCCAGATACACAGAATGTGTTGATAGGGTAAAGCAGCAACTATGAGTCAAGATGCAGTTTGTTGCAGACTGAGAAATTCAGCACTGAGAATTTAGCACAGGAGCCTGAAGACATGGAGTTTGTATGGTACCTGTAGGAATAAAAATAAGTGTCTTTTAGACAACAGAAATACCTACTGTATCCATATGATTTTGTTTAAGCAATTTAGTTGCATCATTTGTATGCCTCTGTAGAGGAAATAATACAACATGTTTTAATAGAAGCCTTTCTGGAAGATCTTTTTCCAGCTTGGCATAATAGCTCCAGTGTAACCTAACTAAATGCTAACAGGTGTCAGATATCCCGGTGACACCAGGCCAGCAGGTGAAACATGAAAAAGACATAGTTTGAAAAACAGGATTATGAGGGGAACTCCAGTGGTTTACAGGGCCGGCTCTACAAGGGGGTCTGATTGGGCCAGGCCCAGCTAAACTTTTACCTGGCACACCAAGCGTTTCAGCTGATGGCAACGATTTTTCTGACTGACTGTGCCTCTTAACAGCAATATGGCCCTTACAGCATGCCAGCTGGCACCTGCTATTTAAAGGACTTGGATCTGGCCCTGGTGGTTTACCATGTTACACCTTTTTTTTTGCAGCTTGGAGAGAGCGAGCATTTCACTTGTGACGTGATGTAGTGAACTACAGGCTTACTGAGGGAGAAATATAATTAGGAGAAATATTTCCATTAAATACCAATCTAATCCAAATTAAATATCTTCATTGTTTCAATATATACCTGTACCAAATTCTGTACATATGTATTTCTTATCAACTTACGAACATTATCGTAACATAAACTCTTTAGCCAAAAATCAGATCACGAATGGCATAATTCGCAACATGTAATATGCATAATATCCACGCCCTGAATAAAAACGTAAATAAGATATAAGGAATGCATTTGATTAAGAGGGCTATGGACAGTGATTATTTGGTTAGATATGAAAGGAAACAAATGACTCACAAAAGCCTCCCTCAGTACAATGTACTTTGAAGTATTTTATAGTAACTTTCTTTGAAGTGCATTCCCAGGACATCAATTCAGCATGAGAACGGGTGAAACTGAAAATACAATAAAATCATCATTTCACCGATGCAGTGCATTGAGCACTGGAAAAGTTGGATGTCTTACAGCACACATATAAAAGCGAAGCCAGGCTTGCTGAGGCAATTAAATGGTTGTACTGTGCACCCATTCATTATCCAGTTATGCTCACAAAACAGCCTTCTGCAATGTCATCCGCACTAAATTGACTTGTGATTTTTATTGTCTCTTGATGGCTCCCCTAAAAGCTGGTAGTGGATAAATTAATTTGGCTTGTCTGCGGTCATTTCTAATTAGATAAACCATATCCTAATTATTTGTGCTGAAAAGAAGGCAGAGCTCAAGATCTGGAAGATGTGATGAGGCCGTCATTGATCGAAAAGGCGACTTCCTTATTATTGGTAAGATGGACCTTCCGCTTAATGCATGATAACTGATGGTCTGCACTGAGCTACACTCAAATAGGATCAAAGCGTCACTTCTCTCTGTTTCTTTACCTGAGGGACCCATAACTCTACAAAGAGACTCATGCTCTGAGTTTAGGACAATGTTGGTTGTTCTGGGATTAAAAACATTTAAATTAAACTTTAATTATATTTAAATGGTTCGCAAATTTCTCAGTTGAAAAACAACACCTTGCATATACTCAGCAAATGTAACGGAAACAATGCCGTGTGGCTAGCTGGTCATCTCCTTGTCTGTCCCTGTGTGTCAAATCCAGCCACAGGGGGTTCCAGCCACAACAACTGTGGTGTTTTCCACTGTCTAGGAGGCCTGCTTGGTGAGGTCACAATGTTGGCTAAATGCCGCACGCGTGTTCCACCCTCAGCGCGTGGGAACTCCTGAGAACTCCTAAGCGGTATTCAGACTGCAGTCTACTCTCTGCACTTCAGGCTGTGAGTTTTATAGGCCAAAGTCATGGAGGAGCGCGCGTGGTTGCTCTCCCGCTGTGTAACCGCAGGGGAGACAGACCACTCACACATCCACACTTCCTGTCGCTGGCGGTGGGACCCCGCCTCGCTCCCGCATCAGCTCAGACTCGAATAACTCATCACAAGCTCCACGGGGTAATAACCGCGGCCTCTTTTAAATATGGAGGACCCGCGTTCCCTGAGACCCCCCCTTCCCAGACGAGCCGGGCAGCTGAGATGGAGGGACGCGCAGCAATTAGTCACAGGCTGGGTCCCAGTCACCGCCGCACTAATTGATTACTGCTTTATTGCTGGTTTTACATTCCCAGTCTTTGATATCCCCCAGCAGCATCACAAAGCGCTTCCTGTATAGACTGCAGCTGCGAAGAGCAGGGAGTGGAACAGCTGTCGTCAGCTGAGCGGCTACTGTTATTCTCCCTGTGCCTTTCGGTTTTGGAGCGAGGTCAGGATCTGCAGAGGTAGTTAGAGGGAAAAAAACAATAGTCCTCCTTCTGCTCTTTGGTTTTGCTATCTTGTTTCGGTAGCTGCGGTTTTCAGCGTCCTCAAAGGATGGACAGGCCTGCAGCAACAGAATGCACGCCTGGTTCTGGTTTCATCGCCTGGCGGTACGGCAGGTTGGTTGTTAGCGCCCGCCGCATGACGAATTACTCTCAGCGTGTAGCTTCTTTAGCATTTGCAGGTGACCGTAGCAGGTTTAAATTTGGAAAAAAAAATGATTGAATCGTTTTGCTCCTTTTACTTTTTTGCCATCTCTCCTCTGCGCCAGTGGGAGATTTTTTTTTATCTGATTGGGAATTTCTGCACCAGAGAAATATTTGAAGATGAAAAACATGTAAGGTCTGCCTTCAATTCGTGTGAGAATTGGTATTTTTGATGCATCACTTGTAGGGCGGGTTCATTCTCAGAAATAAATACATTTCAGAGAACAGGCAAATTAAGACGTTCACAGAAAACAGGAATATTCAAGATGGTCCCATCATTTTTGAGAAAGACAAAATTCATCAAATAGATATGCCAGGAAACTAGAACATACACCAGCAAAGTAGGCATATGCCTGCAAACCAACACATATGCCAGTTAAACAGGTACCTCTGCCAATTAAAACAATACCTATGCCAAATGAATGAGTAAAAATGGCAACAAATGCATTCACACATCAGACCAATACATATGATGAGCAATTAAAATACATATGCCAAGCAAATCAACGCATATGCCAGTAAACCAACAAATACTCCAACAAATAAATACATACAGAGGTCAAACTACTACATGACAGGAACCATTATATAACTGAAAATAAATCCCTCTGTTAATATAATGCTCAATCCTTGTCAAATTAACATATACCTAAAGCCAAACAAATACATACTGTTTATACATTAAATGGGTCATTTCCAGCTAAACAACACCCCATACTGGAGACCTGCATGTTCATTAATGGACTGCAATGCAGACAGAAACCTGATAAGTAATTAGATCAGGTCTGTATTGGAGACTCTCAGTAATATGTTAAATTTTGCTGTATCCAAATACAAAGAATTCTCTTTAAGAACCAAGCCCTGTACATCTATTAGTTTACATATAATTATAACCTGAATAAACACAAGAAGCTGCAGATCATTTTCCCAAATTTTATTTAAATGAAAATTTTATTAAAACAGTTTGCATAATATACACATTCACCTTCAATTAAATGATGTATCTAATAGAAAAGTTCAATTTCAAATGTGGTTGCACTTCTTGAATTTTGACTGCACAAGAGTCCCCTTCTGTGTGATCTCCCCTTTCACCAGCTGTGGGAATCTCATTTGAAAAGTTGCTGCAGGACAAGAATCGGCCCAGTCCTGCTTTTTTAAACACAGAGGAGCAATATGTAATAGAATCTGACATCATGAAATGGTGAGCCGAACTGAGAATAGGCCCACCGGTCGCGGGTGCCTCGCTCTTGGGCGATAGAGGCCAGAGGCATAGTGCCTGTACCAGGTTTCAGTGTGCTGAGGCAGGTCCTCTCCCTCAGACAGCAGCCTGGCTACTTCCGGGGGGAGCGGAGTCTGAGGCCCATGCGCACCAGAGGCCCGCAGCTGAACGCCGCATCGGCCTGTCAAACGCCTGGCTCCCGTCCACACTGTGCCAGAGCCACGGGCATGATGGGAATTCATCCCGGCACCACTTGGGCTGTCACAGACGCTCTTCCCAACGAGAGCCTTTCAGCGCCATAATCATTACAAACGTTTCTTTTTTTTTTTTTAAACAGTCTCGTCACTCCTGTGATTACAGCAATCAAGCCCAGGTACTCATTGCGGCCTATGCTGCAGTTAACAGCAAGCCCACCTGTTTTAAACCAGCGTTTTGGGAGTTCGGCATTCAGTATTTTGGGTGAAATTTTAAAAATCTCAGAAAAAGGCTGGTTTTGTGTGGTAGTGTCCTTTAGAGACCATGGGTATCATAAACGTTATGAATGCATAATGCGTATAAATATATGTGCGTACTTGGAGTCTATTTTGCAGTGCTGAGGGAGAAATACATTTTGGAATGAATTAAAATTTAAACTGAATATACTGAGCCTATTTAAGATGACAGTTACTTTATGTGCAGTGTGTGTGTGTGTGTGTGTGTATGTGAGACTGATTGTTCATTATTTTTCCCTGTGGCATTACCTAATTTGAAACAAAGATGGAGCATTCCCATGCTGAACGGCGCTGGCGAATGACAGAACAGGAACAGTTGTCTGTTATCGATGGCTACGAACCTGACCCTTTTTACAGAGACGGCTCATATTTCTGTTTCTTATTTCTGGTTTCAGCAGTTGAGAGAGGCAGACCGCTCAGCAGAACTCCTGTCCTAAAACAGCATGCTGCACTGCCAAGAGGCGGCTGATGTCATCAGCCTGCTCCATGGGTGGAACCTCAACAGGATTTTTTTTTTTTCCTTCTCATTCCCACCATTTTTTCTTGAGCATCCATTTGTTCAAACGTGTGAGCAAATCGCAGGCAAAAATGTGAGTTCAAGTTGATGATAGTGCGGTCAGGTACTTCAAGGAATATGTCTGAAAGCATGACTGTAATGTACAAAAAAATGTGGTTGTGCATACGTGTGTAGCATACGTTCAGATAGAGATTGGAAGGAGGCAACTGCGGGCTTGAAAGTAAATACATACATATATTTTTGGCGTTTGTTTCATCCGAGGTCTTAATTAGAGAGCATGATCAATTATCACACTAAATTAATGCAGGTGGCCATTTGCTAGTTGTTCCATACATTTCACCTAACGCACTTGTTCACCTGCATTAATGTAACACAAAAACATTTGTTTCACCCAAGACTTATTTTTAGTTTGACATTAACTTATATGGAACAAGCCACCTATGAGCTGTGGAATCTCAGACAAAAAGCAGGGCTTCTTTTGTTAGAATTACTGGCGCAGTCCAAATTGAGGTCTCGTGATGAGGTGAAGCTCTCGAGTAAAGGACACACTTACTGCCCATTAGAGTGAATACACAGGACAAGGGAAAGAGGACCTAATGGAGGCTGAGCCAATTTAACATGAAATTACACGAAGATGAGCTTTAATAGAAAAATCACTCAAACAAGAAAGATTAGGAGGGAAATACTGAACATTTAATAAAATTCACCTTCAGTGATTTATTGAACTTGAACTTTAAATTATATTCATTATACTTCAAAATTACACCTGGACTTTTTTTTTGCCACGCTATACCTTTCAGTATGAATCTGTAATTCCCTAAGTGAATATGTGAACAAAGTCAACAATGTACTATTCCACACTTTCAAGCCATAGGCAAATCCATTAAAGTCACAACTCACCTTGGAATGTTAAAGTCACAACTTGCAAAAGGTATATATTGGCATGGAGACAGATGAGACAATAATAATTTATCGTATACTTTGGTCAGACTTTATTTTAAAATCCTGTTAGAACAGTTTATAAATATGTTAGTACCTATTAATTAAACACAACTTTTTTAAAACCCTTAATAAACAGTAAATGGGTAGAGAGGTAAGACTTCCATTTTGGGCGTTCACCACTTTTGTAAGGAAGTGAGTAAATTGTATTTAAACGCAAATATCAGGGTTAGAAATCACATATCTGATCATATGAGAAATGGCTTTTTGAGATGGCAAAGCATTGATTTGAAATGTAGTGCACTATCTATTCATATTGTCATATGTATTGAAAGCATTTGGAAGCAGTTATGACATATAATAAGCAATTGTGTATCAAGTGCTTTCAAACAGTACAAACATGCCTACATAAAATGTGATGTATTCTTTAACCAATGCAGAGACAGAAACAAAGCTAAAACCTCATTCCTGTAACCCCTATTTTATAGTCCTCTTCTCTACAAATAGGTGCTATTCACCAGTTCTTTTAACCAGATTCATTCAGAAACATGCAAAACGGTTTTTGAACCATTCTTTATGAATTTATGCATTAGGTTCAGAAAAGATTAACTTCAGAGAGACACAAAACCAAATGACATGCAATTTCTTTTGGCAATCACCCCGAGATTAGCAGCATTTCATGTCTACAGATGTTATCAGCAAACAATTTCGTTTTTATGACAGTAAATTTGAGTAAAGGCTACATTTTAGAGCTAAATGATAGACAGTGAGTCATATTTCCATCCCAGTAACCCATCATTAATATCAAAAAAGGAACAAAAATAAGCATCAGATGTAGTTTTAGAGCAGTTAAGTGGTTTTCAATGACTCATATGTTTACTAGATCCTGGCTGCTGATATGGGATGACAGTGGTATATATTTATTTCTTTAAATGAACACAGACAGCACAGATTATGTGCTCCTACAACATTTTTGAGAAGACCCTTCCACTACAAAATATAGTCCTTGTAAATCCTGCCACCTACTATTTATCCTGAGGTACTCAATCTGGGTAGCTCATGTCTTATCATGTTTGGTTGTCATTAACATAACACCCAAAGAATAAACGAGTTGATCAATTAAGATGTGAAGATAGTCCAACCGCTACATCAAAGTGACTGGATGTTGCTAGGTCATTTCTTAGATAGCCACACAGGGTTTTTCTAATGCCGCTCTGCTAAAAGCTGACAAATATGTTTGCTATTTTGTCCTGTTCCTTCATTTTAATAAGATAAATCTCTTGGCATCTGAAAACCTCAGCACTCAGACAAAACAGAGAGGATTATGGGAGCATTTGTACTGTTTGCTTCAGATGAGAACCGTATGACTAACCTTTAGTGGCAATAGATGAAACGTCCACACGACACGTCCTGAATACCTGTCAAAAAATGAAACGAGTGAGTCATTTCAGGGTTCAGTGTTTCCAAACAGAAGAGGAGATTTGCATTTGAAATTACTGTTATGGCTAATCTTGAGGTGGCAAAAAAGCCAAAAGAGGCACACCATAACTGAAGAAGCTTACAGCTGCATTACAGCGTGAGTCTGAGTATGGCTTAACTGTAATTGTGCTCAAGGGAATTTGCAGATTTCATATTATGTAAAACTGTTGTAATCAATTACAGCAAATGACACTTAAAAGCATAAAGTAATAAAGCTCCCTTAGTTGCCTGTCCAATATTTCCAGAACCTTGGAACATTAACAAGTGCGTTTTGTAAGATGTCTAAATTAAAACCCCCTAAAAAGGTTTTTAGTTAGAGCACTGATTAATTGAGTGTTCCTTCATTTCCAAAAGGGAAGATAAAGTAAAGCGATGAGGCAAGTTATTGTACAGAGTATTTCAGATGAAAACCCTCTTTTTACTTTTTAAGTGTCTATAAGAGCTGACAAAGCTGAGTGCCACAGCTATTTCACTTGACCTATGTCATGATATTGGTTTTGGACACACACACACTGCTTTTGAAAATGTTACTGTACCACAAATGGCTTCATTTCACGCAAAATGGACTCACCTCTCAGGAGGCCAGTGGAACAGGTTGCTGATGATTCAATTGTTTGTGATTGTACGGGAAACTCAGATACAACGGCACAGCGTAAACTGCTCTGCCTCCGTCGCAAGCTGTTCATGCATTTGAGAAAAGTGTAGTAGCTTTGTTTCATGCAGTTGAATGTGTAAATGGAAAAAGATGACTGTCATCGACAGCACCTGTACTGAAGCCCAGTTCAGAGCGGTATCACACAGTGCCTGGGGAAGAAACGGCTCTGTCTGTTTCATGCTCCATTGATAATGGTGTTCCACAATCCATGGTCTTGAGATCACACTGCAACATCCTTTTTTACCCTACTGTTATATATTCTTTACTGTTTATATTCATTTTTATGTGTTCAATGACCTCGAATGACCGCAAATGCCTTCAAATGAGCAACCATCTACAAAAAGCTATATTCAAGAATGAGTCATAATTATTAGCATCAGAAAAGCAGTTTGAAATGCATGGAAATGTCCTTTTATGTGTAATTAAAGTGACAAACACACCAGAAATGGGGTCGTTTTGACTGGTGTTATCATACTTAAATGGTAATTGTCCAGAAAAACCTCAGGGTTTTGTGCGTTGTTTAACACCGAGCATCCACATTTCTGTAAGCTTGAGCATCACAGTATACAGAACTCTTATACATACATCACAATGCGTTTGAGTTAAATTACATTATTGCCATTTAGCAGACGCTTTTTTCCAGAGTGACTTACATAGGTTACAATTTTTACATGTCATCCATTTTTACAGTTACTGAAGCAATTCTGGGTTAACTACCTTGCCAAAGGGTACAGCAGCAGTGCTCCAGTGGAGAATAAAACCGGCAACCTTTTGGTTACAAGTCCAGTTCCTTACTGCTATGCTACACTGCCACCCCTCAGTGCTATAATTACACTTGTGATGTCATTCCTGATTCTCAAAGACTTGCCAGGGTGTTTCACAGTGGGATTTGCTTCTCTCGTACTGCAGTTGTCTCCGTGCATACCGATCAGCCATCTGCACTGTACCCAGTGACACCCTCCGGTTGAGATGGATGAGCTGTGCCCCGGGGCCACATGATCCTCGTTTTCCATTTGGGACTCCTGTCCGGGAAACCCAACGCATTGCATTTTCTATCACATACAAACACGTCAGTCCCTGGACTAGTTTCCCATCATGCAACTGGTTTGGTCAAGTAGGTCTTATACTTCCTTACTGTTTGTTTCTCAATGTTTTCACATTTGCTGAAGCTTTCCTATTTGTTGTACTACAGGTTCTGAGAAATATGTTGAGCATTTTGTAAACACTGCAAAATACAGATATTTCTCTCTCTCTCTCTCACACACACACACACACACACACACACACTCAATACTGTGCACAGAAAGGGGCATGAGGGAGATCACATGCCTATGGGCATTACAAAGGGTTGTTTTCATTTTCATCATTCTAGCAACCATTACACAGACTTTCAACATCTTTTAATGCGGAAGTCCACACTACCATATACTGGCAGCTATTGAAGTGCAAATATCCGTATAAAAAGTTCAATATGCACAGGGACATTAGTCATACAGGATTCACACATATATCCATTGCAGAAAACAATATGCTGCTGGTGAAGTGTTAAACCGTTTTTAAATGCCATAGCCACACATTTCACAAAGCTGAATATTAATGTTTTGTTTATCTGTTCAGAAGACAGGGAAAGAGTTGGTGATAAATATTCATCAAGAGGCACGGACCATGTGATCTATCTTCATTCCGTCATGCAGGGTTCCGGAACCTCCTGTCCATGCTCTGGCACGGGTTCAGCACTGGGTGATTGTTGGAGAGAGTTAAAAAGTGAGCGGGGGGGGGGGGTATGAATAAGGAATACGGCTCAAAGTCAGTTACCTTTCACTTAATAGTGATGCAGGCTCTGAGCCAGAATCTACCATCTGCAGGTACCTATCTGCCCTCGATCCCAAGGAAAAAGACTGTAATTATTTTGTGCAATGCATCTATATGGGGGTACCATCTCTGGCTGGGCTGTCAAATAGCATGGCAGCTTTGATACCACCTAATATCCAGAGCACTGGATGAACACTGAACCAATCTTATCTAGTAAATTCGGGCAGTTTACCTTCTGGGGAAAAGGATTCTTTATTTCACATAACTCTGTCCTCTGGGAAATTGAACTTTTCCCATTGCACCTCTTGTGACAGAGGGGACAAAGAAAAAAACATTTATTTTTAAAAAAGAGAAAAAAAAAAAAACCTCAAGCCCAAATCAGGAAGCTGAACACGCCCCACACTCCACAAATAAAAACAACAAACACTGCCCCACCCTTCAGCCACGGACCTGTATTTAACTTAGGTTAATTGAACAGGTCAAACTCGTTAGTCAATGGTTGGCTTCCTTCTCATACATTCCTCTCACACACACATTGGCAATTGTTCAACCTGTAATGAAGCTGAGGAAATAGAGGTCCATTGTTGGTAAACTTGTTTGGAACCTGAGGATCCCTAATAATTATGTATGCAAACAAACATTCCCACACTGAATTAGACAGATATGCAGACAAAAAATGTTCCTAACTATTTTAACAAATATTTTTGTCTAAAGATGAATAAAACTTATCCTTCACATGGCTGCTTAAAGATAACAGCTTTGCTGAACTGCATGTCTAGTCACTTTGGGCATGTTGTGTTCAGAGGTAGATTTAAATGAGAAAGACAAGAGAGTCATATTCAATCTATAACTACCCTGTCTCCACATGAACAACTTACATGTAGAGCGGTTCAAGAGGTACTTCAGCTCCGAATGATTTCGTTTTGGTTTCCTGCTTTCACAGACTGCCATAGTGTCTGAGATTAGAGATAAAGTTGATTCACAGAGTTAAGTGTGTTAGCCAAGAGTTGCCGAGATACAACACTCTGCCCGTAGAGAAGGATCTTAGCTCTGAAAACCTGTTTCTAATCCCTCTCTGCATGTTCACAGGGCATGTCAGATGAAAAATGGAAGGCACACACTGCTAATCATTAACAGTCGTAGCTTACAGCAGAGATGAGAGGAGCAATTTCAGGACTGGGGAGAGAAGTAGTTGAGTGCCTTTTGTGGAGTTTACAGACACAATATAGTGCTCAAAATGGAAATGACAGCGCAAGGAAAAAATGCCTGACTAGGATAGGATAGGAGCATGTGCAACTGATTTAGATCCTCCAGCATATTCACTCCTCCATACATTTATTTCTTTACCTCTGCTCTTCCATAAACCTCCGTTCTACCATTTTAAGAAATCTGTGTCCAGGAGGACGGTAGTAAAGAGAGAACGCTTTTGTTGCAAAAAATGCGTGCGATTAGTACTTTTGGTAACAATAAACGTTTGCTTCTTCTGCTTCTTAATTGAACAATCACTGCAGTAGGAGCTCTCTCAAGCAGTCAGAAACAAAAGATATGTAGTGAGTTACCTCATTCTAGCTTTTGCACTCTGTTTCAATGGCATTTCAACCAGATGGATCTTTTTCAAGGCAAACTATTCCTCTTGATCCTATTGTATAAATATTTGACTTAAGATATATAATGTACGACTGCGTTTCATTTCTCAAAGATGCATTGCTACCATTCTGTGAGTCCCTCCATGGAGCCACTGTCCAAATCTGTACTGTACAGCTGGATAGTGAAAAGAGAGTTATAAACCCAAAGGTGAGCAATAACACATCAACATTTCTCAGCATCCAGCCAATGCATATGAGCTCCTAACACCTCTGCGCCGTGCGGTTGGTGAGGCGCGGTCCTCGCGGGGCAAATTCAAAGCCTGTCCCCAGGACCGCGGCCGCAACAGATGGCTCTTCTCATGGCCCGCCTCGGCGGTCACTCGCCTCGCCAGGTGCCGGGCCCGTCCCCTGTTCTCGCCAGATCCTCCTCCGTAATTAACTAATAACCTTCATTTCTGCGCGGACTCTCACCCACCCCCCCCCCAGCACTTCTTCAGAGCATCTCTGAGGCTGCCCTCTCTCTCACATTCCCAGCTCCAACCTGAAACTCAGCTGGCTGCATTCATACAGCAGCTGGTATCTCTGAGGTGGGGATGAGAAGCTTTTTAGGTAGGTTAAAAAAAAAAAAGGAGAGGAAAAAGATTTCCTTCCTGACTTTGAGGATCGTCTATTCAAAGAGGTTTTTAGATGTCTTTTTTCCCTCTCAGCAGACCCTGACAGAACAAAAGAAGAAACATTTCTGAAAGTTCAATGGATTTGGAAGACATGCTATGAGGCAAAGATTTTGTGTTAATAACATACTATTTGTCAGTGCAATTGCAATTTAAATGCACATATGAAATATCACAGGTGGCTTTCAATAGGACTGACAAACTGGACATTTGGAAAGGTTTCTCTGTAAAATCTGGACAGACTTTTAGATTAGTTTTTTCTCTGCATGCAGCTAGCCAAGCAATCAAACTGTAATGTTTCCAGGACAAATATCACATATACTGGTGGTATGGGAAAAGTGAGGTTTTTCCATCCTTGATGAAATATAAACACTTAATTATATGCGAGAATTACAAATCAGAACATGGCATGGTCTACGCCTTGTATCTGACACAAGAGATTACAACAAAATAAAGAATTCACTTTGCTCCAGAAATGTGTACTTTATAAGTACGTTTCAAACAGCATAACTTCATTTTGAATAAACTAGCCTGTGCGATGCTTCTCAAAATGCATATGAAAATGAAAATATGACAGCGTGTGATCTCTACAAAATTTTAAAAAGTGAGACAAGGGAGTACATATACAGTATAAAATCAAAATAGTTACCTTTTTAAGATGGTAAATAACAGGTATAGCCATGCCTTATAATTAGTCTGACAACTAAGCCCATGAACTCACTAAACAGCTGTATTTCAGTATGAAATGCATTATTTTGCATCAAAGATTAACTACAAATATGCTATACCTTTCACATGCACAGATCCACAGCACGGGCTCTGTTCATGGTATTTTCCTGAAAATGTTTTTTTTATAAAATGAAATGACGCTTTGAGTCATGACTGAACTTGACACCACGTTGACCCTTATTTGAAAAAAATTGCTACATATTTGACAATCATGAGGGGTGGTTCACAAAAAAAAAAAAACATATACGCTTAATAAGCAGGTCGTGGGATTGCAAAATTTGGAACTCCTGCCATATAGAGCACCGGTTTTCAAACTGCAGTGCAAAAGATAAGCTGTGAGGATATGTTTGTTCAAAACATTATGCATTAATTGCTTTCTGAATACACTATATATTACTTTTTTTTTTTACAAGTATTACAAGAACTACTCATGTTCTCATGAAATAGATATAAATTGGAGCACACTATTTAAATACTTTGTGTGCAATATTAATGCAGTATAAGTTAAAACTATTCACTACATTCAGGATAGTAAGCAATATACAGCACTAACATTAGTTTTAGAATGACAGTATTTTACAGTAATAATCCCCCAAGTTGGGGTTCATAGAATATTTACTATATCTGCATAGGGGCTTTGAAATAAAAAAAAATTGGAGCCTCTGCCATTTTGTATGATTGTAAGAGAGAAAGAGACACTGCAAATACTAATATTCCCCAGAATCTGTCCTTTCCAGGCAGGGAACAAGCGGCATTCAAAATCAAACTCGGACCAAGTCCAGTACAATATTTTTGAACAATTACGTTTTTGGACTGAAAAAAGCTTAAAAAAATGCAGCAGTTATTCAGAGAAATGCTTCACGACATATGGGACAGATCTACTACATACCACCATATCACGTATCCCATTTCTAAACCAGCATTGCTGACAGACTACTTATGGCTGACGGGCCCCAAAATGTCCCCTTGTTTTTGGTTTAGATATGACAGCTCCCATTACTATCAGCCAGGACTATGGGAGGGAATCTATTACCGACACTGATCCTTGTACTTACATATAAGACCCCTAGCAGCAATGACCTGATGATCCACTGGGTAACTTCACACTTTTAAAGCTGGAAGTAGGCTCTCATATGAACACATAAAAATACCTTTTTCAACGGCTATGTCTCCCAGCTCTGTACCTAGACCTGTCTGCTAATTGGTCAGGCACAGTCGTGTTGAATGTAAAGTAGCATGATGGGAGGACGTATTTGTGTTCTATGGTTTTCAGATGAGCCGCAGGCCGGCCCCTGGGCCACCCCCTCTGTGGTAGAGTGGTCCAGCTGGTCCCTGTCATCAGCCAGGATGTACCGTCATGCTGCATCAACAGCACGCCAAAGGCCCGCTTAGATGGAGAGCTCTGATCAGCAGGGATTCAGAAAGGCTGAATTCCACAGCCTGCGCTGGGGTTAAGTCTCACACCTTTTTAATAGGTATTCAGTGTTGACGGGTGGGAATGAGGGATCAGCTGAAATTAGATCAAAGTGACGGATGCCAGGCTTCTGAGACACGGGAAATGTGTTGGATCTCTGGTCAAAAGAGGGTTGCTCTGTCCCAGGCAGGAAGCCCATCCTTCTCCCAGGCTCCTCACACACCTCTGAGGGACTCAGCCTTCACGCGAGCAGCACGGCCCGCCAGATGTTGCATTTTTAGGAAGACCCCGGGCAGCCCCTGCATGTGCTTTCTCTTCCCCCCGCCAGATTTACGGCCGCGGTTTCCCCCAATGACCGCCGCGGCTTCCTCCTCCGAATTCCTGCAGGATGCATCAGCGCGGACCACAGGGGACGGCGGGAGTCGGATCAAAACAGGTGGCACCCCTCAGCGGAGATCACGTGACCTCGCCCAAACACCCCGGCAACCAACACTTATCTCTGATCCGTCCTCCGAGAGGCATCTGCTTTTCAGATCAACGTAAATGAACTAGCCTGAAGGGACAGATTCTGTGTAAAATCACACGAGTCAAAAGATACACAGAGTCGAAGATACACTTCTCTCCTTTTCAGCAGAGAACAGTGTGGTGCACTTCTGATAGCATGTGCAGCACATGATAAACTCGCCCAAGCTGTTTTAGTATGAATAATGACAGAGCAGAATTGGGTCATGGACAGTTTTATTATTCCCTCCGCTTTTATTGCAGGAATCAGAGCTGAAAACTCCAGCACTTTGGGGGATAAACAGCTAAAAATAGAGAGAATTAAATAAAAACCCACACCGAGCGGAGCCTGTGATATATGCAATAACGCTACGTCAGTAACAACTCCTGTAATTTTTCTTTTTAATTTGTTTACCCATCTTTATTTTAACTGGTATTTTTATTTACTGGCTTGTATAGTGCAATACATTTTCTTTTTCACATTTTTCTGTGCCTGGTTAAGGCTTAAGGAGAGGATGACGGGGGATATATCTGCTGCAGATGGCCCCTTCAGCTGGGAGAGGTCAGGGCTGTTAATAGAGGCCAGGCCTCGGACTTCATAAGACCGAGCACTGGGAAGGTCGCGACCTTAATAACCCCGAGCTCCGATTGATGTGACATTGATGTGACCGGGGAATCCTCTGGGGAGTAGCATCCTCAATAACAGCCCCTGAGTCCAAGGAGCTGCCGGCTCACTCAGACTCCTGTTATTTACAAAGGACGGTGACTCTGCATACTGGGGCCAATTAACCCTTTGCACTGACAAAGGATGAAACAGCAAAAGGAGGGGTGGGGGGGGGGGGGGGGTTAAAGGTCCTGATAAAATGAAAAGCAGGGTAACATATATGGGGCTGTCAGTATTAACCATGATGGAAACTTGCAGATTCAGTCCTTAGTTGACGAAAAGTCAATGAAGAGGTCTGGGTCACAGATGGGTCATTCAGTACCAGGAACTTCACAGTCTGGTAGTTTTTCCAAGTCAATTTTCCATTAGAAACAAATTTAAACTCACAGCACCAGGTGGCTTGACTTTCTATCCACATAATGACTTCTATTAAACAATTAATAAATGAGTACAGAACATATAAAATGAGTATGTCAAAGTATCACAGTATCAAAAGCTGAGGTCCTTCATCGATGGTCTAGACTCTGATGCAGACTACCTGGATCCTCAGACTCACAGACAATACTCAGTGTCTCAGATAGCAAAAGGACAGCTTCAAACGACAAGGCAAAGACAGACACTGACACACTGCTTGTTCAGGGGAAATCGAACATGATGGAGGTGTAGGAGCTCTCTCTCCAGGCTTTGAGGTGAGATACTGGGGTAAGGCACCACACCATTAAGAAACCCTGGAGATTTACACTGTCCTAAATTTCTTTGCCTTGCCTGGGCCTCTCCCTGACCTCCCCGCTGAAAGGCCTCTTTCAAATCTGAAGCCTCCCAGCTGAGAGGAAACCGTGTTCTGTTACCGCTGTGTAATTTCCACAAGGATGGATTCTTTTAGATTCCTGCCCAATAATATCCCAACCTTGGCAGGGCTCTTTAAAAAGCATCCACCTGCACACAAACTTGATAAACCTGTCATTTTTACTACCGAGTCGCTGCCTGCCCATTAGATGTGTTGCCAATTTTAAATAATAATTCTCAAGCAGCACTAAAAGGATCCGCCAAAGTCACACAGATAAAAAAGGAAAGAGGAAGGGAGGAGAGAATATATTTCTCTCTTTTCCCCTCTGCTCATCTGGCAGCTCTAAGTATCCACATCACATCATTTTCAGCTCGGTACAAACCCTTGCGTTTACACTCGCTGTTAGGATTTTCGCTGAGTGCCAAAAAGACATCTGACACATTCATTATGCAGGGCCTTCCAGTGGGGCCAAGCGAATACCTAATTAGCAGCGTACCCAAATCCTCCAAGAATGCAACGATGACAGAGGACAGAACTCATGGGCAGTGTGAAGTACGTGCTCGCTACGGCGGTATTCAGAGGTCTCGCCCTGCGATTTCCAGGGGGTCACTTGTGCCACACTTGTGCAAGCATACCACCCTGAAAACACAAGGCCTGAAACTCTTTGGTCCTCCTAAATGACACTCCAGGAGCAAATCCCTGCAAAATAACCACGTGTGCTAGACTAACCAGTTGAGATCCTGAAGCGGAGTCTTCTCTATTCTCTTTCTACTCTGGGTCTCTAGCTGTTTCTGTTCATGTGTTAAAAAAAAAAAACAACCTCATACATTTTTCAGTGCAGTGGGTGAAAAATTGAACGTGGTCCAGAAATAGTTGTAAACAGGATGAGACAGCCTTCCTTTTTATTCTAAATTTGATATGTACAGGAAAAGCAGCCGTATACAGTTTTCAATACATCATGAAAAAGACTTATAAACCAATTGCACTGTGCTTACATTAGCCGTATGCTTTAAACACCGTGGTACAGCATCATAAAGGCCATGACAAACGAGAATAAAAATACACACTGATAACTTGTGCAGATTCCGTTTTCCTCTCACCATAAAAAAACAAAAAAACAAAACCAGCTTGATGTGAAACAAGATGGGCTGACACACGGGGGGGGGGGGGGGGGGGGGCATAAATAAACATTTCAAAAAAGGTTGCATGTTAAAAAACGAAACGTGCGCTACATGAGATAGATTCCCCTTGGCGTAAAAAACCCGCCAGCTCCTCCTCGTCCGGCACTGTGTCCGAGGCACTTGACTGTGTCCGGGGCCGCCGCCCAAAACACACGAAGCCCCGCGGAAATGGCGGGTTCCGCGCTGGCAGACGCGGCGGAACGTTCTCACATCCCTCAGACTCGCGTATTGTGACATCACAGCTGAGGCGGCGCAAAGTCCCCACTGCGCCACCTTCTTTGTGTTCCTGTAGCAGGTGTGAGGGAGCGTCCCTCACTGCAGTTCCCCTTAGCAAGGACAGCGGAGAGGATGAGTAACGGTTCGGGCCTGGAGCGCGAGAGAAGCGCCAGGCATGGAGCTCGAAGCCCGATGGCGCTTTTGCTGAGACCCTTCTGGAAAACCCAGAGTGAAACTTCACCCCTTTTGAATGAAATGTCAGTCAGGTCCCTCTTCCCTTTTTTGTGTGCTCACTCCTGCTCCCATTCGGTCATAATTTCACCCCCCCCCCCCCCCCCCCCGCCCCCCCAAAGAAAAAAAAATTCAGTCTGGGAGCATCACATTTCAGGACAAAAGCTCAACAAATGCAGATAAAACATGACTATCTTTCTCACACATTTCACTTGTTACAAAACAGTGGCAGTTGAAAGGAAATGTAACCATTTGACAAGACAGAGATTGTATCTGGGCTCAGGTGGTACAACACTGCTGTGGTAGTGTTAGGCTGTAGTGCAGGCGGCCTCTGGTTAACCAGCGCAATGAAAAATTCAGGGAGGAGTGCCGGTGTTTGACCGGGAGGCTGTAACCCGAGACGGTTATGTACAAAGCAGAGGCCAGACACGGAGCGCACGCGTCTCCCGGCTCCGAAAACTCCCCTCTGCGGAGACGACACGCTGATGAATTTTTCATGAGAAGCATTAATTAATAACCCAGCCTGACCCCATTTATACAAATTCACTCCCTCTGGGGGATTCTGAGTGGAAGTACAACCAAAGGGTTACCTCGATTAGAGGAAGGGGAAAAAAAAAACACAACACCAACAACAACAGGAGAGCTGAGAGAGGCAAATGGGGCACGTTGCTGTGAGTGTCCAGGGCTGTGTGCTGCAGGGCTGTGCTGTTACACCAGGGCTTACAAACACACTAATGTGGGCAGAGACTGGGTGGTTACTGCACACATTCACACTCACACTCAATTCTCACACACACACACACACACACATGATCAAACTCACATGCTCACACACAAACACACACACACACACACACACACACACACACACACCCTCACTCCTGGCCCCTGCAGAGCTGTGTTGGAAGGGTCCTGGCCTACAGCAGCAGTGTGTATATAATCACACTAAACAGCCCAAAGCAGCGGACACACCTGCAGTGCACATCACCTGCGCTGCAGTACCGCAAGTTACCCAGAGTGCACTGCCACCCGCTGGCCCTGGCTGTCCTGTGATTGTCAGAGCATGAGGGCGAGAAGGTGCGAACACCTGATGCTGTTCCGCACACAGTGTGCGGGTTCTGCTGAAGCCTGCAGTGACAGCCAACACGGAAGGCACTGAGAAAGAGAGAAGGGACCATCGCGGCAGACAAACCTCACAGAGCCCTGTCTTTCCAAAAAACTGTCGAGCAAGGGGGATGGGGGGGGGATAGAAAACTCATAAAGCAACAACATTTGGATTGAATCGCGTCTTTTGTTCGAGGGAGCCAACCGCCTCGGGGAGTTCCCGCTTTGCTTTCCCGTTGTTGCCGAGGGCGCCGAGCTTCGTCGTCCTCAGGAGTAAAACGGCCGGCCTTTCTCTGAGGTCTGCAGTCTGTTCAGCCTGGCCAGCTGGGAGGGGGAGGGCGGCACATCCTGCCTGTACGGGCCTTTGGGTGGTGGCAGGGCGGAGCCATGGGTGGGGCCTGGGGCGGGGCCAGGGTCGGCGTGAGCAGGGTAAGAGTCGTAGCTGTTGGGGGCCTCCTGGGGCGGCGGCAGCTTCATTTTGGCCTCCTGCTCCTTGCGCCTCTGCTCCTGCCGCAGAAGCTCCTGGGTCTCCAGCAGCACCCGGGCATTGAACCCGCTAGCCCCCAGGTAGCCGTTCCGGGACCCCTGGTAGCTGGAGTAGCGCGGGTTCTCCTTGGCCGTCTGGAAGCCCTCCCCTGGGGGGTACACCCTGTCCCACGAGTCCTGGGAGACGGTGCTGGGGTTTTTACGAGGTTGCCTGTGGAAGACAGAGAGACGGGGACAGACAGAGGCGGGGACGATGAGGATTTGTGAAGAAACACGGCAAACTGGAGCCACAAGAGGCCATTAAGAGTGGCAAAACAAAGCTGACCAACTCAAACAGAGCTGTTAGTCACACGCGAAAAAACACACACAAACACTGAACCTACACACAAACTGCCACTTTCATCCACCCAGCTCTTTGAGAAGACGCAGAAGCGCGCGTTTACTCGACAGTCTTTGTGATCGCCTTTAATTAGCTGGCCTTCTGGCAGACTTGACTGCCTGCACCGGGAGCTGAAATTGTCTCTAAAAGGCTGTTCTGTTGTAGAGCGGGGCTCCATTATGTGGCATATGGCTCAGGCAGTGTGTGCTTCAGATATGTGATATCTTTGTTAAAAGAGGAATTTCACCCACACCTCGCTGGACACTCGTACTTGAGGGGGAGTTTCAAGGTTGCCTCACACGAGATGCGCTAATTCCACAGAGAGCTTGCCGTGAATTTCTGCGATGAGCACTTTTGTTCAAGGCTGCCATGCTAGGTATTCGAGGTGCTGATGAAAAATGCATGAAACAATAATTCGAAGTAAAGTCTTCCTGTGTGCCATGAGCCGTTTTTTTTTTTTTTTTTTTTTTTTGGGTTTACCAAACAGCTGCTACAACACGATTAGAATAATGCCTTAAAATAATGCCTGGAAGCAGACTTACTCTGGTCGGCCAACAACAAAAGAAGAAATACAAAACTGAGCTGATGATAGGAATACTGTGTCATGTAACAGTTTGGCCCTGTTCACTACTAACCTAATTGAGACATGGAGAACCATGCTTAATTCATTGAGTATAATGTGGCTCAGACATCACTTCAGACAATGGAGTCTTGAGTCTCAATTCTTTTTGTATCAACCGACACAGAGTAAATTTTCCTTTCACTATGCACTCCTTATTTATAAATATGAATCAAAAAGCCTCCAGACTGAAAATTAAGCTTGTGAATACTGAATAAATCTATGATGTATGAAGAAAACCGCATGGACAGTCTCAGACAGAGCATGTCTTTGTAGTAAACCCCAAAGTGAGGGCACGTGTTTATAAAGTCTTGCTTAAAGCTCTGGCATTTCATTGCCCTAAACCTCATGCTTGACGCAGACAGAGATTTCCATGCGCACTCAGAAATAGTCAGTGTTTGACCAAAAACAACTTGTTTACAACCATGATTGTAGGAGCATCATTAATGGCCCACCAAAAAAGATCCCTATTGACGCTTGGATCTTTTTAAAGCTATTTGTGTTGCACAAGTGGTATGATTCATCCATGCAGAAATATTACAGTAGGAAAACAACTCAGCACAACACCATCTCCATGTAATCCTTAACAAATGCTAAAGCAGATAATTGTCCTTCTCCTTCTACAACCCTCATCCTACAGCTCTGTAAGACACATGCCACAGACTTCAAGGAACGCTAATTAAAGACAACATTTTCCGACAGACGTCAGTTAAATTTAGAATGACCAAAAAAATAACAAGGCCATAGGAAGTTAGAAAACGAGAGGCCATTTGTAACTGTCATGTGGTGCTGTTTTTCTGACACGCTTGCTTCCGATCAGGGGCCGTCAGTCAGGAAGCACTTTAAAGCATATTCACAGGTGTGAACACACCCGTCCGAATCATTACAAACCGGCCATTGTGTCACTACAAAAAAAACACACTCAATTCCTCTGCTCAGATGTCTGTGTTTAATCAAGTATCTGTGTTTGCCGAGAGTACGGGAGAAAAAGACAAAGGAGCATTGCTTACAAAGGAAGAGAACAATGATTTCCTCTGCACTACCTCTGCACTGCCACTAGGGGACTGAAGACAAATGTTCCACGTGTTTGGTGCTTTTTGGACCTCTCAAGAGGAAATCACTTTCAGTGAACGTTGCGAATACGTGACTGTAAGGTGCTCCATGGGGACGTCTCTGTCTTTAAACCAGCGCAGACCGAGCCCTGCCTCTGCTGTGCCAGCAATGCAGCATGTAAAAGGCTCTCCTGAACAGAGGCGTTTCACCCAGCGAAATCCGCACTCCAGATGTGACGCCTGCGAGAAGGCGCAGAAAGCGAACGAGCGAACGCCTTTGGAATATCGTTTTTAAACAGCAGGATCAAATGGAGCGGCAGCACACGTCCCCCCTCGAGCGGCCTTGACTGATCAATGGGAAACCCGATAGTGTTTGTTCCTCTGAAAGGACTGTGGGTTTGGAACACGCTCGCAGTTGTGCGGGCTCCCCGTGCCAATTTAATCCCATTCTGGAGCCATTGATCTGGTCGCAACGGCTCGGCTTCTAATGAAACGAGAGTGATGGTGGTTTGCTCTGGTAATGCCTCAGAGGTCAAAGTTCATCTTGTTTAAATGTCAGCATACTGTTGGATCCCTGGCTGCTGCTGTAGCCTTCAGAAAACCATATGGCCTGACTTTTTTAAGTAAATCTGGATAAATCGCTAATATTTTAAAAAATTAAGTATGTGTATGTAAATTGCTGATATGGGTGCCTGTTCACAAATAAAACACATAAATTCTATGAACCCATGCAAAGAAACAAGCAGAAGCTTTTCAAGCAGACCGAGGTAGGTTTTCCTTCTGTGGCAGAATACAGTCATGGACAGAAAGTACCATCATTAAACCATGGAACCTCAAATGCGTTCATTCAGCCAGCTTACAATATGGCAGTGCTTATGTGTTTAAATGTGAGCAATTCCTCATAGAGAGGGAGTGAAAGGGAGAGAGGATCAAAGAGGGAGGGAGGGAGAGCGAGAGAGAGAGAGAGAGAAAGAGAGAGAGAAACGCAGAGAAAGGGAGGGAGAGAGAATCAGAGTGAAAAGGAAAGAGAGGGAAGGAGAGAGAATCAGAGAGACAGGGAGACAGAAAGGAAGAGAGAAAGGGAGAGAGGTAGGGAGGGAAGGAAATAACAGAATGGGAAGGAGAGATGGAGGGAGAGACAGAGACTGGGATGGAGAGAGAGGAAGAGATGGACGGAGAGGAAGGGAGAGGGACTCACAGAGGGAGAGGAAGGTAGAGGGGAAAGTAAAAGACAGAGAGAAAGGTGTGAGGGAGAGAGAGCAGGAAAGACACACACAAACACAGACACAGACACACACACACAAATACAAACACACACACACACACACACACACAACCACACTGACCGTGGCAGAGAGCTGTACTGCCTCTGGGCCTGCTGGAAGGAGTCCCTCTCCTCCTGCCTCTGCCTCTGCATCTGTACCTCCACGGACACCGAGTGCCGCCCCGTCTGCGTCCCGTACGAGCCGCCGCCACCGCCGCCGCCCGCCTGGGTAGGGGGAGGAAGAGGCGTAAAGTGCCAACACGGCGGTTACTCACTGCGCAGAGAAATAACACGGGCTACTTACCGACAGCCAGCCTCGGCCCTCTCTCACACACCCTCACATCAAACCCAAGCTCATGGAGTGGATGGAGACCCATGGTGGTGAATTAGTGGAAAGTGAAATATCTGTTAGGTGTTAATAAAGGAAAAGGCAGCGCCCGCCGGACACTGTGAACACAGGTATCCATGTGTCTGTTTGGGTTAGAGTCAGTACCCATTTATGACCTACAGTGCTGTGCACACTTACAGTATTGCGTGGATACACCCACATTAAAACAAAACACAGTCACAGTCTCAACATATGCATTAGTGACATCTAAGAGACCATTTTGCATCACATGCAATACAAAAGTAATGTAACCCTTTCATAAAAGGATAACCAATCAGAGTGTTTCGGTACAAGATGACCAATCAAAGTGCCCCACCCAACCTTGCTCTACCAGTGATGGGTGGAGTTTAAACAGACTGAGATAACATTACCGAGAGGACCTCAGAGACATTCATGTTACACTCGGTGAAGTCGTCTGTGATTGACTGGTGTTCCCTCTGCAGCCCCGTTGCCATGGACACATTATAATCACATTACAGGCAGACATTATAATCCACAAAAAAACTGAGCTGTCCTTCTATATCCAGCCTCTCTCTGGTTATGCATGCATCATTCACAGACATGAATTATTAAAGTTTCAGCTGTGCCACCTTAAGAAACATCATGCCAGAGCTGCATCGACTGCCTGGTTGTTTTTATTCACTTTTAAAAACTTTTTTTTTTTTTTTTTTTTTGGAGCCTCCTCTTTCCGAACAACACTTTAGTCTTACCTTGTGTCACCAGCGTGTGCGCCGGCCGCTGACAGCGGGGAGGTCATGGTGCCTTTAATATGCGGCACGCCATGTAATCATTTCCTGTGTTCACCATCTCAGGCTGACGTTATGGTTTAATTACGAACACACGAAAACGTGTCACATTCATAAACTGTGGAATCCCCACCGGCAGTCTTTAAGCTCGAGGCCTGATGGCACCTCATGACTAAGGAGTCTATCTCTGACGCTGAAACAAAACACTCCCGCACCGAACGTTGCAGCTCAATTCAGACACCCATTATTCACTCCTACATGGATAACAATGGATGTCATATAGGATATTAGATAATAAGATGGATCCAGTGAGTTGAATTCATGTCCGTCGTAAGCAGCCTCAATAGCAGAACAATGGGTAATTTGGATATCAGCACATATTGTTCTCATTCCTCAAACAAACATGTTATTTCCCATGTCAGAATGACTGGGTTATAATCTCTCCAATTTCACTAAAACAACACATACTCCCTCCAACATTTGCAGAGAAAGTGATAGCATAATACCCAGCGATAAAAATGAAACGCAGCGTTTAATTGAAACAGAAAGAAATACCCTGGATAGAATAGAATAATTCTACAAGTTCAGTACAGTATATCACCGCGGAGACGCTGATGTCATGTCACAGAAACAGGAGCCGCTCCCCCCGGGGGAAGCACAATCAGTGTACGGGATGAGATTAGCCGACAGGAATCTGATTACTCACGGTTCTGCTGGAATACAATGCTCTATATAACATGACATTCGGCTTGAAATCCAATCAAACAATGTACTGTAAACAGTCGCTATTTAACAGGGTTTTGGGGTAGGGGGGGTGGCGTGTGGAGGGCCCGGAGGTGGTGGTGGAAGAGAAAACTTTGAGAACTTCGAGAAGAAAGGGCCGGCCGCAGAAAGAGAGCCACCTGAGCAAACAGGCCAGCCTCAAGAGAGCAATTACGAAAATGATTTCCAGATTAAATAATAATAATAACAACAATAAAGAAACCAGATCTACCTCTTGAGATTTCAAAAACAAAATACAACTAAGGCCCGGTCGAAAATCACAGACACGGGCAAGTCTGACACCCAATATCAAAGCAGGGGTCAGGGCTGCAATAATGAGGAGGCCAGTGTTTGGACAGTAGGTATTCCCTTTGCTCTCAATACAATGCATTTCAGTCTCTGGCGCCGATAGCAGCATTTAGAATTCTTTCCAGCTTGTGTGAGCACGGGGCATATGGAATCCATTTTCCTGTTAGTGTACTTCGACGATCAGTAAAAAAATGCGGGCCCGGGGTTGGACGAAAGCTCTGTTGGTAATAACTCCTCGCAGGTTTTCGCGCAGGCCCGATCCCGCTAATTCATCAATGGCGAGCCTGGCCAGTTTATGGCCGCCCTCCATCTGCCTGTCATCTCCGAGTGTGGTCCCTCTCGTCACATCACCATCTCCGAAGAAGAGGAACATATTCCAGCCTGGCACTCATAAACCACAGAGCACAGGGGCCTTGAAAGGAACCCCGAGCCCCAGGGACACCCGCCTCTGAGTTGCCTGTACATTATAGAGTGTGTCTTCCTGGTGAATTGGGCAGAATATTGGAAAGAGATGAATATGGTGGACACATGGTAAACACTGTACGTCCTTCTGATGGTAGAAGAGCAACTTGTAAAGAGAAATGTGTACCAAGGTGACAAGCAGGCATGCTGGAGTCTGGGTTGTCGGAAATCTTCTGCATCTTCCTGTGCTGTGGTGTACTCTGGGCTGTGTAGAGTTGCTTTTGGCCGAGCCGTGGGCTGCTGACCTTTCTGACCGCAGTTTCATCCCAAACCAGCGCCCTCTACAGGCAGATCACTGAACTCTATTCCCCTGAGTGCCATTGAGTTCAGAGCAAATAAACCACAGCTTGTCGGATGCTTTCCTACCCATGACGCGGTTGCTGCAAAAACTTGTCTGAAGTTTATCCATGGGTTTAACGGCCTTGTGGTTAGTGTCCACACTGACCCAGGAAGGACCTCTGTTCAGCCATCCAATCCCCAACTGAGTCGCAACAAAGATTTCAAAATAGAACCCATGGCCTTTCTGCTCTGCACTGACATTTAAAGGATTGATTGGACGGAATGTCTCTGTGATAGACTGGTGTCGTTCAGTTCATACTAGTTAATCAGTCACCTTACGCAGCAGAACTTCTGATAAGCTTCCAGCTCAGACGTGGCTCCTTCCCTAAAAAAAACGCCTACAGTGTGATAACGAGGTCAACAACAGTCAATAAATCCAACACCTGTTGCTCTAGCAACGTTCTAACATTGCACACCGATAATGGTAAAAACTCTCTGCGTGGTAATGAGAAAGGTTTGTTCGGTAAAATGAATGCAAAATAGGGTTTCTATTTATCTTTATTTCATCAATCAATATACAATGGCCATGTCTCTGGCTTGTTTATGCTTTCTGTAAATCCTTTTTGAATAACTGCACACCAAGAGTGTAAAAATCCGATAAATCTGTACATCATTTGGCAGGGTGTCTTTCAGACATGGGGGTCTAAAATATTACTGGATTTTTGCATTATTCATATGTGACCCAGAAACCAGGTATGCAGCCTTGGGACACCTCTAGTATTGGATACCTATTTTACGTGTAGTTGGATTCTGTATTCTGTGTATTCTGTTGTATTTTGGATTCTGTGCTCTGGGGACTGTTGTATGGTAGAAAACTTGGCTTGTACAAGTTAACTTGTGGTACGGCTGGAATAGTGTTATGCTCACACTCACTGGTCTGGGAGTGTTCTCCTGGTCTGACACTGTTGCTCATTTAAATTGAATGGATACACTTATGTTCTATTGTGCTGGAAGCCGCTCTGGATAAGAGCATCTGCTATTTGCACATAATGTAATGTAATTTAATGTAATGTAAAATATATCATTCATGAATCCAAGTCATGACATTTGGTTGAGCTTAGAGGCTCTCTGAATGTTCCCTTGAGACCTCTGCCACTCGAACAGTGTTTATTTGAAATTCATGTAGACACACTACTCGGGGGCGGGGGGTAGGGGGGCTTCGTGTACTCCACAGCTGGTGGAGCGAGGGTGTGTTACCAATGACTCACAGGGTTCAATCAGTTGCGGTATTTTGCTTCGTACAGCAAAGCCACTTGTTGGGGTCATCCGAGTCAGTGATTCACGGTACACATTAACTTAACATACTGATTCATGAAGCTTCACCCTCCCCTCATGCCAAGGTTCATCTGCTTGATGACAATACCTCTCAGTGTTATACCTGTACATCAAGTGATGGTACCTGTAAATTTAACTTTGAAGCTGCAGTACTGTACATAATGTAGCAGGCATTTACACCCAGCGCTTTGGAAATCAGGGACCTTAAAAACCCAGGTCAGTTTCTCATCCGTTTGACAGGTCCCACAACACGTGCCAAACCCCAGAGAGACCAGCCTTATTTTCGGGCCAACCTAACCAGGGGAACACATAAGGCACATTGAAGTGGGTGTAGTACATCCAAAAGAACAGCAAACACGTCAGTTTCCTTAAACGGGAAAGTGGAAGAGAGAGCTCTGGGGTGGCAGGTTTACATTTCCCAGGGAAGCCTCTGGAAGACCCAGGCCCCTGCACCGAGGCGGTCAAACAAAGGGGACATTCTACACGGACCACCACATACTTCAGCAGCTGTTTGACACAGCTATTCAAAAACTATTTAAGGCTGTAATAACTGTTTATGTGCCAAGTCAATACTTCAACACTTTTTAAGCTAGGCTACAGCTTACATAAAACATTTGTTTTGACTGAAACTGAGACCTTTTTGTGTTTGATTTCAGAATGTTGTTTTTTTATTTTTTTTTTCTTAAGCCCATACTCTGCCCTATTTCAAGGGAAATGACTATATCTACATCACCATCTCCAGACTTTTCTGTGTTTGGGTTCCCAGCGCTACATTAAAAAAATGTCAGCTATGTCTTATATCAATGGTGAACTTTGCCAACATACGGTGACTGTTACTGTTGCTGTGTACAGCCAAACACAGAAATAAAATACCACAGACTCGAGGAGCTCAGGAACTTTCTGCAGCTTGTGTAGCACCTTTGTCACTTTAAACCAATGTAACTCTGACCACGGGAATGCACAACTCAGGGTACAGAAGAGGTCAAACAATATTCAGCTACTCTGAAACGGTTCCAGACTTTCGGCTTTATAAACAATCCATTGTCAGTAAAGGTATTTACCAGAGACCTGGTTGGCGAAGTACTGTATTAGTAACTGTGTGTTTGTCTCCCAAAGGAAAATTGTGTAACTGTATTAAATCACGACGCGAACTTTGGTGCATCCATAAGGCTACTGCTGAATATAAGCTACCGTGAACGAATCAAATTTGTCTGCTCGAGAGGGTATCTGCACAGAGTCAGATTTTTGGCTAAGTGCAAGCAGGCATGCTTAAATTTAGACAGCACTATGTCAACAGAAGCCTTAGACAGAAACGCTGATAAGATTTTCTTGTAAAAAGGTCAACGTACATAATCAGATTTTACTGCACAAACAGTTTTCTGTTTGTTTGTAAAGCTGTCCACCTTCCAGTCTGGGAAATATTCATGTCTTGTAGTGAGTGAATTCTGTAGTGAGCTGTGAGGCTAATCAATTGATTGCTTTAAAAATAAACTAAAAAACCCATTTTACAACACTTTTAAATTTGTTGAAATGGTGGTGGTCAGGGAGATCTACAGTTATACACTGATTTCATAAAGAAGTCAACATGCTGAGTCACGACCGAGAAAATTGATCCGTTTCTTAAGCCACTGAGACTGACATCTTTAAACTCACTGAAATTTTTTACTCCATCAAAAAACCCATTAGAAAAGCTGTTATGTTGGTCTGAAGCTATAAACTTTTAAAGACACACAGTGGTTTGACCATCCACCCATTGAATGTCAGTTCCCAACATGCATAACTATGTGCACATGATTTTCTCAACGAAATAGACATATACAGAAATACACATCTGACTTGTATGGCAAAGAGTGGTGCTATGATAAAACACACTGACTTGAATAGAAATAGGACAATGTTTAAGGTGAAAACAACCAAATAACAGCACAGTTTTTATTAGTTCTTCTCTACTATAAGTCAAGTTTAAATTCATCTACTCATGCACGCTGATGTCCCGAACAGGATCACTTAAAAAAAAAAAATCATTATACACAATCCCAGAGTTCCACTTTAAAAATTTCCCCCTAAAGAAAAACACAGAATAATATGTAAGTATGTAAACCTAAAAAGCTTGCCAAAGACAAATGAAATATATTTACTAAATACTATGTTCTGATAGCACATTTTGAAAATAGGCACAAACAGGTTCACACATTTATAATGTTATGAAAAAAAAAACTGAGTAACAAATGAATGGGTACAAAAATGACTGCATTTTTCATAATACACTTGGTTTTCAAATTACAGTGAATTTACATTTACAAACAGACACCCAGACAGACAAATGAAAGACAGTGATTTAAAAGCATTTTGCAAAATGTGCTCCAAATATTGGATCCATTGTAATTTCCACCTTAACAGGATTGTTTGAAAAAAGCGATAGCCACACAGTTGGACTCGTGGAATGCAGGCATTGAAAACAGGGCAATTGGTAATGTCTCGTGCAAGAAACCAAATCAATTCAGTAAATTGTTGGAAAGTAATTAGAAAGTCCCCTCAACGGCCCCTTGAATCACAGTCATTATAAGGTTATGGTTTATAAAGGCAAGTTCCTTTTTTTTGTTCACTTACAAAGATTATCAAATGATTATGCTCATTTCTTTGTTCTCATTCCCCCGACAGAAACCAGAGGAGATATGAAATCCCGTTCCCAAGCACATTTTCACAAAGGCACACTGGTGGGATGAGATGGTTTGTAAGCAAGCCCCGAGACACAGTCCCCCACAGATGGCCGGTGATTGGGTTTGAACAGCACCACGATTTGGGAGAGTGCGTCGGGGTGGGGGGGGGCGTGTCCGGCAACAGTCCTTGGGTACAGTCCGTGAAGGACGAGGCCCGTCCCGACAGACGGATGGACAGACAGACAGACGGTGGTGGTAGTGGTGAGGGCGGCGATGGCAGGCGCAGTGATATGATGGGGGGCACGGGACGGGGTGGGAGGGGGTTAGCAGTTAGCGATGGTTCCGGGGCGACCCACGGTCGCGCTGCATGCAGGTGGAGGGTTAGCGGCCGAGCCGGCGGCTGGTAGTGGAGTTAGTGTGGAGTTCTGCGGGCAGCCTGCCGGCTGCCTCTATACACTCACCCAGGGCTGCTCAAAGCTGTAGGTGCGCCGCCGGTCGTCCGGATCGTCGTCCTGCCGGGCCTGCTGGAACTCGTGGCGCAGCCTCTGTATCCGGTCGTGGTTGCTAAGAGACAGCCGGGTGCTGAGAAGAAGAAGAAGAAAAAAAATCAGAGGATAAACATAAAGGCTGCTAAAAATCATTCAAATAAATTTATCAACTAGTACCCTTTAAAGTTGTGCAAATACATCTTCTTTGCTCTTCAAATTAATTCGACCTTCTCTCTAAAACCAAATTTCAAAGCCGATTTGTAAATGCACGTCCAAACAAACACTTTCCCTACATTTTGTCGCAGTTTAATATTCTGTGCATTTTACCGAGATGTGCTGTTGCATGACTCAGACAGACCCAGTATCACTTTTCAACCTGCTATGTCCAAGTTTCAACAACAGACAAGGACCCTTTCGTTTCCGCAGTGTGATACCTGATGATAAATTACCAGCAAAGAGGTCACCGCTTCCAACCACCGAGAACCTGCTTAGAATAAATGACTTTAGCGGGTTCCCGCTTCCCACAATGCATTGCATGAAATGCTTACTGGAACACAGGAGTAACTGCTGATTGTCTGAGGACGTGAGAGCGCATTTGTTCTGTTGCAAGTCATACATAATCCAGCAAGCCAGGGACACTAGGGCCACTGCAGTCTCAACTCATACTGTGTTACTGCTGCAGACTCATTCAGACTTGTTTTTATAAGAGGCCTGTGAAGAGAAGAAAAAAGAGGGAAGGTTCCCCCCCCATCCTACAGAGAGCCTTTTTTGGAAACATCTCATGATGGCCAGCTCAACATTATTTTCAGATCAATCAATGCTTTTAGGGATTTAGCTATCTGGATCATGGACCTATACCATTAACTCCATGATACACGCAACAGAGGCAAGATTTACATCGTTGGGGTAGAGGCTGAGCTGCTGTGCAGGCTGTGCTGAGGACAGAACCCGCCTGGTGACCCTGGAACTTGACACCCAGCACAGTAATGTCTAGATGGTGCCTTTATTAGTGCCCCTGAGTTTAATAAACATTTTACACAGACGTGGAGGGATGAATACCTGGCTAATTCATCTTCTAAAGGAGCACTTCAGAAAAGCTCAGCCAGAATAGCAGTGATTACGGTGCACCGCCTACCTGCCCTGTGTTCTGTGCAGACAAGAGCCCGGGTTTAAGAAGCCCCCGCCGAGAGGGTGACTAAACACAAACGCCTGCGCTCGACCGGCACGCGTCTACCCTCCGGTCATCAGGACCGCACCTGCAGGACGGCTGGAGCTGTGATTACTGAACACAGCTCTACGCGTCTACCCTCCGGTCATCAGGACTGCACCTGCAGGACGGCTGGAGCTGTGATTACTGAACACAGCTCTGGTGTTTCTGGGACGTCCCCGTTTCTGTCCACTCTGATAGCTGTGTGTCTGCTTGAAGAAAGAGCAGGATACACCTGGGCCACGTGTCAAAGGTATAGGTTGTCATGTGAAGTTACTAAAAGAACCCACATTTTGTCTAGTGTGCCACATTTTCATACCATAGCAATATATTTAAGGGAGTTACATGAGAACTGTCAAACTAAATGTGACAGTACGCATGGGACACAAATGGACAACCTTAAAATTGACAAATACTGTAAAGTAATTTGCATTTAATCTAAACTATGGGGTAAATACTTGTATGACTGATAACTACACAAAGCTTCCATGACACTTTGCATGATTTTTTTTTGTTGAAGAACTCTTCAGTCAAATGTGAGAGATTATGTTCATTCAAGCGTTACGCTCATTCACGTGTGCTTTACAGGCCGAATCTTCCAACAAAACGTCCCTGTTGGTAACTCTGCCATGATGATGCTCAAATCCTCAGCTGTGACAGTTCAGTGATGTGTCTGCCCGTGCTCACAGCCCTGATATGAACATGAGACACAAGACTGAGCCTGTGGATTCCACTCTGTGTTCTTCTTATGAGGGAACAGACAGCTTCCCAGCAAAGCTGCACAGTCAGTGTGAAAACAAGTGAGGGAAATTATTTTTGCGATCAGCTCCTGTAACGTGCGATTACACATCTGGCTGCAGCCGAGGTGTCATGTCTCCAGTTGATTACTGGTGCTCTGGATCTAGAGCGAATAGTGCACAGATGAACTTAAAGACTTAGCAGGAAACTGAGGGGAATGCTGGAAAAGCTTTGAAGTTAAAAAAAAAAAACACACCAGCTACTGTCAAACATCACTCACTGCCTTCAGACATTATTCTCCAAGTTTCCTTAAACTGTGCAATACATGTGTTACTATATGTGTGAAATGCTAGAACTAAGGATAATCTGATTTTGTTTCAACATGAAAAAATAACACAGATGGCCACTGCAATATGTTACCCTGTGAGCTCATATTTTGCCTTGCAGGCCTCTAAAAGAACATCAATGTTCTTTTTTAAGTCTGAGACGCAGGGTGTTCAGCATGTCCCTGATTTGGATGTCTCTCCTTGCATGAGATAACCTCAGTGAACTCGGGATCTAAACAGGGACAGTCTCACTTCTGTTCTTCTAAGGTATCTTTGAAAGATATGCCACAGAGCTTTGAGAATCCTGAACTCATCACGGATGTGGCTCTGGAGCACTTAACCTCACCCAGCAAGCTTAATCCCACTGACAAACATCAATTATCACAAGCGTCCGCCGGCCGTTTTAAGCAAACGCAGCCAGAGATGCTAAGCGTGACCTTGCTAGCTGGTCGGAGCACCGCGGCAGATCAAAGCAGAAGGCGCAATATAAGACACCAGCCCGCTGACTCCGAGAATCGATGTGTCACAGCTCTGCTAACGAAGCCAGCCTGAACCATAAACCAGCCAATCTATTCTCTCACCCCCTTTCCTTGGTCTGCAGTGTTAATCAAGGGGAAGAATGAAAGTGGCCTCGTGCCAAATCACCGAATTAAACTGCAGGCGCTGACGGCATAACAGCACCAGGACAGCAGAGATGGGCGGAGAAGGGAGCAGCACATAAGAGGCAAGAGCACAGCGTCTAAAGACAGGGCGTGGGTATCCCTGAATCCATTTCAAAGAGGCGACTGAAATGGTGTTGGAATGATGCTGCAAAAAAAAAAAAAAATCTTTGGTGAGGCAAGGTTTCAAAAGCATATCTTGCCACAGTGCTTCAAAGGTTCTTTGACAGCGTGTTATTTAAAAGACATTCAAAAATCCCCCTGCAGTCATTCAGAGATGGCTTCCTGGACACTTCTCTGGAAATTTCAGTTTCATGAAATTTCGATCTCATAAAACTGAACTCGGAATGAAAGAAGGCCAGGAGTCTTGGATTCTGAATTCATACCATGAATAAAGCATATATTTGGCTTATGGAATATCTACGATAAAAAGATATGGTACACAAATACAATAGCTGCTCTGCATCTGTATCTAGGCATATTACTTTCCATGTATGATGAGTCTATAATTGTCTCCCAGCAGGAATTATGCATACTGATACCACAGCTGTGTCACAGAGTACCAATCAAGGCACTGTAAATGTATTATCTCTCAAAACAGTCAGAGAGAAAAGTAGCTAACAGAATATAAGTGCTTAAGAGTAAACACTTTCTGTCTTCCACGCTTGGGCTTTTAAAATTATCACACTCTTTTCTGTGCCGCTGTTCAGAAGGGGGAGTAAGGACAGCACACTGGTGGCTGTGCTGTTAAAGCCATCTGTCTCAAAAGGTCCTCTAGAAGTGGTTACCAAAAAAAAAAATGCCCTGGCATGAACTCAATTAAAAGGAGCCGGTGAAAAAAACACCACAACATTAGCAGAGAGAGGAGTTTCATTCACCCCGGCACAATGGGGCTCACAGTACCTGTCACTGTGTGCTAGCCGGCGGGTCAGTGTTTACAAGGCCTCTGGCCCTCTCTGGGGCTCAATAATACTGCCTGGCTGCTCACCCTGCCACCAAAAAAAAGCCATTTCTTTGAAGACACTGGATTATTGGAGAGATTATTCCTTTCAAATTCTGCCACTTGCACAGTCAGGGCAGGCGGCAGGGTATAATCCTGTGCAACTGAGTCAATCCAACTCTTGTCAACAGCAGCTAGTGGTACCCTCCTAATGTTATTGCGATGTGCAAACATAAAATAGGTATGTGACTTAGGGAAAAAACAAAATCAATGTGACACAGAACTGGGATTATTCAACAGGTAAGAAAAACACATCCCAATTTATGGAGAGAGAATGCTGACTTGGATCTTGACCCTATCTTCGCCTGGAGAGTAACTGGAAATACCTGATCGTCCTGTTACAGATGCCCACATCTGTGTGGCCTTCAGAGACAGAGGTTAAGACTCTTGGTGACATAATTATTTCCTCCCAAATGGGGAGCAGATGCTGGCTGTATATCAGACCCTCAGTCCAGGATGGGTCAGACACTGGGTCCCGAGGGACTAACGTGACGACATTCCAAGCAACCCCATAAAGCACCATTTGAAATAGGTGGCAGGTGAGAGGGGCAGTTTCGAGTGGCCCTGGGTTCACCTCTGTCATCGAGGGTCACGAGGCAGGCAACCCCCATCAGAGTCCCTGGTGTCCCATCCGGAGGTGACACGGATCAGCACACATGCTGCTCCAACGTCCCTTTGATATGGGAACGACTCCACTGCCTCTGTGTCCAAGGAGCAGGTAAATTAATCCAGGTGTGGACTGAATGGCCAACTGAACCCGATGGACACCGACTACAGCTTCAATTACTTTTTATCTGTGGCTATCATGCTTGACGCTGAAACTGTGTGTCTGTTGTGTACCGAGTCGCCCTCAATAACTGCATACAACAGATGTGAGGGGGAACCTGGGCCTTCAGCTGAGATTTTGCTCCGGCTTCACGGACCTGCTGTTCACTGAGTCATTTTTGATGTCAGATGGGCCTATCTGAGGAGGCTAGATTTCAAATAGACAGATTTCAGATAGACAGACAACATAGTGGCCTGTCATTACAAGAGGAGATAAATGGTGTCTGATGCTGAACGATGGACCGATCAGTTAATACCGGGGAAGGGCCAACCAACTGTCCACCTCAGAGAGAAGAGTCAGTCACCCTCCCCTACCTCCAGGGAACCACTGAGTGGCAGGGGCAGCTGATACACAAGGTGATAAGCCCCGTGATTTGCGTAGGGAGACTTCAGTCAAAGCTGTGTCTGATTTACTGCCATAGTAGCGGTGCTCAAGCAGATGCATACATTACTTTGCCTTATGAGGTAAGCCCTTCACCGTGACATGTGCCATGTCTTTAAGGCTGATGGTCCCTGGGCACAGTGCTGACAGCAAGCGGCAGGTTTCTGTCTCACGCTAGGGCAGGCACGTCCCTGTCGAAACCTGACTGAGGAACCAGCTGCTGCCTGCTGCAAAGAGGCCTCGATGCTGTGATCGTGGAGCAAGCAGAAGCAGTCTGTCAGCTTTAAGAGTGCTTTCTGCTTCTAAGGGCCTTGGTTGCTGATTAATGCAGTATTAGTGTACTTCTAAGGGACCTGGTTGCTGGGTAGTAGGTGGTTAGTGTGCTTCTAATGGCCCTAGTTGCTGGTTAGTGGATGTTTAGTGTGCTTCTGAGGGCCCTGGTTGTTGGTTAGTGTGATGTGAATGTACTTTTAGGGGCCCTGGGTGCTGGTTAGTGCGGTATAAGGGCTCTCACAGATGGAACCTGCTATTGTTAGAATAATCCTTCCACCTGGGGACTCATATGGGAACAAGACCCTTATCTATTAATGAGGGAATGTATCACCGCTCCCTTACACGTGTGTACACACACACATGCACACACATGCACACACATGCACGCACGCACGCACGCACGCGCGCGCGCGCGCGCACGCACGCACGCACGCACGCACACACACACACACACACACACACGTGAACGCACACAATTCAGACCCCTTCCTATCTGTTTCCACACAACCCTGCCACACACAAAACAAGGCAGAATCTGAACCGTCACAGCAATGAGGGGAAAAAAACCCCAACTCACTTCTCTCTCTCGTTTCACCGTGAGGGTGTGTCAACCAAATTACCGAACATGCGAGAATAAATTAGGAGGTTCTCTGAAAATGTCTGAGCCCAGCTGTTTCTTTTCACTGACAGTGCGCTCCTCGCCTCTCTTCCCCTCTTCTTGCCTCTAATTTGGCACGTTCTCCAGGCCCTGGCAGCCAAAGACAGCAGATCAAGCCTGCAGAGATGTGAGCCTCGGGAGCTAATTGATTCTAAGCTTGTGCAGCGCCTCTTCGCATGCGGACTACCAGCCAATCACTCAGCCCGAGGAGAAGCGTCTGTACACGGGCATGCCATTTTAAAAAGACGAAGCAAGCCAAGTTATTTCAGTGCGTGCTGCGGTTTCTCTATGCACCGCACAGTGTAGGGCTGGTGAAGTGGAACTCACATTGCTTAATCTGAGTGTGTGGAGCAGAGGTTCCTTAAGGATAGGGATAAGCCAATCAGGAGAGGGGCCCCAAGAGGCTGTAGTAATGACAGTGAAGATGGAACAGATGAACTCTACAATGGGTGGAGCTACAGTGTGCTGTCGATCAATGACTCCCGAGAACCAATCAAGACTTATCATGACTTAGATCTCCATGGCAGTCCAACATGATTGGTGAAGAACACGAACTGCAAAGTATGAGAACAAGAACAAAGTTTCAGCAGTTCGATGACATGTATTGGGGAGACAGTGCAGTAAAGGAGACAGTGACAGCTACAGTAGTATAACGAGGATTGCACATGTTTATCTCTCAGCATCAGACTGGGAGAATTGCTCCTAAGACATATTCTATATTGATATAAAATCTATACGATAATATCTATATGATAAAAAGGACAGTAATTTTTCAGTGATAATCTGTCAAATTCACACAGCATAGAGTGGGTTCTCTGTAGTCCTCTCCTCAGTAAACGGTGCACTGGGGGAGATGAGGAGACTCAGAAAGAGCGTAAATCTTTTGGCTCACATTCTTTTAGAGCCAAGGTGAAGAATACTTGAAATGAAATGCACTGCAAATGATGTACTTCACCTTCAAGTGAAGGGCGCACACTCTGCTATGAAATATGCGGTGCTGCCTCTTAATTTGAAAGATTTATGCACGGCGGCCATGGTGACTGAACCTACAGCAGCTAACCTAATCTACAACCAAAGTTTCTAAAAAAAAAAAAAAATCACCATGAGTTTAAATCTGAGGGAAGCAGACCGCAATTAAAGTGATGACTGGTTGTAAACTTCCTGAGAAGCCAGCATGTGCAGTTTGCAAATTGCTTCACGGCACCACTATGACTGACAGCAGCTCTCTCCTGCAGAGCAAAAACGAACTTGATAAGTAAAGTTCACGATCGTGTCTTGTTTGTTGGGGGAGCTTCAGATGAGTGCAGATAAAACCAAGGCGAGAGGGAAGTGGTCAAGCCTCTCGAGCCGAAGTTAATAAACATTGTGAAATAATCCGGGATGGAATAAAAACAAAAAGACCTTGAGACTGACTGTTTTTCACAAACCGTCGGGGAGGGTAGCGGGAACGTCTGGTAGCCTGCACGTCCTGCACGCTCCCCGGCGCAGAATCCGCTCAAAGGGCACCGGCGCTGGAGCCCGGCCAGCGGAGGCTGCCAGCGGAGGCTCCACGCGCAGCTGCTCGGCTACACCGCTAACACACACGCCCCAGCTAGCGCTAGCAGATGTGCAGGCTCAAGCCTTAAAATCCGAATTTCACTGACTTTGGGGGCCTGCTGATGACAAGTTTAAAATACATCCGCTGCAGGGCTGAGGGCAGATTTATGCTGGTGCGACACGGATAAGAAATAATATGAGGGGGAACATGAGAGAGCGTTAAGATGCTTCTGGTTTCAATGTGAGGGCTTGGAAACCTGGAAGACATTCCTTAACCTTTTAGTGTCGCTCTAGACGGGTCTCGCTCACATTTCTGCCTCAGTCCGCCGAGGAAACGATTCTACTATTTATAGCCAGGTCTGTCAGTGCAGAAGTACAACATTAAGCAAGAACAAGCTTTATTTCACTGGCAGCCCATGTGGACATAAAAGCTGATCTGCAATGAATTTCACCAAACCTTTATGCACTCAGGCACATAAATATCGGGAGATAGTCTTTCACAACTGAGGACTGGCTGCCAATTTAAGGGCACAGTGTAACGGTGACTAACGAAGACACCATATCCAGAGAATACAGAGGACAGAAGACTCACGACAGACTGTAGTCGCTCCCAGACAAGAAAGCACACCCAATGCTTTTGATGCATATACATAAATGCTTTAACATGAGAGGAAAACTACCATTTCAAGTGAAGTTTTATTTGAAAAACGAGTTTGTTTACTTCCTTCCTCCCTGCTGACAGGTTCTATGACATAGCAATATCTCTGAATAATCATATCTTTTCCTCATAATGCTTGCAGATGACACATTAACTGTGCTATTAAGAAAAGACAATAAAGGAGTACTCCTTCCCAGAGATGGGCGCCGGCAGTGGCCACGTTGCTTGTAACAGTATACACGCCTTGTTCCAGGGCCTACTTAAGGTTTTAGAGGGACATTTGTCAGCCGCATCTCTGGTCATCTGTGGCTGGTTAAATTGGAATACAACAAGCACATAAACTGAGCAGGGACTTGGGCTATTTGTCACAGAGTTAATGGATTCCCCCCCCCCCCCCCCCCTCTTTTACAAGGGGACAGGGGCCTGAGCATTCCTTCTACATCTGTACCACGGAGGGATCCCGTTTCACTGCGTGTCCGCACAAGGCACGCATTCATTCCCGGGACGTTCCGGGCCTGCGAAACAGCAGGCCGCGCGGCCGGGACGGTGAATTATTCACACGTCTCTGCATGCCACTTCCTCCATCAGATATCAAAGAGAGAGCCACGGGACAGGGGGATGAGCCAGCAATAACGGGGCGAGCCTAAAACAACAAGCCCATCGACGACGGTGCACGTGGAAGTGGAATTAAAAGCCAGGGTCATTTTCTTTCAGACCCGCTGCCTTCCTACAGGACTGCCGGAGGTCAGGACCCCCTAGCGGTGGACTGGTTCTGAGCTCTTATGACATTAGCGTGACCAATCCTCTGAGGTGACGCGGAAAGGTCAAAGGGCGTGACCCCAGGAGCTGCATGCACATGGGGACACGCAAAAAAACAAACAACACAGGCCTCCTTTTAAGTATGTGATCAACGATGTGCGATAGTCAATTCACTGGTCACCAGGACTGAAATTGTCCGAAACAATCAAAGCCACAATGATCTAGGCTTCAGACAGACAACAAACGCTTTAATTGCGACTGTGAAATAATGGCAATACTTCAGAAGATAATTTTACTTATGTCAAATCAATGTTCTGAAAGCTAGGTGTGGAACAGCTGAGTGTAATGTGATGGCTAAAAGGAATGGGGATTACCTTGACTGCCGAGTTAACAAGACCGTGACAGAGAAAGACACGGGGTGCCACTTTGTGTCTGTGATGCCCCGCCTGTGCAAACAATAAACCCACCAGCGTCAAGCGGGGATGCTACGGCCGCTTTCTCCGCCTGTGGCATACATATGTTAATACGTCTGACCCCCGTATTCATGGAATCATTATCAGATTTCACTGACATAATGTTCCGCTGTCAAAGGCGTGATCTACTGCAACATTAGCGTGGGCCGTAATGAAGTCAGATCAGAGGACTGAACAGGGGGGGCGGGCTACGGTGGGGTGTGCTGCGTGGTAGCTCTGTGGGGTTTTAACGGGGAGCGCACATCAGTCATCGGGGATCGCTCATCAATCAATGCAAACTGACTCAACGCACGCTCGCTGGCCCTCAATAAATCTGCAGACATGTCAGGCAGTTATCATCTGCAGGATCAGAATGAGTCCATAATATACACCCGCTATAGTGAGCACAACTGATTTATTAAAATGGTCACACTGGGAAAAAAAATGCAGTGTATAAGCCATTCAGACTGGAATTAATGAATTTCAACAGCGGCTGTGCTGAACTAGAGAAGCACAGTGAAAAAAGCAACTGTATTATCAGTCTGTATCAGCAATTTGCATTATCTTTATTTGGGTTATTTTAAAACATTCTGATTCTGTCAACATCTCAAGACAGTTAAAAAGTTGGGCTGCTGGCAAGAAAAGGTCAATACAATAAGGTGTGCACACTGGAAAAGCTGTTTAGATTGCGATTCTTGATTGATCAACTGAAATTAGGTGTGGAGAGAGCATACTGAAAACATGTCTGCAAAGATGCTTCTTTCTGAGTGCTAGACACAGTTTCAATTGTAACCCATTTGACAGAGAGAACTAAAAGCACCTTTTGGAATAAACTAAAACTTTTTTTTAAACTGCAACAAGAGTGTAGTCTTTGGACATCTTCAGACTATGCAGCCTTGGAGTTTCCACAATGGACATTCTTCTGGTTATTTTTCCCTGAAACGACCAGAGTCCATACTTTTTGACCACGCGTGACCCATATCTGTCTAAACTGACAAAAGACAGGAGCCCTGATCACTGCAGCTTTTCGTCAGGATGGTAAGGAAAAGCATGGATGGTCAAGAAAGCTCCCCACTTTATTAATCATTGACCACAAACAGTTGTACTTATAATGCAACATGATCCATATATAACAACTCACTCTCTGAGACACATTGGCTCTGAGCAGACTGATCAAATTCTGCAGGTTTTTTTGCGATTGATTTCGGCTTGCTCCGCTTTCTGACTTTGTGTTGAGTTGCTTGACATACTTGTGTGTGATTGCTGTAACTTCAGAAGAGAGGCAAGATGGAAAATCAGATAAAAATTCATATTCGTACGAATGTAGAGTGCAAAATCCAAACAAAGACAGCACGCCAGGACATGAAAAAGCTGCCAAACTGCCATAATTTCATTTTTTTTCATAACTTGAAATCTGGTCCGTGTTCAAAAACAGCCTGTTATCAGATCCCAAATCACATCATTATCTGTTGTAATCCTTTAACCCCACCACTATTAACACTGGCTATATGGGAAAACGCCAATTCTGAGAGGAAAGAAAAAAAAAACAACAGAAGCTTAATGCTTCCACTTGACTTTAACTGAAAATCCTAAGATTATGTATTGTAAACACCCCTTATATAACTGCACTATCCTTTAACTCTGTAAACTTAGTTTCAACTCTCAGATATTCCTTGTGATAGGAGACTCCCTGAAGGAGAACTGCCTGTTAGATACAAATCCTGCTTGTACCTCTGCCGTGTGGTGCCATTTGGACAGGTTCCATTCTGCAGACACGGCACACTCTCTCTCACTGACACCATATGGTAGAACACCGAATTAACTCCTCTGGTCCGTGAAATTCCATCTGCACAATCTTTTATGAAAGAAGGCTGATAAATAAATAGAGACTAAAGTGCAAATTATAATGGCACACTGCATGTATATTTGAGGCCCTGAATTAGACATTCATGCGCCGTCCGTTTCAGACTCAGTCTGGCAAACTATGAGCAATCATAATGAGGATCGTTTAAGGCTGTCGTGAGGCTGGAGACAGTGGACTGGATGTGAACCTCTACTGTCTGATCTTTTTGGTCGGGTATGAGAACCTTAAGGTTTAAGATAACATAATATATTGTCATATGAGTGACAGTGATATTCACCGGATTCCACATGGACCAAATGCTCTGAAGCTCCGTAACAAACATGACTTCAAACAGGTGATGGGTCAGGGAGGCTTCATGAACCCAACACACACAACCAGTATCAATTACTTTTTGACCAAAAGCAACCACAGTGTTTTGGCTAAGTCTTTGATTGATTCAAACAAGCCAGCTATTGACAGCACAAGGTTTATCTACCATGATGCCGTTTAAGAAGCTTCGTTGTCCCATCATTGCCTCAATCCTTTCAACAGACGTATTGAACAAAGGTGTGTGGGAAGACTTGGAGATAAAAAGCATACAACAGGACAGAATGGGAACACTGAGCAATATCCATGTTGCGGACAGAAAACATGCGGTGTATCCGAATAATGGGCATAGCTGGGAAATTGACACTGATACAAAGGACAAGTCGGGGAACATTACAGTAGGGGACTCTAAGAGACTAAATTATCATTTGCATCTATGAATTCATTGGATACAGAGGTTCAAGGGACAAGCTGTGGGTAGGATAAGACAGTACTGACAGTGGAGAAAGCAGGCCTGTGTCAAAGCTCATACTATTCCACATAAAACAACAGGAGCCTTCACTGGCAACAGACTGAAAGAGTGTAAGATGCTAAAGGCTGTATCAGGTGACAAATATGCAATACGACACCGGGAGTATACAGGTTTAATGTTATATGATGAAAAAGCAGGACAGATGAGTCAGCTTCTAATGGGCATGTCTCCAGCACACTAAGCCTCATAACTTCAGGCATTCTGTAACCCATCGGAGACACCTCTCTCTGAGTGATTTCACACCTGGTGGAGACATGACTGTGTCTTCACCACACAGGAATGAAAACAACGAGGCAGGACTGTTTTGTGGAGAAATATATATGATTTCTTAAGCTGGTCCTTCACTTGGAATATAAACCATCTTAAAGAATTATGGGTTCACTCCAGAAGTGCCAGAATTGACCAGCATGGATCACGGAAATAGACAGAATACACATGTGAACTGTCAACAGTCAACATGTTTCCTGAACATGATAAATGTACATACTTGCTTTCCATACCACCCCTGAACCTAGTTATGTTACAGCTATGTGCTAGTAAATAACCCATAGCACAACAGTATACTTCCTGAATGTATCCCTTGTGTGAGATTACAGTAGAAAAGCAAGTGATTCTGGGATTTCTAAAGACAGCTGTTTCTATGAAGTGGTATAAATGGTCTGCTTTCCAAAATCTTTCAAACATTTTAGGATAACATAAATCTATCCAACCTTGCTGCCTCTGAGTAGCAGTGCTATTTGAATCATCCTTACAAAAATGGAAAAATTCTTGTAATTTGAATGATTTTTCAACCCTAGAAAAACTAATTGGAGCTGCCAGAAGTTTATGACTGTGAACAGGAAGGATATTTTTCCTCAGAAATGTAAAGAGTCTGACACTTTCAAGGTATTCATTTCTCTTTTATAGTTTAAAGTCTGTTGGCATTGTAGCCAGTGCAGAAATCATCAATTGGTTACATTTAAGCCTGTTATCATTGTAAAACAGGCTCCTCCACAATTCTGAGCAAAAAGTAAGGGGGAAAAATAGAGGCAAACCTGGAAATGTTTCTTCTGTAGAAACAGCAATCTACTGGGGGGTCAATATGGCACACTGGCTGGTATGCAGTAGCTATTTGAGTCATTCAGTTGCATGTATCCGGAAATGAACAGACAGACAGGAAGATGCATCAATAGGCCGGAACAAAACTAATTCTCCAATCAATTTTTGAAAGTGTCTGAAAGTGTATTCTAAACGCCAAACATTCATTTTCCTTTTACTCTGGTGAAATAGCTATGATTGCAGTTTACGGGTGCACCGCATGAAATTGCATATCATTTAAAGAGTAACAAGGCCAGCTTCAGTCACAGTTTGTTGAACCAAACTCAACTTATTTACAAAATTAGACTTTATGCGATGTTCAAAAAAGATGAAACGAGGCAGAGTTAAGAGGATCACATCTGTAGGGTAAGTGTTAAGATTTACGAGCGAGACAGAAAAACCCGATTGAATATGGAGAGCGGTTTAAAGTCTTCAATGAGGCTTCCTTGTAAACACCGGGGAGAATACGCCAACTGGCTTGTGCGCGGAGTGTCGACTTTTTATGGCTCCGGGAACATTTGGAGCAGACAAGCCAAACAAATTTATTTTGATTTCAAAGTCAACCTCATCGGTAACCACAACAGATTTGAGCTGGCATCTCTGTATTGGAGGTCGCAGGAGAGCTGTAGGTTCATAATCATGCACCATCTGCGTCCAAACACCGGGAGGGGGGGCAATGTGTTAACACACGCCAACCAAGAAAATGTAAAAACACTTCTAAATAAAGAGTAAAGGAAACAACCAACTAAACCAGCTAAAGGCAGGTCTGATGGACAGATTCCTGACACACAGGCCTTCTCTTCTCCAGGGGCCTGGTACTGTCGGTACTACCATCCACAAGAGAGGCAGTCTGAACCATGGATTAGCAGCATTTATGAGGGCTAGCGGTAAGGACTACAAGTATAAACTCTTTAAGCTATGATGCCCTGGAATTTCATATCTGGCAAGCACAGACTTTCCTTTCCTCAGTGCCCTGGATGTCCGTATTTGCCCTACGCTATAATGAGCTGACAGACTTTACATAGAGATAGTGACAACCAGTGCCTGATTTGTTTTCCTTAAAACAAAGCCAAACCAAACTGTTAGGTTCTGCATCTGCTTCAGTACAATGCAAATATGTTACTCTAGAGGATGATTGTTAGCTTCTAGTTATATGCTTTTAATTTTGCTCCGTTTTTCAACATGATGCCCATTCAGTGCGATTCAGCTGTCCTGTACTCACTGTATTGTTGCTGCTTATGTATTTAATGTACAGTATCATACAGTATTAGCCATATACTTTGCCCTGCCAAACAGCATAAGCCAAAGGAAAAAAAAACACACACAAATAAATCTTTAACAATAACAATGACAACAAAATCACATCCTCCACATGTAACGTGTTCCAAGGGCATTGTTTCTTCGGGAGAGAATGTCTTAGGATAACCTTGTGCCCTCTTTCTCACCGTCCTGCCCAGATCCATGTTCAGCCTTAAAAAGGCTGGTGGGGGTTACTACCTCTTTGACAGGGTTAATGCGCTTCAATTATGACTCCTCCCTTTGAATACAAATGCATTAAACATGGTTTCCTTCCCCTCCAACACACTGAAAGCTATTTTGTTTCAGAGACACCCGCTTTGTTCTTTTGCCCTTGGTAACTTTCCCGCCACACCATCCCGATGCCGACCTCTGCAACAGCCTTTAAACTTTGATGGGGCCGGGTCGCTAGCCAGTGTTTTTTTATGATTTGGAGAATGGGAGGCACCACTAACAGGTTGTGGGGGAAACAAGGTGACTTTATTGATAAATTATACATTTGATAGTGAGTGCCAACTTTGCTTTCGATTAAACCGACTCGCTGTCATAAAGTCAAAGAAACAGACCCTCCTGTTAATGCGTAAAAGAAAAGTAAGGTATGCCTTGACACCTACTGTATAAGGCAGTAACAGCTGATGTTTAAAAAATGACTGTCCTACAATCAGTTTCAAAGTCATCTAAAAAGGGACACATTGCAGCTTTTCAAACATATTGCAGAAAAGTGCTCTTCACTGGGGACTACATTAACCTTTATGCCTGTTAAATTTCAAAGCCCTCCTTCTGTTGAACCTGACAATTAATATATTAAGAGTTTAAAGCAATATGAAACTGAGCTTGAGAGCCAAAAAATCCCTGACTAAATTAAACTGGAATGTGCAAGTCTGATTTATTAGGCTTTGGCCGGGTTACTATGGGCTGCTTGGTGCCACGGCAACTGTCTGAAGAATAAGGTCACTCGAGGAGGAAAAGTAACAAAAGCATATTTAACCTCTGATTGTCTGCTCTGCGCCCCCATTTGAATATTTCTGCAGATGTGCTTGAAAAATGCTACTTCAGCCACCTACTCCTGGAAATGTTTGATACAATCTTTGCTGTACATCATTAAGACAAATAGAATAGCAAGATATGATTACTAATAGCCTTGAAAGATGAAAAGATTCAACCTCAACCAAAAAAAGGCACACTGTAGGAATTATTGGATTGTTATACTGTTTTCTCATTATAACAACATTTGAGAATTTGCTAATGTACCTTCCATTTCTTCTACAAAAAAAAAAAAATCACCTTGAAGAAAAATGGGACCCACATACAATAAGATGTCTTTCTTATCATAAATGTACGACAAACACTGGAATAAAATAATCGTAAAGTGAGAAAATGAAAAGCATATTTTCTGCAGTTTAGATGAGATGCTTCTGACACTGCAGAAGTGGACTGCTGTGCTTATTAGCGGCACATCTCCTGCTCAAGGCATAGCTGCGAAGGCAGAGGAGGCTCGCCGGGCCCTGATGCGCAGGGTTACTTAAGGCGACTGCATCAAGTGAGCCTCTTACCTGCCAACTGCAGCACCTGCTAAAACTGCCTCACAAGTGCGACCAAAACAGCTGACTGCTTACCAGCTTGTATCTGTTTCAATGAAATACAAGGACGGGGTGCACACAACGCTAAGGAGTAGATTAGCTAATCACTGCATAATAAAAACATGACGGCAGCAGTGTGCTCTGCACTCCGTTTTACTTTAAAGATAAGATGCAAAGATTCAACGGCGGCAGTCCTACAACGCAAAGGTAAATTGGAATGCTGTAGAGTAACTCGTTTTCTTTACATTTCATTAACGACGACAGTCACTGCAATCCGGTACTACACAGACAACTGTGCTCTTCACTCCTCGGCACATCCAAAAATAAGCTGAGAGAACTTAAGACTGTTTATGTAATGTTTTCCACGGCATAAGCCAGGATGATTCTCTGCAAGGTGGCAGCACAGATGTTCTAGCTCTATTGCTATGGTAGCTGGAGCATCTGCTTGGTAAACTCTGCCAGATGGACATACAGTATGACACACACACACAAGCGCGGTGCATCACAGGCGTGGCTGAAAGCACAGAGATTTCATCAGATCTGCGGTCCCACAATGGTGGCATTCAGACCCGACACGCCTTTTATGTGAAGTTCCTGGTGGGATTTCCTTTCGAGAACCCGAAGTTGAGAGTGGGAGAAACAGCAAAGACGGCTGGGGTGGGGGTGGGGATGGGGGTAGATGACATGGTTTGGGGGATGGGGAGAGGGTGCTGGGGTGCTTGGGGCAGCTGCAAACAGTGGTCCATATTGTACTTATCAGGGCCCAATAAATCAGAGCTCGTGAAAAGCGCGGCGTTAAAATGGGTGTCACGCCGTTCGCGCTGCAGCCTGGGCTGTTTGATGTGACGGACACTCCCACCCACCCCACCGCCTCTCTGAAACCTGAGCGGCCGGGAGGAGGTGACCTCAGCGGTCACCGTCGCAAGCTCCTCTCAGGCCGCTCCTCCACAGGGCCCAACCCTTGGAACGGAGTCCACCTCTTATTACTCCCATAACTCCTCCTCATTAAGCTGTCATCGTCCCACACCTACAGCGGCACAGCTCCTTTTACAGGAAAACCCCCACAGACCGACACCACAATGGCCTAAACCAAACCTCAACAGCTTTCAGACAAAGAGGACCATACGATAGTCAGGACCAACAGAGTAGAAAAGAAAGAAAAAAAAAAAACAGTGAGATATGGGAAACAATTGTGTCCATCCCAGGTTAAGATTAATCTTTATTGTTTTTCCTCCTCATACTTATTTTCCAAAATCTCTCAGAACAGAAGTGGAGCTGTAACAAGACTTAAAGTCCAAAAGTTTGCTTGCATTTTTTTTTTTTGTTTATGACACTCACAAATGTGTCACTCACAATGTGTCCACCCCAGCACTGTGTAACACATTAGCTCATGCGGCAGCTTTGTGTGGCTACCAAAGGATTGCTCTCCTGGTAGGGTAGAAGTCGGTAAGCGATGCCACAGGAATCTCACCGAGCTGGGAAATTGCGAAGAAGGAAAAATGGTTGCATGGCGACAGTGGGGTGGTGTCAAAAATACAATACAAGGGAAGGCGGCGGAGTCTTTTTTTTTAATCCCGGCGGAGAAATCGGGTGTGGAAAGTATTTTAGGTGCAGTGAAGGTATCAGTTTTACTGTCATTCACAACTTCAGGGAACTTGCGAGAAAACAGGAAGTGGAGGGGAAGTGATCACAAACCCATGCTGAAATAGAATCTCTTCAGTTTACCAGGGGACAAAGTTCAAGCCAAAAGAATAATCTAACATGGCTACAGAGAGGAAAGACAAAGCACAGCTCTATAAACTACAGATCACCCAATACTCTACTCACACACCTTTTGTCATACCTCTCTCTACTGTAGGGCACTGTCGGCCGTCCTTTCCATCCAGCATGCATAGCCACAAGGGCTTGGGGAGGAAACCAACAAAAAGGTTATTCAAATAAATATATATGTATTTCAATCACTTCATTCTTTGGAATAATTTTAAGACATATTTATACTAGATATCAACTAACAAAAGATCAGGTGAACTGGAGTTTTAAATGTACACATTAGGGCATTTGAAAGAACTGGTACTCTGATGCACTGATTGGATTGGCGGGCGCTCGAGAAAAGAATATCAGGTGAGGTGTTGGAATTTCCTCATGAGAAAAGAGCTCCTGAGAGACAGTTTGGCAGCACATGGTCGATGAAAGACTTCCTTCCGCTCATTTTGTTGCTTTCCTTTATTACTCCTGTGTTGTTTGTCTGGAGGTTTAAAAATACAGGAAGCTGTCTCAGGAACCCAGAGCACAGCAACCAAAGCAGGAAACAACAAGGAAAAAAAAAACACACCCGAGAGCAAAGGCGGATATCGGGGGGCCTGCGAGGGCTGCCATAACCACTTTAATCAAGCGAACGATATCAATAACGGCTGACAATATCTCCTCACTTTATTAAAACCGCTGTTTCCTGTTTTCTGAAAGCTGCATTCAGAATCCTGTCAAGGAAGCTGGAGAAAACTTTCTAGGGTAAAGTATCTTGCCACTGGAGATAGCATCCTGAAGAATTTCAACCGCTCATTGTTCTAAATATATGTTTCTCCCATTCTTTTTTTTCCCCACTTGCAATACAACAGTTTTTGGGAGGTGTTTTCACAGAGTCTATTATCAACACCAAGACACAATAACAACAAACTTGTCAGGGAAAAATGGTCGATTTTTGACAATGAATAATCACATTCTTCCCTTTCCCATTTTACTGTTTCAACATTCAAACACAGCAACAATACTTTTGATAGTCTGGTCCGCTTTCCATTGTTCATTTTTAAACACGCTGTTTACCAGCCCTCCGTATTTTACCACTGTGCTGCAATGCCGAGCAAATCAACCAATAGCTTTGAAGAGATCACCAGATGACATCATGACCTTTTGTATTACATCCCTGCCAGGATGTGGATTACCTCCCTGTTCCGACGGCTGTGTTTCTGCGGAAGACAAAAGGAGAAGTGAGATTTGATTTTGCTGCACAGTGGGGACACCGCTATCAAAGGGAATCCAGGTCCCCTTCATGTGAGACCTTTAGCTTCAGCGTTGCCTCGGGTGAAGCTGTTTTTTTTGTTTTTGCTGAGAGCACTTTATCAGGATACTTTGTTAGACATGACCAGCCGGGCTTAGATGGGCCCATCCTTGCTGCTCATAAAGAGCCACGCTGTGTGTGCAGCAGGCAGAGTGGGGCTGCGCTTTCAGAGGCCTAATCTGATTGAAAAGAGTAAAACTGCAGCAATGGTTTGGCCTTTGCCAGCAGGCATCTCTGCATCCTCCCCACGGGTTCCTGCTCTTTGTTCTGAGAATACGCCTCTGAGGAGGAGGCTGGACGTTCGAGGGGGGCAATATCCGCCGCCTCGTTTTTCGTCGCACCTTCCTGGATGTCCGTGCAAACACACCCAGGAGAGGAAGGCCCCCGGTCACCCCTGCCTGACCTTGCTCCCTGGGCGAGGGCCCAACGGCCTCTGTGACACCCAGCTCGGCTGTATCGGGTGACTCTCACAGGTCTGGCGTGACCGCTGTGCGCCTCTCGCAGAAACCGTAGCCTTGCCCTCAGCACCAGCGCAACACCCCGCAAGCTCAAAGGTGGGCATAAATAGAAATTAATGGCTGATCACAAATGAATGGCACTTAAAAGAAATGAGCGCTTTCACGGCGGAGTCTTACTGAGGAAGTATTTTATTACAGGCCTCACTGAGGGAGGTCTTCATCTACACTAGCTCGGTGTCACGGGTGTCAGCTGGTGTGTTTAAACCGCCACTTCACAAATATAACCTAACACCGCTTAGAATCCTGACACTGCCGATATGTATACATTATATGGAAGGACTCACTCAGTTCATAATACATGCTTCATCGTTCTGCTCTCGGTTTAAATTCAGCCCCACTTCATAAACAGGCACGTCAAAACTGGCACTCACACATACTAATGGATTCCGACGCTTTTTTTCCCTACCCCTCAAAATGTCAGCACAGCACACGGACTATGAATGCGATGGAGTATCAATGACATTTCGCTGAAAAACCCCCCAGCGAGGCGAAAGGGCAGAGTTATTACACCGACGTGATCTCGATGCCAAAGCAGGTTATGTCCTCGGACAGATGACTGACAACTTTAAGCCAGACCAGACAGTAGCCTATTTCTTTATTTCGGCTCGAGTAGAGTTACTACAGGCATCAAATGGTCAGCATTGTCAGTAGTTCGGCCACTGGAGAAAGAAACACTAGTGTGGAAACTGGGAAAGCATACAGTACCATATTCTTTGAGACAGGAGAATTGCATGAGGTAAAATCACAAAGATTAGGTGTTCTCAACATCATATCTGCAATACTAATGTTCACTTAACACAACTGACTTAAAAAATGTACACAAATCCAAATATGTGGACTACACAATAATAATCCATCCTATTGTAGCAACAAAAGATGTAAAGACCTACCAGACCGGAGTGATGAAAAAACAGTGATTACTGAAAACATTTGTTCTAATTAAGGGTCCTTAGTTGCCTAGCTAAATTGATTTTAGCCAATCAACGATCATCTTGCTGCCGAGTGACAAACTGCTTGGTGGCCCACAATGCACTGGGCATAAATCAAGTGTTGAAATGATATTCGCTGAGACTCAAGTGTATATTGATTAGTAATTATTTGTACTAACAGACCTGAGGGAGTCTGTGCCATCTATTCCCCCATGAAAATGGGAAGATCAATAGGTCTGGAATAATCCTCGCTGAAAATGTGGTTGTTCTCTGCTTCTCCAGTGCATCATTAGGAAAAGCAGATGAAATTGCTTCCAAAATGGCCACCTGTCTTCCAAAGTTCAAGGAAAACAGCATCCCCTCCACTGGGAAGAAATCATCTAGACTGTAAAATAACAGTAATAGGATCAAAGGGAATGACCATTTTGCAGGTGCTCTTTTTGTCTGGTATTCATTTTACTTGGCTCGGTGATAAACTGATCTGGCAGTATTTGTACTGAAAGAGTCTGGCCTTTGTAGAAAAAAAATTAGCATTAGCCTGACTTCTCAGTTGACCCTGTGAAAGGTGCTAGTGATGTCTGAGGAATAACACATGTACTCTGCCAGCATGGCTAGACGAGACAGAAAAGTGGCCAACAGAATTAGAAGTAAAAAATGACTAGCCAGCAGCCTTTCAGAGAAGGTGTGTGGCGGGGGTGTTCTCTCTCACCCTCTCCCTCTCTCCTCCCCCCTACCCCCTCTCGCTTCCTCTAGATGGGTCTCAGCAGGATTTCACATTTCCTCCTGTTAAAACTCCACCAATCCATCAGGGCAACACACAATCCATCCATCCTCAACCCCCGCTAGCTGGACTCATCCACAACCCCAGCTCTCAGCCTTCCACATCAATTTAAATGCAGCCACATTTAAACAGTGTAACACCAAGCTTTCCTCTAACAATAAGGTACTGGCATTGCCAAAGCTGTCTTTCTTTGAGGATTGACATTTCTCCTAACCACAGGCAAACCAAAGTATTTTTAACTACTGCCACCCAATGGAAGACATGGTACTGCACCCCTGGTTTGCAGTTAGTTACATTACATTACATTGTCATTTACATGACATTACATTATTGGCATTTAGCACAGAGCAACTTACAATGTTATCCATTTATACAGCTGGATATTTTACTGAGGAAATTCAGGGTTAAGTACCTTGCCCAAGGGTATAGCAGCAGTGCCCCAGTGGGGAATCAAACCAGCAACCTTTCGGTCACGAGGCCTGCTCCTTAACCACTATGCTACACTGCCGCCCCAAAATCCAAATGGTGCACTGGCCTAAGCTGCATGTTATGTGGTGATGTCCCCATTATACCTTTACAAGAGGGATAAATCAGTATGCAATGGCCTACATAAAATGAACTAACTCATTATCCTTACAGGTCAGCCTAAATGGAGGTTTCACACATCAGCTCCTTTTAAGTCTGTCATGTTGTTCTGCCTCTTCCATTTTCTTTATCCTCATATAGAGGGGGTGAACCCAGACAATGTTCCAGTGATGCCTCACAGCAACAGTGCATTATAATGGCTTTACCCTTCCACCTGTTTGAGTGTTTGCCACTTGAATACATTCACTTCTGTGACACCGCAAATAAAACATGAAAAGATTACAAAAAAAAAAAAAAAAAGAAGTAGAACACGGACCAGCCTTTCAAGGGGGCAGTGACCGTGTTCCCCCCCCCCCCCACCAATTACCAATTCAAAATACTTTCAAGTGAGGGTGACGAGACAACAAAGGAATCAAAGCGCCTTTTTAGCTTTAGCCCAGATAAAACGACATAAACGCACGCAGCAGCTTTCAAAACCCAAATCCTACACGCAGAGGCTGCACGCCACTTCCTGCAGAACATAAAAAAATACATTTCATTTTCCCATTTAGAATTTAATAGTTCAGCAGCTTACAGTAAACAATTTGAAAAGCCCTTATAATGTACTTTACACATTAATACAAAACATTTACTCTCATTAAGAATGATTGTAAATTAGGGTTTATGTATATGTGTATGAACACAAACAATGCAGAATCTATATGTTCTCAACTCTCTCTCATACAATGAAATCTCATGTCCTGCAAGATAAGAAAGACTCCATCTCAGTCAGCCAAAACACAGGGATAACATGCTGTGCTCCACAGGACGGGTCTAAATTCTGAGATTTTTAACCCTAGAGGCCCCATGTGGAAAGCACAGCAAAAGGCTCTTCACATTCCTCAACTAGGTGGTACTCAGTAAAGTGCATTCCCCAAACCCATCACAGTTGCCATGGCAGCTTTATTTATTCAAATTATTTCTTCCTCCACTTCTCAAGGTTGTATCCAATTCGTCCACTACATATTTTTAGCCTGTAAACAGGGTGATAGAACAGCAAATGCAGCTCAACTGGGGTGACCACGTACCCTCCGCTCCACCTAGTGGTGGTGGAGGTAACAACTAAGGGTCACAAGACAAGGTCAGAGTACACCACCTTTAAAACCTCATGGAATCAGACTTTTTCAAATTTCTCAAGGTCATTTCTGCTGCAGACATATATTTGGGCTCCATCATTCTCGACAGAGGAAAACTCCTCACACTAACTCTCCTGGACTGCCTGCCACTCAAGGTCCCAAGGCTGCACAGATTATCCAGCACCTCAATAACTGGAGGAGACAAAAACCATACTGATCCCAGACCAGACATGCCAGCAGTGAGCCCCCCCCCCCCCAAATTGGCCAATCACGTTGCCTAACCTTGAATTTGCAACCTGCAGCCATTTACCTGGAATCAGTACAATTTCACTAAATTCAGTTTCTGTATTTTGAACTGAAAAACCTTACTGTTGCATACTTTTTTTCAGAGTACTTAGGTAACACAATTGTTATACATGTCTAAGAGCAGCAGCATACAATAGCAAACTCTGTTCTCATAACAGCAACTTGACAAGGTATGTGCTTTTGATGTGCAGCAGTGCTTAAATACCAAGTCCTAAGAGTAAGACTACTCCTCTGCAGCGCCAGGGGTGTTTTCATTACTGGTCGGGACTTGGACAGTCTTGAGGCTGCGGTGCCATTTACGAGTTTAATTTCTCCTTTCAATGACACCCACGGGGACTAAAACCTTGTCCGCGTGGTACGAAATCAATTAAATTAACTGAGCAATCTCTTTAAGTATCATTTAATTAAGTTTAAGAAAACTTACTTTTTAAACTCTGCAGGGAAAGTGACGACTTGAAAGTTAGTGAAAGTTGTCTCAAAAGCCATTAAGGTTATTCAGTACAAAAGAGACACCCAAAGTGCAGAGGGTCAAGCCTATATTATTTGATGCTGATCATTTTTATTATATGAACTAGTCTCCCTTTCATAAAACTAACACAGCTGAAAAATAATACACAAAACAAAATTAGCTGCTTACTTTCGACAAAAAAACCTGCATGTAACGTTTTTCCCCAGCTTTGGGAGGCAGCATGCATGCACCATGGTCAATAAAACAACTAGACTTGAGGGTCTGATGACCACACATCTCAACAGGCGCATGGACTGACCTTCAACTTCAGCTTTTGGGTCTTTTGTACCAAAAGGAGGACATGTTAAAAATGCTGCCACAGTCCCATTTAGATTATAAGATGGCACTATGAAAAGTACTGGCACATAACACAGTATGCTCTTAACTGCAGGATCTCCCTCAATGGTGCAATGGGTCCAATACCCCCTGGACTGCCCCTAAACAAACTAAGTTATTCCTGGACTCATGGCAGAAACAAGTCACAACTGCATGGCCCCATATGGGACGGGTATCTGCACATGTGTTCAAGTTAGGGAGGAACTGCCAGTGAGCAGTCCCTGTATCCACAGAACACAGGGGCTGTTAACATGGATTCTTAACACACGGTCACAAATCCAAAAAGGGGTAATACATGTTGAGTCATGATGAAATACACCATTCGAGCTCATGACAAACGACTATCCTTTCTGTGGTGAGTACGCAGGGTGTGGGGGGGATCAAAATGTTCCCTCTGTGGTTTGAAGCAGGACCCAAGCTGACCTTGGGGATCTGCCTCTCATTTCCTGTAATGAGACGCCACACTGTTTGATGGCCTCCACGTGGTTCAGCGTTTCCACCTGACGTGACTGGAGCATCCATTTCTGCCCTGACGTGAACACAACCGTTAGCGTCTCAATCATACCAACTGAGCTCACTAAACAGGGTGTGGGAGCTTGTACCCAACCCCCTGCCACCCACCCACCCGCCCACCCCAAATCAAAGCAGTGACAAAATGCACCAGACAGCAGAAACACACCGGAAACCATTCGGGGACTCCTTGAAATAAGTCACCTACTCATGTAATGACAGTCTCTTTGAGTCCCTGTTATCTGTGATCCTTAGACTCACCAGCACATGTACCACATTCAACATAACGAGATCAGACAGCGGAGGACTTCAAAGTCTAAGTACAGCACAGCTCGGCTGAGTCCTTCCCTGAAAACGAAGGCCGACTTTTACACGAGTGCCCTCCTCTCTCTCGTCTGATCTAAAAGACGACGTCGGGGCGTTTTCAAGCGGCTTCCAAAAGACGCGGTAAAAACTATGTTCCTTTTTCATGTTCTCAGCATCGAGACCCACGCACAAGCTGAGCGCTGAAACAAACAAACAGGAGAAAAAGATAATTACATAAGAAATAGAAACTGCAGGTAGCAAAAAAAATAATAAAAAAAAATCATGAAAAACATACGGAACATTATTCCTGGTTCAGGCCTTGCCAGCAACACTCTACAGGCATAGCCTTAATACGCCCACTTGGTACGAGTGGTGGAAAAAACAAACTGGTTCCCTGGGGGGAAAAAAAAAAATCCACCTCAGATATATCAGACAGCAACACGGAGGTCGGGTGTAAACTCAAGTTAATGACAGGAACAGTGGCCCCGCTGAAGCTTCCACAGAGCAGTGCTGCTGGGGCGGGATGACAGACAGGCGCCTGATCTAGCCAGCGACACGGCGGCCGTATCAGCGACAGTTGTTTGTGTCTGTGTGGATTAGGCACTCCTCGCTGACTCCTGTGTGCCAGCAAGCAGCCGGAGATAAATCTAACATCTGGCTAACTAGCTTATCAGACCCACCCCCCCCCCCCCCCCACACCGCCTCCCTGTCTCACCTCACCCTCCACCACGGGCCTTTGTGCTGCGTGTCGCTGATGTCTGCAGTTAGGATGCAAACCCCCTCCAGCGTGGCAAATCCACACAGAGGATTGAGGCACTTTGAAAAGGGAGGCTGTGTTCTATTACCCTCGGTGTGGGAGCTACTGTACCTCTCTCCCCGTACACAGAAAGGACGCACTCACAAGTGAAGAAAGATGTCTGGGTTCAGACAGGTTGAAATAATGAAGACATCATGCCCGTTGAGCTATGTCAAATTCAAAGAGTCTAAAATGGTTAAGCGTGTAACAGAGAATTGAATGGCAAGAACGATGCTGTACATCTGAAATAATCTGAGGCATTACTGATTCAAATAAACATTAGTGGACATGCTAATTGAGGGTATTGACTGCCAGTAATTAGGATTTCAGTTGTAGTGCCAAAAACAATAATCACCCTCCAAGTGATGAGCTGCAGTGTCTCATAATTAAGGCGTACTGAAATGACAAAGAGTGAAAGGACTTTGTCTTTTTCAAGAAATTTAGTCTCGTTTCCTCAGATGTGAATTTTTTTTCTTCAAAACCATTTTTTTCCAGCATATTCAACAATTACCAGCAGCTGTGTATATGTAAACAGCCTTATCATATTGCACTTGCAAAATGCACAGCTGTGCTTTAAGGAGCCCAATCTAATGCTGTTCTCATTCGTTCTCGATGGAACCCCGGGTCTTGTGTGAGGGACAGACAAAAAGGAGGAGGTAGAGAGAGATGTAGACACTCACAGAGTAAAGGAGTGAGAAAGGGGGAGAAAGAGTGTTAATGTGTTTACTATAGCAAAACAACAGTCCCACAGCTGTAGGCAGTCTCCTGACCAGGTCCGATTGTTCAGCACTGTGTTGTGAACCACAGGGGTCCCAAAATTGGCTGAGGCCCCTGACCTTGGCATCCTCTCAGCCCCTTATCTCCAGGCTACTTCTTGAGTGTGTGACATCAGCGTCGGTGACATCACAGGATTTCGCAAGCCGACGGCTGAATTTATCTCAAGGGCCACGGGCTAGGGCGCCAGCCTTCGGGGTAAGAGAACAAGAGCCAGCCATTAAGAGTTCCTGTGAGGATGTTCGGGGCTTTAGAGGTGTCAAAACAGCCAGCGGGGAACGCCATGAAGGCGGAGCCAGCGGAAGGGAAGGGAGGTGGGACTCCCTCACCAAAGAGTGCATGTGACGGGTACTTCCACCCCCCCAACCCCCTCCGAGTGCTAAGGCCCTAGGACCCGTCACCATCCATCACACCCTCTCAGCCCACCCCCACACAGCCCGAATGCAGCGCCTTGCTGACCGTTCTGCTCCCCTGGCTCTGTGGAGGAGGTGCCCGCAAACCCACCTGAAACACAGAACACTTCTGAAATTGGGAGGCGTGTTCTGGAATCGGAGGTGGGGGTGGGGGGGGGGGGAGGGTCGCCACACAAACATTCCATCCCTTATCTCCATGTCTTGATTCGACTTGGGTGTTGAGAGAGCCTCCTACAGCCTGGGACAGATTTAAACCTCCACTAGGTGAATGGTTGCTGCTACAAGGGGCCAAAAGCCTGTCACATCAATCCTTGCACTGTGCTCCTTTTACCCACATATCTCCCTCATTCCATTGCAAGAACTGGCAGAAAAACACTCAATAATAAACTCTTTTGCAATAACAAAAGCTCTTTCTCAATACAGTTTTAAATATGAAGAAGAAAACAGCAACAATATGAGCGTCGTGATTCTGTAAAGATGGTATCGAACGGAGAGATTTATGTGGCGTTTTTTATTTCTCTGGGAGCTAGGAGTCACACATCTAATAACACTGGAGGTAAAAATTTGTCCGCTTTTATATGAAGAAACCTCCAGAACGAAACAACAGCAGCTTTAACTCAGGGTGCAGGAGTCAGAAAAATGGCTTCTCTGCTGTGATTTGACAAAGCTGTCACTATGGACGTCAGGCTGATTTTATCAGAGGAAGCCTTTCCCTCTCAGTCACCCTGGGAAACTGCCAGAGCTCAGAACTTTTCTATAGATTCAAGGTGAATTCTGGAGGCGGGAAATAAACACAGAAAATGCCACACAAAAGCAAAGGCTACTGTATTGGGCCCCAGAGTACTGATAGAACTGGATTAGGGTTCTGTAGTTAACAACAGCATGCACGCCAGAGGATACCACAATGCTACTATACACTTTTCTTTTAGGTCGTTGTCATAATAATTATTTTCAACAATTGATATCTTAATCATTTTTAATGACAGCAGGAGTCAGGACCTCTATTTAACATTCCATCCAAATTCCACAGACAGATATTGACACCTTGCCACAGATTGCTCATCAGTCTATCATCTTCCATAACCCCTCCTGAACGATCTACACTCTCCTACAGAGGAAGTCATAAAACAAAAGCATATGGTACACCCACAAACACTCTGACTGCACTGTACAGTACATATAACAGCAGAATTCTCAAACAACCCACAAAGCATCTGTGTTATTATTGCTATCACTGAACAAGCGTGGGGTGACACCAGAGGACTTCAGAAATGATTGGGGGGAGGGGGGGGGGTGAATCAACATGAATAATATGGAGACTGCATTCTGATTGAAGGGACATGTGGATCTTAATGTGAAATGTGGTGTACTGTGGGCTGCTCAGCAGACAGTGGACGCTGTTTAACACCTGCAGCATAATTACACCACATTCCTCAACCACCTCTCCCGCTGCCTCATCAATTTATGACATCATAATGAGCGGGAGACGAATCAGCTCGACGGCTTCGGCCCTGTTGCCGTGGTGTGGAAGCAACGCTTGAGGGGTTCTGGCCACGGGGGTCTCTGCTAATGACAGAGAGCAATTCCCAGGTGCAGTCTGTGCGTACCATGTGGCTTTGGCAGACCTGCTCACAGCAAAGCATGGTGTAGCAGGTGAGGGAGCAAACAAAGGTTAAAAGCACAAAAGGTGGTGTCTGTCAACTGGGAAAACTTTGATAAAGGGGAGAGGGATGGAGGGACAAAGGGATTTGGGGTCATGTCCATGGCTGAATTCTAAAGTTAACAAACTCCCACCTCATCACGTTCAAGAGACCCAGCCCAGGCCACCGTTGCCACCGGCGCTGTGATGTGTGATGTCATTTCCTGTCATGATGTCACGGCAGTAGCTCGCCAGCCCTAAGAGAGCCCTATCTTTATTTTAAGGTATCATGGCAGACTCTTAGTTGAGTTTTCCTCTGTCAAAATTCTCAAGGAGTGTTTTGCTCTCACACACCACGCTGCAATTTTACAAGGCTCTGATGATACAGGCTGCTCGTTCACAGCATGAGTGGAGAGCAGGATCAATCCACCACCAGTATGGGGCGATTACAGATACAGACGATTAAATTTATGCATCCCTCTTTGGCAGCCTCAAACAACACTCTCAATGCATAGCAGTTTGAGCCATTCAAGGTTTTACTTGAGGCAGGTTAATGTGTATAAGGTGCCTACACATACTAACCAGTGTGTAGTTAAACCTGGAATGGCTAAAACGGCTATGCTTTGGGAGTGTTATTTCCATCTCTGTAAAGAACAGCTCAGCTGATCTCTACTGATTCCCATGAAGAGGCAGGCTGATTTTCATTCACTGAGTTTATGTAGAAGGCCAATGATCTCGTTAATAGTATGCACATTGGCACTGCTTCGAACCATGGTCTGATGTTCAGGCATGCCACAGAATTTGAACTCAGAAGAGTAATCGCCGCTGTGTGAAAGCCTCAGTAAACAGTCCACTGGTTTCTAGCAGAATTCCTCAGATTCCTGAGACACATTTCACCCCTCGTACACCCCAAACCCACACACCCCCAGCACCGGAATGCACCCCCCCCTCCCAGGGATGAAAGCAACAATCCCTCACATCTACCTGAAGTGTGTCAAATGTCAAGCCCATCAGCTCTCTAGAACCTTAACCCCTACAGATGAGAACAATGTTATTTACTGTCAGGTGGGCAGAGTTCAAAAGCCTTAAATAACAACACTGTTGGACACCTGAAATTCCCTTTATGCCCCCTTAAATTCCCTTAATTTCTAGGTGACCTACTTTCTGGGTAACCCAAGAAAAGGAGAACAGATTCAATCCAGATCCAGTATCTTTGGAAGGACTTCCTCAGCAGTAAAATGAAAGCTGGTGCCACTGTCGTGAAGCTAGCATTTACATTCTCACAGGGATAGGTCTTTGGGCTTTTGCAGCCAATTTAAAATGCTTCCCAAAATAATCTGGGCAAACCATGACGCAGGAGGCATCTCTTTGTTCTTCACCCGATCAGGAAGAGAAATAAATTTGGCTGCTTCCCCTCTGTACCCCTACGGAGTACTTGTGTGCGGAATACATAAATGTTCGATTGGGAAATATCCCATTCAGTCCCTACATTTTTCATGCACAGCCATTCGAGAAGCCTGGGGGAGAAAAAGGGACTCGCTTGTCCGATAGGCATCCCGAGCAGGAAGTAACCCACAGCCACAGGGGCTGTGGGGGGGCGTTCGTATGTCTGAATGTGCATGTGAGAAACTGGAGGAGGTTAAAGGTCACGGAGTAATTGGGGTAATGAACGGGAAAGTACCATTTCCTTGGTTTACCCTTTGCCCTATAATGAGAACTCCTGACACCCAAAGGCGGCGAGGCGACACATTCAGAGGTGTAACGGACCGGCCTGGGAATTCAGTTCCCTGATTGACAGCACTTCCAGGGTTTTGTCTCCTCACTCTCAAACACGAGGCTAGAGCAAATCAAAACAGCACACAGATGTCAGCTCTTCGCTTGTGACCAGACAGCTAGACATTTCCGGCCTTTGGGGTGAGAGCGGGAATCTTTTTTCCAAGGCCTTCCCTGATACCCACAAACCGAGTGTGCGCTGGCGACCGCTAACCCGCAGGACGGTTGAAATTCCAACTGCTGTGGTGTCATAGGACACCTTATTAGCACTAGAGCCTGTCAGTGTGGGGACCTCCAAGCAGGAGAGACACACGCTGTGATGTCACTGATCTCATCCCTACTCATATGTTTTGAACATCTAATGCCAGGCTGTCATGGCTGTTTGCTTGATGTTTCAATGACATTGCAGATGTCTCCACAGTGGACCAAACCACGGAGAAACTGTATTTCTTATCAACGCGTTTAGACCATAAGAATTTCACTACAATTTCTTTTTAAAAACTTCTAGAAACAGGTAAGTTTACTACAGTTAAATTATTTGACTTTCCAAACTCAGATGCTAAGGATTTTGACAGGTTAAACTTACTGGTTGTAGTTATACACTGAGTGACTGGCATAGAATAAATATCTGTTTCAACATACAGAGGAACTGAAAATGGGAAGTTTTTATTTTCAAAGACTATTACATACAAGCACCCTTTCAATGAAGGCCAGAAGTACTACATAGTTTCAGGAGATAATAAAATCAATTTTGAGTGAACCACTGATTCTTTAATTTATTTGAGAATAATATGTGAGCGTCTGGATGACAATTACATCCAGATTACATTCAGTGAATTGATTTTAGATTTTTGATATCAACAACGCTCCATTATTTTATAAAAGCACCATACACTGTGTAGTAGGGAATTCTCATGGTACTCAATATTTCACAAGAACAACTTACGTTTATGGAATTGAAAAACATGCCAAGAGGCCCCACTTGAAATCTATATACCTGGTAATTCAGTCATTTTTCCCTATCAAAAACATCTGTTGGAAAAAACGTCAATCTCTTTCATTTTGCAGTTTTTCAAAATGAAAGGCAGGGAAAATTCGGTAAGCGCAGCCATAAAGGCAAATTCCTCCAAAACGGCGATACCTCAAGGTGATTTTCAGACCAGATTGCTTAGGAAGACATGAATAGAAGCTGTTTACATTCAACACCAAGGATTAACTCCCCTAAAAAAAGCAAACATAAGGTGCTAGACACAGTTTGGCACTCGGGCCGATAAAGTTTGGAAACTGAAAGTAAAGTAGGCTTTATTTATTCACACATCTGAACCCGAATATAGGGTTTCAGACTCCGCTCTGCGGGGGCTCTGGTTCTTATCTCGCTCGGCGCAAAACCCGATTAAAAAGGAAGTGAGTAAACACTGTCAGATATCCTGGCTATCTGCCTCAGAGGGATCATGCAGTTTTGGAGACACTTGATCCTTAGGAAAGAGCTATGAGTAAACACTACCTCGTCTCTCCACCCCCCCCCCCCCCCCCCCTCTGAAAAGCTGATTACGGGACCCCCCTGTCTTGTCTTTCTCTCTGTCTCTCTCTCTCTCTCTCTCCTCACCCCTCTTTCAGAGCTGCAGCCACATTTGCATGAATATTAAGTGCAGGATTTGAGGCTGGGGCTGAAATTGGAAATCACGACTTTTGAACTAATCAGCTCTGGTTTGCGCGCATGCAGCATGGGGGGGAGGGGGGTCGTTTTCAACACGTCCCCTGCTTCGAGAGACAAAGCTCACCAACCAAAGCTGTCCTGTGACTGCCTGTTTCTGATAGCCACAACTGCTGCATTGTCCTCCCAAAATGGAATCTGGAACTGCACACAGTTTTGGTGCAGGTCTGCACTGCACTGAAGGGGAAAAAAGTGTGGAAGGTGACAGCCAGGCCAGTATGGAAGCCACAGTTTGACTACAGTGGAATGCAACTATTTCTTTTCCCCTTCCAAACCCAGAGAAAATGGGCCAATTGGTGCGGAAACCTCACAGCCCCTCATACCAGCATTTTATTGGGCGGGCTCGTTACACCTCTTTCAGCAGAGTTCAGCCACGCCACGGCAATCTGCAGAAATCATAAGCCTCTGCCTAATAAAACACGCCTGATTACCCGGCAATGCAGCTGCAGACCGCAGTCTGATGGCGGATCTGTCATTTTTTCGTCTGACATCATTCCATGACCCGGGGAACACAGGGCTTTCTGTCTGCCTGGAGGCAAATTTCTTACGCATACAGCAGAGCTCCGAACCCGACATTTTCAATAAAATGAAAGCCCTAGACGCACAGCCGGCCACGGAACGCACCAGACATGGTTGGCATGTCTGAGAGGAATCTGTAGCTCAAACCCTTCCTCTTCTCCGTAGCCCTATTGCTTCTGGGCCAATAATGAAGGCCTCTATCTCATGCTCCTCATCGATGTCACCAAACTCTGTAGACATGAGAGTTTCAAAGAGACTGCCCACCTGTGAGAGCAATCAGCACAGCACAGGCCTTACTGGCGTCTGTCTGCATTGCGGTCAAAACAGACACCGGGAGAAGCCGATTTTGTGTGAAAAAATGACTCTGTGCAGCAGCACAGCCTTTCGGTAGCTTTCTCTCACACCGTTTTAATCTGAGTTTCGTGTGTCACACTGTGCCACCTGCTTCAATCAGAATGCCACAGATATTGTGTCTGGACAGATCACAGAGGTTGAAATAGCTCCACACATCAGTCAAATGGATTTGTTTCTCAACTCTTGTCACTGGCAGGGATAAATATGTAGGTTACTTGTTACATTAAATAATGACAAAATCCTTGAGCTTGTCTGTAGCATGCGCTACTCAATTTGAAGACCTTGACAGACTTGAACGACGTGTTCTGAACAGAAAAAAAATGTAAAAATGTTTGCATTCTATGTGAAACAAACCCAGCAACCACAACAAAAAACCTATGAAATCATTCCTGTTTTTAATAAGTATGTAGCTGAAAGTAGTCATCAATCCAAGAAAATGAAGCACAGAGCAGCTATTCTAAAGACCTTTAATGAGTGCCTTAATGAGGGGGCGTGACTGATATTGTGTTTTATCTTAACAGAGAGTGTATTTCTGCCATACTGTACATTCTTCTAATGTGCACTTATCCCCAGCGTATCTCCATTCATCCACAAAATGGCGGAAAATTATGTTAATAGGAGTACTGGTAGGAGGCCCAAAATGGAGAGGCTTGGTTTCTCTTTTTTCCCTTTCTTAATGCTTTTTCCCCATTTTTCTCCTAATTTGGAATTGCCAATTATAGACTGAGCTTGTCTCCACGGAAACCTCTGTGCACAAGTGCATGGTGTAGTGAGTGCATTTTTTTCTTTTTTCCTTGTAGGTGTGTGTGTGTGTGTGTGTGTGTGTGTGTGTGTGTGTGTGTGTGTGTGTGTGCGTGTGTGTGTGTGTGTGTGTGTGTGGGGGGGGGGGGGGGGGGGGGGGGGGTGATACTGTAGGTTTGCATGACATTCACTCCCATTAGCACAGAAATTCAATAAGACTGACTTCATTAGGACGCCATTGGTTATTACATTTTGCCTTTTTTAAAAGTGAAAAACATCACAGGCCCCAGAGAGAGACAGGGCCATTTCTGAAGCCCCCAGAACGAAAAGCCCCTGGTGGAGCGATTAGGTGAACTCAGGATGTCTGGCTCCAACTGTGTATGACATCATTCCTACATTAAAGACGGTCAATACAGAGGGCTGCTATTACACCGTTGCTGACCGCTAACGCGATTTTTACATGCAATCTGATGTCATTCGAAAAGTTGCTGGCTCGTCCGTTTTGTTATTGCCCTTGGTCTAATCCCAGCCGGGTCTCAGGTTGGGGTGATAATCGCTTTTGGTGTTTCCGCTGGTGAATCAGCGTCGTTCCTGGGCCCCAGAGGAGCCCGACGGGAGACTCATGTTCTACCTCCAGACAAAGTTTGTTTCAACTGCATTTGTCGTCTTGAGATTCCTCTCAGGACAGAATACCGAGAGGAATTACATGTTGCTGAGTTAATAAAAGGCACATGATATTACGCAATGTTGTTTTAGCAAGCTTTACTGGAATTTGCTAAGAAAACTTTGGACAAAGGGGCTTCACCATTTTATAATAGCAGGTGGTTGAGTATTTGGTTTGAATACCACCAGTAAGTAGGAGAGTACGGTGGCTAAATTGCTAACTGCATTGTCTCTATTCTTCTCATTTAGATTGTGTGGGATTGCTATCTGGCTTGCAGAAGCTACAAAAGCTTCTTTAATTAGAAAAAGCATCCTGGAAGATCTGATTTATTGCTTGGCTCTTGTTCAGAGGAGAGAGATTAGAACGACAACATTTAAAACAGAAAAAAAAAACTAATGCACTTCTTTTAGAATACCATTCAGCCTCTTGGGAACAGTGGCAGGAATGCTTGATTCAATTACTTTCTTATGCTTCATGCCTAATTTCAGAAAATAAAGACTCTTCATCTGGTTTCAGAGAGTGTTGTGTAAATAAACTCCATGTCAGGCATTCTCTTGCAGAATGTGAGTAAACATAGCACGATCCAATATGTTTCAGTCATAATTTCTCAGTATGGCATGCAAATCTTGTTGATATAAATAAGCCCAGATGCTCTCTCACATCACACAGACAACAACTTCCACTTTCATAGACAGCAGGCAGCAGTCAGCTTTGAGTCCAAATACAGCAGCGCTTCCGAGCTTCCCCACAACCTCACCAGGCAGGCCTAAAGCAGGAAACCTGCTCCATCACTTCCTCAAATTTGAGTTTGCAACCACTTCAGAATACACTCAGATCAAATTACAACATCTCTAACCCGATCTAATGCACTCTGTATTCTGTGGAACACCCTTAAATTAAGTAATTACCTTCAGGCCAAATATAAAGGAATAATGACATGTGTTGACCCCATAACCATGGGGGAGAGAAGGATTGCTACACCGTGTGGTCAGGCTACGGGGGGGGAGTTGGTTTGGAAACAAGGCTCCGGGCACAAACGACCCCTCTCGTGTCAGCCAGCTTGCTAACATACTGCTGTTAACACCTCCAAAAAGGCTCTTCCCTTGTTTTATATCCCAGGCAGTCAGGCAGCCAGACCCAAACGGGAAAGTTGTGTTCCTCAGCGGGAATGGGGCATGAATCTGTATGGGAGGAGACCAAAATACAAACACAAGGAAACAATATGGAGAAACTCACAAAGCGGCTTCACTGGCTGACACACACACACACACAAAAAAAACTCTCTACACAGGCTGGAAACTATTCACTGTGCTTGCACCAATACTTGCTCATGGAAAAGTTCAGGTTTCTGTGACTGGGGAATAGCACAGTGTCGCCGCAGACAGGAAGTCGTGTTTAAATGAGAGATCAGCTGGAAGGATTGATACGGTGATTACAGGGAGTAATCTATCCGGCAGCGGAGGAGTTGCCTGCTGTGCTATGTCTGTGCAATTTATGGTCACCTGCTTTGTAATCAAATTTATTCGCAAGACTGTTTCGGGAACTCTGCTAGTGCCGAGTTCATTTCTGAAATGAAGCTAAGGATGTCTGCTTTGGGTCATACCAGTAGGTTATGGAATTAGGCTTTGCATCACATGGCCACTCAACACTATGAATAACCACAGTCAGCAGAGGAGAGTGACATTACGGACTGGAGACAGTCTAGTAGCAACACAAGGTTTCTACAACCCGCCTTCAATGCGTCACACTCCAGTGTAGCGCTTATTGATTCCTCTAAAATATGTCTTCTGCTTAAGCTGGCTACACTTTTACCCCTGTGCGATTTTTTTTTTTTTTTTTACATTTCACAGCATTTTCAAGTCCCTGGTTTCCAACCTTGCTGGACCAGTAGCTGTCACTTCATTAAGAGCTAATGCTTCACTCCTCAAGAGCTGCTGGCTGGGCTTCTCCAAGCCCTCTGAAATGGGTGGGGCGGCTCTCTTTTCACTCCGGCTCAATGTGTGGAATTAATTACTCTTTGGAGAGGCCCTTTGCGGGTCTCCCCTGGGCCAAATTCAAATCCAAGTCCACTTCATCTACAAGCATGGACTGAGGACCACATTCTTTTAGTGTCATGATGAAATTCATAAGGCCTCTGATTAAAATAAATCTCTCCTTCACTCCCTGACTTTCTCCGAATATAAAACACCGCGGCTGAAATTCTTCTTTTGGGCTGTTTACTCTGCCAAACTGACATAAATGGTAGAAGCCCAGCAGATAAATTGCCTTGGCATACAGTAGTGCAGAACATCGCATCGATCCCACGGGGGTTTCGGTAATACAGAAATTTAAACAAACGTGGAGGATAACTCACTTGCTTTGCCTTCCGGACACAAATTCTATCCGTGCGAGATAAAACAGATGAGACAGATTTATACTTGGTGCATTAGGGTCTTTGCACTGTCACTAAAGTACGGTACAGTGGGTGATGAGATGGTTTGTGGTTTGCTCTGTGTGTGTCCACAAAATGAGATTGGGCAAGAAAACCACTTTTCCCCCTTCAGTGCCTGACAGTGAATGTTCTGCTGCACAAGAATGCCAAGAGGAATAAGACATGGGTTAACTGCAACCCTCTGTGACATTATATTTGTAGTCAGAAGCCTCTGAGTACAAACGTTAAATAGAAGCATGAACATTACCAGATGTCAGAAGCAAAAAGGGGATCTTGCAAAATTGCTGTCGAAATCGCAGCAAAAGGCTGTGGAAACAAGCATCTGTTTTGACCTTTATTTTGCTTGGCAGATACAGAGATCAGATCTGACCTACAGCCATGTTCAAGACAAATCAAGACAAGACTCCCTGACTCAGCAGAAACATAGATGTCTTCACAGTGAAGACTCTGGACTCTGGACATTTCAGAACGCAGATCCAGTAAATAAAATGAACTTAACTTTGCTGCTGTTAGAGCTGCATTTATAATTTTGGAAATGAGCCTGATTAAGAACATGTATGTCTAACCACAGAGCAGATACACAGGGCTTTGATTCCATGGAAAGGATTTTATTCCAACGAAAGGATTACACAAACTCTTTCATTGTTTAGACACATTCAGAAGTTCTTGCCTATTCATTTATCTGTAACTGAACCATTATCCCTTTATAGTGAGATAAAACTAGACCACACATTTAAATGAGCGCTGGCAACATGTTGAAACAAACAGCACATATCTGGGAAAGACATATCTTGAAGGTAACCATATCTTGAATCTCGTAGTGTGGTTGAATTGATGTTTGTCACTGAGTTTTGAAACCGGCTGCAGGATAGGTGAGAGCATGTCAACAGCAGTGGTTTGTACAAAGAAAAAAAAAAATACTAAATTAAAAAAAAACTAAATTATAAGTTTGCATCCTGTTCATTTGACGGTTCTGCCTTGACCCATCATCCCCCCAGTCTCTGGAACATTCTAGCGGCTTCCTTATTGGGTGTGTGTGAGATTCAACTCAACTCTCCCCATCTCTCCTGTGCCCCACTGGAACCTGGACTCTGCTGACCAAGCAACTGCCCATGTGTGAACCACCATTAAGGCGCACTCATTTCCCAATTGATAACGAGAGAACAACATGAAGCCTAATTGTCCCTTCTTAAAGAGCTTGTGTTGTGCGAGCCTCCCCCCGCTCTAAATGGCCATTATAGCTCATTTTGAACGGCTAATTTGCAATGTGGCGCTCCTCTGAAGCGCTCGTTAAGGTGATAAGGTACTAAGGCGAACGGAATACCAATCCCATGCACGCGGTTAAACACTAATGCGACTTTGGTCGGCGGGAACGTTAATGCGTTTCAATTCGCAGGCTTGACCAGAAAGCCGATACGGCAGCATATGTTTGAGTCACCGCCTCATTAGTCAACACTAAGCATTTAGGACAAAAATCAATGCGTCCAGAAAGCTGCGCTCATGACCTGAAATGCACCAAAACTTCTGCGAATTCCTTTCCCCCTTGTTGTCGCGGCCGGAATAATTGTCCGAACAGTCGCACGCATTGTCTCGCAAGGTCGCGGGAGTGAGCAGACGAGACAGAAATGAACTCGGCTAATCTGCGACGGCACAACTGAGCCTCGGTGGGTAATAGTACCAATATCTTGCCGGCTTTATTAAGCTCCTAGTGGACTCATTTTAGCTTCACAGTTAAATTAAATTTTTGATTGGGAGAGCTGTGCGGGGGGGTGGGGGGGTTTAAAAGCCTAGGTAATTAGAGAATGAAATCAACAGCATATTAATAAAGCTGCAAGCTTGAGCGATCTGTGATTTTGCAGCTGTAGGGGTATTCAGAGCTCCCTGGTGGACTCCCCTCCCATATACTTCACTGTACATGACACCTCTGTGGTCTTCAGATCTGGGTGGCTCCAAAACACGGCTAAAGACGCATGGTTTCTGATGAGGCAAATACGAGTATGAGTACGAGAGAAGTACATGACGATGTAAAGATATTGATATGTCCTACATGACGAAGTAGAGATATTGCTATGCACTGCATTACTCCTGTGGATTAACAGACATTGGTCGCAGCTCTGCCAAAGCCAGTTACACCACGGTTTGTCAGCTAGATCTCTGCCACCTCTGCAATCAGGCAAGTGCTGCAAATGGCATGTTCACATATGCGTGAACACACATGCAGATCAGAAGCCGCACATCTAAAAGGAATGTAATACTACAGAAAGTAAATCTGAAAAATCCACCGTTTCTCAATGCAGATTTCATCAAAGCACCTCAGGACAGGAACAGGAAAAAAAAAAAAAAAAAACGAGCCGTGAATTCCCCTCTCCCACAGGACCATGAAGCGCCTCGAATCGCCTGATCGGATTCGGAGACGAGAGGCGTCCAGCGGCAGCTCCCGAGCTAACGCAGTCATTTTTCCCGCCAGGTTTGCACGCATAACGCTCGAGGGCCGAGTGCTTTTCAGACGCTCCAAGCAACACATTCACTTCCATTCGCCTCATGCTTTGGATTGAGTGTGACCACTGTGAAATTAACTGAACAGAAATAGTAAGGAAAATCCTGCAGACAAGAGCACACACACACACACACACACACACACACACAGCAACCTTTAATGATGACAAGAAAATTTAACACAAGAGAGGGCACTGCATTTTTGTGTAAATAAATGAAAATATATTACATTTCCATACTACCAAAACTGTCCCCAGCAACCTCATATGGTTTATGAATAACCACTCATACAGTATATGCACACAGCTGAATGCAGTACAGTTACTGCTCTCTCATGTTACTAGTCCTGCTTCTTTTACGTTGGCAGGCCAAGCTAACAACGTTAACTTGATCTCAAATGATGTCCTTAAGATCAGTGATGAATTGCACTATTATTCCGTTTCAGTGAGCCACAAAACTTTCCTCTTATCGAGAGCCAATTATGTATCATTGACGAGCAGAAAAAAGGTGGTGTGTCATGAAGCACTGTAGAAGTCACATGATGCTCACCAGATGGCTGCAGCAACAATATCCTCTTTAGAATGGGAGATATTCCTAATTACTGTGCTTCTGAAATAGGCACAAATATTCAGAGTGCAGCAAAAAAAAAAAAAAAAAAACAACTGCAGAAAAGCTTTTCAGGCCACAATGCCAAACCTCCAGAAACAGCGAGCAGTAAATCTCGCTGTTGTTAAATGCTGTAAGTGCCCCACTGGAGATCTCCCAGCGAGAAGTTTTACCACCCTCGAAAACAACCGCAAACCAAAGGGACACTGACCAAACAATCAGCGCAAACAGTGAAAAGGCCTCATTCTGAAGACACCGTGTTTCATTTTCTCCCCGCAAAAAGGACTGTCACCTGGCGGTGGTCTCTGTCTAAAGAGAAAGGCCCCAGAAAAAGGTTGATTTTCACTCTCCTCCAGCAGTGAAGAGATTATTTGCTGCTGCAGCTCAGAAGGAGGAGGTAAGCAGGTGGAAAATACACTGCAAGCCAATTATTCAGATCGAGTGGACTGTTTTAAAAGGGGAAGCTCTGACCCCACAGCACCGGGGCAGCTGGGTAATGGACACAATTCAGTCTAAGTGTTAGCCTGACTGATTGCTGCAATCAAATCTCTATTACTCTTCTAACAATACTGTACCTGCATCACACAAAATGGAGGATTTTTTTTTTCTTGTCTGGCTTCCTATATTTCTGATTAACTGCATTCATTCAGGCGCATTGATAAAATCCTTTGAAAACTTCCATACAGTGAATACATCGGGATGCGGAAAAGACAGGCACTATTTTGTATCAGTCAAACCTTGATGTGACTAGGAGCAAAAGGGGGCCTCTTTCTCATGAAGGAGTCCAATCCACTTCCTGTTCTGTGTCCTTCCTCACAGGATGCTGGCCTCAAATTTATCTCTTTAGATGTTTTTCTTTCCGCTTGTTACTGGCAAATGCTGAAACCTCAAAGGTTTTCCTGTTGTTGTTGTCTTTGAGGAGATTCATGGCTCTTTATAACAGCATTTTTCAGCAACAAAAGAAGAACCAACCTTCTAAGCCACTGAAATGGCCTTTTCTTGTCCTTGGATCAAATAATTTTCACTCCCTGTGAGGGGTTTTGGATAAACTGGGGTTGTTTTTTGTATTATTAGAGTCTGTCTGTGGCTTTCAGGTAGATAAAACCATGCAGTTAATTAATTACTCTCACTTTGTCTTCAACTGCTTCGCATTTCTTCCTGTTTATCTGCCTTTTGACAGCAGTGCTTGATTCCAATTAGCCTTCTGACAGTCAGAAACCACAGTAAATTAGATACACATGTTTTAAATTGTAGAATATCACCTCAGATGCAAACCATCCATGCATATACACACACACACACGTATACACACACACACGTACACGCACACACGCACACACGCACACACACACAAAAACAATATATTCCTATTACATTACATACCCATTTATGAAATTTAGGTTAATGCAATCATGGATGACATTATAAAATGGGTATGTAGCCATTACTTAGTCTTGGTAGCAGCAGAAAATCTAGCCAATAATGTATAAGACAGCGTTCAAAATCCACACCCTTCTGATTGCCAGCACTCCTTACAATGAAGAACAGACATGAATAAACAATCTGGTCTTATGCTGCCTTTGAAGAAAAACTGGGGTCGCTACTTCACAGGCCTTCTGTACAAAACATCAGTTATTAAAGAGAGTTAACTATGGGCATGAAGTACCATAAAGCTGACTTTAATTCAAAACAACCAATATATCTGAAATATCTGAAAAATTAAGACAATTATATATTTGCAATATGGAAATATTTACAAAATATTTCTATGTAGGTATTAAGGTCCAAAAAAAGCCTCAAATTAGACTAGGCATTCAACCACAATCAATAATATCTGAAATTATGCACTGTATTGAAAATGCTTATTCATAATGGTTAAAATTGAGGGCATATTATGACAACATGAAGTCAAAACAGTAATGTAATTTTAAGAGGATTACTTCCAAATGGAGAATGTGGTCTTGGCAACATTCAACACATTTCCAAACAAAATTACTGAGAACTATCCAAAACTGTCTGAGTGGTATGCCTACATTTGTTTGTAATTACGTATGTGAAATGATATTGATACTACTTCCTTTAATCGCTGGAAAAAGATACATGCTTCAATGCATGTGATATTATTTCTAAAAATGTACAGTAGTTACATATATAATGTACAGTTAGCCAAACATAAAAAGCTGTAAATATGGGGTTAACTTCATTAGTATTTAGACTGTGATTCATGTTTTTCAAGTAAAAGCCATGAAAATAATGTAAAAGTGTTTACACATATTGTAGCATATCCATGTCATGTACATTCATGCACATGCCCACATACATCTGTGTGTGTGTGTGCGTGTGTGTGTGCGTGTGTGTGTGCGTGCGTGCGTGAGCGAAAAACCATTAGAGAAAACTGATTGTTTCCCTTGATAAACATGATAAGCTTGGTTCCTTGGATACTTGGCTGACTATCTACAAATCCATAAACTTGTGAATAAATAATTCAAACATCAATTTTGTAACCACTGAAGTACAAGTGTACTACTGTGCATAGCCACAACATTCTGTATTGATATGGGTGATTTTTTTGTTGTCTTAGTTTGCAGTAAAGGTTTTATGGTTTGGACTTGCACTGAATAGTGTATGTCTTCTCTCTTCCTGTTAAAATAGAAGGCTCAGAACCAACCAACGCTCTCTGTACCCGGGTATGAATACTTGCTCACAGCAGAGCTGCTCATATTTACAGCTTCAGGGACAATCGCTCGTAAATCTGTACAGCATCTCAGAGGAGCATTTTCCCTCCATGCCATAACACAGCGTTTATCTCTGTCCTTGGCAGCCCGCGGCGGGAGGCGGGCGACGTCCCCGCACACAGAGTCTTCCCACGGGGGCAGCCAAGCGCTGCGGTCCAAACGAGGGCTGTGGAAACAGCATCGACCCCTTTCCAGGCCCCCGGAATTATTAGCTCATGGACTTCACATTTATTTGACATAGGGTGGTGGTGTGGGGGGGGGCGTACGCTGACAGATAGCTGAGGCCAGCAATGACCCTCAGCCTCAGTCGCGGTGGGTTCTCGTGGATACGCGGGCGGCTGGATGGAGGAGACACGGGGAACCAGTGGAATGTCGCTTCCTCTTCCCACTCCACGTGTGAGGTCACAGGTGTGGCGTGACAGGTGCCGCTCAAAATGCCAAAATTCCGTTACCAGCAGTGTGTTATTAAACACTGAGAAAGCCAGCTCCATCAGTTTCCTTCCCAAAAGACAGAGAAGTTACATGCTCACACCCAAAGTACACTACATGTGCTTCATATGGATAGAAAAAAAAGAGAAATACCCACAAACTGTTATGTGAATCTAAAAAATATGATTGCCACGTGTCTCTGGTCTCTCTCTCCCATAACCAGTAACCCAACCTAGGACTGGCACACTCCAATCAGGAACAGCTTGGGACCTGCTGGAGCATGCCATTCAGAGCACTTCTCCCCGCAGAACGCGGCGTTGTGTTTGCCTTCCACTCCGCCACATATTTCCCGTGAGCGCTCCGGCTGATCCCCGACACTTGAGAGGATTCAGAGCTCATTTCGGCTCTTCGGCGCTTAGACACCCGACGGAGGAGCGCGAGAGTGACACCCGCAAACACAAGATGTCTCCCGCCGATAGCAGGGGAGCAGGGGCTTATTAATCCCGTTACTGGAATTCGCCATTTCATGATTCACTGCGGCCTTCATTACACTCCACCAATGGAGAAAAAAAAAAAACCCTGAGCATCAACAGGCCAGAGTTTCATATAATCTCTCATGCAAGGCGGCATCACTTTGCTGTCAAGCAAGCACGGAAAGCCATTTTGTTTGGCTTCATCTTAAAAGTGGTGAAGTCATTCAAGTAAAGCCTCCGGTTTGTGTCAACATGAAATCTTCATGATACTAAAATTATTTTTTCCCCCTCTCTCCTCATGGACCGCATAACAGAATTCACACCATTTCAGAGGGCCTTCTGACAAGGAATGGCGAAGCAGGCAGGGATTTGACAAGTTTGAGTATTATCAGAGAAGCAGGCGGTTATTAAATTTCCACACCCTTAGTTATTGATGCTTTCTGGCGCTACAAGACCAGCCAGTAAGAAGCACACATGAACACAGCTTAATAACGATTTTTGTCCAGGCTACCGGCCATGGATCACACAGAAATATCACTCCCCAGGGGCTGTGAGAGGACTGTGAAACACACCGCGGCCACAGACCATAGCAGAGACGACAGGAGAACGCTGCCCCCTACCTGTCGGCGGAGGGAGGGCGCCCGTTGCGGGATTTGCTGACTTGGGCGTAGAGCGTATCCAGGGACTGCGTGTCCTCCCGGGGGCTTTGAGGCCGGTGGTGGCCGCCGTCCAGCGTCGAGGGGTCGAAGGGGCCGATGCCTGCGTACGTGTGCTCTTCCTCAGTGCCCTGGGTCCGGCTCACATCCAGGATCTCGGCATAGTCACGTTCCCGGGCCTGCCTCTCTCGTAGCTCCCTGGTTTTCGCCTGGATTCTGGAGTTGGGGGGGGTGGTAGGTAGGGGAGGGGTGGACACACGAGGTGGCTCATTAGCGGCAGCTCGTTAACCCAATTTGCTCAAATAAATAAAAGGCTCGGTCGGCTTTCATTCGTTTCCTCTCTAAATGAGGCGTGGCAGATATTAAACGCAGGACTTAAAAAGAAAGATTACGGAGGAACCGGCTGTGTCGCCATACGGCATATTCCAGGAACCCCCGCTGCTTTATGGAGCCTCCCAACCTTGCAAAGGGAATCTAATATTTACTTTAGTCTGAAAAATGATTTAGCGCAACTCGCTTAATGACAGAAACTTCAGGCGGCATTCCTTTGAAGCATTGCAGTTACTGTATTTTGCTTCCATTCGACTCCCCTTTTGAAAGTGGATTGCACTCTGGCTGGTGAGCTTATTTAGCTGCTTTCGTTTAACATGAAAAAGCAAGGCAACATGTGGCGTTATTCAGATCTTTGCTGGTCAGTGGTAGATCTTTGGGAGTGGAACAGGGCAGAAGCCCCAGGGGATCCTCGAACCTGAGGAAACATGCCTTTCTGATCTTTTCCCCGAGCCCCTCGTGTTACTTTGAAATTCTTCACTCTGACCCGTTTCATGCAGCATCGTCAGTCAGGCGCTCCTGCTTCCTGCAGTGGGCACTGAGCATACTGACTGCACCTAGCAACCACAGGGAGACACCGGAGGGGCTGGAGGGATGTGACATCACTGGAAACGGTTGTGTGCATGGAGGTGTGGTCCCCCGCTGGGCTACCCTGCCTTTTACTGGTTCCAGATGGCGCATGCTGCAAGCAGACACCACTGACCATCCTCCCAGTGACCCTACAGGTCAGATTGTATCTGTGTGTATGGGGGAAAAATGCCTTTAAGTCCCCCTACATGGGGTCTCGACACTGACCCCCTTCAGCATGTGATATTCATGGCCATTGAAATGATTATATTAATATATCATTTCATCATGATATACATAATATTTCTTCATCATACCTCTTCCATCCAGCGAAACACTCATTAACCTGCCTTGCACTGAGGAATATTTTTGGATGTAACGTTTCAGGGGAATTTCAGAATCTTTCATAGGGCAAATAAATCTGTCCTCATGCCCTCTGCTTTCAGTTTAAACCTTGAATTTATTTGGGTGTGTGTCTGTGTGCTATGATCAAGTGATTTTTTTTTTTTTTCAAGAATAAAATGAAAAAATGCTGAAAAATCTATATGCCATTCATCCAAACTGATGTCATATCTCTGCCAGTAAGATCGGAAGATGCTGTAACAGCTTTGTGAAAACAGAATTACATTAATGAATATGACAGTAAAATTGGATCATGGCTTCTGTTGTACAGTAACTGTAATAAATCTGGTCCTTTGTGCCAGACATGGATTGAGCCTTTTAGGTAGCCTCGAGTGGACAGTGACGACATCACAAATTCACATCAGATAGCACTGGGGGGCTAGACCTCCACTGAGGGCGATGACCAGAATCAGTGCAGCATGATGTCCATCTGACACCGCTCAACAGAAAGCAGTCTGAATGAAAATATCAAACTCTAAGGGAGATCATGATGGAGGGCTGACAGGTCAGACCATGGCAGGGTTCTCACTTTGGTCCAAGTATTTATGAGACGGGACTACTTAGAGTCCACTCCTTTTTCTTGAGGGACTATTTGCATGGGTCCTGCAGGTAGCGCGGTCAGTGGAAATGGGTGTGCTTGTGCTACAGTTCCCGACAGCAGGCAGTGGCCTAGTTGTGTCAGTGGAGGAGCTGCCTCTTTTAAGAAAGGGAGAGTCACCCAGGACAAATCACCACAGTGCCGCTAACGACCAGGCCGTCTCATTACGGAGCTACAGGCATTTCAGATGAAGACTCACAAAAAAAAAAAAAAAAAAAAAAAACTGCCAGGAAAAGCCTTTCTGCACCTCTGAAAACAGCACAGACTGGAAACAATTTAAATTTGTGCTTCAAAAGACACACAGCAAGCTAAGAACATCCTTTCATTTAGTGCGAAGTTGCATTATAAAGAGCTACACAGCCAAAAAAAAAAAACACTGCATTGTGGATAATGAAATTAATTTTCCCAGTGCACTCTGATCAAACAACAAAACTAAACAGAACAAGACAGCTCACTCTGTGAGCAGGCCCAAAGATGGTTACAGCGGAAACATCCACGTGCCATCCCTATGCAACATGTGTCTCTGCCTTTCTGACTAAAAGGAGGAGGGTAATTAAGTGAGTCAGGCACTGATTGTACTGCCTTAATTGAGAATCGGCAGGGATGGGCCAAGTCACCAAGTTCCCCTTTTGAGCTGCCACGCGATTCAGTGAGATTCAGTGAGAGTCAGTGTGATTCAATGTGATTCATAACATAATATAGTTTGATTTGATGAGAAAGGTCGAAACAGGGTCAGCAGACACCAAACATCAAGCTCCGGAATGTCACACGTGCACCAAGTCACAAAGGCCTGCATTAAGAGAACAGGACAAGAATGGCCAAACTGACCCTGGCTTTTAAAGGATGCATTTTGTGTCTGGTTTAAATAACGTGAGAGACATGGATTTCCTCCAGGCCCGGGGGCACTGCAGACACGTTCACCCTATGGTCACACGCAAAGACTGCTGGGGGGGACAAAAAAGGCATGCAAATCAAATCATGAGCATCAAGAGTAAACAAAACCTCTGTCGCTGACCTCCGTGGGTACGAGATGAAGCCGAACCGTGCAAGACACTGATCAGATGCAAGATCTGTTTATATTCAGGTGACCTCCTTCATAATTCCCACAAATCGGGTTAGCTCGGTCCGGTCTGTTTACAATACTTCATGCTCAGCTCAGGGCAGTTTTTGGGATTGCTTTGTTATCAAACATCTGTTGTCGGCTCCAGATTTAACTTGTCCAAACACCGCCTGGTTTATAATGCCGTCACTATAAACTATAAATGAATAAACTATAAATGACCCTGACAGTTTATCAGTCAGGGTCATCACTGAAAGAGGTCTTTGTGAGCTGGGCTTGAATGCAAAACTATGGCAGATCCCAGAGCTGAAACCAATGACAACAAAGAAACCTAAATTAATCTCACAAATACACCATTCTGTGGGTCTTGCTTTCTTTGTGATGGCAGAGAGAACAAGTTGAAGTGAAGGACTGGCCTTGAATTCTCCCTCTCAGCTCCGAACCCATCTCACTCTTTTTCTCTTTATAACAGCGCTGCTTGATATTGGAGACAAGAAATTAATGCCCTCTTTTTTCATATGCCTTTAAATGTTGAATTAGGTTCAGAAGCTGGGAGTCTGAGATGCACTCAGAATTTCAGAAATCTGTATAACTATCAACTTTTATCGAGAAATATGGAGAATACCATTTCTCTGTGCTTGAATGTTGTCTCTACACAGACTGCCAATGTTTTAATATATTTCCATGAATTACATTTTTGGATAGATTCATAAACAGAAAAAGTACATCATTGGCTGTCATTATTTTTTCAACAAAATTGGCAAAGCAAAGTTGGGTCATGACAGCTACACAAAACATCTAGCTAATATTGCAAATTAATGGTTTTAAAAATCACATTCGGCACTAGAGTTCCAGCTCTGAAAGCTTACGTCTTTTGTGGCCTCTAACGCAAATGTGGTTTAATGTCATCAGTGAAATAATTGTCAAACTTAATGGCCTAATAATTAGATTGAGCTCTTTGAAGACAATAAATATAATTACAGATATATCAACCCACAATCACTCCTTTTTATCTCTGCCCTGATTGTCTAAGCTAATTATATGAGTCAGATAATCTAATGTTTTAAAAGGCTTCGCGATAATTACGTTATTTTGATATACGGCAGACAGGATTTACGACGGTTATCTTTCGTCGAACAATTACCAGGTTATAGAGGAAGGACGAAAACCGAATTAAAGCCAGATGTACTGTTATCACGAAAGAAACACTGCAGGTATACTTCAAGCAAAGTCATTCCATACTAAGCCTATTTCACTACACCATTTGCTGAGAGGGACGCAATCTCTACTTAGGTTCCCCTGTTTGTGGAGTCAGCAGTAACCAAAACAAACTGGAGGAAAAGGGCACTAAACGTGTCTATTTTAAAGCAGGAAAAGGTCACAATCGAGGAGTGTGAAACACTGATAAGGCCAAGATATTGTTATCTCATGCTCAGCTCTGGCACCGCCATTCTTTTCCTGGAAATAAGGTGCAGAGGGAGAAGCTCGTCATACTTATTTACAGCTATAGCAGACACAGCAAGCAGGTTAACTGTGTCTTTGTGCATTTTTTTTTGGCCCCCACGGCTGCTTAGCTACAAAGGAAAACAGAGTCCTCAAATGTAAAGAGCGGGATGCCGATGTGACAGGCTTCCTAAATTCCGGACCCACCGACTGGGTCCGCGCAGTCACCCGAGGATCCCAGAGAGCTCGTCCTTCCCTCGCCTTGCCTCGATGTGCCGTCGACATTTGTGTCAGTCAAAGGTAACCAGAAATACCGCGCCCCATCCACAATGTAAACAACAGTCTTTGGCGGTCAGTGAGAGTGTATTTCTGGATGCGAAAGCCAACTTCTCCAGCCACAACACTGGACATAATGAGTGTTAAGAAATCTGCTCTTGGGCAAAAAAAAAAAAAAAAATCAACAGCTGTTCACTTTGGGGGGGGGGGGGGGGGGGGGGGGTGGATTCCGGCATAACAAACGCTGCTGATGACTGATTTTCAATAACTTGATGACGGCACAATTGCCAATTTGATGCCTTACTGCAAATTGTTCCGTAACTGCCCTGACAGGAGCTGTGACGGGATCCATCAAAATTCACCACTGACTACAATGCTAGGAAGCTGGCTCTTCGGGGGGACGTAAACACACTCCACCAGATGTTTAGATACATTTCATACATTTCATTTCGTTTATGGTGGCACTGTATTCTAAAGCTCCGTGTTTATGTTAACTTATGTAAAAGGTATCTAAAAATAATTATTGCTTGTTTTTCACATGGTGACTGGCTATAAAAATCAAGCTGTGCAGGCCTTAACACGTGTTCCATGAACACACCCACATGAACAAATGTCCTAACATAGCACTGGTTATTAGTGTACTATTACAATTGCATGGCTGAAGGGATTGCAAGGCTGAATCCGGGATGGGGCAGTGGAATTGAAAGGGGTTCCATACTTGAATTGCTTTTATGTAAAAAGATATACAATATGTAAGATATGCAATGTGCTCTAGATGACGGAACCTGCTAGTCAAACAATAACACCTACCTCTTTAGATGATAACATTGTGTTAGAATCATTCCCTTACATAGATTTCTGACTCTGTATTTACATTTGAAACCTGGTTAGCTTCCCGAACCACCAACTGTACCACACAGTTCAAGGGGGCTCTGTGGTTCCCAGTGACTGATCCAGGATCTGCCTTTGGTGTTGGTCACTGAGAAGAGCTCATTAAAGTGTGCATACAGGTACAGCGCAGACTAACCCACCCGCACTAGAGCCGTAATTGAAAAGAAAGAGGACACTGCTCCACAGCAGTCCTGTGAACTCTGGAGGCTTTTGAATGCTGGGATGCACGCTCACGGTTACTTAATATTATCTAGGATGATTTCCCTGAGGAACCCCCATATTAAAAGGTACAGATAATCAACCTGGGGGAGAAGTAGGGATTCCGAAGGCAGTCTTTATTCAGAATGCAGAAGAGGCGGGCTAATATCGCACAGCAGAGAGGCGGACAACCACACAAATGAAATTGCTGTGTAAAGGAATATCCATAATAGTAACAGGCAGGCCTCTGTCTTGACAGAAGCCATCCTTCTTTTGTCTTGATAGGCACTACAGAAGCTGGGTGAAGACATACGGGAGACCGCAAATGCAAGTCTTATGTCTTAGGGGTCCACTGTGCGTAGCTATGTGTTGGGAGGAGACTGTATGAGACTGGATGTCAAGGACATTCATAGGTTTACCAAGACCTTACTCTAGGAAGGGGAATCTCATGTTTGCCAATGCAGATTTCACTCTGTGTCTACATGTGATGGCAGTGCATGGTCTCACAAGTCCATTGCAGCTGTCATACATTACCAGTAACTCACTGCTTTGACCCAATCGCACTGTTTTGTTGACTAGCCACACCTCTTGTGCAATGGCCAGGGGAATTACTTCTGCATATTACTTGGCTTTCACTGCTTTGATATTTATGTATGTAATGAACCATATGTGCATCGTTATGTCATTTTGACAATAATGTGCACTTAATATGAGCCTAATAGCAGGATCTTAAAAGCTAATTATGAGCAGTGTAATCAAGCCTTCTTTGCATACCATAACCAGACATATTATTTCCATATGTGCAACAAATACATGTTGGTCTGTCATCAAAGACCTATAGACAACAAAGAAAGCTTCCAGAAAATGTAGTCAAAAAAGAACAAAACTAATAAATAGAACTTTCCAGGTTAAGTGAAATTGCAGTTAAATATGTTTATAGATGGACATTTTCTTACCTATGATATTGATATACACTTTGTATACATCCATAATATTGTGGCAACCTTATCTCCAAATCACCAGATAAAGAGTTTTATCTACATTCAGCAATCACTACATTAACATTTCTTTATCAACTGACCAAAAATGACATGAAGTTTATGTGTTTATTGTACCAGAGTTCTCAGAAATGTAGAGTACGTGCATATGTAAGCTGCATATCCCTTGGGGCACCTCCCAGCCCAACCCTTAGTGACTTCTGCCTACAAAGGCAGTGTCTGGAGGGAGAATCTGCTGAGTTTCACATCTGAAAAATCAGGAAAAAAAAACTGAACCGTGCACAGTATTTATGACCATCAGCTAACACTGTAAATTATCCACTGAATGTTCAGTGTGATAAAAAGCTATCACATTGACAAACCGACCTCAGGCTTCCCAGAATATCACCCAGTCCCATTTTCTTAATTACACAGTCCGCCCCACTACTAGAGGAGGGCGATTCTCCGCGTGACATCCCGTTCCCTGGCCTTCCCGATGCTTTTTCGAGTCTCGCTCTTACCTCTCCTGTTCCATTCTCATGCGGAGCGCCTCCTCTTCAGACACTTGCGTGTCCTCCGTCTTCGACTTGCTCGATCCCTTGCGCTCCACTTTGTCCCCGAGTCTCTCATCCTTGCGATGCTTGCCAAACCTGTAAAAGCCACCAGGGGAGACAATGTTAATTTATTTCTTTTGCTTGGCGGGAGCTCTTAGCCAGAGTGACCCGCACAGCATACATAGCATCCATTTATACAGCTGGATGTTTGTTGAAGCAACTCGGGTTAAGTACCTTGCTCAAGGGTACAACAACAGCGGCCCACCTGGGAACTGAACCAGCAACCTGGTGCCCTGATGCTCGTTACGGGTCAGGTTTAACACACTGTAACAAAATGGCTCCTATGTCCCTTCTACTTCGACCTGCTTTATGAATTGTATTTTCTTCACAAATTTATGTTGGTATTCTGGCAGGAGATTAATTTAAAAATTAACAGTAAAATACTGTTGAACATTTAAACAGTGTTATGGGTATGAGCAAGGAACACTATGATTCATACAGGTACTTAATATCTAACTTAGACAAAGAAAGTAACATTGATCTATATGTATCTTTAATTTGTCAGAAAATATTCCATTCTCTTGAGTTCTGTGCTAACATTTAACAGCAGTTGGAACTAAACAGTCAATCCCGCACAGGCAATTAACACTTAATCTTACAATGACACTGATTTGAAAAGCCACACCAATGGTAAAAAGAATTACATTCCATTTGGGCGAATAATAAGTAATGATGGTAATGTGGTCTACCTTCCAGCGCACACGTACTGTGCAGTGCCCCCATTTCAATTTAAATAGAAACACTCACAGGTTGGATCGTCTGAGCACAAACTTTTACAGCAATTTCAGAGAAATTGACATCTGACTGCTGAATTAAATATGCTCATAGTACAAAAAATATGACCATTTTTTATGTTGCTGTGTTTTACACTAAAAATATCCCATTAACAAAATTACTTTCTGTGGCCAACTGATGCGGTGGTGAATATAATCATATGCAATATGAGCTCAGTCTCAATATGGTTGCACAAGCAGCGAGGAGAACCAAGTAGTTTGTATCAAAGAGAGATACATTACCTGATTAATTAATCAACAAATGGCTCAAGCAAAGCATAAAAATCTAAAAAAAGCACAGCCATATTCACACAAATACTAAATGCACTGCTATCTATCACGGAAGCAGGTGACAGCTTCCTGTCTCACTTCAAAGATTCTCATTAATTACTTGTCTCCCTTTTAAAGCAACAGCAAACTTAGTAAAACTCCCTCAAGATCAAGTGCTCAGGAAAGTAGAGGGGGAAGTTTCACAGGGGGTAGAGGAAAAAATCCTCTTATTATTTTTATCATTATTATGCTTTGCAGACACCCTCATCCAAGGTGACTCTCCCTGTTTGCATGTTTACCTCCTGAAGCCCATTTATATGGATGGAGCAAATGAGCCAATTTAACTCGCTCAAAGGTAAACCAGCAGAGATGTTCCTGGAATACAAACCCACCACCCTCAGGCCCGGCGTCGAACAGCCTCAACCGCTTCACTGCCTGTTTAGTGTTCCATACCACGGCATTAGGAACGTGACAATCAGGCAGAAATGTCACACAAAAGGGCGTTCTTTGTCGAGTGGAATGCTCTGTTCTGTTCTGTTCTAGTCCAGAGAACTGTGTGCTGGAGTGTGAGAGACTGGTTAATGAAGACGAGACGGTAAAAGAGGAGTGGCATACAGAGAGGAACAGTGAGATTCCTGCGCGGACTATAGGGAGGTTACTGCTGATGCCGAATGATGGCTGTTTGCTTCTCATCACATGGCAGAGCAGCCTTAGTCACATTGGGTTTTTGCGGGAAATCGATGCACATGAGTTTTTACAAGCCTTCTACTGAAGTCAATGCTGCTTGTTCATTGAATTGCTTTAAAAATCACTACGTCTGTGCTTGTGGACATAGTCAAAAGATAATAAACTGAGTTACATGAACAATGATTGCAGTCAAAGTACTCAAGCTCATGAAGGAAGTCATTATGTATGTGTAATCATGTACGCTACATGTAATCTGCATCATATTCAGTGACCTCCTGGTCACCTGCAAAAATCCCTAAAACCTTTTTGGCTCTTTTTGGACAAAATCTAAGAATTAAAAAGCCCTAAGGATCAGGAGTTCATGTTCCTTCTCAGAAGATACAGATTTCTTGTCTACAAGACACTTGTGACTTGTGACAATAAATTAGTGTTTAGTTTCGAGCAATAGATCATCTCTGCCATGGCAACAGATTTTCAAATACACGTAGAGGGCAAAGTGGAGTTACCACATGTTATACCAGTAGTATAAGGCTGACGGTAATAGTCAGGATGTTTGTTTGGATGCTGTAGCTATAAGCAGCCCTTCAGAATTTCACCTTCAGTACACTATTATGATGAGAATGTATGATTATTTGGAACATGACTGAGCTGAAGATGAGCAAGGTCAGACTCTTTGAGTAATCTCACTTACTAGGTGTGTATTAGGAATGACTATCTCAGGCAGCTTTACTCTACAGTCAGAGACTCATAGCTCCAAAGTGAGGCAAACCTCTGTGTGACCCCTTTCTCAGGGTTGTGTTCTAGGGAAATAAAAGTGGATTACTGTTTACATCACCCTACCCAGACCACAACGGGCTTCTAAAGAAAACAATACATTTGGTCTGCTGTTCTCATGATCACATAAGCAATGTGGGAATTCTATCGATCAGTTTCGGGAGACATTGAGAGCAATAATAATTTAAAAATCAACATTTCTGCTCCACAACCCGGCAAGGTAAAACAAATCTCTCCAGCAAAATCCTCCTAGAGGCTGCACTGTAACAGAATCTGTGAGTTGCAGGCAAGAAAAAAATGAATAGAACATCATCTTCCCCCCAAATAATGTATACCACCAGTAATAGCACACATACAGCTGGCCTTTTTACTGAGTATTTTCCATAATTTAAACTCTTTTAAAAACACCAGACATAAATTTTAAGGAGGGCATCACAACCCGTTCTGATTTTCTTATGATTTTATGTATTAAACAGTGCTGTGATTTTCCTCAGGCGCCGCTCAGACAGAGGACTGTTTTTTCTGCACCACCTTGTCAGATGAGGAAAGATGGACGTGCCCTCTCTGTACGGACGGCGATAACCCACACTACTCCTCGAGCAAAACAACACGGACAGCCAAACCAGAATGTTGCTCAAACCTCTTACAGTGATGGTCAGAGCCATGGCAACGAGTGTCCACACTTCTGAACCATTAATTAGCGCTAACAGGAGCACCCTCGCTCCACACCTGCGCCGCGATGCTGCTGCCGCTGCCATCGCCTTCCCGGACCGGCGGAACCTGCACGCTTTCGGCATGCGCCCGGCCCAGGCCCCGGTGCCGACGCTCTCTCCGCCGCTGCCGCTCTCTCCGCCGCTGCCGCCTGCTCATTATCCCCCTCCCCACGGATCTCATTATCTGCGACTTCCACCATCAGTCAGCATTTTCCCCGTCGGAGCGAGATTAAAAAGTATCCCCTGCGTGCCTGACAGCTCCGTGGCAGCTCCCGACCGAGGTGCCGTTACCCCGCTGCGGCGTGGGCGGCGGAGCCCCCACTTTTTCTGAATTGAGGCCAGCCTCCCCACGCGCTCCGCCCCAACCACAGCGTGCTCTGTCCTTGGGCCCCGAGCGGTAAAATTAAGCCAGTGCTGCTTTTTTTCTCTCCACACTCACAAAAGGAAAGTGAGACCTGTTTAATTTTGTTATTCAGAGTTTAGGGCAAAGAGCATCATGGTTGGATTGATCCCAAGCCATTGTATGGTTCAGCACCAATCAAAAGGAGAGGGCCGTTCTTCTGGACCATTCAGTGAAGGGCATGTCCACGTTACTGTTACTGTTCTAAACACAAAAGACATGCATATGCGGCAAAGACATATCATGACTACATGGTTGACACAGTAAGAACTCTGAGATACCTTTCAGTGTGGAAGTCATTCATATAAGGATAAGAATCAAGCTGCCCATTCAAGCTGGCAACTGTGGTTGATACTTTGCAACTAACGATGCTGTTCTTGGTCTCTCGTGGGTCACAAATAAGTCCAGAAATTCTACAGCACACATTTTGAGAGCAGAGAGTTCTCAACATCCAATTTAAATATCATGATCAATATGACAGAACACGTTATTTTTCCCTCATTGTTATTTATTTAATATTATTTCATGGTATTGGGTGTAAGAAATTTTCTCCAACTGGATTCACTGTGGTTATGCTTTAACATTACTGGGGCTTCATCTGACAGATGCATTTCTGATCATGTATTCGTCATGTATTATGACCCCGGTGGGTGTTATGCCAAACAGTGCCATGCTGAGCACAGTCCGCTGTGGTGGCTGCCTCTCTCTGCGGTCAAACAGCAACAAAAACAACAGCGGCTTCCCATCTGACCGACTCAGACCTTCGTAAAAACAATTCTACCTTGCTCAGTTGTCTTAATGTGTCTAGACCAATCAGAATAGAGTTTTAAGTAAATCCATAAGGTTTTCGTTTCAAATGCAAAAAGCTTGTTTGCCTTAAAATATCTTGAGCTACTGCCAGCCACTGTACCTCCAGCTTTGCTTTGTGACATGTAGCTGTTTTATGCATGACTCAAAAAAAGCACGACTTCAATGAGCCTTTAAAATATCAGGAAATATTTTCATTGAGACAGTGAAAATAATCTTTAATTCAAAGTGCAGGTCCTATTTAAAGATGAGAGTTAATGTGCTATTGAAATCTGAGTGTTTAAAATCTATGGCACAAAAAACATCAGCGTTTCAATTAGACAGAGGAGGAAAGAGGAGCTGCAAAGAGTGGAAGGGGCAAGTTTTTTATTTGAACAATAGGGGGAGGGCAATGATAAAGAGAGAATAACAAACACCTCTCCTCAACCAAAGTGTCCCACCTGAGACTTTCCAATGTATTACAGCGTGTTATCCGCAACCGTCACATTCTGATTCCATATCAGAATCACAGATGGGATGATGCTGCAGGTTGGTCCACGAGGATTTCTGATTCAGTGAAATCCTTCATTCCTTGAAATTAAACCCCTGATAGCCTAGTAATCAGTAACTGATGCATCATAAAACAAATGACAACGACAATTAGCCATCTGATGTGTCTGACATCACAAGAGCAACAAACAACTGACAATACCACAACAGGTCAGAATCAGCAGCTTCCACTTTCATTCATACAAACCAACCATAACTATTTCTTAGGGTACATAAATATCAAAGGATTTTCCCACGTTGCCTTTTCTTTAACCTTTACTTGCATAAAATATTAATATCTGTTGGGGACAGTGTACACATACTGAACTTTAAACAGGTTAACTATCCTGTCGATATATGTTATGCAAATGACGGTAAAGAAGTTTCTCCCCAGTGAAATCAGACTGCAGCTCATCGCAGAGTAAAAAAACGCAGCTCCTCCGCAAACTCCACACAAACGCTTCACAGAGCAAAGGCTGTTTTCCCCTGGCGATGCCTACGCCGCCGCGCCTCAGACCTGCTCCTTTTTCCCCTCCTCTTCACTCAGCTCTTTTAGATAAATAAAGTGGGCTCACGCCTCTCTCAGAGGACGCGGGGAATGCGCTCTTTGTGATTTCCATTAGCGTCCCGCGCCTCCCCGGCGAGCTAATGTGAAATGAGAGCAGCCTTTCAATTAAAACCGATCAAAGCTGCCGTTCAAAAGAATTTCAATCCCGACGAAGATCGCGAGTAGGTTGAAAGCGGAGCACCAGAAAGAAAGATACGGAAAGTTTTTACAGCACTTGAAAACGCTGATTGAATATTCCTTTCCTAAGTATTTAATGTAACATCAATGATGAAGTGTGTGTGTGGAATGCAGGGGCACCCTGTGTATTTTTTCCACGAGAAGTGGAAAGGTGATGGGGGGTGGCTGTCATTTCATGACATTTCCAGAAAAGCGCCTTCTCACGTTCAGCCGACCGTACAGCCACAGCCTGACAAACGTCAGTGTCCAATTTCACCGAGACGAGCCTTCAGGCTTGGGCAGCTACGTCCACCACCCCCCCCCCCCGGCACCCCATGGCAGGGGCCGGTGCACAGGGCAGTTAGCCGTCGCCCAGTCATTTCAAACACAATTACACAAGTGGATTTGAGCGCGATCGCCGTGGCGTCACATCAGATTGGCTCTGAGGGGTTAGCGCAGGGGTGTCGGGCGGCACCAGCTGTGTGGTCCCGCTCGTTAGTGAGAGGTGCGGCTCGTTAGTCAGGAGAGCCAATAAGAGCACGGGCGTGAGCTGAAGGGAGCAGACAGTTGGACGGTGCGACCACCTCGGAGATGTGAGCAATTATTATGTATTACAGGCAATTATCTATTAATGTGGAGATCCAAACCTGTTTTCATAATGAACGTGTTGAGACAGACAAATCAGCTGTACACTTATATTAAATTAATCCTTTCTGCATATATTCTGTCTATAATTTTAAAAAATGTTTCAATGCACTGAGATCCCTTAGGCCTATGTACTGTATGTAAGCTTATACAGAAGTATTTGAAGGGTTTAGTAAGGGCTCCTCTTGTGTACGGCTGGATGCTATCAAAACAACCTCTGTTACAGCTTTGTATACTCACTGTCTCTTTAGTATGGGCTGTATATAGACTGTGCCGGCTTGCACAAACAACGTCTTTCAGAACATACAGTCCTTTATGAGGAGGCCTAAACACACAATTATTCCATCACGGCTTGCGCCTGTCAACGCAATTTTACAGAGTGCGCGGGTCGGCCGTTATTATCCATCCCTGAATAAAGCGCGACGGCTTCCGCGAACTGTGCGCGCGACGGCGGAATGTGTCGTCTGCACGAGATAATGATGAAGCGGCAACAATGAATCACCAGCAGCGACGGGCGTCTGCGGAGAAGCGGCACTGAACGCGGCTCATACATCCTGGCTGCAGCCTGCACCATCAGCAGGCTTCATTACTGCCCAGGCCATTGTCTGCCCCTCCCTGCAGGTACAGGCCCCGTCTCCCGGGTGCACAGAAGTGTCAGCGGGCTAGACGCGGCCGCCATTGGGGTGAGAGAGGGGTGGCGACACGCTGAGGGATCATCCCATCCTCTAGGTGGCAGAGTCTGTTCGATCTCCTCGGATCACGGGTCACTCCCCTGGTGACGTGCAGATGCGTGCACACAGGCAAACACGCACACAAAGAGACTCGTGCAGACAGGCAGTCAGCCAGTCTGAACAACCCAAACACGCATGCAAACGCACACATAAACATGACCACATGCAAGCATCCCAAGACATGTACACATGCATAAACACACATATAAGGCACGGGGACAGGCAGGCATTCAGGCAGCCAGACTCAAAGACCGATCAAGTGTGGCGGCGGGTCTTCCAGTGGTTAAACAGTTGTAATTGAACTCGTGAGAGCGTGCGCGCACGTCTTGGCCCTTAGATCCCGAACAGGTGGTCTTTTCTCGGTGCGGATCTGATGAGTGCAGCAAAGGCTATTTCACAGTGAGCTGATCCGGCAGCTGGACTGTGAAATGAGCTCGGTTTCTCTCTCCCTCCTCTGGGCTGGATTCAAACACGCTCCCAATCAGACCTCACCGGCGCCACAGCCAGAGAGAGCGTTCGTCGGAGACACTTTAGCCGTGCATGCAAATGAGACTGCAGCTAGGGGCCGCTGCACCTGCCTGCGCTCACCGCGCCCCCACAGGAGAGGAAAAAAGCAACGAGGAGAGAATCCCCAACCTAGAAGCGAGCGGCATTTTTATACAGAAAGCACACGCAGGGTTAAAACAGTAACCAGGAAGCCATGCTCCAGGTTCTTCCATATTCTTCCAGCTAAGGCAGATAAATAATTCATGGTCTCCAGAAACCTGGAGGTTGTGTTGCTGAGAGAGGGGGGTCTCTTTAATGACTACTGTGAGTCAGGCCTTCTTTGAAAGATGTCTCCTACAGGACAGAGTCCCCATCACTGTAACAGGGCATTCATTTCTGCTTGATCCTGTCCTTTTTTAACACCAGAGCTCTACCATCCAAGTAATAACCCAGCCCATTCCCTTTTCCACTACTGAGGTACCTGAGGGTGGCACTGAAGCAATGTTCGATGAAACGTTATACAACACAGACAGGTAACTTAAACAAGCAACAGATACATCAGCACTGATCCAGTCACTGCCCTCCATGTGTGCCAGAGGCACTAAGAAAGAAATGCCAACCAACCAGCTCATGTATGAGTTCAGCTCCTCCGTAATACCCCAATATATCAAATCTGTTCACAAATGTTTAAATACACACCTGGTATCCTCACTTAAGTTGAAACAAAACCCAACTTCATGTGACAGTTTTCATTATTCATGAAATGTGATCTTAAACCCTTTATTATTTCCACTTTCTCACCTACTCATCCTTATTGGTTACTACAGCTTCAGCAGAATGACAAAAAACATTTTTATATAATTTACTTGCTTAGCAGATTCACTTTTCCGGTATAACATGTAGCTACTATTCACAGCTCAGTTTGCATACCATTAATTTCAATACAGCTGAATATTCCTCTGAGGCGGTGCAGGTCATGCACTTTGCTCAAGGGTCAAACTGTGGTGTTGTGCCCGGGTGTTGACCCTACCACCATCTGGTTTCAGGTCTGGTTCCTCGACCCTGGCTCCACACTGCTGCCCCAATTTATAGTAACAGGCTGGGCAGCTTGGCTTAATTCGGGCACGATTTCAAATGAGCGCCAAATCAAAATAATTAATTGCATTTTCTGTTAAATTAGCCCGGCGGAAGATGCATTAGCAGAGCCATTAGCAGGCAGTTCCTCTGCCTCCCGTAGCCTGGGGTGCAATAGGATATGCTGCAAAAACCAACAGCAGCTCCACAGAGAATACTCAGCTGCTGCGCTGTGAGGCCTGGGATTCACCGCCGCAGCACGCCGTGACACGCACATACATAATATGAGCCGATAGCAAGCCAAAGCCACCACTCTGTGGCTGTTAGCTGCGTGATCTCCAACTGACCAATCAAACACCCCCTTCATCTGGCCACATACTGGACAGTGCCCGTGGCCAGCGGCGGTTATTCAAACTTTAATGTGGCTCTCCACAATCAAAGAAGCAAAGCGGAGAGTATTCCTTAAAGGCGTTAAGCACAAAGGCATGTGCACATATCATTTGATTTATGTGTTAATGTATTTCAGCGGGACGCTGTCTGAGGGATATGAATAAAACATCCGGTATCTCGTGGGCTCTGAGAGACTGTAGTCTCCGGCTTTTCGCCGCGCAACAACATCGCCGGGGTTCAAGGTGAGGGCTTCCCCATTAGTATTAATGCGAGCTGGAAAGTGTTGATTATTCTGCAGCAGAAGTCATATTCTGGATGAACGGATGTGGTGTGCTTCACTTGCAGTGATGTGGAGCGTTAGCGCGGCGTCTTCCGAAAATGCTCTTTTACCTGAACATGTCTCCCAGGCCCCGCAGCACTCCTTTCTTGGCTTTGTTCTTGTCCTTCTCTTTGTCTTTGTCTTTGTCCCTGTCCTGCTTCTTCTTCTCCTTCCCGCCTTTCTCCTTCTTCTTCTCCTCCTTCACACGGCCGCCGTTGAGCTGTCTGTCCGCAGCGCCGAGCCCGGCGGGTAGAGGGGTGAGGTCAGCGACAGTGGACACTGAATCTCGGCCGGAGCGCGAGCTCTCCTCCGTGTCCTCCTCCACTGGGGAGATCATGAGAGAGAGAAGGTGAGATCAGAGGCTTTACTTGCCCAAAACTGTTAAAATCATGATTTGCTGTCTACAGAAGACATCCAATTGGCCTTACAATCTGTTTTAGCTTTGGCTTTGTTTTTTAACCCGTTTAGAATTGAGCATTCTCAGTGACTCAGACTCTGAACAGCTCGCATAAAGTCGTTCAAAACCAGAGCTGTAACACGGACAGCCTTGTTTTAATTATATATCATGTACCCAGGGTGTTTGCTTTGAAGACCAGACCCTGGTCTCATGGCAGCCTAATCGGAATTCCAAAAGAATGAACCACATGGATTCAGAGGCCCTACGGACCTCAACCTATACATGATTTGAATTGGTTTATCGTTTCTTCCAGAAATATAGGCTTGTGAGATCAATGCAGTATTTCAGCTGTGTTCACTCTTGTAATACACTGCAAATGATTTCTCCTATTATGTTACGCTACCTTGAGCAGCCTTCCAGAAACACTAGGAAAAAATACATCACCAACGCCCCCTCCCCCCAACCCTAGGGAAAAACTTTATAGCTGCCTCAATCAAACTAATAAAAGCGGATTGCTAGAAGTAAACGTAAATTAATTCATCAAGATCACTCATATAAATGAGCTCTGAATTAAAAATCAGGGCTGTTAATTGCAGCCTCGTAATTCATAAAAGAGCGCTGTTCTGACACATCATCGGTGGTGCAGGGAGAGGTAGGTCTGGACTGAATGTGGTTAAAACTTAATAATGGACTACGGGAGTCTTAGATGACAACGGGAAAGGCGCTTATCAGAACGTCTGCACTAAATTTTGAGTGCTGCGGAGGAAGTTTGTCTTCTCGTGGAGAAGGCAGAGCATTTGTTTCGGGTGCAGCCACAGAGCTCGCTTTCAGGAAGTTATCAGCGACCCCCTTTTCTGTGGCCATCTTAGAGGAAATTACCAGAAAGAAATCTCACTGCACGGCTATGTATGATACCGTAGCTTAAACCTATTCAATTACACAGGGTTTTTTTCTCCTTTTGCTTGGGACAGTAACACTAGTATGGCTGAAGGGGGGTGGCCTTTATTATTTGCTCTGGCACGGGGCATCCTGTGACATTAAATGAGAAGGCAGCTCTTTGGCACTGAGAGCTCAGCGATCATTGGATAGTATTCCAATACTGGCAGTGTAGTATGTTGGTAAAAAGCAGGGGTTGTAACCTCAAGTTTGCCGGTTTGACTCCCCGCAGGGGCACTGCTGCTGTATACTTGGGCAAGGGTACTTAACAGAGAATTGCCTCAGTAAATATTCAGCTGTCTAACTGAATAACATGCAAAAAATTGTAATCTACGTAAGTGTCTCTGGGTAAGAGCGTCTGAACGACAATAATGTAATGTACAGTAATTCAGTTTCTATGGGCCTTTATAGTTTCTCTCAGAGAACACAGGAAATGGTCTCTGCAACCCTCCTAAGGAGTTATTGCTGTGTGGCAATGTGTACTTTGGCTCATGCAAACCGCAAACACTTTATTTGCGGCAACTGCTGAAGCAACACAGAGGTCATGACCCATCTCTTGAGACTGCATCTTGGCTTTCCTACCCAGATATAACATTTCAGTAGTTTGTTAACTTGTACATTACTGTAGAGCATTATTGCATTTTTGTGGAATTTTTATTCAATTCACTGTATTCGGTGTGTAACTGGTTTTTATACCAAAGTGTAATGGGTGGGGTCTGTTGTTTTCTGTCTTGTGGCCAATGTGAAAGAAAGATTGTGATTGGTTGGAGCTGGCAAAAGCGAAGCTATAACATGCTGTGGGAGCTCCCCCAATGCTCCGCCCCCTTACGCCACAGTGCTTACGCGTCTCCATGCCCTCCTCGTCCTCCTCCGCCGCCGGCTTGTCGTAGGACTTGTCGATGGCGGCCCGGAAGCTCTCGTTGCAGACCCGCCCCCTTATGATCCGCGGGCGTGGCCGGTGGAGGGGAACGTCGCCGTTCAGCGTCACCTCGGCGACGGCGGTCTGCAGGCTCTCCAGAGAGCTGGACTTCTTGAGGCCCAGGGCAGGGCCGACGTCTCGGGTCGGAGACCCTTTGAGGAGAGAGAAACACGGTCACGTTACACCTCCCTTAGAGTGAAGTGCTACACTCTAGTTGTCACTGAAATTAACTAGCTTCTCAACAGAATGAATTTACACACTGTGAACTCTTCACACAATGTGTCATGCTTCATATACCAACTTCATTGTATTTGGGATGCATTAATACCTGACTCCTGCCCTGAGTGTATCATGGAATGAATCATGGAATTACAAGAAGTAATAACAACGTAAAAACATAGTTTAAAAAAATGACTACATATATACGTATATTAAGTAATGATAAATAATCACATTTAATATTATTTAAAAACTAAATTTACTTAATATTTAATACTTGCTGGTTTCACTGCGACTACAGTCACACTTTGGGGTCATTAAACTCTGTTAAGTGAAGCAGTGGCATCCCTGTACTTTCCTTTGGAGAAGGCCAGTGATTCATAGAGACAGTGAGGTAGTGAGGTAGTGAGGGAGAGGAACAGGGCAGGAAGATGTGGGAGGAAGAGATGGAAAAGGAAGGAGGGGGAGAGGGAGAGACGGAGGAGAGAGAGAGAGAAGGAGAGAGAGAGAGAAATATTGGCACAATGTTTGTGGAGGGAAAACCCCGGCTCTGCTCCGTCTTCCTCTGAGTACTGTAAAACCAATGACGGATTGCATCAATAGTTGGAAAATTATTTTCCTTGGGTGGCCGCGGGTGAGAGGGGGAACGGGTCGCGGAGCACGAGAGGGAAGATAAACAAATACACGCAGAGCGAAACCCATTCATTTTCGGCCGCCTCATCGGAGTCACTCATTCAAACCCTCCACATGGCGCGCTCAAAGCCACTCGCCTATTTTAGAGGATGACTTAAGCTGCACGTCAGCGGTCTTAAAAAGCGCTTAAGCCCCTGCTTCAGAGGGATGGCATGAAAAGAGAGCATAAATCCTCTTGGAAGCTTGTGTAAGAGAGATTTCGGATAAAACATAATTAGAGAGTTAGGCGACCATGCGCCTTGTGCCTGCTGATCTTTGCGGCGCAGTTTTCCTAAAAACTGCTGGTTGGCCAGCTGAGACCCAATGAGCCGATTCTTCCCCTGCCAAACAGTGGAGGACGCAAGACATTCCGAGCACAGCTCCAGGGCCTCCGGAACAGTCAATGTACATATTTCACACCATTAGTTACTAGAATCTACTTAAAAAAGAAACTGCCTTTGGGTAAATGAACTGGACTGGCTTAATAAGGTACACATCGCAGCTCACAGAACCGAGGGCGGCGATGAGAGCCGCATGCAGAATGACAGTGAGGTGAATATTTCACCGATGTTGCTGAAACCCGCACCCGAATTCACAGAAAAGCCCAAGCCGAATGGATCTTTACAAATGCACATTTAACAAGCTTCCCTGTCAAATAATAATAAAAGCCTGTCAGATTCATTTATCTTGATTCAAAGGGGGGGTAACGGAGAACAGGATTCAGAAAAAAAAAACGCTCAGGGGAAATAAGCACAGTGCTGCAGTCGTGCGTTTTGTTGTTGACTTGCTGTCTTCAAAGGATGTTAGATATACTTCAGCCATCAGATACCACTGACACTAAAACTACCAAGGCCTGCTACTGAGGATATTGAAAGCCCTCCTCTAGGCAGGCAGGATGTCTGCAGATAGCAGCAAACAGAGCATCCATCTCTTTAATGGCTTCCACGGACTCCTCCCAGACGGCCGAAATTAGTTCCCCGATCTCGGCAAGTCCTTTGTTTTGAGTATGCAAGCGAAGCGAGACGTTATTGATATTTCACTTTGTTTTGGAGACGTGTGTTTGCCTCTCGGTAAGTGCCCTCTCCATGCACACTGCCTCGAGCCAGTCAGATTCTCTGCTCCTTCCCATTTGGCCGAGCGGAGATCCAGCTCTTTCTGCTGTGGTCCAGCCTCTCTGCACTTGCAAATATAACGGGTTCACAGAATGATTACCAGTCGTGGACATTCTCATCATGTACCCCCTGTTAATAAGGTGAAACGATATAAAAAAAAATAAATTTACCTCAGATTTACACAAGTTTGTGTACACCGGGGACATTTTTTGGATGACCTTTTTTTTTTTGTATGACCATAAATGGGCCAATCATGCATGTGACTGACACTGCTTGTCACATAAAAAACATGACATGAAATGGGTACTAGATACTTATTAACAGGCTGTTTTGGGATGGCTGCGTGCAAATTCCCTTTCATTCCCTTTCCCGATGCTGAGGTTCGCTCAACATTGCTGACTGAAATGAGATCAGGGCTTGGCTTGTGCAGCCCACTGCGTCTGCCACGTTGTGTATGAATGATTTTATAAACTGACTGCATAGAGACTTGGAGGTATGGAAGCACTGTGCTCCCGCCCAGAGCTGTGGGTCCACTGACTCTGTGTAGCTGCAAGTAAGCTGTGCCTGAGGGGGAGTTTTTCAGGCAAAGAGCATGCTGGTCAAGCCTAGACACAATACCAAGCACAACAGTATCAACCAGGAAAGTAATTCTCATGTAACATATTCTTTTTTCAGTATAATCTCTTTAGAGATTCAGCTACATTTTCCAAGTCCTAAGCGCCCCTTCTGTGAACTCCTGAATCCGTTAATTATTGTTAAAGCGGCATCACTATGATATCAACTAATTATCATCATTTATTTGTTGTGGTCTCTCCAAAACTGTAAATACTGCAATGAAAGCAAAAAAAATAGTGTTATAGTATAAAAAAAATGTTTTGCCTCCATCACAAGCCAACAAGCAGGTGCACGGATCCAGCAATCTCGCTTCATCTGTTTACAAACTGACTTTGCAGAAATAGGAGAGCGTGGGCAGCACCAGAAAAAGCTGGATTCAGAAAAGATGATCCAGGGTCAGCAGCACTCGAACGGCACCCGAGCAGGCGAGACTTTTGATCTGTTGCAATGCAAATTGCCGTAGCGGCTCTCATTAGAACAGCACACCCCCAGCAAATGAGCAGAATCACACCTGGGACGGGCACAAAAACCTGCATTGTCTTCTTGGGTTGCCGCCCACCCTACACACTGTACTGTCATTACACATGTGGCTGCACTCTGTGTCAATAAGGTCCATGCCAAGGACCTCCCGGGGCTTTTGAAGAGGACTTGGCAATGTGCCCCCCCCAACCCCCCCACAGAGCTGGTCTGTCATCAATGACACCCCACTTTTGTTTTCGGGTGGCTTAATGGACCGTGCTCCGTTGCAGCCAAGCTCGGAGCGGATCTTCGGGTTGAATACGCTAAACTAAACGCGGATTAGACTGTGAAAATAAACTGCCATCCAAAAGAAAACAGCTCGGAATCTATTAACCCTCTCTTGCTGAATAGCACTTCAGAGACAGATCCGTTCTGAAATGATTAGGGCCAAACCCTTAGTTTAACCAATGTCAAAAAACTTCACTGTGTTACTCTAATACAGGGCCAGTAAAATGCATTTATTGTTTTACAGGAAGCAGCCACTTCTGACGATGCCATTACCAGCTGCACTCTTAATCCCATCCTGATCTTTTCACCTAACAAACCTGCACTGTATGGGGTTTCCTACTGCATACCACCCAATCCAAAGTCTGTAACAATTCATTTGTGACAAAAGCACTTGCTCTAAAGTGTTTCCATACCAGAATCGTGCAGCTAATGCTATTGAACAGAGTCCCTGGGTTTGTATGCAAGGCTACTGCATTGATCCCTATCCTGTGAAAATCCCCTGTTTTTGTACAAGCCATTTAAATATGACCAATGCCAAACTCTGGGGGTTTGGAGACTTCAAAGGGAGTACTGAATCATATTTTCAGTTGCTTGTTAAAGCCTTCCACTATTTGTGGCAGATTTGCTGAGAGGAACTACTGTGCCGTATGACACTCTATTATGCTGCATTTTTCTGAAAGGAACATTAAAACACACAAAACAGTGGAACAAAGCAGCATGACTCAAGATTGGGCACTATTAGCAACTACTTTTTTATAGTTACCCAGCCCTGTCCCTTTTAAAATTAGGGGAACTGCAGTACTGAATCCAAAAATGTGAACAGGTGTTTTAAATATTCCTAAGGGTAGTAAAATGTAACCTCAAAGGTTAATATGTACTTATATAGTTAGTGCTAACTGGTGTCATTTTGATGTTAATATGAGATTTCTGAACTGACATCAACATTTTATCATCACTTACTAAAAAAACATTTTTAGTAACACTATTATCATTTTACAACTCTTGTTTTACAACACAGCTCACCACCATTTTCAGTAGTAAATTCCATCCTTTTCCAGTGGAGTTTCGGTGCTTCACCGTTTCCCCAAATATACTGCAGCTGAGGACTAATCAGCTGCTTTTAATGTTTCAAAAACAAACTGTGCAGCTGGAATCACGGAACTATAAAAATGGCACAGTGAAATGACCATTGCCACAGCTTCATTCACAAAAATCTCCTGCCGCAATTTCGCAAGTTTACTCGTACCCATAATTCCACATGTGCGCCGTGAAATTTCCACACATCCGAATGATGCGCGCAACGATAGCATGCCTCCGGCTAATGCAATCAGTAATGCTTGCAAGTGCGATTTGGCTTGCTTAGAAAATACCCTAAAGACGGCGTTTACAGCTCCTCACAAAGCGAAGGAGCTGTTGCCGCTCTGAAAGCGGCCAGGGGACGTAAACCACCGGCAAACGACACATCTCCTCTTAATTCACAGTGCCCGCTCAGCAGGCTGAGATATTTGGTCACGGTATACAGTTTGAACCGTGCAGGATCCCAATATCATCTCCTGGTGCAAAGAAGCAGGCCCTGTCTTGACAAGTTACAGCTCTGTTGTCTCAGCGGACAGGACCGTTTCAATGTTTTTTGCTTAATTTTTATGTTTTGAGGTTCTATTAATGTTTGACCCAGGTGTCACCAGTAAGTTATACTGTGTCAGTTACTGTCAACAACCTGACACTCACCTGCCTAGGGATAAATCAGTATAAGATACAACCATACTAACATCCAAATGTTAAAATCTCCCATGTCTTTATATAGTGTGGGGAGAGTGTAAAGCAATGTGGGAACTTAAATGAAAAAAAAAATTGCTAGACAATGGCCATAAAAGTGTGCCAATCTGTAAAAATCAGCTTCTGTTTCGTAAAATGCAATAATGCTGTGATTAATGGAAGAATCCGTGTGGGAGACTGGTTCATTGTTTTATCTTTTCATCCCTTTCTTGCACCCATAGTAATGTTGTCTGTGTGTTTAAATTTGATCTTTTCCCATAATCTAAATTTGTATCATTCTTCAATACTAACTGCACAGTAAACTCCCTGACCGCTTTTCAGAGAACAGGCTTCAGTGTCCTTTAGTATCACATTAATACATTAGGTCAATCTTAATTATTCATTTCCTCTCTGTCTCCAGATGGGAGCAGGACGTGGGGCCTTTTCAGATGTTCCACTTCACTTCTAGGGGATTTCTGATACCCCGTTCTGTTTTCTTTGGCCCTGGAATCTGGGGCCTTCGGTTCTGAGTGGAGGTGCCTCGAGGGAGAGGCGATTTAAGCCTTCGCGGGTCCGGCCGTGAGAGAACTCTCTCAGGATCCGCCCGTGATCCGGCCACTTCCTGTTCTCTCTGACCCCGCCCACCTCACCTCCTCTCATCTGGTTCTCATCAGCTGTCGGCTCATGAATGCAGCTTTTTTTTTTTTTAAACGCAGTTTAAATGCCACTTCAACTGTAAATGAAACAGCTCCGACGAGGGAGCAGGGAGGCAGGGAGGAGACGGATGCCGGGAACGGGAGCGGAACGCTCGCGTTTCATCCGCAAAAGTTATCTTGTCAAAATGGCCGCCGGTGGCTTCCCTGCAGTAAGACAGCAAAGGTCAGGGGGGTCAAGTCTACAGAACCATCTTTTTTTTACAGGCTGAAACAGCACCTGCAGGTTGACAGCACTTTTGTCTTTCCTCCTTTCTGCTTTCACTAACACGCTCTGCAATAGCGCCTGTTTCAAAGAGCTCTCAAATGGCTTCCCAGAACCAGCGGTGGCAGGGAGGATGGATACACTGACACTGATGAATCAACTGCAGTCAGGCAAATATGGAAACAGGCACTCTATGTTTTTTTTTTTTTTCCCCTGATAGAATCCTATTGCCCGCGGCATAACTGATGTTTTCTTCCATCAGATGCGCAAAAAAACATGGAGTATCGACGCGGTGTCCAAAGACCCCTGCCAACCCCTCTATTAATCACCGCGCGGCTCTGCCGAAAACAACCGCTTTGATCTCGCAGCAATTACCCTCCGACTGCTTTCTACATATTCATCCTGTAAGTGCGGGCTCCTCAGATCGGGGATGGCAAAACACGCAGACAAAGAGCAGGGAGCTGAGCACAAGGCAGCAGAGGCGTGGCAGTGATGTGGCGAGGGTCGGAATTCACAGCGAGCCGGAAAAAGGGTCTTAAGTGCAAACTGCATTACCGACAACCTCAGACAAAAGAATGATAAAAAATGAGAACACTAATGACTTCCTGTGCATTAGCCAATGACATATCGCCCTGCTCGGGGGTGCGGGTGGGGGGGGGGGGGTTTGAGGCACAGGTTCCTGAAAGCACACAGCTGCCATTGGCTGCCATTTTTCCTTACCTGCCGTCTTCTCGGAGCGAGGAGTGAGGTTAATCTCGTCAGCTACTGTTAAGAGGCATAAACAATTATGATTGGTTAGTGGCCACATTCCACATGCCCTGACCCAGAGAGGCTGGACTCGTAATGTTATTAGACAGTTTCATGGCAATCAGACAACATGCAAAACAGCCTGGGGGAAAAAAAGAGAAACAAACAGGCAGGCAACTGAAGTCATTTGGCATAACAATCAGAAATGGAGGGGTATTAAATGCCATGCTGAGTTATCATTCAGGCCAGAGGCAGATTTGTTATTACGTGAAAATATTACTCCAAAGCTGACGTGCTGGATACTGGCGAAGTTTTCTTTTCTGCTCGTTCAATCTTGTCTGCATCTAAATGGAATCCGACCTTAAACCGTGCGAACAGTTTAGCATAATTTTAGAGAGATGGGATTCAAATTCGCAAATTGTCGCTACTGATCAGATTCCATTCAGAGTGCCAGGCGAGACTGAGAAAAATACCTCACATATAAGAAGCAAAGTGGCTCCGCTGGAAATATTTGTGATGTAGTAAGTGGTACGTACATGAAGAAAAATTGCATCCAGTGAAAGGTACTTGAAACAAACCAAAAAGAAACCCTCAAAATCAGTTTGTGATTTCATGTAACCTGGACTCTGATGAAAAGGTATTGTCAGATATACTTGTATCTCATTCTGAAGCCATCAGTTTGGTTGGGCGTATTTGATTCAGGTCAAAATAGCTGCAGCTACAGGCAATACAGGCAAATGGTTGACAGCAGACCATAAACTATGACATGGCATACAAATAGGGGCACTTTCACTGAAGTTATATCACTTTCCACTACAAACCACATATACCTTATTCTCATTTCTACAAGACTTCCCAGACATTTCACTCCACTCCTCCTCCTTTTTTTCTTTTTTCAGTCATTCAAAGGATGTTTTATTGGAATAAGGGTATTCTCAAAGCAATATAAGATTAATAAGAAAAACAACTGCAGCAACAGGAAACAACAATAACAATATAACATTATTACGAACAAAGTAGTATTTTTGTTTGCCATTTTCCCTTTCCTGCTGTACAAACACTGTGGACAGTCTTTGAAGGTTGGTTGCTCTGTCTCTCTCTCTCTCCATGCTAAACTGGCTACATTCCTTTCTGTGACCCTTGTAGCAGAACAAGTACACTCTTCTGAATCTCCATCTATGAATGCTATTACTAAAATTCATATTCAGATCATGTGAAATCACAGAATTATTGTGCGCTTCCGCACTCACGTGCATTGAGGAGAGCCACTTACAGTAGTAATCAGAAAAGCTGATGGGCTTTAATTATGGCTAGACCATGGGGACATGTCAACCGCAATGATTAATCACTCACCCCAGCAGTGCTCTCACATGTGAGCTGTTATTATTTTCAGAAAGCAACCCCTGTGGTGCCTTTTGCCATTAGCAGTTGACTGGAGAATGTAGTGTGTGGAGTAGCTGGTGGAGTACATGGGGTATGGAGTCTCTGATGAAGTACATGGTAGTAAGGAGCATCTGGTGGAGTATGTGGAGTGTTGAGTATCTGGTGAAGTGTGTGGAGCAAGGAGAATCTAGTGGGGTATATGTGGTATACAGACTATCCTGCATCTGGTGGAGTATCTGGAGTACAGAGTATCTGGTAGAGTATGTGGAATATGGGGTGTCTGGTTGAGTTTGTAGAGTACGGGGTACATGAGTTATAGAGTATCTGGTGGAGTATGTGGAGTATAGAGTTTCTGATGAATTATCTGAAGTATGGAGTATCTGGTAGAGTATGTAGAGTGTGGAGTGTCTGGCTGAGTATGTGCTGTATGTGTATGTGTATTGTTCGTTGTGTTCGCATCGTTGGCTGTGACTAAAACCAGGCCACACTAGAAACAGGTCAACAGGTGAACAGCTGCCATCTATGCCAGTACCTAGATCCATGCTCTTGGACTTGCGCGTCTTGATGAAGTCCAGCTGACCGGCGTCTCCAAACTGCTTGGTCCGTTTCTCCGACATGCTCTGCCGGCCGAAGCCCTCCCTCTGGAAGGCGCTGTCTGGATTGGCATCTGGACTGAGGGAGCTGGAGGGAGACAGAGGTTAGCCATCACAAATTAAACAGTGTGTGTGTGTGTGTGTGTGTGTGTGTGTGTGTGTGTGTGTGTGTGTGTGTATGTACGTATGCATATGTGTGTGTGTGTGTGTGTGTGTGGATACAGTAAAATTACATTCAATGAGATGTTTTCATGCTGTTTGTTTGTCACAGCTGTTCAGTTAATTGGTTGGTTTGAAGCATTTGCAGACATTAATATGGTCTTTAAGCATCTTAAATTTTACCTCAAGCGGCCCGTATCTTGTCAAAAATTTTTGGGGATCTGCAAGAGGTTAAGTGATTGTAATTCAGGATAACAGACTGGCACAGACAGAGGTCACTTAATGTAAAGTCTAGGAGTTAATAATCTGAGCTGCATCTCAGGAGGTGATTTGCGTGCTGATGCACTGAGCTGAATCTCAGGCGATGACCGGAACAGACTGCATCTGAGGTGATGTGAAGCCCTCGTCTGGCTGAGTGACACAAATCAGACAACTGCAGACCACTGACAGAAAGCAGAAATGGGTTCAACGGCGAACACAAACCCTTAGGCAGGAGTTTCAGAGACACCGATTAGGCTGATCTGGGCCTAAAAGGTGCACGCGGACTGATAAAGCTAATCCTGCCGATCCAGACGCGAGAGAAACCTGAAACCCTCGCGCTGATCCTGTTGTCTCTATCTGCTTCATGCCGATTTGGTGAAGGGATGAGAGCAGGCACACCGACGCACGTGCCGAGGTCCAAACCTTTCCTTTCAGCTAAACCCTCAATACCAAGAAGCGTTGTCAAGGTAACACCAGGGATAAATTCCGGCTAAATTCATCCCCCCTGCATCAGTAATAACCACTAATGGCCACCCTTATCCGCTAATGGTCTTCCTGCTTCGCAACAAAGGGTCTGGCCATCATTGAGCAATTGTTTATGAAGCTTTCCACTGCTCAAGGTACACAATCGAATTAGGGAAGCAATGGAACTTTCTGAAGTGTATTGCTACAATTAATCATCTCAATTGGACCAGTCATAATCATTGTGACACACTCATGCCTTTTAGGGGAGGGGCAGCTCCCTTTTTGGGCATGCTTGATGTCATGACAGTGTCTGGACAAAGGATGACCAAGCAGAAATGGCCAATAAGAGGACCTAACGAGACAAACCAGGAAAACTGTCAGCCGAGAGAAACGGAACCATCATTCAATCATCCCCCTCCACTACATGTGGGGACAAAGCAAAAGGGCAAGGGGCTAAGTTCTCGTTCCGAAAGCAACATTGTACATTACATTACAAACATTACATTTCTGTCATTTAGCAGACACTATTATCCAAAGCAACTTACATAGGTTCCAGTTTTTACAGTTCATAAACCCACATGCTACGCGCACAACACCGCACCCAAAGAGGCAGGCAGCAGGTACCTCAGTTTCACTTCCAAAGGTCACATTCATTTTGACTTACATTTATTAATGTTTCAAATTAACATTCGTCTGACAAAACATGCCAACATCTCCTCTGCAACTTTCAACACTTCTACATTACACTCACCACTGCAATCACCTGCACCAGCGCTGCTATGTCCTTGGCTATATGGCTACTGTTTACTAATATTTCTATGAGAAATTATGATAACGTTGAGTTACAGCTCCAGAAGATACCTCTGTTCAGAAAATCTTCCCAGGTCTCTACTTCCACCAGTCAATCTTAGAAAGAAGCCATCCCACCCATTGAAAACACTTATATTAAGCTTGTCAAGTACAAAACAAAAAAAAGTACTTAAAAAGACATAACCACTCCTTCAAAACATTTTGGATCTGTTGAAAGAATGCAACCATACTGATGGTATATAAAATTCCTGAGTGCCATTTGTAATAATCACAATAAGAATTACAACTGTTCACAAAAATGCCTGTGAATAAATAACTCAGATGCAGGACTTCATGTTGGAAAGAAGGAATAAGAGCCATAAGAATGTAAGGACTCCAACCACAGTTATAAATAAGGTTCCTGTACCATCCTGATTTTCACTTTTAACCAAATACCCACCACCATCTGGCCTACAAATTCTCATTATATTCTATACATAAAATCTGTCTCCGTGATTGACAGCAGATGCCCCTCTTCAAAGAGTCCTCATCAAATATTATCTGCAACAGCGAAACGATCAAAGAGCTCTCCTCTCAGCAATTTTAGGCGAAGTTAAATATTTCAAAACACTTCCAAATCATTTATAATTACGAGCAGATCATACAAAAAAAAGCCACTAGGCCATTAAACTTTACCCTGCGTTTTTGTATAAATGTTTTCTAACACTATCATTTTCATGTGCAACACACGGCCCGTTTAGAAGAAGAAAAAAAAATCCAGCCAAAACAATTATTCTCGGAGTGCCGGTTAACCAGCAATCAACGCATGCTCTTTTCCTGCGTCTAACAGCAGCTCCTTCGTGATGAAGCGCAGCTATGGATCAGAGCGCGGCATCTTTTCAAGAGGGCAACTTCAATCAAATCAAGGGCGCCTTCCTCCCTGGGCCCTGAGGAGGAAACAATTAACGTCCCACTCGTGCTTCTGTGTAGTCCGACGCAAACATCTAGTGCTCCGGCCCACCTGATGACAAGAGGCTTTGCTCATCAAGGGGTATGCTGAATCCAAGCTGGCTTCCTTTCTGTCTGAGAGTGCAAAAGAGCCAAACAGCTTACAGCTGAAGACAAAGCTGTCTGCTGCCCGCTGCCTGCTGCCAGCTACGTGCTGCAATGCCACAACTTGAACTTAATATTATTATTAGTATGATATTTTAATATGGTAGCACTGGTAGTGGTAGTAGTAATAATGATAGTAGTATTATGCATTAACTACCCCGCAGATGACGTCTATATTACATTACATGTGACTTGGATCACTTACAGGGTTTTTTTTTTTTTTTTTTACGTTATCCATTTATATAGCTGGATATTTGCTGAGGCAATTGAGGGTTAAGTACCTTGTCCAAGGGTACAGCAGCAGTGCCCTAGCGGGGAATCGAACCAGCAAAATTTTGGTTATGAGTCCTGCTCCTGAACCACTATGCTACACTGCCACTGTACATCTATGTAGAAATACATTCATATAAACAATAGGGCACATATACATCTGTAGCATTTATAGTTCACAAGGAGCACAAACATATTCATCCTCAGCCCCTGCCTGTATTTTGGCTAATTCTTTCCCTTTCCTGGAGCCTTTTTATAACAGTATAGACCACAACCATGTAGAATGCTATCACAGGTATGCAATTAACCCAGGCAGGTGACCCCCCCACCACCACCACCACCACTGTAAAACCACAGTAACGTTTCCCATGTCCAAACCAATCTAGGTCAATTTAGGAAGAGGAGGGACAGAGAGAAAGAGCAAGATGGAAGGGAAAAGAAAGAGAGAAAGACTGGGGAAAGAGAGAGATGGGGGGAGGGAGAGAGAGGGCAGAGGGAGGGAGGGAGTGAGAGGAAGGGAGTAAGGAAGTTAATAGCTTGGGTTTTTGTGAAGGGAAATGTCAAACACATCACCAGAAAAGCCCACCCTGAACATACAGCTTCCTTCTCAAAGGCTCCTGGGAGTCTAATGCTTCTAGCCAACCTTAGTCTAGACATCACCTACTCACTGAGGGGATCCCCCTCAGTCACAAAACAGTATTTAAGCAAATACCAGTGTGTGTGTGTGTGTGTCCAGTCTCAGCTTCCTCTACAAGCAAAGATATGGGTACAGCTCAAAAGTATTACATTATGTCTTCTAGTCAGGCACTGTTCGGCTTGTTCGGTTATCAAAATTTAAAAGTGAACAGGTCCCCGCTGGAAACAGGGACGGAAATGTGAATCCAGATGACAGGCAATTATTTCACATTTTAATATTGTAGTATTTCTTGTCAAAATGGCTTGAAAGAGACAGTGACATGTATTTCATAGAACGGCTGTTTAAACCAGAGGGTTTCCAAAGTCAGAGCTGGGACTCAGAACTGGGCTGTGGTAGGACGATGGTGTGCATTATGTATGAATGTCTCCATGAGTGTGAAAATGCCCTGTAGTTATGATAAATTATTGATACCCTGATAGAATTACACATAACACATTCAATTTTTATTTTTTTTTAAAAAAGCGTGCCTAATGTTGGTCATAACAGCATGATGCCAAGTGCCTTACGAATTTGACTAAAAAGCTCTGAACATCTTGATCATAGGAATTAATGCCAGAAGCAAAAAAGGTTCAAAGCTTATTGAACACTGAAGTTGTCCTGTTGCTACATTACTTCTATGTTGTCCTCAGAGAGAATGAATCAAATACATGGCACTCCTCAGTGGTTAACACATGAGACTGACTTTTGAATGGACCAGAAATGTCCCTCTGTCAGGCTGCGCTTGTCATTTCATGTAAAACACACCTATTTATGATTATTATTTACTTGCTTAGCAATGACCTACACATTTCACAAATCATGAATTTATATAGCTGGAGTTCATGTTGAGTACCTGTCTCAAGGGCACAGGTATCGAAGTGACAACCCTGAGTCACAAGCCCTGCTCCTTGTCACTACGCCACACTGCTGCTACACCCATGCACAGAACAAGATGTATTTTCATACTTGGCAAGCATTAATAACCTAGAGGAAATATGCCTTCAATCCACCCGAATAAGTCCCTTCCTCTTCTGCAGGGGAGCCTGTTCTGTGGAGTACGTACAAAAGTAGGTCGATCTATTAGTGGGTGATGTGAGCTGAGCTCTACCGTCAGAGCAGTCATTTGTCTTAGAGAAAGGCATGATAACCTGGTGGGTATCCATGGATATGGGGACATGCAGAAGGAGGGGGGGAACAATAGGTTGCTAGGTTTCAGCAGCTGGGTTCCGTGTGCTGTCGTGAGAACATTAAGCATGGCGGTTCACTTTTAAGCCGTGGATCAACGAGGAAACACAGCAACATCTAAATGTCTTATAAACTTAACATTTTTGAGGAACAAAAGGAACAAAGGAACAAACAACTTTAAAAATATACAAACATAACAATGTCACATACTAGCTCAGTTTTAAAAAAAGGGTTGTATATTCAACTGTGGGAAAGGCACTCAAAAATGCATTTCCCAGGATGCAAGACAACCCTGAATTATCCCCCTGAAAAATCCCAGAATTTTCTCAATATTTCAGTAAAGAAAGGAATGCTTGACACACGTTCAGGTGTCCTGAAAGTGTAGAGGGTGCTCTGATTCATAACAACCAAGGCATTGCTGATATATACAAAACTGACTTTGCTGGAATCTTCAAGAGAAAAGGTTACAGACATGCAAATACTATAAAAAACAACTAGCATTTATTATTATTACACTGAAACAAGTGACACTGAAGAACTCAAAAAATATTATGAAAATGAAATCATAAGGCCCTGATGAATTACATGCAAAGGTCCATCGAGAGAATACTTATTAAATAAATCTTTCACATAAAAAAAATTATCTATGTAATCTGTAAACACTGGAGAAATTCCCGAAGACTGGAAACAAGGTAATACAATATAAGAATAATACACAAGGAAGGGGATCTCGCTAATCCAGCCTTGCAAGTTGAACATGCATCTTGTGCAGAAAAATTGGAATCCATTATTAAGGATACACTAGAGTTATTCTTGGATAAATGGCATTATACGGGATATACATGGGCTCTGAAGGGAGGTCATGCTTATCAAATCTTCTGGACTTTCTTGACAAAGTTACAAAAACTTTTGACTTGCGCTTATGACATCATGTATTTATACTTTGTGAAGCCGCTGATAAAGTATCACACAAGCGACTCATTAGGAAACTAAAATCTGTCAGAATCAAAGGAGCCATCTCCAGGTGGATTCAAACTTGATTTTCAGAATAGAGTTCAAAGAGTGATAAGAGGAATAACAACTAAGCGTGGTACTGTAGGAGGTAGAGTCCCACAGGGATCAGTGTTGGAAGCTCTGCTTGTCTCAAACATTCGGAAGACTTTTGATTGCACAATAGTTACATTTACTGACAATACAAAACAAAAAAAAGAAAGAAAAACATCTTACGTTTAAGAAGAAAGCAGTTTAGAAGTTACTACAACTGGAGATTTGAATAGGGTCCATAAATGGTGAAGTAAATGTAACATTACTAATACTAATCTTTGGATATCAGCAAGAGAAATATATGGCATGCATACTTTATTTTAAGGGGACAAGGAGTGTGTATAATATGAATAAGACTGTAGACGCTGTCAGGAACAGGAGATTGTGCTGCTGGGGATTACAGCCAAAAGTGTAGAATGTCATAGATAGAGCCTATTTAAAAGAATGAGTTTGGTTTCGGTCAGTACACTATAAAAAAAGACACTGAAGCACTAGAAAAGGTACAGAAAAGAGCAAGAGGACTAGTCCCGGGTCTTAAACAGGTGTCTTGAGAAGAAGGACTCAAAGGGTTTATCACTTTAGCCTCAATAAAGAGACTTGAAGGGAATTTCTTGGAGGATTTCCCACCTTTAGCAGAGATTAATCAAGTGTTCGATGGAATCAATTTCTAGACAATTTTTCTTGAAAAGATTAAAGCACAATGGTTTATTTTCAATTAGCTAAATTTAGCTGTTTAGCCATTTTTATGCAGTTAATTACATTTCATGGCTGTCTTAATGTTTTAAAATCTATTATGGCTTTATACTTGAGAATAGTTGTGTATACTTGAGTGTATTTCTTCTGTTTTAACACGAGTACAAATAAAATGGTACTATCTTTAGTGTAGTTATGCTTTCAAAGAATAGCAGCTAGACTGGCCCTTAATTTAAAAATTGTAATATCACAGCACTCCAATCCTGCTGACCTAAATCCCTGCACCTCACCATGTTCATGATTGAAACCGGTGCTTATGTGTGTGACTCTCTCTATGTGTCAGTGAGTTTGTCTCAGTGTGTATGAGGTTGTGTATGTGAGTATGTATATGTGTATATACATGCATGTATGTTTGTAAGTTTGTGTGGTTGTGTGTATGTGATGGTACTCCTTGGCGATAAGCCTCTAACATACCTGAACGGGAGACATAAAATCTCATTTGTAATTTTAAACATTTATCAGCTTATTTATAATAACTGAGTGTGATGGAAAAATATTGCAAACCACCTGAAATGCATAGCCAATTGTCTCATGCATCACACAAATCCTCCAAAATATTTGAAATGTTGGCACTTCAAATTATCATCTCTCAAGATCACTGGAATCCAAGTACTGTCTACAGGAATGAAAAGAGGAGAACCCTTCACTTATTAACATCTTCAAAACACACCACTCTCACCAAACATGGATATTCAAAATTGCTGTGTGAATGATAGCACTCTAATGAAAGGAAATGCTCTCAGAGCTGTTTAAAACTGTGAACCAGGTCCTTTAGGGCAGGAACAAGGATTGCATATATTAGAATGAGATCATAAGACTAAAAACTGTGACACACTAAGACACAGAATATCGAATGTACTTTGATTCACATCATAACAATATTAAGATGATTATTTCACAAAAAACAAAGGGGATTAACTTTTCTTACGCAATCCTGTAAAAAAAAACCCTAACATACATAACTAGAGGACACCACACTTTCAAAGCATCAGACCTCTGTACAGGTACTGGCCATTAATAATGAACTAAAAATATAATATCAGATTCAGATCAACAATAAATGAAGGGATACTTGGCAGGTCTAGTAACCTTTTCTTGCCAGAGAGCATATTTATGTTCCTTACAGAGGTCGGCACCACATGTAATTATCATGTGAATTTCACAAGCCTCACTTCAAACTGGTATACGCTAGTTGTATCTATATACAAATAAACTGCAATATAAATTATAGACATGTCTGTAAAACATAAGTTGGAGAAATGGCATTTAAAATGTTATATCATGTTGGCTAGGTTATTGAATCTCTCTATAAACTTTTGAAAAATACAATCACAGACACAACAGCAGTAAACCTGCATCCTTTCCATGCGTGAACTAAAATAATGAATTAAATAAATAATATCCATAAAAAGGCAGCAATATTTATGAGAGCCACAGTATAAAATAAATCCAAGGTTATTAAGCTCACCACAATGACATTATCTAGATTCATAAAGAGCGAATAAAAACTAATAAAAATATGAATGAATGCCCTTATCCCAACTCCAAGCCCTGCACACTCTATTCTTATTCATATTTAGTGGGCCTTGGCGGGACATTGGTGAGCTTCAAACCTTGGTTCCCTCTCAATGTGACGCCACTCCCTGGTCTCGATACCCCATATTACCCATTCCAGGCACGTCTACAGGGAAAACAAGTGATGAAAAAGTGCAAGAAAACATGAAATAGCGAAGGAGAAGGCCGGTATTAAAAACTCCACGGAAACTTTATCATGATTCTTCCAGCTGCCGCCGAGTACAAAATGAATGTCAAGCGGGCGTATTGTTGCTCATCGTTCGACATCAGGCGGCTCGCTCGAACTGAGGAGGAATCCTCGTTTCATGTTGATTCTCACACTGTCTCCAGCTGTCAGTAATAGACTCTTCCTCTTTGTCAGCAGTATTTTAAGAGCCATGCAGAAAAGAGGCCAATTAAAATGAAGACAGGAAGGTATTTACACATGCCAAACTGTCAGGATTTATATCTGATGGTGGAAATGAGCCAAGATAAAAAAAAAAAATGTCATTTGGATTAAAGTCTAATCTGATATGTATCAAAGCTTTAAATGGATTTATTTAGTCCAGGAGAAAAGCTTCATTATTTTACAACCACAGCACCACAAAATTCAAGAGGTTTTCTATCTATGTCAAAATTTAACCCAGAAAACTGTTCACAGATATACTACTCACCAGCCAACTTTTAAAGTTTTTTAAACTTTTTCTCACACTGTCCCTCCTATGTCTGTATCCACTGTAGTCCCCATGCAAAATCTACCACAAGTCATTGAAGAGTTACAGTACATTAAAAAAGGAGTGCTTTGTAACTGATTGCTGTAAGAGTAATTCAGATCACAGCACCTAATGGCATTTAATTCATTCAGTTCATTTTTTATCACGACTTACCGGTACTTCATATCTCTCTGTATGATTTAGTGGATTACAGTTATTAATTTGCAGTGTATAAACCAGTGAATACAATTTCTGAGTAACAGGTGACTAAACTATAAATGAGTTTATTAGTGCTTATTATTATTAGTAGTACTTTTATTAGTACTACTTTTTATTAATATTTCTTATCCATGGTTTATCCTGGGTGGCTGATTATTTCTTTCATATACATGTTTCACAGTTAATTCAGTGGATGCACATGTATATTTATCCTAAAGAATAAAGCAATCAAATGTAGACAGATATGCAGTACTGAGCAGAGCAATGAAAGGTGAACAGGATGAAGTAAATATTTATGCTGTCCTCACCACTCATTCTGACTCTCTATCTCCTTGGCCCACGAGGCAGGAGCCTCTGCAGTGAAGCCGATGTCATCGTGGGAGCTGGAAGATGACTGGTCGGAGAGGTGGGCGGGGAGAACAGGCGGCCTATCATCTTCGATGATGACAGTGTCATCCTGGGGCATGTTGACTGTGGGAGACAGCTGGTAGTTACCTGCATGGAACGACAGAAAAAGAAAAAAAAAAACACAAGTCAAAGAATATTACAATGCACAGAGCACAAACATGCCAACTGTGGTGAGTCTAGAGGACTATTATTTAGACAAATAATTAAATGACTTTAAATTACTTCAGCAATCTTAAGTGATTCTTCATTTTACCGAAAGATTTGATTCCAGAACTGAAAGCATCAAAGCTGAGTACAGACTTATACTTCCATCACAGCTACAAGCAACAGAAGCCCAGGAGGTGCTAATCCAATGATGAACTCTTTTAAGAGAGTTTAAAATAGATGAGCAAACGAGCAGAACACTCAGCATGTTTTCATTACCACAAAGGATTTGGGTAATTTACCAAAAAAAAAAAAAAGTGACAACTTTCCTTGAACGATGACTAAATTTCAGCATTCCCATTATTGCAGTATCACTGTGTAATTTTAGAACGCTTAATTGGACTGTAATTATTGCCAGAGGAGAAAAATATTTACCCTGCCAAAATTCCAGCAAGAGGGAAAAAAAAAAAAAACAAGATTTACCACATCTTATTTTTAAAAATAACTTCCTCAGTTGCAAAGCCCTGTTTCTTGTTGTCTGTGTGAATGTTACTGTCTGCAGCACAACGTTTAATAACCACTAATTGTGGATTTGCTTAAGGAGGGAGTAAACTTTATTTCTCTTCCTCATATATTTGGACTGTGTGGCCAGATACAGATATCCAATGTGACTACCGGCAGCCTGCCAGCAAAGCTGTTTGGCTTCCGCATGCTTTTATTCTTTTTCCCTGTTTCTGCCTGTGCTCTGCACAGCATGCGGCAATATTAGCCACTGAAGAATTAACCCATATGTGTTAACTGTATTTAATAGTTTAATGGCTGGTTGAGGCTTTGAAATGTGCGCGTCTGTTGAACTGCTGAAGCGTTGTTTGTGTTGCCCATGTTTGTCCCCATGCCTTCTGCCAGAGTATGGCGAGCTCTCTGCCTGCCCGTAGACTCCTTGTCCTGGGCGTGGGAGGGAGCCAGGCGGGACAGCATTCCCCTTTGGCCCACCCAGAAAGCCAGGGAGCGGATCCAGCACGGTGCGGGGAACCGCGTCACCTCACTGCTTTGGCGAGAGGAGTCACGGCCGCCTCTTTGCCGAGGCGGGAGGTTCTTCCACTTAAGGTGAGCTAATGACATTCGCCCTGGAATTACTGCCACTGTGATTAATGCTCCTCGCGTGGTGAATTAGTGTTTCACCGAAAAAGAAAAACCATGCTGAAGCAAAGCTCTAGGAGGGAGGCATGCTTTCGGTAAACAACAAAAACTTTGGACATAATTAGGAGGAGACTGTCATTTAGAATAAAAAAAAAAAAACAATTCAAACAATGTCATGTCACTTTCCACATGATTTCACAGAACTAAAAGAGTATGTATTATCACAGACACTATGAGCTTTGAGCGTCTTCATTTAGATCATATACATCTTTTAGGCTGGGCAGTGAAGATTTAGTTGTATTTGACTTAAATAAATACTTTAACAGATACATTCTAAGTATTCATATTTGAATCAACTCTTTGACCAGAGACATCGAGGAACTGAACCATTTTTAGGCTGTGTGTGTTAAAAAAAAAAAAAAAAAAAAAACAACACAGCTCCAGAAAAAGTACTTTTTCATCTTTCTAGAAACACTACCAACCAGAGACAAATTTAAATTGTGCAATTCAAAAAAAGGGTCCAGATTCTTGTCCAGCTTTAACAGAAATGTTTCTGTGTTAAAATGTTACTTAATGTTCAAAGCCCTTATCATGCTTTAACACATTCGCATGCTTGAAAAAAATTTTACCCCTGGCTGAACAACACTGCATATTTAAATGTATGAAAGTCGACAGGAGCCCATAAAATATGGAGACACGTCACGTTAATGACTGCTGTATCCTCGGGGCAGGTTCCCACCTCTTCGTTAGAACAATTCCAGCCGAGCCCTCTCCCCACATGAAAGTGCTGAATATTCAAGAACGTCGATACTCAGTTTCATTTCGCTACGCTATGCAAAGTGGCGAGTGGACAGGTGGCCCGAGAGGTGACGTGGCGCGTTCGAACGGGTGAGAATAATTAAGCGGAAACTGCAGACGAGGCTTTTTGCACCTCTGTTTTTTTACCCACTCCATAATAACCGTGAGTGGATTTTGAATTCGCTTCACCTGTTGCGGGATGTGGAAGCATCCGGTGAATAATTAAACAGTGCCTTTTAATAGTGAAAATTAAAGTTGCTGCCTGTTGCGCAAACAGCGCTTTGCGGTGATACCATGCAAAGATTTCCACTGAATGGAGCAAAAATGGGTCATTGTATGAGGAATGGGACTGACTTTGGCACGACCACCACAGATTTCTCATATTTTAAATCGACTGTTAATTGAAGTAGCAGTGAATTGAAACTGGCCTTGGAGGTTTGCAGCGAATAGAGGTTTATTCTAGAATACTTACCAACTTATCCTCTTCGTGCCCACTATCATATAAGGAAGAGACAAGACTCCTCCTTATTCTAGAATACCTTACCAAAACAGTCTTTAACCTTATCCCAAAAAATCATACATAATATGAATAAGTAGGTCTGCCTGTGCTGAAATCTCTATATGACAAATATACTTCTCAATGAAACCTGAGAGACCCATGCCAAAGACAGTTCAATTTCCTGTGGAATGACCCTAATTTCAGATCATAATGAGATGGGAAGCTCCAGCCTGCACTGCGCTACACTACACAGGTAGTGCTGTTATTACTGCTGTGAGCTCCAACCCACTCAGACCCAAAATATCTGTCCCTGGGAAAGGCTTTAAAAGGCTACCAGTGCATCTGACATTTACTCAACCTCCTGTCACAAACTGTCTCACAGTCACTGGGCTGATAAAGGAAGGTTAAGCAAAGAAAGTTGTGCAAAGGAAAAAAAAAAAAAAAAAAAAAAAACAACAGACAGTCACTTCTCTCAAAGCCTGATTTTCTTTATTTATCAACACCTCTGTACTGTCACAAACAAAGCACAGGGGGCTAAACGCCCAAGGTTCGATTTGACTGCTTCAAGTCAATTTACACTGAATTCCCCCATTTCTTCTCTGCTACATTACACCTGTGAATGCCCGCTGACTTGGGTATGATTTTAATAGGATTCCAATGATCTGACATCAGTTTGACACCATTCAACGAGACCGCTCAGTTATTCCAACTATTCGCCACACTGAGCCGACCTCTCAAAAAAAAAAAAATTAGCCTTTCGAAACTAAAATACCCTAAAATGAACCGCTGTAAAGTCATGCAACAACAATTACAATCTATCTAAGCAAAGCAAGCTTTTGTTCACAGTATCACGCAGAGCAGATGGAAATATCTTGATTCTATTATAGACAGTCACACTTTTCCCCTAAGGGTATTATAGTCAGTATGATATCGCTTGGGGACATAGTCTCATTTTCTCCACGTGTCGTTTGCGCTGCTCAGTGCCATAAGCTTGGTGAAATATTTCAAATGATATGTGTGTATTACTGTTGTCACGGTCTCCTTTGAATCCCTTTAACAGCCTGAAGACATGTGTCCTTCGAAGAGTTTCGACTTGTGACTGACACGGTTTCTCTTGTCAATCTTTAATTAGAGGTGTTCTCTGCATAACTCAGTACAATTCAGTATGCAGAGAGAAAAAAAACAGTGACTGAAATAAGTCCAACTGCTAAAGACAGAAACACTGTGTTTTGGAGTTGCTTACATCATCAGTGACCTTCAGACAAACAGGATTGCTTTTATATTTTCATTTGATCATTAGCCATTTTATACATAATGCTCCCTTTTAGATACAGAACATATAAACAGATCTCCCTACAGGGTAATGATGTACTTTTGATCAGCAAACAACACATTTATAGCAATAACCACTTTAACGGCTGCAATTTAACAGCTTTTGATGTGAGGATCCATTTTAACTGACAAATAACTAACCTTTTAGCAGAATTAGTGAGATGAAAAGACAGTTTATGACCTTGAAGAGCTACTGGAAGGCATGATTATAGGCTACAACAAGGACAGGGTAAAGCGTTAAACCAATTCCATTCAAGTCTCACAGCTGCACCATTGGATGCAGGCATAGGCAAAGTGCTCTCGGAGTCAAAGTACATGGCATCTCAGCCGTGCTCGAGCCTGCCAGTTTGCTTGCGCTTTCTGCTTTCAAGAGCTACTTGACACGCCTGAAAGGCTGGAGGTAGAGCCATTTTCAGAGAGGGCCATTTGTCCGGGAAGTCAGGTGGGACGGGAGCCACACGCCTTCATCCATCTGATGAGTTACCAAGTTCTTCACAGCCATAGCGAGTGAGTCCAGGGGATACAAAGGTCACCCCATTAAAGATAAAACCAGTCCTGCTATTCTATCTATTGATTTATTCGCTGATTCACTATTCATTTTCTGAAAATGGAAAAAAATGTACTCCAATCTTGGATCTCACAATTATCAATATAAAACTGATATCAGAGTGGGGTTTGTTAATTTTTAGCTCCCTGTAAACAAACCAAATGGATTTGAAAATTAAGGCAAGGGAAAGAAATGGGTTTGACATATCAAGTCAAACCAAGCTTATGGCCCAAGCTTATGGCCCTCACATGAATATTTGATAAATGCTTGATATGACCAGCTTTCCTGGGGTTTATGTTTTACACCAGAGAACCATTTTAGATGCTGGTTACAAACCAACTCATGTGCCCTTGACCATGACAAAAGGGGGGATGTTTTCCTCTGGAAGTTAACCATTAACCGCATTTTTAAAAAAGTCACATATTTTCTGAAAACTATAATACACTTGAAAGTCTTAGAGAAGAGGAGGAAACCCATTTACCCATTTTCAACACTTGAAACTGCACTCAGAGAAATTTGGCAGGCTGTGCAGAACACCATGCACCAAGTTGTTGTTTGCCTTTCTGAAAAACTAAGGGCCCAGTTCCCACCAATAAAATACCAGCATGTTGCTCACTTAAGTAAACTCTGTCTCTTCCTGATGCTTCAGCTTTCTTCCTGTGCGACTTTTACAGAACACTGACCCAATGTTACAAAAAAGCACTTCGCACTTCACACAGCAAAAGTCAAGTTTGGGAGTCAGTCAGTTTGCTGTGAGTCAGTCAGTTTGCTGTACCAGGAGCAGGTGACTCACCGAATCACTGAACGGAAGACAGACAGGACGGGAACGTCTCGTACCTCCACCTTAATTAAAGGCGCGGCCGAACGCTGGCTGTCGGCAACCTGCTGCGGCACAGCGGAAAGCCACGCCGCCGACGGCTGCAAATGTCACGCTCTTTCACATCAGACCCGGGAGAGAGGAGCACTCTAAAAGACAGGCCGCACGGCTTCTGTGTGTGTGACACAATGTGACACCCTGCAGATTTCACAGGCCCTTTCCATTAGGGGAGGCTGAACTCGCAGCCGGGGTGAACAGGAGAATAACCGCCAACACCAAGGAATCGTGCAAAATCGTTCAGCGGGGAGAGAGATGAAAAGGGTCTCTCCTTTATCCCCCTAAAGCTTTTTTTTTCCAAGGCATCCATACATAAATTTCCCCCATCAGCATTTGAGGACAAAGCGCATTTCCATAATGTGCAGACATGCTAATCTGACACGTGTATATCCTGTTGGCTATTCAACTGGAACTGAGTTGCTGCTGTTAAGGCGGCTCCAGAACATTGATGGAGCTGGAGTGATTTACCGGACAGCTTTGGGATTGCTCCGGTCTATCTGTCAGGTTCCACCTTTAACTCTTACCACTGCTCTAATTCACAGCCTTCAAACACTGCAAGGACTGAAAGTATTTGTGGAGGACTTTACCAAATCAATGTTACACTACTACACAAACAGATTAATGGCCACTAACTCAAATTCGCATCAATTGGTACATCTCCCGGTGCCACGCAAGTGATTTATGTCTAGTTGTTCTCAGTAATCCAGTTCTAAGAAAGCAGTCGGCTTCTTCTCACACAGAGCAGTAAATGAGAGCCGTGACCGAGAATATGCCGTCTGCGCTGTACCCCGCTGTATGAAAGCTCCTGTTGACAATTTAAACTGACAGCAGGGAGCTGCCGGACAGCACACCATTGTAATTATGGCAAGGACAATTTTCTGCAATTTTATGAGTGCATTTGACCATCACTACAAGGAAAAAATATGAGGTACACTGCAGTTTAAGCGATCGATTTCCCCAGTACCAGCAGTAATTTACAAACCAAACTACCTTCTCTATTCAAGAGAAGCTGTCAATCCATTCCATTTAGTGGCATATTGTGGAATCTACTGTGGCACGCAAAGGGTTAACAAGATATTGATCACAATGAGCACTTCCTGTTAGTAAAGTACATCATTGCATATACATATTACCTCAACAGAAGCTCTGTAAAGAAATTATTAGTGAACATCGAGTCTCACAGAACTGTCCAGATTGTGCTCCGATTCTATACATTCGAGGCAGAGGAATAATTCCACTTCAGAACCCAGATATTTAATACTCTTTCAGTACATAACAATAGCTTTTCAATTATAATACTCCAGTTGCTCAATTTTCCAATCAAGCCGCTGTTAATCGTCTGCTGGAAGAGAAAACGCTCTGTCGCATTGTGCAGTAATTTTCAATCCATCCCTGTGTGAACACCCTGGTCCATGTGGCTTCAGTCGAAGGATTTGCAGGAAATTAAATTCAAACACGCACCGGCTGTACTACAGGTTTTACCGTCTTCTTTGATGGTTTTCTGTCTTGTCATATACACAACAGCTGAACTACAAAAAGGGACATTATACTCGAAATGATTCTGAACTACGACAAAGATCAAGATCCATGCATGACCCCAACGATGTTGAAGAGACCTTCTTCTGCATGCAAGTACATTCAATGATTGTGTCCTTCTGACTTCTTGATATTTTTGAATATGGTTTTCACTTCAATAAATCAAATTCTCCCTGTTTAATCATGTATAATATTAAATAGACATTTACAACTTAAACAATCACCCATTTACAATGACTTGTGCTACATCATCTCTGTTTTCAGTGTGACCTGAGGCACTGTGTATGATAATGTTGACATAAATGTGCCTGTAAGCTGTAAAGTACTGCATTTTTGATTGACCTTCAAGGCCAAAGAGACAGGCTTTTTGGAGATGAAAAATTACAATGAGGCTTTTCTGCAGAGAACCTGCTCTCAGAGAGAAGGTTTTTCAAAACTGTTTTGATTATAACAAAAATTGACCCATGACATCTGTTATAATATTTTACTGAAGTTTCCACTAATGCATTACTTATGTGCTGTATCAGCTCTTTTTTTTTTTAGAAATATTTTAAATGAACCCTTAAATGATAATGTGCATTTTTTTTTGTTTGGCCATTCCATTGTTTTTTTTTCTTCATATATCTTGCAGCGGTCTTCACTGCAGTGACGTAAAACACATATCCGATTGTACTGAAAACAGTCCAATCATTTTCTGCAGCTGTTATTTCCACCATCTAAGTACTGTTCTGCACCATGCTCAAGTCTACAAATAGCACTACTTCACCTGGGACTCAACCCTATGACCCAGAGGTCAAGAGCACAGTGTCATATCAACTGAAACAGGAATGTCTCTCTTAGTATGCTGGGTGACCTGTGTCAGGAATCATTGTGGCAACCAGCTAAGGAAGAGTGAAGTCAAGTGCACACAGGCTATTGATCTGTTGGCTTGATTACCCCTCCACCAATCCAGCCTTTGGAAATCTTTAATGAGAGTTACAGCGCAGTGGAGGTTAAAGTCAGAGAGAGGACGCAGGGGTTTGGATCAGCGCCAGTCTGGCTGAGGGAGAGGAGGGGCTCGATACCCCCAGAAATCGCCTCCACATCCTCCTGCTTGTCTCACGAGTCGCCAAGGCTATCTGGGCGGCGTATGAGATATCGATGTCCGTTCAGACTGCCAGATTTGGAGCTGAGGGAGAGAGTTGAATTGAGCTGGAATCGACTAGAATGAAACGATGCAGAGCTGCCAGTGAGAAGACGCTGGGAATGGTGCTACTCTGGGCTTGACAGGCAAAGGAGGAAAGCACTAAGAAGGGTAACAGACATGCAGACATGAACCGAGTGTTGAAGTGTTGAACAAGTCATGGCCTTTTATTGAGGGAAAATGTGCAGAAACTAAAAGAAAAAAATGAAAAAAATAGACATCTGATATAGCTTGTTGCACATAAAGCAATGTGCTTCAGCTAACTTCAGTACAATTCAGTTCAATGCAGAGCAATTTTAGGGAGCCCGCTTAGCCTCCAACTGCTAGCATACCCATCTAACTAGTTAGTCAGGTGACCTTGTATAGAGTTTACTCCCCACCTCTTTGGTTCAAATCATCCAATCAAACATCCAGAATTATTTACATTACACACACTGTTTCCCATTTTTCACTTACAGTATGTGTATAGCTATATATATAAAAAACATATTACACTTTACCCATTTACAGTATTGCACAGCAAATGAATTTACAAACGAGAGGTTAAAGAGGTTATTTCCAAGCATTCCAGGAAAGTCATGTCAGCCGTGTGCATATGGCCTCATATGCACAGTATGTACATGATCTTTCGGTAGGACACCCTCCCTCCAGTCCCGCGGGGGGGTGGCGCGTGACCCTTTTCAAACCCAGGCCTTCGTCGCTCCGCCCGGGGAGGCGCGGCGTCCAGCGGCCGCCGCCCGGCGTCGGGAGGGGTCACGTGACTCACCCATCATCCTGCCCATCAGGGCGGCGCGCGGCGTCAGGTTGTCGTCTAGCCCCTCGATGCCGCCGTACAGCGAGTGGGAGATCCGCCGTTCCCGTTCGTCCAGAGAGGTGTTGAGGGCCAGATCCGAACTCCGGGACGGGCTCCCGGGGGCCTCCAGCTGGGACACAGAGAGGGGGGGTCAGAAAGGTGTCTCAGCTGGATCAGGCGCACATGGCAAACCCCCACAACCCCAAAAAGCTCTGACTACACAATACACTCCACTTTGCTAAACACACGTAACCACAATGTCCTCCAACTTTCTCGCAAGAACATTTTTTGCATTTCGGTTGATTTGTCCTTAAAACGAGAGCGCAGACAGTTACTTTTATCTGTCACAGAGGGAAGGCGAAGCAAGCGACGTGCTAACCGCTGTGAGCTCGGGGATAGATTAATGACCGCAGATTTCTGATAGTGAGGGAGACAGTTGCTTCTAACACTCTCTAGCACAGCCATTGGACCGGTGACGTTTCCTCTCGGTCGATATATTGAATTGCAATTTCTTGGACAAATGAACCCCTGGCTGTCTCTGTCAGTTTTAAACAAACACTGCTAACTAGCTGAGAGAAATACAGTTGGTAAAATGCATACACGCCTTCAGTGTCTCTGGTTGCCTATTTTAGCAAAGCTGTTGAAGATTGGTAATAGTTTAGCACAAGCATAAAATACGTAAAATATTTGCTGACTTTTGCTTGAATGAAGTACAAGAAACACTTCAGACAACAAGATCCAGACCATTGAGAACATTTAGATAAGGTTCTCCTATACCAACTGTAGATTTTGACACCAAATGCTGCTACTGCTACTACTACTACTATTACTACTACTAATAATAATAATACATTTTAATAACAATTAAACAGTACTGACAGTTGTACTCACAGCACTAAACTGCTTACTGTATACACATGAGACCAACTTTTGTTTTGTTGAAAAACCCACTCTCAAAGACAGTGGGACTGCTGTCTGGGTTTGTGACTCTACGGTCAAAATAAAAGGCTCACCAGTTTATTACACACCAGCTCTTTAATGAAACTGGGAGCAGAGGGGCATCTTCCTGACCTTTAATTAAGTAGCCAGCACAACAGCAATCAGTCAGGGCTACATTCATGACTCGAATAAACCTTGCACAAAGAATGACAGTAACCAAATAACACATGCGCGGTAAAATGAGTATTTGTTTTATTAGTTTTCCTGCAGCTCTAACACCCGAGTGCAAGGGGAATAAGACAGTGTCAGAGAAGATGACTCAGTACCATTTTTTATAACGGACAAGACGGATGAGAGCTGCGGCTAGACTGATAAAAGGTACACAGAGATAAGGATCTTAACCATGTGTTCCCGTATGCCCCCTCCAGCTTGAAAGAGAAGCAAGTGAGAGAAAGTGCTTTGGATTTTTAAGCTTCTCAGCATACTCTTATAAATGTATCTTCACTTAAGCACAATATTCTGTAATCGACACCAGTTCCCAGCAACGGTAATCTTCCACACAAGGATTTTATGATTTTATGATTCATCCAAAGCCAGGCTCCCCCAACACCCCCCTCCCCCCCGGACGAGACACTGACTGACAGTGCGGTCTCAAATGACATCAAAGGAGAGCGTATCTCCCTCTGTCACGCGGCGAAACCCCCGGGGCGAAACCGGCTATTCGCACTTCCCTCCAAAAGCCGTTTTCCAGCGCCCTAATCCAGCCACCTACCCATAATGCCTTAATTGCTTTCCTCAGGCCACCATGTCCTGAAGCCGTTTTGGACCTCTCTTGTGGCTAACACCCTCTCATTAGAGCTCTCCTCCTGCCCAAAGCCTTAGGTGGCTGAGATCAGTGTGGACGCGCTGCAACCCCCAACCCAGCTCCGCTTTCACACTTGGCATCGACACGACCACAGATACAAAATATCCTCCTTATGAAAAGCGGTGAAGGGTGAATCCTCCATCTTTGCAGTACGAACACAAGGTGAAGCGGATAATGATGCCATTGCATCATACCTTGATGCTTTTAATACCTTCCCCCTTGAGCTCATTTACTCAAGAGAGAAGCTGGTGGAAACGCCAAGAATGAGCTGTAAGTACTGGAACATATCTGACAAACATATCCTGCATAACTAAACATCCTTGTCAGGACAGAGTCAGACACCATTGCTGTTTGTTTCCTTATGCTGTTCTCCACTTGCTTCATCAGCCTGTGTTGAAACTGGCGTGAAATGCGTGCGCTGTAATACGAGGTTAAGATTGCTATTGCCAAGAGACCAAAATTCTTATAGTACTCTTCTTTCCTTTTAACATCCTTCTGTGAACTGCAGGTGTGTAAAAGAGAAGAGATTTTTATTTTACTGCTCCAGACAGAGTCTTCAGTTCTGGCTCAGGGCTGAGTAACTTTGTTGCCCACTGCTATGGACAGATGCAACTGCCCTGTGACTCTTCTTTAGAAGGGAGAAGAGGAGGCGGGACTACAGCTGGGCTGTGGTGTCAATCAGCATCAGACTACCACGAACAAAGGGTATCGCATCACACTACAGCCATTTACACTGTTTGCCATAGCCCTCTGATTCTGGTCTTCTCAAGAAACTACACTAGCTACCTACAGACACTTGAAAAGCATCACTTTCAAAGAGGAGAATTTTTTTTTTGTTACAGTATATGGTGCGAACATGAGAGGAGTTCTGTCACAATATGAAAGGCCCGTTCTCGAGCCGGGAGATAAAAACTGCGAATGGAGACGATTTTTTCCTGCAGTGCGAGTCCTCTGTGGCCAGGATTTAGTGGGAGAATCACCTTCCTCCCTCTCGTCCCCCGCGGACTCCTAACAGCAGCTTCCTGCGTTTATTCACTTTCACTGTTAAAACTTTACCCTCACAATGGAGCTCTATCTGCAAGCCTCTAACGTAACTACAGCTGTGACCGTCTCTGGTTCTAACGTTCAGGCAATGTTTTGTAACAGTCATTTGAGGAATAAAATATATTTAAATTGGGCCCTGTTTTGACTTTCTGTTGCACATACCAAATATGGATGGAGTCATGCCAATGGCAACAACAAGAAGCCCCAGTTTAATATTCAGAAGATTGAACAGCTGAAGGCATTGGTCGATCCATCCCATTTTCCCATGAGGCCATGCTAGTGTGTGGCAAAGGCCTCTAAATAACCAAACAACATGGATGCACACCACCCAGACAAAGGAAATCAGGCTTCGGAGAGGAAGCCTAAGTAATTAGTCCCCAGCAGGATCATCCCTCTAATTAGTCATTAACATGCTCAATGTCACTGGCTAATTGCTTTTTACCTCGTTTCGTTTGGCGACCCTCCTGGCAACGATGAGCTGGATCATTCCTCGCTTGTTGCCCTCGGTGGACATGGACTTGCGCAGCGTTTCCATGGCGTCCTGGTTGGTCTTTCCCAACAGCGATTCCCCGTTGACCGCTATCAGCTGGTCGTTCACCCTGAGTCTCCCGTCCTGCAAACACGACCATGACAGACGGTGACAGATCTGCCAATCGAGCGGTGCCACTGGGTACATTCAAAGGTACAGACCAAGCTGCCAAACAATGCCCTCTGATAGGGCCGAGCCATGTTTCAGTGACAACATGGCAGTTCTCATAAGGGCTTGATATGGGACAAGAAAAATTTCCATTATTTCTGAGAAATGTTAGAAATAACTGCACCCACAAGCTGGGAAAAATGGCATGATTTGCATATGCTTTTTTTTGTGGACCATTGCCATGTTCAGTGTTGAAATGTCATTTAACAAAAACATATCTCATTGCCAAAAACTGGCAGGGTGGAAATGATTTTGGTGTTTGACGAGCCAGGGGTCACGGCCCTGAAAGTCGCAGTCGGAGCCACTGAGACGGGGTAAGCGGCGCCTTGCCTTGCAGGCTGCGCCTCCATTGATGATGGACTTGACGAAGATGCCCAAGTCGGCATGGTTCTCCTTTGACCTGTTCCCTTTGACGCTGACCCCGAGGCCCGCCGACCCGGAGTCGTTCAGTGGGATCTCGAACGTCAGAAACTCCCGTGTCCCGTCCGGCGTCAGCACCAGGTCCTCCTCTTCCATTTTCTACAGGAAAGAGGGAGAGAGTGAAACAGAGACAGACAGAGATAGAGGGAGGGAGAGAGAGAGAGAGAGAGAGAGAAAGTGAGAGAGAGAGAAAGAGAGAGAGAGAGGAGAGAGAGAGAGAGAGAGAGAGAGAGAGAAAGAGAGAGAGAGAGAAAGAGCAGGAGGAGGGGAGGAAGACAGGAAGAGAGGAAGTGTCATATCACATTATTCCCGGCTGTCATTTTTAATGCTCACCGCCAGCCAGACTGGCGAGGATGTGTTTTCATAGTTATAATCACACCCTTCCAAAAAATGCATTTGTTTAAAATAAATAAATAAATAAATAAGGCCAGCCATCAATTTGAGATTCAGAAGTGTTGTGCTTGGGCGTTTCAATAATGCATCGCTGAGGGATGACTCCTGATGCAGAGAAGGCAGACATCTCTACGAGTCCCCTCTGCAAGATTATTTCTGCGGAATGTGAAGGCTGAGATAGCTTTTCATTCAGGCGGCACACACCTCATTAAACCGCGGATGCAAACATGTTCAATCAAACCCGTCTTAAGAACGTACTCAACTTATTGTATTTCAATGCTTATGAGAACTGAGGCTCAGCGGTAACTCAAAAGCTTTTCTGACTAACTCCGACATTAATTTTTTCCCCCCTGATTTTAGAAAAAAAAAGAAACACTTGCTAAGACAGGGGTACGACTAGAAAAGATTTGTCTCAGTACAAGACAGGTGTTGTGTGGTATAACAGACATGGTGATCCTACACAAAAAAATATATTAAGGGCAAAGTAGGCCTTTTAATCTCTGAAAACTGCAGATCAAAAATTAGTATCTGCTGTGAAAATAAAACAAAATATTAATATTTATTAATGTCTACGGGGAAGCCAGCTCAGAGTCAGTAATTTATTGCTGTTATATGAAGCTTTGACTGTTGTGTAACAAGGAACAGACAGGATTGCGTGACACAGGAGCCGCTGCCTGCATCAGTTATTGTGAAAGCTTGCTGTGGCACCAAAAGTATGTTCCTTTGTGCACAATACAGGAGCAGTCAACCCAACAACTGACACGCCTGTGTTAGCCCTCAGATATGAACACAATATTCAGCTTCAAGGAATGCCAGGTGCTCAGCCCCAACAGCTGTTCAATGGGAAGGCATTTTGAAAGTTGAGGGTCTATTGAAAGCCATTCAGGTAGAGGCTTTTTAATCAGATATTAGAGCATGCCCAGATGCTCGAACTCCACAGACCCCTAACAGGTTTAACGCTCCATCAAACACAAATCGCACAGCATCTCTACAATCAAAGAATACATCAGTGTGGTTGGTGCCAAGTTTGGTTCAGGACTGCATCTGCAAAGGACCAGGCTCTGACAACAAATGTCATCTGTGTTTAAAGTGATCAATCACAACAACTTGATATTCACTTGTGTCATATTGCAGTATTCACAGCAAGGGAGGAGTCTTATATTAAATTGATCTCTTGATTTCAAGTCTTTTTGATTTTTAAAAAATCATAGTCAAAGACAGGAAAAAAAAACCTTGAAGCCCCAAATAAATGATGCTGGATGTGAAAAAATTTTACACAGAATATTTTTTTGTCAGAACTGGTCTAGAATTTTATCAGTATTTGTCTCACTTGTACAGCCAATACAGCTGCAGGGCAATAAGGCAGGACATCTGAGACGCTAACCAACAAGGAAAAAGACAAAAATACCAAGCATGTGTTCCTGCTTGAATTTTACAGCAATTCCAGGTTAATATTTTCTGCCACACACAACTGAATGGCTTTTCTTTTTTAGCTTCATTTCCAAAAGGGCATTTCTGACACCCCAAACTGACTGACTCTCCCTTCAGTGATCAGTATTGCTTTCCATTGAGGTTTGCAATTCTGTTGTTTGTAACTGTAGCATTTAGCTTGCTCAACAGTAAAGCATTAGGCATGTGAAAATGACCAATGCACCCCTTTTCACAAAGGACAAGAGAATCAATGCAATTAAATTAAAAGTAATTCATTACAGTTTCAGTTATATAAAAAAAAAACAAATCTGGAAACATTGTAATAAAAATGTAAACAACTGAATACTGATACCCCACCACCCACAATATATGACTACAGCTGTCAAAAAATGTGACCTGAAATCAAGTATGCCTCAGACTACTAGTGAGTGTTAATGTGTTACACTGAGATGGGTATTTTGTAATTTACTGCTTCAGATAACTGAAAATATATGATAGGTACTAAAGGGAGTCATTTATACAGCTGTTATTGCTGTATTTCACAAATGGAAATAGTCAGCAGTAGCTTGAACACATCCATTTTGGAAAAATACCATCCCCCAAAACCTGCTTTCCAAGAATCCTGGACAACAAATAGTGTTTGGCAATGACAGATCATGTTACCATGTTATGGTCCATTACCATTCTGTTACAGGGTGACAGACTGTAATCAACTGACATATGTAGTGTAGAGAGCACAACCTGAAGCTCGTGTCAGACTGGGGCGCATTTGAAGCCTGTCACACATACCATTCACAGACAAACCTCATTTCAAATTGAATGCCTGGTTCATGTCATGATTCTCATTACTGTCTTAAACAACACAAGTTATGAAAAAAACATTAATAAATACAAAACACTTGTACATGGATAACCACAGAATGAAACAGAAAAACCGGGAGGGAGAACGTTTTATCAGCACTTGCATGAAGTCGTCCTGCAGTTCTGCCGTTTCTGCTCTCTGAAAGGACTCCCTGTCCTTTATAAATGATTTCCAAAATTAAAGTCAATTACGCGCGTGAGCGATTAATTAACAATCAAGCTCGTTGTCAAACATTAATTGGCTCCCGTTGTTTGTGCAGCGAGGTCTAATTAAATTGTATGGGAGGGAAGGGAATTCATTTGGATAGGACATAGCAGAGATGGTGAAGGAATTCAGGCAATAGAGCACAAATGGGTATTGTATTTTCTAACAGGAAAGAAAGAAAAGCTCACCCCTCTCACCCTGTGTGATTTTGTACACAGCATCACCTGGAGTGCCTGAGAACATCTCCGCCTCGTTGCTGGTGACATGAAAGTGGTTAGAAATGAATCTGAAGACCTGAGAGGAACCACTCAGGGATGTAACTGCCGGCAAGACCTGCATGCAACAAGCGCTGTACACAATGTTCTTTGCTATTTTCCTTCTGATCCCTGGATGTCAAACATCCGAGTACACTGCATTCAGGTGTACCGAGAGGGATGACGCAAACAGTGACGGACATTCAAGACAGCCTCGACACCATGTTTATTGACACTGGTCGTTAACAAGCAACTGTTGACAGCTTTAGAAGGGAACCTTTGCAGGTGGACTTGGCAAAGCACTGAGGCTAACGTAGCTTGGCCTATTCCTTGTATTAATTAATGCAATTATAGCACGGACGTGGGAAGGCAACCACACGCGGCCGCGGCTGGAATTCACTTACCATTCAGCAGCCACAGATATAAATTCAACCCTAGTTTCCTCAACCTGTGGTTGGGGGGCGGGCGGAGTATCTGTTATCCCGGCAGGATCGCCATCCAGCGCGGCACTTAACCACCTGATCATTCAACTAATCATTGTCTTGATTGAACCAATTTATGCTCGCTCCCCCAGTTCTGAGAGAGTAATTGGCTTAAGGAGAGATGGAAACATGCAGGATGGCAGCCCTCCAGGACCAGAGTTGAATAGCACTGATTTTTACCGGTCGCAAGGGACAGGAATACATTTCCCAGTCTGAGAGGGCTGACTCTCAACAAGGTCCCCCAGAATATCCCCTTGAGACATCCTTAGCAAACAGATTTTCGAGTTGACATCGACAACAAGAGCACACCAAAACCGGTCTTCAGATACAATAAACAGAATGCTGGGGGTCACCATATTCCTGTCTAAAGAGCTTGTGTTCCCTCCGGCCCAAACCCTGCCTGATAAGTATCCTCAATATCCTACCTACTATTGCCATGCCCAGTAAAAGTACAATTACAGTAACTGTCAAAGTCATCTAAATTAAAACAGGTGGCAGCTTGAAGCGCTTTCTAAAGTCATTAACAAAATTGCTTTGTCTTCTGCCACACTTCAGAATCAGTTTAATTATGCGAACACCTTGTTCTGAGGGAAAATTGGCATTCTGATTGCCTTATGCATTTCTAAACCACTACAAAGCTGGCTCAACAATGCAGACACATCTGTGTGCATAAATAGCAATGTGAACAAAAATAAATGAATAAAAATAAAACCATTACCCAGTGCACTCTACTCTTAACTGTGGAGTGGAGCAGATGAATTGGGGATAGCAATTTCCCCAGTAGAAAAGCGTTTTTTACCTACTCTATTGCATAAGATGTGAGCTGGTGTTCTGTAAACTTCAAAATTTTCTCAAACTACTGTCAGCCAGGGACAAGAAAGAGGAACAATATATAGATAAGACCACAGGCTTTGCTATACAGTCTGGGAAAGGTGTCTGGCTATAACAGGTATTTGGCATTTCAGAGGAGCTGCAGACTAGACTAGCCTAGCTCTTCAACAGCTTCACTGCAATGGTTGTCCTGTACTGGTGCAGTTCTGTAATGGCCAGCCAAATTCTCATTTGCATTCTCACTTACTATATCCATAGGCAGAGCTCCATTCCACCTTTCTAACCAACTGTATGCCCATAACTCTGGATACTTCCCATCCCGAACTGATCCACAATCAGCTTAACCAAGTCCAAGCTACAGTGTGAAGACAAATGATACCGACATTGGGGTCAATGCTTGGCCGCAGAAACCAACAGCTAACACCATGTGGGTTCCAGGTGGGAAAGAGACCACATCTTCCCTCATGAAGACTTCATGCATCATAGACGGTCTACAGATTTACCAGTGGATCAAGTCATGAGTCTGTGTCTGCTGCACAGTGGTGATTTGATTATTAACCTTACAATTCTCTCTTGCGTTCATGACACATAATTCTGCCAATTAATTCTAATATAAACAATATACACCTTTCTAACTGGTTTGTCCTTTGTACTTAACTATATACTGCAAAGTGCTTGTTATAAACATTTGCCTCAGAGAATATGTTAATTCATTTGCTGTTGCTGATGAGGGCATAGCACAAACAGTATACAAAACCACACCTCAGGACCTGAGCAGCTTAGTACTGTAAGACCCTCTCTGTATGTGTTTCAGGAATCTGCCACCCTGAACCAGCAGGTGAATCACACCAACTTCAAGGTGAAGGTGATGTCAGCAGTGTGGTGTATTTGCAAGGAACAGGGCTCACAACTTAAAGGTTGCAGGACTGAATCCCAGCTGGCACAACTGCTGTAGGCCCTTGGGGAATGCACTTAACTCAAAACTCCTCAGTAAACATCCCAATGTATAAATGAATGGACGATTTGAAAACTATTCACATCACTCCGGACAACAGCATCTGTTAAGGAAATTGACACATTTAAAACTTTGGTTCACTGTGTTACCTATTTTCACTTTATCTAAAACTAAAAATGTAAAAACTAACAAAAACGCTACCAAAATGGTAACAGTAATCACAGGACGCAGCCAATGGACAATGCTGCTCTCTGTATTTGTGTATCAGTCCTAATTAAAATGCTCTACAGTATAATTAAATGTATAATTACACTAAAATATCATGTAGGTGTAATAAAACAATATACTTAAAATAGACAACAATTAAGAAATTACTGTACCCATTACCTATAACCCATTTTATATTTCATGAGAATACTATCATTGTAATCATGCAATATCTAACAACATTTTTTCAGGGCACAAATTGTATATTCTCTACACTTCTCTAAACTCACTGAACTAAACTCAAACTCAACACAACCCAGCATGCAGGTTTATGCAGTGCCACTCTGGACCAAAAGCTGCTCTGTATTCAGTGTTTTTCAGGCATTTACTCTGAAGTATTAATTATTTAGCCACTGACCAGGAGAAGCAAACTGAAAGGAAAATGAACAGTATGTAGCTAGCACAATGTTCTTTGCACTAGGCTACGGTGTCTCAAGCATGCTGAAGAACCCGCAAAGGTAGCGTATCTGGGACAAAGGTCACTACAGAGGTTAAGGTTGTTTGACATAAATAAAAAAAAAAATTCCCAAGGCAAGTAATTAGACCATTGCATATAAATGTCTGAATGCTTGTCTGGAAAGGGAAAAAAAAAATCCACAGTTGCACTTTGCCTTTGTAAAGATGGACTGGAGTGCATTTATCAACAATTACTAATAAAAATGGATTCCAGGCCAGTCAGACTGTAATATGAAAGAGGTTTTTCCCCAAAATCATCTAAACAAACAAACAAACAAAAAACTGTGCCATTCTCTGTGTTTGGTGCCGGAGAGGACTGGACCTGAAGGCAGCCAGTTTGCGGGTGGGCAAGCGATTACCTCAGGCAGCAGGTTTCTCCAAACTCCCTCACAGGGCGTCTCTGAAGGGACACTCAAAACCATACTGTAGTTGCACAACTACTCAGAAATTCCTGAATGGTATGCCACCAGGAGCACAAGCCCAGCATGGGCAGGGTGTGTGTGTGTGTATAAGAATGTAGGGTGTATGTGCATGCACGCATCCATTGTGCATGTGCGTGCATGAGTGTGTATGGGGGTGTGCGAGCATGCTTGAATGTGTCTGTGTGTGGACGCTGTGGCTGTGTGTGTGTGTGTGTGTGTGTGTGTGTGTGGGGGGGGGTGTTTGTGCGCATGCATGCATATGACTCTGTGCGTGCATATGCATGCGTATCACTCCGTGTATGTGCATGCACAACACCCCCCACAGCCCCTAAGCGCTTGCACCTGCCACTCAGAAACGGACAAAAAGGGGCTGGCTCTGTATGTCCGTTTGCCTCTTAATCATGCCAGAAAGCAGGCATGAAACACTTCAGGAAAGTTTGAACGACTTTATAACAAGGTTTTCAATTACGCCGGTATATTCACAGTTGTCAACAAACAGTGCGCGCAAGCTTGAGTTGCTGTCTTTCCCCTCTGGAGAGGCATCGGGATAATTAGCACTCTACAATGGCAACATTTGTTGCTCCCCTGCTTTGTTTCACCTCTTGCCTCTCCATCTGCTGCAAGGAACTTCTATCGGATCAGGACTGCTAATGCACTAAGCGGTTTCCCTTCCGGAAAGCCGATGCACCGCACTTACAAAATAATATATACAAAGTTATTGCTCTGATGGCTTCGCTACGCAAACAAGTCATGTCAGTGGGGGCAATTTGGAAAGTAGGTTCGTACAAGAGGTTGCATCTGCTGCAAATAATCATGGCCATTACGCTGAGAAGATACTAAAAAAAAAAAAGTTTAAGCTTGTAAAGTAAAATGACTGAACAACCACTTGGTTTAGGTCAGGCTCCGTATAGTCTGATTCAATTAGCTGTATTCAACGCATTTGGCCCGTCTTCCTGAAAATTTGGGTGGGGTGGGCCTTACTCATGCAAGTTATAACTCACACTTCAAATGTGGCGATTCTGACTGAAACAATTGTTTCTAATTATACCGCTGGAAAAGAAATATACTGAAAAACTGTATGGCCAAATTACCCCCGTGAAATGATTTGCCGGCTGTAATTATAAATGACACTATTGTGCATTTGTCTGCAGCTTCTCTCTTGATTGGATCCATGGATCCAGCTGTCAGATGATAGTGAAGCCTCAATTAATGACACAATTAACATGTTCAGTGCTTGGCAGCTATCGTTCCTAATGGATCTGTGACAGCCCAGATGTAATCACAAAAAAGAATTTAATGCACTGTTTAATTACACTCATGCACAATAGAAATTACGGGACACACTCTGGTTTTCACCCCACATTGAAAAGTTACAAGACCTCTCAGCCAAAGAAATGTCACTCCATATTGGCAGAGGGTAGCAGTGGTACAGTGAAGGGGTACACAAGTTGGCTATGCAAGATGACAAAGTGCAGAGATATGGGGAACTGTCCATGCAGGACTGCAGATGTATAGTGTAAGGGTATTAGTGCTCACAATACAGGGTGGCAAAAGTAAAGCACAATGTAGGCCCCAGTATGCACAGCAAGGAGGAGAGGTTTACCCAGCATGCATCAGTGATGTGACACAAGCACCCCACCTCAGTCTGAAAACACATTCCATGCAAAGCAACTCCTACCTTTCACTGTCTAATTTTAGATACTACAAACATCACTTCATGAATGTACATAAATAACAGTCTACATATAACACACTGTGAACGACCCTACATTCATGGAAGAGTGACTGAAAGAAACAGCATTGTAAAACTGTTCCACTGTGCTATGGCCATTGCAGTGGTGCTCAGGCAGAAACTGGTTTCACATAAAGTGATAAAATCCAAGAAAAACAGCACGAGTGGTTCCAATTAGCCACTCCCAGTTCAATCACCAGTTCGGTTGCCAGTTCAGTTCTGCTGTGTTAACTTTGGACAAGTTGCTTAACCTGTTGCCTGAGTAAATAACCAGATGTACATACATGACATGAAAATTGTAACCTTTTGTCTGCAAGTTGTTCTGCATCTGTTTGGGGAACTATAACAAATCACAGGCATACTGCAAGCAAATACTACATTAAAAAGCCTTAGTCATGTGACTGCAATATTTAGGGAAAATAAACCACTGTGTCCTGTTATCAACAGTGTTACGATTCTGATGCTCGGCCAGAAATATCAAAAAAAAGCAAACGCCACCCTGATGCTTGTTATTACATAAAGAACACCATCACACATCAACAAAACATCCACACCACAGCAACAAGACACACAGACTGCGGACTGCAAAGCTACTGAGCCCAGCACCTGCTGCCAACCCAGCCAACACTGCATCACGCTCTCCGTATGAAAACATTTTGGTTGAAGCTCGCTGAAAAATATGGTTTCATTTCAAAGGAATGCCCGCAGGTTCGAGCTGGAACTGCTGAGAAAATATGTGGGAGGATGTTGTTGAGAGTATTCTGAGCAGGAATATTACTAAGGAATGGCCTCCGATTGCACCTGACGGGAACGGTGCTGCGGAATGCCTCTAACAAGGCTTATGCTGACGCCTAATGGGTGCAGGTGAATTTTCCAATTACAGAAGAGTAAGGGCACGGTTGCAGGTTAGCTCTGATGGGAACAGACCACTATAGGTGCAGTACAGTCGATTGTTTATAACAAGAATTACCTCCTTTAGGTGTGCTCTTGCGGACTGCACATAACAGAAATTGGCTCCTATGGGAGCAGTGTTGCACGTTGCCCATAACAGGAAATGACTGAAGCACGCTCAGTGGTGCAGACTGCTTGTAATGGGTATTGGCTACGATGGCGTAGGTTCAGCAGTGTTGCGGATTGGCTATCGCAGGCGCGGGAAATGGAAGCAGGCTCTTACCAAACCCCTGGAACACTGCGCCTGGACCTCTGCATTCTAGAAGAGGCGGAAATAAAACAAAGGATGATAATAAAACAGAAAGAAACAAAAGGAGGGAAACAATATAAAACCCCCTAAATAGCAGACAGGAAAGCACTTGATGTTGAGGTAAAATTAAAATATGATGGAGGAAAAAAACTACTTTTGTTACTTTCGTTAGCCTGGGTTTTAGAGTTTTATGGGCCTCAGCATGACTCAGAAGAAATAAAATGGTAAAATTAATATTCATCAAAAACATGTGGAGGTTCATATATCATCTCCGATACATCTCTTCAGGCATGCAGAGCGGTTACGCATTTTTTTCTGGCCAAAAGACTGCAAAGTTATCCATTTGAGGGAGAAAGCTGAAATATAATCCTTGCTGCAGGCCTAGTTCATCAGGAGCAAAGGCAACTGGCTGCACACGCAGAGCAGCCGCTCTAAGCGTGCATTCTGGGAAGGCAAGCATGACAAAGCACAGACGACTGCAGCTCGTGGTATTAGCAGCACAATAATGATTATGAAGTATTCAGAGCACAGACTGGAGCTGTATGCTTGCACTCAGGGCAGGGGGTAAGGTTTCACCAGGTACAGGGAATCTGCCTCCCCAAAGACTTTTTCTAGCTGTTACTCCTCCACAGCCCTACCACGTTCTCATCGTATTGACACGTCTCCCTAATTCTGCCTGTCTCCACCCCTCAAATCCCTAAATTAGCCCATCTTTCCCTCTCTCCCTTAACCCTCCAAATCACTCCAGACTGACAAAAGCCAGATTTTCTCTCCTCTCTTAAATCTTCTGTACATCTGAAATCCTGTCAAAAAACTTTATAAAATGAGGGGAATGTCTTAAACCTTAGCCTGTGAAAAAGAGAGACGCCTTTTGACTCGAAAGTACATTTCGGCTCTATTCTCAGTGCATCTTCTTGTTATAATATGAGCAAAATGTAAGCATGCTGTCCTTCAGAATGTCCTTCGGTAATCCTTTTTAGAGCATTCAAAAGAAAAGAGGACTAGCTCAGAAGATTGCACAACAGGAAAGAAAACAACAGCTCATAGTAATGAATGACCACAAGCTCATTCTAATTCATTTGGGTAGCGAGCATAAAGCAAGTAAAGCAATCTACAAAGCTTGGGCTGGATTGATTGAATGATTTGAATACTGAGAGGTAAACTCCTGCAAGCAATCTGTGCATATTGTGTGCTGTATCTCATTGTGTGATGCGAAAAATAACTGCACAGGTAAAAAAAAAAAAAAAAAAAAAATCCACAAATTCTGCATAATGCCCTACCATTTGTATGTCACACACACACACACACACACACACACACACAAACATGACAAATGGGGAGGGGGGGGGGTGAATCTGAAACATCTGAATGGCAGAAACACACCCCCAATTCCAACAGTGACATTAAACATCATCACAGGACCCAAACGAAGCTCAATCAGTCTTGCCTCCTTGCATGCTCTGTCTCACACAGCCAGCCCCACACACCCCATTCCTCAAACGTCTGACACCGACCGTCCCATTCGGTCGAATGCATGCTGTCACTGGCACCACGATTTAGGCCAGGCTCCGCAGACGAGGAGAGATGTGCAGTGATGCCCACTGCCACGCCTCCCCCCCACTCCGCAGTCTCGGCTGACAGCCAGGCAATAACCCGGCCCCATCCCCACCACCATTTACTCTCGATAACTGTCACTGGCAAGGCAGAGCCCCTGTAAGCTGATTGTTTCTGAACGCCTGTGGGTGGGCTATTGAGATCTGCTAATGGCTAGCTCAAGGCAGGAAGAATTCAAACCTGTCTGTTAATATGACGGCAAGGGAAAATTTTTGGCTCTTTATGCCCCCTATACAGGAAGCATGTTCAGTCAGACTTGTTTTTCCTCATAACAGCAGTTTCATCATGGCAATACAACAATAAAATCGTGAAATAAACATAAATCATGATATTGTTTTTTAAAGGTCAAGCTCTTGTCCAAATTGGGAAACACTGCGTTTGAACTTCGCTGCTAAATGTGGGTAATGTACGGTGTGTCAAACTTGGCTGTTCACACAAGCCGACCATCTGTATGTCTTTTTTAAAAACACGGCCTTTCCCCTCTTTGATGTTTGAACAGGTTTGAACAATGTACAGTGCATCAGATCTCCCAGTGCAGTGGATGGCTCCTCACCTTTAGGTCACATTTACAATGACCTCACTTCCTGGGCCATAAGTCACCAATTGCCTGCATATTTAAGTGAATGACTGACTGACCAACTTCAACGGCGTGTTTATTTTGAACTGGCTGGCTCTCGGTCAACCACGCAGCATCACTTTCATGCACGCCGCATTAAAGACTCAGACCTTTAATCCCTACCTGGAACAGTGACAGAGAATCAATGGACACTGGCATTTACACAACTGCATATGCATATCATATGCCAGGCATATGCAGAACTCATCTTAGCAAGACAAATCCTGGAACATCACCACATGAGAACGACTGGAGGCCTCCGAACCTGTGCAGCCACTTGGAACAGTGAGGGTAACGATGTTGGCCGAACTACAGAGGAGTCTTGATTCATCAGTTGAGTTTGGAACAGTGGAGTAACAATGTGTGGGGTCATGCCAGCTGTCTCTCTACAGATAAGGGTGTTTATCAAAACTGAAAACATTCTTCAGGCCATCGGGTTGGAATTCATTCAAGAAAATATTCTCAGGTTAAAAGACTTAGATATGGAGGGAATAAGAGTAAACTTGAGCTAAGTGAAAGAATCGGTCAGGAAGGAATTAGGCTTAGGCTCTAAATTTGTTCATAAAAAGGCAAAAAAAAAAAAAAAAACGTTGGGAGAACCAACTGGGACTCCTAATGACATGAAAGTGCATTCTGTGAGCTGAGAGTCTGAAGAGAATTTTTTGCTGCATAATGAATGACTGCAACAAGCTGACAATTTTCATTCAAGACAGAATGTCTCCTAAGTGCATGATAGTAATGAATTCCTAAAAAGATACTGATTAGATCAGGCAGGGATTATGTTTGTGAGAGGACCTTTGCAACCCATTCCAATAAAATGCTAATTTCATAATTATGCATTACCTAAAAGTTCAACAAAGTACATTTCACTGCAAAGTGAAACATGGATATATTTAAATATTTAATGATTATTTTTGCTATTTCATACGGAACTTTCTGTTGGTTTGATCCTGTAATTCATGTGCACATGACTTTTCTAGTGGATTTGGCCTTCAACAGCCTAATGCACTGTATTGAAAAATGTGACATTTTTGTATATCTCTGCCACTGGGCAGTACACATGAAGTACTTTGTTGAGATTAATTATCATACCTTTCTCCAGTTGTATGGTAAAAAACTGGCTATTACGTGCAAGAGCCACAAGCAGCAGCCTCCAAACCAGTAGATATTGTCCCCCTAAATCAGACAGCCTCACTGTGCTGTTTCTCACAGCTGAGTGGACATAGATTAATAGCAAACATAAATACCTATATCCACATATTTGGAATACAATGGCAACTCGTAGACAGTTTTCACAGGAACAACATCAGGCACAGTTTTGTTTTTGAACTGAGAGTTTGTATTGTTCACGCTTAGGTTACAGTGCCTCCAGGGATACACCCCTAGATACAACTTTTAAGTGACTGAATTAAATTCATGGCTTAAAATGATTCTCAAGAGCCACACTGAACCCTTTTTAAGAATACCAGCACAGGCCACCAAGCACAATTCAAATGAAGCAGCTCCACTGTTGGGGAACATCTTTTAGGATCCAATGGGAGAAAGCTGCACAACCCTTTCGGAAAATTACCATTTAATGTGATTTTCAAGTGCTGTGGAATGAGGTGGTCTCACTGTTAGTACCGGTCCACAGATACCAGTCCACAGATGATGAGTGATTGTGAGAGGAAATTGGTTCTAATGGTGCCTGGGCCAGGAGACTCAGATTCATCACTCACTAATAAAACCCACAGGAGTCTCGGCAGCTTCACTGATTTGTTAGCGAGTGAAAAATCGGCCTTCTCGCAAAGTGCTATTTTCAGGGGGTGTGCTTAATTTTTGCACGCATGCGTGTTAGCCAGGACGACAAAGAGACGGTGATTAGATGTATGAGTGCCTGACAAGCGCAAAGCACTTCTCAGTCAGCACTTGCCAGTCAATCAATCACGATGAGGAGCATGAACACACACACACACACACACACACACACACACACACACGTACCCGTACCCATACACATACACATACACATACACATACACACACATACCCGTACACATACACATACACATACCTGTACACATACACACACACACACACACACACACACACACACGCATGCACGCACGCACGCACACGCACACAGCAGGTGTGTACTCACCACCTCCCGGGGCAGGAAGGCATCCTCTTGCCGTAGGATCACCAGACCCACGGAGCCACCCATCTGGGTGGCCCTGAGCAGAGCCACCACCTCTTCCTGCGTCCTCCCATTCAGATCCACCCCGTTCACCTGCAAACACCACACGGACATTCAGCCCTGGGTGCTGACATCACGGAAACCAAACAGCAACCAATGGCACTGCAAGTGCCCGATTATCACAGAAACATCAATGACATGGCCGCACACCAAATTCCAAGACAGCATGTGGAATTTGCATCCTACTGCAAGGACATTGGGGCATCAAAATACATAATTCATACGCCTGTATGTTTTTGTAGGTCAGTTACATATCGTGACAGCAATCCCATGTCACCGAATCAAGAGTAAAAGGAGGGGCGGGGTAAGACAGATGACCCAACAATGACCACCGGCTGGGGATTTGGTAATTCACACCCATTCTAGCTCCGCCCTCCTCACCTCCAGCAGCCTGTCTCCCGCCTTCAGTCGGCCGTCCTGAATGGCAGCTCCGCGCGGGAGAATGTTCTTCACGTAAATCGGTGCCGAGCCGCCGATGGGGACGTCGCGAGACGTGATGCTGAACCCCAGGCCTTCCGGACCTGGAGGACAAACCAAACAGCAAATGCAGGTTTAACTTCCAAAGTTCCAATGAATGAAATATTACCTTTAAACTGTTATTTGCTTTCATGCTTTTTTAAAATCTCTTGACAAGAACAGAAGTATACAGCTAATTAACTGCTTGTTTTTAATCAAGAAAAACAAGCAGAAAGAACACAAATGGAGAGAAATGATCAGTTAAAATCAGTTCTAAATCTAATCATGCCATGAAATATACACCCCCATACCACTACACCCACCCCCCCATACCACCCCCCCCCCCCCCCCCACACACACACACACACACTCACTTACTCACTCACACACACACACACACACACACACACACACTTAAAATCTTAAAATGACCTTTATGAATGACCAAATGAATACAAATTGGCAGTTGGAAAAGCAGTAATGGTCCAAAGTAGCTTAGCTGACCTTTACCAGAGACCCATGCTTAGGCAACACCCCAGACACTGTAAGTAAGAGAGGGGGAGAATGTCTCTTCATTTGCAACTACAACAATCGAATCAGTCTCACTTACAGCCCTGGAGAACGAAGCAGCTAATCTGTTCATGCTACAGGCCAGCCCATGTACAGGCTTAACGTAATTGCTGCGTTTCATGTAACATTGCTCATGCCGACACTGGATCTGTAATTATGTTCAAAAGGCTGATGTAGTTGCTTAAATGTTATCTGATCTACCTACTGTACTGTACAATAAACCATTGGCTATAATTTCTTCAGTAAAGCTGGGCAAGTTTGTACCATGTTAACCCAGCCATGCTGTAAAAACCAGCCGTATGAAACAATCGACATTTGCTGGATGCTACTGAGGTAAAGAGTACACTACAAACAAGAGAATGGGGAACACTTTAAAGAAACTATTCATTTTTTTATGATGACCCCAAGGTGAGGTTTAGCCATCTGAGATAATTAAAGCTCTCTCCCTGCCAATACAGCAGAATGATCAACAAAGAAGTCCGACTGCAAAGGATTTCGCTGCACATCTTCCACTTTAAATAGAGTTCACCAAACTCTATTAAATAGTAATAATTTGTTTCATAATGACATCCTCACGCTCTCTGCGTTTCATAAAAAGTAATTCCCTCAGTGCATGTAGACTTGTTTGAAGTTCCTGAATAATACGTTACATGGATCAAGAAAAGTTAATTAGCAGGGAAATCTGAAATTGGTGGCATTAAAAGCCCAATTTAATTTAACCCAAACTAAACACGATTAGTCTCCGTGTCGGTGGAAGTGATCCAGATTTTGTCGAAAAGCACGAGGAGACGAAGGTAGACAGACTTCACGTTCTGCAGGACCCAGTCACACCCAGTCAGTGTGACCACTGCACTGCGGCCCTACAGCCGAGGGCAGTTTCCTTTGCTCTTCCAGGAACTTAGCTCTAAAGCAAAGCCCATTACCAATCAAACTCCATTATGTTAAGAAGGACTTCGCTGGTGAGGGCCCACAATCAGGTGATTAGAACGCATCTCTAATACCCTTGTCTTCAATAATTACTGAGGCCCTCGGGCAGCGGCTCCTTTTTGGAAAATTGGTAATGAAAGCACACCGCGGGATAGAAACGAATGTGTTCCACTTTAGATTTTAAATCCAGGTCCCAGTGCCAAAAACCCAATTATACTTCCAACCAAAAGAAGAAACGCACCACCTTTACCAGTAAACGTTTCAACATTTCCTGCTCTAAATTAGCTGTTTATTTTCCCATTATTTCATTAAGGCACTCCAGCCCATTTATTTCCAAGGCAAAAATAAACAGGATTGCTTCAGTGTCCCTTCAGATTTGATTCAGGAACATGCTGCCTCCCTTTGAAGATAAATCACAAATCAAAACTGTGCTCAACCTACCAATTAAAAAAATGCCCCCCGTAATCCCATTTTGAGACGCCAGTTACGTTGTTTACGTTAAGTCTTACAAACATACAAAACACAGAGCGGCCTTAAACTCCTCTTAACATAAGGCAATGACAAGTAACTACGTCCCCCAAGAGCTCTGAGGCTCTCAGCATCAAATGCTGTCATTTCCCCCACGGCTCTGTCGCTACTTTGGCCAGATATCTCGCTTTAACATCTGCTGGTTGAGCAACGGCGTAAGTGAATCACCCCCAGCCAAGTCCTTTCGCCGGGGGACGGTTTGTTCATTTGCAAAAGGCGCTGGTCTTCCAAAGCAAATTCATTTGGATGGGAGAGAGCCGTCTTCTCTCCAAATCTGTTAATGCTTCATTTACTGGCCTTGTCGTCTTTCTCCTGACGCCAGATGGAAATAACCTTCCCCAATTTTACATCGCGAGCGCTAATTTAAGCACCGCTTGAAAAGGAAATCTTATTTCCTAACGCCTGAGATTATTTTTTTTTTCTAAAGTATGAGAATGTGTAAGATTGATTTCACAAAGCGTTTTCTCACAATTAGGAAGCCTTCCATAAGAATGGTTTCTAATTCTGACAATACCGTTTGGAAACATACTGTCAATACTGTGGTGCCTATTTTTTCAAGTATATGTACTTTTCTATTTTAAGAACACCACATCTCCAAAAGTTGGAGAGATCCACATAATATTTTCCCCGTATGAGTTATGAGGAAACAAATCCTACATATTATAATGTTAAAGAAAATATTTTGTTATGAAAAAAATATCAGTTGGAATTAGACTGTGGGTGAAAGATTTATTTTTGAAAGTCACCAGGAGCTGGGGGCTGATGACACAGTTTTTAAATGGACAGGAGGTAGACTCAGTGGAATTCCTCCCATCTTGACCACTGAATAATACCGCAGGGGTGACATAATTAAGGTTCCCTTTTTCACAGATTGAAGCTTAGCGTGTGACGAGAATATGTCCCAACCTTCCTGAGAGACAGTTGCTCTCCTTATCTTCCAGTCTAGTTTTCAAATGGGGGGAGAGAGAGTGTGGTTAAATTTCAGGCCCTTTAAATATTTCATAACTGTAGCTGGGGAATTCTTTTTGGGGTAATGGGTGTGCCTCGATTGACTGAACTTCCAGCTGTGACACACGATCGCAACAAAAGCACCCGCTGATTGGATTGCGTCTGACACTGCGGAGGGGAATGTTTGAAAAGCCTTACAGAGTTTCAGGAAAACCTAGCCTTCGCGTCAGCTCCCGGCTGATTTTCCCCTTCCTTCAAAATCAACCCGAGCCGCTCCGGCCTCCCTCTCTGAGAGAGAGCTCCGCCGAGGCTACGGATGAATGATTTATAAGCCCAGCAGGTAACGCTCTGGACAGTGTGCTCCTTCATGTGGCGCTGCCTCCCGTGTGATGTTCGCTTTGGAGTCGGCGCGGTGAAATGCCAGGGTATTTCCATTGCTGTAAAGCGGAATGAAATCAAGGCCGGAGCCCTCTCCAGGACCCCAGGCACGCCCCGGGGAGGAGGCTTTCACAACAGAGATCACTTTGAAGTCACTACAGTGTCACAGCCGCTCACCGTCATGAGGAGAGCGGTCTTTGTATAAATACACCGCTGTTTTTTTGTTTACTGCACAGCTAATGACAGAAATATGGTATTATTTAAATTTAAAAATTATACGTTATATTATTCTATACCACGTTATTATGTGAGGTTCTTCATGGGTGTGTGTGTTTGAAAAGGGACAGGTGGAAAGTGAACCCCTCTCTAAAAAACGTATCTGAAATATACGTGAAGCAGTTCTAGGGTGTAGAGGGAGGAGTCATTGACTCAGCACTCTGACCTTTCTTGAGCTGAATGTTGAGCCTCCTGCCGACCTTCTTGGTGTAGCCCGTGGTGGGGGTGGAGCTCAGCACTCTGTGCGGGGAGGGGGTGTGGCCTGAGGGGGGCTTGGCGGCCGAGCTGCCGGTGTGAGGTAGAGTGGAATACAACTCGCCGTGCTCCGGGTGTGGCGGGTGCGGGTGAGCGTGGGGGTGGGGGTGGGGGTGCGGCCCTGACCGGGACATCCTCTGCGGGGTGTGGTCCAGCCCCCCCACCAGGCTCCCCCTGTCCCCGGCCTGGCAGTCCGGGCTGAACCGCCCGGGGCCGTAGGCCTGGTTCTTCTCGCTCTGCGAGAGATGCTCGTACTGGGACTTCTTGGCCGCCGGAACCACGTGGAACAGGATGTTGGGTGAACGCATGGCCTGTCGGAACATATGCTGCGCTCTGGAGCGGGCGAGAAATTCACAAAAGAAACAATGCAATTAAGCCCCGCAGAGCAGAAGCCATTGTACATTTCAACAGAGCCGCCGCTTTGAATTAAGTGCCAATTTGCCACGCGGCCCCGCATTGTGAGGCTTAATTAATAGGTCAATAAGTTTTACCGCTTGGAAATTTTAACTGCAGTTCTAAATATAGAAAATATTACATTTAATTCACAGACATTGTTAGCTACCATTAATTCCTGACAATGGAACTGCAGAAAATATGGTAATGGCCAGAATTATGAAAAGACTTGAAATTAAAATCAAAATTAGCAGGAAACATTAATTCTGGAGAAAATCATTTTAAACCCTTTCAAAAAAATTTTTCAAAATTGCACACATAAGTATCCCTTTATTCAAAGAGGTCTGAATTATGCTGAAATGCATTAAACCTTGTCTTCAGCTAGTCTGTCTGGACTGTTAAATGAACAGACGCCATTGTGAAATTCCATAGTAGACATGCATCTGATGTACACAACACGATTTCTATTGAGATGTCAGTGAATTCTAATACAAAGCTAATACAAAGTATGAAGTTGAAAATGCCAGAACCACTCAAAACATGCAAAGCAAACAGGTGACACATCCTCTCATGTCTAGAGATTCAGCAGAGGTCAGACAATCTTGTTCACACCAGCCGCTTTTAAGAGACATCAATAAGCACAGTGGTATGAGATTAAAAGAAACAAACACCCACTCTGTTTTTTTTTCCCATTTTTTTCTAAGTTGGAAATGAACTCTTCTGCAGAGATCTTACTTTACTTAGAACTAAGGTACTTAGCATATAGATAGCTTGCCCTGGAGTGACCCACTCACCATCAGAGATGACAAAGGCTTTCAAAGGAATAAGTCTTCAAGAAATCAATGCATGTTGACATCACTGTACACACTCATTAAATTGACAATGAACCTATTCCAAATGAATAACTAACAAATACAAAGCAGCCTCTGTGCAGTAGCTGTAAAAATCACAGAGTTTGGACGTTTATAAGTTTCAAGAGTTAAAGTGTCGTTTGGCAATTTGTCCTCAATGCAATGCTGATTTCAAAAGTCAGGTAAACGGCAGATTATGAGGAGAATGAAGAGAGCAGCAACTCTCCAGTGATTATGGAACATTCTGGTCTGAATAAATTGACTGAAACGAGTTTAGCGTCCCTCACAAGTACTTTCTTGCAGTGTAAAATCAAGGACAAAAGCAGTTTTTACTCAATGCCCTGCTAAATTGGGTGTCTTCCTCTGACTGTAAAAAGTTTGTGGCAACAACAAATTCATCTATTGATTACAAAGGTGTGACAACCTGATTATACATTATATGACTTTTGGTGATTGACAGAATTATGTAGCCTGTTATGTAAAAAATGAGGCCACTCGTGAAATGTATCATTCTAGAACAACCATCATGAACACCAAGAACAAAATTCAGCTATGATATGGTAAGGCCACTCATGTGAAATTATGAAGTATGATTTAGCATTATGAAGGTTCACTTTTTAAATAAGTACAACAAAGTATCTTTAGTACAAACCAATCTAGTTGGTCTTTTTAAAAAGCAAAAGCAACAGACTGTAGTTTTACTGTAGCCTTAATGTCTACAGTAAAATGCTTAAAATTTTCTTTGTTGGGATGAGGAAAAAATAGCTTTGCACAAAACATAGCAAAAACAACATGCAGTCATGAGTCCGTTTCATAATTTTAGTGCTCAAGATATTTCTTGGCATCTGTAGCGTCTGCCCTTGCAATGATACGGACAGGACAGACAACGTCTAGCATTTAGAATATGGCGCTTAATCCCGCCATTCAGCAGACATTGCGGCCCACTCCAGTTATCTGCCTCACTGGACCAATCTGGGCATCTCACTACGACAGCTGAGCATGCAGCTGGCTTCGTCACACTCCAAAATCCTGTCCGCGCCAGGAGTCCCAGCCAGCCCCTCAGGGGACGCGAGGGATTCTTACGGAAACAGATAGCACCGGGGTGACCTCAAAAGTTTCAGGATAATCAAGAACCAGACAGGATAAAATCCGTTTCTCTTCCCCGGGCTGTGGTTGCAGGCATGCTAACAGGGGGAGCCTTGCCGATGAGTCTCATCCAGGTCCACAGAGGACATGTTACCTGCTACATTTCTAATGGGTGAGATTTATATTGCATCTCTCACCTAACAACCACAGGTAGACATACTGTGCAAAAGCTACATGCATAAAAGTTCCAGGCACATTTTTTTTTTGCATATCTGAGACTGAATGGTTCAAACATTAAGGTTCACAGCACACAGCATGATTTTACACACAGGAAGTCGAGCAAGAGGGAAGCAACAGCTGTTGGGAATCATCGAGGAAGCAGCAGCCGTCATGACACCAGTGTGGCACCTGCGTCACACACGGTGAGCGAGAGGTAACAGGAAGTGGCAGGCAAGCGACATCAGAGAGCTCCTGAGGTTGATGAGGCGAGAAGGCTGGCATCAGCTGCCGCCCAAGTTCACCTCTCACCTGGAAGCAGTCCCGGAGACGAGGGGTAGGGGGAAGGGGGGCATGGTTAGGGTGGTTAGGTCACCGATAGAAGACGGCCAAGGCACCACAGCAGAGGGGCGAAAGGGGAGGAGGTCGGGTGGGGGCAGTCGGCGAGGGTCGGGCTGACGTGGCACCAGCCCTCGGGGAGGCTTACTGTTCGAATCGGATGTTGCGGAGATCCCCGTTATTAATCCGGACGATACAGTCGTTCTCGTGGAACAGACCCTCCTGTTCAGCCTTGCCGCCTCGCTCCAGACGCTTTACTAACAAGCCCAGGGTCCTGGAATATTCAGATCAGATATTACTGCCACCCCGCGCAGCTCGCCTTGTTCAGAACACTGAGGTACTAATTACGAAGCTTGGGCTCAGAGAACACTTTGAATCTCATTACAGAGAGAACAGTCAGCAGCCAATTCACAGCATGCTTCCCACATGTCCTTTGCATCCTTATATTTGCGAAAGAGAAAGACAGAAAGACAGAGAGAGAGAGAGAGATAGAAGAGACACAGGAGACAGATATGGTTGGTTGTTTTCAGCATGTTAGAATAGCCTTGCAATAGTATCTCGTAGCTGATACGTTTATTTCACACATCCTTTACATGTTTGATTGGTTATCTACACAGCATTATCCAAAGAGTGGCTGCAAATCAGTCTAAATTGGTAGCTCTTCTTCTGCTCTTTCAGTAAATTCCCAAATTTCCTCTATGAAGTAAATGTTTTCAAGACACACTCGTCTGCCAAAATTTTTCTGCGCAACGCCCTTTGGCTGCGAAGGACATCAGTGCAGTTACCCACAGCAATAATCAAAACTTCAGAGAAATATGGCGCAGCAGATGCTTTTGAAAAGCTGAAAATGCCAGCAGGCATGTGGGGTTGAAAAAACTTGAGTCAGAACTTATACAAACACAAAATCATTACGGAGATGGCTTCTAAAACTGTAAATCATTTAAATAAATAAACATAAACAAAAAATACGGTTTTACATATTCACACGCTTAACATGCAGTCCTAATCTGACAGATTTGCAGAGCAATGTGCTGAGAAAGCATAGCACTGTATTTTTCTTAAGCATCTGTTACCACATGATACAAAGGCAACTCTGCACTCACTGACCACACCACATCTGACTGGACTTTACAGAGATGTTCCTTAGAAAAAGAAAGGAAGGAAAAAAAACATTCTGGCAAAGGGTGTCAAATCCTGTGTGGAACGTCTCTGAGAATGTGCATTCTCAGATGAAATGAGTTTCAAAGGTTACAGTTGCACAAGTGCTCTGGGGCTTTACAGAGAACTGTGCTCTGTAATTCCTTAAACCCACTGAATGCTGTGAAAGGAAAAAAAAGTGTTTTTCTCAGCACATTGGCTCACTGTCTTCAGCTGTCTCTTCACAACCACAGACTGAGAAAATGCAGTGACCGAAAAACAGAAAGTCAGCGAATGTGATCTACCTGGTGGGATCTACCGGATGTACCTGATTCACTTTAGTAACCTGCTTACATACACTGCAGTCCTGGCAAACAAAACCTAGGGTGAGAAGTTGGTTGGACATATCAAGCTTTCACACATTCATCTTCTATGAGCCTTGCACTTGATGTGTGCTTGATAAGTCCCTTTTGGTTTTCATATAATTTGTCATTTGTTCTTAGTATTTCTATTTAATTTCATGCTTCATGGTTTGCATTCCTTACATGTTAAACAGCAATAGTTTGGTAAAGTAGAGGTTACTGTTCAAAAATGACTCTCTTTGCCGTGGATATTAGTCCCCAGTGAAATTCATTTGGCTGGGTTTTGTTACCTAGACTGCTTCTTTTCCTCTCCAGCTCTGACTGTAAATTCTTCGTGTTTCCACACCATGCAACACAACGAGGCAAACCGGGAGGAAATCACATGGGCAGAAATATCAATCACATGACCCGGATCTCCCAGGTTTCGGCTGTAATCAGTTCCCCTGGGCGTCTGCAGCTGGCGCCCAGGTGGACAATAGATTGAGCGCAAACGATCCGTGCGTGACACGCCGAATATTCTACCCCTCATTAAAGGCACTCCATCCCTTTTACCGGCGTGAGCGATGGGCACGGCGGAGAGAGCCAGAACAAGGAGGGGGAGAGGGAGAGAGAGGGAGAGACCACCTGTTCTCATCTTCCCCAATTTAATTGAATGATAATGCAATCAGGATCCAGTTGTGCCGTGCAATTACACTGGCGGCCGGTTTACAGTTCACAGTAGTCGCGGGACGGGGGTCTCATTACCGAAATAACAATCTGACAGGCTGCCGAGTGCGTGGCTGTGGCTGTGGCTTCGGCGTGCCGAGGTTTGACCCCGCAACCCCCATCAGGGCAGTAATGAGAAACGGCCCCGCAAGTGCGCAGCTGAATGCTGATCGGCCCTGCCAAGGCACCCATTAAGTCTTTATCACGCTTGTTCCATTTATTTTCGGTGGGAGTAATTACCAGGAACGCGGGCATCATTAGGAGCGAATTTTAAGTTGGCTGAATTAAAAACAAAAACTCCCCAAAAAGTTTACGCATGCCATCCATGAGTGCGATTGTGCGGTGAAGCCTTGTCCTCCATCTTGTCTGCCCTGGCTCCACACAGGAAGTGCCACTGTGTCAAGCCTGGCAATGTGACTGGTGTCGTCCATGCTCTAAACCGAGATAATGTATGTGCACAGGCTGACTAATGAAAAGCAGCGGGTAATTCAACCGCCCAATCAGTATAATGTGGATGGTTATCATGGCATAAGGGACAAGCGCACAGCAAGTGATGATCCTCCCTGTAATCAGAGGTGGTTTGTGCATACGTATCTGTGCATAAGTTAAACTCATGGCTGTCAGCAAACACATATAAAGCTGGCTGGCGGAGGCAGACCTCAGTAGTTTCCTACTACTACTAATGTTCCTTTGCGGACGTTGCATTGAATGGAAGACATAAACAAACAGATGGAACATCATAAAGCAGTCCAGAACCTCAGTAATTTTTTCAATAAGTACTTATACTTTGTTTTTGGTGAATGTACTGTATATTTTTATGAGCTAGGCATAAATAATTCCATTGGCAAATGATCAGCGTTATAAATGAGCTTTCAGCTTGATTAGTTTGGCCAGTGCCAGCTTTTTTTTTTTCCATCTGGTAAACTTGATATATTCACTTCTTCCATCTTATTTGGAGACTCTTTATGTGAAGATGCACACCATTATAGTTGGAACCAGGTGACTTTCTCCGGTCATGCTCAAGTCAATGAACCATACACTTGCTGTATTCAAGAATGTACTAACTTATTTATGTTGGAATGAGGTGGAGAAGGCAGGCTCTTTAAAACAGCGCCACTGGTTCTCTCAGGTCACAGTGCCTGCAGGTTCTCATTCCAGCCATGTACCTGATTGTTCATTGTTTTGATTGGCCGCTCCATTTATCTTACATAGTGTTGTGGGTTAAAGAGCTGGAAAACCCGCAGGACTGCAACCCTCAAGCTGAAGGAACCTGCTGTCCAACCTCCAGGTGAACACACATCTCAATCTGATTCATTTTCAGAAGGTCCTTGCAGTACGCTGTTTGATTCATTTTCAGCAGGTCCTTGCAGTACGCTGTTTGATTCATTTTCAGCAGGTCCTTGCAGTATGCTGTTTGATTCATTTTCAGCAGGTTCTTGCAGCTGCATTGTATCGCTCATATAAACAACGAAAGAGAGTAGAGCTTTATAACAAGGGGCACTGAAACAGAGGGGGAGGGAAGAAGTCGAACAAGAGGATGGGGCATGGGGGGGGGGGGGGGGTTAAAAAAAAAAAAACACATTCAGAGTAAAACCTAGAGTGACGCAAATTGGCACGCGCTTCCAGCGCGGAGACTCTTAGAGACCCAGCGGAGACCCTGACAAGGATGCAGAGGACATGGTGGGCTGGCCGATCCGGCGCGCTAACGAGCCCGGCTGCCGGGAGAGGCCCCCGGCGTGGAGCTTTACCTTCTGTCTCGTGTACTGAAAGGCACTACGTGGATTCCCAGGGGACCGCCGTCATTGGAGACTTCTACCAGCTTTGCAATGTCACTGTGAGACAATGATGAATGAGGCCCGAGCGAGGGAGAGGGAGAGAGAGAGAGAGAGAGCGAGAGAGAGAGAGAGAGAGAGAGAGAGGGAAGGAGAGGGAGAGAGAGAGGCGGAAGGAAGAGAAAGACAGAGAGAGGGAGAGAAAGACAGAGAGAGAGGGAGAGAGAGAGAAAGAGAGAGGGGGGAGGAAGAGAAAGACAGAGAGAGGGAGAGAAAGACAGAGAGAGGGAGAGAGAGAGAGAAAGAGGGCCCCACGTGTGCAGAAGGAGGGAGGGAGGGAAACAGAAAAAGAAAAAAAAAAGAGACAACAAAACATAAAACGCTAAACGAAATCACACATGTCTGTGAGCGATGCTGAAAAGAGGGACGGACCACCGTGAGCCTGAAGGGAAATACTAGGTTTGGCCTCACGTGGAGCAGATGAACAGTATTGATAACTGGTTGGATGAATGATGAATGTGTCACCAACTTTAGCCTGTGACTCAGACATGATTTGGCTGTTAAGTTATCATGACTTTAAGAGCTGTTATGTGAAAATAAAAAAAAAATCATCAATACTGTAATATTCATATATAATTTAACATGTGCATCTACACAAGGTTTAAAATAAATTTTGTGGTTTCTGGTAAAAAAAAAGGCAATAGAAGTTTGTGAATGAACCCAAGTTGGACACAGCTGGACACAGCACTCAATGACCAAATGCACGGTCCTCACAAGAGTTGATTGGCATATCAAACTAAACACTTTCCCTGTGTTTCATCTCACTTAGGTCCCTTTAAACTGATTTGTTGCTAAAGACTGGAGAGGTACAGATGAAGACCTCACCCTCCAGGACCGAGGTAGCCGTCCCCTGACCAAAATAATAAGTCTACTGTACCTGCAGATTAGGCTGAGGGAATGACAGCGAGGTAAAACACAAACAATAAAACAGCACAGCTTCAATCACACAATGATGATGAGCATTAATGAGAATGGCATGGACAAAAAATGAGCATGTTGAAGGAGATGGACATTAAATTTAGCTAAGATTGAACTATAAATGTAAGGAAAGGTTTAAAAAGATTTCCTCCAAACCTCAAGCAATACTTCCATTATTCTTGAATCATTCCAGTAATGCAAAACATTAAACAGTCATGGTTCAAGAACTGGGCTTGCAGGTTAAATTACCTAGTATGACACACTGCTGGGGTAGCCTTTAGCAAGGTACAGCACTTAGGACAAACTGCCCTGAAAAAGGGCACCTGCAAAGCGTGAAATTAATTTAAAACACTCGTTATCGCTACATACAAGCTAAGTGTGACGCAGGTGTCATTTCCGTAGACACAGTATGGTCACACTGCGGTTTGCCTCTTTCCAGTCCAGGCTGGGGATGCAATTGTGACATGGTAAAAGCTTCGGGGTAGGCACAGTGCGGGACGGAGAGAGAGTGTGTGTGTGTGTGTGTGTGTGTGTGTGTGTGTGTGGGAGGGAGGTTACGGGTAGGACTTACTCCAGGGACCGGACTGGAGTGTGCTCCTGGCAGGAGTCGTCACGCCCCACTGGCTCGATCCTGCCGTTCTCCTCCTCCCTCGCTTCTTCTTCCTGCAAAATGCAAGGCATCATGGGATACACCTTTGGCACGCCGCACAGCTGGAATCAGCGAGAGACGCCTTCGACATTTCCACCCCGTTACCCCCTTTTTACATCTTCATCCTATTACATTTTCCTCCTGCTACATGCTTTAGCCACTTCATCCTATTACATCCCTTTTGACTTTGATACCATTACATCACATTACGTTTTTATCCCCTTAAATAATGTCACATTTATGCTAATACAGGCTGCTATGTATTCATCCTGTTACAATACCTCCTGTTAAAAAAATGCAACATGCATGGTTGTGTGAAAAACTAAACCCCGGAGAAGGAGTTCGGTTGCATGTGATAAGCATTGCAAAATAACCCTGGGAAGGGATCCTTGGTTGGTTGTATGCACGGTGCGTCCAACTAAACGCTTTCCCTGGGGTTAATTTTAAACAGTTCTATACTTTTTTCCCCCAGAAAAATTGAATTCAAGTTTTAATTAGAAACACGTGTTCAACATTAATTATGAGGTGAACTGCTGAAAAACATCAGAGAGCTGTCCTACATGCCACACACATTTTCATCCTATTTCATTATAATACTGAATAACAAGTACTTAGACTCGCCAGAAGGGAACTACTGTAATCATGTTAAAGGGGAGGCTTATGGAGGGTTATTTGCTTCAATCACTCTTTTCTGGCCTTCAGTTTCCATTACCAAAAACCTTTTAGCTTCCTCCTATTTACAGATGTGCTCTAAATAAGGTGCCTGAAATCTTTAATGTACTTTATTACTAGCTATATTGCTTCCCCTTAGACCATATATGAGGAAATAAATGAGGAGACAACAGACTGGGGCCCACAGCAAAGTAACAGGAAGTCAATGAAAGCACCCAGCTCATTATTGCCTCTGCATTACTGAAATTAAAATGGCAACGTCGAAATAGCATTCCACGATCCCCAACGATAAAAAATCAAATGGACGCGTGTGCATCTGTAACCGCGGATCAACAAAACCCACCTCACCTATTACAGTCTAACCCAGTTACCAAGGTGATATTAATATTCCACTCGCCTCCTCGTACACCTTACCATTTATGGTAATGCCAAGCGCATTTTAAGTACACGCTTCCAGTTTTTTTTCCCCTCTTCAAACCTTTTACACCTTTGCGACGCGTTCGGCGGAGCCAGGAGACAGAGGAAAGAGGGGCGAGGAACTGGATCATTAATTTCTGACTGGCACAACAAAGCCCTACCCCAGCTCACTGCCACGGTGTCAATCACCTCCGCTTCCAGAGACGCAGCACATCTGCGCTTTTAATTACACCCGTCGCCGCGGCGGGCGTCGGAGGTACCGAGTGCTGCGACTCGGGGAGGGGGGGGGGTCGATCTCACCGGGGAGTGAAGCAACACGTTTAAGTATAAATCGGGGAGAGACATGTCCTTAGATAAAGGCAAGAGAAACAACAGCGGGGGCGGTGGTGTGCTGAGAAATATTTTTTAAAAAATAATAACGCAGGAGGAACGCAGTGTTTGAAGAGCAAAGGCCGACGGAGAAACACAGTCAAAAAGTAAACAACCGCATAAAGTCTAAAATGGAGATGAACGTGGTGCACTTTTTTACCCCCAAGACAGTCTTGCATTTCCATCAATGCCCCTGTGATTCACATTAATCATTACCGACACTGACAAGTAATAAACTTCACCACCAGCTGCTCTCTCAAACCGTCTGCACCTCTGCCTGCTGCGCCACAATTTTATTCCGCCCTCGATGTTCTGCTTTGGATCCCCCTCTGTTCAACCGAAACCACGCACCAAAGCCACACTCAGGAGATCTCAGAAGTCAGGCAGAGTGAGGAAAGCTGGTCCATGTCCACCCTTGATAATGCCATAGTAAGAGAGTACACCTCTCATAATATTGGGAATGGTGATTACAGGCACTTGACTATTGAGCTGTACAGATGCTGTTGATAATGCTGATGATGATGATGATGATGATGGTAATGATGATGGTAATGATGATGGCAATGAAGACATTACTGCACCCCCTACTACTGATTGAGACACACAGTCTCAATTACGTAAGGCCTATACAGCAAAATGCTGACTTTCCTCACCAACTTACTCAGGTCACAATGAGCCAGTATGAATGAAGACATGAATGGTAGACCAACCAGTCCTTTCCTTCTGTTCTTATTAAATAGCCGTGACACTTGAATCCTGCCTGCCTTTGTTTTAAGACGCACTCAATCATGTATATTTTGGGTATGGCATTGATTACTTCAATCAGATCATAGCCGAACAGGGTCTTAACATTATTAGTAAAATGAAATCAGTGACATGAGCCAGCTGCATTTGTCCTTAGCTCTCTTTCAGAGGTCTGCTGAGGGATTTCAGTCAGCGGACCGCATTTGTACGCAATATATCATCTGCCAGCCACCATCACAAGTCTGGCCAAGCACATACATCAATGACAGGGTCCCATTCTGCTGGCCTGCTGAACGGTTAGATTGCACTTTAATTAAATTACGCCAGCTAATTATGAAGCTTTAAATCAATTATTTGGTCAATAAGAAAACCTACGGCGCACAGTGTCTCGAAATGCCACTCACCGCAAATAACAAGCAACAAGGAGGACTCTTTGGTGGAGCTAGAGGTTCAGAAGGGTATGAATTATAGTAAATTAAGTTACCGCAATTTGTTTAGTCCAGATACATTTGTATGATCTATGAACACTGGGAAGGAAAATAAATGCATCCACGTATGGTTTCTGCGAGACCATAAGCACCGGCTGAAAGACAGTTTTGAAAAATGAAATGTCTGGGGGGCCTTCAGGGAAATATCCAGCCTTTAAGCTGGGGTACATACAATTTAAAGATAAACTATTTATTTTTAAGGCTATCGTACGCAGTAATTCATATCCTTTTAAGACTCTGAGTCCGTGAAAGATCATTCCTGTCGGCTGTTATCCATGCGTCACCTAACTGCCATTCCTCGGCGCTCAGGATACTTCTATAACGTCATTATATAATGGAGTGAAGAAATGGGAGCTTCCGTTTTAAATACTGTTGAAGCACCTCCTTCTCCGAGAGACAGAATAAGAGGAAGACATGATGGAAGCAAAACCCCAGGATTAAGAATAATCTGTTGATTTAATATCTTAATCCTAATTCCGAGATACTGAACTGAAGTACAACGATTATGATTGATCACATGGGAAAATCAATCTTGCCAATGTTAAAATGTCAAACGTCTGCGTTGTAAATTATCCAGAAGAAAAAGGCATGTCTGCATGTCACAAAATTGAATTGCCATAGAACATGTAGCCATATTTGAAACTGAGTTAAAGCAATGACAAAGTGCTATGGTTTCTGCTGTAGATAACTGCTCCTATTATGTATATGCTCTGTAGCCCACATATACATCTTAAAAATGCTCTTAAAGGAGCTCCATTCATATGAAAAACTATAAAAAAAAAGTAAACTGGCGACACAGATACTAAACTGATGCATCACCAGACAAACTGCCTCCTCCCTTGTATAAACCTCGCATAATGTAACCGTTTGTTCCACCGAATCACAACTGCTGTGAAAGAAAATAAGGTCTTTGATGGCTGGCAGCATCCTGAAGTTTTACATGAATCTCATATGTGCAACGCATGCATTTCCTTTCAACAGACATAAACAATCTGACTGCCTGAAGTCAGAACAGCGGCATATTCATCTCCACCAGTAGGAAAGATCTTTGCAGGGCAACAGTGTAGTATAGTGGTACGAAGACTCGTAACAAAAAGGTTGCCAGTTTGATTCCCCACTGGGAAACTGCTGCTGCACCCTTGGGAAAAGTACTTAACCCAGAACTGCCTCAGTAAGTATCCAGCTCTATAAATGGGAAACAAATAAAAAATTGTAATCTACGTTAAATTGCTCTGGATAAGAGCGTCTGCTAAATGCCAACAATGTAATGTAATCTTTTTAAAGCATCGTCTCACTTTGCTGTTGCGTTGGTGGAATTCAGACAAAACGGTGTAAGATAGTCCTCCAAGCAGTTTAACCATGTATGGTATTTGAGGCAATAATGAGTTTTAAAGGTGTAACCCAAAGATGCATGTGTTCAAACAACCGTCAGTCCAGCCCCCCCCCCCCCCCCCCCCCGACAGATAAATGAACATGCCAGTGTAGCGGCACGGCTAATGAAGGGAAAGAGCCCGACAGTGTGCGCTAATCCCATGCTGCCTCCCAGAGAGAAGGATGTTGGGCTGTCACCAGGTGACAATTACTCCAGTCCAAAACACCCCCACAAATCAGGAGGCGTCAGGGTCCCACGCCTTCATCTTTTGTCAAGCCTGTCCGCTTTGGCGTAAACACCGTCAGCGTTCCAGTTAGTAACACAGCCCCCCCTCGGTGCTTAAGTGCCCCCCCACCCCCCCCACCCCCTGTCTCTGTCTTCAACGGCAACGTTCTGCACGGCACTTCAATATGGGTCAACGGGTGTGTGACCCCTTTCAGGAACCACGCTTTGGGCAGAATTTCCTTCTTTCCAGTGGAAGTGGAGGTACACCGCGAGTGAAATTACCAGGTGTTCCCGAAACTACCATGCCACGCACAGAACAAAAGGACCTTTCAGTTGCTCTGCTAGAAAACTCAAAAGATATAAGATATTCAGTTAAAACTATATTCCAGCTACTGCATTCATTCTACAGAGACTAAAGACAATGCATGAATCCCCATTAGTGATTCGTTCTTCCATTTAAATACAAGCACATACTTTTGTAAAATTCTTTACTGTTGTAAAGAACATATAGTAACCACAGCAAGCTTACAATATAATCAAATACGGTTCATTTAATGTATTCAAATACGAGCAAAGGATATTAAGCTAATCTCGGCTGTCAAAAACAAAGCAAGCTTTCTTAATTTCTTTGGTTTTGGAAATGGTTTCCTGTGCCAAATTATGTCACGGTAGTTTCCAGGCCTTACAATGCTCTAATTAATCTTAATCTACACTAAAATTGAAATAAATAAATGTATTGGATGAAGTAACCAGCCAAATTCCACCCTCTCCCTGTGAGGGCTTCACTCAACACTTTTGAAAGCCACATAATGAATTGTTGACCACCTCTGGCACAACATACAACTCCTTCCTGGTCGTGGTGAAAAATTCTGCTCTTAAACAGTGGCAGGATATGAACCACCTTACCCCTTTCTAATGTAAGCTTTTTACAGGAAGCTCTGTAGCTGATGCATACAAACACACAAAGGGGGCAGTTAAGTAAATACAAAAAACACATTGTCAGGAAATTTTGACATGAACGCAAAGACAAGTTATATAGCAGGAACTGGGAGGCGTCTGTGGTCTCTGTATTACTTACATTCTTTCATTTGGCAGACAGTCTTATCCATAATGACTTTGCAGAGGTTCATAAGCGCATATAATGAGCCCACGTAAACAACAGTAAATGTCAGACTGCATCTGAGCATCCAGTATGTCACACAGAGCTACCATAACTGGTGCCAAAACTTAACAATATTATGGCTTGTGTGTTAATAACCATAGAGAGAACATTTATTTAAATGTACTTCAAGGGGAAATGAAAAGGTTAAAGGACTCACACAGGTTTGCTAACCTCTTGTGTGTAGAATAAACACAGTTTGCTTCCTCTCTCACGGGCAGTCATATGAAAGCCAACGAAATACAGCCCCTCCGAGCAGACTGCTTATTTTTGGCCCGACTGCACAAAGTTTGGTTTCTTCACTCAAGGCCTGTTTACTGTCTAAATAATACTCACCACAACCCAGTGGATGCATGTCAGCTTGAAATACGGGCGGTTAAAAACTTAAAATTGCCCTGAACCTGTTGTTGATTGTTTCACATGGTAAACAAGCTTGTCCATGAGGTAATGATTATCCATCTGCTGGAGATCCCATTCTTACTTGACTGTATTTAGTGTAACTGTGTACCATTTAATGTCCTTCATATTACATGACTAGAATTATGACTGAGGCTGGGTTGTGTAAACTAATTTAGAATTATCTATTTGAATTTAGAAGAAAGAGATTTGATATTCGACTGCATAACTTTGTGTAATGATTCCAATCTTCAGATGAAGCACTAAGAGGTAGAAACCCATTTTATGAAACAAAGTCAGGTTGCCTCGGCCTTGTTAATCATGTAAAATAAACCAAATATACATTCAGGTTTAACAGAAACTCCAAGGTGTATTTCAGCTTGTGATAACAGGCAGGATTCATGAAACCCAAAATCGGTAAAGCCATAAAATTTCACATACGGATCCCCGATATATACAAATCAGCCTTTTGCCATGCAGAGCAAAGCCTCACGATTGGTTCATACAAGTCAATGACCGAGAGCACATGGGCCCCACCCAAAAAGAGGCTCATGAGGCCACACCCTCCCATTACAAGCTTTAGTCTACATTTTACCCTCATGAGTCTCTATAGCAGGGGACTCACAGACAGGTGATAAGGGAGGAAACCCCAGGAGAACAGCGTTTAGAAGATAAACATCGTTTCACTGTAGTGAAAGCAGATTCATATAATGGCTGGACTTCTGTCATGCCCATGCTTGCCGACAAAAGAAAGCTGACAATATTGAAAGCATTACTCCAATGCTTGTGGGCCTGTTTGATTTTTCTACTTGTATGTCTCCTTCCTGCCGAATATGGCCAGTAGACCAGGTTCACATTTGGCTCACATCACTTTTCCTCCACTGTAAGACAGGTAATTGTGGTTCTGTTTAGACAGCAGCGGGTACGAGTCAGACATTCACCAGAGAGAGAAATGTTCTTTTTCAGAAGAGGAGTGTTGCATTCCTAGAGCAAATTCAAAGCACGCTCCCTCTCTGAGAGGCTGTGGCAGTCCTTGTGAGCCAGGGAGCCCCCACTACGACCCTGGTAATGGAGACGAGGTAAGGAGGTTTGGGAGAACATGCGACTCCACTAGCTTGTAAGTGGGTGTTAAGACAATAGAAGAAATGATGAGACCTCCATGGAGTGGCAGTGCACCTCAGTGTTTCATAAAGAAATTGGTAGGATTACAAATAAGGGCCCACTCGGTGGTTTCTGTCATGGTTCTTGGTGGGCATGCAGGGATAAAAATAAGCAACATCCCAAAGAAAAGAAGTACAGCTTCCCAACAGTTTCCACGCAGTTTTGCATCACTCTTTAAACAAACGTAAAACATTTCAAGAACTCTAAAAGAGGCAGGGCCAAATAAAAGGCAGACTGTTTCAAGGCCTTATGACGGAGTGGGGAAAGGCTGCTACCCCAACACAACAGCCTACACTGCTGTTGAAAGGTAGCGTAGCGCGTTTTAGTGGCCTACCCATTTTTTTCTTGCCGCTGGTTTTGCGCTGTATTGTTGTCGCCGTGCGGGGGCTTTTTATTCCCAAATGTCATTACGGACTCTGCCTCAGGTGCACCTCCTCCCTGTGATTTGTGGGTAATGAGTTGGCACCTCAGGGCTGTGTTCGTTTGTTTTCATTGAGAAAGCGATTTCTCACTCCGGAGAGCAAATCAAACACACTCGCTAATTCTAATCAGGAATTTACATATTCATAATCTCCTGGATAAGGATCCGAGGGGAAAAAAAGAAGAAAAAACTGGGGCGAATAAAGACAGTAAGAAAAAAAAAACCCCAGATGTGGCTGAGAGACCACTGAGCTCCCCACTGCGGAAACAGACATTTAAGATATAGCAGCCATACCACTTCTGGCACGTCAATTTATAAAAATAAAATTCATGAATGTAGGCTAGGAAACCAGGTACAGAAATTCACGACACTATACACACACTACAGTGTTGCTCTAATAGGGTTAATGAACGCAGTCCACAAAAGTACGTGCTACACTGTGAGTTCTGTGATTGGGGTTGGCTGTTCATTCCTGACAGCGGAACAACAGGCTGAGTGGAACGACAGTGTCCACAAAGAGTCAGCGGAGGTGCAGGCATTCCGCTATCTTGCACAGCCCGTCCACTTGATAAGCCAGGAAAATTAAGCCGCGCTAAACCGTGTGAAACGTGTGTGTGTGTGTGTGTGTGTGTGTGTGTGTGCGTGTGTGTGTGTGTGTGCGTGTGTGTGCGTGCGCGCGGGCAAAGGAAAACATAGGTCCTCTCCTGAGTAAATGAGATAAGGGAGGTGAATCAGGACTTTCTGCCGTGCTTCGCCGCTGTCGCGAAGACCAGGGGCCAGAGAAAGGCTTTCGGTAAAGGAGAAATCAAAGAGGAACTCTGTGGGGAGGAGAAAGACCAGAATAAAAACATCACATATTAATTCCATTTTCCCCCATTGCCTATTCACAGTCAAACAATGGCCATAATCTAACACTATACCTGATAACTGAAGATCTCTACAAAGCCTATTGGTTATAAAACATACGGGAGCAATTATGTGTCATTTTAAATGTACACACAAAGCAGTCACGGTGCAAACATGAGCATTGACTGACAAATGTGCACTCAAAGGCTCTTTTCATAATCCAGTTACAGTTTATTGTAAAAGACTGAGATTTGATATCACTAAATTTGTTGATAATTTGTCCTATCTATAATATGTTTATAAGCATTAATCAATTCTAACATGCAACATGCATGATTAGACCCTGAAAGTGTCAAAGACCACAAAACTGTAGTCAACTGTAGTCACTGATTTCAGGATTTGTTTAGGTAAAATTAGGTAATTAAACATCAAAATGCTAGGAGAACCAGCATTTTGGTGTTTAATTACGTCTCTTTCAAACAAGCAAGAGCCGTCAGCGCACACTGTCAGACAAGCGCGTCCCATATCCCTTCCTCCGAGCCGCGAAAAATACCCTGGCGGCATACACCTCTCCCCCCGCTTCTGGAGAATGAGCCGACGGCAAGGACGAGCAGGCAGCCAGGCTGGTGTGGAGACTGAGGGAGAAAGGCGTTCCAGCTCACTGGCTGGGTTAAAAAAAAAAAAAAAAAAAAGAGGCCCCTCACATTGTGAGGGAAGCCATACCTCTGACAGGTGCGGCGCAAAAGACGAGCCGCCCAGATGCCTTCTCCTTCCTCCCCAGTGAGTCTGAATGCATCCCGCCGCACACAGTCAAGGTCAGTGAAACAGCATGTCAGATTTCAACACTGGCATCAGCAGCCTCAGACGGCAGTAGTCAGAAAAGAATTTTATATATATAATATATATATTTGGAGGGGTTAGGGAGAAAGCCTTTGTGTGCAACAGGCCCTGGTGGTGCTATGGTGACCCACAATGCGCAAAGAACTGAAGGTACTTTGAAGGAACTAAACTGAACTAATGCACCTGTGATAAAAACAATGACAATCAGGCAGTCTGGGGATTACATAAAATCAGGAAACCTGTTCGAGTGCCCGCTTCCACTGGCTCTCTCCCTTTCACAGAGAGAGAGACAGAGAGTGAGAGAATGACATGAGGAGGAGAGAAAGAGAAAAACTGAGAGGGTGAGGGGTGACAAGGCAATAAAGGCAAAAGGTGAGCAGCCAACAGAGGCAATGTACAGAGAGATAAGAGAAAGAAAGAGTGAGAGGGAGAAAGGCAGGGCGGAAGGCAGGAAGCCTGCCAGAGGTAAGAAAGCAGGAGGAAAGGAAGGGGAGAGGGACTGAAAGAGACAAAGAGGAGGGAGAGAGAGAGAGAGAGAGAGAGAGGGAGGGGGGGGGAGAGGGAGAGCAAGAGAGGGAGAGAGAGAAAGAGAGAGAGGGGGGGGGGGCCGAGGGAGAGGGAGAGAGAGAGAGAGAGAGAGAGAGAGAGAGAGGGAGAGGGAGGGGGGGGGAGAGGGAGAGGGAGAGAGAGAGAGAGAGAGAGAGAGAGAGAGAGGGAGAGGGAACAAGTGCAAACAGCAGAGAGGAGGATAGGCGGCTCTCTCTCTACGCTCTCAGGAGAGTGGGCGTGCGACGGACTGGCCCTGCGGCGTGGCAGCCAAACGCTGAGCACACAGCAGCACCTGCTGGCGGAGCCCGAAGAGCAGCGTTACCACAGAGAGCGGCACAGCGGGGGCCCGGGCTAATAACCCCGCCCCCGACGGAAAACACACGCCCCGCTGCGGGCTCATCGAGCCACGCTCGCTCTGCCATTCTGCAGCACGCCCTAACCCGGGGCGCTGCATTCCCTTTGTCTCTTTCACAACATATGATTGAACCCGCTAATGACGGCCGGTACCCCTCTCTGACCGTCGCGTGTTTAAAACGATGGCCTGACTTGAATGGAAAATACCTGCCTTTTCCCAATGATGAAAGCTAAACTCCTCCAAATCAAATAAAGCGCTGTGGGTGTTCGTTCACTCCTGCTGATTTTCAAAATCAAGGAGAAAAAAAGACTCGGGGAGAAAAAATTCATATTGTCCTTGTTAAGTATGACAATACACAGTGATTTGGAGTAGGTGTGTTTTAAATCCACTCACCACATAAAGAGCTCTGCGCGGACGGATTGTGTCTGTGCTGAAACTCGCATGAGATAAAAGACACTTCCTTGGTGCAGTGCTGTACACATGCCAAATAGAGTTGGGCTGTACTGTGTGTACTATACCGTGAGATTTCTGAGAAAACCTCAGCGGGCAGCCGCCCATGCAGTGCGCCAGCAAGAGTGAGCACTAGCCCTCTCTGCTCTGAGCTTTGGGCAGCTTGTCTCATCCAGCTGTTCCCTCATTGTACCCCTATCACCAAATCCCTGCGGGTCAGATGAGCCCACCTGCCCCTCCCTGTCAAGTCAGAATACCACCTCACCTCCCCTCTCTGTCTGGCCAGTCCTTCTCTGTACGTTCTTTACAGAGGGTTAAAGACTGCTCCAGACACAGCGTCAGATCTCTGAATCCAAAAGCTGCAGTGTGATGACATTTAAGGGAGACATTCAAATGAGAAGCCGACATAAACAGCAATGCGTGACTTTCCATGCCACTGTTAATCTGGCCGACGCATGGCCCAGATTTCTGTAATTAAGACCAAATTAATGGCGGCTGTATTTGTTCATCGGATATGAATGTTCTGCACGTTATAAGACCCCTTCAACTCGATGCTCCGTGTATCGTGCCGCTTTTGTTTGCCTGTGAAGAAATCTGACGTCAGACGAGGGCCGCCGAAGCGAGCGAAAAGTGCATTCCGCACCGCCTTGCCAGGGCCGGTGGTCAAAGTGCCCTCTCTCCATCTCCGTGTGTCACACCGGATTTGAGCTTGTCAGAGACAGGCATGGCGGCAGCCCTCCGACTCAGGCCCGGAAAGCAGACCTGTAGCCACCACAAGCTGCTGGGATTTACAACCGTAACAGCGCGTCAGTTTACAAACGGGCTGTTTATCTAAAGGGGCGAGTCGTCGGCCACTTGCGTTTATGGCTCAATAAATAGTGATCTCTGGCGTGTCACGCTCACGTTCTGTAAGCCGGGAGCCCTGGCAACACAAGGCCCTCTGAGAAATGTTGTATTTATACAACTCGTACATTATCTAGCTTCCTAGACATCGCAGAGAGCTTTCTGCTCTTCATCACCCTTTGGTTAATCCATAAACATAAAGTGGCCATCTTATATCACAGCGTGGGAAAACCTCACAAGCTTTATAACGCGTGTTATTCCAGCTTCTCGTGAAGGCGCGCACGCTACCTTTTGGCCGTTAATTTTCTCTCAGCGTTCAGCATTCCCCCTCATTGTTCCAACGCGGTGTTTTTTTTTCCCCCCCCGCTTGTCTGTTCCGTGAGCCTCGGCGTTCAAATGCGGCGTTCCCACGCTGGGCAGGCCGGGTTTTCAATTCATAATGAAGTGGGGAAAGCGTATTAAAAATGTATCATAAAGTAGGACTTCAAAGGTTTCGAGAGACAGAGAACAGGCTCCTGCTGAAACTCTTGCTCTTCTGCAGTGGCTCTACACATGTCCTTCTCATTAGGCTGAGCACCAACAGCTTTTTAAAGCTTGCGCGTCTCTTTTTAAAAGGGCTCTCCTACGGCTGTTATCTGACAAAGAATACATCAGCAGTGGTGCCTTACAATTGTCACTTAGCATTTAATTCTAATTAGAGTTTGAGCTTCCTGAAAAATAAAAGTCAATATGTATTTGAAAATGAACATCGGGGACAGTGTTTAGTTGGCTGTCACACTATCGCCCCCACAAAGCAATATTAAAGCGAGATGCCTGCCTGATACGGCTAACCAAGTAATTTCTCTGGGTTTAATTTTGCCAATGTACTGAAGCGCTGTGATAAGGCTGGGTTTGACTGAAAGGCTAATTTGCTGTGATGTGAACATCCCACAGTTGAAAAATGCAAACAATTTTAAATGAACTCAATCTACTTAGAATGACCCTGGCTGCTGTCTCGTGTCCATGAATATTTTACATTGAGGGGGAAAAAAAAAGTTTGAGCGCTGAAATGAAACTGACAACTTTCATGCTATATAATCCCCGCAGAGAGAGAAACATTTCATACTGATCCCAGAACAGGGTTCTGTTGGCACTGCCCACTGATGGCAATGAAGGAAGGACTGCTCCACTGATTTCGGCATAGGCTGTGTATAATGGTGAGTTTGCTCACTGAAGTGAGGGAATGAAGACTGTCTTTGCAGTTAATTTCTTCAGGGGATACTGGCAGCCGTTCAGCCCATTTCTACCCAGCTCAGTCAAATAATCACCCTCCCGACTACCCACTCTCCGCTGCCCACTCCTTACACCTGCAAAACTGCCTGCACAGCATCAGACTGGCCAATGTCATCTGTGCTATCCACCGCTCAACAGTGACAGGGACCGTTCAGACCACAGATCACAAAACACATAAAAGCTCCATCCTTCTATTTCAAAGACCTAACTCACGTGCGTGTGAAAGCCTGCACGCCTGCCTGCGTGGGTGCACGGGGATAAGGAAACAAATTATTCCCAATCATGCATGCGCTGATCCTGATTAGATATGTTTTAATTAACTGGCAGGGACTTTGTTGTTTCATCCTCTTCCGCGATAGCACCCAATTCCTCCACCTCCATCCTTCCAGAGCAGAAGGCAGATGCTAAAAAGCTGCGTCTGGCTTATTTGCTCACAATAAGTTGGTAAACAAGACCTTAAATAAGATTAATGCCACAAACAGCAACTTTTCCCCAATGTTTCCTTCAAACAATATAAAACATGCCCTGTAGTTCCTATGATGTCTCATGCAACTGTGAAATTATGGAGTGACATGACATTTCGGTGTTTAGATTCAGTAGCGTATTTGTTGATTTAGCAGGCAAGAGTCTGACAAGAGCATGATGGGTTGGGAGTCACTCAGCTCAGTTGTCCCAACTGAGTAATGCTTACTGCCTTTAAAAGAGCACAATGTTCAGATTATTTAAATTAAGATGCATAGAAACGCATTATTAAAAAACAATGTTTGCACTGCGTGAGTGGGAAACGGGGAGACTGCTGCTTCTGTTGAGTAAAGGCCAGTTAAACATAATCAACAAAAAAAAAAACACGAATGGATGAACCTCTGGACTAAAAATGCAGGATCTCAGCAGGTGAACGAAATGACGCAGGTAAAGAAACCATAGATAAACGCATGACATCAACAAAACCACACACCGGCGTCCTGTCTGGATCTCCCAGAAACCCCTGCGCGAACATGTGAACCTGTGCAGGGCCCTTTGGGGATTCATTAAAGAACAAGTCTCCAAACAAGCACACGAATCTACACAACAGCTGGAAAAGGCTGTGCATCCCACCTCCAGTCAAAAGGTTCAGTACATGAATCATCAGCCCTGGAGTCACTGGGAAACAATGACACTGATGCTGACGCTGTCAATTGCCCTGAAAAAAAAAAGACTCAAATAAATAAAACATAAACCCAACATACACACGACAGATGCGCTCTCCTCCCGTTGCTGAACGCTAACCCCCGGGGGCCAAAAGGAATCATGGGACGGCTCGTGTGACAGACACAGGCTGCCGTAGCCTCTTGTCAGCCCAGGGAGGATATGCCTCTTGGCAGGTCTCTGGACCGGAGCTGCTGGTGTGGTGAGAAGTGGCAGCTGGTGTGTATAAGCTGGTGGGGTTCACGCCGCGCGTGCCCGGCGGCCGCTGCCAACACCTGTCTCCCAATTTCCCGTCATTCCGCATCGGTGGAGCCCCAACTCCTGGGGACCGTGCCGCCGTCTGCCTGGGTCTGCCAAACGCCGGGAAAAATAAGGGCCTCGAAATATAAAAGTCAGAGCAGAAGCACGCTGTGTCAGCTGGCAGCCCTCTCGAGCCGGCCCGCCCCCCCCTCCCCTCAACACGGATCAGCAGCTCTGGCTCGGACCCACAATGCATTGCTGTGTGAGGTCTGACTGACAGCTGGAGCGGTCGCGCCCCAAGCTGGCCCCAGAGCGTGAAGCGGACCAGGGTTTTTCCATGCATAGCAGCTCCTTAATGAAGATGCACGACCGAGTCGAGGGCTGGACTGGTTTTTCCCATTCCTCTTGATGGGATTAGAAAGAGCTGTGGTGCCGAGGCCACCCACCAAATCTCGAAAAGCCGCCATTGCAGTATAAACCTTAACAACTGCTGTGGACAATCTTGAGTGGTGAGCGACCAACAAAAAAGCATTTTCTCTTAAGATGAATTAGAACAATCTGCTTCCTACACTAAAGCCAAAACTAAGGCTGCTATCCCACTGTTGGACAGCAAAACTAGAAAACCACACACAAAATGGACTTAAATCACAGAAGAAAGATGTTCACAACTCATGTTAGTCAGTCTACAACCCGTAATTTATGTCAATAATAATGAATGTCAGGATCATTATACTTCTTGAAAGTATGACATCTCTCTTGATTCAAACACTCTGACTGGTTCTGCATCCGAAGACACATTGGAGGCAAGCAAGGCTGCAAATTATGAAAACCTAACAAACCGTAGGCACATAAGGCATTTCTATTGATGTTAGCCAATGCAGGAAACTAAGACAACTCAGACCGGGCCCTGAGGAAGGCAAATGCCAAAAAAGGGCTTAATTTTCCAGGGAAAAATTAATTAAATAAATAAACCTGCGGATGCCAAACTGAAAAGCACACCGTGCCAGTGTCCTGCGTACCTGTTCCTGTCTGTCCAGCCATCTGTCCACCATGGGGTGATTGGCACTTAGGGAGGAGCGGGCATTTTCCCTCTGGAACTCCCTCTGATTGGCCCAGTTCCCGGCGTCGCGAGGCAGGCTGCGGTAAGTGTCCAAACTCTTCCCCTGCAGAGACGGGGAGAAAGGAGAGGAATTAAAGCCATGCTAAAACAGAAACAATACATGAATGGTGATGGAGCATGCACACTTTCAGACATGAACCTGCGCCCCTAATCCCCCCACGTTAGCACACAGGCACTGGATCCTGTACTCCTGAGGATGAGCCCAAATCTAGCCCAACATGGTGCCCCTTCACTGCTAATAAGTTAATAACCGAAAGCCTTCATCGCATAACATGACACCATACAGGCAATGTGTTAATGTAAATAAACCACATTGTAATGACAATGTAATAACTATAATACTGCAGTGTTGTTACAAACATGTTTGTGTAATACCAGGCTGCAGTTACGGTAGTTATAAGCCCTGTCTGCATAACACTGGCCCTACTCTTACCCCTGACCAATAACAACTCCAGTCCCTAATCCCAACCCTGATCCTCATGCCAGTTAGACAGAATTTACTAAGGTATTTACTGTGTATTTACGATGTTATTAGAGCCCACTTAACATTAATTGTGACCTAAATCTTAGCCTGTAAAAATGCCTCTGGGCGCAGAAACAATGGAACAGGTTTTCTGGTTTGTAGTGATTAATATTGGAAAGCCTAACATAGCAATTATTGTAATTATTTTTTGTGCCCTTTTCATTTTTATTTATTTATATTTTTTGCCACGCCGGCTGATGTGAAGCACAATGCACCCACTCAACCAAAAAATGAGCTTGGCAGCCCTTCAGTAAGAGTCTTCCAGAACTCGGGGGGAGCACTCACTGCCCCCTGCCTGTGAAATAATGCCACAGTTTAGACTCCCACCCGCACCGTATTATATGCGTCAGACATGCGATAGGAGGGAGAGAACAGACAGTCACATAGAATGGGCCAGAGGGTGGTGAGAAACCTAGTGATAACCATCTCAATTACAGCAGGTTTGGAGAAGAAATAAAAAAAACAGGTGCATCTTTAATCTTTATGATGTATAAAACAGCACAGAAAAAAACAGGCCAAATATGCAGCAAACAAATGTGCACATTTTCGCTCTTAGCTCTACAACCATTTAGAATAGTTTGTGAATAGGCCTAATGACAAACAAAGGTGCTTAGTCATAAATATAATTATTTCATGTATTTTTTTATATTACACACACACTCACTCACTCCTAATGAATCTGGGACCATCTTGGATATTAAGACATGCCCAAACACACATAGTTCGCAATCCAGACATTTCTATTAATACCTTGATCTCTATCTTACTTCAAAAAGGTGAAAGAAATTAATATTGTGCTATAAATAACGGCAATGATAATAAAAACAAGATATAGACCAGCCAGTGTACTGCAGAAAATAGGGCAGACATTTCCCACACTTACCAGACCAGAGCAGCTAACAATGGCTCTAATTTATCAGCCAATTTTATGACAGGCCATTACAGCAACTTCCTTTTTTTTGTCAAGAACACAGGCAGCCCAAAAATCACAGGCTGCATTAAGGCAACACCCATATAAAATATTTGTATGTGGTCTGCTCTCTCAGCCCCCATATCCAGGCAAACTGAAAATACGTCGAGGCCTAGCAATGACTAGAAGAAATCTTTAGTGAAGCCACTGAAGGAGGAGAAGATGAAAAGATCCAAAACCACACCACACATCTGTATTTTTCTATTTACATTGGAACAGTAGAATGACAGTAAATTTAAACCATTCCATTTCCCATATCATTGGTGCTTATATCGTTCTTATTGGTGCTTAGTTCATCTTAACAGACGTATATCAAACAGAATGATAAACTGACAATCTCAACAATGGAGCTCACTTGTATCCACTTCCCATTCAAAGCTTTCTATCAGATTAAGGTTCAGATTAAGGTTTAGGCAGCATGTGAGAAAGAGCACCTGCGCTGGTGCATTGTGGGTAAACCGCCTAATAAAAACACATACTCATGCTTTGTCTGTGTTGGGATTGGCAGAAGGGGGGCTACCTTTCGTTCCAGGCTGTTGGTGCCGGTGGAGTGGCGTGGCTTGAGGAAGCCGGCCGTGGTAGACCAGCGGGTGGGGTTCTTTCGGGACGGCTCGTCGGGGGGCGCGTGGGCCTCGCTGAAGGAGGAGGCGAGGCCGAGCAGCGCCGGGTCACTGCTGCGGCGCACGTGGAGAGGCATGTCTGCGAGAGAACAGGACACACAAAATGCACTATTAATCCATGCACACGTCCATGAGCACTACATCTGACATGGCAAGTGAGGCACTCATTCACACCGCAAACGCTGACCAACTAACACTCAGATGAGTATTTCGGGTATGGTCATTTTAGGCATCTTCAATGTTCCATAACAGATGATCAAAGTACATGTAAGTCCAGATTGGTCATTCATAAACTGCTTCAAAAAATTCAATCAATTTATATTCACCCATACAAAAAATAGTGTATAACATATATATAAAAACCTGGAATCAAACTAATTAAAAAAAAAAATTTCTACCAAAATGGTATTCTTTCCAGACTAAATCACAACGGTAACACACACAAAAAAATATTCACTGCTTCACTGCCTGGGGGTACTGTATTATAAATCGCTAGTGACAGTAGCCTGCTAACTTTACTATAAAGGGACAATAAAGGGCTGTGGAAGTACTGGGGCTGACCCAGTGACTACAATGTGCATACTAAACTCAAAACATAGACAATAGCTTGGCTGGGTACGGTCAAACCACTGCGTGATTTAGTCCGTATGGATTTTCCAAACCGGGTCAAACATCTTCTCAGCAGCCCATCGCAGCCCATTGGACCCCTGAGTGTGAAATAACAGGACCGTGCTGGCTCGCAGCGGGGACAGGGCTTGAGCTAACACAGACGCAAACCAAAAAGCAAAGCCCTGTCAGGAACAAATTACTAACTGAATCTCTGGTGCCTTTCAACATCAAAATTCCATTGATCACAACCAGTTTTGACTGGATTCCCCTTGATGTGAGACAATGGCATTTTCTTGTTTTTATTGACATTGCCTTCAAAGAGTTTGCATCTGATGGAAACCATACTTGGTCTACTGTAACTTATATTGGTCAGATTTCCTCTTTGTGCCGACTAAAGCTTTGTAGATGGACTGGACATGGACCTTTTTCCAATTTAGAGCAGCTTAATTGGAGACATGCTTCAGTGAAATCGTCAAACAAAGGATGGCAACATTAACATCTGCCATTGTTTGGGCTAAATGTCATTTGTTTTAGATCATTCTCATATGTGAGAATAAAAGGATTGTAATCCTCAATACATCCCTTCATGCTGCAATTTTCAGTTGCAACACGGTCAGAAAAATCTCAAAATAATGAGACATTGTGTAACAAAAGAGAGACCAGCATTGCTCAAGAGAAGTAATCAAGAGAAAATAAATGGATCAAACCCCACTCACATAAAACAAAGACATGCTGGAGAGCTCCATGGCACCCCCTATCTCTGGTGTGCTGATTGGTACGCTCTGCGTGTGATGGAAAATAAAGCAGAGCACAGGCTAGGGGGGCGCAGTGGAACGTTCCACTGGGGCGTGCATAGGGGGGGACAGCTTCAATGACTTTTTGATGGAGATACTGAACTCGGCATTAATGACTGCAGACTTCCTGTGTGGACTCGTTTTTAAGCGTGCCCTCAGTCTCACCCGGGACCAGGACACCCCACACATTTCCCAAGAATGCCTCTTGGGCTGGCTACATATGACTCACTGCCAGGCCTCTGCGCACTAAATTCCCATTATTTCTCTATGCGTGTCTGCATTCCCTTCAAATGAGCTGCAACGAGATAAAATGATCCTGCAATATGCAGCGCCTCGGCCTTTATGTGTCAAGAAAGGATAAAGTGAGCAGTGAAGTCTTAACTTTAAATATTTAAGCTCTGTCTGTTCGATACCGATGAGGCCTTTTGAAAATTTGCTTGAAAATGGCCTGAATGTATAACTACTGCAGAGGTGCAGAAAGTTCTACAGAGGGGAACGTGAGACTTTTCAGGAAGTGGAAAATTGTGGATGGCAGTGAGCTCAGAGCAGAGGTCCTCCACCAAGAGCACAGGCAATGACAGATAGGGAGTCAGCTTGGCCGACGCGCTGAAAGCTGCACTATTTTAACTTTCCTTTAATTTGAAGTAACACACACGGTCTCTGCAAAATATAAAGCACAGCCTTTGACCCTAAAATGTCAGCAGGAGACCGTAGGAGGAAGAAAGGAGAATGGTGACGCAAACAGTGCATTATAGGTTGCCGCTGGTATGAAAGCAGAGCCTTCGACTACCCATCCCCACTCAGAGGCCCCCCATAACCACCCTCACACACAGGGGCAGCTGAGCAGGGGAATGGGGGATGAGGGCAAAGGGACAAGAGGATGAAAGGATGAGTTTACAGAAGACAAGGGAAGGAGCGGATTAGGTTGACCGGGTTGTAGGGGTGCGGGAGGCACTATCCACACAGCCGAAAAGTGGACACAGACCCACAGGAATAAGAAAGTGTGCGTCTGCATGGTTTTGTGCACCCACTCCTCCAGACACACCGCCCTCCTGTCCCCCACGCAGCCGTAAGAGACAGTTTTTCCAAAGCACGGTCATCAACAATGCAGTCCCTAGTGACTGGGATGTAAGGTAGTATACTTGGCTTCCCTTGCCTAGTGAAGTTGCACAGGTTAATCTGTGGTTGGGCTTGAATAGTGTTATGCTCACGCTCACCGGTTTGGAAGTGCTGTTAGCCTGGTCTGCCACTGTTACTCACTCAACTTGAATGGGTACGCCTCTGTTCTTTTGCGCTGGGTGTCACTGAATAAGAGTGTCTCCTAAATGAGTGTAATGTAATGTGTAAGGTAAAGTAAACCTAGGACTGTCTTCTACACAGAGTGAAAGGATCTTGAGCATGATCTGGCTTTAATGAGAACAGTGGAGTGATTATACTCCCTTAGCGTGCCCCGTGTATTAACGGTGGAATAAGTTTGCTTTTTTGTTGATGGTCTGAGGGGATGAAAACATGTGTCCGAGCATATTTTATGCTGTGTGTAAAGAAACATTGCGACTGTTTGCTCTTCTGTCTGAGGAAGAAGGAAAAAAAAAAACAAACCCTTACCCAGCATCAACACTCATGCGCTCCCCTACGGAGAAGCATCTGACCTTGTGTGGACACCTACGGGAGGCACCAGACTTCTAGCTCACTTGAGTCGTTATGTTTCTGTCACTTCCTGTCTCCTGCTCTCAGAGACCTTTCTGGAAGGAGCCCGGCAGCCTTCAGCGGGCCTGACAGGGCAGCCCAGACACCGAGGCGCATCCACAGCGGAGCGCACACAGCACTGACAGACCGGCGATTTATCTTCGTATCGCCTTCCATTTCCTCCTGGCTGCTGCTGTTGTTTTCTTGACATACTAAAGGACTCGGAGTTCCCTCATGAACGCACACCCCTGACACCGAGCACTCTGCACATGCTCAGTAGACTAGCAAGTAGATCCATCTTCCAGCCCCTATGCAGCCTGTGTTGCAGGTAAACAAGTTCCAGAGACCACGCCGTAATCAATAAAGCAAACACACCTGTCACCAGCAAATCAATAGCCTGCTTCACAGAAACACTTATGGGTTTACTTCATTGGCCATAAGTGAAATAAGTGAAAGGCATATACCAGCAATAAATCTAGCCTGACATGAGCTTCCGTACCATTCAAAATCAAACACTTCCGGTCCTAACAGAAAGAAATACACAACCAAACCAAAGTTTAATGGCTAATTAGTGAAGGGGCGTGTCAGAACAAGTGGCACAAATGTGTTGGGACTGTAACAGAGAGGGAGGCACAGAGCAATGTCTATCAGGAAGTGGCGGGGAGATAAGGGCAGCTATTACCTTTGCCATTTTAAGAGCCTTCTGCAGGGAAACGTGGAAACATCGCTGCAGATAGAGACCTCCCACACACGCTGATAACCGCTCCGCCATGCTGCACCAGCAACCGCTGCCTGGAATCCAATCTCTCATGCACTGTTCAGATAACCAAGCAGCATCGGCCCCTCAAACCCAGGCAATTTCACAACCCTTTCCCTCACCATCAGCACAGCTGCAAATTTGAAACTGATTTCATCCGCTTCACGTTCTCCAATCCGTCCGGGAAAATATTTTCAGAGTCAGCCAATGGGGAAAGAGGAAGTGATATGGGGGGTGGCTGTCACCACTGTCCTGCATGAAATGGGCTGTTGACCCACTCGCCCCATTTCTGATGAAAGCAATCTACTTCACACCATGCACAGGAAGGGAACATGCAAGCGTGCAAATTTACAGTTTAATTTTAAATAATTACTGCCAGTGTGAGCTGAGGAAATTGAGAGGCACAGCACAGACAGAGGGACCATGTGGAGAGAGAGCAAAGAAACAACATGGCTGCCCTGGTTGCCTGCAGGCTGAGCCATTTTCACCACATCCCATTAAAAAATCCAAGAATAAAAAAAAATCTTGAATAATATCTGTGGTACAGACAAGCAGATGGAATTTCCACGAGCGTGCGCTGTGTCTCTGGGATACACACCTCCCCAAACTATCAGCCTCACCGACGCGGTGAGACACAGTGCACTGCGCTCTTCTGCAGAAAAATGGCCCAATAAAGAAGACGCATTACCGAGCGAGAGCGGAGGCAGGGCCGATGTACGTGGAGACAGGGCGCAGGGGAAAGGGCCGACTGTGAAACTTGAGCATTTCCTGTCCTGTGTGGAGAGTGTCGGCGGCCAGCGAGCGATCACAGGCCCCTTTCCACGCATCACCGGGATACTGCCTCACCGGGAGGAGGGCCAGCCGGGCCAGAACCGCCACGCAAAAAAACGCTCCACGACTCCATCTGAGTCACGTCTGCACGTCCACACTCCAGCAGATAAAGGCTAAATGTGCTGTCAGTCTGTCTGCCTCCGCAGGCCAGATTTACTGAAGGACTGCGGGTGGGTTCCTGGAGAAGATGTCGTGCGAAAACAGATTTACGAGCCAGTCACAATGGGTGAAATTCGCAATTAAGAACTTTCTCGGGGATAGCGTAATTGTGTGCTTTTGACCTCAACGTGATTTGTCAAATTCATATATATATAAAGGAGATGAAAGTGCTAAATGTGGGATGGGAGTTTGCCTTCCATGTCGAAGCCAACAAGAGTTAAGGATATATTATAGGGTTACTTACTGTAGTTGAAGTACAGCATAATGTCATCATATATTTTACTATATTTCCAGGCACAAAGGCAAAGCACTTCATATTTTATCAAAACATAACTAGGCCATTGCCACCCAAGCACACAGAATTGCAATTTTCACCAAAGAAACAATACAGAACTGAACCTGGCACAACATAACATTGCAATAATTCATGACGTTTTTTATTAATATGGCAGCGCTTAGTTGGCACTTTATACTTCTGGATTCTGCTGTGCAGTTGGTAAAATACTGTATTATTATAGAGAAACATGAGCTCCATACCGACTGTTTAATTTAATTCCTGAATATTGTCAAACCAATTAGACCTCACTTTTCAGATTGCATCCAGAACTTTATTCAAGGGCCAAGGGTAATCTACAAGAAATTAAGAGGGGGGGAAAAAAGCTAAACTAAAATATTTTCTCAAGATCAAAGCCCAGAGAAGCACCAGATTTATTTCTGTCTTGTTTTCCATTACACTCCTCTCTCTGCCATCCATCTTTTGACTTTACTGTATTACACCTGCCACAGAGGCCCTGAGCGGCAGGTGTGTGCGCTCAAACGCACAGGCGAGAAACGGCAGAGCTCTAATGGGGCCTTCAGCCAGGGAGTTCATTCAGCATGGCCCAGCGGAGCAGACCGCAGACGCTCTGCAGAGGGTCTGACTGACACTGCTCGGGTCCTGGGAAAGCCGGGACTCTCCCTCTGTCTCTAACTGTCCCTCTCTGTGCGCCTCTCTCTCTCTCTCTCTCTCTCTCTCTCTCAGGTTCTGTCCATCTCTCTGCCTCTCTCTGCCTCTCACCCTCACCATCTCTCCTTGTTTGTGTTTTGGTCAGTCTCTCTCTCCATCCCTGTCAGCCTCTGTCTTTATGAATGTATGACAGGACACAATATAGAACATGCCTACATTAGACAGCTGGAGCCACCTGCTTTGCCTAGTACTTCTCTCCAAGCCAGCTACAGCAGGACTACTTTCCCAGGGTTGTCTACGGTGACGATGTGCCACCTGACACTAATTTGATAAGTAAGAGGCGTATGAAGTGTGGGGCTTTTCATTTGCATACAAAAGGCCAAAAAGTCTCGTAAGTCTTTTTAATTAGTTCAGAGCCTCTACGTTGGCTCAGGATAAGACAGGGAAAGCACCTGGAGGTTTTGGACTGGAAGTGAACGGTATGATTTCCTGTGGGACCCATCAGAATAAACCCGAACGGAGCAAACTAATCAGAACTCATTTTGGAAAAATAATGAAAGTTCTCGAACAAAGTAATCCCCAATTACTGCTTCCACCCCCGCCTGACAGGCGAAAAAGAGAATAAGAGTGCTCGTAAAATTAATCAGGATCTGGGTCAGGGTTTTTACAACCTGAGGTGAGAGAGGTAAAGTTTTCGCAGAGAAGAATGAAGGTCAAAGGAGCGTTCCCGTTTTAATTTTTGTGTTCCGCGAGGCCATGGAAACGACAAAAGCGTTCCAAGATCTCCTCAGCCTGTGCTCATCTTTGAACATGACAAGCCTTTGTAGTCTCCCTTTGAGTTACTGGTCGAAAAACATTAGCCTCTTGTATTTTGAGGATTTATGTTTCGTTTGTAAAAACGCCAAGGAGACCTTTTTTTTTTTTGAACGAGAACAAAAAGAAAATCTTTTCCTTGTTAAAACTGATCTAAAATCACTTCAATTAGAGGGTTTAAATAATGGATTAAGAGGTCTTCAGTATGGAAAAAGTTTGAGCCAATTCAGCTGATTACTTAATGACTTGTTATCCAAATGTGTTTAAAAAATAAATAGGATGTACTTCGTTTAAAGACAGCTTTAGAGAGTGCTCAGGACAGAAGGGAAAAGGAAGAACCAAATCATTTTTCCTTCTGAAAACGGTGAATAGTCAGAGTGCTGTATAAAGACATGAAGTCGCTCAGCCCAGCGAAACGCGTTATGAGCCCGGGTTTACATATTCACAGGCTTCAAAATAAACATTGCAACATAACTCCACAAAGTGGTAACTTGTTTGCTTTACAGACCCTGAAAAAACAGACCACACAAGTGAAAAAAAACTAACAGCAAGCTTAAAAAAAAAAAAAATCCCTCCCGAATCTATGCAGAGCTCACCTCCCATGCAGCTAGCGGGAGAAATTAGCCAGCATCCACTTCAAGACAAGAAGATCCCATGGAGCTTAGAGTGTCTCTGTCTCACATTAATGATGATACATAAACAGTTAGGCATGTTTATGGACAGCTTCATCCGAGCCGGCACCCACAAACAGCCACCCCACGGGTGTTTTAGGTTACGAAAGAGTCAGGCGGTCACTTAGAGCGTGGGAGTATATTCAGAGATTCCCCCCCGGGTTTGGATACATTCTGTATCCATGTTACAGTAGAGATCGGGAAGAGAAGACATTGAGACTGGACAACTTGGGGAGGACCGGGAAACACCTACAAACTCCAGCCAGCGCCCTCTTTTGCCTGTCTTTTGCTGCAACAACACCTCTGCTGCATGTGAGATCTAAGATCCCACCCAGGCAAAGTTCCCACTGCATAGCACTTCAATTCAATTAGTGCTGAGCCAAGTCCTCTGCTAAGTATCTCTTACTGATATGGCTTCTTCTCAAAGGAGGACAAGTGCTAAATGTGCAATTAGGACTATTATCTGCAAAAGAAAAATGAAGAAGAAATATTTTCAATTAAGCTGAAGGAAACCCTGCAATACCTGGTCCTTGTATTATAATGTTGGGACTCTGGCTTCCTGTGTATCATCATGACTTACATTCCTGTCATATGAGATCCAATCAGCTCAAAGAACCTGCCTCCTTCACTGTGGAAGTGCACAGAAAACTGTTTTTGTACTTTACAAATCTGTGCTTACCTTCTTGGCTTAATTTTCAAATAAAAATGAAAAGCATTTTCTCTGATAGATAAAAAAGTTAAAAATACTAAAAAGTATCACCACTTGACACAGTTTCTGTATGTTAAACTGCATATGTTAAATTAAACAGTTTGCAAATTTATATAGCTACCTATAGTGGTTCTTGTATCTGATGTGAACATGAGTTGTCATTGTAATGGTGTAACAGATCAATGTTCTCCTTTCCTGTTTAAAAGCCCGTCAATGGATGAAACAACTGGCAACAACCTAATCGTAAAAAGTCTTATGGGTAACAGTTTGAGTTAAATGAGGCAAACTCTCACATTTCATAGCCCTGCATACAAAGACCAACACACCACCTCCCATTAACATGACACAAGAGGCCGAGACGGCAATGTAACAGGGCCGACAATAAGGAGCTGACAAACCTAATAAATGCCACACCAGCCTGGACTGACAAAGGCACTCGAAGGTCCTCAGGAGCAGATGGAAATTTATGACTGGGGAGAGCAGGTCGAACTCAACATCACCTCTTAATGATGGATTGCTGAGCTGTTGAAATGATCAAAGCTGCAGCGAGTGACCTAACGCCTACACGTCCTGCCTTATTGCGGGAGATCGGCTTCGTGGTAAATGTGACGTTATCACTGAGTGTCACTCGGGGTCAGAGTCATCACGCTTGATGCGTTCGGCAGTTTCGGCACTGTTTCTGTCCCTGGGCTAAGGGTGAGATCTGCTGGACTACAGGTCAACTGATAGAGAAACAAATGTGATAAGTACTCACTCTCACCTGTCTGTGAAGCACTCTGAGACTCTGACAATAAACGAAAGGCAAAACATGATCATAATGATGACGATGATGATGAGGGTGATGGTCATGATAATGATGCTGATAATGATAATAGGCATAACTATTAACATTATGATGTCAACTATCATCATCACCATTGTTGCTATTATCATTAGTCAACTATGACTAACAATCACTACTTCTAAATGATCAAGCCACTTGCACGAGGAAAAAAAAAAAAAAGTTGTTCAGAATAGCGAATCCAAAAATAAATAAACACTAAAAGTTTTCAAATGTCTAACTGACAAGGCCAGACACTGCGTGCTGATCGGTGAGGCATCGCGTTTCGTATCAGGATCCCAGTTTCTAGACACAGCCCGTCAAACTGCAGAGCCTCTGCAGCTGTAGGAAAAAGAGAGTGAAGAGCGCGGATGGGTGAGGCGGCCTGACCAAATTGATTAAATAATCGCCTCGCCACTTACAGGTGCCCCGAGTTTTTTCCCCAGCACGCAATCACTTAGCGGCAGACACACGCGGGCTTCCGCCGCGGTAATTAAGCGCGGGCGGGACGCCTGGCGCATCTGTCCTCGTCCCCCCCCCGCCCCTCATTGATATTCCCGGCCTGCAGTGGGAGCAGCGTGTGGCCCCCAGGCTGGAGGAGCATGACGGCTGATTCCACTCCTGATCGAGGGCTGTCGCCGAGCCAGCCAGGATCCCGCCGCGGAGCAGACAGCGGGGACCCCCGCAGGGCTCTGGCAGCTTCAACCGAGCCCAAACCAGAAGTGCTCGTCACCGCCCCCTGCCAAAGTGCCAATAAATACAGGCAATTTTCATGGCTCATGGCATTTGGGGACACTGCAGCTGGGACGCCTGGTCCCCCTGGTGCCCCAGCCCGCAGCATCACTGAAGGAGGGTGAGTAGAATTCTGAGGCTAACTGTGTACAGCTGCTCCCCTGAAAACCAGGCCTGGAGAAGACCCCTGAACCAACATGTCTGAGAGGAACAGAACCACGAGATGCCGCAAAGTAACTTCTTGCATCCTCTATCCAAACTATCCTTTATTCGCTTGTGAAATTGAAAATGTTTTTTTTTTCTTCTTCTGTATAAATCTGATTTTATGTGTTGCAATCTAAAGTTTCAGGGTAAATACATTCTGTAGAGGGTTTTCTCTTTTTTTACATTTTTATTTTAGAAGATTAGATATTCGTGTTCAGGCAGTAAAATGGAACACCATCATGATTTGAACAAATTACGCTCCTCATGGCAATTTAAATCTCATCTCCAATCCAATTATTATTTGCCTGACCTCCCCAACATCTGCTAATAGGAAAATATAAAATGCTCCCAAGTCCTGAGATCAATAAAATCCCAGAGATAATTATTGCATACATCCCTAACTCTGCACTCCTGAGCACAAACATCAGACGTAATGGCACGCAATTTGATTTCATATTTCTTCGCCCCGCTATCTCTAATGTGCTCATTTACGCAGCTCTGACTACACACAGCAAATCAGCCCAGACACCCCAAGTCCGTACACCGCAAACACCTCTTATTTTCTAATCAAACTCGAAAAAAACGATTACCTGTCACAAAACAAATCAACACCACTGCTCTCCGGGCTAATCAACTTCACACTAATGGCAAACCCTATAATTCTGGGCGTGAGGTTTTGCGAGACGGCTCAAAACTCATTTGATCGGACGAAAACTTTGTGAAGGTCAGGAGATGACGACACGGACAGAAAAATGAAATGAGGGCAGAATGCGGCCAAAAAGTGGGGGTTCAACCAAAGTGGGAGCGACATTGCAAACCCATTTTTCTCAGAGGGCTATGGGACATGAGAGTGGAAGAGACATTGTAATTCAGCACTGAATGTGCTGAATTACAGAGCTCCGTTTCGTGAACACCATCATTACCCTGCTGTACCCTGTGACACTGCAGCATTTGACTAGCTTTCAGGGGATCAATTTGACATCTTTGACAAAAGTGCAGCCTGCCTCCGCTGCATCTATGCCTTTCCAAACATAGATTATAGATGTCCACTCTTCAACTACATTATAGCAGTGTCTGAATCAGGAACACGTTTGTAATAAAAAAGAATCCCTTCATGAAATAATCAGCAAAATGTCTGTGCAAACAGGGACGCCGATACTGAGGGGGTGAGAATTGGTTCCTGCTGATGAGGGTTAGATCACAGCTTTGACTTTGCGTACTCGGTCTGTAAAGAATCAAAACTCACCACAACCAGCTTTCTGGCGTTCATATAAAAAATATCAGCAGTTCAAAAGCAAGCACAGTCACTTTAGATTAGCCCTCTCTGAAAAAGAGGCACCATATATTCTTTGAAGATAAAGGCCTCTCATGTTTTTTTTTCCTTTCCATTTTTTTTTGAGTACATATTTGCATTTCTGCTGCTAAATCTCAAAAGCTTCAAAAATAAATCAGCCTGGGTGAGATTCTGCTTTAGGAAATGGTGATTGTTTTATTAAGCCATGGAACCACAAACAATTGCATTCATCACAGAGTTTAAAAATATAGAGAACGTGGTGCTGGCGTTGGCACAGAGGTGGTCATCTCAAACCCTATCCATCCTGGCTTCTGCCTCTGGTGTTCTTCTCTTTTATTGAAGAAAATTATGAGTTCATTTTCTCTGACAACAAAGTTAATTTATGAGAAAATTATTGAGTTAATTTTCTCCTTGTCAGAGCTGGGATTGTTTCCTGTTCCTGTGGACCTATGGGTTAGCCCCTCACTGCCGTGTAAGGAGAAAGATGAAAGAACACACGGGATGGTTGGCTGTTGGGAAATGTGGGGAAGTGAAGGCCCATCCAACTCCATCAAGAGGAAGGTCAAAATGTCAAGCTGCTAAATGGCAACAGAAATACAGAAATGTGACACTACATTTGCTTTCCAGGTACTCTAATCCAGAGCAACATACACATCTCACAAGTTGGTAATCCACTGATACTGCTGGATAAGGGATAGATCACAGCAGTCACCCCACCAAAACAATTGATCCAGCAACCTCTGGGTTATAAACCCTGATCCTCAACCACTACGCCACACTGCCAGACTTACTGGTTCTGAGCGCGGACGGGGTGACCTCGATCTCGCTGGCTGCCTGGTAGGGCTGGAAGGCTGACATGTTGTTGGAGTTGAGCTCAGTGGCGAAGAGGTCTGGGCTCTGTGTGCCCGTGGAGCTGGCGCTGGTGCCATCGCCGCCATGGTGAGGGTCCTGCTCGTCGTACACGGCCACCAGCTGGGGTGGGGGGAGAGAGAGAGAGAGAGAGAGAGAGAGAGAGAGACGGTCACTCTTATGATCACTCCTGAACTGGCGAACACACCCAGGCCCAATCCAGAAACAGCTGTTTATCCCACCCCCTTAGCCCTTCATCAGCCCCGCCTGACAGACCTGAAAGGACTGGTCAAATGTCAGAGCCAGGCACAGTGTCGACCAAACTGCTGATGTCTACCCATTACACAGATGCTCTTATCCAGAGAGACTTACACAGGTTACAAAATGTTACCCACTCATGCAGCTGGATATTCACTGAGGCAATTCTGGGTTGAGCACCTTGCTCAAGGCTACAGCAGCAGTGCCCCAGCAGGGAACTGAACCTACAACTTTTTGGTTAAGAGCCCTGCTCCTTACCATTGTACCACACTGCTGCCTGCCTAATCAGTCCTTTCTGATCTTTGAAGGGGAATCAAGAAGGGCCTTGGGGAAAGTGTTGGGGTGAGGGGAAGGGGATAGGAGTTAGTTCTGGATTGGGTCCCACTCTCACTACAGCCTGTAGGACTCAGGCAGGGACAGCTCCAGAAAGCAAAGCGATTTTTTCAGCATGTATGTCTTTGATCATAGGATCATGAACCCTATAAATGATTTCACAGCCGTGACCGGAGAGAGCTACAGGGCGCCGGGATGGTCTTTCATTGCCAAAGGTCTGATTAGGGACCAGTCTATTCTCACAGAAGCATGAGCAATATCCTCTCACATGGTGATAAGATGTTGCTTCAAGATAGACATCAGACATTAGCTCACAGTATACGACAATGAATCTCAATGACTGAATGAATTCGCTCCAAGTGATGAGACAGGCAGCTTATGTCAGCTGTTTTTTCCAGTCACAGAGCCCATTCATTGATATTAACCAGCCTTAAATGATTTTATGAGCTATTTTACTGAGAAGAGTCAGTAAGACCAATGACAGCAGCACATACAGTAAGCATGCCTATTTTCCACACACAGGCAGCCTCTCTCCAACAGGCAATTTCAATCCCAATCATTCTGATTGTCTGATTCACAATCGGTTCATGTTTGTCTTGCTTTCCTGATAAACAGCTACACCATTGGTTCATGAGTGTTGGTCATAAGGAATGGTTGTACAGTAAAAGTGATGGTTTCCTCGCAGTCAACGATTTTCCAAGAAGTATTTTAGTCTTGAGAGCCTTTCTCTTTGCAGAGATACATATTAAAACAGAACAGAGGAACTGTTCATTACTGAAATTACTGTCAATCCAGAGATGAAATGTTGCCAACTAACTAGGGAATGCACCAAAGCAAGGTGTTCCTATCAACGCCTACAGATGTCCACTGACAAAGAACTTATACTCAAGCACAGTCCTGCCTTATGAACATTCACATTCTCTCATCAAAAATCAGAACGTTCACAAATCAAAATACCATCTGAGGAGCAATGCTGTGGGATAGCTACAGATAAACACTGCCTTCATTAAAATATAGGTGATAATCTGCATCGTTTATTCAGTACTAAACACATCTTGCTGCAACCAATCTCCCTTTGAATTGTAGCCTCCATGAAGAGTCATTCCCTTGTATTCCGTGAGCACAGCGCATGTGTGTTCTATCATTAGCATAATACACACAATGACATTTTGTGTGTTTGTTTTGTGCAATTAATGTAGATTACCTTTGCTGCCTGAGACGGGTTTCTGGTTATCACACTTGTACTAATTGCAAATGTGTTTGCCTGAGCACCAGAGGCCCCCCCGGTAGAGGCTTTTTGGTTTAATCGTTTTTTGTTTTTTTTTCCCTTCCCTTTGTGAACAGAAACGACGCCCCCACAATTATGCAGCATTACTGTGGTCTAATGTGGGGGGGGCAAAGCAATCAGACTCAGCCATGTTTCAAAACAAGCTTCTTTTTATATTAAAATCAGACACTTTGAAGCAGATTTTCCTTGACATTCCCTTCATCACAAAGTTTCAAGGCTCTGAGTTAGATGTTCAGGGCTGCTTTTATATACTTAGAGGATAACACAAAGGCTTCTCATCTGAAATGCTATTAGTGAATACATTTTTTAAAACTTATTTTTTATACATCCCAATTTGAAGTTGCAAATTTTTCTGCTAATCTAGACAGTTTATTGTGGCAACAATGCCATTCAAAATGACAATAGGGATCTGAGTTCAGCTGGGCTGAGAAATTTAATTTAGGCCATTATTGTGTGAAACCCAACAGTAAATGACATTTGACCTCATCATCTTTTCACATCTACACAATGCATTCACCCAGCCTATTCCGCATCAAGCTAAAAATTCCTGGACTGGAGGAGTTTAGGAAGCCTGTGATTGGTGTTTTCAATATTTGTATTGTTATCATCTATCTCCTTCAATTGTGCTATATTATATGGTCCCTTTCTACCCGCTCTGGGACTTTTTTCATACTGCTGCGTCCTACTCACTTTACCCACACAAAAATCAAACTGACCTGCATTAACTCAAAACTGATGATCCCTGAAATTCAGATGTTCCTGCAAATGGACTTTTTCTACAAATAGAGGGGTACGCAGCTAAGATTATCTCTGGTCTCTGAGGTACCTTAGACAGTCCAGCTCTAGTCCTGTCACATTACCAGTCATGTTACGTCATGTCAAATCATATTATAACTGTGCACTGCAGTGCACGGAAATGTGAAAGCTCGACACTTCCAGTTGCACCTCGGAAACAAAAGCAAATGGCAAAACCAAAGCAAAAAGTATAACTAGATATTCAATTTTTGTTTTTAATTGATCGTGGAACAACAGGAAATTTATCAGTGGAGTTCAAAACCAGGATGTGGAAATACACTTGCCAACAAAGGTGTAAGCAGCGGTCTTAACAATCACTTCAGGTTAAAAGAGCTCAAAAAAGTCTACACCGCTGCTTTACAACTTGCAGTACACACTGTCACAAGAACTTTCTCCATTCCAACTTCACAGGTCAAACATACAATAATTTCTCTTTCCACAGCAATGGCTGACAACAGCCTTTGCGAAAGCCGGTCTCTCGCCAGGAGGTTTCTTGCCCCTTTTCTTGTGAATCACTCAGTAAACTGGCTAAGCCTTGGAGCAAGGCGTACTTCCACTCTTCCACATCTTGCCCTCACTTCACCCGCCTATCGCACTGGGGTCTGCAGAGCTTTGGGACAGAGCATCTCAACAATGCCTTTGATGTTCCCCTGCTTTGATCTGCCGCTGATCTGACAGGCAGCAGAGAGCTTGACAGCGGACTCCCTTCCAATTACTGTCCCAGCTTGGGTCCCATTGGCCGACAGTCGGCCAATAGGCATGCATATGGCGAAGATGCACTGGGCCCACAAGTGTTTCTGTTAAAATGTCCTTCTGCCAGGAAAATACCCAAGCCTCCACCATGAACCCACTCAACTCGCTCTCTGCTGTCTACTCCCTTCTCAGCCCTTCTCTCCTCCTTCTCTTTCATCGTCTTCTGCTGTAGGGGACTTTGTTTTCTATGAGGTCAAAGTCAAAATCCATATGCTCTTAAAGTCCCCAGCCGCACCATCTACCTGCATCCATACACCAACACCCTCACCTTCGGTTCTCTGTTAACACTAAATCAATTCATCTAAAGGATAAAGCTGAAAGTTTTTTTCATACACTCTGGATTTTTTTCCCATTTCACAGTATCCTTCAACTATAGGGATGGCCTTGCAATATCAGTCCTAGCTGTGCTCTGTTAAAAGAAACATGGAATTTAATTTAAAATGCCACCACTCTATTCTCATCTGATTTTTCAGCTCATCTGATTTTTTTTTAAAACACACCGAAATGTTGCCTTGCCGTTGCAAGCCAAACACATACCACAAGCCAACTTTCACCCGTCTTTCAAAGCCTTTATTGCTTTTATGACCTTGCTTCTAACAAGTTGAGGTACACAGTAAACTCTTGTACGTAAAAACAGATGCCTCAGATAAGAGGAACCATGTGCTCCATCAGCACACTGAGATGATTCCAGAGGACCAGAAAGCACAACTGAGGAAAGTGTTTATGTTTATGTTGTTAAATATGCTTTGGCAATGCAAATGTAAACTCTGTCATGCCAATAGGGCAAGCTGAATTGAATTTAAATGACTGTGTGTGTGGTGTCAATAGATATGAATCTATTTATCTTATGATAACCATTGCTATAATCAATGACAAAAGGGCATATTACTGCATTTGTCCTGGTCAGCAGAAAGTAAAAAAAAAATGGGCTGATTATCTCTCTCTCTTTTTCCTTTAATTCTCTCCTCCTACTTCTCCTCCTTTCTCTTCCCTCTCATCAAACATCCAACTACAGTAAGTCTCACTAATCCAATGTACTCACTCCTAAGGGTTATTAAATATTATACAGTAGCTATCACTGTTAAGCTGCCACAAGTACACACCACTCCATACGTGTGCTCTCATCTGCCTGTACAAGGATGTAAATCCCTAAAAAATATGAGTATGAACACGATAGTGGAATAAATACTCTTGGATAAGAGTGTGTAAATGTTTCATCTTCTTTATTTAATGTCGGGGTGATGCCTGAAAGGTAGCCGCCTAGCTGGAAACTCCCAAAGCTCCAATCCACAATCCACAAGACATCTATTCCTCTAATGCTGATGTCTCTCCCGCTGCCTGCTATCAACTCAACCCAGCAGGAAAAGTCAATAAAGGAAGATATGGGAAAGAAGTGTGAGGTTTGGAATGGGTCTGTTGACCCCAAGCCTGATGTACCAGCAGGGAGCATCTTGCAAGAAACTGCTGCCCTTTAAGGCCTTTGACCTTCCTCATTTTCAGTGACCAGGGGAATTTGCTCCTGTTGCACAGTCTGGTTTGAGGTGGAGCCTTTTCCACAAGCCACTCTCCCTCTCAGGCCTTTAGAAGACCTCTAGCAAGCACCGGTCATCCCTCACCAAGAAGAAAAATAGCTTTGCTTCAGAGACAGACGGTGTAATGATATTCCAGACAGACCCTCTCCGTAAGCTACACTGGCAAACCTAAAAGGCTGAAATTTCGTGAGTCACAGTGCTGTGCCCCTCTCCACAAGGACGAGCTGCCACAAACACTGTCGTTACTACTTTGTATGAAGAGACCATTCTTGTGACACAGCCACCACATCACAGCACCTTTGTCCTGGTCTTCGAAAAAGATCCTCAAACAAGCTGTCTCCACCAGCAAGCGATGAAAACGGTTCCTCTGCGCTTACTGTTTGATTTTAATATTTCAACCATTCAAGAGCAGATTTAGACAGCAGGCCATATAAAACAGGAGCCTTCAGATTTTAGAAGTGCACCCCAGTCTCTGAGAACCCCTTCTTTACTACAGTGATAAAATATTTCAGCAAAAGGGCAAGCGTTTATACCAGTCACCCAGATTACCCACGGTGGGCAAACCTGACAGTCATCTAAATCTAAACGAATCTGTAAAAGTGCTGCTGTTTGCTGAACAGCTCCATGGCAGTGACATTCTTCAAGCTAATCCTGCTAAAAAGATGTGTTAAATGCTTACTCACTACTCATATACACACATGCTGAGAGATCTGGAATGGGCTTTTTTTCCCCCATTCCACTTTATTACACTGTTTAACGAGGGAATGGGGGCATAAAGAAGTTTCTGTCCAGAAATGGAGGAGGGAGCAGAAGTGAGACTAGTAGATGGATCAAGCAAAGTTTACACAGATTACAGACTCATCCTGCAAAATCCTCAACACTAAACTGAAGCCCCTCGGACATCTTCGTTCCGATCAGCGGACCTATGGGAAATGAATTCAAATGTATTACAGAAATATCATACCTTTATAAAGCTTGCAAAAAGTGTAACAGTAAAAAAAAAAAGAAACTGTAAACCCTACTTTAACAGGCATACAGAATTGCCCTGAAGTCTGGCCATGGAGACAATTACATATTTACAAGCATTATATATAATCATAATAATATATAAATTACATATATAATGATCAAAGCAATGATTAGAACAGCATGAGGCAGAACTCTCCTCTCTTTGAACCAGTATGTGTTACTTGTCCTTGTAATGTGAATGTGCTGCTATATATCACCTGCAGCTGAATCATTGCTGCTTGCATTTACATTGATCTCACCAGTGGCATTTTCCTTTTTCCCTGAACAGGCAGAGAGATAAGATACTTTGTATATTACAGCCATTTGTTTCTTTTGAGCCTTTTTCGACTCAAGATAAGCTGCCACGTCCTTATCTTGCCAGTTCCACTTTTTTTGTTCTCTTTTCGATGGTTTTGAATGCTTATTTGCTTAGGATACTGTGCACTGAATGTTTGCATTGGGACTGGATAGATGCAACTTTATAGCCTGTGAATACCGAGGAAGTGACACACAAGTAAGCCATTTCAGTCTAAACGCAGTTATTAACAATGCCTTGAGGTGAACCTTCCAAAAGCAAATTTATCATAATGAAAACTAAAGAAGAGTTACGCTGCCCTTAACCGTCAGCTGTGCTTCCATAAATAAAATAAATGCCAATGCTTTCCAATTTGCAAAGCAGCAACAGCCTACTCTTCCCTCCAGTGTAATAGCATCCCTTGCGTCAAACTTGAAGCATTACAAAAACCTATATTAGGAACATCCCTATTACATACTAAACCCTTAAATTCTGCATTTCATATGCATAACGCCAGAGGATAGCATCAGTAATTAAAACCACTATCCAGGGACAGAGTGTGAGAAGGACAAATGAACACCTGAAACCACTAGTGCCCCCAGGTGCTTGCAGTTCCTACACATATAACTGGTTGGGTGGAGGGGTTGTGCCATAGTCACTTGCCACTGGATCAGGTTGATGGTATCATGTAGAACCCAGGAAACAGCAGTGAATCCTCTGTCAGATGTTAGCGATGGAAAGATGGAGATGACTGAGACATCCCCCCCCAGTGGAATTTTCAGCACGGAATCCTGGAGACCTCACTCTCTCATTATGCTCACAAACAGTGCGGCTCTGTGCAATAATGTGGCATAATAAGGAACAGGGCTCATAACTCAAAGGTTGCCGGTTCGATTCCCAGGTGGGGCATTGCTGCTGTACCCTTGAGCAAGGTACTTATCTTGAATTGCTTCTGTAAATATTCGGGAGCTGGAATGGATGCAGCACGAGTTGCCCTGCAAAAGGGTATCTCCTCAGCAAATAATGTAATGCGATACTAAAGGAACATATCCTGAAACGTGCGGTTCTTCAGCTGAGCCATCAGTCCAGAGGCGTGAGAACACTCTGCAGTGCTCTACATTCTCAGAAATGAGGACCCACTGACAAATGAGGAAAAAATGTTAAAAAGATGTTCAAATAGATTTGGCATGTCAGCACTGGTCGGGGACTCGCCATGCCCTGCTTAGGAAATTAAGGTGACAAAAACAGCCTCGCCAGGGACATACAGGCCAAAGAGTCTGCATAGATTCCAGGTGCTTTTTTATTGCAGCCACAGTGGAGCTGATCAATTCAAACAGCATCCAGACTAGCACACAATATGAAGACAATGGCTTTGCAAAAAAAAAAAAAAAAAAGCACTCTCGAACCTGACAACGCATGAGTATGTGAGCAGAATACAGAGGAGAAGGAAAACACGGCGCTAATCTGAAAAGATACTGCACCAGACAGATGAATATGTCATGACGGAGATAAAAATGAAACGGGGGATAAAAAAAAAAAAAAAACATGACAACTTCTCCAGCCAAAAACTGATGCATCAGCTCACTGTCTTATTGTCATCTGACTTTGCTGCCACGGGTTCCCTCCGCCTGTGCAACACCACAATATCACTGTTGTTACAGAACACAGAGTGCCTGAGGCAGGGAGCGCTGTATCTAAGTGTGTGGCATAGTAGTTATAGAAAAGGTCTTGTAACCCAGGGGTTGCCAGTTCAACTCCCTAATGGAACACCGCTGTAGTACCTTTACACAAGGCTCTTAACCCAAACTGCCTCGCTGAACACCCGGTTGTATAAAAAAAAAAAAAGGATAAAATGTACATTGTAAGCTACGTTCGTTGCAATGGGCAAAAGCATCTGCCAAGATACTGCAGTGCATCTGTGCTGAGTTACACTCAGGGCCACAGAGCCACGCTCAGGCTAATGAATACCCCTGAGCACTGCAAGACAGAAGCACTGAGGCCTCTGACTCCTGCAGCCAGCGTCTGCCTGCTTCTCACACTCGGGCTGAGAGCCGAGCCCTCGTTAAATCCGGCTCTGCCCTGCATTCAAACGTACACAGTACTGGTTAATAATGCAGGAGAGAGCCTGTAGCGATAGCACTGGGTCGATACCCGAAATTCTGCATTGACATGCCATGAGTAATTTCAGTGCAATAACGCTGTCATGAAAATGTGCTTTTTTTACCGTGCTAGTCATTACAAATTTCACTGAATGGTGGCAGCTAAACTTTGAATAATTAAACCTAAACTCACACAGAGTATCCCTGACATTGGAGTCACTCTTCTTCACTAATCACATTTTATCTAAATTACCTGCATTGATCTGGGGAGAAAAGTAACACAAAACATTAACAACTGTGGCTGTCAATACGGGAAAGCTAAATGCGTTCCAAATCTCCCAAGAACCACTTGCTCTTAATCTTCATTTGAGATTAACATCTAAACAAGAGGCACACTTCCAACCCAAATTGCTCCTTTTAAACAGTACGCCTAAAATGGAAAAAAGAAGAAAATCCAAACTGAATATAAAACGAGTTCACTGAACAATCGTACCCCTTTCTCAGCCTGCTGCCTAAACTTTCAGCTTCGCTTTCGGGCTGTTGGCAGGAAACGGCACCGTGTCCGTCTCCAGATTACACAGTCCCAGTAGGCCCTGCGGTGCTGAAATCTCCTGCTCAAGGTGTCCTTGTGGCACAGATAAACAGCTACCTTCTGGCAAGCTTTGTCATCAGAGGGAGGCAAGTTTTGCTTCTTCGCCTTCGCATTAGGGGATCCTCCTTGATCACTCCCTCCTGTTGATGTACTGTAGATTATCAGCGACTCACTGCACAACACTAACAAAAATAAACTCTCTTTATACGCAGCTTCTTGTCAAAGGCAGCGCACAAGCTGAGAGCAGTTCACAGTTTGCTACAACTAATGAACATATTTTAAGGTATATAAATTTTTATTTTTAAATATCACACGTATCGTAATTCATCTCTGCAGTGCCGTCTCATTGTTGGGAGTGGGTCTCTGCAGTCATTTAAATCACTACAGCACTCCTGCCCTCTGGTGCGCTTCTCCGACATAGCTTCTCGGGTCTTTTCTGCGGCTTTTCAAAATAGCATGATGGAGGCTTTCGAATTATGATTCCTACAATAACACGAAAATAATATTCCAATTTAAATAATCTTAAGTGTGTACTCACTGCCAAAAATTTAAAGTTGAATGACAAAAGCATTCCCTGTGTTGCAAAGAAGTAAATCCTATGGTACTAAGTAAGCCACCCATGGAAAAGATGTGCAACAACATCAACATCTGTAAGACTGTCTAAAAGACTGAAAATGTTGCCGACTGTTATTTTCATGTATCTTGAAATTCAATATATTGCAAAAAGTAAGGTATGGTGTGCCTGTTATTGTGAACACGTCTTATGGACACCAGTGGCTGCTCCTCTATATGAATCACTGCAATTTCAAACAGTGGTCCAACATGAAGACTGGCACCAGCTTTACTAAAAAGCACTCTAGCATAACCCTAGTGTGATAACTCTTGTGTGATAACTCAGAATCAGCTCCATACTGCCCTGTTGTTGGACTGATTTTGGTCCCAGACAGAGCGTGTGGAAATGAGTCAGAGGGGTTTCAGGATGGCGGCCTCTTTGAACGAGGACAGACCCCGCACTTGGGGAAAAGCAATTAAGGCTCTCCTTATCAACAGGATGACGGAGGAAGGCGTCACTTTGACAGACACACCCTCCTGTCCAACGCTAACTTTGAGTGGTATTCAGCCGCCATGAGAGTGGGTGGAGTGGCACGGGGGACAGTTCCCACGGCGGGGGTCCCTCATGGGAGAGGACAATATTTACCTTAGAAACTGATATTTCCTTCTGAGATGCATGTGAAACTAATTACACGAGGAAGTGGGTCCGGTTTTAAAAATACACTTAAGGTTTGAGTCAGCCACAGTGACCTTCACCAAATGAGAAATTGACATCATATGAAAGCAAGGGCAACATCTCCACTTCCAAGAGATCAGATACATCAGCTCGTCTCTGTAGAACAGCACACAGAAGTATGCACAAAATGAAAGCACAACATGATTACATAAATTTGAAAAAATATACAGAATTAAAATGCAATATCCTTCAAACTGATCAATTTGCAGTGACTCCATTAAACTTCAGAGGGTTATGTGGACATCCAGTGCCATCCCAGCAGCCACAGAGAGCAGGCCTGCAATCCTAGAATCCAGGAAGCACGCATGCACGCACACACAAACACACAAACACACACACGCAGAAATGGAACACACAGACAGTGGAAGATCCAAGCAGACTCTCTACACACTGAGCCAAGCCCAAACCCCAGAGCCTGGAGGTTGTGAGGTCACAGCACTACGCACTTTAAAACAGGCTCTTTATCTTCCGATAAACTCCAGATATTATGCAGTGAGAAAATAACGAAAATAGGTAAACGTCAAGAGGTTTACACCTGCAAATTGCTCTAGACAACTTAAAAATAGACCAGTGTCATTTTTGTGTTCATTATGAAGACTTTGTATCATGGTGATGTCACTTGTTCTTTCAGTCACCTTGATGGAGCTGCGTTATACGTGGAGCCGAGAGACCAGAGGAAAGAGGCAGCTGGTGAGTGAAGGTTGGGGTATGTGTACACTGCCAATGCAGAGTCTAGCCAATGCTGCTCCGCACTTCTGTGGAAAACCAAGGGTCTGATCCAAACCCGCAGAAATGGAACCATGGTGTCAACCCAACCGCAGCCACTTTGAACTACAGAAAAACGCTTCATGACGCAGTGCAACACAAGTTCCCCTAAAACACTGCGAGAAGAAACTCTCCCTCAGGAGGCCTGTAAATCATGTCCTCGAGATCTAAACAGCTCTGAGGGTTTTGAAACACAACAGCATCTCAGCCTCTCCTTTTGACATGACACAGCTGCTGTATGGTGAGCACTACATTATGGAAAATCGAGGGTTTAAAAGACGTAGGTGTCATAGATGGCGAGAGGATACAGACAGACATACAAGGTGAGAGGTCAGACTGCTGTTGTTCTGAAGGCAAGCGCAGGCCCCACTCCAAACACTGGGCCACTGCGTTGTCTCAATGGGTCCAGGTGGCTCCTCCACGGCCCTGAGCAGCTGACAGTGATCCGACAGTAATCCAGAGCAGAGCCCGGCGCTGCCAAAAACAACCAGCCTTCGGGGACGACAACCTCGAACCCTGCTGTCCTCACGCGCTCCGAAACATAAACCTTCAAATCAACCGCACATGTGAAGGAGAACTTGGCCGTGCTCGGTCAAGGGAAGGATCGCTGTGCTCGTCAATCACTCACTCAATCAATCAATTGAAATGTTTTTGTGACAGCACTCTTTTGCGTTGTCACAAAGCTCAGGATAGAGCGTACTTTCTGTGGGGATTTAGAATGCAAAACAATCCCCAGGCAACCAGGGAAAAACTCGTCTGCAGAATAACAGTAAACACAATGAGTGCAATGGGCCCCACTGAAGCTACACAGAGCAGGAAGAACAGGGAACATCTGGAACACTAAGATATTCAAAAAGGGACAGAAATAATAATGAATTACAGATGACATGTTGGAACAACAGTCTGTGAACAGACTGCAGCAATGTCACGGTGCACGAATGTGACCTACAAATTGAGGATGACATCCTCATATGGGCTAGGACTTTCACACAGGTTTCCCTTACCTCACACCAAAGGCTAAATAAATAGTCTAACACTGACAAACTTCCTCTAAAATAATAAAAGATGCACCATCTGATTGGGAGAGCTAGGACATTGCCTTGTTTCTACGAGCCATCTGAGAGCACTGGGACAGACAATTGGTGGATGGAGAATTCGTACACAGTGCCTATCCATAGACAGTGCGGGCGGCAGTGTAGCATAGTGCAGGGCTCGTTCCCGAAAAGGTTGCTGGTTCGAGTCCCTGCTGGGGCACTGGTGGTGCACCCTTTGGCAAGGTATTTAACCCACAATTGCGTCAGTAGATATTCAGCTGTATAAACCTATGTAAGTCGTTCTGGGTAAGATTGTCTGCCAAATGCCTGTAACGTAATTGTAATAAGAAATGCCTATGTTTCACTGCAGGCCAAGGCCAAGTCACCTAACTATAGCGTACAGCTCCCTCCCTACTGGAGGTGCAATGATCATGCCACAGAGGGTGTTCACCGAGACGCCAGCGTGCAGAGCCTACAAGGGGAGCTTTACAGCGGGAGGCACAGCTGCTCTCCTCTGCCGATGCAGCTCATGTTTTATGGAGGCTGTGTGAATTAATTGCCAGGCAGAGTCCTGAATGACTGAAGGGGAGATGGGCTGAGGGGAGAGAGAGAGAGAGAGAGAGAGAGAGAGGGAGAGAGAGAGAGAGAGAGCTGCACCCCACAGAGGGTGGTATTTCAGAGCTGCCTGATGGACCATGCAAGGCGGAGCCCCCCCCCCAATCCAATTTGTGCTAATTCACCTTCTTTTCTCTCTCTATTAGAACTTTCTCAAGGCAATCAACACCTGAACAGCCATTCAGACCCAACTGCATTTCTGTGTTTTCTATTACAGGGTAGAAACTGCTAATATGCTCTAAACTGCTAATATTCTAAAAAAAAAAAAAAACACAATAAAGATATTTTTTGTATTTTTTGTAAAAACAATAGCACACTGCATGATGCATTGGAAAAAATGGCCCTGCACTGATTGCACCTGGCCAAAGTACCTTGCACCTTGTATTTCGTTATTGATGATTAACAAACCGGTCTTCCAGCTTTGGAACTCAAGCATGGAGCGTTCTAGATGAGCAGAGGTATGGCCTCTAACGCCAGTGCTCATTGTGGTCACGTGGATGTCCTGTTTCCTACCCACAAAGGAGCGGGCAGGAAGGGAGTATCATCTGAAACTCAATCCTCAGAACAAACGTTTCTCTACTCTCTCCTCCAGAACTACAATAGACACTATTTACTTAAACTTGTCGACCAAAACGAAAACATAAACAGCATGTCTGCTCCGTTCTCACTTTCGCCCCTGAAAAAAAAAGAGCAGGGCGCTCACCAGACCAGCTCAAAAAATGATGTCCAGACTCTACTTGCACAACCGAGTCCCAAGAGAACAGGACTTGAGCTCTGCAGCTCTAACAAGGCCCAGGTGGGGAGAGTGACCCATGCTTGCACAAACTGCGAGACTTGCAACAACACGTTAAATTAACAGACGCCCACTGCCGGACCCAGTGTTTCTTGGCTCAAACGTGGGAAGCGGACTGTGACACTGCTGGCATAGCGCCTTGGAGAAAAATCTATTGTGTTTCGTAACACCCTGCTCACAGGGCTGGGGAAACAAAACAAAAGAAAATAATGACTTTAAAACGGAAAATCTCACAATTAAAAATGACCGAAAAAAATATATGGAATGGTTTCATCAGAACCTGGGCAGGATTCTCAGTGGCACAATCAGAGTCCCTTCCTGTCAAAGTGTACTGGCTGCACTCGGTATTGACCTAAGACTCGTTGGCTTTCCTGCGTCTTTTGGACCAATATTAGCATTCCGAGGGCTTCCCTTAGAGACATCAATGAAAATAAAGAGAGCGGAACCGAAAGACACTGTGCGAGCCTCCTCGGACAGCCTTCCTTCAGGAACAATCCGACCGGACCATAACAAGACAGGAGCTCTCCGCAGACGTCCAGCGCTGAAACAATGGACAATGAATTACGATGAATGCGCTGGACACGCGCCACAGCCCGGACGCCTGTCTGAGGAAACGAGGTTTCGAAAAATCTAACCTTCTGCAGAAGTCACAGGGGGTTCACATCTCAGCTGGCGCAAACCGCGCAAGACCGTGCATTCACAGTGAACGATAATCGATCAAGAAACCGCTATATTGGATTTGCTCCGAGTGGAAATGGAGTACAATAAACAGATAGAATTAAAGACTGTATATTCCCCGTGACTACCCACTTCAGTGGTTTCCATTTTCACTCTGCAGTCTCTAAAAACACATGGAATGAGTGTTGTAACAGTTACATCTTGCACAAACTCCAGATACAGGAAAAGAGGAGTAAGTAAATGGCTTTAAATGTGATAAACTATTAGCTTCCTGCTGTGCTGTCTTTGTAGAGATTTCCAGGAAGACGCAGTTATGCTGTTATAAATTTGAACACTATCCATGTCTGAAATGAATTATGAGTACCAGCGCATATTTTTTCCTTGTATAACATTTAGACCAAATTAGTCCTAATCTTTCAAAACACTTTTAGATGATTAGTCTTTGGTTTATTTTAAGCACAGTAAAATGTACTGCATGAATGCCAAGGCTAATCTACAACTACACTGCTGTGGCTGCCAACAATAAAAAAACTTCCTCTTGAATACCATATTTTGTTAAGTTTATTAAGTTTCTTTTTGATGATAATATAGACATATTTACCAGTAAATATGCTGGAAAAAGATGAGAAGTCTCCCATTAATAACAGACACATAATACCCTCTTCTCACAGCAGTTGTTTTCCAACATACATGTACAACATGCATAGTTACCTTACCTTAATAAACTAACTAACTGGCAGTTTCATTTGAAAATGGTCATTCAAGACAGAACTGAGTCCAAGCACTGTTAGACTCACAGCTGCTGGGCAGAAAGGAAGCAGGGGCTTCTGGGATATGTGGTGCTCTTGGTTCAGGGAAACTGTGACCCAGTTCCAGACCTTTCACTGGGCATAATGAACTGAGAACAGGAGCAGCCAACAAACATGTGCTGCCTCTTCACAGGTGAATCTGGGTTACACAAACACCAATGATTATGATCGCACACCTTTATGAAAAACTCAGCTCTCCGGTGCTGCTTGCATTTTAACACACTGATGCAAAAATATTCCTGTAGCTGGGAAATTTAAATGGCCATGTCCTTTCCTTCTGTTCAGTTGATTATCAGTGAGTATACACTGAAAGAAAAGCTGGGATCAGGAACTGTAATCTAGCCTTCCACTAGTGAAAAATAACTCTCCTAAAGGCCTGCCAGTAAATGACCTCTTTGCACATCCAACAAGTTCTCTTTTTCTTTTTTTTTTTTTACAATCAAGATTATCCCATAAAGTGGGTCTCCTGCCTAACAACTGGATAATGTGTTTTGTTACCATGAAATTAATATCGCAAAGCGTGACTGCTCAGAGTGAGATATGAAATGCATTCTGCATTAGAGTAAAAGCAATTCTCATCTTTAATGACCCATTTAAATGTAATAAAGTCACGACCCATGCTGTAAACACATCGAGGGGGTTCTTCTCATGAATAAAAGTTCAACTGTGTCACTTTAGGACCTCCAAAATGATAGTAGCTCATGACTCACAAAAGCTATAAACTGGATATTATTTTACAGTGCAGAAATTGCATCATATGTAATAATGTCGAACAGGAAAGGTTTATAACACAAAGTTCATAAATGAAAAATACAGTAGCATACTTGCATTGGTCGCCCCCTGGTTAAAAATCTTAGCTTAGAAAATAATACACAAAGGCCTTCTGTAAGGTGATGCATTAATAGTAGGCTTTGATACAACAGTGAGTCAGACCTTTTTCATACTGAGACAGAGAGTTCTGTCCAGTAACAGACAACAGAAACCTGTGGCCAAACATAACCCACACCAACGTCACATCCAGAGCAGCATGCTGTAATTTCTGATTCCTGATCACTTTGAGCCAGACACCTTAAATAATGTGGTCTACCTGGCAGTAAAATAACAATGAGTGTCCTGAAAGGACACAGTAGACCACTACAGTTCTGAGGAGAATTCTGAGGAGAAGCTGTGGAGAAAAATTATAGAAAAATTACAACTCACGAATCAGAATTAATATGCTGACAAGATATACCAGCAACCAGCAAATACTGAAAAATCCTGGAAATGTCACTGGGCATTTGTAAAAGACAAACTTTCAGTGAACCTCCTGTCCCTCAAAATGGCCCATAACCCAAATCTTATCAAATAATAGAAAACTTCCCTTCTCACTTCTTAAGCATCAAATCGATGAATCAGTAAAAGTACCAGACAACAATTTGCAGTACAAAAAAGGCAACACCATCCATCATTGAAAAGGATGGCAGCATCTCCCTCACCATCACACCAGACCCTAACCCATGCTCACTCATATGCATGTGACGTGCTGGGCTAAATTCTGGTCTCCTGGCCCACATTTACTGGGTACTTTAAAAAGCCCTAACTCAGTACCTCCATCCATCTTCATTCATTTCCATTGTTCTCAGACCTTTTGATCGCTGAAAATGAAAGCGGCACTTAAAGCACTCCGGGGCAAACACTCAAAGTAATTAACAGGAGGGGGAGAAAGGTGTTCAAAACAACACAGCATTCACAAGGCCATCCTCCAATTTCCCGCACTAAGCCGTTTGTCTTCTTTTTTTTTTTTTTTTGTCTTTTTCTTTTTTTTTTTGCAAGAAAAAGAGGCCTCTTCCTCAAGTTTTAAGATCCCAACGTCACAGGAAAGCAGGAACAGAAGAGACAGGCAGCAGGAAGCGCTGGCCTCTCCAAAGCGCCCCGCAGCTGTGCTCCCCTCTGCACCGCGGTTCACAAAGGGCTTAAGAGTGAGTCACCGAGGGGTGCGGAGAGCACCACCGTCTGCCCCTCTACTGCTCCGACAGCCACACACTCTCAGCGGAGAGTGGCAAGCGGAGCAACAACAGCCGTGACATTAATGACACCGGTCTGCGGGAGGGGGGGGGGTGGCTTTCGGCCAAACCTCGCTGCTGCTTTGTCCCGATCATTGCGGTACAAACTGAATGAATGTTCAAAGCCTCTCCTACAAACTGGCGGTCACTGACATCAACGATGCCCGCTGCGCATGGAAGAATGTACTTGTCACACTCCGTCAGATGTTAGTGTCACCAAAACCTTAGCTGTGACATCAAGTCACTATACTGTAGACAGTAACACGCTAAGGTTGGGCTCTCATACATACTCGGCTAGACATCTTATACAGAAACAGTTAGTTCTGCAAGCAGAGGAACACATCTATCTTACATGAAGCTGGACCATGCTGCTAAACTATCACTCTACATCTTCCATCGCAGACTGAAGACCCACCGCTTCAGACTGCATCTCAGTTCCACCTCAAACCCTGCCCCCTCACACTTGCTGCCTCTAGGATTTCATATTTATTTTACGCGTAGTATTGTGAGGTATCTTTGATTCCGTGTTCTAGTGACTGACATATCATGGTTTACTTGGCTTCTGTTGCCAAGTCAGGTTGCACAAGTGGTCTTATGTTCACACTCACTGGTCTGGGAGTGTTAACCTGGTCTGACACTCTTGCTCATTTGGCTTGAATGGATACACTTATGTTCTACTGTACTGAAAGTCGCTCTGGGTAAGAGCATCTGTTAAATACATAACTGTAATGTAATGAAGATACAATTTACCTGAGTCCTGTTTGTGGTGGAAAATATGTGTATGTTGAGGCCCTAAAGTTCAAGAAGTACTGACATGACAGTCATGGCAGTGAGCGGTCTCCTTGGCCCCTGATGAAATCCCCAATCGTAACTGAAGTTCTCTCAGTGAGGGGTTGTTTTCGGTCCTTGACGAGTTCTCTCGTCCCCTCTCCGAGCACTCATTTTCTTTGTGTAATCCCCCTTTTCTTTCGCAAGCATAATCCCAAGAGCTGAGAAATAAAATCTAATTAAATCCAAACGCACAGAGGGCAAATTAAACTGTCAAACCTCATGCGGGGTACCGCACACTTGACGCGAATCAATAGGACGGACATCCGAAGCGACGCAGCTCCCCCCCACATATGGCGCACGCATTATGTATTGAGCTGAATTTCACAGGGGCTGCGGTTTCAAAGCCAAGCTTTGTGCCAACGGCTTTGGCTGGCATGAATGCATCAAATGAAAATGGGGGCGAAAAAGCATTGGGGGGGGGTGGGGGCTTAACATGTCTTCGCCTGGTCTTCTCCGCGCTCGCTTTACGGACGGCGCCGTTTGGCTTTGAACTTCCGCAAGTCGCAATCCCCCCCGTTGAGAGGCTGTCTTTATTAAATCTAATTAAAAGACCTCTCGTTTTGCTCTGGCTGAGCCGATGGGCCATTCATTCGTCAAGGCTGCGCCTGTCAGTCCTGACAACTGTCCCTTTATTGTTCTGGAAGGTTCCGAGGACCAGCTGAGGTAATTAAAACCCACACATACTGACAGGAAGTGAAATCATGCTTGTGAACAGGGTCAGGAAAATATTAATGTGCAAGATGTGGCTTAAAGAAAACAGAGGATGCAAAAATTAAATGCCTCATAGAAAGTCTGCAGCATGTTTATGAGAGGCGTTTCAAAAGCAAGTCTTGCCTTTACTGGATCATGAACTATATGGACACTTTGAACAGTTTTATTAGAGGCTGAACTGAGACAAATGACAATGAAAATCATTTACCTGCATGATTTACATTTTACATTTATTCATTTGGCAGACGCTTTTATCCAAAGCGACTTACATAGGTTATAGTTATTTACAATGTTATCCATTTATACAGCCGGATATTTACTGAGGCAACTGTGGGTTAAGTACCTTGCCCAAGGGTATAGCAGCAGTGTCCCAGCGGGGATTGAACCGGCAACCTTTCGGTTACGAGTCCTGCTCCTTAACCACTATGCTACACTGCTACAATGATTGGATCCACAGCAACAAGCAGGACCGGAAAAGAAGAAAAAAGAAACACACATTAATCAACAAGGAAACATACATAGACACAAAACACACATATATACAGTCAGGTCAGTCAGGACAACAAAAACCTGTAAAAATCAGATACACTACTTCATACAGTGATCGTTGCATGTAATCAAGGTAATATTATTATTCCTTTATGGCATCACCTGCAGCATTTTCTTAGCAAACACCCATGGAAAACTGCACATCATCCACTTTTATATATCACGCTTTTAGCTAGAGGTTTACTGAGGCAGATTATGGCAATATGCTGCACAGGCTTCGAACTTGGCACCCCCTGCCCCAAGAACTTCCATCAGAACTAAATGCCTGCGTAATTCAGTATGGATTATAGTGCACTATAAAGCAGTTTTCTCTCTAGCTTAATGTCCTTGATAAGCAGACGTGGACTGAACTCCAATACTCCACTATACCTGCAGGCTGAGACTCCAAAGGAGCCGGACAGAAAGAGTTACAATTTAAAGCAGACTATCAGTGCTCCACATCAGGATGACCAGTGTCCAAAAAAGGAAGTCAACGGGTGAAGAAGAATTACCCAAAATAAAGTGCTTTGCATTAGTCTAATGAGAAGACTGATCTTTCCAACAATAAAGTCGGAAACCAGTTTGGTGATTGCTGTCAGTATATATCTGGCTGTATAACAAAGGATGTGATGTAAAAAAAACTGTAGATATGCAAGTCGCTGTGGGTGATGAAAAAGTAACGCAACTGTCACCACGGTGTTAGGTCAGACACAGATGGCTGCTTTCCTGTCTCATTTCTCTTCTGCCTACATTCATTAAAATATCATCATAGGCGAAGAGGCTTTAAAATGAATGTCCTGTTGATTTGAATTAAGACCAAAATGGTCAAATCGGATTACAGACCAGTAAGAACGTCAGTGCGCATATTAGAACAACAGGATTCAGTGAATATGTACAAATGATGGTTGTCTTAGTAACCGAGGACTGCACAGCATGCAATGAATAAGGGCACAATGTGATACAAATGATTGGGGTGGCGGGGGGGGGGGGGGGGGGGGGGGGCTTGGGGTTTGGCTATACTGGACATTTTTTGTGTTGAGGGTGATGTTGGGGGGGGGGGGGGGGGGGGGGGGGTGCATAGAATGTTGATTTCAAGAGGCCTGGGCTTCTTCCCTCAATTCAAGTGCTGCTTCCAGTATGTTTTCTGCCCTCTTATCAATAATTAAAAATTCAGCACATGACTGGACCCCAAAATGCTCAACACATACTGCTGGAGCCGGGAGGAAGTGGGAGGGGCAGAGAAAGGGAGGGGAGTGTCAAAGAGGAAAAGGCGGGGCTCAGCCTTTGGCCCAAAACACCTGGGACGGAGAATCCCTTCTCCCATGCGCTGCCCTTGCTGAGACGGCACTGAGCATCCTACCCAGGAGGAGAGAGCAAAGTGCGTTTCCAGGCAACCCCGCAGTATCTGCTGCGAGTGGTATCGACAGCATGGGGGGGGGGGGGTTGCAGGAGGGGGTTACATCGCACTGCACTGGAAGTGAGAATACTAATGACAGACAGGAGAGCAGGGAGGCCAGCTTTATAATGAAGAGGTGGATCGATGCCCCTGCCATCCCCATTCAGGAACTGGATTCACTGCATGGCGGCTGAGCTAGGGAGGCGGGCATAAGAAAAGGCCTGTGCTGTACTACCAAAAAGGAAGATCAAAACATGAAAACTATACAGAGACCTAAGAAATGAATGTGCTGGTGCAATGAAATAGGACATCAAAACACATAATAGAGCATATTTTCTAAGCTACCAGAGCAAAGAAGCATTACTTGACTAGTACTTCTTATCCAAAGCAGATAGAGACCAATTAAACAGAAACTTTACACAATCAAAACTGATACCATATTCTCACTACTGCCGTATTCCTCTTGCCCCAAAGAAAGAGCATTCATTCTCAGTCTGAACACTGTAAAAAAATTCCCCAACAATATAAGTAATTCACCTTCTCTCTCTCCTTGCTTTATGTATGATGCAATCTGCTGGTATCCAGTGTTTTGGGATGCCAGCCCAGATTCTGTACGCTATGGCTTAAAATACTGTACAGAGGACTGTGTGTAGAAACATTTCATCACTGTTGCATCATATATATATTTTCTTTTTTCATTTCTATTATTTCTGTAAATAAATGTTTGAATATGGAATACTTAAAACGGTAGTAAAAAATGCTAGTCTGAGCTACATGCAACGCTAATAATGTTTTTATGGCTGTGCATATTCAAATTCATGTGAGAACCGTTCAGGTCTAAGTCTATATGACAGCTGACTTTATCAGCAGTGTGTGTCTCTTTGATGCAGGGCAGATTCCCTGCAGTTTCCATAGGCCTCAAAACCTGCCCAGAATGGATAAGCAGAAAGACCTCTGACAGCTCCCCCTGACACATCCATACATGTGCTGCTAAACAACCATTTCTTTATAAGAAAGTATCCATCACAAAATAGTATTGTTTAAAAATAAAAACTTTTTTTTAGTTTCCCCATTACATAAATTCTCTTGTGAGTCTTCTCAAGCACCAGATTTGTTATTTCAGAATGATTTTTTCATGCGTAATTTTTTTCTTCTGAACGTAATTATTAAACTGAGATTAAATTTTACATGGAGAGGAATGAGTAAAAACTCTCTGAAGAGTGGCTGAACCATGTTAAGGATTTTATGGTGCGTGATCATCAGATACCAAGATCACTACATGCATTTACCAGATGCCTTTCCCATGACTGACTGCGAGGCCCCACTATAGACCCAGAGTGAATCTGAAATAATTGTCTTCCTCCTGTGAATTTCCCTGAAAAAATAATTACGCTTCTAACTGCAGGGTCTGCGTGTTCTCTCACGTTTGCAGGCAGAGAATCTTTCCATCTGTGAGATAATTCTGTAATTATATTTCTGGTTGTGTTCCAGGGTGTAAGCCTGGGAATGCAGAAGTTTCTCAGTGGGCGAAGGCCTCCGTTTTAGCAGCCGGCTCCACCTTGGTTAATGGAGACATGGGCGGGACATTTCATATGAAAACTGCTCTGCCCTCTTCAAGAGCAAGGATGATGACGATGATGATGATGATGATGATGATACTATATTGTCAGACAAGTCTGAAATGTTTCCTGGAGCTGCTGTGATGCAAGAAAAGTTTCAGACTTGTCTGACAATGAAGTATCATCATCATCATCATCATCATCATCATCATCATCATCATAGCTACTGTAGGTGTCAATGTCAGCCTCCTCCTGAACACCTGCCTTTTGTAGGCTGAGCCCATGAACTCACAGGATGATCAGAGGTGAAATACCACAAACAGATGGGACTATCCAACAGGAGCTGCAGTGCAAGCCATCTAACAGCAATTTTGTTCTGGAGCCATGAGTTACGAGTTTGAATCCCAGATGTGACACAGGTGCAATGTTTCTGGCAAAAACAACTCCAACTCTGTAAGGAGGCACCAGAGTGTGTGAGAGACAGGCTACAGTTCCAGTGAGAGGACTTCACTGCCTGGATGCTGGGGCAGAAAGCGCAGTAGCAAATGTCAATCAAATTGAGAGTTTGGGACCAGCGAAAAACTGTGCCTGATCCACACAGGCGAGCAAGTGAATATTTCACTGTCTCATCACATTACATCACAGCAGTTATTGGTTGACGGTTTAATGGCAGGTCACCCAATTGCCAATTCATGCAAAGCAAATCGAAAGAAACACCAGTCTGATGTTTGCACAGCAACATCCTTTTAATGTCACAAACACATCACTCATGTGCCCCTTGCTGAACGCATGGTTCAGAACCAGATCTCCGCAACCTGTGCTGATCCAGGAATAAAAGGTAGGTAAGGCTGTCAGAATTATGTGTTAAATTCCTACATAAGTAATCATATCAAAGCCAATCACTGAGAAAGCCAAAGGAAACCGAGACAATGGACGTTTACAAACCCTACCGGGCGCAGAGTTAACCACCCTGCATATCTGACACCAAGACAATAGGGCACTTAATGGGTGTTTATATAAGCCCTTATCGGTGGCAGCCATTCATTTCAGAGCCTGTTAAACAGAAATATTCATTCTCCAAAGTGCATTGAAATGAGGCCAGTCCTGCCAAAAGCTTCCCATGATATAAAGTAAAAAAAAAAAAGTAATGGGGGGGTGTGGGCGAGGGGCACGAAATAGATAATTCAAGTTACAATGGAAGGAAATAGAGTATGCATTGCATTATACTGTACTGCCCACGTACAGAAGTGCATAAACCGTATGCAGAGAGAATTTATAACCTTGAAGTTGCCAGCGTCCCGGCGTTTGAATGTAAGGAAATGGGACGTGATGGATGGAGCTGTAACAGAAAAGCTGGGCTGTTGAGTTTTCCTCTCGAGAGCAGCGAACGCCGCCGTTTGCTCTGAAGTGTTCGCGCGCTCCCCTGGGCTCGCGGTAAACAGAGCGCTCTCGCCTACAGCCCGACTCCTCTCTTCCTTCTCCCGTTTATGTCCTCTTTAACGCCGGCAGAAAGGGGGAAAGGGGGCCGCTGACAGCGTGGGTCAGCAAACAGCACTGGCTGTCATCTGAGAGACACTTCAGAGGAACACTTTGCGCCCCCTCCCAACCCCATTTTACTGCCCCTTCATTTCCCTTTGTACGTGCTCATTTGCCATGTGACTGGGTGACACAGTGCTGTCTGTTGTGTTTAATGGTTAAGACCTAACACCAGAGGTGGGCTTGGCCGAGGGAGAGCGCCAAACTCCCAGCAGCTCCCCAGGCAGTGAGACGAAGAAATGCCACAGGGTAGGCCGTGTGTTTCTTTACTCTGAACGCCTTCAATGATGTTTACCTCATGCTCTGTGATTCAATCCACAAATTTTGATAGAGACAGTGACTGACAGATTGTGAACGTTGAAATGTATTGTTCCATGATAGTTGATTTAATTGTATCACAAAAATTAGCATGCAGTTAAGAATATGGAAATGTACAAATGCATTTGTACAGTGAAGCCACAAACATCTATAATGAAGAAATGTCTAAGTGACTACAAACACCGTTTGAAGTATTATTCCATGCAATGCGAGTGCATCTCTAACCTGATTAAGGCATAGATTTAAAACCACAGAAGCTTTTCCATGCTTTCCTCACACAGACAGGCCACTGTGTCACTCACAGCCATCTGGAGGTGGTCAGAGAGCACTGGAACCGAACAGGAAACAACATCCACTGAGCCTCTCCCGTTTCTACCTTAATTTAGACTGACAAGCAGCTCAAATGTTCTCCGCACCTCCGAGCTCTGAGAGGAGGCGAGCGTCCCCCTTTGAAATTACTCAAGGCAGGAGCGTGTGGGGACGCAGAGGGCTGATATCCGGTAAGAGGAGAAATGTTTTCCTCTCTTCAAGCACTCTGTGGTCCCCTGCGCTTGTAGGCCGCCCCCCTGAGCCTGCATGTAGGGGCTACGACCCCCGCGCACTTTGACCCCAAATTCTGTACCTCCAGCGCTCATGGAAGTTCCTGACGAGAGGTGTGAAATGGAACACTGAGAGTTTGTCAATAGCCAATCAGTGGCCTTGTTTTCACACGCCATTCTGAGACACTCATGGGGTTTGGGGGTAATTTTGTTTAAAAAAAAAAAAAAGAAAGAAAAAAACATACAGAGGTAGGTTGTGGTAATTCTGCCCCCTGGCCTCTTACAGTTCCCATGATTCCTGCTCCTGCAGGAATACCAGAGCCTGATTTAAATCAGAAGCAGAAACTGGGGGTCTAACCGCCCGGAGAGCACTTACTGTAAATGATACTCATGGAAAAGTGGATTCAGTGGCACACGCTTTGACTGAAAGTTTAATGGCCTGGGATCTCACGGCATTATTATTGTTGCTCTAAAATCCCAGCGGTTTAACGACTGAACCCGCCTGGCAATCGACAAGATCGCTCTGTGCGTCGCGGAATCTCGCAACGTCACGTTCAGAAGTGCCGCATCCCTCCAGCGCTGAGCTCTGAGGTTTCTGTTCTGCTTATTGGCTCGGACTGCCATTTCATTTTAGAGTAATGGAGTCATTTGTTATGTTTTGCATGTGTTAGTTATTGAATGAAGTCACCAGGGTTAACCTATGTGGTGGGGCACTGGTGATGCAAGTCAATTGCTGTGGACACTGTGCAGTGAGCTGGATCCACTCCAAGCTGGATTTACTCCATAACCTGAGGGTGGTTTTGTTAAAACCAATGGGTAAGAAGAAAGTGGAACGATCGGCTATGAGAATTAGTGCTGCGGGAAATGTGTCTTAGCCATTGGACTTTAAAATAGTTTCAACACTTTAAGCAATGCTACAAAAATTTCAAATAACTGAAGAGAAAAGAGGTGAAAAATATTTACTCTCATTCATACACGCACATGCACACACACACTTGAACATTAGGAGACTAAAACCAACTTCATTCTTTTTTAATCTGCCTGCTGAATCGATCAGGGAATAACCTTTACGATGCACTGTAAAGTATCCGCCTTTACTATGTTTTCTATAAACAGACATCCATTTACAACTGAAAGAGCATACGTTGTAACAGTAAACCATAAATCAGCTTCTACATTACAGTGACGAGGTACATTACACGACTGAATTAAAAACCATCTACGACAACAGAGATGATTAAACAGGCCAAGCAGTAATTCCAAGAAACACAGGCCTCACAATATCCACCCTCATACCTGAACACCCCTGATATTTCCTTAAAGGGACAGCTGGGAACTCTTGAAATAATGGTAATGAAGTATAATTTCACTTGTCTTGGAAATGCCAGCTCTCTGACTCTTTAAAGGCCCTAAAAACTGGCTACTTTTCCCAGCCTGGATGCTGTATATCTCATGATTCACTAGCTTCATGCTCTCCTTCTGTGAGGTTAGTGAGACTGTGACTTCAACAGTCTGGTACTCCTTTTCCTTAAAAACTGTATCGCACCAGCCCCAGTCTGACAAAAGTAAAATTAGTTATAATATGTGTGGAAATATTACATTTGTTGGTAATGCTTTGCGTGAACATCTTGGCTTTACAGTAGGTTTCTTTTACTTCCCTGTGAATTCCACCCTCATGTTTTGCGTAAGATTAGGAGTGCTAAAACAATGAGTCTGTCCACTTAGTGGTGGAGACATGTCTCGGTTTTAAACCTTCAAAAAGAAAAACATGTTTTGTCTGAAATAAAATAAGAGCAAAAGATTAAGTGGAAGTTTAAGTGGAAACTGGTTACCATTTTTCTGAAAGACTCAGCCCTTTCAGTCTGAAAAACAAACACTTCCACAGACATTAAACGGTAAGTGCCACTTTCCAGCCTGTAAATAGAAAAATAAAAACAGCTCAATGTCACTCAGGCATTTTTATTTTGGTTGCTACTTTATCCGGACATCTAATGCATAGACTTGAAATACGTCAACACAGGAATACAACATTTATTGTTGCATTTTTCTGGACACACTCTCTGATTCCTGACTGAAACTAGCCATCTTAATACTTCCGTGGCTCTACTTAAATGGCAACAATCCTTTCTTTGCACAGTCTTTTTTTGAAAGACAACAAAATTGGTGCCACAATGCAAAAAAACACGAGATGGTAATCTTTTTTTTTTTCCTCCCAAAAGCTTTTCAAAATGGATTTCCAAAGCGGACATTTTATTACTGGATGCATTTGGAATGTACCATGCAGTGTTCTGGCCGCTCATTTTAAACAGAATATTTCTGAGTGGATTTGCAGTTCTGACAGCCATGTATCAGACAATCTTATCCTTGCAGGTACTAGGATTGTATTTTTTGCAGACTAATGCCCCATAAAATGGGTTTATAACATAAATAACCTTCCACAAGGCAAAATATTTTCACAATGCAAAAGTGTTATTTGGTTTTCTTTCTAAAAATGAATGTGCAAGATTCATTTTCTGAAGGGTTTTCTGAAAAAAAATATTCTTCCTCACAGGGCTTCCATTATTCTCCAATTTCAATATTTAACATTATGAAAACAAGTTAACTGGAGAAAAAATTGAGTACATTTACATTTATTTGGCATATACATTTATTCAAAAAATTGAATGCTAGGTTGAGGAAAAATCAGGGCCGCAATTTTTATCAAAATAAAACAAAACTTGTCTTGAGCGGTTTTTTTTTCTGATAAATGATCAGCAGTGTCACCTGGTCAACAGGTTTGTCAAATGTGATGAGTCTTTCCCACCTATAGAGTGTCTAATCAATCTCAACCTGAAGTCACAGAGGGCAGCCATGCTAACTGAAATTATTGAGTAGAAAACAATATGGAGCCATCATTCTGGCCAGCACATGGGTTGAAAACAATTTTCCTCAGCTGAGGAATTCATTCCAACATGGCACGCCTGATTTGGCATTTGGTCACAGCACACAACTTCTAGCTGACAAGAAGCAACCATCCTTGATTGGAGGAGTTTCCTTATATGGCTTTTTTTGCTTGTGTTGTACTTTGCCTCACTTGTAAGTTGTTTTAGATAAAGGCATCTGCCAAATAAATAAATGTAAATGTAGGAGTCACAACTACGCTACACCAAATTAGACTGAGCTTTGCTGAACGGATTGATTCTGGACGATTCTGCCTCCCCCCTTTTAAAATCCAGGTGACAAATCTGCAGCATGATGGTCCAACTTAATGGTCTCTCAGGAGGAGATGCCCAAATGCTGGCACAGTGTGGGGACCAGCTAAACTTCCCAGTGCTCAGTTCCCAAACAGAACATTGGGAGAACGCAGCATACAGGTGCTTCCACCTGCAGTGAGGTGCCTGCAGGCAAAACACAGCAGCCATCAGCGCTCTGACACGCTGCAAACCGTCTCAAAGCAACTCCTCAGTTTACAAACCCCACTTTACAGCCGCTTTCTCGGTCCCGCTAAACACGGTTTCCACAAGGTCTCCAAAATCATGGCTGCTTCAAACCTCAAACCCCCCCCGAGCACCTCACAGGGTACAGGAAGCTCATTTCAGCACCTCCGAGCCGAGACACGCATGGCGGCCATGTTAATTCACCTCCCTCTCCGGTGGAGCAGCCAGTTAAAGAGTCTAAGCTGGGATGCTATAAGAAGAGTGGTATCCCAGACCGTGGAGCCTGTGAGTTGCTCCACCACTGCCAGCCCCAGGCTCTGAACCCCACACGGACGCTCGAAACCTGTCCGAAGAAATAAACCAGACCGCTCCGCAAGAAAAGCCACAGCAAGATTAAATTAGCTCTGCTGGCCAAACCCATTTCTCCTCAGCAGAGGTATGGCCAGTGGGGTGGCAGTGAACCACAGCAGAGGGGGGAAAAATAACCCCAAACCACTGTGCCTGCATTTCTGCTTCAACTGAGAGTGTCACAGAGCCTGTTTTGATCCCGAGGGCATTTATGGTGAGAGCAGCTTATCTTACCTCACCTTACACCTTACAGAAATGGTCATACCTCCCAATAGTACGGGGTGCTGCTGTCCATAAGACAAACGTGCATTAATCGCGAGTGTACTCACCTAGGAAGGCGAGGGACAAATCGCAAATGGTTGACGGGTGCCCCTGACTTCACACATCACGACTCATTACATCAACTATGCTCCAGTTAGGCCCTCTACCCACTACCTCCTCATTAAAAGTCCCACTCGTGTCGTCTCAGTGTGCTGCTTCGAAGGACTCTCAGTGGGGTGACACATTGTTTGGTGTGGCCTTGCGCTTGTCTTGTTTCCCACAGTATAAAAGTGAAGGTACATATAAAGAAAGGGGTCACAGCCACCCTCCACTGAATGGTTCACAATTGAGACCCAGAGGAAACTCCTACTCCTGTCCGCCTCTTAATGATTCCGACTCTGCTAATTGTATAGCGCGAGGTTCTCAGAAAGTACAAACTCAGCAGCGAAACTCAGTAATTAAGACAGAAAAAGCGTCAACACTGCTGTCGCTTTTTCTCTCGGTTTTTGATACTGTAAGCATGTTCAATTCAAGTCACTTCAGCACACAGCAAAGCACGCAGGGTTCTGAAGTAATTATACACATTTGAGACAACATCAGCGTTTTATCTGTAAGTGGGTACACCGGTTGGCTATGACGCACATCCCTGAGTCAACTTTTAGCAGCGCTTGCTGTTCATTGTACAGGGCTTTGATGACAGTGTCACGGTACTGGTTCCCTCCTGGATGAGTTATGGGGCAGGTGGGTGCTTTCTGGGTCTCAGCGTCCAGCCCCGCAGCGGGTTTTCCTGGCCCGAAGAGGAAGCTTCTCCCCACTCCGGGAGCTGAGATGGGAGGAGCCCACGCGGGCGACTCTTCAGACCCGTTGCCCCGAGAGAGGGCGGCATCCTGTTTCCACCCCATGCAGCCGCTGCTCCCAGGCCGCCTCCGTTTCCTCGCCGCGCCAGGGGCCGCCACTTCACTCTGACGGATCCGGGGGAATCGGACAGACAGGAAGTCATCGGCGCAGGGGTCAGCGGCACTATACGGCTGGGCCCCCCTCCCGAAAAACGCCGCCGAGCGCACAGAGCCGCATCCGATGCAGAGGGAAAGCACATTATTTGTTCATTAAAAATAGATTCCATGCTGGCCTCTCCACTTTAGCATGAATTTTAAGCTCGTTAACCCGCTGATTTCTTCCAATGTTATTTGTCATCAACGTTTCAGTACAAATAAAGAGGAAATGGTCTGTAAACTTTCCAAGCAAAACAAAAGCTACAAAAATGTACGTAAGGACTTTTAACCCATTCCTGCCACAAAGAAAGCACTCAGGTTGTGAAATATGTATGTAACAATGTATAGCTAGAAAGTTAATACTAAGAATGCTCTCTACTGAGTTGAGCTCAGATTAAACTAGTGCTTAGGCTACTTCCCACAAGCTCAGCTCCAGCTGCATTGATGTGCAATCACTTCAGAAATGCAAGTAGCACAGGAGTGAAATTTCAGCCTAATAAAAGCATATTGCAGGTTTTAAGTCATCAATGGAGAGATATGGGTCTTCAGGGCCAGCATTAACCACTACTGCACCACCGAGCCTTTGATCCAGTCAAGCTGTGATTCCAACAGTTGCTGCCAAGGCTCGGAGGGTGAGACTGGGAGAAGGCAGTTAAGAAGTTTCAACACTGAAACTCGAAACTCCCCTGAAGAAGAAAGACGACACCGAAATGTTCCTGGATGAGACTGCTAAAGACAGCTCGGAGCTTTGGAGATCCGCTAATGAGAAAACCATTGACAGCCTGATAAAACTGATTTGTAGCCCCTCTGCTTCTACAGAGACTTAATAAAAAGAGCACGGCTCTTACCCAAATTTTTTTTTTTTTTTTTTTACAAACAGCACAGCTGGACCTGCTGATCTGTTACTCAAAGCGGCAGCGCGGCCATACGTGGAGAAGTTCCCTAATCAAGTATCATTTATAACCACCACTGTACTCGACGTCCCATCTACTGAGGTAAACATCATTTAGCGAAGCAGTTTAAATCCATGCCTCCCTACGTTTCGAAAAAGGGTCATTTGAGGCCCCATCGCAGAGGGCCATTTTTCACACAAGTGGACGAACGCTACAAACCCAGCCAAGTATACAAATGACTGCAACGATGAAAACTGAAGGCTTATTTGTTAAGAAAACTCTGAAGAACACCGCTAACCAATCTGTTTAAAATGCCAAACAAATGCTCCGCCACTGCTCTGCTGGCGTTCCCTGAGCAACAGGAGGGCACGGGAAGAATATATTTTATTCAGATACGTCTGTGAGAGCGATGCTCATGTTCAAACCTGGCGGAGAGACCTCACGCAGAAGACAACATAAATGTGCCCCCTTGAGTCATCGTTTCTCTGCCCGGCCCTGTGGCACCAACATCATTAAGCCTACAGCATTAATGAATCTGGAAGAAACATACAGTACCAGAATTATAACAATGGTATCTAAATACCTAACAGTATGCATACCTAATAATGACATATGTACAGCATATACCTAATAAATATATATGCCTAATAATGATAACAATGAGTTCAGACATGTAAGAGAAAATGAATGAGTGAATGCATGAATGGACAGATGAATGGATGGATGGATGAATGAATGAATGAATGAATGAATGAATGAATGAATGAAATAAGTGTATAAATAAATGCATGATTAAGATAATAAGCATGGCCCAGGCTCAGATGAGAGGGTGGCGGCTCCAGAGAAGCCCGGATGAGCCCCAGCGGAATAATCATTTTTTGTGCCTGAAAATTTTTTATTGGAGCTGGTTGTGCCTGCATGCTTGAGATCCAGTTCTCTATATTCCTCTATCTGCATCCATAGGTCTCCATGCTCTTCCTTCTGAGTCCTGTTAACTGGCACACTACATGGCTCATTCTCAAATATCAATCAGGCAAGCTGTATTAGCATAACATAGCAAAGAGCTATGCAAACACTAACGGGGGTGAGCTGTGCAGTGTGTGTGTGTGTATGTTGTTACCATGGTTCTCCTTCAGCAAGAGAATTTGGATTGTAGTACTGCCACAGGCAGCACTTTCCCGTCCAAGTCTTAAAGTGCTGGCCTCCGCTTTCTCCGCAATTAGTAGCAACAATACGTAATGAGCGGTGTGACAACGCAATAATCAGACGTTTCACCCAGCTGCAGTCTGCAAAGGAAAACATCTCATCTGAAATGTTTACTCAGAATTGACCTGTACACTCTCTTTCTCTGTACACATATAGATATATGTATGTATACGATCTGAAATGTTTCTTTACACTATCCCCATGACACAAGATATGAAAACAAAAAGATGACAGTCATAGAGACAAAATGTTTGGTTGGGTTTGTAGAAGCATGACAGTGGTTCCTACACACACATTTAGCATCTTGCCTGAATAATTAAACCACAGTGACCCCTGCTGTTCATTACCAGTATTAACCCTGGGAAAACCTGAAAAAAAATTAAAAGCAAGCATGTCATAGGTTCCCAAGAGGTGAAGAAACCCTTTCTGTCACCATAGAAATTGGTTAAATTAGACGGCATACTTGCTATCATAAGAAATATCAAAAATGCAGCAATCAAACATTCCTAGAATGACCTAACATTGTCTAATCACCCAACATGCAGCTTACACTTTGATGTTCAGTTTGTGAGAAGGCCTTTCTGACAAACGGAAAAAGCTACTTCTCTTCAGTCATGTACATGAATGATAAGGAAGCGAACCTCAAGCACTGAAAAACAGCCTTCACAGATTCTATAAGCCATAAGGACTGCAAGGCGCCAAGGACAACCTGAAATGAAGGTATCGGGTCTCAGGTAGGAGTTTATCCTGATGCAGTAGCGTTACTGACACACTTTGTGAGAGCTACAGTGAGGAGGGATAGCACAATGCTTCCCACCCGAAAGCTTCCACTCAGAAAGACCACAGCTGGTTGCTGAATCACCGTTGGAAGGCAACATTTAGAAGTGGCTTGTTTCCCCATCCTGTGTAGCTCTGTCCCCACGCCTACGCAGCACGCCTGTTTACTGGGAACTTGTCAGTGGGCTCAGCAGCAAAATCCCACAGGGTCCGAGGTCGGAACCATGAGGCACACTCATTCAAAAAAAAAAAAAAAAAACGGAAAACAAAAACTGAAGATCCAGGCCTATTAGTGGGTGAAAACAGTCATGTTTACAACGCGCAAATGTTTCAGTAAGTAAGTAATGGATGCTTTGGACCTGGCCACACGATGACATCACTGAGAGACAGGAACAAGAGAAGAGAGCGTGTTTCAAAATAACCGTAGTGAGATTATGAGAATAATATGCATGTACTCTAAACTAAGGAAGTGACTAAGTATGAATTCAGTCCACTGGCAATGGAGACACGAGGGTCATCCAGTGTACAGTCACTGATTCTGGTTCAACAAAACAACAGGAACGCATCTGGTGGAACATTCACAGGCACTGATCAGTGCTTCTCAGAAAAGCAATTCATTAAGATGGTTAATACGTTTTCACCTTCACATGTCAAATAAAAGGCACCGCATACACCCAGACCAGAACCAGGGCTCTTCCAACTAGTGTAAAAAAAAAAAAAAAACATTGTTAGCAAAACTTTCTTATTTATAAAACATATTCATAAATATGTGAGTAGTATTCGGTGATCGTATTCTGGTATGTTACCAGTGTCCTGGGTGGGAAGATTGACCTAATGCTGGAGTTTCAGATACTGTAGATCCAAATTTCAATGCATATTAAAATAGATGTATGCTTCCCAATGATCAAAAGGTACAAGGAAGTCCATGGGAGGCCTCTGACCACTATACAGCAACACTCAACCAGCAGAATATCATTAAGCATCCCATTTATATGTATATTTCTCACCGCGGGCGAGAGGCTCATTTCATGCATGACAGATTACGCAACTGTGGCACCTACAGCACTTGCAAATAGAAAGAACATACATTTTAAATGCGGTTTCATTTTGGTATTTCAGCTGCATAAAAAAAAAGTTCTCCAAAGTGGGAATCACAGAAGGAGCAGGTCTGAACAGCACTGGGCGATATTTGCATCATAAGCAGTATGTGGCAATGCCAGCTGTGATTTCAGTATAGGTAAGTAAACACACTACATACATTCATTATCTCTCACAGTTTGATGGCTCGGTCTCTGTTATGCGGCTGAGACCGATGTTTGACAGCGGAGATGACAAAACTGACATATGATCACAGACTTGTTTCCTCTGAAGCACCACAGAAATACAGGAAGCAGGCGCTGACATATGGGTCTCCTGAGGCTACACAAGGACGTGGCTCTAATGACAGGAGAAAGTGAACACTAAAACTCCTCCCAGGAGTGCTACAGTTCTGTGGCCAGTGGAGAGTTCTAGACTGCAGAATGGAGTCACTTCACTGCACGATCCAAATGACAAACCTTCATTTCCATGCCGGAGACATCTTTAAGACCGCGCAAGAGTACGAGCGGAAGGGGACTGGACCCTCACCCTTCATACCCAGGATCACAGAATTAATAAATTAATTAATGGTGACCCAGCACAAAAGGGGATAAACCCATTTTCACTAAAACTAGTCCACCTTCTCAGACGGTTAAGGAGAGCTTCACCACTATGCCCAAACGCAAGACACTGGGCCAAGGCTGGTCAGCACCACGGAGCTCGGCCTGTGGAGGTCATGGAAACACACACGCAGGTTACAGTGGCCACCATATTTACTCCACACAGCAAGCCCTGTAGGTTTGGGCCTGTGGTCAAATATTAAAATGCCATCAGGGCACTGGCGCAGACGATGACATCACCGGGCACACCCCCCCCCCCCCATGGCGTGTCATTTCCACACCACAGTGTGAGGGTGTGAAAACTGGGGTGTCAGCCAGGCTCTTGTGCACTCTAATCTGCCACTTAACGAGGCACAGAAACAAGCAAGTGAACAGCAGGCTAACAGTATCACACTGAAGAACGTGTTGGGGGATTCATGCACTAAGAGGTCTGGGATGTTGGACGGTATCAGAAAGCAATGTTTTTTGATCATGAAAATAAAGAACTGCCATAATGAACGCAGATATAAGTTATTATGATTAAATACATGCTACAACAACACATCTGTACAACCTAAGTTACATTATGTTATCTATTTATTAGACTATAGTGTATTACAATATAGTAAAATTATACTATGTTTATTAGCACAATGTATGTTGCCATCTACACTGCAATTTTTCCAGTATGTTCCACTTTATAAACAACTGTATTATTTAAACATTTTCCATGTTTATACCACCCCTACCTACCTTTTCAAACTGCACACATATAATCCCTGTTAAGGGATAGTACTTGCATATGGAAATCAGACATTCAGCTGAAATCAGGGGGTGCAAAACACAACCAAGTACTACTTAACATTTTAACTTTAGTCTAACTGCAGATTGGCTTATGTCAGCTGTCGTGTGCCAACTGGGAAATCTCAGATCGGTGTGTGGGGTGACAAGGTGTATGCCATACTTTTTTCCAATGAAGGAATATGATGAAAGCAGAGGGGAGAAGCAGGAATTAACTCCGCAGTGTATTACTGTTCTTGCCAAACCGACAAACCGCAAATTCAGACCTCTGATCTTAGACAGAGGGAGAGAGGCTGCCAGTTGCCCCGGAGACTGTCTCCTAAGAAAACCCATTTGGAGACGGGACCAATCCGCGCTGCCCTCCCGAACCCTGGGGGAGTGTGGCGGAATGTTCAAAGCAAGAGTGAGTGGAAGCGGGGTGAAAACCGCCTGCGTCAGACGAGCCCCGGAGCAGGACGGCCGCAGAGACGAAGCAGAGCCGTGTTCATTACTGCCTATGTGCACACAGCCTCACAGCCCGGAGAACAGTGGGGCGGGAATCTCCGTGACACCCACACACACGAACACGCACACGCACACACAAACAGGGCCTTGGACAAAACTCCATCACCAACACACACAAACACACACACACACACACACGCACAAACACACGCACACGCACACACACACACACACGCACACACACACACACACACACACACACACACACACACACACACACACACACACACACACACACACACACACACACACACACACACACACACAGGGCCTTCAAGAAAACTCCATCACCAACACACACACACACATAAACACAGCCTTCTGGTCTGGCTCCACAGGAGAGGAGAAATGTCTGTGGTCTGTGCAAAGCACGCTCGTATGACAAAAACAGAGCTCATGGACAGATCCCGCCTGCAAACCGCCGAACAGATATTTCACTTATTTATGGCTTCCGTGATGACTGCATTGCGTGTCGGAGGACGTCTGTGGGTCGGTCTGTGAGAACCGGACCAGATATTTACCCCGGCGGGGTATAAATCTCTGAGCCCAGTGACAGGAGACAAACACAGTGGGCCGATCGCACGGCGGGCGGACAGTCATGCGGCGGGAGGACGGGCAGTGTGGAAGACACCACTGACTGCAATGGAATGTGGCTGTTCATTTTAAACTCAGCAGCGACCGTCCCCCTTGGCGTGGGAGTCATGTGAGGATTCTGAATGCGATGTCACACAGCAGCTGCGTTAAGACGCCGGCGTTTCCACTCACATACATCCCAGGCAAATAACCCAAACATGGCTTCTACGAGAATACATATGTAGACAACATATTACATACATTTCTACTGCGAATGATCAGAGAATTCAAAATCAAATCAGATTGTTTAATAGTGAGCCGCAATAATGAGGTTAAGAAAAACAAGAAAATGTTGAAGAGGAATGGAATTTAATGCAAAATATGAACACCGTATTACATTACTGATAATATTAAACTTTTCCTTCATGCAATCTATACCGGCAGCTAGATATTTACTGAAGCAAGTTACGCTTAAGTCCCTGCTTAAAGTGCCCATCAGCGGCACACCAACCAAGGCTCAGAACCTGCAACATACTGGTTATAAGCCCCACCCTCTCATACTATGAGCCATTGCTCTCTCATACTCCACTGCACAGCAAAAAAAACTCAGCAATGAAAAGCGCTGCTTAGCTGCAGATCGCTCCCATTTTAAGCCAATCGAAATGCACGGCGCTCCTAGATCACTCAGGCCCCGACTCAGGAGGGACTGACTTTGCAGGGAGTTCCTTTAGAACAATGAGTCTGGACAGATCAATACCCGGAGCTCCCTGTGAGTCTATTACCTCAGCGCAGATCAATGGGACATTAGAGACGTGCTGTGCTGCCCAGTTAACTGCAATGCCAGAGTGCTCTCTCTCTCAGAGGAGCAGACGCACTTAATAGGATTCGTATTTAATGTTGCGAGGGGAGGAACGATTTCTGATATTTAATTCAGAATGTTAAATACCAAATCAAAGGCGACCACTGTTTCACAATGAGCGCATAAACTCAATTTGCCTGTTTTTACAGTTTGAATCACAACCAGTTTGAATAATCTGTCGTCATAAAGTACATTAGAAGAGTAAGTGTAGACTTCCTGATAATTTCCTGGTTTAGATGAGCAGAAGTTGCCGAGCTCTGCTTTTTGCAGCCCACCACGGAATGTGTGTGTGTGTGTGTGTGTGTGTGTGTGTGCGCACAAGATTTTGGGCATGTGTGTCTGTGAGAATTTGTGCAAGTGGACATATGCAGTATGTATGCATGTATATATGTGCATGCGTGTGCACATGTGTATGAGGGTCTGTGCATGTATGCATCTAGTTCGCATGTTTGTGTGTGTGCATGTAAAGAAGAGCCATTAAAAGTCCTGCTCCACCCCCCCCACCCCACCCCCCACCTTCTCCCAGCATGCCCATCTCAAATGAGAGCGCTGCCTGGGGAGGCGGGGCACAGAGAATCAGACAGGAGCAACAGCACTCTCTGCATGTGCGTACAGGAGCCGTCCTCTCACAGGAGGCTGTAATGAGGCTTGAAAATCACAGGGGATCCCCCGCATTCACATCTCATCATCTCTTCCTTCCCAAACGTCGGAAAATAAGTGTGATTTATAAACTGAAGCTTTGATCTATAAACCTGGTCAAGCACGGTCCAGTCGGGTCAAATCTGATCAACAGGAAGCTATTCTCGCTTGTAGGTTGTGGCCCCACCCACTGCTGCCACACCTGCATGCCCTGGCGCACACACAAACACACACACACACACACACCTGAGCCAGTGTGACAGTGTGAGAGCAAGAGAAGAGAGAGTGGGGAAGCAGATCTGTCTGCAGGCCACAGGCAAAGCATTTGAACAGTTATCTATTGCTACAACTGCTCCCATGACCCTCATATGCACTCTTGGACTGGACAACTGAATGCTAAAACTCGCAAATGGTGATTGTTATTATTCCGTTGGACTGCTCCTCCTTGTGGCAGTCGAAAACCGCTAATTTAATGTGCTCGTTTTATAATGTGCCTGGGAGCTCTCATTCTCGCTCTCCGTTGAGAGGGATCAGGCTCTCGGACGAGGAGCTGCTTCTCCGCCTGGCCTCACATCCCAGCGTCTGCCGCACCTGTTTGCCGTCAGGTCAGCGGAGCTGGCGGTCCGCGTCCCGCCTCAGATCCTAGCCTTGATGTAAGAGCCCCCCTTCGCTCCCCCGTCCTGAAGACGCGGGACGAGGAATCAGCCAAAGCCGCCGTCGTCTCGCGCCTCCAATATGCTCCGGTAATGACGGATTTAGGGTTGTCCTGCTCATGAGCCCAGACACGGCTCAGTCAACGGCAACCGTCTCGCACAGGCCTGTGCCAATGTAAACCGCAGCTTGGCAAGCGCACCTCCAGCAAAAGGGCTTACACTAGTTTAGGCACGAACCCTGCTGGCTATGTCGTTATCGACCCCACGCTAACAACCCCCCCCACGGCTTATCATAAATGCCACCTTTCATTAAATCCGTTCCAGCAAAGCAATTACCACGCAGGTACATAAATATGACTTTCACATAAACAATACATAAGATGGCTATCATACGGCTGCTGTTTAAACGCACCTATGTAGTCTTTAATTTAATTTGACGGCTGACATTAAATCACCTCGGAGCGGCTTTCAGGAGCCAAGGATAATTACACAAAGTCGTTAAAGGGAAACGTCTGTGAGAACAATGTGCGCAGTGTGACTTTAAATTAATTCGGGGCACTTTCGCGCTGCTGCATGTCGGGCCAAAAACGTGCCGATGAGGCTCAGAGCAGGATGAAACATTCCTCTGTCGGGTTAGTGCTGGTACCTGAACACCGAAGGAAGTTTTAATAAGGCCACTGTATAAGATGCAGTGCATCTCCCAAAAAGATATAATGTAGAAAACAGTGCTGATGTAAAATGAAGCCCTTGCACTGAAGTCATTGTCTTTCTTTGAGACCTGCGTGGGGTATGCTATGTCCTTCTTGGGCAGTCCTTGTATGTCCCACACATTAACCTTTCAGTGAACAACATCATAATGCCGTAAAGGTCAGTTTACTGTAATTCTAGTTCCACGGAAAAGCCTAATTTCTCAGAAAAGAAATGAACAACATTCACAGAGCAAACATTTTGTGCAGCACAAACTTGGAACACATCTGAAAAATGTAATGGAGACAAAATCATACCAGTTAAGTTCTTTTAATCCTTGAGACATGATCAGACGAAAGACAAAAGCCTGAAACAAATAATCCTGTCAGAGACAGTCCAGCTTTACTTGTGATGCTTGGGTCTTCCTTGGAAAAGGAATTCTGAAAGCAAGACCACCCTCTGCAGGCGGGAGAAGAGCGTTACAGCTGGTTCAAAACCATGACAATGTGTAACATCAGAGATGGGTTCAGGCCCTCTGGTTCAGCAGCAAGTAATGAAACAAAACCATCTTTTGATTTAAACATATGTGCATGGTGCAGTCATCACCTGTGGCAAAGCTTCCCCCAGACTGGTACATTCAGACAGTGGAGTGTGAGGCGTACTGTCATGTAGCTGCCACTTGGCGGCTACCTTCCCACTGCCTCTTGTAGACACACAGCTGGCAACACGTGTGACATAGGCAAGCCACTATGAGCTGTGCACTCTCAGCTCTTGTTTTTTGGTTTACACATGGTAGTGCTTTTTATACACTTAACGCTAAAATAAGTATGTGTAAAATCGCAGCAAATTGCAACACAAAAAACATTGGACCGGTATAAATGTGAACAAATTATTCATACAAAATCATACAAGTTGAGTACAAGTGCTTCGAACAATATGTGACCATTTTCTACAGGGGAAAACTTTGAGATGCCATTCAGCAGAACCCTGAAGGAATATTGAGGCAAGCATCCCATAACTGTAGTACCTGCAGAAATGTAGTCTGTGTCCCATCGCTGAGAATAAACACAGCCCCCAGAGCTTTATGTGTCTAATAGGGCCAGGGAAGAGGTAAGCTTTCAGCACCTGTCAGACAGCAGAAATCCCCAAAGCTGACCATCACTGAGACACCTTCATGACAGCCACTCGAGTGTAGCTGCGCTCAACTCTGTAATCTCACTTCTAGATACCTCCAGGTTAAACCCATGCCAAAAAACAGGGCAAGGCACTGAGGACCGTCTCAGCCGCTTAGCTACGCTTTGTAGGATGCGTGCTGTGCATGTTTTGTGTGAGCAACCTAAAAGAAGAGACATATGGCCATACAAACCCTAACCTGACGTTTAAAATCTTCACTCCTTCCCTGTGATAAAGGTGTGTTTGTGTGTGTGTGTATGCATGCACATTCAATGTAAACTCATTTTCCCCAAAAACAAAAACTACACAGGCACACTTCCAAGGCTGCATCAGCTTTTTCACCATCTAGCGGTAAAACAAGGTACTGCTGTTACCTCAGGTGGGGGTAGTAATAAAGGCAGTTCCATTGCTGGGGCTGCCTCCTCCAGCCGTGGGCATGTGGGAGGGGGTGTTGAAAATGGATCTTGCAGCCTTCTTGTGTCCCTGATCTGTAATTCAGCGACGATGATTACTGCGTCTGCCGCTTCTCGCACGGAGACCCTCGTATCTGAACCTGCAGCCTCCTCTCTGCGCCGCGCCTATCAGAGCCGGCGCAATGGCACATTCTCCACACCGTCTGAGCATGGGCGCCAATCCCGCCGGCGTTTCCGAGGGAACAAACAGGTGCTCCGGGCTGATAGCGAGAGGACAGGCGTCCCTCCCGTCAGTCTGCCGATGACAGCGTGATCCTCTGAAGCTACGAGCCGGAGAAGGGAGGGGGGGTGTCAGCGTCTATCATGACAGTGTGGGGACCGAGCTTTAATAACAGCCACCCTCCTGCATTCCAAACAGCACGGGCCTCGACAAAGGATGCCAGGGCTCCAACTAGGCAGCCGCGTAGCATAATGGTTAAAGAGTAGGACTCGTAACCAAAAGGTTGCCGGTTCAATTCCCCGCTCGAGCACTGCTCTTGTACCCTTGGGCAAGGTACTAAACACAGAGCTGCCTCTGTAAGTATACACTGTATAAAGGGGTAATGTAAAAAACTGTAACCTATGTAAGTCGCTCTGGATAAGCACGTTTGTTCCATGCCAACAACATAAATCACCTGTAATGCACTCACAAGCCTCCTCAGGCTGCCCAATGCAAGCCCAGCGCAGGGGGAAAGGCGGGTGGGGCTCCGCCGAGGGCCCCCGGCGCTGGCATTGATTTCAAGTCAGCGCCATTGATTACATGACAAATGAAATTAACTCATCTTTCCCAGGCCGTCCCTGAGGGGAAGCGCGCTCCGGATAGCCGGACGGAGGGGCTGATTCGGAACTATCAGCGAGCTTTTAAAAGGAGGTGGGGGGGGGGTGGACTCCCCATTAGAGCGGTGTTCAACCGCCCCCGGGGGCGGGAATGCTTTACTCATCTCTCTGCCGCAGGCTTAAAGCATGCACGGAGGAGTGTGAGGGGAAGGAGAGGCAGTGCGGACAGCGTTTGGAGGGAGAGAAACGCTTTCGACGGCTGCCAAAACGACACACTGCAGTAAAGTAGCTGAAAAGGCAACAGACGCAATCAGAAACAGTCCCCTGGAGAAACGGACCTCTCTCGTGAGGAAAAACCCATCTGCTGAGCATCTTTTCAGCAATATGCGATATTAACGTGCTCTACCATCATTCTCGCTGATGCCACATGCTTGGGTTTAGGAAGGATAGAGAACACTGCCCTCTGCTGGTTGGGAGGAAACACAGCTGCAAAGCAAGAGCCTGAAACCTGTGTACTGCCTTTCATTCAGTCTGCTGTTTCATAGGCCACATTTATCTTTGTATAGCAAACATAGCCTGTAGCGAATGTAGAATAATGCATCTCAATGCTAAGGGCTCTAAAGAATTATCTTCCACATGATAATAAGGGCTTGATTTTGCGGGTGAATATTACAGGTTATTACATGAAACAAGGTATATTAGCGTATATTATCGTTAAGTATAATGACATTCAAAGTAAAATATTCACACAAAGCTAAAAACAAGAGAGGATGATTTTCCAGTCAGCAGACTCTTCACTGCAGATGCATTTGCGGCTCAGCATGAGCTCGGTGAGGCGTTCCCAGCCAATCAGCAGCCAGACGCCACCCAGAGATGAGCTCGCGGTGCTGTTTTCACCGCACCGCATTTAGAGTCTGGTCACAATAGCAACGGCTCCTGACGCGCCGCGCGGAGCAGAACAGGAGCTGACACTGTCGTAAATTATTCAGTGTGTCGATCGGCCGTGACACAGACGAGGGCTGACTGACTGAACAGCCCCACTCCAGCTGCTCTCCCGTCAGCCGTCTGCCAGTAGCGGGCCACTGCGGACCTGCCTAGGAGACAGAGTGTGTGTGTGTGTGTGTGTGTGTGTGTGTGTGTGTGTGTGTGTGTGTGCTCGTGTACGTGTGTGTCTATGTTTATGGGTGTATGTGTCTGTCTGTCTGGATTCCACTTCAGGTGTTCAGTTTTATAAAGAAATGCTTCCTGGCTCTACAATTTCTAGTTCTACTAAAAGCATGTAAACATACACAATATATTAAGATTTTGATACTATATAACAGTATTATCGGTAACAAAGTACAATAAAAGTCTCTGAGGCCTTTTACTTCAGAGTTTTGTTGGCAGCTCAGTGATACAGGAACAAACAGAAGTGCCAGATTGTAAGGATCAGAATGATGCTTCCATGCGTCTCCTCCACTCTCAAACCCACCTCATCCTCCAAGAGAAGTGGACTGGAGCAGAGTTTTTTTAAACATATTCATCTAATTTGTCACTCAGTAACGTATCCCAACCACCGGGGGTCACCAAAATCACCACTAGAACACTGAAGATGGTGTTGCTTGGATACTTTTCCAAGTCTTCCATTAAGCATCAAAAATGCTCCTTTGAACAATCATCTTTCCATACAGTGCCCATTTTCATCTGAGCATTTGTTTTATATTAATTCCGCTATTTATTGGTCAAAAACAATCAGAACAAATACACATGATATACATACAGGTAAAGATCCATTCTCCATTCTCAACACATTGAGGACAGTAATCGCATGTACGCAATATGAGAAGAAAATGTGTTAATGTTTAAAAAAAGCTCTGAACAGGCATGTCTGCAATGGCTGTTGTCATAGCGAAACAATAAGTACACACAAGGCTGCATTCCAGGAGTAAATCATGTTTGACAAAAGAGTTAGCCTCAGAGCACAAACCAGACCAAAATATCTGCAATCCTGACTAGTTAATCAATCTCACTGACTTATTTCTCTTAATGTCAGGTTTCTGTCCAGCCAAAAGTAAACATTTTCCCCTCAGCCTATCCCACGCCTGCTCCCTCAGCACACACCAACACAAACACATGCACACCCACAACGCATGCACACACAAACAGACACACGCACGCACACGCACAAGCAAACACACACACACAAATGTATACATACATGTGTATGCACACGCACACACACACACACACACACGGGCATGCATGCATGCACACACGCACAAGGGCTGTACCCTACAGCTAACATTGGCCTTCACTGCAAACAAACACAAACATAAACAAGTGCCAAGAATAATTGTCGCAGACAATTGTCTTCCCTCAGTTTGCCACCGGGCGAAACGTTTGTTGGCTCAGCCACTGACATCACAGTCTATCACACAACGCCATGACTGCACCGTCACGAAGTAAACAAAAACATCCTGAAATTAATGAGAAACAACTGCAGAGGTGAAAGAATACTGCACACATATTCTGCAAGATTATTATTCAACACACATCTGAAGATGAATGCATATTCTATCCTCTGTTCAGAATTCAAATGCTAGCAGTTGGTCATCACATCAGTCAATGCCCATAGCCATCTCTTCCTCTTAAAACGGGTGTTTGCTCTGGGTTTAGAGAGAAACTGGCACCTAAGCATGATGTATGCGTCAATTTCAGTTAAATCTTTGGCCTGAGAGATATCCGATGCCAAATCACTTAGAGAAATGATTTCAGCAGGATCATGCACCTCGCATGTGAATGGGAACAAATACAACAGGGTAAATACAGAGCTGGGGAGAAGATGTGAAATTAAACTGGACATGTGGAGGGAACACTTTGATACGAGATACCAGAACTGCAAGCGAAGGCATTCTCCCAACCAAGCTGCATCAGTACAATCTGGCCACAAGGGGGCAGACTTAACCCATTGCCATTGTTCACAACCGTTATAAGTGTGGATTGTGCAGTCTCAGCTGGTAGCATTTAACAAGGCCTGACTAACTGGTACCTTGATACCTAACAGTAGAATGCAGATGTTTTCCCAGCCGTACCAATGTGCTACTGTGCAAGAAATCAAAGCTAGAATTTCACTTTTTTCCACTTTTCTCGGGTACAGCTGTGACCAAGGTTTTACACAGTCAAGGGTTTGACCATTGTTTAAAAAATCCCAAATAAGCACCTGTTAACCCACTTTTTACAGCTTAATATATGTTACAACCAATAACGCATCGTCAATAATACCAATGACACTCCTTCTAAACTGTGAGCAAAACTAAAACTCATACACACATATGCCAGTGCCTCCCACAAACCTTGCAAATGGATGAGAGCCCAAACTAGAATAATATGAATTCCTCTGAATGTTTCTGTCCAAATGCGGCTGGACTAATCAGGTGCCCATTTCTCGGGAGAAGTGATCTTGGAGTCTCCCTGCCTCTGCTGTTTGGAAAGGATGTTACTTAATATGAGAGACCAGAAACACCTCCTACAGACAAGAACCAAAGCACAAAAGGAGAATACAACATTGTCTGGTTGATAGACAGATGAAGTATAAGATATTTGAATGGAGCAATGATTCCACTTAAAACCCTGCAAGTCAAAAAACCCTCTGGTACCTAAAACTGGGCTTCCTCTCCCCAGCCAACGGCAGAGAGCTGGATGAAGTCTGCTCTCCGTTGATAAAACTCCTAATATACAGTAATATTACAGTCAACCTCTGAGAGGAAAGCCCGCTAAGTCCTGTAAACAATGTTTAATGAGAGCATAAGTGGAAATGCCAGCATTCCACATTCTTTCAGAATTACAAATCAGCGCACGTACTCGGGGGAAGCTTAAATCTCATTATAGCCGCTGCTCATTATACACCCTTTAAAACCCATTTAATCCCGAATCTATTCCCCCCCAGCCGCACGAGGCTTTGATCTTTCGCCGATTGACGTGACAGCACTGTAAGATATCCGCTATGCGCCGCCGCCGCCCCGGCGGCCCCTCGGGTCTCTGGGAGAGGCACATTACGGCCACTTTAGAGGCAAAGTGGGTGAAAAATTGAATTTGTTGCGAAGCCTTGTCCTGACGGTGACAAGCGTGATGAGGCATGCTGGAAAGGTTGCACGAGTTAACTTGTGGTAGGGTTTCAATAGCGTTATGCTCGCGCTCTGGTCCTAGTCTGGAAGTGTCGCTAGCCTGGTCTGACACTGTTGTTCATTCAAATTCAAAGGATACACTTACATTCTATTGTGCTGGTAGTCGCTCTGGATAAGAGCAACTGCTAAATGCATGTAAAGTGGTGTAATGTAGTTAACTTTCTGTAGTTAACTACAGCAAAGCTTATTTTACATAGCTACTGCAAGATAGCTATCTAGAAAGTCACTCTGGAGCTACATCAATGTAATGTAATGTAATGAAGGCCTGAGTGCTCCCAGGTCACTCTGGGAGACGGGACTGAAGTTAGCCAGCTGTTAACTTAACGCTCGCTTTGTAACGACGGGTGGTGTGGTCGAGATGAACGGTCGTCATGACCATATGCTTGGGGGCGGAGTCTGATCTGGGAGCACCAGAACTGTTCTTCTCTGTGCAACGTCTGGGCAGCAGATTTGGGTAACCAAAGCCAGGCAGGCAAATTCCATCGGGAAGAGTTATGCTCAGCAATACATCATTACTGTTATTCTGACGCGAACTGAAAACACTCATAATAAGCACTCACACCCCTCTCCAAAAAAACACACAGCATGCAACAGCATTCACACCATTACAGAACGCTGTGCCTCTCTATTACTTCAACACAGATTAAGCCATCGGTTACAAGAACCACTGCTTATTGTTCAAAAACACAAGGATGGGTGTGAGCAAAATGGCAGACAATGTGACAGCTGATTGATTTGAGATACTGAGGCAATCGCACAGGTCTCTCCCGGTGATATCTCAATAATTCAGTAACCAGGCCACGGTTAACAGCTCTGTGACTTCAGGGGTCGTGCAAGTGACTGGAATTGAGAATTACTGCCCGTCTCCCAGGCACATCTCACACCATTCGAGAATGGGGAATCGATGAAGGAGATGAGACAGCCAGGTGGCGGGGGCTTTATTTAAGATTAGCGTGCTGGACACTCTCGCCCTGCTGGGCGCACCATCCCACCCCCCCCCCCCCCCCCCCCCCCAACCCACCTCCCACCAGCCCCCCTCCCCCCCGCCATGGTCCCTTTGATTCTCAGCACTTTGGCTGCTGCAGTGTTGCGAAATAAGGCTACACTAATTCAAGGAGAGACAGAGACTCCAGCCAGCCAATGCCAAATAAATAACACTGCGCTTTGTGCTTCTCCCTAGTTCCCATGGAGACAGAGGCCAACCAGGAATTCTGTCACAGAAAGAGCCCTGCCGGCGGGCTGGGAGAGCTGGAGCGGGCTCCTACAACGGTCCCTTTGACATGCCCGCTGAGAGCGCGGTCTGTTCGGCCATCTGAAATCCGTGGTCGCCCCGCAGAACTGAGGGATTTGGAGTTCCCATTCATGGGAACAGTCCCCTTCTCCCATATTCCGACTCCTGCAACGAGCGGTTGAATGCGGGTCGAGCATTTCACGAGAGGCGCTGGACACCGGACAGAGCGCGCACTCCGAAAAATTATTGCTGGGGCATCAAATTAGCCAAGCGCAGTTTGAGGCAACTGGCCATCATCAAAGCTGAAGCTTCAATTTGCTCTGTGACTCTTTGCGGAAACGAATCAGGCCCAAACAGACGCACAGCGCTGCGACACACCGCACAGCCGCCCGGAAAATTCCATCCGATTCAATTCACACGATCAGGCCTCCGAGCGACACAAACAGCATCAACTCGCAAAGCCCTCCGCTGCTCTGTCTCTCTGAAAGGTAGCCCGCTCTGCGTAGCTCTCTCTAACAGAGAATGCTGAACACTCGGGTCCTGCCTCAGTGCCATACTGTTCCCATTAGAGGAGGGAGTGGGCTAACACACGTGGAACAAATGAGGTCATCACGCATTCTCTCCGCAGAGAGAGAGAGAGAGAGAGAGAGAGAGAGAGAGAGAGAGAGAGAGAGAGAGAGGGAGGGAGAGAGGGAGAGAGGGAGAGGAGAGACAGAAAGAGACAGAGAGAGAGAGGGGGAGAGAGCAAGAGAGAGCTCTATAAGCATGCAAACCCCCCGTAAAACTACAGAGACTCATCCCAGCACAGCCCTGTAAAAACACCTACATCAAAGGAACGAAGATGGTACATTATATTCCTTTTCATTATTTATTTGCTTGGCGTGTCTGAGGCGACTTCCACAACTTACATATCACCCGTTTGTACAGCTGGGAGGCTTAACGACGCAAAGCGCAGTTGTGTACCACATGTGCCTTGTCCGGGATCCAAACCTCCGAGCTTCCGGTTACAAGACTGTGTTTGAACAGCAACACAGCTGGGCGGCCTGTAAAAGGGTCCAAGGTGCCTCCCTCACTCCTCTATAGGCTCCAGTACCTGGCCACGCCCCTGGGGCAGGACCTTTACAGAATGTTACACTGCACATTGGGCCCGCTTTGTGTCCAGGATGGGCCTGAGTACAGGTAGCTGTAACATCAGCAGCCCAGAGGAGCTGGAGGGGAGAAGCTGGTCTCAAAAGGCCACTTAGCACAGGGGCATCCCATTCCACACAGCTGATGGGCCTCATACTGGGGTTGATTCCAGCCCCACTCTTCTGGCTTAATAATTCCAACTAGCCGATTAAATACGCAATTCCGCTATCACATTTTCCAAAATACACTGCCATAAATTATTTCTGGAGTACACGGCACAAGTGGCATCCACAGCTATGATTTATCTTTGGCAAAATGTAAAAAAGTGATTGGTAGGTTAATTTATGAGCAGAGCTGGGAACAAAAGCAAGCTCACATGTCCTTCCAGAAGACCAGCACACCATCCCAAACAGTGGACAGACAAGCATAGCTGTTCAATACACCAGCACTAGGATGCTACTGGCCTCTCTCTGATGAATGAGGCATTTCTAAGCACAGCTCAATCTCAGACCACAGCTATAATTCACTTAAGACTATGGCGCTGGGGTTGCCACGAGCTACGCCTCACTTACTGCCAGTTCCTCAGACTCTCTGACTTCCCTTCAGAAACGCAACTGCGGCCAAAGGGATGACTGTGGGAACGAAGGAGGACAGAGAGAGAGAGAGAGAGACAGAGAGAGAGAGAGAGGGAGGGAGAAAGAGAGAGAGAGAGAGAGAGAGAGAGAGAGAGGGGGAGAGACGGAGAGAGAGAGAGAGGGAGGGACGGAGAGAGAGGGGGGGTTGCATGGAGGTTGAAAAGAGGATGGAAAAGGGAGGAAAGAGACAGACAAAGAGAATGCCAGAGGGACAGAAAGAGAGAAAAATGTAAAGGGAGAGAGATGAAGGGAGCAAGGAAGAGGCGGGAGGAAAAGAAAGAGGGAATGAAAGGGAGGTAGGGAGAGAGGGAGTCAGACAGCACCCGCAGACCACCATTTCCGGTCATAATCATGAGAACCAGTCACTAAGGATCCCTCATTCATAATTTTGTTTTAAAAAATTCAGCTCAGTAAACATCATCATTATATTCTGAGCATGCCAGATTGGAATTACCTTGGGTAATGAGCTTTGTAAAACACATACAAATGTATTTCATACTAAACCCACAATCCCAATTCACTTGGCAGACATACAGGACGTAAGATTAACGTTAACAGATACAATCAATGTGTGTAAACATTTCAAAGCATACGCAGGAGGAATGAAAACTCGTAACTATATTGACTTCCCTCTACATTAAAACAGATTTCCTACAGCTAGTGGAATGAGCTATGCACATTTTACACATGTGTAACAGGTTCAAATTCCAGTGGGTCATGGTGAGACATGTCAGTGTATAAGTATATGAGTGTAATAATGTATTATCAGTAATGTTAGCTATGTATTATCATCTATCCACAGGCACAGAAGGTAAACAGCAGGGTTAAAATGGAGAATGGGTGTTTCTGTGGAATGCTGTCACACAGACTCACTGATCGGGTTTAAGACCCAGAGCCGGCCTCTGCCTGCAGTGTCTGTCTTATAAGGGCTTGTTTAACCTACTGCCCCTGGACTGCCCGCAGCACTGCCGAAGCCACTGCTGGAATTTGCGTCTAAATTCAGCATGCAGCGCCTCACTATATTTGTCACACGCCCTTGACAGAATGATGACAGTTGGGAGGGACTGGGAGGATCAGCGCCGCAGCTGTCCGCACTGCACAGTCATGGGGAATGGAGGGTTCCAGAATCTGCGCGGTGCAGTTGCATGGAGAAAAAGAGTTCCAGAATCTGCACTGCACAGTTGCATGGAGAAAAAGTTCCAGAATCTGCGCGGTGCAGTTGCATGGAGAAAAAGAGTTCCAGAATCTGCACTGCGCAGTTGCGTGGCGAAAAACAGTTCCAGAATCTGCACTGCGCAGTTGCATGGAGAAAAAGAGTTCCAGAATCTGCACTGCACAGTTGCATGGAGAAAAAGTTCCAGAATCTGCGCGGTGCAGTTGCATGGCGAAAAAGAGTTCCAGAATCTGCGCTGTGCAGTCTCGTGGGGATCGGAGGGTTCCAGAATCTGCGCTGTGCAGTCTCGTGGGGATCGGAGGGCGAACTGCACAGTAGCATGGAAATCAAATGGTTCCAGGGTCTCCACTGCAGTGCCACAGTAAAGTAAATGACCCTATGTGGGTGAGCAGCGGTCAGAAGAGAGTGTCTTCCAATCATGTCCATTTCTACCACCAACATACTGTCTCCCCTCAAGCTATTGATCAACTACCCTCTTTGTGCTGTCCCTGGATCTGGTTTTATCTTTGTTCACATGGAACTCTGGACTGGAATGAGGTTTAGATAAACTGATCCTGGACCTGCTGCTGCTACCCAGACTTTCCCTTGACTGTTCTGCAGACAGAACTGTAAGGCAGGCACTGTGAAGGCCCACACGCAGTGCGTTTGATGTGGTGTGAATGCAGATGCTTTTAGAATGGGAACGGCGTCAAGGCCGGACAGCGGTCAGGGGAAACTAGAGGAAGAGGGGGAAGCAGCACCTGGGAAAAAAAAAATGGGCCGTCACCATGGTGACAAACTGTTACTCAATAAAAACTTCCATTAACAGCTGTTAACACAGCACATGTACGAGTCTCAGAAAAGCAGTCAGTCCATCAAATATCACATGTGCCCTTAAGCAAGGCAAGGTGCATTGTCACATATTTTCCAAGGTATTCAGCTGGATCTTTACAGAGGCAATCCAGTTTAAGTAGCTTGATCATGGGCACAACAACAGTGACCCACCTGGGACTTAATCCATCAACCTTCCTGTGAAAAATCCATCTACTAACACCACTGTACATGACACCGCCACATATCATAAATCACTACTTGTCTCCAACTATAAATCTGGAATTCATTAGAAAATATGGCCCTTTGCCAGCAGGCAGACTCTGCTAACAGAAACTGTGAATAATCAATGCTGTTTCTGTAATAAGTATACTAACAGTGGTGAATATGGGTAATTAACTGGGTCTGTGTTTTTCAGCAGAAGTGCACAGTGCTGACTTTCGTGCCACCACTTGATCAAACAGCTTCTCTCTTGACTTTACAGATCACATGTAGACACTGCCCTTTGTATTTTCAAATTCCCTCTTTCACTTCCCTGGACAATTCTGTCAAGAAAAGATGGCGGGACCCCGCTGTCCCACAGAGCACAGCAATCCTGGAATTAAAGCTCTTAATCCTGTTTGATAATCTAATTGACACCCCACATATGCAAACAAGCCCAAAGCCTCTCCCCATTTCCTGTTTGGATTTATAGGGCATAATCTGCCTGGTAATTGTCTTTATGCTTTTTTTGGCTTGGTCAGAATCGCCAACTGTACATGAGTCTCTTCTCACCACAACTTCTACATGCATGTAGAGGCACTGATGTGAGAAGTATGCAATCCTCCCATACACTCACACACAGAAAACAGCTAATAGTCACATAGTGGACTGGAGGATAAGCACCACTCAACTGACAATATTCAAGCAACTTGCAAGGGAATCTAGGGAACCTCAAGGTGCCTTAAAGCAGTGAGATGAGGAATGCTTGAATTACCTACCCACCAGAATCACAGACAGAACCGAGCCAATCTGTTTTGAATCCGGGCTCAGCCTGCACTTTAGGCAAACAATTTACCGAGCACCTAAGCACCCACAAGACACACAGGTACAAAGGACACCTATCTCAGACCAAGAGTATATTCAGGCACAGGGGGGGAAAATCTCAAACATCTCAATTCAATATGGGAAAGGTGCACCCCACGTTCACAGACTACAGGTACAGGTGTTTAGCAGGTACATTAAAGGCTCATGCATGAGGTTCCATGTGATGAGTGTCTGCCTGTTGGGGGGTCGTCTCTCAGTGCATTCTGGGAATGCCCTGCGGGGTAGATCCCTCTGCTTGCAGTAATAAGGCCTCCCACACAGTAGAAGAGGCAGGGCCCCACAGAACTTTACCCGCAGGGGATGATGGGAAACATCTAGAGCTCATTATGCATACTGTACACCACAACCTTAAGCAGTGAATTATATGTAATGGAACCTTAATGGTTTTAATCTGCTTACTTTGGTTGAAGAATGCATCGTCAGCATGGATTTCAGTGGTTACACTCAGAGAAAAAGCAGATATATTCACATGCTGTTTTTACACTGGCCATTGTTTCTGTGCTTGTATCCTGTAAGGAACTTTTTTTGAGCAGCAAAAAAAAAAATAATCCTCTTGGTAGGACAAAGTACAACATTCATTTCAAACAGAGAAAGCACAGGTCTTCTTTTCTACTCACTATCACAGATTCAGCACAATTTAACATGACAATAACACAGCAAAATCACAGTAACCCTTGACCGTGCAAATACTGCATTAAGTGTGCATTTCAGGGAACAGGTTGCTAAGGAGACAAAGAAGAGTGATACACTTCCAACCATGAGACGTATCAGAAAGCCAGCAGGACTAATTTCGCTAATTGCTTCGGTGACACGCCCACACGAAACGGCTCAGGGAACGAGGAGGGTGAGGTTATAATTGTGAAGAGTGCGGACTCCTCAGAGCGGGATCCTGGGTAACCGTCCCCCCCACCCCCCCCCGCAAAGCCCCGGAGGGACGAGGAGCGCTGCAGGACGAGCCACGCGAGGCGGGTCGGCCACCGCACTGCAGAACTGCAAAAACAGGCCCGCTGCGTTGTCCAGCACATCCTGGCCCAGGCAGAGATGCACGGCGCGTTTCGCTTATTTCTGCTGAGCTCCATGCACCATTAGAGTGGGGTCACACTGCATTTCAAAGAAGGAAATTGTGTGTTTGTGCGTGTGTGTGCGTGTGCGTGTGTGTGCGTCTGTCTGTTTGTGTGTGTGTAAATACACACATACACACATACAAAAACATGAAAACAATTCAGTTAGTTTTTATATAAATATATAAATCCATAAAACCATATTATACACAAATACACACACACACACACACACACACACTCTCTCACTCTCTTATACACACACACACTCTCTCACTCTCTTATGCTGCTAATACCAGTATCAGTGTGGTAAAGTGCAGAACTGCAGAATGTGGCTTTTGACACCCACAGCCCATGCTTCTGTTCCACTGTCGTGATTACAGTCTGAACAGGAGGACTCTCAAATACACCAACGCAAAAGGAAGACAAGGAGACGTGACATCACTCTGCCGAGGATCAAAAGGATTCACCAAAAAACAAAGCAGCTGATTCCATCCTGTTTAAAGCAAAGCTGCTGCGCTGGTGTGACATCATCAGCGAAGGCCAGCTTTGATCGTAGCCTGACAGAGGGGTTAGCTCACTGTAACCACACTCACAGGATGCGCTCTCTGTTGTATTATGGCTTTGAGTCACTTGGCCCCCAGGTGCCTCAGAATAGTCACATTAATACAGATATCACCACATCAGGTGCAGGCTGTCTGACTCAGATGTGCAAATTGCCCCATAATGAGAGACCAGCCACTGCAATAACTAAACAGGACGAACCATAAAACCACCCTCTCAACAGCACCAGAGAGGCAGAGACTCAATTGATCCTGGTCACGTTCTGTACAAACACACAGGCAAAAATAAAAACCCATCTGGCTTGCTGCATGCACCTGTCAGACGGCTCATAACAATTGGTTACCTACACTAGGTCACTCGTCTGCACTTTAATCTGTGAGTCCGCGCGTTAAAAATAACCACATTCATTTGTAATTCAGGCTCATGCATTAATAAAATCGTGGCAGGGTAATGGATAGACTCTGCAAACTTACAGCACAGGGAATTAATGACCATTTAGAGATTTATGTCCAATATCGTAAAAATGGGAGGCATGGCATTTCAACAATCAGCGTTTTATGTGTGGACATGTTCCCGGGATGAACTCAATACAATAAAAAAAAAGAAACTGAAAAGCAAACCACCCCTTTCTCTAAAGCACAGCCAGGTCTGTTCTGCCAACATCAGGCTAAAACTGCACTTCCATTTGCTATGGCTCTGTGTGAGGCATTCTACTAGACTCCAGTACAGTGCGTTTCATTCCAACAGATGGAAAGTGCCGAAGTGTTGCTGATCCAGGAACGTCTTTGGAGTTGGACTGACAGTGCCTCGTCCACACTCGCCTGTATCACATTTGTTTGTGCTATTCATGTTAGTAGACGAAAAAAGTTGTTTTTTTGTCCTTTTTTGAAAGAGAACACAACCAAAAGACTGGCAAAGCATGAGGGTTATACAGATCTGTCATACAGCACGTAAGGCAGAAGACTGTTTACCCTCCAGCTAAATCTATCAATAACGTGAGGAAGATCATGATGTCTAACTTGGAGGAAGCACTGAAAGAGACTATGGCTGTGGTACTTTACACAGGATAATCTTGCTAATTTATGCTCCTCTCACCTGGGTTCCAGGCCAACCTACTATCCTACCTGAAGTCAGCAAACATCCTGTCAGCTCGGGTCAGCTTGCTGTAAACATGTCTGGCTAGACTTATGTATAGCTGACTGACAGGTGACCCAGGCCGGTGGAAAAACAGGCTTATGTGAGATTGCTGGAAACAGGAAACACTGGTCTTTGTGAGCCAGACTCCAGGAACTGCCCGCCGCGGTGTCACTCACCCGGTCTTTGTCATCGGCCACGTCGCACAGCACGTCGTCCGCATCCAGGATGCCCCCGTCGCCATGTTCCAGGTGGTGCACTTGTAACCAGTAACCAGGGTCCTGGAGACAGAGGAAGGCAGACGTTACAGCTCACATCCTTCACACACACAAACACAAAAGTCAGTCAATGCTGCAGAGAGTGTGACAATGACAATGATGGCAGTTAAGTAGGTTTCCTTTCATCCCACTGATGTTTTCTACCATTCCTGAAGGCACGGTGAGTACTAGACCCCTTGGCCAGGCGCAAACCCTTCTCTCTTCAAGCCTCTCAGAAACACAGAGATGACCCCTCAGATTATGCGGCATGATTATGAATTTTACTGGGAAAACTCAACTGTCCCCTCCAAATAAGACAGTCACCTGAAAACAGAATAGAGAGCAAAGCCAGAAACATCTAAACTCACAAACTACTGGGGAAGCCATTTTCAGGTCCAAATGCTTCAAATGCTAAGTTAGAATTTATCTCTTTTGGGGGAATTTCTCCCATCACTGCTAAACGACACCACAATGTGTTAAAAATGACAAAACATTCTGCGCTTAATCTGCCCTTTAAATCCTCATTCTAAACACCCTGGTGAGCTTTATGCAGAAGGGGAGCAAACCAGGACGCGGACGGAAAGAAACTGGGTCCTTGGTTCACAAACAGTGAGCCGAGAGTCAACAGCGGTGATTGACAGCGGCTTGCCCCATCAGTCACTGGCAGTGTGGACCCCGCACGGCGAAAGCCCTGCTGGGAGAGACAGTGGCAGGACGGGCTGGAGCTGACGGCTCCCAGCTGACGCGTGACAGACCTGTCACTCCTCAACCACACGCAGACACCTCCCCCGGCGCATGCCATCTGACCCCCCCGAGCCCCGTGGGCTACTCCCCACGGCAGCTCTTCCGGGGCGGGGCGGGGGAGCAAGGGGATCCATCAATCACAGGGTCATTAAAGTGACCTGTCTGGAGAGCCGCTTAGTTCCGCCGCCTCCCTGTGACAAAGCCTCAGCTGGGGGGTGTGAGGGGGGTGAGGGAGGGATGGTGGGGGGGTGAGGGAGGGATGGTGGGGGGGTGGGGGGGCTGTGGGGCGATCATTACCGCCAGCACTTTGGCAAATGGATTCCTTAATGCGACGCGTGGTCCCACAGATGCACTCTGTCGCTGTAAATCAGGATGGCAATCCATAAAAAAAGCCTCTTTATTTGGGCTGTTTGATTATGCACGTAATTTGCACACAGATAAGCACTAAAGAGACACAGAAAACACTGAATCAGAGGAGGAGCGACCACTAATGTAATCAGTTCTGGTAGCAGCACTCTAACCTGACCAGACAAAAAGAGGCGCAAGTCAATGCAGAGAGCGTAGATTTGGCACAAGCTCGTCAGCGTTGGTTCATTTACCACCTTACTTACACCATGTCAATTAATCAATAAGCATTACAGTGAAATAACAATGAATTAAAGGAAATCAAATCACGTTAACCAATAATGGACATTTTGTAAGAGCTTCTCTTAAAAGAAATGGTTGAAGTCTCATTTTTACTGCTCCACTGTAACAGAGCAGAGTGACCACGCTCATGACTTCTGCCGATAAGGGTCTGTCAGGAAAGACTGAGGGAGAGTCCACCCCCAGAGGAAGGAGTTCAGCAAGTCCAGCTTTTAAGAGCAACACCGCTGACCCGTTAGTAAAACAAAGGAACGACGTCCAAACAGGAAAAAGGTGCTGAAATCGTTTTATTGACATCAACAGCTAAGTGCAAACGGTGCACAATAAGAACAGGTGTAAAACTGCAGGCGTAGCAGTCAAGCGTTAACACTGTGAAACCCAGAGAAGGCACGTTCATCCAGTAATGAGTCATTTACAAAAACAGTCTTTGACAAATTGCCCATTACTGCTGCTGGATACCCGCAGAAGCGCTTCAGGTTCCTCTAAGTGCCATGTTCGAGTTGTAAAAGCAGAGCCCCATCTTTGATATGAAGACTACAGACAAACATTTAAAGAAGATTCAAACACATAACATTCTGGGTACCAACCCGGGTCCCTCACCACTACACAACATCCCTTCTCGCGAGAAACCACTACTCATCTATGACGTCACAAAATAAAGATCGGAATAAACGTAAAGAATCCCTGTCTTTCAGCACCAGTTGGCAGCAGGGCTGAAGTGAGCGATCAGTTAGCATCTCACTGTTTCAGTGGCACCTCCACTGTGAATCACTCTGCCTGCATCTCCAGGAGCACTACAGTGCATAGCAGCAGGCAGCCACATTCATCCCCAGGGTGAAGGCCCTGTGGGAGAAGCTGTGTAGTGTGCGAACAGCAAAAATCACTATAATGAGCTTCAGAAATACAGAACACACAGAGAAATACAGGCAGAAATTACGGTTAACCCCTTCGGTGCCAAACAAGTGTAAAAAGACACTGAAGTGAAAGAAATTTCTGAAGCAGCCTTAACTTGGATATGCATATTCTACATGGAGCCCATTTAATTGAGAGGAAGTAGAAAATTCTTTGAAATACATTCCCAAAGACTGATACGTCACTGTTTCAATGTCACAGGCATCTGCGAACATTACTCTGCCTTCTACAAAAAGACTGTGCCTTTTTCAGTGCGAGATGGCCTGAAGCTTTGACAAATCTAGTCCAGCAGGGCTGCCACAGTAGTCACTAAAAATTCTGGAAAATATTTTCACCCTGGAAAGTCCTAGGAAAGTCAAAAGTCATGGAAAAGTGGTCCAGCTGACTTTGAAAGGGATCAGAAAATGCACTGAAATGAAGTGAAATACATCCATCTTTCCGGCCAGCTAGCTATCTGATTACTCCGAAATGAAGCAACAGCAGAACGCAGGTGGTGTTGACACATTGGCAAGCTCGCTAGTGTTTGGGTGTATATGCATGTGAGTGAAAGGGCTGCCAAGCTGCTTGTTACTGGATACATACAATGACAAACATCTGCTTGTCATGCACAGAAATGAAGGCTAGTCTGAGTAACCCAAGCTGAAACAACAGCATGGAGGCCTGTAAACACATACCCCGATTTAGGCTGGGATTATGTCAGGTCTCCAACCCAGCCACTAGCCCCCCTTCTCAGCCCCGTTCTGACAGAGCCTGGCTTGTCAGAGGGCGCATGGTCAGACTCTAGAGGCTGTCAGTTTTGGGCTCGTAATGCATCTTCAGTAAAAGACTCCCGCTTGAACAGACATTTGTTTTTATTTCATTGTAAACACTGCAGCACACACTGAGAGCTTCGGTATGGGATCGCATGCGCTTTCTGATTAGTTTTGCCTGCCGTGGAGGAGACGGGGAGCATTCACTAGGCACAGTGTGAAACGAATTCCCCACGCTCGTAAAAATAGCCTACTGTAAATATCAAAGTGCCACACCTACGAGGCGGGTTTTCAGCTGTAAACACGGCCTGTGACGTGGCTTACCAAAAACGCTCCCGGCCTCGCCCTACACCCCCTCGCCACCAACTTCCATCCTTAGTCAAAAAATCCCAGAGGAATCATGCCCCCCCCCCCCCCCCCCCCCAAAAAACACCCCCCAAATCAGTAATCCCTGAACCCCCTCCAGCTCTGTTCACTCTGCTGTAGCTGCCATCCCTACATTCCCCTGAGCACACACAGGCAAAAGCAGCAGGAAAGCGAGAGCCAGACCAGACGCAATGAGCCACGCACTATTCAACGCATTCACCAGGGGAGTGCTGGGATCGCGACGCATCAAACATTCATGAAAACAAAAGCCACCTTTGAGCCCAAACCCTCCTGAATATTTCATTTGCGATTATGAAGCACAATAATCCCTCGGTCACTGCTCTCTAAGCCATGTGAAGGCACTGACCAGGTTTAAGCCTACTGTTCTGGTAACGCTTTCACAGACCATGTCACATTGGGGGAATTCAAATTTTTGAGGGGAAACAAAATACATTAAACAAGCAACCACATTGACAAGATGTACACTGTGTATATTATTAAAAGACCCCTGCATATCCACTATGCGTGTATGAATTCATTCCAAGTTATTAATAACTTAAAAAGTAATTCTCCAAAGTAATTCTAGCGAATTTACTCATTAATACAACATAAACTCAACAAATCCTATTTTCGAGACAATGAAAAAGAGCAAGTGAAAAACGGTTTACTTGTTCTGCTTCAGTGCAGTCTGACCGTGACACCCAAACCAATGCTGCTGAGGCTTGAAACTGCCTGACAAACACCCCAAACACCGTGTTCAGGTGCTTGCGTTTATCATGTTCCTTCATCATTCGCCCTCACTGAAATTCAAGCCCTGTTACATGTAGATTCGATATCAAAGATGGGGGCTCTTCGCTGGCAGATGGAAAAGAAAATTATGCTGTGATACGGTAGGAACAAGGAAACCAAGGCTGTTGAAATTTGGTAAAAATCTACGAAGAGGAATAGGACAACGCATTACCACACACCCCAAATATTCTTCCCCTTGTCTTTTAAAAACATGCACAACTGAGAGAGCTTAAACACACATCAGTGTTTGTTCAGACTGTGGAGCCCCAGCCATAAATGGGACAGTCCAGAGAACCGACCGCCGTTTGACCGCTGCCCGTCAGCGTCTGGAACACATTCTCTCCCACAACCTCATCAAAAGACACAGCAATACTCAAAACAGGCTAACAAAACTGCTGGCGAATGCAAGGGCTGAACAACTTTGGGTTTTCTGAGGGCAGAATAATATGCTCAATCAAGTCAGAACAGGCAAAGAGGTGTGACAAACCTTTCAAAGACAAAAAGGTGCAAAAATTTCACTTAAATTACATGGCCATAATTTCTACAGAAACTTCATACTTCTGCACATACTAATTTCATACAGCATTTATTTCACATTATAAACTATAACATATTTCAGTCCATAAATGAAAATTACAACATTAAAAAAGTGTCCTACAGAATGTATTTGGTGAGGTTTGAATCAAGGTCGTTTTCCATGCTTCTCTCACAGACATGAAGAGCACAACATATTACTACTGGTGGATGTTTGAGAAAGATGAGAGGACATTTCTGAAGTTGAAGCTGTAGATGTCACCCAGCAACCATCACCTCCTATTGCACCCTCCACAGTCACAGGGACTGGAAGTGTCGAGACAGGTTAGCGTGAAGAATGGGAACGATAAGCCTCTGTATGAAAACGAGTGTATTTACTGCATTTACACTTAAGGCTTTTCTTCAGCGTTCAGCCCCTTGACAAAAGCACTGGCCTTTCTGTAACAGCATTCCAGTGCTTGTTATGATGTGTGTATGCGCTTCAAAGCTTCATCCTCTAAACGCCCAAGCCTCCTCGCTGAAAACGCCTCACTGTCTCCCTCGGGTGAGAAGTTCACGCATCGAGCAGCCCGGCCCGAACGCTCAGCTTTTATTCAGGAGGATTTAGGACTTTTCAAGCGAGGGCCTCCTTTATCACTTCAGGAACTTTTGCCGGGCTTTGAAGGTTTACCGAAGCAGTCATTATCCCTTCTAATCTGCCAAATGTATTGCACATAATGATTTTTTCTTTTTTTTTGGGGGGGGGGGCGGGGTTGCTTGGGAACAAGTCTTGACATCACCCGGGGAGCAGAACGCTGCAATCTGGGTGAAGCAGGGCATGTCTCCGTCCCTGGAAGCTATGGGGATAGGCCAACACAGGACCGCCGCAGAATGGCGTGAGGTGTGTCAGCTTGTCCCACATAAACGCCAAATCCAGTGGTGCTCCTTCAGATTACAGTGCAGTACAGTGTCCTGTCTAAACAAGCACAACCTATATAATAATAAGCCTTGCTAGTATTCCAGCAACAAGACCGCAGTGGCACAGGCTGTAATATGTTGCAATGTGCAAACGTACCACTGCCTAAAGGTGAAGAATTTGATTTGAATATTAAGACGTGAATATTAAGATGTGCAATTTAAATTCCTGGCAAGCTCCTGTGATGTAAAACAGCTGACTGGCAGCTGCTCTGTGATTTCCTTCATTTGCGTAAAGTTTATCATTACAATTTGTCACTTTGGCATGCGGTTATGGATTTGTTCGCGGTGCATTTTCATTTTCAAACTGTTAATCATTGGGGGCTGGATGTGCCCTGATTGCATGAAAAATGTCAAAAAAAAACATTGAAAATGCATAGAAGAAAAGCTGGTTTTATCCATAAAAACTGAAAGAAAACAAAAAAGACCGTCTTTAAGACAGCATTATCTTAAAGACAGGATTGATTTCTCTTAAAGGTATCTGACACTGCCAGTACTAAGATTACTCAGAGTAAAAATTTAAGAACTTGTATGCAATGTTAATGAAAAAAAAACAGGAAATTCATATTGACAGGCTGAGCGTATCAAGCGAATAAACAAGAATCTTATGCCTTTCCCTCTGGCCTCTTCATTTCTGTATTTCAGCAGACATGCAAACACCCAAAAATGTGATCTCATTTTCTTCTCAGTCTCAAAAACAGACACGTGTTTATGGCAACTCGCACATGTTTTACAGTTACCCCACGGGAAAACAATGCACTTTCATATGTGGTAATGATATTATTCTGGTGGAACAAACTGTCTGTGGCTGACTGACTCTGTGGCATGTGGGCTGGGATGTGATCCAGCATCCCTCTGGCTTCAGCGCTAATCCAGACATGGTCGTGATCTTGGAAAACGTATTTTCAAAAAAAAGGGAAGTAACAGAATTCTCTTACGTAACCTGACACGAGCGATAATTTCAAGCAAGTATCATGTATCAGTGACTATGGGAGCAATGAATTATCGATGGGTTGTTTTTTCAAAACGGACTCACAAATTACAAAGAAGGTGACAATTACAAGGAAGGTGTGCATCTGAAAGGATCCTGATGGTAAGATATGATGGCGGTAATTCACAACAACACAGCTGTGCCACAGAAACAGTAGGCAGAGTAGACCTACAGTGGATGAGCCTAAAAGAACAGCTTTGTACAGTTTAGCATCTGCAGGGAACAAAGCCTACAGGAACAACTGAGTGAATGGGGCCTGAAGGAACAGCTCTTTTACAGTTCAGGAACTAACTAGAGAAGATGAGTCTAAGAACAGCAGTACTGTTCAGAAACTGCAGTGGATGAGCCTAAAAGAACAGCTTTTTAACTGTTCAGGAACTGTAGTGGGTGAGCCTAAAAGAACAGCTTTTTAACAGTTTAGGAACTGCAGTGGGTGAGGCCCACAGGAGCAGCTTTTTAACAGTTTAGGAACTGCAGTGGGTGAGCCTAAAAGAACAGCTTTTTAACTGTTCAGGAACTGCAGTGGGTGAGCCTAAAAGAACAGCTTTTTAACTGTTCAGGAACTGCAGTGGGTGAGGCCCACAGGAGCAGCTTTTCACTGTTCATTTCAGAGCTCAAACAGAAAGCAAAGATGGGCACAGTTACAGAGGAAGAGAACAGCAGGCAGGCCAAGGGGAAAAAACAATGGGAAACAGCATCTGTAATCAGACTGCTACTGGCACAGTAATTGCAGGCCTTGGCCCATAATTAGGATGGAGGATGGGTGCTCTAGACTTTGAGGGTCCCAGCCTAAAAAGCATCTTCAGAAATATAACACCATCACTGAGAACAAAAGGTTACACAAGTTACTACAGCAAATTCGCAAACAATCAAAAACAAAACACACTTGGTATGAAAGGGCTATGGCACCAGCAGCCTATTTTACGAAAAGTGTCCCTTCTTTTTCCTTTTTTTAGGCGTCATTTTTAGCGAACAATACACCTAAATCAGGAAAGGCACAGCCCATTCAAACTTGCAAGGAGTATAAAGGCCAGACCTATTAAAACAAAAAGAAATGAAGGTTGTGCACTCTCAGTTTCAATACCATTAACCTTTGTGGTTGCAGCGTTGTGGTGTGTACTTGAATGTTAAGCACGGCCTTCTACAAAAAACAACAGACCATATACCAAGGGAATACAAAGCTGCCTGCCTGCAGGGAAGAAGCCACAAATGAGGAAGACTGTTCAGAATACTCTGAGGGGCATGTAAGCATCACTACAACTTTTCATGTTCTAGTTTCGTGTGGTCTTGACGTGTAACAATAACAGAAGTTATCTGCCTGTGCAGGCACGTTACTTTGAGGCCACACTGAGTAAAATAGCCATGGCGAGCAAGCCGCCGATCTGTCAAACTGCTCTCTCCCCCCCCAGGCATGTGCTGTCAGTGTAATATCACACAGTACATTCGCTCTCCCTTTACAAGCCCCGGACCCTGTAAAGAACGCAAGGGGAGTGAGGAAACTCTTCATAGCAAATGCTTTTGATTTATTCAAAACACAGTTTCAGCCCAGATCGCACCTCAGTCAAAAGACCCACCGGGAGCAGCGAGTCTCCCTTTTAGCTTTTTCTTTCAGGTTCTTCCACACTCGTCTGCACCTGGCTAACACTAATGTTTGTATCGTGCTCTAGACATCCTCATTAAGCAGATGTTTTCTGTATTGATAACCCATTCCATTTCCCAAAACAGGCACTGCGAAACGCTCTGACAACAGGCCCCAGCAAAAACAGACGATGCGTGCTAGAACAAGTTTCCAGCTTAAATTTAAGAGTCACATTGCATGCCCCGATTCAATTCACCGGGGGAAAAAGGGAAGCAAATGATGAAACAGCCATACCAGTTCTATTGTTAAAATGGATCAAAAGCACATTACTGCATTTTACAGAGCACTGAGGGTTTAACCACCTGAATGACCACCTGTAAAGGAAGCATAAAGAAATGAAGTTCATCCATTTCTACACGTCCGACCTCTGGAAGGCTTAACAGTGCTCCAAATGAAACACACTTTTATGTGACATCAGTTATTATGTCAAGAGATGGAACACACGGGAGCCACAGGCGTGTGAGGTTAGACTTCTGTGGCGTAACCGCAGCAAGAAGCGCACGCGGTCGCCGTGAAGCCAGGAGCTGCAGCCGTACCTCCACACACATCTGCACCTGAGGGAGGTAATCCGCAGCACCGCCCAGAATAACCATCACCCATCACCTAGGTCCATTTTAGAAGAAAGCTGAAAATTGGTGCTGTTAAATACTGCGCTTTGTTCTTTTGTCTTCAGAACCTGGAAAATTGGCATTCGCCTGCATTCCCGGTGGATCCTGGGCAGGGGATCCTGCTGTGCATCTCAAAATCCCACAAGGAATTTCATTACCACCTGCGCCTCTGCACAATTCACTGGTGATGGGCTTTGAATCCTCTCACAAACAACAGCTGAGAACTGCTTGACTCCAATCTATTTCCATCAACATGCTGGCAGGTTTTTTTTTTTTTAAAAAGCAATATCCCTGCAATCAATAGTTCATACAAGAAGGGTGCAGATTTGATTCTGGTGTTATACCCCTTTAACCTCACCTGTTCCATGCAATCTCCAGGTGCATACTTGGTCAACAGGTAAAACGCAAACACTGCAAACTGACCTGGATCAGTGTGTCAAATGAAATGGAAAATATACAGTAGTCACATAACCCAGATGGACTCATCTGGCTAATGAGGAGGGAGGGGCTCAAAGTCAGCACCCCCTCTTCTTACTCTCTTCTCTGCACTTGCTGATCCCCCGCTTTGACTCCCGTCTCAGCCGCAGTAAGGTGGTGGGCTGCAGGAGAGTGGCAGGGTGAGTGGAAACTGGCTCTGGGTCAGAGAGTTCAGCCGTAGTGCCCAGACTTCGTCCAGCTTCCAGCCCTGAGCTTTCTGGCAAGCCGGCCTTCAGACAGAGCTCATTAGCTCACAGCCAGGCATTTACAAACGACGTGAAGCTCAGTGCACAGCCGGCAGTGTGCATGGCTGGGATCCCTTTTCACATGCCAGTAGGAGACTTACTCTGGATTCAGCGTGTCAGGACCCCTGCATGGCTGAAATTAACTGAAATGTCAAGAATACAAAAAATAGATATCTATGTGTAAATATGCACACATAATTTGATCATAATTTGATCATGTTATCATATAATTTGATCATGTTGATCACATAACAAATTATTTTTGTTAGATGATGTATAACTATGTTTAACTGCATACAAATATTTTAACATGTGTACATGTGAAGTTTAACACCAGAATAACACTGACAGGAACCTGATACACAAGGTATTTAGAGTATGTAAATGAGCAGAGCACTGCATAGTTGTAAATTTCCCATAATGCTAAGGGCCTGGTCTTACAAGATACCATCTCTTACAACACAAGACAACCTTTGTTTGTAATGCTTGTTTCCCACAGAAGGTGCAGGAGAGAGGGCCACAATCATAAATTCAAATCACACAGGGATTCTGCCTAATTCCTTCAGGTAATTGCACAGTTTACTTAGAGTAAATATGATTCAAGCATAAAAACACATGGATGCACAAAATAATCTGTAAATCTCCAGCCATTTTCACAGCAAGCCCACAAGCTGTGTGAGATAATTGTATTGTTTCTGTCTTGCTGCTACAGTCTAAGCTGGGGAGAGAGCTATGCCCAGTATGAAAAAATGTAAAGACAAAGATAAATTGCTCCCTAAACCAACAGCGGGCACCCTGCACACTGTCTCCAGTCTTCAGTGATGCGCAGCAACACTCTGTATGAACCAGGTTCCCTCATGTTCACATGCTGGTCACTGCAGACATCTTCATTACCAGCCTCTACTCCATTTGAAGCAGTGGCTGAAGCCGAAGCTGAGAGATACAGAGGCATGCATGACCATATCACCAGCTAAATCTCATATTATTACGAGGGCAGTGTAGCATAGCGGTAAGGAACAGGGCTCGTAGCCGAAAGGTTGTTGGTTCAATTCCCCGCTGGGGCACTGCTTGGCCAAGGTACCTAACCCACAACTGCCTCAGTAAATATCTACTTGTATAAATGGATATCATGTCAAGACTGTAACCTATGTAAGTCACTCTGGAGTGTCTGCTAAATGATAATAATGTAACATAATGTTACGTACTCCTTCGCCACCCTCTAGTCTGCAGCTGAGAGACAGACTTGGAGCACCCTTTCTGCTGTTGTACCTCAAGCCAATAGGCCACTGTGGAGTCAGAGCTGGGAAGGTGTTTACAAATATTGCCGTGACCACTCTGTGAGTCAAAGTTCTCTATTGCCCAGCTAAATATTACAGGCGAACACTCCGACCTTGGGTGAGAGCAACTCTGTCGCAGGACTGAATGGGTTGCCGGTTTGTTTAGAGCAGCACCATGTCCCTTTCACTGACACAGACACTGGGTACACATCCACGCGGTGGTGACGAGCTCGCCGAGTCCGGTCCACTGGCTGGCACACGGAGCGGGCGGCACGCCAGCATCCCTTCGAACCATGAGGTCACCCAGAGGGAATTCCGCATTTCGGAGCCGCGGGGGAATCCTTGACTTCCTGCACAGTAAATCCTCCGTGGCCAATGACAGGACAGCTCTGCCCTGCCCAGATGCAGAGCCAGGCCGGGTGAGCTCGGTCACGTTCTCTCCTCTCATTCAGGTAAGGGATGGGGGAAGGGAACTGTGACAGTACATTCTGCATCTAGCACAGTGAGATGCAGTGAGATAAAATGGCACAGGCCTCTGCAACTCTCTGCCTACTTCACTGTTACCTGCCTCCACTACATCACTATAGCATCATGTTGGATAACTCAGCAACCAGCCGAAGGACTCAGATCTGCAGCACTACGAGATACTTGCATGGACAGGAAATGTGAAATTAAATTAATAGCAACTTTATGGTTTGGAAGCCCATCAAGAATGGGGTTGGGTGAGCTTGTAGTGGTCATGGTTCTTGTTTCCATGCGGTGCCATAGTCAAAAACCCATGCTTCTACAGTATGCCATTCTTCAATGCAGCCCCAACAAACCTTTCAGCTCTTGACAGCTCAGAAAAATCAAAGCTATAAATAATGTTATTTAGTGAAGGCTAAGGTGTTTTTTCAGGGACATAACCCTCCTGGTTATACAAAATTCCTACATGAAATATATGGGTGCTTTCAACTTACCAATAGGCTTTGTATTTTGAAAATAATCAAACTGCAATGACAGACAACCTCGGAGGCAGGAAAGAGCAGACACGCACATACCATTATTAAACTCAATGTAGTTACCAGAACAACACAAACATAAAATGATTTACTCCCATGCAAGTTACTGTTTGTCATTACAAAGAGCCCAGCTCCTGCTCTTCCAGACCGGTTCATTCAAGTTCACCGAGGGGTTTGGGTACCACAAAGCCCCACATCTAAAATATCAACCCCCAACTCAAGAAGGAATTTGTTTGTCTCTTAATAAGGCAAAGGCATGTTTGGCATCTGCGGGCTTTAGATAAAGACAAGGATGGGCCTGCTCAGAGGACATCAGAAAGCAGAAAAGCAACCAAAAACAGTGGCCGAAACACTGTGATGGCACAAGCTCTTTTGGAACTTTCAAAATGTAATATTATCCAATCACACATGGACCAACTCAGTGACCAGGTCACAACTGCAGTCCAGCGGAACTCAAATAAGGCTCATTACCTTCAACAGTAAAAGCTACAACAGTTCAAAGTTCACTCAGCATCTGCACTCCATTACGACAAAGCCCCACTAATTGACAGATTACACTGTCACTACCATTTTAGAAAGACTTTTGTTTTTCCTTTTGTAAAAGAACATCTTGTTCCACCATTTGCTTTATGAAAATAGGAAATGGGAGCTGTCTATCTGTTAGATAGGATATTAGGATGTCAGAAAGTCGACCATTAGAACCTATGATGATGTGATCTAATGCAATGTCGGCGTAGTGAAATTCATATCGGAGTTGAAGTGGAACCTGGGAGCCTTCAGTATGCAGTGTAACTCTTAATCTGCAACCTAATGACAGCATTATGAAACCTACAACAGGCAGAGGTCGATAGCCACACTTACAGCCTGCTCTCCCTATGCAGAGCTTACAATAGCAGTGGGAGGTGTAGGAGAGCCCTGTGTTTGGAAACTGCCAGGCCTCCTCCGCTAAGGGAGTGATGTTTACCCAGCTTCTCAGGGCACCCAAGTGCCAGCGAAAAGTGCCAGCTGTTCTTACACTGGCTTTGATGCTTTAACTGATCACAGGGTGGCTGGAAGAGGCAGAAAGAACGGGATACAATGACGGGTGAGGACAGAGTAAGACTCGGGTGAAATCAGTATGCCAATCCTCAGATGAGAGACAGAAGTCTAGCTCTGACCCTTACATAAAAGCCAGCAAAATCGATTAAAAGCGACAAAAGCGCTTTCTCACATTTTGCCGGTCCCTTGAGCGGGAGAATGTGCGGGGCCCTCCCAGAGTGAGTGACAGAGGGTGACAGAGGGCTCAGAGGGGTCCCCAGAGGCAGGGCAGCTGTCACGCGACCCCCGCCCGCGAGAGTCCCGATCCACTCCCTCCAACGGGTAACAAAAGTCAGACCGGCGCCACAGCAGGCCCCTGGGGCCTGCCCAGTCGCAGCGGACCACCGGCCAGACTCACTGTAAACCCTGACCTGAGGCGCACAGTGGCCCCATTCATCCAGAGTCCCACATCTGCACAGCACACGCCCGCACGCCACCGCACCCCCCGAGGGGGACGCCCCATCCCGCCCAGATTTATTTTGCTGGCTGTTCAAGCGGCACCTCATCAAACGGAATGACCTCACTTGCTTATCCGTTCGAGAAAACTGATTACATCTGAACAGGGAACATTATTTCTGCAGTTATAACCTTGAGCCCAAACAATCACAATTATATGGCTAGATTCTGAGGGAAGCTTTCAAGGGACAAATCAGCAAAAAAAAAAAAAAAATTAGATGCCCTTTGTCAGGCATAACGGGCATAATTACATTCGTACTTCACAAATTGAAAAATAAAACACATCCTGATCCATCAGGGTACTGGCTGCTCCAAATACACTGAATTATGAATTAATTATGAAGAAAGCATCACATGGAGAATGCAGAATTTCCATACCCTGAACAAACCATATGAAAGTGGTTGGATAATTTATAGATAAAATCTTTTGTGTTCGGGGCTCTACTTTTAATAAGTACAGTAATTAGAGAAATATTGCGCATTATAGAATTTAATCACAGTAATGTGTACTAAATAAGTCCAGCTTGTCAGACAAATCCCTGACCTTTCAATCCATTAAATCCACTCAAAAAGATAAAAGGAGGCATTTAATACAGCAGTAACCAGTACTGGTGTCCTAAAGCAAAGGTAAACTCTTCTTCAGATATCCTGCTGTGGCCAGGTACAGTACCTGTCAAAAGTTTGGACACACCTGATTAAGATCCTGGGAAAAATGCAAAGACAGTTTGGTCTAAAGACTTACGCTTAAATGCTTGAAATGTTTCTGTATAAATAGTGAAGTTGATGCCTGTGTATAAATCTCTTTCCAAAAACTACTCTGAGGAATCAAAAATATAGGACAGTTTTGGTTAAACACTTTTTTGGTCACTGCATAATTCCAGTTATGTTATGTTCCAGTTGTGTTATTTCATAGTTTTGTGTTATTTTATAGCATCTGCAAGTGTCAACACAAAAGGCAAGGTCATGCAGCTGATGACAAGCAATTCTTTTGACGACTCCTGATTTTGCTGTTGTACTACCCTACACACTGCATTTAAATTCAATCAAAGGCGCGACAGCAAAGCACATTGACTGGGATTCTCTGGGCGGGGAGTCAAAAAGGGCGGGCAATTAAGGCGGAGTGAAATTTCTGCGGAGGTCAGCTTCTGAGCGGAGCGGCCCGCAAATTGGAGACACGCTTCTGGTCGCCATCTTAAATTACCTCGGCTGTCAGAGCGCCAGAGAAGACTCCGCCTCGACCGGGGTTCGTGTCGGCAAAGAGCGTGAGGAGCACAGCGAAGGGTGGGAGGAGGGAGTCAGTGCGGTGGGGGGGGGAGCATGTCCCAGGCAGAGGCTGCCAAACACAGAATCTGGGCACGTGTCCAGCGTTTGCAGGCCTGAGCGCTTGCCAGGCCCGGAGAGAAAACCTGCAAGCCGCCGTCCGTGCGCTCTGCAACACCACGCAAACCCCAGATAAGAAGTTTCCACAGTTGGGGGAATTTCAGCCTGGCTGAATGCAGGCGAAACGCAGACAAAAGGAAAGCTAATCCAGTTCTACCCCCGAACAAATCTTTTCTTCCTTTTGACGGAAATCTAGAGTTTCTCCTTTTGTGTGGAAGATGTTTATATTTCCTCTGGTACATATTGGCTGTTGTTTTCGATTCACACAGGTGTCGAAAATGTAATGGGGGAACGTGTCACGGCATGAGAGAAAAATCAAGGGGCCACTTAGTAAAACCCCTAAATGTGAGTCAACTGGAGTTCAGCACAAATATGGTATTGAAACAGTGGCAAGCTACTGCACGCATACAAAATTAAATTACAGGACATTAAGCAAAGTGTTGACTTTCACTTATCATTGACAGCAGAGTCACAAACGAAACATGGCATTAATAACCATTATAAAAAAAAACTTTAGAATTAGAAATTTAAGGCTTGTCTGTATGTCTGCTTAACCCCTAATGACAAAACCCATGCATGAATGGATGTAAAATGCATCCCAAATGCCACTACTCTAGTGATTACATCTGCAGATATAAGTGCATGTAACCTGTCCCAATTCACCTCCCATCATGCTCTTGTACAGAGACTGCTGGGATGTAATCATACCAAGGCCTCTCATACAAGACTACATATCAGCACAGAACAGCAGGAATCATCTTCCAGCCCTGGCCAGCTGGTCCCAGATCAGTCATAGAGGCGGTGTGAGGAGAGGCGCTGGGGTTTACCTGTTCCAGCAGTGAACAAGCAACCTCACATATAAACACCCACAACTCATTGCTTACAGATACTAAATGTACTGTAACAATGTGAACCAGGAAACACACAATGGTCAACTACACAAGACGGAAAAAACGCAACCGGAAAAAAAGCTGCTGGACTGTCTGCTGCTATTAGTGTTGTATTAGTTTTGCACTCCGCAAAAGTTAATTTTTTCATCAATCACACAATGAGTGTCATTTATTGCAACAAGAAAAAAGCGGACTACGTCTAAGAGACAATAGTCCTTGGCCTTTGTCTCCCAATAGACTCATATTGCAAAAACTCCCCTAAAACAGGAAGTGCCAAGGAAGCGCTGCCAAAGCAAGCAGGACATACAGGAAACAGATTTCAATGGTCACCATGTACAGGATATTCAGCAACAGCGCCGCGGACAGGGGTCCCTGATGACTGAGGGATCCTGTGAATGTGAAACCTAAAGCCCTCAAACACAGGGCCGAGTGAACCACAGCGGAGAACACCTAACCGAGACAGTGTGACAGCTCCATGTGTGAAAATAACAAGGAGAGGGGAAAAAAACCACAACACGAGACACCAATTAGAAGGAACCAACAGCCACAGGAGTGAAGTCAAGATTACAAGGGCTTCCACACCAAGGTTTCAGTCAGTTTAAGGCGAGTAATTCATTAGTCCTCATGGACTGAACCCGTGGGCCTGTCCAGATGTAATCATGGGCCTGATTGCTGATTACACCACCGCAAAAAGCAAAAAGAGTAAAATGCTAAATCCCCAGCCTAGTTAGAAAGGATGCAGACACTCATCCAAATAACATTCAAATCACAATTTATCTGGAGAGCTGCTTTGCATATTATGTATATGTGATGGAAGAAAGACAACATTCTCTTACATGACCACTGGATGCTAATATTTTGTATAAATCTTGCAAAAATATGTTTACTTCCTCAAAATGCTTAAAAATTAACATAGCTGTGTGGTTACATAAAATGCATGCAAGAGAAAATGAAGGACTTCAGAGTTTTTGTTTTACCACGTCAATATCCACCTAGACTTGTTTGCGTTTCATCCTTAATCTCTCTTTCCAGTCTTAAAAATATAGTGATCATTTCATTTCAAACCACGTGGTGAACCGCATGCTAATCTCCCGGTGCTCCAGCGAGGATGACACACCTCCACAGCACCCACAGCGGGGGAGGGATGCCCAGGGCCTGTCAATAACCCCGGGTTCGCTGACTGACTGCCAGGCTCCAAACAGTCAATATTCTCAAAACACTATTTACATTATACTGTTCTCTAAAAACAAGTGCAGACAGCAGTGTCTCAGGCTGTGAAGAGAACTTGAGTTCTCCTGTAATGCAATCTCTGAGTGGGGGAGAGAGAGCGCGACAGGGAGACAGATACCGTCTTTTCTCTTCAAATCCCAATGTACAGCCTGTACTCTCCTTGCCAGCATTAACCCCTCAGCTCTCCTCAGAAAACACAAAGAAACACAGATAATACATTCATCTGTACACAATCCATATTTCATTTTTATATCCGTATTTGACAGTATCATCTCAGAGCTGCTCAGTTCACTACTGAAAATTGCTGGCATCCTTGAGGAAAAAATAATTCATTAAAAAAAGCCTTTTACATACACCCAGAGGCATCTAAAGCACGACTCCGAAATAACAAAGCCTCTTGAGATGTTGTTGAATGAGTAGTCTGCACAGCTTCCCAAAAGTTCAAGTCCTGATGTTATGCTATTAGCGATGCTGGGATGGGATTGTAAAGGTCACAGGCAGACAGCGCAGTGTGATGTGATCCCTGTTCTCCCAAAGGCGCCGTTCCCATGAATCGCAGTCAATGTGCCGGAGCAGATAGCGAACCCTGAAAAGAGGTCTTTCCCCTGCACTTTCTCTGGTGATATTTAGCCAGGCTACTCAGAGCTCCATCATAAGGGCCCACAGCGCCAGCGTATTACAGCATTAATCACAGTCTGTCTGGAGAGCATCCATGCACCCTCTGCCCTGACTTCACCTCCCTCACGTCACTGCATTCCCCCTAATTGCTCCTCATAAACCTGCTCTGTAATCACATAAACTAGACGAACAATCTCACCTCAGAAAAGAGGGATTTATTTATCTTCCCTGCAGCAAAATAGTAGGCAATCCTTCCAGGTTATTATTATTATTTGCTTCATAAATAAATTCACTATTCACAAAAAAAAGACTGTGTTCCACTGTGAACTTGCTTGGCGGTTAGGTTGACATGGAAATTAAAACAAGCACAAAAAGACCATAGTAATTTCAAATTATATCTTAATTCTGTAATAGGCAGTGTAACATGCAAATTATTAACACCATAGTTATTACCTTGTACCACATAACTGGCTAACTGGCCAACTGCACAGACCAACGTAGCATTCAGCACTATGGACATTCACAGACTAACAGAGCATTCAGCATTGTGCACGCACGCGCACACGCAAACAAACAGAAACGCAGATGCACAGACACAGACACAGACACACACACACACACACACACACACACACACAAACAAACAACAATAACAAAAAGACAACACATCCTTTGGAGGTACACATGCCTCACATTGCAGACAAAAGCTAGCTAACACAAATTGAATATCTTGGTCCTTGACATTGCAGACCGCAGCAAGCTAAAGTGGGTATTTAAGCAATATATATCCTGACTGGTGACTGCTAATATAATTCTCTCAAGCAGAGACCTCGGAGTAAAGACATTCATGAATTTGGAAAACACCCCCCCCCCCCCCACCCCCCCACCTATGTTTTATTAGACACTTCCACTCTGCAGAACATTGGAACTCCTGTCAAAGGGCATCCATCAAACAGTGTAGAGGACAGGATAGCAGCTCTTGTTGATCCCTGTGATTAGATTGTCTTTTACTGGGCAAGGACGCCATCAAAGCGGGTGAACCAGTTCCAGGGGAAACACCTGATTTCACAAGACGGCCGGTGCGTGAAAGTATGCATCACATTAAAAATTTAATGGCTAAACGGACACCTCTACTAACGCGTCATTTAATTCAATCGTCATTTTACTGCTATTTATACAGCTTTGTTGACAAGGCTGTAAAAAGCAGACCCATTCTGTTTACCCAGAATGCCCTTTCCTCGTGACACAATTTCTCACCCCGCGACTGCTGTTCCAGCCTCTTAAGCCGGTGGCCTGCTGTAATTTCCTGTATTCCACTCACTTTCCTATTAGACAAAACCCTGCAGAGAAGCACAGTAAAAGGATCTTAAGTTGTAAAATTTGAAAATTCACAGATGTACGGGTTTTGAAACCTGCAGAGCGACATGCACACCAGCACTTACATGACCCTTGACAACACCTTCAGTTAAGGCTTAGCAATGAGAAGGTAATGGAGGGGAGCTCAGACTGACTTCATTGTCTGACGACTGAAGAGGTGGTTATTTCCCCCTAAACTGTATTTTTGGAACTGTGGAGAGCGCATTCACTGCGGCGTACTGAATGAGCTCTAACCTAAATCCCCCCGCGGTATCACATTACAGTGCAATATCATGAAAACCGAATCCTCTTCCCTTCTTCAAGCACTCATCAGACTATCTTACACGGTACATAAATTCACCAGCGTTTTTGGCAACGATTCCTGCAGTGCTAAGGGCCTTCTAGGAGCCCAATTAATAATAATGGTTCCTGATTCTTCCAAGCCCACAACCCACCTAATGAAAGAAATGATTGTGCTTTTTCGACTAACATCAGTACGTTATTTCCAAAAAACACAATGATTAATCAGTAAATACGGCACAACATCTGTTTTCAATGAAAGATTTCAGGGTTGATTCATGGCGCTCATCTCGGCAGAAGCACAGCTGACATGCAGAGGCCTGATCATAAATATTTAACCACACAGTAGAGGGATGCACATGGGATATAAATTTGTGTAAATAACCATTTGTGCTTTGTTTTGACTGGTATAATCGTGCACTTATGAGCAGATAAAATGTACAACAACACTGTAAATTTTTATCTAGCATCTCACGCCGGCCGTTGACCTCTCTCACGGCCCACCAGTGAGGGAGATCTGCAGTTTGGGAGCCGTTGCCGCGCCGGAATGAGAGGCTCTGAGTAGGGAGCTACAGAGCCAAGGAGACAAGCTGGCATTGTGACTGAATTTTTACCCACAAATATGGAGCATGAGGTGGCTGGGTCTCCAGAGAAAATATTTCTCTTGTTTCGCTGAAAAGACCCAAATTCCAATGGGGTTATTAAGGGGGGAAAAAAAAGTCCCCACACACTTATGTGGCCATGGTCCTACAAGGACAAATGAGAGGAGATATGCATGAACTATGCACTGAGAATGCAGCAATCTAGAAAAAAACAGTACCCTCTAAGTCTAAGACAACAATAACTGTCCTATCTGAGCACAAACCTATTCATGAGAACGACACACTAGACAGCATTTTGCATTGATCTCACTCGGGCAGAAACCTTAGGAACAACCAACTCAGAGAAATCTGTATGAAAGCTGGAGATGACTCTGTACGCAGTGAGTGTGCAGATGATGTTATGGGACTTCTGATGATGTCACAGTGTGTCTCAGGACTCCAGCTGCTCGGTCTCTTGAGTGTGTGTCTGTCGGGACCTGATGAAGACTAGCTCTGCCACATCTACGGGCCTTATGTTTGCCATGGTGGAGCCTTTTATTTTGTCAGAAGAGTTTGCTTTGTATGACCTGACAGGATTTGATCATTTTAAAGTGAATTTTAAATGAATGTTACAAGCACAGCAGTCACTGACAGAGGTCACTTGGTGGCTCCATAGCCGCCACAGAGAGACGACCCAGCCTAGTATACCACCGCCATGACAATATGCTGGCTTGTGACCAAATGCCTCATTGTTTCTGCAACAATAAAACCTTAAAACCATATCTATCTTCATATTTATTTCCAACATTTATCCTCCAATTCGAGCCATTTTCCATTTTCATGCAGCTCTAAACATTACTAATCAAATGGATGCTAGAACAAATGATTCAAGGCTGACGTCTTTATGGGTGGGACTGAGAAACCACTGCACCAGCAGCTGCAGAGGGACAGTTATGTAAAAATCCGCCACAAAGACCACCCGAAAAGAACACAAACCACAGGTGAGCAATTAGACGCATCTCCATGACAACCCGGTTGTCTCCTTTAAGATCAAAGCCAAGGTCATCCATCACTCAGTCAGCATGAGAGGCTGAGGGCTTCTGGACCGATTCCCACTGCTCTGCTTATCAAGCGAAGCAGTGTTTTGAAATAATTACCCCATAATGGCCGTTTTGAGATCTGATAAGGCTGCATATTGGGTTACGTTAGAAAATTTAGGTTACGGTCCAGCTGTAGCCATATGTTCAGTTTCCCAGCCCCACCGCCACTGAGGTTCAGGAGACACAAAGGAAAAGGCTGTGCCTTGTCCATGCCCTCTCGACCCTGAACCCTGTTCTCATTGCGCAGGTAAATTTGCCGCAGAAGAAAGGAGAAAACTAGCCCAAATTATTACTATGCTTTCCCCTTGCGGAGGCCGCTGACAGCTTTTCTGGATGTCTTCCCGACGCGTCTTGTCTTGGCCTGTTGCGGGACACATGGGGACTTGTCAGATCGGCTGTCACCAAGCCAGGGACGTCCCTCTGGCGAGCGCAGAGAACGGCTCACAGGACATTTGCCGCCTCCCTTCCTGTGTGACTGGGCAGATCTGTGCATGCACTGGAGAGATGAACCCCCCCCCGCATCCCACATAGGAGGGTGACTGATGAAACAAAGAAGCCATTCCTGGCGCACGGCTGTCGCCTCCGCACCCCTCCCTGCTGATTACACTGAGTGCTTGTGAGCCTGTCCCTGGAGTGAGCCATCGAGCGGACGCCAAAGGGCCTGGAAGCCCGTTTCTGATGATCTCAGTTATTATTGACTTCCAGCCTTCGGGGGGGGGGGGTTAAACGCAAAACAGAAACAGAGAAACTTCCGTGTCACTTTGCAGAAATGAGAGACCACCAGCTCTCTCGTCAGCTGCGGAGAAATGATATCACCCACAAGCCATTCACGCATTTCCCAACCTCCAATCCACAGGGACACTGGGGCCTCTAAAGGACAGGTCCTCCTACTTCCACTGGTTACAACTACGCCTTAAAACCTCAAATAACTTCAAGTAGTGAAGGAGGGATGAGGCTTGGTGAGCCCCAAAATGGGTGGAGGTATCAGTGGTTCAAAACCATGAGTCACTTATAACATAAACAATCATAGCGATTTGCTGTGGAGAGTGAAGCGTTTAGACTGGACCAAAAAGATCTTTGATCGAAAGCACAAAGAAGTGCCACTATAATGGTGTTCATGAAGCCTCACTCTCCGGTGTCCCACGGTCATGGAACCTATGACAGTTACAAAGCTGACAGAATCAAACATGAACAGGAGGAGGAGGAAGAGTTTGAAATCTGCACAATAGAGGGCCGTTATGTCATTGGGAGGCCACACCCTAAAGAGCACTCCTAAGAGAAAGAACTCCCTAAGCGCAAAGTAAGCCACTTATTATTCCCATTGCCTGGCACCATGCCATACAATATTAAAACACAAAAGCTCTGTGCTCATTATTTGACTGTTTCATGCACAAAATGAAAACTAATGAATGTAATGCATTTTTCTGAAGCTCGACATTCACGCATTGTTACAGCAAGCCATTAGCAATGTTTGAGCTCAAACAGGCTTAGCAAAACATGCCAGCTAAAGTAACTACGTCATGCACTTTGGCCATATTTCATAAATACTTACAGAATCAATCAAAGGCTATCTAACTATGCAAGTATATAGTCAATATGTCTACAGGAAGTTCATCGCTAAATAACAACAAGAGCATGCACCCTCTTAGCTTGAAAACAGGTCAAAGTCCCCCCATTAGTGCATCTTCACCCAAGCTCTTCATAATAGGCATCTGTGGTTTAGGTTTTATGACTGCAGCTACATTTCTTCATGAGTCATCACATTCACAGTTGTGTTCACAGACACACATACGGACAGACAGAGGGACATAACAGTGCCAATATCCCATTGGCTTTCAAGGCCAAAATGTCTGCCCACCGTGGAAAAATACTTATGCCTTCTGTGAGAGTGTATTTTATCATGCAACAGGTGAAGTTACGTGAAGTACAACATTTCACCACCCACAAACTCTTTGACAGGCTGGACATACAATATTAATCTTTGTCATAACAGTTCCATAGCTGTTTACAGTTTCGAGTTGCGAAAAAGAAAAATGCCGAATAAATTTATTCTGATCGTGTGATTTCGTTCACAATGAATTTCTGGCAGTCACAGCCAAGCATACTCACGTTCAAAGTAACCAGTAGCGAGCTGTTAAGATTAAGAACTGTTAGGAACCGCTGTTAAGGGGAGTACTTACACTGGCAGCGGTGTTCATTCTAAGTTAAGGGAGCTGCTATTGCTATTACTCAGAGTGTGATAGCGGCCTTGAGAACAGTCAGCTCAGAGCAGTTACAGTGAGAAAGGGCAAACACAGAAGGGGACCAGCATTTAACAATCTCCAGCAGTGGCTTTAAGGGTGCTGGTTTTCATTCTCCACACCGAAGGGAGGGCCCAGTGCCAGTCTGTCATTGCGAGAAATACACCGTGCCCACCCCGGCTGCTCCACTCCCAGGGTCACTTCCAAACTTCAGCAGGCACTCAGCGCCGAGCCCTGGCTGTGTGAATCAAACGAAAAACCTGCTTCTTGCATTAGCCTGATTTGACAAGACTGAAAGCACTTTAACGGGAATAAGAGGAAGACAAAAAAAAAAAGATCTCCACGGCTTGAGATATACCGAGTGCTGAAATGTCGATAACCCACAAGGCTTTTCTATTCTCGCTTCTGAGAGATGCAGGCCTTTATGACACATATGCCTGAAAAAAATCACAACTCCATTAAATCCCCACAGTTAACCAGGTAGGTTATTGGGTGACGAATATCGGGTGGAAAGATTTTAGTGATTGGCTATGGCCAAGCTCTCACAGCCAGAGATAATGTGTCTAAGGTACTGATTTAAGTTCTAATCGGATCAGTTTTATATCCTACTTTTATGTACGGTATACTTATCTTTTGTATTAGCTGGCACAGTGCTCTGAGAAAAAAGCACTGTTAACAAAAATGTAGTATTGTTTTTTCCCGTCACAGTATGGTGGGGCGGCAGTGTAGCATAGTGGTTAAGGAGCAGGACTCGTAACCGAAAGGTTGCCGGTTCGATCCCCGCTGGGACACTGCTGCTGTACCCTTGGGCAAGGTACTTAACCCACACTTGCCTCAGTAAATATCCAGCTGTATAAATGGATGACATTGTAAATAACTGTAACCTATGTAAGTCGCTTTGGATAAAAGCGTCTGCTAAATGAATAAATGTAAAATGTGATAGTGTGAAACTTACTAGATCAATTCATGTAACCTGCAAATTGAAAAGAACACCCTGCCTGACTGACTGCGATTGTCTGTTTATTATGCATCACAAACTGACAGTAGACTCATGGAGACTCATTTTTTTTTTTTTTTTTTTGTGTCACCGATTTAGATAACCGAGTAGAGGCGCTACATAAAGCACAGGCAAGACCAGGCCTGTAGCAAAGATTACATTACATTACATGCATTTAGCAGACGCTCTTACCCATAAGGAACATAAGTGAATCCATTCAAGTCAGATGAGCAACAGTGTCAGACCAGTGAGTGTGAGCATAACACCATTCAACCCCTACCACAAACTAACTTGTGCAACTTGACTAAGGAGCAGGAAGAGTAAGCCAGCAGCAGCACGCAAGGAGAGTGTGACCCTCAATACAAAATTCCCCTCAGCTCACGCTGACTGTCAGAACTATAACGGATTTTGTGTCCCAGTGGCTTGGACTCAGCTCACACATTATGTGAAGTTATCAAGAACACACAACTGTACAGTTTTCCAATACTATGAACTGAACAAGCATGGTGCATGATGATGTGTGCAGGGAAATACTATTATATTCTCCATTTGTATTCCCATATCCCAGTACCTTTCATCTCGGCTGTCGGCTAGAGGCGACGCACCTGAACCACTCTGTGCTGTGCAGGTGTGAAAGGATTTTGACATCTATACTGTGAAACAGTACGATGGAGAATCCCTCTGGATCCAGCAGGGGAGCAATAAACGAGCCTAGGAGGGTTCGCAAACTGCCATAGAAACAAACACCAGCAATGCAATCTACACAACCCCACACCGAACACAATGTTAATCGGCGTAATTATAGGGAGTGGATCACAGTTTGCCACCATTTAAATATTGAACACTGTACAACCTCTCAGAGACAGGCTGATGGGAGGTATGTGTATGGGCAACCCACATAAGTTATCTAACTAGCCATCTGACCACAAAATTAAGTCCTTCTTGAAACCCACCGCAAATGCACCGACTACAAGCAGGTCAATGACCTTGGTACATCATGAATACACTATGATTATTTATGGGATATAAAACACATGATGTTAAGGCACTGTTACCTGAACCAACAAGACATGTACATTTTCACAAGACAAAGCCCCAAAGCGTCTGCGCTTATGCAGTGCCAACACCCAGCTGCTTTGTTAGAAAAGAGCATGGTCATTTATACTGAGGGAGTATATTCGAGTCAAGGGAGAACGAGCAGGATTTTGGATCACCTTCGTTTAGTTCTCTGCCAGAAAAACAACGAATACAGGAGACAGATGTAGCTTCAGCGCTGTGAGCCATGCCTAAAACAGAGTCACATCTTAGCATAACAGTAACAATCGTTAATGCTTAAAATGCAAAACGAAAGGCTAAGAAAACACCAGCCCTCGAACCACTGGTTCATATCGAATCACAAGCTAAACAATAAGAGTTATTTAAGGAAAGGAGCCAAGAACGTTTTGTTCACTTTGTTTATAATCTACGTCAATCAAGTCAAAGAGCTAAACAGAAGTTAACTGAACATATAAGCAAAGCTGACTTTTCTCCCAGTAACAGCTTTATTACCAATATTTCCACAGCACTGAGCTACTGGTATTTTCGAGCCAAGCGAAGACAAGAACCATCATCAGAAATTCCGTCACCTGCACGAAAATGGGAAAATGTGATATCATTACTTTCTGGTGTTCTGCTGCCGCAACAACAAATTACATCTTTGTCCCAGGTGGGAATATATAGGTACATATCGTCACCTGTGCAAACAGTTTTTCCATTAACTCCTCACATATCAAACTATGGGCTCACAACTGTGCCTGTGTATGCTGCAACAGTGACAAGTGCATTACTATGTATTGTATGTATGTATAACCGATCCATTTTTGGATCAGGCCGTATGCAAATCAAAGGGACAAAATCAATAAATAAAAAAAGCTTGTGATGTACGATTAAAGGACTGTAAGGACTGTCAACTGTACCGTATTATCTGTTGGCATTCACACCAGCGATAAAAAGCTGAAAATGCATCAATTTCAAGACTTTGACAGTTCAAATCTTGCAACAAAAACCTATTATACAATTTTTCCACCTAAAATAATGGAGAACTGCAATCATGTGAAATAAATGATCAGACAACTGCAATTCGGAGGCAGAGTGCTGTGACAGAAGAATTCCCTACACAATTAAACACTTACTGCTGTAGGATGCTGTGCTAGCCAGGCATGTCAAAGGGAAGGAAAACTGGTTTATGTGAATTCCCTGTTGAGACCAGGATGCTAAGGTGTGGATTCAGTGTCAACATCAACGGGAAAGGTTGAACTGCTACGTGCAGGGAGCCGCCTAACAGGTCGAGGCAAGAGCACTGCACATTCACCGACAGCTGGGATATGGTCAAAAACACAGCACATCCACTAAGAGCTACAACGTGGTCAAAAACACAGCACATTCATGACAGCTGGTACTTAGGCAAAAACACAGCACATTCGCTGATAGCTGGGACATGGTCAAAAACACAGCACATTCACTGATAGCTGGGACATGGTCAAAAACACAGCACATTCACTGACAGCTGGGACATGGTCAAAAACACAGCACATCTACTGACAGCTGGGACATGGTCAAAAACACAGCACATCTACTGACAGCAAGAACACAACACATCAACTGAGAGCTGGGATATGGAAAAGAACACATACTGCCCACTGAGAGCAAGAACACAGCACATTACTTTAAAAATAAAAACTTTCATCATTTTATCATTCTTGGCGAGAAACTAAAAAGAATGTGGTTGGCCCATCTCAGAACAAGAAAACTACAGCTTGCTGTGGAGCGATTTAAAATTCTAGAAAGCATTTCACATCACAAATTATTCCTGCCTTATAATTACATTACGTATTGTAAACATCAGGTTTAAATGCTATGAATTCAAAGTCTCAAAATGGGAATTGCTCTCAACCAACCGCTTTGCATGCAAATGAATGTAACGGCATGAATCAACAAATCACACTTTAGACTAAATGACTGCATACTTAAAGGGCATATCCAGACACGTTGATCAGTTTATAAAGATTTATTCTGCTGCTCCAGTTCTGACATGAAGAAATGACAATCAAAATTAATGATTTATTTTGGCGACGGGAAGGCTTCTGAGGTGGCATAACCTATGAGCAAGCTTGCAACTGCGGTCAGTGGTTGGAGCGTGCCCGGGGGGGGGGGGCAATGGAAGGTCTAAAGTGAAGTACACGATACAGACCACAGGAGAAGGCTCTGACGCCTCACTTCCTCTCCTCGCATTCAGACATACCGCGTGGCAGTACGCATTAAGGAAGGATGTGGTCACCACGGAGCACCCGCTACAACACAGCAAGAGAGACCACCACGCCACCACCACCCCCACCAACCCTGCCGGCTTGCATCTTCCAGAGAAGCCCTGTTCACAATATAGCTGCCTCCTAAATAAGCTCCCCCCTTTTTTCTGGGACTTTTTGGAAAGTTGTTGAGCTGATAATTACATTTTAATTCCAGTGATTATGGTTAGGAATACCCCTGCAGGATAGGACTGCCTCTAGGGGGAAACTACATTTGGATCCTGGACATGTTGTTTTTCCTGAGTCATGCGGTTCTCTTATAAAAGATGAGCCATTACAAGGACAAAGCGAGAAAGACCATCATTTGATATTTTACATTCTGTGGCTAAACTCACACAGTAGTATTTCAGCCAATGGAAACAAAGTACCTCTGCCAGGAAGTAAAGAACACTGCATTTATTCATGCAAGATGAGGCGGTTGAAGATAATCCTTTAAATTGTGTAAACCATGAACCATAACATCATCAAACACATTCAGTCCGGAGTCCAGACCCCTGAGCTAGCTGTGCTTGCCGGAATATTTATCTTGTCAAGTTGAACAAATCCACCCACAAACTGATGATTTCTTTCAGGCAACATCCTTTTAGGACCAGATAAGACAAAAAATAAATAAATAAATAAATAAAAAACATTCAACAATGAAAAAACAGACAAAACATGCTCAAAACTCTTAATCACCTCCTGCTGCTAACCTGGTAGTCTCTTCTGGACCTGCTGTTGAAGGAAGAAATGCTTATGACATGAAAGTTGTGTTCTCCATGGAATCTTCACCATTCTATGTGCATTGTAGCAATAAAGGCCTTAGCACGCCACACTGAAGTTTGCACACTGACAAGCTCAGAGGCACCAATGTGCCACCAATCAAAATTAGCACATAAGAGCTGTGTTCATGAGGCTTTTGTCCTGTGTAGAAAAGAGATGGAAATGGTGCACAGTGCACTATACACTCACTGGACCCATAACAAGTACAGCACTGATTTCTAGCAGATAAAAACTACTTGTCTTCCAATTCTTCACAACATCACAGACACATAATTGTACTCTTGAAGAGCTGTAGTAAGAGCTGTCTTGTTTCAAAGCCATTAAACAGTACGTTCAAAGGGCAACAAGAAAAGCAACATGGGTTCACCTATTGGTTACACCCTCTCTTCAGATATCAGGAGTACTCATCTGTCGGTGTGAATGCACCTGAGTAACTTTCTCAAAATAAAGTCAGTTAAGGGCAAAAAGGAAGAATTTCTTGCCATCTGGTACAACACAGAGAATAGGTGCAGCTTCAAGACACACTCTCTCACACACTCTCTCTCACACACACACACACACACACACACAAACTGAATAAATCAAAACTGTTTTATGTGGTGGAGGAAAATGATTTTGCGAAGGTTTGGCAGAGACACCAGCTTGCCCCTTACCTTGACAGTATAATAGTGATTTAATTGGAGGAGCTAATGGCTTCCAGACCAGAGGCTCACATATATCTATTCTATATATAACTGATGAATAAAATAACAGACCTTTGGCAGGCGCTTGTAAGCACACATCTCATGTGTGGCAGAGCTAGATTAATTTGCCTCAGAGGACTGACCAGTTAATGTGCTAAATATAAAAAAGGAGCATATGGAAATTATAATGCAAACACAGTCCCAAAGGGAGGACTACCACTTAAGCGCGAAAGAGCACGTTACAAAGGGACCATCCCTTGGCTATTGCACAGACATTATTCAACACAGTGTTGTTGGGGATTGGCAACTTATTTTTGGGGCATTACACTTAGAAAGGAAAACTGTTCTTCTGGTGTCAATAAACTACCCTCCTTTTCTCACATCCTGTTCGAGAACGAATGAAAACTGGGTGAATTAACTGGGCCTGGCAAAGCACTAATACTGCAAGCAAGGGTTAGGGTTAGGGTTAGGGTTAGGGTTAGAGTTAGTAGTAAGCGAGGATGTCAGTGGGGGGGGGCAGCATGTGGGAGAGGACCTCCTTGGCTGGGAGCCTGGTGGGACTTTCCTGAAGGAAGGGGTCATGAGGAAGGTGTTCATGTGAACAGGAGCAAGGGCGGGCTCTGGGTGATGTGGGACGGCAATGCACATGACCCACAGTGAAGTCAGGTCAAACGTGGCCATTTCTAACCTCTATCCATTTCAAAACAACCCAAGTGAGCCAGGGAACCAAGAACGGAGCAAAGAATAAAAACGGCTACCTTTCAGTCTGGGCCATGGGAGTGTTTCCAACTTTCAAGGTTTTGATCTTAACTTTGTACTCTAAAGAAACATCTTTCACTTCTCCCAAGGAAATCATTAGCTAAGCTTAGGCATTATGCTAAAACGTTAAATAATTCATGCAGCATTTTTAGAACAGTGACTTTCATTTGTATCAAATACAAAATATATAATAAACTCAAGAGGACTGTCTTCAAAGTTAAAATGACTTTGCACTTTCTATAAGTGAGCTTCTTTTGGAGTCAAAGGAAAACTTATTTCCAGCGCAATGGCTGACACTGTGTGCTCAGAAGACTCCGGGACGCTTAAGTCAACAGACACAACAGGTCATTACTCTGCCTGTTCATGACAGCGCAGGCTGGAATTAGAGGCAGGGGTTGCATTTTGCACACTCCAGGGCGTACGCCTCCAATGTCACAGCTGCTCTTAGGCGCTTCCTTCATGGCAATGTGGGGGGGGGGGGGTGTGAGCGGTGTGTGTGTGTAGCGGGGGGGGGGGGGGGGGGGGGGGATTCCAAGCATGCAAATGAACCGAAAGACCTGGAGTCCGACAGCACCCGAGCTGTCTTCGCGACGAGCCCGTGGTGCTTCCAATCCCGATGCAGACAGCTGATGACCTTCCGCTCAAGGACGCAAAACACACAAAAATATGCATAAACAACACAAGCCTGAGGACACACTGGGACGATTCTTTCAGATATATTTGTTACTCAGCAGTCAAGAGCTACTCTAAATGAACAAATAGTGCTCAAATCAGCAGTGTGGCTCAGAAGGAATTCCTAAAATTCAAAGCCTTCAAGTTCTGGCACTGGTCAAGGCAACGGAAAAGCAGTTCTCTATTTCAGCAGGCCGCTGGTCCAAGTACAGTACAGCACAGATCCTGAAGTCTTACATCACCAGCCAGACTTGCTGAAAGCGGTTCTTCCAGTTGAGCTACACATAGTAAAACACAAATGAACAAACAAAAAAGGCTTTTCTATGGTGATCTACAGCAGCAGGCTCAGACATAGACTCCGACATCCAAAACAAGCAGCGATCACAGAACCAACACACCCAGACGGCGTGCATAGAACTGGCTGTCTTAAAGCCTAGAGCAAACAGTTTAACTTTTTCCTAAAATAGTTCAAGTGTACCTTTCACATTATACGAGTTTCTTCCTACAAATCAACTGGACTCAGGGCTGGCATACCAAACAATCTTTGAAATCCCCACAGTTGTGGTATGTGTCACGTCAGGATGTGACGATGAGTATAACTGCAAGTATTATCTTGCTCAGGGATCGTAAGAGGTCCTTTCAAGTACATAACTTCAAGATGAGAAATAAAATTGCCCACTGAGCTGCCCAGCTATTTCTTCCTGCTCTTCCTGACTGTTGATTGCTGTGGTAGGTAGGTTTCTGCTGATGAACCCGAAGGAAAACTTAAAGTATATACAAGGTGGCATTTAAATGTGCTCACTTAAGGGGGCAACTTTATCAAGAGCGTGGCATGAGGCGCATAATTCACCCGATCAATACTAAGACTTTTCTACATAGCATTATTGATGGGTTTGTTTGCTTCACAGGCAATTGATCCTGTATTTTTCAAGCACCAGTAGCTTTTATGTTAATTATCCTGAAATGTCCTGACCCCTTTTAAACAGGCACAATGAACAGTACACCTACTGTAGCTTCAGTCACCACCTGTCAAAATATATAATAGAATTCATTAGAACAGAATTCATTTTAAATTATACAGACAGTCCTCAAACTATTATCGAAAGCATCATCTGGGGTCCTAGCCTTTGTCCATTATCCTTCTCTTCCAAGCTGTGGCTAAAAGGCAAATCATCTATCTGTCAGACAGGAAGCTCCTCAACCAGCTATTTATAGCTGGTGAAGCTAGAAGAGAGGGAATCAATTCCAATAGTCTAATTAGATGCTAATGAATCACTGTACAGTGCAAAAAAAAAAAATTATGAAACTGATCCAACTGTAGGGAGCCTTCTTCATCAGAGAAAACACTGCCTCGGAAAGCGCAGAGGGTTGAAACAGTGGAAGGCTCAATGTTTGCGTTACATCTGAGAGATCCTGGAACTGTGTAACAAGACGACACTGTGCGTACTGGCACAACCAAGCAGCGGTCTTCAGGGGATATAAAACTCCGTGACAGGTTCCATTACCCTGAAACTACATGAGCCGTTGTAAATATCCGAAAAGTGATTTTGCAGACGAATACCTCACCATACTTCTCACAAGAGGCTACACTACACTGTCATAATTCACTCGCCAGAGCACTAAGTGGAGGCAGTGCCCAGTGAGTATTTTTTATTTTTTTTTTTACTTTTTTAAACTTTTTCTTTTTCCAACCTTGGAAAGAAAATAGAGGCAAGCTTTTCCTTCTTTTCAACAGTGTAAGGAGTTGATACTGAAGTGGTAATGGCTAATTGTATTTACCTTCTGGTTTTTTTCTTTTTTAACATGACTGGAACAGTTACTCTGCTAGCATTCAAAGGATGATTTATGTAATAGCAAAATCAATTAGCTGCAGTTAAATCAAGCTATTATTTTGGAAAGAAACACGCTCATTAACTAAAACCAAGAGTGTTCCGTTTTTATAAATATCCAGTACCTTACTACGCAATTAATGTCAGACAGCGATAATACTTTAAAAAATGTACTGCAATTATCAACATGGAAGAATAAGTGAATCTGGGGTATTAAAACATTTACTTTTCAGTTCAATTTCCCTTGAATCTGACAATAGGAAAACAGCCAACCAAGTAAATATCTCAATCCACTTCAGGTCCACAAGTACCCCTGGATAGCAATGAGGCTTAGGTCACCCACAGAAACTGTCTTGGCTTGTATTTCTGTGCCATAACAAATCCTACATAATTTGCCTCCCAGAAAAAATGTACTTCTGTGAATCTCAAATGAGTGTGTAGTCTTTATGAATAATTGACTATAACTTGGAGACACAGGTCCGCGCCTCAGAGAGTCTGTCACGCAAGATCAGAGGATCTGTGAGAAGAAACAGCCCCAACATTCATCCTAAACCAGTCAAGTTAAATAGAGTAGCTACCGCTGGCCACAAATCAGAAAAAAAAAACAGCACTGGAGACAGCTACACACCCCTGAGAGTCTGTGGCATGTTATAACGGTGTTCTAGAGAGCTACACACCCTCGAGAGTCTGTGGCATGTTATAACGGTGTTCTAGAGAGCTGCACACCCCTGAGAGTCTGTGGCATGATATAACGGTGCTCTGAGCATACTCTGTCAAAACCTTTCCACCACGATCTGAGCTACAGTAGAGAGCACACCCCAAAGTGTCCAATGGATAAAAACAAACCGTCTTCACTGCAGTATTTATGCTTTTAGAAAAGATGCAAATATGCTTTTCAAATTCTGCAATTACTGTCACCCATAGGACTTTTACAGCCCCAAGTATTTCAGCACAGAGTTCCCTATGCAGACTGTTAAGAAACAGCAGAGTATGCCGAGTTTAGCTATGTGATTGAAATTACAAACCTTACAGTGAACTCGCTGACCTCAGCAACCCTGGTCAACCACAGTGATGTTGCTCTGTGGCGTTCAATACCAGAAAAGCATTCCCTCTCCTCAACTTCTCCACACTAACTTCAAGAAACAATCTATGGATTCAAAAGCTCAACAGATGAAGAGTACGAAGGTTACAGGATGGGGACACTTCTTGCTTTTAGAACATAGTCTCCAGAAGCATAACAATTTTGCCGAGTGATGTGGCAATGTATTAATCTACATTTATTTTAACATGTAAAATACTGAAGCAAATTAATGAATTTCAAACTAAATAGTGACTAAATAAATAAGGAAAGGTATTTAAACTGGGAGCACATCATGCATTATGGTAGAACTAAATCTTCTTGAGAGGGGAGTGAGAGGCATTACCCCAGATGTTGAGTAACACTGCTTTATCACAGATATTCTATTCATCGTGACTAGATATTCAGCTCATGCATTCCTCCTGACCTCCATCTAGAAGGTTCCAGCTGGCTGCGTTCCTGTTCTAGCTATGAATGTTCAGTTTTAGACCACACCCCTTTGAGAATGTTCACAACAATCCAGCGAATCAGAGCACTTACTGCCTCAACAATGGCAGAGACAGAACTTTCACCATGAAGGGCAGAGAGCTAAATATCAGGTCATAATTAGGAGTATCTGTGGCATTGCAGTGGCTTGAAACTGGAGCTGTGTGACTGCGCTGTGGCCTGTGCAGAGGGCCGGTCCAGCTGGAGTGAGTGCCTTCCCAAAGCGCGGCGTGTGGGCACGGCGGAGGAATGCTCGTCACCGGAGCTCACCTTGCACTGGGCGCCAGCGATGAAACAACTAGCAAAGTATTCAGAGCAGGCTGTGAAAGCCTGCGCCCTTGACACTAAGCAGTTCAAGTGGGACTTTGCGCAAACGCGCTCAACAGAGACTGGGAGCGAAGTCAAGAAGGCATTCATGAAGATGGAAGTCAAAAAAAAAAAAAAGCTGAAAAGGACTGGGCGAGCCCAAACGCTGAGCCAGACAAAGGGTTTATTCACAATGAAACCCCGCGCAATACTCCAGCTTTCGTTTTCGACTTCGGCCAAATCTAGGGACATTAAGAAGACAAATTGCCATTGAGGCCCATAGGGTTGAATGAAAACAACAGTGTTCCACAATGCTGTATCGAAGCATTTTCACTGATAAAAGAAGAAAATTAACTGACAATGTATTTTTGAAAGTCTTATTCCAACCGTGCAATGTTTGCAAACACAAATGCTTAATATATTGAATGTGAACTTAAATTTTGTTTACGTGTAAGTATGAAATTCAAATGTTGCAGTTGAGAATCTACAAAGCTTGTGCATAAACAACCTATTTAGCTAGACAATGAATGTAAAATCCATAATCAAACTGTAACCAGCTAACCTACAGTGCAGACATGACTCAAACAGGGAAAGCACAAATTACTGTAATTATTACCAAGATGAAAACACCTTTACAGTAAAAAGAAAAATGTTACCTTTGTCACTGAGCCAACACAGACCTGTCCTGTCAATGGGGCCACACCCCCATGGTTACTGTTGCTATGTCAGACAAGCTTCGTCTGACAAGCAGTGTAAGCAAGCAAGACAAAGAGAGCATAGAGGCAGCATATGCAATATTTTGCCATATTTTATCCTGAATGTATCAGTTTGATTTTCCAGTTTGAAGAAATACATGGTAGAACATGTTCTCCACACAAGCCATGAATGTAATGAGGTTTTACAACAGACATTTCTAAAAGACACAGTCTGGTGAAGAAAATTTAACACCAGCTTTGATATACAAAGTATACAATTATATCAACTGTATTCATATATAATAATTTCACATTTATAAATGGATTATATATTTACAAATTATTATTATATTAATTTATTTTATAGTTATAATTAGTTATTTGACTGTCTGTGATATCGCTTTTAATGCTTTCAAGGAGGGGTATCATATTAGAGAGCTTAATCCCATTTGCTCTGAGCTTCACATTTTCTGAGACAAGGCCCACCAGGCCATCGGTTTACAGGAGCACGGAGCCACTGCATTCCACAGAAATAGTTCCGTGGACCAAAACGCCCGTCACAAATACCTCAGACATACACAAGGCATGCCACAGTTAGAGAAGAAGCACCACAGAGAAGAAAAAGAGCAACAGCTTCAATAAACCAAAAAGCAAACAGGAAAGATGTACATAACCTTCGCTCCAAAATAAACATCTCGTTCATTTTAGAACTAGTTTACATTAAGGCACTTCCTCTGTTTATGGAAAAAAAAACCTAGAGAGCACAAGCTTTCCAGCCATTGGAAAAGAGGTTCTGCTGCCTTCTAGAACATTCTCTGTTGAATCACAGAGTACCATGTCCTCAGCCCCACAAAGTGACATTGCAAAACTCAGCACCTGCCCTCCAGGCAAAAAGACAAATACACATGTACAACAAACAGGCTATTCAGACAGTCATTTTCTGCTGCCTTTATAAAGATCTAAGAGAGGGCAAAGAACAATATCTTGTTGTACTTGTTTCTCATAACCAGCTTGCCAACACTCAGCCAACTGGACCTCCTCCAAAGCGTGCACGTAATCTGTTTGCATTCCTTTCTATAAACCACTTAAACTCTCTGGGTTGAAAGGTGTTATGATCTGGCCTCATATTAACCAAGCTGCGCTGCTTCGCAGCTACGGCGATCAAGGATTCCCCAGGTGCGGAGTAATTATCATGGAGTAATTTGGCCCCCCTTGCTCCTCTCAGAAATGAAGCGTTCCCCTGAGTGTTCATTCATGTTGCAAGGCCATGGGGGTGGACAACACAGACGACCCTCACCGTGACTGGTCTTTGGAAGTGTCTCGAAACTGCATGCTTTGCCGTTGGCACAGTGATTTTAAATCGGCAATCTGACACTGATGGAAAAAGCTGTGCCCTGACTGTTAAGCTGTCACATCTGCCAAAGCCACCTTGAGTTTCAAATTAGCTGCACTGAACTATGGGACATACACAGCGCCCGTTTCTCAGTCATTTCAAACAGCAACCACGGTTACTCCCGCAATGAAGTAAAAATTGGCCAAACACTGTAATGTCTGTGTGCTTAGACGAGCGACATTATGACCACTCACATTTAACGCAAGCAACATTCATGCTTTAGCATTAAAAGCAGAATGCAAAAGGTCATTCCAGTTACAGGTCACACGCCCTCATTGTGTTTGAAACAAAGACTGTTCGCCGCTACAATAACTTCTCCATCATCTTCCGGGACCACTGGAGATGACCTTTCCAATAGGGTCCAGTTCAAGATGGTGTGGAGACGCAGGGCTCCTTGATTATCTCAGTGAAGAGGGGAAAAGATCCATGGCTCCTGAGCGGTGGATCTGATTGGAGACCCCAGGCGTATTAACGCCTCACTGATCCGAGCCCAGCCGCAGCTCTCATCACTACAAACCACATCTGCCGCCCACATTAAGACGCGCAGACAGCTGCTGCTGGTACACAAGCGCGTGCAGAGCGTGGTTATTTCCCTGAAGGGAGAGGGAGCATGCCGCCAGCTCGCTATTGTCATTAAGAGATCAGGTTAATGCTTCTGAGTGTGTCTTTTTAATGGACCAAAAGCTGTCCGTGCAAATCCTATTCCTCAAATCAAAAGCATGTTCAAAAAAATGTTTCACAATAAAAAAAAAACACTTTTTTTCTTACATTTTTTTTAGCAGCCATTAAAATATCATATTGCAAATTAAATTTCCATATGGGCTCTTTACCACACATTCTGAGATGACTCTATTGTCTAATTTTACAACGCTGCATTTTGGAAAACCGGTGGAAAAAAGCCTCCCGGTTTCAGTTAGCAAGCGTAAGATAACTATTCCAGGCATGTTAAAAAAGGAAGAAGACACACGGGTTTATGTAGGAGTGAAACCAAGTTTCCTGCAAGGAGAGTATGACCGGCTCAGCAGCTAGAGCGGTGGAAGCCTCTCTGAGAAAGAGACCAGGGAGAGTGACACTGTTTCAGTGATAGCAGCAGCGCAGGGGGGGGGGGGGCCTGACTGGCGATGTTTCCGTGGTGATGCAGATCAAGGGTAAACTCGTGCCACCGGGACACGCTGGTGTTAATCCCCACGTCATTGTGGAGAAGGATTCCCTGGCTCTAATACAGCATGCAGGAGGCCTGGTACCAGCTCCACACCACATGCTGCCATTATTACTTTATGTATTTGCACGGCAGCCACTTAGCCAGCACAACATACACGTGATCTTTCATTGTATGCCAAGTGTATGAGGTTCAACAGGCTCGCAGTTCATCTACCACAGATTTTCCCCAAAAAAATCATGTGCTGGCTTTTTGACATCTCAAGTTCACAGCAGTTGACATTTTTTGTTATCTTCCCCTTGAGTGGTGCCCTGGCAAAAATCAACTAAAAAGGAAATGTTGACCTTGACTAGAAAAATCTCTCTGGGCTCAACTTTAACTCCACATTCATGTGTAGCACCTCATTTGACTCGTAATGACTTGTGCTTTCCATAAAAAAATATCTCAAGTTCCTAATTCACATCTGAGAACTTGCCAGACATTGGGTTGACTGACAGATTTTTCTTCTTCCTTCCAAAGCTCTGGTCAAATAACTCAGAATCTAACTCTGCCTTGGTTAACATCGTCAGCCCAGAAAAAAAATTAAATAACACTTTCTTAGATTATGGGCTATGCATCTGAAACTGAAGGAGGTCCCATTCTAAACCTTTCCTTGGTTACAATAGTCTACAGAAAACCACAACAAAATCTGAAAAAATACTTTTTTAAAAAAAAAAAAAAAAAAAAGTCTATTCATAGACATGTTTTGAAATACAAACCTCAAAGTCCAAAATGCATAACAGCACACCAAGAAATTTAAATTTATATTTAATGGCATCAAGACAGGAACTGCAACTTCAGCAGTGAAAAAAAGGACAATGCCAAAGCAGGCCTGGGAAGGTTCAAAAGCAGCAAAGAAACTACTTCAATTAACCACATCTCATTCTTCACAATATAAGTAGAAAACTTTCTACGTTTGAAAGCATTTTTCCAAGCTTTCAAGAAAATATGCAAGGGTCATACTGAAACCAGTCCCATTTCACGTAGTGTGACACGCACACAAGTGGCCGAGAGAGTCACACACAGGACAGGACGCTACCGGAAACCTGTCCCAAAGCAGCTGACTTTTCTGCGCAGTGCCCATGCCTTTCCAGAAACCAATCATGGTGGGGTCAGAGCACGCTAAGCCCCCCGGACCCATATTTAGCACTGTTGTCACTCCTGGGCTTCAGAGGAGAGGTACTGCCACTGTTCCCCTTGGCAAAGAGCCACCAATACCACTGCCATTCCTTAACCAAGAGCCGGTCATGCATCAGAGTGCCCTGCTATGACTTCATCCATTCTTTCATTCTGAAATGCAATTACGTGATGGCATGTGTGATGTAGGGCTTGTAGCCCAAAAAGGCTGCCAGTTCAAGTCCCTTCGGGGGCATTGGTGTTGTACCCTTGGGCCAAGGTACTTGACCCAGGATTGCCTTAATACAAATGGTTAATGTAAGAAAACTGTAACCTATGGATGTTGCTCTGGATAAGACTGTCTGCTAAGCAAATACATGTAAATCTAACCCAAAGGTTGCAGGTTAGGTTTCCAGGTAAAACACTGTACATGTATGCTGGAGAGAGGTATTTAACCTGAATCACCTCAGTCTCCAGTGGTATAAATGTAAAACCTCAGCTACGCAAGTCACACTGGGTAATGGTGTTATAATAATGAACAACAATGACAGTGTGAGTATGTCTTCACTGCCACATAAAGCCATGAATAGTAAAGCCAGTGAATAAGTACTACAATATATGGACTACAGTTCTGAAGTGGCATATTGTGCACCTCATATATAAGTGCTCAGCAGACACCACGTGTACCTCTGTTCCCTTGTCCCTGACTATGTGGCATGTGACCACACACCTGTCTCTTGAGAAGATCACTCATACCTTTGAGATACGCAAATGGGTGCCGCTGAATTTTAAATTTCCGGAGTTCACATTCCTTTACTACGAAAGGGCCCGTCAAATGGGGTTATCATCATCAAGGTTTCGCTTTCATCTGAGTGTGGACACATATCTGGCCCGGCAATTCTCTCACATCTGAGGGACTGAGCTACACTGTTGCTCTCCCTCCCACTGAAATGGGTTTAGACAGAAGACAGCCTTTATAGCATACACGCTTGCTGCAGCAGCATGCAATAATTAATGGAAATGTTGAACTCAACAGCGGCAGCCTACCAGGTCTGATGCATCGTGTTCAGAAGCTCAGGCGTGCACCATCACAGCTTAAGCCAGTCTTGCCTCAGCCAAACAATACAATTACAGCCTGGAGATCCAGCCATCAGCGAGTCATTCACACACTCAAAAAAATATAGGCTACTCATTATCTAAACACACAGCAAGATCCCCGATAAGGCTTGTTAACTCAGCTCTAATTCTTAAATAAATGCAAAAACAATTAGCCTATAAAATCTTCTGGCGTGCTAATTACCATATAAATCAGATCAGCATGCTAATGCACAAGCAAGGCCTTGTCAGAGCAGAATACATCGGTTTTCCCCTCAGTGGAGGGCTCTGTGCCGTTATCCGTGTCTCCACGACCACCCCTCAGAAAAGACCAGGGCCTTAGAAACAATAATGCAATCAAATGCATCTTCCCCACAAAATTCCCCAAGGAAGCCTTGACATTGTCCCAAGGAGCTCTACATACCAGTTAGGCTAAACTATGCAAATTGTTCAAGGAGCTCATTTACGGCTTGTGTGACACAGGTATGTGTGAATCCCCCCACCCTTGGAAATGGTTTAAGAGAGAACCTGTGAAAAGCAAGGGAGAGAGACCAGACAGAGGTGACCACTGTGGGCAGCAGGGTTTCACCTCACACATACCAAAATGGTGAGTGGTGATTAAGAGGCGGTTTCTGTAAACTTCTTACAGATGAGCGTTTTAATCATGTTGCAGAGCAGCTTTTGAAACTAACTGAACAAACCTGAGTTGTTGATTCCCCCCCACAGACGCGTCTGATATTTACTTTCATGCGCCCCCGGTCCAAACGGAGTTCCCCTGCAAGCCAGCAAGGAGAACGCAGGCACATATTCAACACTAACAGTAAAATCCGAGCAGGGCAGGAAAAAAAGCAACTCTGCACAGCTATTGCATTTCCCCCATCAGACAGAGGGCCTATTCAAATACAGTGCTGTCAAAACATTTTTCCTTTTTACCACCATGGACTCTCTAATTCCAGAGTTATGAGGCAAATTAAGTCTGGTGTTTTTTCTGCTTTCATGATGCATTCCACAGCAGTGACTGAAGGAGTCACCAGTGGGCCCAGACAAGCACCGAAACGCCCACCCCGTTCAAACCCCTGGCTAATTAAATGCGGTCAACCTCAATCTGTGAACTCCTATTCAAAATCCATCACCAACGGTCAGCAAATGCGCTCAGTTGCCACCGAAATTTGAGAAATACGTCATCAAAACACAGGTCAGGTAGAGTACAGCATTCGCAATGAAACATACCGCCATATTCCATTGCAGAAAGGAAAAAAAAAAAAACAAAAAACATACACACTAAAAACTTTCTCCTCCGAAACGCTGTTGCTAATATCCGGGTGAGAAGTTCATGCTTGGCTCGCGCTTTTGAGATCAAAGCAAAATGTGCATTAATAATGAACAGCTCTTCATTTGGCCTATTTCCACCATTAAAGAACAATTCACATGCGGTGCAAATGATCTGCACACCACTGCTGATCTATTGCACCAGAAACAGCGCCACCCCACTATCTTATTGTATGTTGTTTTACCAGTACTGCTCAGAGCGGGTATGATTCAGTAGAAAACAGCGACCAACCCATTAAAATGTCAGCTTTTGCAAAGCATACAATAACAGACAGATTTATTTAAAGGGGATAGGTTACCTCACTTAATTCCAAGAAAAACAAGACAGGACAGCATGTGCCAAAGGCTCTCAAAAGAATCAGAGAAAAGCTAAGTCTATTACATCCATGAAGGCTACATCAGGTTTTGGATGTCAGTGTTAATGTGCTTTTTGGGTTGGGATGCAGTGATATTAGGTGTGCCGGTCTAGCAATTTTTAAAGAAAAAAAGTCTTTTTCCTTGCTTGGTTCTACCCACTGTGTGTGCAAGTTTTACTCCCAACTGATGTCTTGTGTGGCGAGTTTTCAGGTAACAAAGTAAACTGTAGAATGATCTGAATTTGACATCTTTTGGCAATCATTCGCAATGAGTCTTTTCTGACAATATCCCTTAAACATATTGAGCATATAGACATATATTCAACTTAATGTCCCTCAATAGTGGATTGATGAACTATTTTAATATCAAGAACATCAAAAAACAAATTCACCTTAATCACGTAAACTGCCCTGTGCTTGTTTAAAAAGCAGATGTTGACAAAACCTGTTGAATACTACGTTTACATTTACATTTTGTTATGAGGACAAACACACCTGTAAGAACAATATATTCTATAAAAAGGATTTATGGTGGATTCACTGTCAAGAAATGGCAATTACACCTCGGTCTTCAAACATGCCTAATAAGAACTTTGAAATGAGAAACAGTGCACAGAGCGTGTCACTAGGGGCAGAGCTGGAAGACACCACTTCAGGAGATAGGGGAACAAAGCCGCTCTTCCTGCCTCTGCCCAGTGTGAGGTTCCTGAATAATTTACGAGACAGTTACGCCATCCGGCTATTTATTTGTTTGAAAATGAAATTACCTCCTCAGTACAAAGCTGTCCCGCTCATTACTAATTAACTGAATGGCCACACTCGTCTGGAGAGACAGCCCACGCGCCGATGCACACAGGGCTCCGAGCACTTCCTGGCCGCTGGACCAACACAGAATGAAACGGAATGCTTAATGCCATCACATTTATAGAGTGGCTGGGTGTCTGAGGTGGTGCAGCTCCCTAGCAAGGCAGTAAAGCAGCATAAAACTATGTACAAGGTGACAAAGTGGTTCCAGCTTGGTTTAGTTTTTTTTTTTTTAGATGCGAGTGGGCCTGTCGGCACTCTGTGTGATTAGTTCAACCTCAATAAAGGTTCACCACCTGACAAGCATCAGAAAGAAGGTCCATTATCTGCCATGCACTCCAGCGTGAACCACAGTGGGTGGCAATTCTCCAATGTCGTGACAATTAGAAAGTAAACCTATCCGTTTATTTCGATGTGCAAAGTGTACACCTGACAAGCACATATTAAAACTGCCAGAAATCCCCTAGAAGTCTTAAAAGCTAATAAGAAAGGATTACAGCCTGTCTCTAAGGTGTAGACCGTTATAATCACCTCCAACACCTTCAGGCACTTTCTTACAGTATTCATTTTGCAAGTATGAATAGATCTGAAAGGGAGCAATCCAGCATGGGGCCGTCCACTGCCAAAAGGCTCCATTTTCAGTAGGTGCACGTCAGGTATGTTTCTCTGTCAAAACAATATGAAACATTTAATAGTACATGATTAGCATCACGTCCATCATTGACGGAGAGGCAAGCGAGCATATCCACGTGAGAGTAGAGAGAGGTACTCAGGCACTTAATGATACCAACTACAACACAACAGCGTGCTTAAACCAAAAGAGGAAATAGAGATAAAGACGGACTGTTGGACAGGAAAGCAGTGCTCAAGTGCACGGCTGTTAATGTCAGCGATGCTTTTAAAGGCCATGGACGATTGAGTAGAATAGTGGGAGTCTCCACAGAGACACAGAAATCAACCGCTGCAGAGCAAAACAGGGCCATTCTGCATTTATAACAGCTGTCGATAAAGTGGTCGGTTTCCCACAGCGGCGTAATTGCCCCTATAGATCAGGAGGCTAATCCGCTCTGATTCAGCACCGGGGGGGGGGGGGGGGGCACCACCTCGCACGCAGAAGACTAACGCGCAGCCAATCAATGGGCAATCGCACGCGGTGCGTTCTGCTGAAGCAGTGGAAACGGGCATCCCTGGCACCCGGGAGGGAGGGCTACATGAACTCATTCTCCCCTTCAGTGGAGTGGTAGGCCTTCCAGAAGGCTCCCGGAAATCTCACTTAGCTGCAATCAATCAGGACAAGGCACACTTCAAATTCGAAATTCCATTTTTAAAGGTGGAGCGACACCCATTCATCATCTCCAGGTGGTGACAGCTTCTGTGTTGCGAGAAGAGTGTTCATATCAGACATAGTGTGAAGATCAACTTTTGTTTTTTTTTGCCTCTGCATCTTGAATTATGGCAAATATTCTGAACCCCTCTTTAGTAAGCTGTGTGACTGTAGTGGTCTACCAACAATTTAAAACTCCCTACATTGGCTCTTTGTGAAGGATGACAGAAAGGTGAAGGTGTTGAGGAGGACTGGTGCATGAGACGATGTTCTCCAGGAGCTGATCATGAACATGTGCTTCAGGGTGGAGTCATCTTTGTTTTTTTTTTTCTATACAGAGACGTTTTCTGGGAACCTCTCGCAGATATTCTACAGTTTTCCACATAAATCATTCTTTCAACAGCAAAATATCCTGTTAAATACCGGTCTTAGCTTCACCACAGTAATCTCAGCCTGGAAAAAGAGATGTTTAGTCATGCGAGAAATGTTAATGATGTCACAAAATCTGTAAAGTTCCCTGACACTGGCAGATAATTATCACAATAACAAAGGATGGATTATTCTATACTCACTTAATGGGCCTAGGGACGCTGTAGAAAATACCACAAAAGAAAACTTAATCAGTTCTCAATTATGTTATTTTCAGTAAATGTGAAACTACAGTGGACTGTAAAATTGCCAAGAATTCCGTCTTAATAATGTGTTTCAGTGATATGAAACATTTAGAAAATTTGAGATTTTGGTCATCATTCAGGACAGCTTTAAACTCATACAGACATAATTATGGGACTCAAACACAACATACCAAGTCTTCAGTCGGGTTCATTGCAGGACAAAACAGACAAAATGTACATACTCCAGTATAAGACATACTATAGTTTCACACATAATACAGTATCAAATATTTACGTGTGAAATGGCATGTTATTTGAACTTCTTTATCAGGGTGCATCATACTGAGGTGGAAACATTTTAAAGTGCAGACCAGATGCTTTTTTTAAACAAACATTTAAGCCACAAACCTGCCGTACTAAAACATCACACACAAACAGATCATGGAAAATAGTAGTCTGATCCTTTGTAGTAGATCCAGAGACTCTTCTGCCCAGCTTTATTTCATAATGTTAGAAGAGACAGCTGAGGCGGCTCCCACCTCATCTTCAAACATTCAGCTGCCTGGTTCGTTTTAGTCATGGTTCTTACATATTCAAACAACCTCCTGAAAAAGTTTAATTGAAAATAAAAAGACGCTGTAACTCAATCACCGCTATAACACACCGTGAGGACCTCTCCTTCGCAAGACTAAATAGCGTCCAGCGGATGCGAAATCTGACAGCTTGCTCACGAGAATATTTGCAATGTGTTGCAATTTTAACATAATTTAACTGCATGATAAAATTGTGTGGTCCGAACATTCTTTTAACCACATGTAATGCACTCATAATTTGAAAATGTACGACAAAACGTTCCTTTCCTACAATTCCAGTAATATGTTTAGCAGGAAACACCCAGACATATTTGTCGCTGATGCTACACGTTACCTACGCTTCTGTGACAAGGCTGCCTGGTGCTAATGCAAGCGGCACTACAACCCGTCTACAGCCTGTCCTTTTAATATTTCACAAACGGTTTCAAACTACATTCAATCAAAATGGCGTTCCTCTTCGTTTTCTTCTGCCCGGCCTAAGAGTTCACCAACCGTGATGATCTCAATTCTTTGTCTGCAAACTATCCAGTTTTTTGGTGACTATGGAATTCTTAACTCGTGAAACATTTTGTTGCAGTTTCCCTCCCTCTCCTGCAGGGCCTGGTGAATGAAGGAAGCCTGTGGCTGAATTCAGACTTGTTCCCACATTTACGCAGGACACCCGCCACTAACAACTTAATATTAACTGCGTGAACAGTTGCGTACTTGAGTACTGCGTAGTTCACTGTGATTTACGACGACACTGTGCCTTTACAAACAAATGAAACGTCTTATCAAAACACAATCCGTCTTTCCCCCGTGTCTTAAGTAGCGAGTTAGCTCGTTACGACAGCGGGCTAATGCGCCGCAGCACAAAGCGAACAGTAACCGTCCGACAAAACGTTCACATGTTGTATAATATAGCAAGAGCACAGCCGAATTGCTGCCCTTATTGCATTTTACACACATTTGTTGTTTGTAAACCAACACGCCCGAACTTAAGGATAATGTGTTAGTCTACCTCTGATGCGTGTTCTACTTTAGCGGGTATTGTTACTCGCAAGCCGTAACCTACAATAGGTGACTCCAGATGAGTTTTTCAAATGCGCCTTTATATATACAGCCAAACATTCTTGAATGAACCCGTTTCGTTATATTTTTCCTTAGTCCCAAACTCACTAGCGGGACGATAAAAAAATATGTCCCCATGGAAGTTTTGCGGTTCGCTACAGCCGGGTACTACTGCAGTAACAACATAAAAATGTAACTGAAACCGACCAAATGAGCAAACTCCGAGTAAAGAAACTGTCAATCTGTTAAATGCCCTAATTATTCATCAATTTGATCGGTTACATCGATACGATCTTGTAGGATTTCCCTTTTTCTTTCTCCCAGAAAAGCGCCATATTGTCAGCCGCACCGGTCCTGGGATTGCAACACTGTTTCTAAATATTTTTTCTGCCACGAGAAAATAATGGAAAAGCAAACAACTTACCTTGGCGATGGCTTTTTTGTATCTCATGACGGCTTGTTGAATCAAACTGTGGACTTTAATATTTCCATCTCCACACGGAACGACCACCCTGGTCCGACCGAAACACACTGTCACTTTCATAGTTTTTATTTCCGATTGATTCCACAAATCCAGAGGAAAACTCAAGGTGTGATACTACTTCGTCCAGCCCGCGTCGTCATGAAATTTCTTTGGCCTCATCCAGATTGTATCCATGGATAAAAAAGCATTGAGATTCTTCACCTTTTCCCCATCGTGGAGGGACTCAGATGTGTGTATCTGACCACCTGTTTAGTGTTTCTCCTGCGATCGTGCTGTGATGTGTAGTCTTCGGATCCAGAAATCCATTCAGTAGAGAGAGCGTCTCCCCGCACTGGTCACAAAGAGTACTGACTCATAAACCGAAACTACTCAAGCTTCAATGTGTTGCATGAAGTCGGTGATCATACGATGCAGCCGAGTCTGTCAGCCGTCAGAGTGCGGTGAATCAAAGGCGAAACCGTAGAAAATCATTACGTAACATAATAGTTGTTCAGGAAACACTTATCGGAGACAAGGTCAATGTTTACTTATAGAATGTTGTGAGTCATCGAAAAATAATGTCAGTTATTTAAGATCACACACAAAACCATTGTAAGCCCGTGCGTTTCAGAATGGTTTAGATATATCATTCTACTTAAAAACTACAAACATCTTAAAAACCGCCCTACATCATTGTCTTGTAGTCGTGTTATAATCTACATCAATATCCTACAGCAACCACTAACAAACACAGGTTCTGAACGTTTACTAGGTGAGTGAATGCGATACGATGAAACCAGTAGACCGGAGCAAAGTATGACATAATTCAATCATAATTCAATAGAAACCGCCCTACAGAGCAAGTAAGCTTCAGTCAGAAAAGCCCAGTATCTATGCATCTCATTTCTCCCTTGTTTATTGTGTTTTTTTTCCCTATGAATCGTCAAACTGAAGACCAGCATATCCTACTCCAGTGTTCAGTATTGCATGAGTGCACTGCCCCAGGTGAAGGCCTTGAAAGGGAAGTAAACATCAGGCTGGGCTATGGAGCCACACCTTCTGACAGGTGACAGTCACTGCACTCTGATGAACTTCCTGGCCCGCATCTGCGTCAGGCCGTAGAGTAGCCTGGCCGTGGGAAACCCCAGGGAAACAGCTTTTCATCCGTTCCGCTACTGAGGCTGTCCTTGGAGCGGTCACTGCCAGTGTCACTAGCTTGGTCTTCTCTTGGATATCTGATGTTTATTGTAATCTGATCACAGGCTGCACAAACAGCTGAGAGGTGCTGGCAGATGGATTGCTTGTCTCTCACACAGATGGAGTACATGGCCGTGCAAGCTAGGTACAGCGGTAGGCACAACAAATGCTTCATCCATACAAATGTATTGATTGGTGCATTTATTGGTTTAAAGATCTCTGTGTATATAATCATTCCTTCAAGTTTTATTTCCGTTTAGTAAATGCTCATATCTAGGATGACTTACAAAGCGTTCATCAAAAAATTGATAAGGGAGAATACAATTACACGTCACAGACTGTAAAAATATTCTAAATACAAATATGGACTGCAGGTACAGGGACTAGCATCATAATTCACAGATTATAACCAACACCTCCCGACAACGCCGGTGTTCAGAGGTTGAGGATAGTGTGCTACTCTGCTCTGACAGAGGTGAGCAGCTCATGACACCTCTGAGGACCCAGAGAGAAGCCTGAGTGGAGCCTCCCCGTGGGGCCTCAATGGGGAAGGACTGACAGGCAAGCAGCCGCAGGAGGAGAAGGAGCGGGGAAGATGGGCAGAGAGGAGAGTCTAGCTGGAGGGCATTGGTGGTCTGGCCAGTCGTTGGGTACATGGTGAGATATGGGTGGATTTTTTTTGAGAGGAAGTTAGACATGAGGAATCAACATGTGAAACAGTGCCACAGTGTTGAAGTAGGTGCCACGTGATACTCAGAGGTCTGTGGTGGTTACAGAGGACATTTCCGGGGAGAGGTACTGGACCAGCAAGGACATGTTTTGTCATGGAGTTTGAGTTAGTGGACAGCTGTCCAGAGGGAGATACCAGCAAGTCATCTCATTATCCTTGTTGAGGCCTGCTTAAATACTGCAATGAACCAAGGGTGGAACTCCAAATGGCAGAACTGGCAGGCTGTTTACTGGATCTTTAGAAAAGCGTGCTTTTCAAATTCTGTAAGTCCCCAAGCTTTGATCTATTGTCATAACTCCCTCCTGGCAAGCACATGCAGTGGTAACCCACAGTTATCACTTATCGCTCACCCTATTGGCCCTGATCAGTGTTGGATTATGGGTAGATTGAGTACCAGAGGATCTACCATAGTGATCTGGATAAAAACTGGGCATAGAGTCATTTGCCTCTAAGCTTTAAAATATGCTCTGCCAGGCCATTAATATTTCTGTTCTTTTGTTAAGTGTATGCTATATGCAAATTAGTTGTTCTTAAAGTGCTGATATAAAAGTATTTAAAATTCTGTATTTTGAATAGCTCTACAAAATCAAGCATTTTCATTTACATATTTATATTTATGTGTAATTAAAGTATTATATGTAATACATGTTCCCTGTCAGCCATATTTTATTTTTAACCTTTAATTTACTAGGTAGTCCCATTGAAAAAAAAAAAATCTCTTTTTACAAGGGAGGCCTGGCTGAGGGGGAAGTTATTATACAAAGAACATACATATGATAACATACTCCATTGGTATACAATAAAACAAAGAATACCCATAATTAAAAACAATTGCATACTTCCTGCAATGCAATGCTTCTTGAATTTTTTATTTAAATCATTTCTGCCAAATAAAGCTCTCAAAGTGTGTTCTGAAGGCTATTCCAGGACCCAGGGGCTAGAAATTGAAAAGCTTCTCTCCTGTTCTCAGTTCAAACTATTGGTACCTAGAATTGAATCTGATACACTGTTGAATATAAGCATTGAATACCATTGAATTAAGGAATCAACATACAGAACAGTGTGTTGAAAGAACTAAAAAAAAAAACAACAAAAAACTAAAACCTAAAAAGACTTAAAAAATCATGTCAAACATTAATTCTGTAGCCTACTTACTGCAAATTCCCCATTTTGGAGATCTTTAAATGTTGATGCACGAATGTGGTGAATATTCACACATGGTCATGAAAGACATCTCACAATTATACGAGACAGTTTCAGACTAGCAAACATTCCCTCCATCTGAACCCGGTCAGGCTAGACAGACTTTCCAGGTTCCCAAAAAGTTGGCCTCATCCAGTGAACCCTCTTGTCTAAACATATCTGCTCCGGATTACACACCGAACTTTTCAAAATGGTGTTGAGTGATTTTTCTCGTTACGCTGACACGTGAGAAACCTGCGAAGCCCAAGTCCTCGAGGTGTGGGAGAAAAACAGCAAAAGAAGACGTGGAAAACACTTCTGACATGTTGCATGATTTTTGTTTTCTTGTACAGAAAAATATATGGAGGTTTTACAGGGCCATGTGATTGAGTCTATTGTTTGTCCGGCTTTGAACCATCAAAATGGAAATTTGATCGCTAGACATGCTCGTGCATTTGCATTCAAATATTTGCACAGAAGCATGGCAGTACAAATGCTGTCATATCCCTGATGTGTGGATATTTGATATTATGGTACAGATACAAATCTATGGCTACAAAAAATGAGGTCTCGTCATCAGGGATGTGTCACAGTAGCAGATTTAGGCCTGCACAAACTGTCTTTGATCTGCAGATTGAATTTGAGAAGCAGCATATCTAAAATACTCTTAGCTTTGCAATTCCAAAATGAGGCTAAACTATCCATTTAAACTTTCCAAATAAATGGGAAAAAAAGTCATCAATTCAACTCTTTAACTGACTCAGTCCTGCTCCGAGTCCAGACTCTGGTCTTCTCCTACTTGGACCCTGGACTACTGCAGCTCCATCCTTACAGGTCTTTTAGCATGTGAGATCTGATCCTAGCAGATCAGCTAGAAAGTCATCCTCACCGCTGGCTAATGGCTCACATCTATTTCCAAAGATGGAGTTAGAGTACTGGGTGGGGAGGAGAATGACTCTCCCTTATTCAATCCATCATCAGGCCTTACACAGCAGCCAGGTCTCTCTGTTCTGCAGCTTCAGGACGCCAGGCTGTTTTTGTCCCTGGGTGTCCCGGGTGCGTCCTGTCTGTTCTGGCTTTGACATGGTGGAATGAGCGTCCTGTAGCATTCAGGACACCAGAGTCCCTGGCCATCTTCTATCATAGACTAAAGACCCACCCCTTCAGACTGCATCTTGGCTCCCCTACCAGAGCATAACTCACCCTTTCCTTATGTATATAGTTTTACTGTAGGGTATGCTGTAGTACACCTTAGTATGGTGCTTATGTATTAACTAAAGCATGTACGCACTACTTACCACAACGCTGTGTTAGGCGGTGGCATGTGATCAGATGTGGCCAGTTATGTCCTGTATCTGCCGTCTTTCACACAGCCTAATTACATGCACTTTGTACTTGCTTTTTGTAGGTCATTCTGGATAAGAGTATCTGCCAAGTGACAAATTGTTACCATAAAAGGTACGTGAGGGCCAAACCAGCCATCTCACTGTTTTCACTGCACTCTCTCCTTAACCTGTGCAAGAGAAACTATTCTGACTGCACAGATTAGTGTCTCAAATTAGTGATTACATTAAGCTGATGTTTTATTCAGATCACAAGTTCATCAAAAAATCAAACCGCTTAACATAAAGCAGCAGCAACGCTGAAGAAGCCCATGGGAGGAGGAACTCACCCGCTCCAGTTACAAATCAAAGGCTTTAATATCGTGCTTTATTCTCTGTAATCACAGTCAACTGGGCACCAGATGACATATGCGCGGAGCAGGACCCCACAGCGCACATCTGGGGCCTGTGATTCTGCCGCAGTCACGTGGTGCTGGAGCCGGTCCAACAGGCAGCGCAGCTGCCGGGGGCGATTCGCCGTCAGATTTGCTGTGGTTTCGGCTCAGCGCGGTTTAAGACAGACGAAGCACACAAGGAGCGGAGCGCAGTCAGAGGACATGGGGCTGTTTACACACTGGGCCAGACAATCACTAACAGAAGCTGGGAATTACTTCAAAAAAAAAAATCCACAGTGGCTGAATTAGTGGGGATATTCAGACGTCCTGGTATGGTTTAAATAATCAAGGTCAAAGCCAAGTGACTGTAGTTCTACTTCAGGGCAAGAGACAGATTACTCTGACCTTGGCCTGCTCTTACAGTCAAATTTCAGTGTTACTCTGCATTGTGCTTGGGGCAGAAGAAATATTTCATCCTGCTGGCTGCTTGATGATTTTATGAGGGTGGACTGAGAAGTTTGTGGCTTCACCCAGATGGTTTTCCAGAAACGCAACTGTTCATACACTGTTTTCAACTATCCCCGCCCCCCTTTCTTTAAAACATTCATTCCAGCTACCTTTGCTCTTCAACATCCCCTCACTGTGACACTAGATCTATTCACCCTCCCCAGATAAACCGTAACTGATCCAAACACTTCATACTCTTACCACAACTCCGTGTGAGCAAGAGTTCAGAGATATAAGTTAGGTGGTGCTCGTTCTAGAGGGTAAGGGAAATGGAGGAACGGTTCAGGATCGTTGTTGGATCACTGCGTCTCTTTTGTTTATCCCTGTTCTCCTGGTTAAGCTTCACATTGTCAACCTCTCTGGTGGCTGTGCAGACTATAAACCATAGACATCACTCTATAATGAGGTGTCCTTCCATGTGATATATGCTTCTGTAAATAAATTCAAGCTGCCACAGGAAGACTGAAACACGGATGAAGCTGCAAGCATTCTGACCCAGCCGCTTATGTGGTTCATTCTAATTAGCGCCATACGCTTTGGACTTCAAGGGCATCTTCTGTATAACTCAACAAATGTGATATTTTTATAACAAGGGAGAGCCTTGTGTTTCCTGCAGAAATAACTCCTGAATTCATATTGAGAAAAGGGTCAAGGAATTGTCCTTATAATTCTTGTACTCTAAATTAGTATTTAGATGACACATGAAGTCAGCTGATCTTAGATAATGTAAGAAGCTTTATGTCCCATTCATACCATGCAAATATTTAGAAAATTATATACTTGCCAGGTTCGGGATTTGGTAAAGAAAGAGAATTGTAATATACATGCATTTTAAAACAGCAATTCATTTTTCATAATGGTGTTGACAGTACTCATAGACTCCTATGCTGTCTGACTCATTAGTGAGCCACCTTGTTATGCAGTTGAGAACAGCATTCATGTATGTTTTTTTAACTTACATGAGTTTACAGAGGGCCTCAGATCTGACAGTCGTCTTCCAATAGCAAGTCAAACGCTTTGTATATGACTGCAATAGAAGACTTGTTTTGGCAGGACAGACTTCATGCTAAATTAACTGTGACATTACAGCACAGTTATTCCTTTGTGAATTACCTTCTCCAGTTTCAAGGTGCCTTCAAAACAAACCGGAGAAGATCAAAACTTGCCTGCACACGTCACTGAAACAAGATGACCACACCTGCACACAAAAGTATCCGTGCCAAAAACTCTTGTCTTACAATTAAGATCTAGCTAGATCAGTAAGCATCTGCCCAAGACTCAGTCTGTGCCACCATATTTCCTGCCTAAACCAGACAAATCAGATGTTGCAATGCATTTCTTATTCAGATAATATTAATTTACTCTACATCTTTAGTTAAAAGTTAAAAAGACAAAGCAGTTCGTGTTGTCTCTCTCTTCAGTAAGGATGGGAATCATGGTACCATTATTATGGTGCCACTGAGCTTCCCTGACCCATATGTGAACACTGATCCAAAATCTGTGCACCACAGCAAACCTCTCAAAACAGCCCCTCATTAACACATTCTTCCATGAAAATTTTACAAAATATCTCTGGGTTTTATTTAATTTTTTTCCTGTTGTTTTATTTGACAAGCAGCAAGATCATGTTTGTCTTTTTTTTTTTTGTTCTCTTTACATTTGAAGGTAAATACAATTATCGATATACTGTTTTATTACAATGTTTCGTTTCCTTGCCTTGATACATTTAAAAAAAACACAACTGCAAACGTGAGAAGAGAAAACATGGTTTCCCCCTAGACATTCCACAATTCCTGTGACCTCCACACTCGTCCCCTCGCAATTCTGTTCCCCCCCGGTCCTGCAAACTGAAAAGATAGGTTCCGCTTGCACTCGAGTGGCTGTAGGCTGTTCCCTTGACACGCGAGGCGTGGCACTGGCGATGTCATAAACGGCGTTTAAAAAAAACAAAAAAAATCGGGCGGGAGCTGTCGGGTCACTCAGTGGACGTTCCTGTGATGCGGGCACAGTTCTGCTCCACCCCTCTCCCCTCCCCTCTCCTCCAGGAGGAGCACGGCCAGGCAGGGACAGCCAAAATAAACGCTCTCCGTTCTCAGGGCAGGCCCACAGGACTTCCTGAATCACGCCACGTAGCTGTACTCGTCCGCTGTGGTTTGGCTCCGCTCGATGTACTGTTTGTCGATCAGAACCTCGATGCACTTCTTTATCATGCTGATACTGGGGTTGAATCTGGCTTTGGACTGGTTTATGACCTGCGGGCGAGAGAGGAAATGTCACTGTTTTACTGGTACTGGAGCAAGCCTTGTGCCTGGGATTCAGATTTGAAAGGTCATAATTCTGGCATTGCGTGTTCAGTTCAGTTACTTTATTTAAAGTCAAGAAAGCTGGTTGATCGGCATTTTTATCTTATAGAAGTTTAGAGAGTGTAGAAAGAAAACATAATGAAGCTGCATTAGCTGTTAAATTTAACGTCTAATTCATCCATAAATACATCAGAAGTTCTGCAGGAAATCTTCAACGCCCAACAGATTGTTTTGGCATAGAACCATTATTTGTGCTGGGAAAATTCATTATCGCCCAACACGATCCTATGTCAACATCCCGAGTGATACAGTCAACCTGCAGCAGATGCGAAACGGTGACACATGCATCTTCAGCAAATATGAAGTGCGGGAGAAGTAACGAAAAAACAGGACCGCTGCGGATTGGACTGCGCGCAGCTGACTGAGGAACACCAGCGTCCCTGCTGACAGCTCATTCTGTCACCAGCCATGTTCTGACAATGACACGCAGAGAGATTTGTCCCAGAAACGCCTCCCCATGCCAGGACAGCTGCCCTCTCAGCATTATCCACCATAGCGAACTCTACTCTCCTTACACTTCACTCCAAAGCTGCAGCGTATAGACTGCAGGCTACTGGTCCCAGAAGTGCCTTATTCACTCCGGTAAAGACCAGTAAGGAGTGATAAGGATGGACTAAAGCTGCTTTCTTGGCAATGTGTCTCTGCTGTCAGGAAACGGATAACTCTAATTAATGTAATGTAATGTAACGGATAGCTCATTCATTTCCCTGCACCACCCATCCACTTGCTATGTAGAGTGACACCCTCAACTGCAACCAACGCTGGCAGCACTGCAGACGGAGAGGAGGTGAACGAAAGAGTACCTCTTGGATTAACGCGTTGTGTCTCAGCACTTTGCGAGCCTTCATGATTCGGACTATAGCTGCTTGCAGATACATCTTCCTGTCCTCGTCCACGGCACTCCTCGTCTGCTCCATTTCCTACAACAGGCACCATTCAAACAATCAAACTTTATTTGCAACAGAGCCCTTCTCTATTAGAGACTGCTTTGTGAGGTATCATCACAGATATGGGCAAATGACGCCGTGACACACAATACTATACTGAGTTACCAAGCTCAGTATAGTACAGTGTTGTAAACTGTGTAGTCTGTTGCATTCTTTGCATGAGTTAAAATGATACAGAGATAGTGACAAGAAAATGTTAATAAAAATAAATAAATCCTTTTCTGATTATAGAACCGAGAAACATTAAGGCATAAGTCCAACTCCTCAGGTGCTGTAAATAATAGAAGCAAATGCCTCCTTATCAGCCTGATATACCAAAAGCGGAATTTATACCCTCTGAGGAATACCTGTGGTGTGTCCTTCTGCATTGACGTGGTGATTTTAAACTTTGTCCTTTTACTGGTGAAGGTCATATTCAGCGAGAGCGTGGATTCTGCCTCTACATCCTCCTACACAGGAAAACAAAACACACAGAAACATTAGGTTAGATACTGAATATTTACATTATCAAGACTCATTAGGAAATCCTCATTTAAAAAAGACAAAGTGGATAATGGTTTGAATTTGCACTTCTGCCCTCTAAAACACAAAGGAACCATTAGCGGTAGCTGCTTTGACATCTTCAAATGGTGGGCGTTTCACTGTTTGGATCCGATCCCGCCCTAAGTCACAAGGCCGCACACAGATGAAATGTGGCCGGCCTTTGCGGTGTATTTTTATCTGACGGCTCAGGTCACGGGCGCTCCTGACGCCAGCCCACCTGCACTCTCCCACGCCACCGCATGAGATCAGCGCTAATCACATGCGACACCTCTTTGTCATGAAGTAGCTCCACCGGGGGCGGTCTCTTCGCGTTAAGCCAGTTAGAGTGTCTGTCAGTTCAAGCTTCTTAGATCATTTTACTCAGCCCCCCTGCCCCCCCCCGTTATCACCAGATGGCAGCTGGCTGTGAGCAAAGTAATATGAGTAAAGGCACACAGACCTCACCCTGCCAGATCTACAGTGACAGCCGTGAGCACTGGGGACAGACCCAGTTCCGCAGCACCGTGACCCAGAGTGTACCGCGGTCTCCGGGGAGTCATGTCTGTGGACCCGCGCTTTGAGCTGTCCCGGCAGCTGAGAGGGACGACAGCCGTGACGGTACCTTTTCTGAGTCGTGGTTTATCATCTTGACGTCCATCAGGGACTTGATGGTCTTGGTCAGCTCCTTCTCGTTCATCTGGGTGCTGTCCTGGAGCTCCTTGTAGCTCACCCTCTCGCAGTTGTTGAAGGCCAGCAGCACGGCCATCTGGTAGGTGGTGACCATGGCAACGTAGGGCTTGGAGAGGTAGTTCATCTTCACCTCGCCTGGGGGAGGGAGGGGACACTTCAAACATCATCGCGTTCCCAAATCAGCCCACATACCCTGCCCCTACTTAAACACACAGCAGTGTCATTATATGACATTACATTACATTACTGGCATTTAGCAACTGCTTTTATTCAGAGCAACTTACATAAGTTATAATTCGTACACGTTAGTCATCTATACAGCTGGAGGAATTACTGAGGCAGTTCTGGGTTAAGTACCTTTCCAAAGGGTACAGCAGCACTGCCCCACCAGGGAATCGAATGAGCAACCTTCCAGTTACAAGCCAAGCTCCTAACCACTACGCCACACTGCTACACTGCTGCCCATGGACCCAAAGCCAGCTTCCACACACCCCCTCAAACACACACTAATCTCAGAGACGCCAACCCCTTTATGAAGTGCATCCAATACCAATAACTATTCATATTCGAGTGACTCATCTTCTGCATGTTTGCATGGATCTGTGGGACAGTGCGCCAGCGGCTCCGAACGCATACAGTTTCGGCAAAGTGGCGTTTAGCAGGGAGATCTGCTGGCAGCTGCGGCCTGTCACACAGACTTAGCACTCTGCGATTTCACAGACGACACCGAAGCCCTGCCAGTTCCCGGGCTTCGGAGCCCGTTTGAATAGCGCTCGTGGGACGGACATGTTATCCCGTTGTCGGGGGGGGGGGGGGGGGGGGGGGGGGGGGGGGGGGGGATATCCAACTACACGCCCTAATCCCGTGAAAGCAAAAGCTTTTTTTCCTTTCTTCTCTTGATTGGACGCGTATCCGATCGCTCCACGGAGAACACGTGGAGGACCGGTTCCTCTGTAATCGCGTCGGGCGAGCCGGCAGACACCGGGCTGCGGAAAATGGGACGCACGAGCACCATGTTCAGGTGAACAATGCGTGCGCCTCCTCTCTCTCTGCAGGGGGACCGGGTCTCCGAGGAGAGCTGGGTAATCCTCGCTGCCTGCAGGCACAGATATGAGAGGCGCCTGCCCGCAGTGCACTGCTCTGTGAAACCCAGGGCGCATTCATGCACCAGAGGAATGAGGCCTTGCCTGTACGCAAGCCAAGTCACTCACTCCGTACCCTACACTGTTCACAACACTACACTGCGCTGCTGCGGGGCAGCTGTGTAACATGGTGGTAAGGAGCAGGGCTTGTAACCGAAAGGCTGCTGGTTTGTTTCCCGCTGAGGTACTGCTGCCGTACCCCTTGGCAAGATACGTAACCCACAACTGCCGCAGTAAATAGCCAGCTGTTTAAACGGATAACATGTAAAAAGTGTAACCTATATAAATCGCTCCGGATAAAAGCGCCTGCTAAAATAAAGTGCAATGTAATGCAGTGGGCCTTGTAACTCCAAGCCTGATGCAGGGCACCGAACAAGTCAAAATTGAGCTAAAGAGTCAAATATAGACACTGTTGTCACTAAATATATGCTGCACCGCGAATGACACAGGTAGATGTATCTAATCTGGTCCTGCGGAAGAGCATTCGGACGGTAAACAACGGCGGCTCACATACCCGTGCAGAGATAGTGTAGCCAGGTCAGCTTCCTCCCACTGAAGTGCTGGTTGTAAAACAACTCAAACTGCAAGTTAGACACAATCAACATTAGACCTCAATAATAATAAACTACAGTTACACTCAGTGTTACACTGTTACACAGTGGTCTTATTAACATGTTGGTGAACTGCAAGTAAAAACCACGGTGCTGCGTTTACTAAGGTAAGTAGGTGAGAAAACAAAGACGTAGGTGGATTTAGCTTTGCAAATAGAGAATGAAGCTCATCTTAATACGACAAGCTCACGTAAATGGGCATAATGAGAACTTGATGCCTGAACTCTGTCAAAACGGGCCGACCCTCCCAGCTAACACCCGCCCCCCCCAGATCATCTCTGCCGTTGCCCTGGCGACTCACCATCTGTACGCTCTTCTCCAGCTCCTGCGGGATGGCGAAGGTGGAGGTGGGGACGTGCGTGAGGGGCCAGGCCCCCGCCTAAAAACAAACCAGCAGCAAGCACGTTAACGTCCACACACCAAACACACATGTGTATACACACACACACACACACACACACACAGTGTGTAGTAGAGTAAGTGGAAAGCGAGAGCAATTGCAGCATCTTTCATTTCACTGCAGATGGTCTCGGAGCACTGTGACCTCACTGAGGCCAGCACAACCGCATGGCAGCCGGTGGGTGGTGAAATGAATCACTATGAATTATCCACAGTACCAGTCAAAAGTTTAGACACAACTCTAATTATTTATTTTTACTATTTTCCACATTTTGGAATAATAGTAAAGACATCAAAACTGAAATAACACAAATGGAATTATGCAGTGACCAAAAAAGTGTTAAATCAAAACTTATATTTTAGATTCTTCAAAGTAGGCAATTATTTTCAATTACTTTTCTTGGAAAGAAATTCATACATAGGCATCGACTTAACCATTTATATCGAAGAAACAAATTTCAAGAATTTAAGCATAAGTCTTTCGATCAAAATGTCTTTGAATGCATGTTTCCCATTACCTTAATCAGGTGTGTCCAAACTTTTGACTGGTACAATGTATGCTTTTTAATGTGTATGTTTTTTTTTAATATTAACAAGTTACCATACAGTAACGAGCAGTAGTATACGAGCAGACCAAGTGATTGCTAATCATACACGCATTAAAATTCTCTTGCTGAATTTTCTTGTCATCATCTACCTTGTGTGCCCGAAATCGGTTCAACAGCACCCAGTTCCACTCTCAGAATGCTCACTTACCTGCAGTATACAGATCTGAAAGCTGATTCCCAATCAACACCCATTTCCTCTGTTTTAATGAAGCTGCAGGAATGGCTGCTCACCTGAAGTACATAGATCTGAAAGCTGATTCCCAGATCGATGGCCGTCTCCTGGGTTTTGATGAAGTTGTTGAACTTGTTGTTCAGGTCGGCGCTCACGCTCATGTCCGTGTACATTCGGTGCAGTTTGCTCGTGAACTCATACCCGCAAGCTTGCTGCGGAGCAGAGCAACAAAACATTAGGACATTACACCTTTTAACATTGCATCTGTGTGCTAACTACACAGTTTCATTCAGGGGGACATATTACATTAATAACATTATTACTGAGTGGCACATTTATACATTTATTCATATACACCACTGGAAAATTACTGAAGCAATTCTACTTCAGTGTCTTCAAGGGGCAGCAGCAGTGTCTGTCCAAGGGTTCAAACACACAACCTTCTGGTGAAAAATCAGCGTCTCAAAGCACTACTGCCGTCTCCCCTCTTCAGGTGTCTCACCTGAGACAGAGACGTTACCTTTAGTTTGTTGATCATGGCTTCTTCTGAATCCATAGACAAGGACAGGCCGTGTATTAACCGCTTGGCGAGCATTCGCGCGTAAAACTGGGGGAAGACACGAATGGGGATTTCTTTAAGCAAACACTCAACAGCTCCAACCAGATGGAGACATTGTTCCCTGTGTGGGAGAGGGAGGGGGAACCAACTGGGGTGAGCACATCCTGTCCAAAACGATTGCTTGGTGCCAATTGTACTGGGAGCTACTAACTCAACTCCACCTCACCTAAAGCCGGCTGTGAAACAGGTGTACTTAGTATAACCACCATCAAACCACAGCTGAATGTGGCCGACATAAAGGAGCTAGTAGTAGTCTATAAGAACAATGGCGAATGCCCGGTACCTTCTGAAAGACGTCCTTATCGTCAATGTACTTGAATACTGTGATGAAGCTGGTCAGCTTGTCCTCCACCTCGTTCTCCGTCAGTCCCTTTGCAGACTTCTTCAGCAGACTGTCACAGTACTTGGCAAGCTTCCAGAAATATAAGAAACAACACCCAATCAATACAGAGCCAAAGGGGCTTACATGAACACTACAAGAGCCGGCAGGAATGAGAACACCCTGCTTCACGGCACTCAGATATAGTGACACGACCTGGTGCTGTACTGGCCAAAAATTTGAACACACCTACTTTTTAGTAAGCAAAGACATCAAAACTAGGAAAGACCACAAATGGAATTATCCAGAGACCAAAAAGGTGTTATAAACAAATCAAATCTTATATTTTAGAAATTCATACACAGACAAATATAAATGAAGTCGATGTCTAACAAACAAATTTCAAGCATTTAAGCATAAGTCTTTGGATCAGAATGTCTTTGAATGCATGCTTCCCATAATCTTAATCAGGTCTGTCCAAACGTTTGACTGGCATTGTACCTGGAGGATCAGGCTGGAAACATCAGGCACTCACCAGTTCAGGGGCTTTGCAGATGGACTTTGGCTCTCTGTAGTTAACGACTGACGTCAAAGCCTACAAAAATCCCACATACTATCACAACGTAATCCTCATACATTAAAAACACAAAATAAAAAGAAAATCACTTTTTATTAGATACATACAGAGGAGTTTGATAGTCCAACAGTAAAAGGCTACATTAATGAAAAGCAGACTAACTGGGTATGTTTTGTACTGTACAAGAAAACCAAGGAGAATAATCATCAAGATAATCCGGCATCCACTCTATTCTGTTTATGAATTCCTCTCTATCCCCCTCTACTGGACAAAACTTACCAGGCACTGTAAAGTCTACGCTAACTCCTAACTACTAACTCCTCACGCATATTGAAAATCTCTGTGCTGGTTGTAATATACTGCTGGTTGTAATACGTACATTACATCACAATACATTATTGTCAGTTGGCAGACACTCTTATCCAGAATGACTTGCATAGGTTATAATTTTTATGTTATTCATTGATTCATCTGAATATTTACTGAGGCAATTCTGGGTTAAATACTTTGCTCAAGGATACAACAGCAGTGGCCCAGTGCAGAATCAAACCAGCGACCCTTTGGTTACGGGCCCTGCTCCTTACCATTTGTTACAGTGTATGAGGGCAATGGAGGAAAACACACCTCTCTCAGTATTTTTCACCATAATTCCTGGCAATAAAATCTGAGAAATTACAGTCATCCCAGGTTGCCACTCAAGTCAGATTTATATACTCCATAACTTTTCAATTACAATGGGATATGTGACTACTTTCAATGACTGAGAAGGTGCACAGGTCTGAATCATGTCTGATCAGATCTCTGAATTTACCTTGTCCAGTGCGCTCATTAAGTGCTGATCCCCATTCAAGACGGTGTTGATGAGCTGAACGTATTTACTGTGGACCTCTAAGACTGACTCCACAAACTGGGTTGGCATCTGGAAACATGGAGAAAAAATAAAACACCACCAACAACATTATTTTTATGCATGAAAAAATTCACTTTTCCAACATCAGGACAGAATGAAGCTCAGTGCAACGCACTACAAGGGCTCCCGCGACAACCAAACCAGCCTTTTCCTGCAATACCTGCGTTTACGGTCACTGCCATTCCTGCATTGTATGTCAACAACAGAATCATGTAATGCAAATGGACCCAGGGTTTACTCTAAGGGTGGAAATCACCAAGCGATGTGGCAGATATCAGACCAAGGTGGCTGATGGCTTAGCAGGAAGAAAGACGAGTGGCAACAGCCGACTGTGGCAGAATGCTTACTGCAACCCCGTGAGGAACCCGCGGAAGTGGGCGTGGCTGCCCCCCTGTCACTCACGTTTTCCTGAGAGAGGTTACTGGTGGCTCGGAGGCCCTCGTCGTGGATGTGGACCTGGAGCTCCTGGATCATGTGAGGTAAGCCCGTGGAGACGGCCCGTAGCAGGGTGTACATGTTTGCCATGTCTGTGAGGGAAGCAACTGTGAGTCCTACAGCAGCCTACCATTACATTATATTACATTCATTTACCAGACGCTCTTATCCAGAGAAACTATCAGCACAAAAGAACAGAACTGTATCCAGTAATACAGGTAATTTGCAGACCTCTCCAACCACAGGGTGGTGTGTGCAGGAATCGAAACCATTGACAATGGGCAAGAAACGATCTTGCAATAATTCCCTCCAACTGTCCCAATGTGTGAACATGATTGCTCAACTGGTGATTGCACTGTTAAAGCAAAGTACAACTGCGTAGCATGTTTCAATACAGTTTCAACTGAGGAATACAATGCCCTCAATATTTATTAATACCCCTGATTAAACAGAAACGTATATACGGATAATGCACGCACTAGAAAATGTTTCCAGCCAGTTTTAAATGTTATAATTTAACTTTTAATAACACTGCACAGACCAAAGTCATAAAATTCACAAAGAATGAACTGTGTTCCAGAAAAAAGGGATATCATGTTGCAGTATTTGGAATTATGGATTAGAATTTCGACGTTTTTTATGCAGAAAAAATACGTTGTATTATCGGTTTGTTCCTGTTTAATAAGAAGTAGGAATAAATCTGGACGGCGATGTAAACAGTTGTACATGTGGTATGCGGTCTATTCTTCTTTATGAAAGGAGCCGTGCTAACAGGCTTGGTGGGGGTCTTAAATGGTGGCTCTGGCAGTCTGAGTTAGCATCTGCGTATGAGACGGCACAGCCAAATGGGGACGGAACTTACTGTCTCGCTTACATTTACATTTATTCATTTGGCAGATGCTTTCTTCCAAAGCCACTGCATCACAAGCAAAAAGCCACATAAGGAGTCAACAATATTAGAAGCACACCATGGCCATGTTTCATTAGTTGGCCAGACAAGGTACAAGCTAGCCAGTAGAGATAAATGTGTATGGAACAATAGAGTTTTTTTTTAATGGAAAACAACGTTTACAATGTACGAAATTGCTTTAGGTGGTAGGGTTTCCGGCACTCATGGGAGCGCGGAAGAGCTGCGTCTTCAGATTTTTCTTAAAGATAGCGAGGGACTCAGCAGAACAGATGCAGTGTGTCTCGTGCCTGTTGTTTGCCCGCTATATGCAACTTCCGTACGTCGCTTTGGATAAAAGCGTCTGGCAAATGAATAAATGTAGACATAAACGCAAGTGTGGAAGCTCACTCCACCATCGGGGGGCCGACGGCGGAGAAGGTTCTGGGAGCCGACTTTGTGCCGCGATGCGACGGGACCGGCAGGCACCGCTCGGTGGCGGAGCGCAGTGGCCGGGAGGGGAACTGACCGCCTCGCTTCTCCTGCCGGATGATGCTCTGGCACTCCCCATGCAGGAACTGCAGGTGGTCGGCCACCATCCTCTGCTGACACTCGTGGATCACTTTGGCGTAGGAGCTGGGGTGCAGGTACTTCCGACACCGCACCTCCTCGTCTTTCAACCGCCCCAAGACCTGGGGGGGGGGGGGGACCAGAGGTGTGCGATTCACACTTCACACAGTTGATAATACGACGCTGCTCATATACACAGTGGAATCAACAGGGAGATATGTATTTGAAGTGGCTTATGGGGCGCTTTAGTCTGACCAAGATGACCAAGAAAAAGACAAATGAGAGCAATAATAATAAGAACAATAACAACATACTAGTTATGCGGTTATTCCTCACCTGATATTTCTAATTTATTTCAGTGATCGCTGAGGTTGAAACGTACAAAAAAACTGTAAATGAAGTAACTGGCCTCCATGACGCAAGCTCATCCCAGTAGAGGGAAGTTCTCACCAAAGGCATGGGGAGATACAGATGAAATCACAACATACAGAATTGGGATGGGCATTTCAAGCAAAAATACTATTCGATATTCACTGGGAACTATTCAACCATTTTTCGAAGATCGTTTGTTATGTTTTCATTAGCGTTAAGTTTCTCATAGTTTTCACTGCCGCATTTGCTATATTTTTTTATGGTAAATCGCTGTTTCCTCAAAGCTAGAATTAGGTAGAATTTTTCCCAATCTCGTGTTCTAATCGCACCGGTTTTAGCATACACACTAAACAGCTAATCACACCAATGTGACCGTACACGCGAAAGGGTTAAGACAAGATGATGGTCACATAAACTTTTCGATTATTTATGAATTAATGATGATTCGAAAATTTGGAAAATCATGACCCATCCCTAATACAAACCCCCCCATGCCTGACTGACTGAGGGCCGACGGCCTGCCAGTGAGCTCCACATCTCCACAGAAATATCGCTGGCCGGTTCCGACTGGTGATCAACCCGGACAGCCATTAAACCCTGATCTGCCAAAGCTATGGCTGGCACTGCTGTTGGACTAACCACAAAACCGCTCTGCTGGGTGTGGGTGTGGGCGTGTGTGAGTGTGTGTGTGTGTGTGTGTGTCTGCGCAGCCTGCTCAGATTCTCTCCCCACAAAGAAGCCATGATCGACACAATTATAGGAGTCTAGCACTGGAAAACCAGAGTCAGCTCCCCAGGCTCGGAAAGAGAGTCATCTCCTCCTACTTCCACAGAAACCATATCTGATCATCACATGCCATGCCTTCAAAACAGGATAACGGCACTGAGGCAGAAGGCAGGGGACAGAAACAATGCTGCTGTCAAAGGCAACGACCGTGACAGCTTAGAATATGCAGTTCCTGCCCTACAGAATAAATGTGTCAGTATTCTGCAAGCTTGTTTGTCCCGCTCCGGAGGATAGAGTGTCTGCAAGAACCAACAAATATCATAAGAGGAATACACCTCAAACCACTTCCTGTATCTCTCCTGTTTTCAAGGCTGTGTTTTAAAGCATGACAGCGCTTTATGCCTATGTACTAATGTGCTTGTGATAGATCGGTCATCTGGGTCACTCCGAGAGCTGAATGGACACCACAAGAGAAACTGCTTGGTGACCAGAGAGGAGACGTGACACATCACATGATTCATGCTTGCTGGGGTACTTGCTGAATCATCAGTGTGTCTCAATTTAGAGAACTTTTTTGCATTTTCAGTGCTCTTTATTACAGTGCTTCTCAATCCTACTCCTGGAGCCCTCCTGTCCTGCATATCTTCTATCTATCCTTGCTCAGAACTGAGAATCAGTGCTTTATTAGATGTAGCTGGTGAATCTGGTAGGCATGCTACCGTGCAATGGCACACAGCCTGCAGAGCAGATACAACCACAGGAAGTCCTCGGCTTAGCACTCTGTGGGAGGTGGGAGGTGCAGGCAGGGCAGGTCGCTAACGTACCCCCCCCCCCCTCACAAAGACACAACTGAAGCAGCTGGGTATCTCCCTACCTTCTCCATGTACTGCGAGCAGTTTGACTCTTGCAGTAAATTGGAGGCTTCCTGTTTGTAGTACTCTCCTGTTTTCGTCAGAAACGGCCCTTCAAAGATTTCCTGATAAAACTGGAAAAAAAAAAGACAGGAAGGGAGGAGACAGGAGAGAAAGGGCAGAACATACTCAGAAATTCATGTGCAATGCTCTCAGTCTCGCTGTAATATCACCGATTTACCAACCCCTTCGATTCAGTATTTAATTTCAAAGAACCTGAATCCCAACACACATAAAGTGTAAAGAAAATCTAGCAAGCAATAAACGGACATCAAAATGTATCTAATGCCTATGACAGTAAACAAACATTTAATATTTACACCAGTGAATGACACATTTAGGGCCTGTTAAAGTGTGTGTTGGATTCAGAATAAAGACTCTAAAGCCATACATATCACAGCCTGAAGCAGAGGTCAATCAATACTTTATCACTCAATAGTTCAATACTTCAGTTCTTTCCCACTCACCTTAAGAGGAAACTTTTTCTTGTACTGTTCAACGTGAACAAAGGAGTTGATAACCCCGTGGATTACCTTCTGATTCGGGTCCTCACCACAGCGGTCACTGTGGGGTTGAAGAAAAAAAAAACAAGGCATTTCAGTTGGCAGATGCAGATAAATGGATTGCCACAAGGGCAACAGTAACAGAGAACCTTAACCTTGAAAATCACGCATAGCTAGTGCAGGTTATTAAGCAAACACTGGTAACATCTTTCCCAACCTTTCAACAGATAATATGTTAAAAATTAAGTCTGCTTGTGAGTTTTTGTGCTGACAGTGACTGAGAAACAATGATTGCTTTTATTTACTATTTTAGGCACTCAGAGATAAATTTCATATGGACACAGTACAATGTCCATTTCATGGAGATTCAATGCTGAAACAGATTAGAAAATAGACTGAAGGGCACCATGTGCCACAATCCCTGTTTCTCTGCTACATATGCAGTGTACAACCAGGGGCCAGCCTCCACAAACGAACAGCGGAGGCAGACTAGATGGCATGTGAAAAATGTCTTCCACGGTCACGACACACAATCCTTGTCATGCGGTGGACATCATGCTGGGATAATATTTCACCGCCTGAGTCAGGGCACCACACATCACACTGTTTTTTTCTGCATAAACTAATACCACCGCCCCAGATTTCAACAGAAGTGCATACAGTGAACTCAAGCACAGCTCTGTGGAGGTTCTATACTTCAGTCATTGGGCATACTGGCATAGCTCTTGGCACAAACATAGCTGGTGAGCGTTGGTGAAGTTTAGGTGTAAAGGTCTGGGGGCAAGCCCCTAACTCCCAGCTGACCAAAACCAGAGCTTACTTTTTAATCTCGTTCAACAGCATCCGGATCAGGATGGCCTGCAAGGGTTCGATCATCAACTTCCTCCACATGTCCAGTGCCAGCTGCAATGAATCATGGTATACCATCACTCTGGTTGTTCAATCAGCCTTTGCTCTCGAGACACTAAAGCTACAGGTCGTATGTTGCATTCTCCATCTTGTCTTTGTTACGGAACAGGAAATCAGTCCCATACGAACACGATAATAGGATAACATCATTGCTCCCTGCGATTCTGAACACTATGCGTTGTTTTTAAGACATATTCAGAGACTGAACATTTTGTGCTTGTTAAATTTGTTAAATAATGTTTTTAAAAGAAAAAAAAAACAGGATTTCACACTGTGAGAAATACTTTTACAAAGAGACATTATTTTTTACTTGGACGCAAACTAACACCTTTAAGGCAGTAGACTGCAGACATGCAAAAAACACAAAAAGAGTGTGCGAGTGAGGGCAGCCTCCCACACAATGCTGTGCAAACTGCAGAAGGTCTTCTTCTAATCCAAACACATTTCCCCTACGTGCATACCTTTACCAAAATACATGATCAAGCGTGCAGACATTCTATCTGTACCAAATCATTTGAGACTGAAAACACAAGCACACATAATCTTATCTGTATGTGTATTCACCCTTCGGTAATGCTGTGCGCCCTTACCTCCCCTATTTCCATGAGTGGCTCGTTTGTGTCAACCCCTCCTCCATAGCCATACTGCAAGTCCGCTTCGGTTAGTTTGTTTTTCTTAATGAACTGCGTGTTGAGGTACCTGCATTAAAGAGGAAGGATGCTGTATTTACAAAGAGAAGTCAGTGAAATGCTTCTGTCACTTCCCCTTGTACGACTCTGAACTGTTTCACACAGCAGGCTCTGGAGCACTGGTGAAAACTAAGGTTAAATTATATAAGGCCATCTAAGTTTGTTTTACTCAAAATAAGGGTACCAAGTTTTTTTGAACTTCATGGTGAACACCCAATTCACACAGCTAGCTATATTTAGCTGTCACAAATAGTCAACATTGACTAAAGGCCAGTTGCCCCACAACATCAGTGCAAAACATTTGAAGACTGTGAAAAGTAATGTTGGGTGAGCTGCTTGATTCGCTTGCTGTCAAAGACTTCAGTGTTGATGACTGAATACCACAGTGGTGATCAGCTTCTGCCTCCACTTAAAATGGCAGGTTACTTTGACAGCTGTGATGTACACTTACACAGGTGGGAGAATAAGCAGACTCAGCCCAGTGCAGGCTACAAAACACTGCCATGCCAAATTTGTTAGTGACTGCACTGTCTTTGTTTGAGTATTTTACAGTCTGACATGTTCTGTGCCATACCAACCTTATGGCACACCATCACACCAGATTAACCCAGTAACAACTGTAGAGACATGAGCCACTGTTCAGTATAATTTTAGACACTCAATTAGAAAGTCCGGAATCCGTTAGCTTCAAAGACATTGGATGACATACCACCAAATCACAATCTAAACAACTGTCATGGCACAGCTAAATGTTATTCACTGGGTGATGCAATGCTTGAACTGTTTGATCGCTTTCTTCTTCTGTGGAAGTTTTACAGGACCGTCAGCGACTCACAGATCACAGGCGACGGACTGCATTACAAAAAAAAAAAAAAAAAACTGACCCCACTCTTCACTACGGAGGTATCCATTTCAACTGAAATAACCGGACGTAATCTGCTTTTACATTTTTAAGGCCAACGGTTTTCAGCTTACGTTCTTAATCGTGGCCAATAACGCAAAGATAACACTGGGAGCAAGTGGAGTGACACATCTGTGAGATTATGGACGATGAACATGACTCCCAGCGCAAAAACAAGCAGGATAATCTGACCAGTGAATGTAACAATTGAAGATCTGACCATAATCTGACAGAGTGAAGATCTGGGTCAGCTGTGGCTCCTGATCTGCCTGGTGTTTGCACCTCAAGTTCTGTTGTACTAACACTGCTGTGCTTCCCCTAAGGGCCAGAGAAGTGCATGCTGGGAAAGACCTTCCTTCCTGTAATCGGAGAAATAGGACCCAATCTCATGAATACAGACACAATCTGTGTCCTAGCACCTAGCAGAGCAGAAACTACAAGGTTGTTCACCTTTATGAGCCTTTAAGATCAGCAGTTCACCAGACACAAATAACTGAGTATTTCTTCCTAAAGCAAGATCAACATTAAACTGAAATTATCAGTCAAAATCAAGAATATGAAAATTAACCCAAATATAGTGGTGCTTGATAACATGGAAAGTATTTATTTGGCCATACCAGCCGAATACCAAGACAGCACTCCTTAAAAAAGCAACTTTATACAGTAAATGCTTGGCAAGTCCAACCAAATCTTTCCTGGATTTCTACTTTCTCAGAGAACCTAGATTCATTTTAAGTTCTGTCAAACTGACTTAACTCCAACAGGTGGAGAGGAAACATGACGTAAGTACTGACTTGTGCAGAACGGCTCTCATCTAAAAGGAAACCAAACAAGTAAACATGAGATGCATTTCTGAGGTGGGGTAACCAGGCCTACCAGACTGTAACCTTACCTGTATAAACAATCCATGTAGTCCGCACCCTTGCTGTACTCTTCCCAGTATCTCTGGTACATCACCAGAACCTTCTCCTCTGACTCCAGCACCTTCTGCACAATGAAAACAGTGTTCCTTTTAGCGCCATGGATCACCTTGACATATTAATTTTTCCCACCACCCAGACACAACCACATTGCTCAGTTCAGCATACCTTGTACAACTGTTGAACATGGTTTTCCAAGAAAATTTTCGTCTCTGTGTACAATTTCTCTCCGAGGGGTTCTGGGTAGGCTACACACAAAGCATAAATGTCACTGATACACTTGTTAAGGAAACACATGTCGGGCTTGTCACTTCAATGAACAACCTTTCTTATTTGTCTCAATTTAGTCCACATATCTATAAGAAACACAGAATAAAAACATAGTGGCATCTGAGAGGTGACTAAAATATAATTTAAACAGGACTTATTCATTTGTTCATCTTTAAGAGATGTAAGCAAGCAGGATACGAGAAGCGGTCATTCCATGTGGCTCTTTCCACGTAATCAAGCATCACCACAGCTTTGATTGTCGTCAGGAGCTTGTTCCATGTCTCATCAAAATCCACCACCCGCGGCTTCAGGGACATCGTATGGCTTACTCAGCACACTGCAGGGAGACCCATGCAAGCACATTTCTTTCAATTAACCACGGTGGGAATATGACAGGGATGAATGTTCCAGAACCATCTGAGACATAGGAGGACATCCTACACTTAGCCTACGGTCTAAAATAAGGATTAGCTTAAAAGCTGTGACTGGCATTGACAAGGTTTTAATATTAAATGACTGTGGAACATCACCACGACCTAGAAAACTGGCCTCCTTTGTCATGACATTTCCTGACAATAAACAAAATGTTTACATTCTGGAAAGTGCTCCATGGGTATTACTGGAAAAATTACCACCCAGTATTGCATGAAATTCATATCTGTTTGAGCTAAAACGGCAAAATTTAATAACTGCTAGAAAAATAAAAATGTGGGAAAGCAATTGGTTGGATGAGCCAAGCACACAGGTAAACTGCCGCCACTGTGAACTGCAAATTGTATCTTTATAAGACAACTGCATTATAATGTCAAGAAAACATAATTGAGCAGGCTTGTGTGACGTTTATTACTGGAGGAGAGTGCCTCATTCTATAGAGACGTTATATTTGCATATAGTCGTTTAGCAGACGCTTTCATCCCGCAACTTAAAAAAAAACAGTGGATCTAATAGAGTTGAAGCAAGAGCGGAACGTACTGCACAGGACCGACAGGTGGTAGGATCAAAACAGAATACCCATATACAAGGCACCATATTAGACCATTATTTTTCTAGATCCGTAGAATACACTAGTCACATTCAAAATCAAGCACAGCCTTAAATAATGCACTTCTGAGTAACCTCAAAAAAGAGGATTTCAAACGAAGTTCCGTTCTTCATGCGCACCTACATATTCCAGTTTTAACAGCTGCTTTCTTGACAATAGAAAATGATCACAACAGTATAAGTAAATTTCTGAATATTCGGTACATAGGTTATGTCACACAGAACAACAGACCTGGTTGAAAATTTAGAATAAAAACACATGTACTGACTTAAGTCCTGGCACTACGGACCATAAAACGACAATATTTGTATTAAGAAGAAAAACCCCACAAGCATTAATAAAGATACACTGATTACAGTAAGTGAACTTTAGGTACCTTAGCTACATGTGTTTCCATTAGGGTTACTATGAAATGAGAAATTACTTTTAGCTGGTAGCCTCTATGTACAGCCTGCACAATACCCTGATGATTTAGCTATATTGTTTGTGCACGATCCAGCAAGTGAATCACGGCGATGCCTCGCATCTTTGAACTACCTTAGGAGATACTACTATCAACAGTCAGACAGATAACGTTAATATATCACATGAACGGAGGATGAGCTGGAAATACAGCTTGACTGAAACAGAAAACATGACAAGCAAATTATCCGACAGAGAAGCGGTAGCACAGCTCGCCTGCTACCAAGCTAACCTCTTTCCTATTACAAATTTATTCAGGCCTTAGCTTGCTAGCTAGCATTGCTCGTATCGTTTCAAAATAGTCAGCCTTAGTAGATAGCCAGCGTTAGTTATTAAAGTAAGAAGATGGATAGCTAACTACCACGCAAATATAGTCAGAAAAAATAACTAACTAGCTGTAATAGGGATGAGCGTATGTTATCAAAGCCCACACAGATACCAAATTGTGACATGACCAAAAACGAAACTCAGTGACTGGTTTACAAGGACCTTCTCAGCCCATAGCAATCTAACGCTAGCTAGCTAACTAGCAGCCGATACAATCGGAGCAATTTAGGTAGGTAGCTAGCTAGCTAGCTACATGGTTTTCAATCATTTACGACACTTCGAAGCACAAATTTTATTGGTGAACTAAAAAAACTATACAAGCACTAATGGACACGTTTGAAACGAAGGTGATTACCTGTGGCCAGTGTCACTTGATAATTATTTTTTAAAAAACTTAAGTTCTTCTGCTGTCACTGGCTTGATCTCGTTCACCTACACCTCTCCATTCCCGACCTCATAGGTGACACCATATTACATCAGCTGGAGGGGGGACACGAGGGGACAACAATCGTGTACATTTCAAAATGCATGTTTTACTCAGAACGTTTCAGCTAATTACATGATATATTTAAAAAACAGATATTTGGAATACTACTTCTTTGTAATGTGACGTATATTAGTTCTGCTGAGAAGTTATAATTTCATAACACCCCCATGTTTGATGGTGTCACCCTCAGCTATGGGTGCCCGTTGGGGTCTAAATACGCAAACTTCAAAACATTGGGGATCAGACGGTATTTTTCTCGCCAAGTCCGAGAAGTAAATATTGCCCAAGAACGCTGTTAATTACCATAAAGTTAGTCTATGACTGAGTTTATTGAGACCACCAACAGTCAAGAACGACAATTTGCAGTCAATGTGATAGTCTTGACATGCATATTTTTCCCATGCACAAATCTTTAATTTGAATTTCCAGTCAAATAGCACACAAAGTACATTTGCACATGAATTTAGCAGAAACTCTTATCAAGAGTAACTTCCAGCACAAGAGCAGAACTGCATACATTCAAGCTGAATGAACAACAGTGTGAGACCAGGCTAACACTCCCAGACCAGTGACTGTGCATAACATTGTTCCAGCCATACCACAGGTTAATTTGTGCTAACCTGACTTGACAGCCGAGAAACTGGGGAAAGCTAAGTACACATGCTGCCATACATCACTCAGTGGATCACAGAATCCATTACATATTGCGATACTACACGTAAAATAAACAGCAAGTAGTACAAGTAGCAGGTTTTAGGCAGTGGGGATTGAGGTAGAACTGAGATGTAGTCTCAAGAGTTGGGCCTTCAAACTGCATCAGAAGATTGTCAGTGATTGCATTGTCCTGACCCCTATGGGAAGTTCATTCCACCACTAGGGGACCAGTACAGACAGATATTGGGTCTGAGAGGAGTGACCCTGCTGGGATGGAACAGTCAGTTGCCTCATGGTTGTACAGTGTACTGATCTATATAGTATGCACGGTTTGAAGAGTGGTTGGATGTATGAGGGGACGGTCTCATTCACTGTCCTGTATGCCAGCACCAAGGTTTGAACTTGATGCAAGCAATAACAGGAAGCCAGTGAAGTGAGGAAGGGTGTGACTTGACCATGTTTACAGAGGTTCTACAAGTTGTGCAGCTGCATTCTGGCTTACTTGCAAGAGTTTGATGGCAGAGCAAGCAAAGAGGGAGTTACAGTAGGCCAGATGTGAGGGTACAAAGGCCTGATCTAGGAGCTGTGTAGAATACATAGTGAGGTAAGTGCAGATACATTGGATGTTGTACAAAAGGAATCTGTGTGACTGACTTACTGCTGTTAACAGAGGAGGACAGCTGGTTATCAACTATTACACTAAGGCTTTTGGCAGTAGCATTGGTGAAAAAGCCTGTGGAGTCTAGACTGAGGGAGTGGTCTTGAAACAGGGAGATGCTTTACATCCCCTCAGTCTTAGCCAAGTTAAGCTTTAGGTGGTGGTCCACCATCCACTGTGAACTATCCTTCAGGCAAACAAGATGTAGCGCAGAGAGTTAGATGGCAGAAAAGAGAGGAAAAGTTGAGTGTCATCAGCATAGAAGTGGTATGAAAAGCCATGGGAGGAGATGAGCCAAGAGATTGACTGTAAAGAAAGAAGGGGGTGGTGAGTACAAGAGCCTTAAGGGACACCTGTAAGCAGGTTATGGGGTGCAGACAAACCACCATTCCAAGACATTCTGAAAGAGCGTCCACAGACGTAGGATTGAACCCACAGCACAACTCACACACCGACTTCCCCACTGTAGCCAGGGTAGACAGAAGTAGAGTGTGGTCCATTACCAGAGAAGGCAGAAAGGTCCAGAAGAATTGAGATGGAGTGGGAAAATGCTTTGGCTGATAGAAGGCCTTCAGTGTTGAAGAGAACAGTCTGTTGGATGACCACTCCTGAAGCCAGACTGAAAGGTGTCTGGAACTTTATTCTGGGAGAGAAAGGAGGATAGTTGGATTGCCACAGCTCATTCAAGTGTTTTACAGAGAAAGGGAGAGACCAGCTGAGTTCTTTTCAGCAGGGATGTGACTCACGCCTCCTTGAAGGCTGCAGGCACCCAGCCTGTGGTGAATGACAAATTTAGAGCAGAGATGTAGAAGGCTGGGAATGACAATCTGCAGGTGAGGTGAGGGAATGGGATCCAGGGCACAGGTGGTAGGTTGTTGTGATTTAAGGGGATGAGAGACATCTGAAGGTAGAGAGACATTGGGTAGGAGAGTGGGAGGGAGGAAAAAACATAAGGGCTGTGGTGACTGGAGGGAGTTCCAAATGTCTAATTTTTGGGTTGCCGTGATCTGCAGAGAGATCAGAAGGGGGTGGGGGAGACAGGGGAATAAGGAGGGAAGAGAAGGTAGAAAACTGTGTACGTGGGTGAGTTGTTGAGTTTTGAATCCTGAATTCACAAAAGGAAGCAGAAATCAGCAGAAATGCTTCATAGTTCAGCAGATCAGTAGAGGAGCTTGATTTTCTCCACTTCCGTTCAGCAAAACGAAGCTTGGCCCTGATCTTGGAGTGAATCCATTAGCCACAGACAAAGCTGACTGTGACATGCAGGCCTGGAAGTTAGAGGACAGAGAATCAAGAGAAGATGACAGAGGAGAGAAAGCTGGATGCAGTAGAATTACTAGAAAGTTTATTGGAAGAATCAAGAAGCAGGAGACAAGAAAGAACTACAGAAGAGAAAGCAGAAGGTGAGGGGCTGCATATGTGTGTATTTGTGTGTGTGTGTGTGTGTGTGTGTGGGGGGGGGGGGGGGGGGGGGGGGGGGTCATTTGTAATTTCCAAGTCTGAGGAGGAACAGACCCTCAGGAACACCAGGTCCAGCTGTTTGCCTGCCTTATGTGTCAGATGCAACTGCATTAGGATGAGGTCAAAGGAGTGGAGCAGGGGGGAGGAATCCAGAAGCCTGAGGGGTCTCTAGGTGAATGAAGTCCCCCAGAAAGACCATGGGGGTAGCATCCTTTGGGAAGGAGCTAAAGAGAACATCCAGTTCCTCAAGGGAGTCTCCCAGGGGGCCAGGTAGTGTGTGCGCTGATGTTGTTTACATTCTCGATGGGTTAGTGACAGTAACAGCATGAAAATCAAGGAGAGAGGGATCAGAATTTCCAGGACTGCTATCTGCAGTCGGGGAGTGTGCGGGAGAAGGAGTATGCAGCAGAGAGGGCTGTCAAGGTTGTGGCGATGTCTGGGGAGATCCATGTCTCTGTGAGGGCGAGGAACTGGGTGTAGAGAAGGGAGGCATATGTTGTGATGAAGTCAGCTTTCTGGGTTGCAGACTGACAGTTCCATATAGGCCTCCTGAAACAGGCAGGTTGTTGTTGGGGGTCAAAAGGTTGGAGACAGTGAGAGCAAGGCGACAGCAAGTGATTCTTCTGTAGGAGATAGTGACCGGAATCAGGAGACAGATGGTGTATTGGTATTCGCCTTGTCTTTTGTTTCTATCTGACCAAGGCTACCGCTATAGCTGTCAATGTACCGTCACTTTCGCTACCTAAATGCTACAGCTAAATAATAATGCATCTGGGGAGCCACTGTTCTAATCAGCTGCTCGATCAGATAAATAGCGTTGCCACCGAACCTTCTACGCCCACCTAAATATCAAAACAATAAACACGCAATGAAGAAGTTAATACATGTTACAAAACGATGTAAAATGCTATAAGCGATGGTGGTGAAGCACATGATAACGCGGGTATTAACTTAAAATAATGTTGCCAACACTAATTGGCTATCGACAGTGGAACCAACCTGAACTTGTAGAGCACCGGGCGCACCTTCCTCAGCTGATGAAATACACTTTGTTGTAATGCAATTATAGCTACTGCTAAAGCCAAACGTGAAATCAGATTTCGATTAATTGTGACAGCAAAGACGGCTCTAAAAGCTTAATAGTCTCAACTGAATCGACTCGCCTCCATTACGTTTAATAGCCTCTATTACATTTAACTGCGAAGCACGTCTAATATATTAACATTTTAAAAATTATTTAGTTATGTATTTCTTGCACATAGTGGCCACTAAACTCATAATTTGTCAAAAAAAAATAAACGCAATGTTAGACTTCATTTCTGAAATTTAAGGACAAAGTGCATCATGGTCAGATTAGAGACTAAGAGGCCTATGTGCACATAAAAACTAGAATAAAGTATCCACTTTCCATCATTATTACAATTTATGAATACAAAGTACACATGTCAACTCCACTAGAGAATATGGCAATGAAATGCAACTATACACAGACTCTTTTATTCTCAATAGGCAACCATTACTCATATTCACACATTTAAAGATCGAACATTCAATATGTACATAAAATGAAAGTTTCCGTAAATTTTTATAAATTCATTCTGATTATACCACACAACGAAAAAACATTCAACTTTCACGTAAGAAATCCGATTTTCTTTTTTTTATTCAACCACTAGATGTCAGGATACAATAAGACTGGGCTCGAGGTGGATCTGAATCTTAAACAGGCGAAATACATATGTAATAATCATCTATTAGAATCTGAAAATTAAATGTGAAAAATAAACGAGGCCAGTCAATAATTAAACATCCTGTTTGCCACATAATTTATAGAATAGGTTACACAAACGTTCTCAGATTAAATGAGCTGTTTGTAAATTAATGTCTACAGCACACAGCAACATAGAGGATGACATTTTTCATCTTCACTAACACGTTGTGATGAAAACTGTAACTGTTTTTATATATCTAACAGAATCAACTCCAAAGAGCAGTTCTTGACTTCTTTCTCCTCGGACATATGGGTCAGATCCTCAGATACTTTACAATAATTCTACATTTATGAAGAAAAAAAAAAACAGTTTCAGATGGTCTTTAGCAGTGCCAGGAAGCAAACTTCATCCTTGGCATGAAAAAAAGTTTTGTGAATGAATATCATGTCAAGCATCAACAATTCCATAAATATTGTTTTTTCCTTTGTAAACTGGTCCAGTGTGATATTTTAGAGGCCTTTGCCTCTATGCACTTTTGTAAGTCGCTTTGGATAAAAGCGTCTGCTAAATAAATAAATGTAAATGTAAATGTAAATGTATTTGCATGCAAGCAAATTACCACGTGACCTTGTTACAGTGCATGAGCCAAGTGATAAATGAATAGAATTGTGCATATTGATGGTTCCACTATTGATTAGCAAAGAATGTTCAAATTGTGCAGCTTGCAGATCAAGGTTGAGTTCAGAAAAGCATTTTAACTTTGTATGTATGCTTTGTTTGTTATGTATATATTTGAATTTAGATAATATTACAAAGACAGTTCTTTAACAATGGTGCATTACATTTGGGTAATATGTTGTTTTAAAATGGATTTTTTTTCATTATCAGTAACAACGTAAGCTTGAGAATATTTTCAATCTTGTTCTTTTTTTTTTCAACAGCCACACACTTTCCTTTTTACTCATCACAAGGTGCACAACTGAATTGCAACTTTCATTGATCTGCACATCTGCAACCTTGACTCTGTCACAGGCTGGGCTGGAATGAGTGTAATTTCAGCAGTATTCAAAAGAGCATGCAAATAGCCCGTGTAACATTAATTGCTTGTGTTAAATGGGGCACTGGGTCAGTATGCAGAAACATTATAAAACGTGAAGCCTCTTGAATTATTATATTATAGGCAAGACCTTGCACTATGAAGAACCATGTCTACTCACAGGCTGATGATATTACATATGAAATCAACATTTATTCCAAACAGCCACCACTTGGCATGCAAACTCTGCATTTGGCAATGTGGAGCATGTTCTGAGGCTTGCTCACTTGGCCCAAATGTTTTCATGCACCTCAGCAACATCAGCCCTAAGCAAAAGAATTCATTCAGGTGGTGCAGGTCTAAGACCAAAGGACGTGAACATGCCTCTATTCCTGAACAGAATAATGATGCATAAACTTGCCTTTGAGATTAATATGGGATTGTTAACAAACATGAGCTTGACACTGATGAGCTTGGGTGTTTACAGTATATTTACCATATTCACTACATTAAACTACATTATTTTCATTTAGCAGACACTCTTATCCAGAGTGACTTACATAGGTTACAATTTTTACATGTTATCCAGTTATTCAGCTAGATGGAGGTAATTCTGGGTTAAGTACCTTGCCCAAGAATACAGCAAGAATACAGCAGCAGTGCCTCTGCATGGAATTGAGCCAGCAACCTTTTGATTATGAGCCCTCATTCTTAACAGTACACTTCACTGCGGCCCCCACATATTCAAACTGTATTTTAATGGATAACATTAAATGATGCATTGTGTAACAACTTGCAGCTCATTACTTGCAAGCTCTTCTTCTCTCTTCTCATTTCAGTGCCTGTTTTCTTTCATCCATCTGTAAGTGACCCTTTTAACTCAGCATTTTGATCATAATTTTGTTCCCTGAACTACTTGCTGCATTTGAAAGTATAGAACACTGAACCCTTCACTTAGCTCTGATGATCTGGGAATTTCTGGTACAGTGCACTCCATTTATGACAATTACTCACTGAAAACACTGGGTCAGAGTCTATTGTACACTAATGCTGCTTAAATATTCCATTTGTAAGAATCAAGCAATCCACTTCAACAACAATTTGAGCTCACTCACAACATGCAATGACACTTGCTTAAGTGCAATGGTGCATAATATGAGGAATAAGATGAGAATTTCAATACAGCAAATCTCCTACCTCACATTAATTACCATAATGCCCAGCACATAAAATATATTGAGAAAAAAACTGCTGTCTAGCAAAGTGTTTGGATGCCAGCGAAAAAGACAGAAATAGAAAGATGCTTTCTACAGATGAAAAATGGCACCTTATGCAGTCTTACAATAGTCTTCCTAAGACTAAAACTAATGATGAGACTACAATTAAACCACATTGAATCATCCATTTAAAAATGAATGCATGATTCTACTCATATCTTGTTAATGGCACTTCTCAGGTCATGTAAAGAAGTTGTCTCTGCACCCCCTCTCCTCAGGAATACATGAAGGTTCTGTTTTGGATCCAACTTTCTTTCCTTTCTACACATGAACTATCATGTGTTTTTTCAGTGGCCTCTATCTCACCGAAGCAGATGATGTTAACCAAATTATTTTTCATTCCAATGCTTCCACTGGTATTCGGTATGTCTGTCAGGCATCGTGATTTACATAACAGGGACTACAAGCAAATACCTACATCAAGAAAATAACAAAATCCACCACCTTGATTTTACTATGCCAAAAAATGACATTTATAAACTGGTGTTCATGGCCAAACTAGTTTTAGACATTGTGCAAATGTCTGTATGGATAGAAATGGGCAGCATATCCCTCTAATAAAAGTTCCTGGTATGATAATATCATGGTCCATGGTGACCAATATTTCAGAATTTGTCAGTGCTGTGTCAGCTTGTGACATGTTAGTCCTCAAAAATCTTTCAAAGGTTTAGACTATTACTATCTACCTTCATTAAGGGTTTTGTATTTTTATCGTAGAATGTTTTAACTGCATGTGCAAGATACATTACTAAGCTTGCCTGAGAGAAAAGCAAAACATAACTACAAAAAATAAAATCATCTGTCACAGCAATTGCATGTAGATTCACACATGGGTTGTGACATCTAGCATTTTGGTATTTCTGACAGTTTTCGATCTATACTTCCTATCACAAATTAGGTAAATTACCAAAAGTTTAAAATCCTATACGAAAATTAAAAAATGACCTAAAATACAACAGGTAACATATTTGTCCCAGTAGATGATATAGTTTGGTGGGATACTACATGCATGTGAACATTGCTGCTACCCCTCTTCATTTCAGTTATGTCTGACTATAAATTCAAAAGCGATTTGGATACATACTGTTCATATTCCATGCCTTCACAGTATGGTACGGGTCAGTTTTGACCCGGGCCAAGAATTCCCTCTTAATAAGTCTCTATACCAAATTTTGACTACAGATTCGTTTTAAAATGTATAAATAGTCTATCTGGCATTAATAAATGGATGATTAATCTTTAATTGATGTTTCAGAGAGTAGGGATGGTGTATTTTTTAGGTATTACACCACTCGTTTATATAGGTATTACACAACATCTACTTTCACACAATATGATGTCCTGTTTTACCCAAGACATGAAAATATAACAAGCATAATGATTTTAATATATTTTATTGCTGCCATAACCTCAGTCAATGAAATGGCAGCTCTGGTACCTTTATATGCTTATGACCTCCCCAACACCTCTTTTAGATTATTTTGTTACATTGCAGGTTCAGATCTCGTGCCTGTGTCAAGGCACCCTCTGACCTCTGTATGACTGTTCCTTATGTTTACCATGTATGATCATCCTTATGCTGTTTTACTCTTTCACTGTTTCGAGATTCCCCCATGAACCTTCAAAGACCAACAGGTGCCTGTCTCTGCGGGAACCTGGGCAAATGTGGTGGGAACACAGACAGTTCTCGAGACAGTTTCAAGATCACCACTGTCCCATAAAAAATGCACAGACATGGCATGTACAGTTTCACTGTGTCAAGATTCCCTAAAATAACCATTTTCCTTGATTTGACACACACTGGTAAATCCATTTCAATAGGTACAGAACAGCCTCAATGTACAAAAATCCTGCACCTGTACAAAAGTATAAAATTTTAAAATATTTTCATTTTTCTGTAGTTTGGGTCTCTTTAGGAAAAGTCATCAAATTTCAGGCTAAAAGAATGACATTTAGGGTATTTTTTACTGCTGTCAAATGTCAAAACAGTAAGGGTTAAATTGTCAAAACAACTGTCATTTAACCCTGCTGCATGGTGACTCGTGGAACCCCCGGCTGTGGACTCCATGCGCTACGTAAAAAAAACGCCGTTTAAAATAACGCAAAGGGTAGCGTGCAAATCGATAAACATTCCGAAAGTAACCGTTGAGTACTTCGCCGCACGCGTGAAATGCGATCTTCAAACATGTCCTTCAAAATCAAGACGTTAATTTTCACTTCGTTGTCGCAAACTCAGATCTCACTTAGACTTGGAAACTGCATTCACTCCTCTTCCGCCCTCCTTCTCCCCGTCCGTTTAAACTCCTCCCCTCGTGTGGGTTGTTTTTTCTTCCCCCCGTAGCCCTCCCGTGTTTTGTTAGAGACGCCGAGAATCTCGCCGACATTTTTTGCACAACATCATCAGAGCTGACGTGGGGACTACGTGTGCAGCGGCTCAGGCCATCCACTCCTACCGTAATCAGTGACGAGCCCCACTACGTAAAAAACTTCGGTAAGTTATTGCAGTCATTACAAACAACAAGAGGAGGCTCTTAAGGGGGGAAATAAAGAGCAAAAGACAGGGAGAGGAGAAGGTTCCTCCCCGAGCGACTGACAACAGACGTGTCATTAATGCTGGCCAGCCTAACTTAACCGCTTTGACTGGGGGAAACGCCAACGTTTTACTCAAAGAAACTGTCTTTTTCAAATAGCTAGACTGGCCCGCTAAGTTAGCGATACTTAGTTTATTCTGTCACATTCAGTGCTATTTCTTTATAGACTGACATGCTAGCTAGCTTGGCGGGTTTGGTTAGTCTCCAGATGTTAGCCAACTACCTATCTTGAACGTTATAAATTAATTCTTTATTATTAGTTTATTGGAAATGGTTCGCGCTAGTAAGTTGCCAATGTTAAATCTGGATGGTAGCTGGTTTTTGAACATCGGAATGTGCACATTTTAAATTGATTCATGTGCCTGACTAGTTCGCTAACGTTGAATTAGCTAGCTAGTTGGCTAATGTTAACAAGCAAGCAGGCGAAATGGATCTATTAAACGTTAGCATGAGAAGTTACAATCCACAGCAGGTGCAGCCATATTAAAACCAAGATAACTTTTTACTGTTACTGTAGTTCCAATTTCATATCTCTCGTTGGCTAACATTAGCTAGATTGCTAGCTAGTCAACGTTACGTCAGTAACAGACAACACAGAAAACTGACGGTTGTTACCTGCATTTGCATCCAACCTTAGCCTGTTCATTGACCTAAATGTTGTAACTTACGGTTAAATTTACGATATGATTCCAGTATTCATCTAATTTATATAATTGGAGTAGGTGTTTGGGTGGTTAACGTCAAGTTTTTACATTTGAAATTGTCTTTCGCTGGCAAGTTTGCTAGAATTGACCGGGCCAGCAACTTGGCTAACTCTTTCAAATTAGACAAGTTATGAATGCTGTTCGACAGCCAGTTAACGTTAACGTTAATTTCAAACTGCAGGATCAAAGGGCGGGTGCAGGTTGCTAACCGCAGCTAATGTGGCTGCATGTCAGCGCGCTAGGGTGGCTATTCTAGCTAGCCTAATAGATCGCGAATAAATCGAAGGTACTAAGAATGGATTAACGCTGTAGTTGTGTTTTTTTGCATTTTGCAGCATGCATGTAGCAAATTATTTTAAGTCTAATTTCTAGCTGTTTTACGAATCCGAATGGCTTGCTAACTAGTATCAAGACGCTCACTGTACATGTTAGCTAACGTTGTCTAGCAAAACTATTATTAGATTGTGGATATGATTTACAGTATCAAATGTACTTCGGTTGTTGGCCAGAAAAGCTCGCTAGTCTATTTTCAAGTAGGTTTTTTTTTTTTTAAAGCTAGCGAGCTAACGTCACCTTGTCGGTAAAGTGTCATTTGTTTCTGGCCGTAACGTTAACCTACGGTAGCTTGCTAACTTGCGAGACACTTGGAACAGGTTGCAACCTTAGCTAGACTAAATATGATCAAATGGTCTCAGCTGGGCAGCTAATACTTTATTTTTACTTAATTTTTCCAAGTTTGCAGTTCTTTACTCAGGCCGTCAACTTAGTTTAACTGCTCGACTGCTAACGCTGCTAACTGCTGAAACGCTGATGCGGACATTTAGCTAACTAGTTAGACACATTTTAAAATTGTTAGATAGCCAAGTTCGCCAACTTCGATAAATCTGCATGTTGCCCGCTAACTGCTTTTTAAAATGGCGTCAGTTGATTACAACGAAGGTTCTAGAAATGGCGCAGACTTCTTTATTTCCTCTCTTTGGTCCATTAGCAAAAGGCAACGCCTTGGATAAGTTGCTGGTATTCACTGCACTACTCAGGCGACTTTCACAAATGACAGTAATGTGAATCCACGGACCTCAAAGGTCTTAGCAAATAGCAAGTCCTTTGGAAGGTTAGCTGTAACATGCTGAATTCTCCTCCACTTGTCGGATTGCGACCTATAATTTGTCTTGTTGGCGACATGGACTTTTCTGTCGCCCTCATTTCATTACCGAGTACATATCGTAAAGTACATGACGTACCTGTCAAGCGACACGATTTGACTGGATAGCCACCAGCGATATGGCATGGTGTTGTGCAAATAAAACTGGCATTGTTTGCGAACTTATCGAATTGATAGTCACTTTACTAAGTTAGACTAGCTATGAAATAAAGCTAGACATTTTTTAGAGTGAAAATTCAATGTGTGCATAAATATGGCAGTTAAAAGTGCTGCGCGAATATACTATTTGATCTGCAAGAGTTAGATCTAGCTATACTGAAATGTTTTCACCTTTTTCGAAGTGCACGAAAAAGCAGCTGTAAACTTGAAATTATTGCTGGCGGCTCAGTTGGTCCCCCTCTCACTAGTTGCTGTAATTACTGTGTGATCAACTCTGGGTGTCGGTGATAAATGCTGTTTATTTAACAGAATAAACGTACCAATAAAGCAACTTTAAACACTGTTAGTATCTGAATCATATTTTGATAAATCGGATGGGTGTACATTTTGAAACTTATGACTGTTTCAGTTATATATGTTGAACATCTGTCAACTGTTTATTTGTGGAGTTCCAGTACCCAGTATTTATTTTATTATTCATTTTTTTCAAGGGGAATGGTGAACCTTTCTTGAATTCTGTAAATGCTTGCTTATATAAAAATCAAAGGATGCTTGTGGTTGAAGGAAAAGCCCTTATTTTTAATGAGTTAACCATAACAAAATATGTACAAACCATACTGCTTACCGCAAGGCTATCATTTTCTTTGCTTTGCATTCTGCTTGGCATTCCCAACATTATTGTAAAAATTAATACTCCAAAATTAGAATACTCTTTTAGTGCTTAAAATTGGAAAGCATTAGGATAGAACTTCTTTCATGTTATTTACATTTTTGCTCAGTGGTTACAGGTGACATTAGGGTAACCATTTATATTTGCAGAAGTTGAGCTGGTGGAGGGTATAATCATAAACCCTTCACTGTACAAGAAAACACAAGTGTTAACTGGCATACTGAATGTAAGTTTATAGCCAGGAATTACAAACATACTGACATACATGAAAGTGCAAGAGAAGGTGTATGAAACAACAGTTTGAAGTAATGGGCTCTCAATATTAGAAAACAAAAAGCATGAACATTATCCAGCAGTTCAAAACCTTTGAAGTTTTAATATTAAATATGTGCACACCCGTATAGCACACATAACTGCATTCTCTGAAGCAGGTATGACCAACCTGTAAAAAATGTTTTCAAATTTTCAATGCACAGTTCAATCCATTCTTCTCAGAACTGTCAACCATCTTGCACAACCCAAACACACCTTGCTCAAGGGCACACTTGTGTTTAAGACTGTAGTAGGTTTTTAAGTATGTTATGTTAGTAATTTTAGCATTAATCTAATTTATAATATCTCCCTGCTGCTCCCACACACTTCAGGGGCGCACATGGAACTCTGAATGGATGTATAAGGCATCAAGCCCTAGGGTTACCAGGGGCCTGCCTTGCTATAAAAGATCCTCTGTTGGTCTCCTGATAGGATCGTGAATTGATAAATAATCACAGTTTGTACAGCATGAACTTCCACATTGTTCCAGGTCATCGCCTTACAATTAATACACTTATGTGGTTTAAGATGAACTGTCAAATGTGAGAGAAATTTACACACACATTTAAATACTTAAATCTCAGTTATCGTAATTATTTACCAGTGATCTAAGTGAAATTAGAGAAACCTTTACCATTTTCATGCAGAGTACTCTGGAGTGGCCACTGACTGGAAAAAATTGTGATAATTAGAATACACAGACCTCTGTAATTTTTTTTTCTTTAAATACAAAGTAAGCAAATCAAAAATGTTTGATTAATTTGATGCCAGAGCCTTCCTCTGGCCTGTCTGTTTATGTATTGTCACAGTTTTGTTAACTGAAATGTGTTACTCTAAATATTTAGAAGAAATAAGCAGAGTATATATTTTCTGTTCTTTTTAGTCCAATGACCATGGAAACTGTGGTTACCTCTCAGCAGGATGGAAGTGTAAATGATTCTTTGTCTGATGGAGAAGCCATTCAAATTCAGAATGAGTCTGCCAACTCTCCCATTTCTTCACTTACACAGGTAAATGTCAACAAATTAGTGTGATGAGCAGCTATTCTCACTTTTCTTTGTAACTGTAACTGTATCTGTAGATTTTGATTTCATTCATTATGATGAAAATAAGTGAAGCCTGCTTTATATTCTGCAGGGAAATGCATATAATGATTGTCTTTGTTAGAGCACAATTGAATGCATATTAGGAGAGAGTATGTAAAAGATAGGATTTAATATTTCCATACAGATATTCATTTCTGTGCTGTCAAACAAAAAAGATTCAAAAACAGATTTGTTAAACACTTCAGAATTAAAGGTGAAATGGGAAGCATTTGTTGTGCAAAAATTTCTGTCTTTGTATGCAAAGTCTTATTATTGGTACATGTCCATTGTATGTGTAAGGTTATCTAAAAATGCATATATTTATATATAGTGTGGTGTAAACAGTATTTTTATGTGAGCTTCCTTTGTGTTTTTCAAAATATTTGAACTGCTTCTCAAATTGTTTGCTTTCTAATTATGATATTTTGTTTGCCCTAAACTGATAAGCTAAATGGCCCCGATTACAGTATGGCACATCAGTCTTTGATCTTGCCTGTCGGTTAGTGCAGGGTAGTGACTCAGGTGTATAGTTTCACTTAATGGGCGTTCACACTTTCAGCATATAGGACTGCTGTGTGTTTCTTTCTGTCTGTCAGTTAGTCTAAGAACAGATCCCGTTGATCAACAGTTCAGTAAATAAATATCTGATATTAATTCTTTACATGCTTGGGAAATTATACATTTCGCTGTAATGAAAACTAGTGTGTGGTCATGGACAAGCTTGCAAAACTCTGGATTAGTGGATAATGCTGCACCTATATTTGCTAAACAGTCGGTTTCTACATTCTTTAATTATCTAAGTTAGCATTCTGGACATTGAGGCCGTGGCTGCTTTGATTTGTGCAGGTAATGAAATAAGGAACATGTTAATGAAATCTCATCAAACCATTACTGTAGGCAGAATGTAAATGAATGCATACCACGTTCTGTAACTCAGGGAGAATTTTATCTGAGGAATGCAAAGAAAGCCCCTGTTTATGGCCTCACTTCTGGGGTTTTAATGGGAACGTGCCTTTGTCATGTCATATGGGAAAACATATGCATGCATTGCAATATTACCAATCCTCTATATAGAGTTTGATGATGTAATTCTTTGTAGGTGTCAGTAGGCAGTAGTGGAGGGGTCGGAGGGTCTCCAGCTGTGACGGTGGTTCAGTTACCCGGAGGCCAAACCGTTCAGGTCCAGGGAGTTATCCAGGCCCCCCAGCCATCTGTCATTCAGTCGCCACAAATACAAACCGTTCAGGTACGAACTGTCAGCCCCTGCTACAGCTGCCGCTTAACTTGCACCTGCTGTTTGTGACCGATTGTTGTGGCACTGCTCAAAGTGTGAATGAAGCTGTCACACAGCAGAGGAGAACACAGCTCCTGTGTGTGTGTTTATAGGACAGCAGTGTGTGTCTTAATTGGATTCATCTGAGTCAGTGGGCTTATGTGTAAGCTTATCAGTTTAACCTTCATGTACAGGATTTGTTTAATTCTGTGTCTTGTAGGTTATTTGAATTTGACAGAAATATTGTAAACATTTTTTTGCATATTACTATGTTTTAAGCATATATGTCCTGCCGGCTGGTTAGTTTGATAAGAGCATATGCTGCATATGTTGTTAGTGAAGATATGTGTAGTAAAGCCACACTGAAATTATGCAGCTTAGGGTACAGTATGTGACACCGTGCTTATGCAGTGCCCCGACTTGCAAAGTTTACGTTCCCACATCCCAATGTTTACCAGGTAGCAGCAGTAGCTGAATCAGAAGATGGAGAAACTACAGAGGCTGTCAGCGACTCCCAGAAGAGAAGAGAGATCCTCTCCAGGCGTCCGTCTTACCGGTGCGACAGGCTTTGCTCACAGGCATTTGCATGCTGGAATGAGGACGTGTATTGGGGCTGACCCTTTCAGAGCGCTGCTGGCTCTTTGGCTGGAGCTTTCAGAAGTGGATGTGCACAAAGTTATGCACCCACTGTTGTTTTATTGCAGACAGGAAATCAAGGATGCGTGTATAATGGAACACTCCTCCTGAGTATGCACATGACTATGATTTTATCAGTACTGTTGGCATTTTCTAGGTCTTGCTTTGCTGTGTTTCACACTGATATATTATTCAGATAATTGCAATATAGTAAACGTGAAGTATGGATAGCATCAACACTTCATTGTGGTGTCCTGGTAAAACACGTTTGTGGTGGAAATCATTGGAACTTTTGTCTTGGTAGAGTAGGACTGAATGAGTTTGACATTATTGCTTCTCTCTGAGCACTGTCACTGCGTTAAATGGGAGAATTTGAAATTCATTTTTTGAATATGATTTATTGCAGGAAAATTCTCAATGAATTATCGTCAGACACACCGGCCGTTCCAAAAATCGAGGAGGAGAAATCTGAGGAGGAAGTGACTGCTGCCAGCGTGCCAACCGTGCCCACACCAGCCTCTATCTATCAGACCAGCACAGGCCAATATAGTGAGTTTCACTGCGGATACCTGTAGGAATGAGGAATGAAGAATGCTGTAAAATAGATCTCTGTTGTCTAGCGAGCTTGCTGTCCACAAACTGTATTTCACAAAATGGTTAATAGCTTCTCCACAGTTCCGTGGTGGCTTACTCCCTGAAGATGTCAGTTAGATATGCATTACTTATCCATGTGGGGGTCTAAAGACTGCACAGCAGATACTATGCAGTCTCAGACCAGGGCCCAGTGGCTGAGACAGCAGAGGGTCCTAACGGTTACTTCCACTCCTGCCTCCTGCAGTCGCTATAACCCAGGGTGGAGCCATCCAGATCGCCAGCCCAGGAGGGGACGGGCTGCAGGGCCTGCAGACGCTGACCATGTCGAATTCGGGAACGCCCCAGCCGGGCGCCACCATCGTGCAGTACGCCGCGCAGTCCGGGGACGGCCCGCAGCAGTTCTTTGTGCCAGGCAGCCAGGTGGTCGTGCAAGGTTAGCGCCACTCTCTCCTCACTGCTGTGCCTGGCAACTCTGAGCACCTGTGTCCCATCAGCACTGGCGTCTGCCTGACCAGCGGTTTAATAAAAAGCACGACCAGTACAATCTCTCTGTGAACCGTTGGACGGGAGACAGATCTGTGCTGAATTGGTGCAGTGCTGTTGTGATTTAGCGACGCTGAGGAGAGGTTTGTCCTCGGCGAACTCTTCCTTTCCTGTGACGGCTGGCCATTTGAGTCTGCCTCTGGCCTCTCTGCTTTTGGCAGCTATCGTTTCCCACATGATTCATGTTGCGTGTGGGAAACTGTCTTTAACTGTCTGAACTAGACATGCATGAGGACAGGGAGGAAGGACGCAGATTTCAAACACAGGTGCAAGAACAGGCGTGTGCAGAAGAAGAGGAGCAAATAATCATGAGATTGTTTGCATATTATTTTGCATTAACACTTGACAAAGGAATGAAGCTGAAGTTTGTAATGTAACATTTAGGGAATAAGATGGATAGGACATAATTGGTGTAAGCTTTTTTTTTTTTTTTCAGCAGTCATATTATGCAAACGCTTAGCAGTAAGGATTGCTTCTGTCCATGAAGGCATATCCGTAGATCCCCAAATTCCCATATTCAGTTGGATGTCTGTTTAATCTCAACCTCAGCATGACCTTTAGTCAGTAATGTCCGTAGATTGCTGCACGATAAATTAGCAATTGAGTTTTTAATTGCCTCCAAAAATGTAATGGATAGGTCCCTTTGGTGGTGTCGTGTTCAGCTTAGTGCACACGGATGGCAGATGACGCGTGATGACCGGGTCATTAGTGCTGAAGTCGGCCCGGCAGCTCCAGCACCGCGCTGCGCCTCCGGTGTGCTTCGGAAAAACACTCGCAGGTTTAATGACCCTTTTCAGAGCTTTTTCCGTCCCCTTATCAGATGTTGGCGTAGCCCCCCTGCTGGGAGCGCGTCACAGGCTAAATCAACATGTGGAGGGGAAGTGTTTTCCATCCAGTGTCTGTACCAGCGAGAGGCAGGATTCATATGTGTCGCCTCATTGTGCTTTAGGGAAAGCATACCACTGCATTCTTCAGCTCCCACAGCAGTGCAATGTAATGTACAGTATGTGTCATTCATGCTATGGGTTTCCTGTAAAGTAACCTTGTCTAGCATCAGCTAACGTCACTCACATCTTATGTGAATTCTTGACATTTTTTTCCCTCTTACCTCTGAAGAGGAATGATGTAGTATTTCTTTTGAAAGGACAACGTTGTAAAATGTTTCAGTTTACAATACTTATGAAGGTAATTTTAATATATGTTCTGTACCTCAGCAAGAGAAGATGAGATTCTCTCTAGTTAAGCAAATTGTAAGCATATAAAGGGTTGTCCAGAAGTGCTCTAATGCGTGTGAACTACAAAATACCATTTTTTTCTGGATGAATTTGTCTATTGTCCTCTTGCGGGTTACTCGTCTCTTATGTAAAATTGAATTGCGTCATACGGTCTAAAAATACTTCTGACCCCTCCGCCCCCCCCCCCGTCTCCCAGCTGACACTGATGCATTGTGTTGCTCCTGTCGAGCTGTGTGCCTCCTCCAAAGTGCCAAAGCCTTGATCTCAGAGCAGGGGGGAGGGGCTCCAGGGCCAAGCCATGTTATTGACTTCAGGAGCTTGGTGATGTCATTGTGATGTCAATGCCCTAAATTGTAGCCATAGACATAGTTGATTGGCAACCACTTCACACAGAAAGCAGAAGGAGAACGTTTCTCCAGGATTATTAAAGCACAGATATGGCTGTTACTGGAGACGAGACTGAATCAGGTATGTCAATGCTGCTTTAGTCTTTTTACGAGTTTTTAAATAATGTAGCTTGAGTGAACTCTGAATGTGGTGGCTTTAAAGTCAGAGGGGAATAGACCAGATGGTTTTACACTGCATTAATCATGCATGTTTTAAAGAATCTTGGGTTCATGGGGAAACAAGATTTCAAAGATTATATGCTTTTGAGGTGTTTCTGTTTTGATGTCTTCTGCAAAAAAAATGCGGATAAGTGAACGGACTGCTAACAGTTGTTTGTTGACTACAGTCTGCTTTCTACTTTAGTAGGAGAAAAGACAAACACCAAAATGTGAGTTGCTATTTAAAACTGAATGAACCGAAAACAAATCAAAGGCAAATTAAAGACAGGATGAAGAGCTTTTGAACAGCCCGGGAGCTTTCAGCAGCCCGAGAGCTGCCCAGAGTGTTGAGTTTCTTTTTCCTCTGTCTGCCGCTGAAACGCCAGAGCGCCCGGGCCGTTCGGCTGACAGAGGGCTGACGTCGTCACATTTCCTGGAACCAGACCCCGGGAGGGAAACGGAGGTGCTAAACGGCTAGTAAGCCACGCGCTGACGTCAGTCCCGAGTCATGCTGTGATTACGGGCCGTCCCCTTCAGCGGGAGCAAGGCTCCAGCCGCTGAATCATTCCGAGAGGCTGCGCTGCAGCCCTCTGTCAGCCGCTGAAGGTCTCATGGAATGAGCTGTGACATCATTTCCACGGACTTGGAAAACAGTCTGCTCAAATCAAATTAAAGTGCATACTTGATAATGTTTTTTTTTAAATCAATGGATGCTTGTTGTTTAATAAAGCACAGCGCATCATGTTATTAATTTATTGAATCTGTAACCCTCTTAAGTAGTACATGTAATTTAATTTAGTTAAATTGTTTTATTGGTGGAATTGATTTCCCATTTAGTACCCTTCCAGTACAAATTTATTGCGTGAAAAACAACATCAAGCCCGAAAAAGGAGATGAAGTAATTTGTCTGATCGAGAAAAGATAAATCTCATCTAAATCAAATCTAGCACTGGAGCTAAACAGCCTGCACCTGTTCAAACTGGACACGCTTTATTTCTCATTAAAAAGCAGCTGAACAGAAACTCATCTCTTAATGTTACCATATATTTACAGGCTCACAAATGTAAGTCTGTTAGCAAAAGAACATTGTTTGCTTGGACAGGAAGGTCATCACACTAGTCAGCCCCCTGGAGAAAACTTTAAATCTTCTTTCCTTATTAACGTCAGCGCGCACATTCTTAATCTACATGATAAAGGGAGCAGAGCATTGTTGGATAATCCTTCATTGTTTAGCGTTTTGTAGCACCGTTACATAAAGCAAGCCATGGACTGGCTTTCATTTGACTCTCAGCATTGTGTGCTGATAAGCTAAGAGACTACATCCTCAGTCAGAGACCAGCATGCATTCTGTTTGCCCCGATTACGTCAATTTCATTTACCGTGTAATACAGCAGTAAGCCCATAGACAGGCTCTTGGGTTTGTGAAATTTCGTATTTTTATACGCACAAGAGCACATGCTAAATAGGAGGCCCTTCGAGTAGAGATTAATGTTCTTTAATGTTGGATCTGGCACATTCTTATTAAGTTAGTTAATGAACTTGACTTTGCTGCCGTGACTCCAAACCCAGCTACACAAAATCCTCAGTTAAGTGAAATTAATTTGATGTACTTTTGTCAGTCTGCCTTTTGTGCTTTGGAATGCTTGCAAAGCCAGGAACTCTGACGGATCAAGACCTTTGACGTCACGCTGACGAGCGATCCTTTCAATGGCATTAGTGCTTTCTTTTCTTGTGGCTAGAAATAACCCTCGCCCTACAGTTAAAACGATAGTGCAGTTCATTGGATTTGCACACACCAAGATAATTTTAACCTGGTGGGATTGTTAGCTGCTTCTGTTTCCTGTTGTTGGTATTAATAGGATGTGACTTACAAACAGGAAATGAGTAGATTAATCCCATAAAGTTTCTGATGGAATGGAATAGCTTTGTGCCATTAATATTTTCTAAAAAAAGTTTTATAAAATATCAAAACAAAGTAATTTTATTTTTTTACAAACTTATCCAATTGTGTTTTTTTTTTTTAGTTTCTCAGAAAATCATGCAGATCTCTGGTCTTATTTTACATTTTATTTTACTTTCTTGGTTACTGTCAATGACAGTGTTTCACTTCAGTATTAAAGTCCCAGATCATTAAATTGGTCTCGCATTAAACGTTCATTCATACTTCTGAGAGTTCAAAACTGCTGAAAATGTTTTCCACCACAGGGGTCTTAAAATGCTGTGCCTTGCATGCTTACACTGTAAAGCTGCTTGCAGGTGACACATTGGGTGTGTTGTGATGGCTACAATACTGCATCAGCACAGTGTTGGCGGGTAGTACGCATGCTGACTGTCAGTGTGTTCGTTTGGCAGCTGCCACCGGAGACATGCCCGCCTACCAGATCCGCGCCCCCACCTCCAGCCTGCCCCAAGGCGTGGTGATGGCCGCCTCCCCGGGGTCTCTGCACAGCCCCCAACAGCACGCCGAGGAGGCCACGCGCAAACGGGAGGTCCGGCTCATGAAGAACAGGTAAGGGGGGCACCACCAGGCCGTCCGTCACAGTCTCATTGTTAATGCCTGAGCAGCACGCTCTTCCAGAGGCCAAATCTGTCAGAGACACTGTATATAAAGGGAAAAGAGCCTAGAAATGACTGGAAACTGTCAGGACACTTGGATATTATACATCTGTTACAAGCCATGTTGATATTGTGCAATAGTGCATGCTCTGAGATTCGTCTGCCATCCTGATAATTGGGTTCAGGTGTGCCGTGCGAACCTGCTTGTGCTTGTGCTCGTAGATCACTCCTCTTCAGGATGGGTATTTCTGCTCTGCACCGCGTCTCTCCCTGTACACCGTGCTCTTTTTGCTGACGGGTGCTTGTTTTTGCATGCAGTCTCCCACGTCCTTTGTGTTGACGTTTTTCCCCCTTTGCGAATGCTTGCTGCTTGTGGGAACCTCACTCTGTACCATAGATGTGCTTGGGCAGGTGTTTTCTGTAAATATAAGGTGGTAATTTGGTGACTGCAATTATGTGCTTTATCCAGCCGTTGATGTAATGTTTTGCTGTAATTTTAATTCTGAAAGTAGCTGTTGGAGAGGCATGTAACGTCATAATTATACTGTGATTTGTTAATGGAGTTGGCTTCGTAACCTCTTCTGTATTGTGCTCTTTGGGGCCTGTGGAGGACCTGTGTTTTCAGTATTGGGGTCTTGCGGTGGAGGCCTCCCTGGTGTTGCGGTGCTCACCGGTATTTCATGGCCGATGTCTGTTGTGTTGGTTCCAGGGAAGCAGCCCGGGAGTGCCGGCGAAAGAAGAAAGAGTACGTCAAATGTCTGGAAAATCGGGTGGCGGTGCTCGAGAACCAAAACAAGACCCTCATTGAGGAGCTGAAAGCGCTAAAAGACATTTACTGCCATAAGGCCGAATAGCCGCAGGTGCGGTGTGGGAACCGAGAGACTGATAGAGGCATGAGCTGGTGCGGTTTTACACATCGCCCCAAAGGATTCTGGGGCTGAGCTATTTTCACCCCTTTTTTTGTCGTCGGGTTTTTTTTTTTGTTTGTTTGTTTTTCGCCGTTTCTCGCTTTTGGCCTGGTTGTTACGAAGACCTTGTGAGAGGTGTCGCGCGTGTTGGGCGGCGGTCTCCCTAGCCACCCCCCGTCCCCACCCCACCCCACCCCGCCCCGCGGGCGCGGCCCCGCGGTGCCACAGTGCCCCGCGCTGCCCCTGTCCGTTCTGCTTCTTGCAGGGAGGCCGCGAGAGAGTGCCGCCGGCGGAGGAGGGACTACGTGCAGTGCCTGGAGAACCGGCTCACGCTGCTGGAGCTGCAGAGGAAGAAGCTGACCGACGAGCTCCAGCACCTGAGGGGCGTGCACGGCTGGGTGTCCGATTAGCCGCGCCCAGACGGCCCCCCCCACCCGCCCCGCAAACACTGCTGCATTTCACATTCCTCTCTGCCGATCGACCTCAGCCGGGCAGCGTCTCAGGCCGACCTACGGCAAGCTCTACCCCGGGGACAGGGTTGCGCTGGACGTTTTAAGCGTTTGTAAATGTCATTGTTAAGTTCTGTTGATTTGGCGTCGTGTTAGTATGCCCAAGTCACGCTCAGTGTCACGTCTTAACTTTTTCCCACTGAGGTCAAAATGAATTTCAAGCTACAGCGAGGTACACATTTTCACTGATAATTGCAGTTGTAAAGCACTGGTCATTTTTAAGCCCCAAAGTGCGGCCCTAGTTTCCCGTTATCACCTGTGGGGATGAGAAGACCCTTGGCGTGGTTTGGGTGGATCTTTCGGCACACGCTATTTGTCATGCATTTTGTTTCCAAGTATCCAATGAAAAAGAATTTTCTAGAGACATGTATTACACTGCAGAACTGTCCAAAAAGCTGAACTGCCCCAGAAGCTTATTTTTGATTGTCAAACGTTCTATTGATGTAAATATAGAGCTTTTACGTGCAGCGAGTTGACAAGTCTTGTGAGAGAGCATCTGAATGCTCTGTATGACTGGCCTGGAGTAGGCATTGACCGCCATCCTGGGAATGACCAGCAGATGTACCTCTGAGAGGAATTTTTTATTAAAATTGTTATCGGCTGTTTAACAAGTATTTATTTGGTCTTTTTTTTTTTTTTGTTTGTCATCAGAAGAATCCGTTTTCTCACACACAGTACATTGATAGTGTCTGCTTTTGTTAATTTGTGTGTTCAAGTGGAGAGCTATGCTAACAGAGTGGGGCTGGGGAATGAAAGAAAGCCCAGCAAAGGGTTAAAAAAGCCACACCGTGGCATTGTGTTCAACCTGCACCACCCTGGCTGCCGAATGCATGGCTGCCTTGTGGAGTCGTGTTTTAAATTCGCCCATTGTGTTTGGCGCCTATGTCACGTAAGTATAAGGTGCTTCTCACCCCTGTGCTTTGCACGGTTGTCATGCTGCAAAATCCTTCCTCATGTTAACCACAACAGATAAGGTAAGCCTAAGGTGTGAAGAATGATTCTTAAAACAAGTGCATTTGGACAGAAGAGAGGTTATGATGCTGTGAGAATGACTTTAGATTGCGTTTTTTTTCAGCCCAGTACTTCTTGATTCTTTTTTACAACAGCCATATACAGAATTATTGATCCTTCTCAGAAATTGTTTTGCTTCTAAGAACAGTTAGTATCTCTGTATTTGATGCAATGGTGTCGTAGAACTCAAACTTTTTTGAGGCCTGTTATTTTCATGTAAAGATGGTCTCTTTTAGGGAACTTCTTGAGTTACTTTGTATCGGTCAAAAAAATGCTGGGTAATGCATCTCTGATTACAACATCCCCCCTTTTGAAATAACATCTGTGATCAGAGTTGTACCTGAGCTGTTTTTGTGAATTCTGGTTGTGGGTTTTACCCCAGTGCAATACATTTTGAAGGTATTCACATGGCCAGCACGTCTGAAATATTTTCCCCAGGGATTTAATTATGCCTTGTCCATTTGCCCATAGTCTTAACACCGCAAAGTGGTTCTGGAAACATGATTTCATACACTCAGAAGTTGGAAGAAACAACCAAAAGTACTAATAAGTGTCCTATATCCAGAAGTGCTGCCATTTGCACGCCTGTTTATTTTCTTTCCACTGTAGTAATGCACAAATTCATACCTCTGTTTCTAATCGGACGCAAGTCCACAGGACTGAAGATTGCATTCGTGGAAAGTTACAGAGAATTGTCTACTTTTCTCCTGGCCCTGGGAATGTGGTAAGATTTTCTGCTGACACAAGGCTGTCCACACCACTGATGAAACAGAATAACTGCAACAGCTGCTGGAGTCACTTTCTTTCTCCAAAGACTGCTTACAGTCGTACATATTAAATCCTGACTTTTTGCTTTCACCAATGATTGCAGATGCTTTAAAACAATAATGCTTGTTTTGAATGCCTGTAGTGTTTATGTCTTTCTGTTAACTAGACGGTGCATTCAACATCACAGTCGAAGTAAGTAATGCATAATAACAGGGTTTTGTAATTAATGTAATGTGACCCTGACTGAATGTACAGACATAATCCGTGCATGCTTTCAATTGAGGTTACATTTAGACAAACCTGTAATGGCAGTAGAACCCTATTTTCTAGGAAATTGACCTAGGTGTGAGTCACTTAGATGGCCTACAGTATGCCAACATTCCTCATGCAGTGCGTTTGGCTGGTGGTAACTGGTACGCTGGAACAGAGCATACGCATCACCTCCCCTATCATATTCCAGTGTCTGATCACACAAAGGCATGACAGCAATGCTGCTTTGCCCATTTAAACTGAGTGCTGTGATGCCAACACAATATTTACATTTACATTTATTCATTTAGCAGACGCTTTTATCCAAAGCGACTTACATAGGTTACAGTTCTTCACAATGTTATCCGTTTACACAGCTGGATATTTTTACTGAGGCAATTGTGTGTGAAATATATGTTGTAAAGGTAGGGTAATTTACAGGTAGGCTTTTTCACACGTGAAAGCTGTTATAGCCTGGACCAACTTTACCCCATTCGCCCATTCACCCTAGTTTATACCATGTATGTGTTGGGAAAGTTCCAGCTTTCCTCAAAAGACTTGACATGTCAAGGTGAGAGCTTCGGCTTACAGGTATGGACAGCGGGTTTGTCTGCAGGGTTAGCCTGTGAAGGCAGCAGAGAACAGCATGCCCACACTCCCCTCCCCCTTTTGGGTTGGCAGCCTCTGTAGCCTCATGTTGCCATGGCGGCGGGGCGGGGCGGGCGCCCGCGGCGGCGTGTTTCATAATCCCTGGCGCGCAGACGGCTGGGCACAGCGGGGCAATTTTTCCACCGGCACGCCCTGCACCGCTTGAGTCATGGCCTGGCACTCGGCGCGCGATGGATTTCAACACATCACCGCGAGTCCAGTATCACTGCGCAAACCCTCTGCTTGTTTTTATATCAGCTAAACACGGTCCCTCACACCTCATGGCATTTCTGAAAAAATTAGGAAAATTGTGTGATGTCTCTCCCTGCTTGCTCTGGCTGTTATATTGTGCAGGCCTCTTGTTAGTGCCTCTCTTTCCTTGGTTTTAACCTTCAGGCTTTCCTTGCCTTTTTTCTAGTATTACTGAATGTACAATTCCCTCTGTTCTGTCTGTGTTTTCCCAAGGTTGGCCTGAGAAAAAGGACATGGTTTGAAACACCTTAAAATGCAATAATCGTTTAGGGCGGGGGGGTGGGTGGGTGATGGTGTGAGGATGTATGAAGTGAAGCTCCATTTTCACAAATATGATACAGGATATTTTTCAAGAGTGGAGTGAGATGTTTCTGTAACTTAAGTCTTTCTGGGTAGTGTCTGGTGTTTGTTGACTTGCAGAAAATAATTTGTGCAAGCACTGAAAACCTCAGTACGAGTACAGATTAACCCACTGAACCCCGAATCCACTAAACTATTTGAAACAGACAATGTTTTCTGAGAAAAAGTAGAACATCGTGTTCAAGTGATGAGAATAGAACATAACCTCAAGTGCCACCAAGTTGACAGAAGGAGAGGAGGAAGGACATTTCTTGCATAAATTACCACAGTGTGTTTTTGAGATGTAAACACAAAGCACAACGTTAAAAATAATAGCAAGCCAGTCCTTCCTAAACGGCAGGAAAGTTGTGCAACCGGTGTTGAGTGAGTTCAATATTTCATTCTCGGTATTGCAACATCCATCTTTGGCAACGAGCCCGATTTCAGTGGAATTTTCCATTCCAGGTCACTGCTCCCTCCAGTGGCGAATTTCAATTTTAGTGCGAGTCTGCAGCCTCTCCTCCGAATTTACGCTGAGAGCCATAGACATATTGGAGTGCAGATGCCACCTTGTGGACATACATAATTACTACACGTGAACGTTACAAGAAGAGCTTTTTGTAAACGCATTTCAATGGGTATAATAAACAATCCACGTTCATTTTAAAAGCGAATCTAATTTAGAATGTTAAAACATTTGATATTTAAGAAATGTAGCCCCAATGATGTGTAATTGCAGAGCAGTTCAATGAAGGAGTACGTTTTTCCTCATCTTCGGACGTTGCACAATACTGTCCCTTCCTGCCCTCCAGCATCTGATATACCACCTATACCACGTTTAATATCCAATATGAAAAATATTCCTTTCTATACGAAAATAAAAGTCCGATAGCAGTTGTGTGTATTCTTATCGGTTTCAAGTTGTTGGTCCCCACCTTGTGGTGAAGTACTGGTACCACAGCTTACTCAGCTTTACACATTCAGGGTGAAAAATCCAAAAATCTCATGAAGTGTCTGATGCCGAAATTTTGTGATGGTGACCAGTCAGTCTATCGGCTGGCCAAGTACTTTCAAATGCCACTGGCATGAAGTACTATCTGAACAGTTAAACATATTCCATTTCGTTCTGCTATGAGCATGTGAGTAGAGACTTTCAAAAGCCCTGTGCCATAGCTTGGAGAGATGATAAAGAGGACTACAAGAGTTATTGTTTGCATTTCATGTTTTTTCATGTTAGCTTCAAATGAATCACTTAATGTCAGCTAATCTTGAGGAGACGGTTATGGCTTATGGCAGTCTGTGTCTCTGTAAAAAGCTTTTGGACTAATTGACTGCCGACACACATCTTCTGCAAGCAGAAGAGTGCTGTGTCCCCGTGAGAAACGATTAGAGTAGATTAGATTAGATTAGCGGATTAGATAGTAGTAATTTAATGCAAGTGTGAAAGTATGTGATATTAGTACTGTAAGTATGGAACTTATCACCATCAATGCCATCAGACAGAAAGGGGCATGAATTTGATGTTGCCAATCATGTCATATTTCCAAATTTAGCAAATCCAGTGACTGGCAATGATTACATGACCCCCCTGCCCTGACCTGTCACCCCCCCTCAATCATACATCTGCTGATCAGCAAAAGGTCATTGCCTTGTCCAAGATATGGGATATGATAAAATGACTATTTCCATGGATTCAGGCATTACATTTGTACCAAAACATACATTTAGCGTTACTGGTGCCTTTCTATCAATGCTCTGTGCCTGTATTTGTGTTGATTACCCATGAGGTAAATGCTTCAAATGTGTCCTGATCTTTACTTCGATTTCCTTAAATGTGCTCTTCTCTATAGTCTACATTTCCTGACATCGAAGTTTACAGGTTGAATACTACAATCAAGTCAGTTTGTTGCTTTATCAGTGAGAGTGAAAATGATGACAGTCGCTTGCCAGTGTATGGTGTTTCAGCATAGTCTTCACTCAGCAGTATAATGATTAATTCTGCTATAAGTGCTGCTGTTGAGGTGAGCCTTTGCAATTGATTGCTGACCACAATCAGCGTTTCCCCCGGACTGCATGCGGGTCACCTTCTATGAAGTGGAGCAGAACAGCTAAGCAAGGCTCTTTCAAGGAGAACAACTGCCTAGTGCTGTCGGAGTAAACCTGCCCTTAGCCCCTAACACAAAGCACTCTGCCTAATACTGCGGTGCGCCCTTTTCTCTGTGGCTGGGTCATCGGCTGCTAGCATCCGAGAAAAGGTACCCACACGTTGTCAGGTAAGTTGGAAGAAGGGGTTTGATAAAATAATGCTTTTCAACCAAATGAGTCACGGTTTAGTCTCACATTTGGCGGTAATGTGGCTTCAGTGATCACGCTTTAAGCCCAGCATGATAGTGCAGGTACTGGATTTGCCCTTTGTGTCAAGATTTCTCACTGAACCCACACCTAAAAAGAAGTCTTTGGAGGCACATGTAGTGCCTGCATTGACGGCACGCGTAAGAGGTTGCTTGGGAGGGATGTAACAGCTTTCTGCAACATCATTAGGCTGTGATGTTCGAGTTGGGCTTCCTGGAAAGGTTCACTCCCCACGGCGTTCGCATTACAGCCGAAACAAACGAGGCGTTTCTGCAGCCTAATGTACAAAGAGCGGACCGGCAGCCGACAAGCACTGCCACGACGGTTCAAGCAGGGGGCGGTGGGAGGTGATCTGGAGGCAGACTTCAGCGGCAGCCGGAAACAATAAAGGCCGTGTTGTTCCTGGGGGTGATGCCGGGGCTGCTGCTGAGAATCATGAGCACCGCAGATGGTCGTCTTCAGGCTGACACAGTGGATCACAAGGACAGGCGGACTGAGGTAAACACTGATGCGACCAAGTACGTCTGGACCAAACGCATGCGGTCCGGCTAAAGCACCAACGTGATCAGCCACGTGCCCGCAAACACATTACGTTATATTACTGGCATTTAGCAGATGCTCTTATCCAGAGCGACTTACATCAATAACAGGTATTTACAATGCTGTCCATTTCTACAGCTGGATATTTACTGAGGCAATGGTGGGTTAAGTACCTTGCCCAAGGGTACAGCAGCAGTGCCTGAGCGGGGAATCGAACTGGCAACCTTTCAGTTACAAGTCCTGCTCCTTAACCACTATGTTACACTGCTGCACCCCACATGGCCAGAATAAAGTCCATCGCCGCTGTACACATGTAACCACAGGGTTGTGGTCTGAGTAAACACCTACACAACCGTGCACTCTTGACCACAAATGTGGAGGACCTCAAAAAAAATCAGATAGGTGTAAGATTATGCCAGAACACTCAGATTATGAGAATCATTATTCTGTCATAGGTATCTGTGAGAATGGATATCTGAGGAAAAGTCAAGTATGATGAGTAAGTAAGTCAAATCGTGTCTCACTACAGAGAGCAACGACTTTTGATTCTATCATAAATGTCAGTGACTGGCAGCACATGGGGCTACTCAGCAGTACTTTTTGATCTGAAACCTATGACTGATTTAAAGGCTTTCCTTAGACTGGTGGAAGAAGCACAGACCATGCAAGAGAGGTGAGTGATGTTGGAGTTGCTGTCGGAAGAAAATCCGACTGGTCAAAACACACTGCTGAGTACCACCCAATGTGCCAGCAGCTGACTGATGAACTGTTTGTCCTTTGAACCTGATCTTTTTCTGTGGTGATTGGACATTCATTGTAACACTTTACGCCATTCAAAAACAAACAGCATGGGCAGAAAAGTTTGGAATCTGAGGGTAATGGGGTGACTCCCCTCATCTCTGTGCTGACAGAGTGAAGGCTCGGTTTGAGGGGGAATGAACTGAGGTTATAAGTGGGCCATCACAGTCACCAGACTCAAATTCCTTTGAGCTGAACCCTGTGAACCTGCTGGGACCGCTGTAAACACCACATGCTTCCATAACTTCAATAACATGCCCTGGAGGTGTAAAGGCATTAACTAGATGAGGATCTATGAAATATCAACCTAATGATTTGTTATGAATGTGGATTGGTCTATGGCACTCTACAGAAGTTTCCCATGAATAAGCAAGTAGGAAATAAGTGTATAAATGAGTAAGTTTTTTGACTACTCATATAAAAGGAGAAAAATGGAGATTAAATCCTAAATACTGTAATTTATATGCTTATATGCAACTCTTATATGCATCGTATGGGAACAGGTCTGGGGGGGGAAATGAATACACATGCATATATATAAACTTCATAATGTTTATGGATATAAAAAAGCAAATTGATTTCTGGGTGTAAACATGAATGAAAAATGTATGAAGACAATTTATGCTTCCCTGTTCATTAATATGCAGTGTGCGTGACCTGAAAGCTCGCACTGTTCGTACTCTCATGGTGCTCTGTAAAGCAGGCCATTTTTGCTGTTCTGTACTCTTGAGATATACATCTATACATCTATACATACCCCACAAATCCCACCAATCAGACAATTTCCCTCAGGTCATTTCTTTAAAATAACCCTTGAATAATAACAGATGTATTGAAGTAATCCCTATAAGTTTGTGATCAACTTTTGTAAGGTACAAACACAGACTGCTGTACACCATCTTGCAGTTTGATATGTGCAGCTACAAACTTTGAAAATACTGTTTAGACAAAAAATAGATTTAACTTTACAATCTAGTTGTGATGAAAACCATTGCTTTACCTTCACTGTGATAGAACAGTAGCGCAAAGACTGTAAAAGACTGAAATCAACAGTTTTAATTTTTCATTTACGGTGGATCTGACATACAACACCCCTTCGTCTTCAGAATTTGAGAAGGTGCATTTTGCATATACTCTTATACAGGTTGTGCTGTACATATGACACTGGATGGTGAAATATTAAAAATATCACCACCGTGCTTGATGTATAAAAATGTTGATATCAGTTCTAATACCCTTTCGATTAAAAGCGATTATGTAGAAGGCTATCATGAGGCGCAGGCGCCAGTCAAACAAACTAAAATATAAGACCTGAGTGTTATTCAAGTGCCTGGTTGGAACTTCAAACAGCAAATCACCACTGTTCAGCAAGCAGATTTTAACGCTGAATGAAATGACGCAAGCTGTTTCGGATATTAAAAATCATAAACTGTCATTGTAGCGCATAAGTCATCTGAACCTTTTGTCAGATTTCCAGACTAACGACTGCCAGAGCAGTCGGAACGAAAATTAAGTATACCACTTCTTACCTGATTAATGGGCATATTTGTTATTTTCCAACATGCGAAAATTACACCCCGTGAACGCTGCATTTTAAAGCGTATTTAATGATGTACTGTAGACCCGGCGATAGAAATTAAAATACACTTAACTCATAATTTACCAGTTACTTTCAATGCATACAATACATCTGAAGAAGGGCACACTTATATCACTCATGATTAAGTTTCATACATCGACTATTAATATAAATGTTTATTCTCTATCTTTTTGAGTGTTTTAAAGCACAAGAATGTAAGGTACACCTCTCATTTAGTTGCATTGTGCAGGTTCGAGTTTTCCATGTAAAATACAGTAATTGACCATAATTCAGACACCGTTTTGTGTGGCGACCGAGGTCTGTAAATTAAGCGTCCATGCTGTATACGTACCTATTATACAGAAGTATATTCAGTTTATTTTGTAATAAACAATCATGCCAAGTAAGCATCTCGTTAGTTTCTAAAACAGAATGTATCGACAGAGCACTAAATGTTCGTCAACCTGCGATCGCGTTAAGGGTTTTGCCTTGCTTGGGTTTGCAGGCAGTTTTTACAGAAACATTTGACACTGAGCGATCAGGCTAATTTGTTACCACCCACTTGAACCGGAACCTTTTCAAGCAAATACGCTTCAACTGTGCAGCTCTGTCTGTGCTCTACACTGACAAGAGCAGCGGCGGTTCACAATGTTACGTTAACACCTCGAATTGTCATTCCCATGTTTTTAATAGGGCCAAAAAAAATGAGTAGGACACAATAACAGACCCCGATCGCTTTACTTCTTTATGAACAGTCACGACAAAACAACATGGTTATTGCGTGGGCAAAGCAGACATGAGTGCTCGGTAAATACTGGGAGAATTGCGATACGCAGGAGAGGAGGGAAGCCTTAAAAATACTTGCTAGATTTACTGTCTTTTTTTCCAGTTTACAGATGGCTTTGCATTGCCGCTTCTGCTAAATAGCGCCGGACGAGACTGCATAAATGATCGCAGCTTCGTATTCTACTACTGTGGTTCCTCCCTTGCCGCCCTAGTACTCGCGCTTCAACACGGCTTTTGAGCTCGCGTCCAAAGACACTTGGATGAAAACGGAATATACCTTCGACAGAAGCTGAAAAAAGATGGGGAACACCACCTCTTGCTGCGTCTCCTCCAGCCCCAAACTCCGGAGAAATGCACATTCGCGGCTGGAGTCCTACCGCCCTGAGCCGGAGCTGAGCAGGGAGGACACTGGCTGTAACCTGCAGCATATCAGCGATAGGGAGAACATTGACGGTAAGGCTGCAAACGAGCCAGCGTTCTTTGTACAGTCGGAGGCAATCGTAGTAAGTAGCTGTAAAACTATCGCACAAGCACCTAGGAAAAAGGATACCATGCTTATGACTAAATCAGATGTTTCGGTTTAACTGTTTCCCAGAAAGAAATCACTACAACGTTTTCATAATTGCATTGCTCTTGTGCGATGGGAAATCACGAATCGCTCTTTCCGTTTGTATATTCAATTCTTATCTAAAGACCATCGATACACAGTAACACATTGGGGAGATGCGCACAATAATCAGCTCTTTACTGCCAAAGACCACTGCTTCTACTAATAATACACAAATAGTCACTCCTTGAGCTGGGTGCAGTATATGCTTAGCATAAGGTTGTACGATGTTATGTTGACAAACGACAGTGATGGATCGAAAGATCAGGAACCGAAAGTTAAAAGCTGATCTTTTAATCGAGCTTCAAGAAATATTATGATTGCCTTTTACAACATAAAGTGGAGAGTACTGTTTTATGTCCTGTCGTTACCTTTTGCATGTTCGCTGGCTAAGTGTACCATCAACAATCAACGCATGAGGGTGTGTAAATTATTTACTTGTTATACCATACAAACTTTGACAACCACAACCATTGTTATATGACAGAAAGTAAGAGGTAGTTGGTGGGCGTGACAAAAATGATCAGATCTTAGCAAACACTATACTTCGACTAAATCTAGGCTATTCTTGGTTGGGGCGTGCATCGTTTTCATCGTGGATAGCTGTCAAGTGATTTCAAAGGCCACGCAAATCGTAGGCGCGCAGACGGATTATAACAAGATAACCTTATTATCAGACGGGATTTCTAGGTGAATTCGAGGCGTCTACATTTCTGCTTTGCATAATAAGTTTGTTCTCCAGCACGAATCGAAGGATTCATTAAGCAGGTCCGTGTTAATTAAAATCGCTTCTGTGCCTTCAGAAAATGGGGTTCTGCCTTTCTTTCCTCTGTGGAATACCGGCATATGAGACGTCTTCTTATGAGGGAAACCAGACACCTTTGTTTTTGTCTTTGTGTTGGGTTTATACACACCAAACTAAGGAGCATTCATGAGGCACGCTAATGACATTGCTCTGGGAATCCCCATAGGCATCACAGTAGGGTATAAATTTACTCAGAAATCACTTAATAAAGGAAATTTAGGTTATGTACACCAGCATATCAAGTGAAACCTAAGAAGCTTCTTATATACATAGAAAAATATATAGTGCAATTAAAATTTGAATTTATTTGTTAAAGGTTTCATTCATGTTTACTTGGAAGTGGTATGCAGTAGTCTCAAGACAAACACTGAAAATCTGAAAGAGCTTGCTTGTATTGTGTGACAATGTTGGGTTCATGATGACCACCAAACCAGGGTTGACTGGGAATTTCCGGTCTGAAAACCAGGGTTTCCAGAAAGGACAGCTATGAATGACAGCTTTCTGATGATTTCTCTCCATGCCACCGTCCAGCACCACTGTATGGGAAGGAGGGAAGACCTGGGCTTGTGTGGAAACTGAGGGTCAGATGTCCTGTGGGATGGCTGGTTGTGGGTGTTGGGCCCAAGCTGAAGGGCAGCCTTCTTTCCGCCTTGGAACTCCTTTAAATCGGGTGCAGGAATTGGTGGCTCGTCTAATCTGGCTCAAGTTTAATGCGGCCGGCGTGTTCTGATGCAGTTTATCCTTTTTAAGAAACGTCTCTGCTCCTTTTGGTAGTGACATTTCCCCGGAAGATGAGAAATGAGGAATAGAGTATCATGTGATATCATACATTTTCCATCTTGACAGCAACCATTTGTGTGTCTGTGTGTGTGTGTGTTTTTTGGGGGGGGGGGATTCATCTCTACATGATTGGGTGGAGTAGGGAAGTTCTGTATTTTGGGAAGCAGATGGAGATGGCAGAGTTGTGTGTTAGGCGTTTGTGAATAACCGTGCAGTGTGCAGGGCTGCTCGGTCTGGCACTGCAGGGCGGAGGCCCCCCAGAGCCGGATGGGAAAGGGCCACGCGATGAATCACGGCGGAGAATTAACACTTGCATTGTGCACGGGACCGGGAGGCACAATGACAGGAACTATTATTCAAGAAAGAAAGGACCCCTGTAAAAAAAAATCAATGCTCCTTTCAAGGTTAATAATAGGCCTCTGTTTAACAGGCAATCCTGAGATGCAGAGATGTGTCACTCTGACTTTTAGTGGCACCTTTGTCACTTTTTAGAGGTGATGTGGCCTACCGTGAGGTGAAGAGGGGCATCATGCAAATACTTCACATTTCATTGGGCCAGTAGTTCTTGTTCAGTGGTAAAAATGAAGCATGTTTTGTTTTCCCATCTTTGAACTGCTTGTGGCCCACCGTTTATTTTATCCTCTCATCGTACCCCGTTTTGTCATCTGGAAGTGTAACTATGTGCACCGTTTGTTGAGGACATCCAGAGACATTCGGTGTTTTTCATTGTTACAGTGGCAGCCGTTTGGTTCTGCGGTGGTGGAGGAAGTTGGCATCGGGAATACTTGTATTTGATTTCAGTTTTTGCATAGTAGCCGGTATGGTGGCAGTCATAGATATTTCTCAGAAGGCTCGCAGAGTTTGTCATGTGAGCATCTGTGTTTGTACGCCCCCCCCCCCCCCCCCCCTCCTCGGCTGATGTCCTCACGTGGCCAACCAGTGGAGTTGCTTGGTGACACGCGTTTGCGGAAAGCGTGTCTTCCACTCTCAGTTTTGCTCCAGAAACAGAATCACTGGGGTCCTGCCTCACCGCATCTCTGGCATTGCAAACCTGGTCACAAACTGCCATCTGTGTCACCGAGTTGGTTTCAGAATCAATTGAAATGTTTAGGTTGCAGTACGGTGGCCCCATGAGATTTGTTCAGACTGCTTCATGGATGGCTGTTGTGGATAAAATATAGTCTCATCATAAGCAATATGAAGGAAACAGGAAAGTAATGTTAAGTGATTGGCATTTATTTTTAATGTTTGAAAGAAAAATGAATAACTCAGTCTTATATATGTATGGACAATTTAGGTAAGTCAGTTCTGTCAATATCATTCTTTCCTGCATAAAATCTTGAAAAATAAAAGCTGTAAAGTCTTGAACTCTCTGGATTGCTATGGCTTGTGTACATTTTGTGCCACGATCTGCTTGTGGAAGTACTGGCTCATTCTGCCCTAGCAGTAGCCTGAATGGCTCTGAGATGCAGTGGCTTCATACTGCTTATCCACTGGAACTCAGTGCATATTGAGCATGGGTTGTATGTCAAATTAACAACCTCGGACACCTCATCCAGACAGCGAACCTACAAAAAGGAACTGTTAACGGGCACCATTTCAAACAGGAAAGGCATCATCTAAAGAAGGCATGTTTGTTGTGGGTGTTGACTGCGTGCAGTGGGCCAGACTGACCCTGACTTGGCTACTGAGGTATGTAAGCTGAACAAAGTGAGAGAGGTGTTCCATAAAGACTGCACTCCCCCAAGGAATGTCGTCTATTTTGTTGTAGGTTATGGATAGACTCTACCCTGCAGATCTGGTTATGCTGCCCAGGTTTCAGTGGCAGATGGAGTGTTTTTATGAATGGCAGATATATGTACCAGCAGCATGTAGTGTTAATTCAGATACAGCCGGGCACTAAACAAGAAACCCAAGTCCTGATTCAGAGAATAAACAGATAGTTGTCAGGTCTTAACGTCACCAGCCTTACGTGGGATTGGAGGATTTGGGCCTGTGGTTGGCAGTGGCACAGTATTGGTGGGAAAGAGCCATACAGGAGTCACACAGGAATTCTTGACACAGTTTCTAGGAATGTCCAGTTTAGTTTAGTTCAGCCCACATACTGTAGATTCTGTTAGGTGAGTCAGCTGATTGGTCACCGGTAGTGTCTCTACACCACAGTGTTAGTGAGAGTAATTTCTCATGGTTTGGGTTGTGTCAATACCACAGAGCTTTTGCATACTATGTGTATGAATTGTTCCCTCCTCATGCATGACTGGGGGAATTGTCACTACTGTATCATATGGGTTGCCTTATTTAAGCGAAATTCCACCCATCAGCTGAATGTCAGTAATATCATTCTGGATGAGCTGCTCCATACTGAGTTCCTTTTAAGTGTTATTTTCAACTGAAATGGCAGTCAGGGTCAGTCTGCTGAGTTGAATCACTTAAATACTACTGACAGACAAGCCCATTGTTGGTAATGGAGAGTCAGCAACACTTCTGGGCTGCCTCTGAGCGAAAGTAATCTCGGTGTAATGGCTCAGATGAGGGAATCGGATGTCTTTTGTTGTATTATAACAAAGACCAGTCGTAAAATATGCAAGGTATGCGGCATGGAGCTAAGAGATATGACATCAGCAAGATTTTGTGAATTTGTCGGGCCGTTACTAAGCAGCTGTAGAAGGCAGTGTGGAAATGATTGAGTTATAAGCGAATGTCCTCAGAGGGCTTGATCTATGACGCTGACCATCTCATCTGAAATATTTCATCAATGTTGAATGGTAGTAGCATCCGCCAGTTACCGTTCTGTGTTCTGTGCTTGGGGGGAAAAAAAAAAACACATTTGGAGCCCTGTGTCTTGCTCCGCCTCTCTGCTCAAGTGCACATCCGTTGAAAAGAAGATTTGGCGTAATAGCTGTAATTAAACTTCTGTCACTTCACTGTGTTTAAGTCTCAGAGGATGCAAGTGCCGTGAATTTACAGGGATGAGAATGAGGGAAAAATAAGGCCCCTTTGAGAGTAATCTGTAGTGAAGTCATGGACACGGCAGTGAAATAATGTGATTGTGCTGTCTGCATATAAAGACGTAAATGGTGCACCTGGCCGTGTCAACCAACTGCACATTGTGGAAATCGAGCATCTGAAAAATTTGATCTTTGGCTAAAGTGCTAAAAGTATTAACGTTTTAAGTTTGTCCACCATACTCTCAGAAGTGTTTTTGGTTTCAAATGTTAAGGACTGTCCGCTTAATCCGACATTAAAAATTGAGTAGCACTTGAACTGAAGCACTGCTTCAAACTGAATTCAGTCTTTTGTCTCTGCCATTGCAGAGGTGGTTTACGTCCTCACCAACGTAGCGGGCTAAAAGGAAGGATGGAAGTAAGAAATCAAACAAAAAAATCTGCTTTATTGCTTAGAAATGTCTGTGTTTCTCCCTTGAGATGGCCTTGGTCTCACTAGTGCTCGCAGCAGAAATGATAAAAGAATGGCGGTGCAGCTGTTGTGCCGTTAATTTTTACTTTCTTTGAGCTGGTAGTTTCTTGTCTGGCTCTCTCCCCCACTGTCTTCCATACATAGGTTCCTGCAGAAAACTTGTATTGTGAACAGTCTCAAGGTAAAGATCTGGCGAAAAGCTGAGCTGATGCAAATGAACTCAGTAGCCCGTTTCTTGTAGGAGGGAAAGGCAGAACCCTCTGATACAACATTCACTGCAGGGCTGTCCTTAAAACACTGCATGCTACCTGCCACCAGCAAGCAAGACTGTTCTCTTGCTGTTAATGAGGATTGACGGGTCAGATTGCATTGTTTGAAAACCTGTTACCTTAACTTCCCCTCCAATCCGTTTTGTGTCTCAAATGGGAAACTTCGGTATGTTACCTTTGAGTGTCAGTGCGGACTGCAGCTTGTGAAACCTGCAATGTAAATTCGACGCATTCTTTAAAAAGAAGTGTGTACGTTTTGTTGAACCGGGAAGCGTATCTGGTTAGACGGCCGTTAATGGTTGACCAAATACCTGGATGTCCGTTCTCAACCTCGTTGCTTTTTAAACGTCCACACAGGAGAGACGCGGTTATTGTTTTAACACACCGAGTGCGGAAGAACTAAGAGGGAGGTCCTGTGATCCAACTCGCAAATACCATACAGATCTCATCTCACAGGGGCCTTTGTTCAGTTCACTGCGCAGCCCAGGAGTCAGCTGATGGCCTTATTTAGACGTGGAAATTTGGGAGGAATTGTAGGATGTCTCCCTCACTCTGTCGCTCTCAAATAATGTGCAGCTTGGCAAACGCTCCCTTTGGGCAGGGTGATGCTCCCGAACGGTCAAAACACGAACGACTTTGGAGACGGAGGTGAATGTCCAAACCCCCTATGGAACCGGCGCAACAGACAATAACACCTGATTTGAATGTCTGTACAAAAGGGTACATTGATTTCCCCATTATATTTTACACTGTGTTAGAAAATCTCTGTAGTCATTCAGCTGTGCAGTGTCATGCTTACAGCTGGGTATTTAAAGCATAGTGGGAGCATATGAATGAAGTCATATGAAAGTCATATGACATAGGCTACATGAACTTGTGCAATTTAAGCCCGTTTTGTGACAGCAGACGAGCAAGTAAAGCATGATGCTCACATAAAGCTGGTAGCTCCAAACAGCTCACTGCTCTCGGTACACTCCTCTTCCTGCCAATACAGTGCCCGTTCATCACAGTTGCACTAAAGCGGGCATTCATCCCTCCCCCGCGGTTCTCAACTTGCCCAGACTTGCCCCCTCAGCGGACGTCTGCTCCGCGGAGATGCGGGAAAGTTGTCGCCACGCGGCGCTCTCCCGGGATCCGCCGGCCGCGGTGCGGCGTTACGGTCACGTGACCGGGCCCGTGCCTTGTGACTGGAGGGAAATTGGGTGTGAAAACCGCTGCTGCTACCCACAGCGGATTGCGCGCAAGCGCCTCAAGACGCGTGCCTCCAGTTCCCCCTTTGCTTTTATCCCCCCCCCCCCCCCCCCCCCCCCTCTCTGGAAATTTGACTAATGGTGTTGTTTTGATTTTCATAACTGATTAGGTGCATTAAAGTTGCATACATTTTTATCAATCAGCGAAATGAACTCCAGCCAGTAGCTGAGTAAAATATTTTAACTGAAGCAATTAAAGCAGAAATGGAGCATGGTTTTCCATTATGTGATATGATTTAGGAAGCCCTCCAATGGGATCTGAGAAACATCCATTTCAGTGTTCTGAAAGGGTGCCCTGTACTGTTCATATTAAATATTTACTAGACACCCGTGTTACTTCTGTCTTGTATTTATGGGTCAGTGGACTTTATAACATACATTTCTCAAAGGCATAGTAAACCAGACTATAGCCATACATTGCACTGTAGTACTCTGAGAAGACTGTGTTATTTTGTGGGGCATGTTGAAGTATTGATTCGCAGCGGTATTTCCCATAATCTGAGAGCCGAGTAGAAGCTGTGTGCAACCCTTGTTACATGTGGAAAAAAGAGTGTTAGACAGTGAATTTCTTCAGAGGGAAGGGATTCAGTGCTTGTTTCAGTAGAAATGGAGTTGCCTTCTGTCCAAAGAGGTGATGCAGCCTCTTTGACTGACAAAGGGGGGTTCGTCTCATGAGTGAGACTGCTAAGCTTGAGACAGAGCACTGAAGGCATCTGCACGTTTTAACTGACCCGCTACTGCGTTGTGATAAATCCGTCAATTTGTTTAAAGCGAATCTTTCCATAAGCTATTATAATGAAAAAACTATGGGCAGCAGTGTAGCACAGTGGTAAGGAAAGGTTGAGAGTTTGATTCCCTGCCGGGGAACTTGGGAAAGTTCTTAACCCATAATTGCCTCAGTAAATATCCAGCTGTACAAATGGGCAACATGTAAAAACTGTAACCTGTGTAAGCCACTCTGGATAAGAACATCTGCTAAATGCAAGTAATGTTATGTAATGTGATGTAAGTATGGACATTCAGAATCCCGTCCCTATATGGTGGGATTTTGTGGTTGCCCTTCCTTAAGTATCTCTTTGAATGTGTTATAAAATATGAATGGTGTAATGTGAAGCAGGGATGAAGCACTCTAATAGTACTGCATTGGCTCTAAATTCCACACTTAATTTGATTCTGAATTACACATGTGATGTGTCACTGCACCGCTAACACAGTTTTAAAGACACCCAGGAGATCCCTTAATAATTACTATTGCTTCATCTGCAGAGGGTCTCATTGAATACGCAAAGCAGAGTGTCTGTTGTGTGGAAGTTGCGTCATCAAAATGTCCAAATGGTGTCACTTTTCTATTTTTGTGATTGTCTTTTGAAAGTATTTACAGAATTGCCTCAGTAAATATCTAGCTGTGTAAATAGGTTACAGTTTTTTACGTGTTGCCCATGTAAGTTGCTGTGGATAAGAGCATCTGCTAAATGCCAATAATGTAATAATGTAATGGAAGCATCCAGCTGTATTTATACTTATATAAATGGATAAAACTGTAACCTATGTATGTTGCTCTGAATAAGAGTGCTAAATGGCAATATTGTAATTTCAAACGCACGGCTAAAATTACACTTCTGTGTTACAGTTCAGCTTTATGTTTTGATGATGAACGTTTCAGCAGAGGTTCTCAGTTCTGCGGTAGAGGAAAGGAGACTGCCAGTTAACACAGTCTCTACAGCACTCTCCTTTTAGATCTATCACAGCAAATTCGGTGAGAACTGTCTTCTCACGCATATTCATTTTACAAAACATCACACTTATGAGATGGTATGATAAAACGTGTCAGGTCAGGTTCCTGGGAGTTCTGACTAACTCACGGATCTGCTGATTAATGGTGTGGACTGCGTTCTCATTACTGGTCAGTCAGTCGGTTGTCCATCCACTTTGAGGAAGTGAATGCATTTCTCACGACTTATGTCACGTTTCCAGAGAAGACCAGTAATGACTGTGGTCTGTACCCAGAGGTCACAGACTTTATTCTGCAGTCTACCAGCGAGAGCTTCATGGTGATCAAACGCCATCTATTCAGTGTACATTCAGATTTATTCTGAAGGAAATGTAGAATTTTTTTCCGTCAAAGGCTTTTCCTATCTGCTCTCTAAATGGGTAATATGTCACAGTGAAGAGCCGATTTATGCATATGAATGCACAACTATTAAATTTCCTGTCTTCTTGGAGATGTCTTGCTCACTTACTTACATGGAATTGCCCACGTATCTGCTTTAGAATTCCCAGGACTCTTTTAAAAACTTTCCACTCGAGGGTCAAAGTACTAATTTGACAGCTAAACTGCACCAAAGTCCTCTTGACATTCAAATCCTCCTTCATGGACTGAACACCGGTGACTAAATTCACTCTATTAAATAGGCTGTCCCTCCCGATTTCCCCCAAATAAGATGACTGGTTACAAATCCTTTAAGCCCCTGCTTATTAAAACAACCTGGGGAAGAAATTGTTTTTTTCTTTCAACACCTCGATGGATGAGGAAAACATATTAATATGCATTGTCCTGCTGTAGCAACAATAACAAGTGAGACGGCGCAATGGAGGATTCTGTTTAATATGCAAACCATAACACCATACAGCTTCAACGGGGGGGGGGTTCTCACAATGTGAATGAAACACTCCAGACAGGGGTAATATTCCCAGTGGGGGGGAGGGGTGGAGGAGGAGGAGGAGAAAGGGGAACACTGCAGGAGGTAGGCCCAAATAAAGATGGCCATTGAAGTGGGGCTCCTATAGCGGGCGTACTCATATAACACACAGGCCCGGAGGGGAGGGGGGGGTTAAAGAAAACGAGACGGCATCCCAAATTTGCATAATTTCAGCTGCAGCCCTGGTTAGGTAATCAGATGCAGGCTGCCTCCAAATGAGTGAGAGAGAGTGTGTGTGTGTGTGTGTGTGTGTGTGTGTGTGTGTGTGTGTGTGTGTGTGTGTTCGTAGCCAACCATGGCAAAACAAGGAGAAAATGAGATCAAAGGGATAGAACATGAAATCAAAGAGAGAGAGAGAGCAGCCGGGCTGGTAAGGGATTCGTGAGCTGGCCGAGAATGTGTTCATCACAAGCCGCAAAGGCCTGTTTATAAAGCCTTAAAAAGAGCCGTGGAGCCCTTTAAATGCGGTTTATTCCTGCGCTGGGGCTAATCGAGGTCTTTTAAGCTCTCTTTGTGTGTAATGTCTTGATGTATGATCCTAAGCATGCACCCATTACAAGGACACACGAAGACTGGTTGGGTTTGAGGTTACACAAAATGGAGCAGCTGTTCTGAGAACCAATTTCTGCTCTGTAACCCTCACAACCAGTAGCAAATAAATGATACAGGAGAAGGTGGTTTAATTACCATCTTAATAACATTAATCACAAAATAGAAAAGTGACTCCACTGATTTGATTGGACACTCCACTATGTACATATATTTACTGAGGCAATTGGGGATTAAGTAAGCACCTTGGCCAAGAGCACAGCAGCAGTGCCTCAGGAGGGAATCAAACCAGCAACCTTCCGGTTATGAGCCCAGCTCCTGACCACTGTGCTACACTGCTGCCCTATGGTGTAGTGTATATTAAGCTAATGTGTCTTCTTTGTTAGATATTGTAGATGTCTTAGATTTTTGTTTGCCTTCAAATTGGCCTAATTTTTATCTTAGAATCTGATGCCCTTAAACTTCAGGAGCAAACCGGTTGCATAGCAACTGACCACTTGTCACAAAAAAATACTAATGTGATTGCACTATGCAATGATAAAGGCATGTTAGACATTACACAGAATCCTTAGTTCCTCTCTGCTCTAACACAGATCCTAAAACTCTGACTGCTCTTGACTGTGCTGTCAGTTGTTTTTTTTTTTTGGTTTTAATCAGTAGACTTAACCTATGACAGATGACATCCATTGCCGTATTGAACCGTGGCACGTGGTGCAGCCGTAATGAAAGCATCCTCGTCGGTAGGATTGATGGCGCACTCCTGTTCATTGATCGCGGCGTTAGCGGTGAAACGCGGCTCTGGTCCCAAGGGCTCGGCTTGGGACAGCGCCTACTAATGAAGTGAGTGCGGAGTGGCCCGGGCTAAAGTTCCACTCACATCTAATTATGTGAGAAGGGATACAGGAAGTTAATTGACTTTAATCATTTACACGCCATGCGGGCCTGCGATCACCTGTACGTTAGGTGCGAGGGATGCAGAGCGGAGGAAATTAACTGGCAGTAATTATGAGCTCCGTGGAGCACAAGTGTTCCCACTACTGTGTGGTACCCTAACGAGCTTTAATAATGTAAGATGTTGTTAGCTCTGAACCTCCATTAAGAGTTCTCAGAACTGTACCCAGCCCTACCGTGAATACCTAATACAGTAGATCTTGACCTGTTAAGGCTTGTAGATGGTGGAGGCACTGGCATTAGGTAGTAAAGGAGAGATATTGCTCCGTCACATTGTGGACATGGTCCTGAAAGTTTGTTATGTTATGCTGTCAGCTCCCAGCGCCGGGGTCATCAGGACCGAACGGGTCATGCGGTAGGGTCGTTGGAAGTGAACAGAACGGGATTGAACCTGCCGTGGTGAGATTCTTCACGCAGAAAGCAGAACACTCGTCAGCCAATCCGAGATGTGATGGAGACACGGGGCTTCGTTTATTGATGACATGGCTGGTGTTGAGCCAGGGCTGTGGTGCTTAGTTTGTGCTCAAGGCAGACAGCTTAATTTGAGACGCCCCCCTTTTTTATTTTTTAAAGAAACCACTTTATAATACATTATGTTAAACAGGTAAGCCTTCTAAGGGGAAGCGACATTCAGTTTTTTAATCAAAAAAGTGTGTGCAACAAAGAGATTGCCTTCTTTCTGCCTTGGAAGAGTATTACCATTCATTTGAAAGGAGATATAAAGTGTATCATTTGATGAAAGATAATTACAATGACCTCTTTAAAAAGTGAGAGTAAGGTAACAGTAGATCAGGGTACTTTAACAACTATATTGAAAGAACATTACAAAATTCACCTATTAGTGTTAAGGGCGTGGCATGTTATAGATAGTTTGCTTTTATTACTTATGAGTATGTATCTGATAGAACATAGAAGTGTCAAAAATTCAAGCTTTCGGTGATCAGGGCAGAGATATCGCAGTTCACAGCTGTAAAACCCCAGTTCCTGGGGATATTTTCTGTGCATGCACTCTTTCTCACCGTCATTTACACTTGAAAAATGTCTCCTGTGATTATGCATTGCCTGCATAATTACAGTTCGCAGAGGGTGCTTTCTTATCAAAGTTTAGCTTGCTGTTGCTTCTCACACTTCATCTAATGAACTCTTAATACAGTTTTTGTGATGAATTCAAGTCATGCCTCTTTGCTGAACAGCCTCAGTTGAACGGTTTTGATTTCCTTCAAGGTGATAGTAACTGTGTTTGTGAAAGCTGTATGCAGATTATCACTCCTGCGTTCTATTTGTTACCCAACAGCAACATGTTTGTTGGATGGTGGTTGGCCAACAATATGTTTCCTTGCTTTGACCAATAAAATCTGTATTGAAGACATTACAGAATGACTTTCCGTTTCTGTCTTTCTTTGACACGTGTGAGGATAAGGATGCCAGATGGCTGACCTCATTAATTAGGCCCGTAACATTCACTAAAGGGAGTGCTTCCTTCCAATTTTCCCCTCAAAAAGCTAAAACTTCTCTCTGTCTTGGGTTGTCCCTGCAGCGTTAATTAAGGCTTTTTCAGTGGGTGTGACATTCAAAGGCCAGCGTTAATTGCCTGAGAACTCCAGCCTGAGTAGAGTTAGCTGTAAGTTTGCAATAATTCCCCTGACGGCTGTGAAGCACTGTAGTGTGTGCGTTTCCTTTTGTGCTGAGCTCTGTCTGACTGGGGACTAAGCCGAACAATACATTTTGTTTCTCATCTGCTGAACAGTCGAGTGCCCCGCCTTGTTTGTGTGGTTTTTGCTGTGAATTTTCATGATGGTGTCTGAGGAGCTCCAATGCGCCGTTTGGAGCTCCAATGCGCCGTTTACAGATACTTTGGCGCAAGACTGGGTTGTGCTGAACTGTTGCGATCTTGTAGTTCCTATGCAGTTTACACACACACACACACACACACACACACACACACACACACACACACAGACACGCACACACACATGCATGCTGTTTATGATGGATTTATCTTTTTTTTTTTTTTACCAGAGCACTAAATAATGAGACAAAAAGAAATCTGCAGTCACAGGATAAAAGGGTTTTTCCAAGCATTTACACAGCTAGTCTGACAGGCAGGCGTCAAAGCAGGAACTAAAGTTACGTGTGGAGCCACCTCAGGTGACAAGAAGGCTTCATCTCAGACTCACTCGGGGCATGTCTCTTTCTGCAGTATCCTCTCTGTTGCAGTCCTGCTTTCTGCAGCTCCAGGGAGGTTACTGTAAGTTTATCTGGCCTGGAAATGTTTCCCTATTGGACCCATTACCCTTGATTTAAAAGGCATTTGCTCTCATTCTGCAATATGCTGCTTTTCAGTTACGCATGATGTTTCTGTCTGGGCTTTGTTGGGATTTTTGTTAAGAAAATAATGTCTGACTGTTGCTTAGGTACTACCTGGAAAGTCCTCTGCTGCTCATCCGTTTGAAGGGAACTGCATCACTTTTCAAAACCCACAAGCAAGTTTGTTAATGGTCATTACTACTGCAGCAGTAATGTGATGAACCTCTGATACTTCCCTTCTTTTTGAGATAAGACCGTAGAAAATTCAATAAATCAATCCAGTTAGAGAAGGACAAGCTGACTGTACCACATAATGGAAGCTGGAGTAATCTGACAATACAATTAAACAGAGATGGCTCCGGCATTTTGTCAAGTGGATGGCATTGTCAGTTATGAAACAGATGCACAGGGCAACATTCCTTGCACGTTCCAGGAAATATAGCCTGATATAGCTGCTAGAGACCTACAGAAAATAGCCATTAATGACTTAATCACAAAGCCATGTGACCTTGTTTGCATTTATAGAAGTTGCTGTAAGTTTAAATTGCTGTGTCATCCATGCCCTACTGTATCAAGTGTGGAGTGTGTGAATACGAGAGAGCGCGCAGAAAGAGGTCTAGTCACAGGCTAGAATAGCTGCATACTGGTATTTCCCCTGGTTTGGGACTGAGTTCCCACAGACGTCCTCTTTGTTGTTGGACCGTGGTGACCGTTCTTGCAGCCTGTGGCCACCGGTGAGGTCATCTCCCGGGTGGAACAGAGCATGTGACCAGGAAGTGAGGCCTGTGACTGGCGTAGTGGAGCCCTTTTGTCTGGGAACCGCTGGCGATAAGTTCACCCTACTGTATTAAATGGCTTACTGTTGGCTGCATTGTTGCTGACTGGATGACTGTGGGATAGTGTGCAGCTCCCCCATAGTAACCACAGTACCCTGTTTTACCACTAGATGGCAGAAAAGACTTCATAGTAGTCACAGATTGTTGCTTGGTAGGTTGCAAACTCATACTCATTTTCAAATGTATTCACCAAGGTAAACCCATAGTTCTGTAGCACCCATAGATGTAGCATAAATGAAATCATTTTTTATGTTTCAATGCACTAGAGCCTGTATGATGGATTTATATGTATATATATATGTATATATATATATATATATATATATATATATATATATATATATATATATACATACACATACATATATGGACTACTTATTATAAGTGAGCACTCTTCAGCAGATCACCTCCCTGTCTCGGAGAGGTGGGTAAAATGATTAATACAGAATTTGCCTGAGAGTTTGACCCAGCTCACCCTGTGTGTGCGTAATTTGATAGAAAGTAAATGCGCATTCACTCTCAAGAAAAGGGTTCACAAATGGTCTTTACATTCAACACCTGCCAAGAGAATCCACCTCCCATACAGTATCACTTCTCCAGGTGTTAAATGGGGGAGAGATACAGAACATATCTGATCAGTAATTCAATTGCGTTAGCTGTGAGGTCTTCTAAATGTTTCAGCGGTGGGCTGAACGTGTGGGAAGTTAATGGACACCGTTGAGGTAATCACTCACGAAGTGAGTGTGGGCCTGAATCAGCACACAGTCAGTCATTAGAGGAATGATTTCCTCAGAGCTGTTGGATGGCTGGCGGGTGCCTGGTCAGTCACTTCCAGGTGTGATTTGATTGGAAAAATGATCTGAGGTGGTAGAGAATTGGACAGTCATGAGCAAGCCCGTGAAGATTCATTGGCCCACTCTGTGTGTGGGAAGGGTACAGTGGATTTTGCATCACTACGGTTTAGATCAGCGTTTCTCAAACCTCTCCTGGAGTACCCCCTGCCCTGCAGGTTTTAGATCTCTCCCTGCTCCAACACAGCTGATTCAAATGATCAGTTTGTTATTAAGCAGCTTCAGGAGTTCATAACGAGTGGATCATTTGAATCAGCTGTGTTGGAGCAGGGAGAGATCTAAAACATGCAGGGCAGGGGGTACTCCAGGAGAGGTTTGAGAAACGTTGGTTTAGATATTTCTACATGAGCAGCCCATGATGTGCACAGCTCTGGCACAAGCGGAGTTTGTCGTGTATGCATTCAGGCCACTGTGACATTAGAGAGAACCGAACTTCAGTGCCAGTCCTAGTTTTCAAGGCTCTCTCTTTTGTGCGATTTTCTAAACTGTTCATCTGTTTCCAAAACGAACCAGAGGAAGAAAATCAGCATGTCTGATCTACTCCTGAGGGAGAATTCCTCCAGCATGTTTCATATGTGAAATACCTGATTATTGAGGCATGTCTGATGAATCTAACATTTTTCATTAGAAATGACCATCTGGCAAAAATATTTTAAGGACTGCGTGGAGAAGCTGACTGACACTTCTCACAAAAAATGAAACCAAAGGAGGAAAAAAGAAACAAGAAACAAATGAGTTCTTTCAAAAAGCAACAAACAAAAACAACCAGCCTCCCAGCTACGCAGCCACACACCTGTATTAAATAGGCCTTAATTGACAGATGAGGCTTATGAACCAATGGCTGGCTTACACAGACAATTACAATTAAACAATTAACAGGTTACCTGTTCAGGTGAGATTGATTTACATGAGCTCAGTTTTCGGGGAGATGAGGGAAGGTTCTCCTTCACATACAGTACTGTCCTGTGTTTAATTGGTGTCAGAATAAAGTGGAAAGCAGAGTTTGCAGGAAAGCCTTGCCAGAGCTGAAGCAATCCTTTGAATTCCCCATCTCCAGCCTTTTTATAGTCTTTCATTTACCTCAGTTTGTGTTTGTGTGTAATTTGTACTTATCCGGCACAATGCAACCAGGCATAGCTTATATTAACTTGCACAACATCATTGAAATAGGTGAAAATGGATGTGAAATGCTTCAGAAAAAGTGAATAGTCTTTAATTCTTTACTTTCCTTTGACGCCATTTCATAACTCATCAGTACAGCTTAATCTGTGTAGTAGGATGAGTTCACAGCTAAAGCTTTTAAACCAAGTGCTGTGACTGCAGGAGCTAAGAATACACAGCAAAGCAGTGCTAGACTCGTCTCATACTTAATTACTTCCTAATTGTTCCTTGCAGACAGAGCTAGTGAGCCTGAATGTGATTGGACAGCTGCCTCTGGTGCGGCATTCTGTTGGCTGCTCTAAGTTTCGTGAGTGATGTGATGTGTACATCATCGCCTTTTTACAGCTTTAGATTAGCACCCTTGTTTGTCACACATGTGGCAGAGTTGACAGATGTGTCCCGTCTCTCACATATGTGCTCTGGACTGGGGTGGTGTGTGCAAACTCATCGGCACTCACGAATGGAGTTTTGGCTGTGCTCAGCCCTAGCTGCCCTGTGGCATTCTGGGAGTTGTAGTGCTAAGGCCAGCTGTGAGGGAGAGACAAGGAGCCGGCGCTGTAGCTTTGCCCTGTGTCCTGTGAGTGTCAGCAGAAGTGACCGACCACCCCGTTCTTCACTCTGCGTCCAGCTGAGGCCAGGGAGGATCCCAAGCCTCACCCTGCCGGAGATTCAGCCGGGTCTCTCTCTCGTCCCCATGCTTTGGAAAACCGTGTTGTTCTCTAGATGGAGAGGCTTCCCGGCACACTAAGATTAGGTCCAGGGATTCTGATCGTGATGCTGTCTGCTCTCTGAGCTGAACTGGAAGGATTTCTCATAATCCACATAGTGTATTGCACAGTGTGTGTAGGAGGTGTATTATTTTTATATCCTCTGCCAGTTGGTACAGATAAATCAGTTGAAAATGTATGAATGAATGATGGACTGATTATAGGCTTACAGTAGGTCTTTGGTTAAAAAAATCTAAAAAAAAAAAAAAAAAACTATATCCTTACCCTTACTGATAGCAATAAGAAAATAGAAATTCTCAGTTTCCGCAGTTCATTCTGAAATATTTCGTAATTAGTAGGTTAATGAGCATTGCACACTTTGGTTGTGCACACTAACTGTCTGTTTTCATTCAAGGTATTTTTAATTATTTAACAATGAAAGGGAACATTGGCAGTGTTCCAAAATCGTGTGCATTTTATTTTATTGTTTTATTTTTTTTTTTTTACCATCACCAGTGTCACACATTTTCTGTTCTGTTTAATGAAGAGACACTGTTAGTTCCACCCGAACAGCAACAGAGGTTTGTGTTTAAAAAAAAAAAAAAGGAAAAGTGTATTTCTGGATGTCTTTGATGGAACCACACTGCCAGCTGAGACTTTTCATGCTGTCGTTGCCTAGTTACGGAGCGCACGAATATGGGTCTCAGCTGGGATGGTGGAGCAAGGGGCGGGCGCCGACCCTCCCCACCAAGGCCACAGCAGGGCCCGCGCTGTGTCGGTCAACACCCCCAATGCCCCCCCCCCAATCACCCGGTGTGCTGAAGGGCTGACTCAAAGCACAAAGTGGCACTTCAGCCCATGACTCAACACAGACTTTCCCCGACCATCCCCGAGGGCTTCTCTCGATTTAAAAAAAACAAAAAAAGTTTTTTTTTTTTTTTTCCCCCTCGTGTTTCTCCTGATCAAGATGACAGCCGCAAAGCTGACACCCAGAAAACAAGCGAACCGCAGATCCTGGATTCTGGTATTTCTGAAGATCAAATTTTTGTGACATGAAATGTCAGTGTTTCATAATCCGTACCTACTCATGAAAACTCCATGTGGGTAACCTTTTAAAAAGGCATCGTGGATTTCATTATGTAAAGTGATAACCGAGCCAATCAATCCAAGGTGGCTGGGCTGAAGCAATAAATAAGCTAACACATTACATTACCTGGTCTGACACTGTTTCTCATTCAGCTTGAGTGGATACATTTATGTTCTTTTGTGCTGGAAGTCGCCCTGGATAAGAGTATCTGCTAAATTAACGTAATGCAATGTATATTTCTTGCAGTTTTTGCATCAGCAGAGGTGAAGCCTAGTCACACTGGGAAATGATTCCTGAGCTGCACATCTAAGCAGGGCTACATCCACACTGCATTCTCTGTAGTGTATGTAGAGATTGTGAATGGAATGATTTGCTGCCTGTCAGTCCGACAGCGTTCACGGCGACGGTACTCGCTCTGTAGCGGCGGTCGTGAGCGCAGACCTGACGCAGACTGATACTGTCTGCCCGAGCTCTGTCTCCCGGCGCGAGCCCGCGCTAAACACACGGGAACCCCTCTATTCCTCTGCTGCTGCTCCTCATTGCTCTTTTCTGCTCCAGCGAAGCGGGTCACCCATTCATTTCTCACACACTCACACACACACACACACACACACACACAAGCCAACAGGTGGACAGGACTGTCTGGAGAGAAATTTGGAGAAGATGAAACATTACTTTGCGGGGCTCTCCTTAACCACCGTTGCTATGGAGCTGTCGCAAGGAGCCCGGCGCTGCGGGATCGTTATTTTAATCAGGGGAAGGTCCAGATTTAAAAGACTAATTCTGTCCAGCCTACACCTCCTATACTTTCACAGATATGTATGGAAGTCCTTCTCACACGTATAATAAAGCACTGAGCATTACGCAGGGGATTTCATTTGGCTGTCTAATTCCACAGTGATCTTCAAAACTGCTTTGCAGTGCTTGATGATGATGATGATGATGATGATGATGATGATGATGATGATGGCCATAAGGTCTGTTCCTGCATGCAAGGCAAACCTGCTTCTCAGTCTGTGCTGAAATAGCCCTCTGTTCTCAGGTGTAATAGATCGTATGAAGGTTCCTTTTATCTGTCCAGTTTTGTATGCATGACCCACTTTGGTAATGAAGCACTTTGTGCATATGAAAATCAGTGTCATATAATAATAATGTCTGTGCCAAACTAATGCATATAGATGTCACTGCGCTTGCGGTAATCAGCTGCTTATTAGAGTCAAATGATGTTGGGAGGAGAGAGCGTTGTCCCTCTAGGGAACCTTGTGATGTAATAAAGAGCTTTTTAGTAATAGTTCCTATTTACAGCTTCCATCCCCTGTCTCCTGATGCTCTGTGGGGTGGCAGGGTCGTGACCTGCCCAGAAGCTCTAGTCTGATTGGTGCATTCTGCTACAAGATGTTCAGAACAGTATTGTTGAGTGTTCGATTGCATTTCTTTGCCCTGTGCCCACCCTGCAATGAATAATTTGATTCGATTCTGGTTTCTTGTCCGGACACACGAAAGAAAAGCTTGATTTATTTGCTAAAAACAGTGGGGGTGGAAGAGGATGTCAGGGAAGCTGTGATAACAAAGGCTTGGACAGGTATCCGCCCAACCCCCCTGCCAAAAGGATGGGTTGTTTTGACATTTCTTTTAAATTGAGTCCTAAACAGCACCACTGGTTAGTGCTTTTCACTGGAATCATCAGTAGACTGTCCTCAGAAAAGATGCTCAAATCAGCCTCAAGAGTATTTTGCTTGATATGAAGTTAAATGTTCATATTGCTTGGTCGTCATTTCTACTTTTTTTTTTTTGTTTTTTTGTAATTTTTGAATCCGCATTTGAAAAGTGCCAGACTATCTCTAACTCAGTATCTCATCTACCAGAGTGTGCCGAAACCTGTCTGTGCTAATTCAGATTTTGAATATGAATATAAATTGAATCCCTGTGATATGATTAGAGCTCAAGATTACTTTAGCTATTGTATTTGCATGCGAAGTGCTTTGGCAGCGCTTGGGTTTCCCTTCATAAGCCTAATTGTATATCATCCAAAGAAGGCTTACCTGCAGCTGTGCACTGCCTAAAATCTCATCTGAAACATTTACAGGGACCAGCCATGTGGAACATCTTAAAATTAGCGGCAGAATCCCACATGTGTTCACGCCTGTGTTCGCTGGCACTGAACAATTACAAAGCAGCTGCATCTGGAAGGGAAGTGGTTGGCGATGGTCAAAAAAAAAAAAAAAAAGCTAAAACCAATGGGATCCCTTTGAGGTAGCTTTGCCTGTCGGGCTAGGTGCACCCCACAGAGCTTCCCGGCGTACTCTCGGCTGGAAGTGTCAGTTCCGTCTTTATTGTTTTTTCACCTCATTTTTCAGCTTTGTCATCCAGAATTAGCACCAGCATACTCTGATAGGGAAAAGGGAAGAATAATAGTTTTGCTGTGGTTGCCTCTCTCCACAATCAGTGCCTCTTTGCAGGACCTTGTCTTTTTATAAGAGGGAGTAAGCTCGTGTGGGTCAGTGAAATGAATGGGGACAGCCCATTTGCTGACAGGCGTAACATTTGTGCCCCATCGGCTCAGAATCCCAGTCGAGTTTGCCAAGTGTTCCCTTAGAGCGGAGCTGTGTAATTCATTAATTTGGGCTGCATCTCTGTGTTGACTATTTGTGTTATGACTTGTTTCTTAAGAGGGACACAGAAGATCTCTGGGGGGACTTGAGCTTATTGCTTCGTTCTTTTACAAACGGCTGTAAAAGGAGTAGCCTCATCACAGCCTGAGTGTTGTAGGAATCTACATGAAAAGGACAGTCTGAGGCCTCTCCTGTGTTGATTTTTCCTACTATTTCCAATGTGTTTCTTACTCATCACTGTGAACAGTCTCCATCCAGGCCTTCCTGCTGAATGCTGGAGACCTGACCCTTAGCTGAATGGGTCTGCGTTTATCTTAAGTTTCCTAAGCTGCTGCCTGGCTTGGCTTGTATGATCTGATGTCCCCTGAAGCGTCTGTCCTGGGGGGTGTCTAGGATATGACAGCATTTTGGAAACACCTGCCTGCCCGTGCATCCACTGCACGGACACTCACGGGAAATATAAAACATGGGCGTTTTTGCATGTGCACAGATGGCCCGGGCTGAGATGATTAGAGTTGTCGCGGTAACCGTGTAGCACGACTATGGTGGTGTAGGCAGGAAATAAAGGGGTCGTAACACCGTGGACCCGTTGACTCTCTGACTCATGCATGCACTCACGCACACACGCACATACAGAGCAGACTATATCTGAGGAGGAATACACAATGCTGACCTGTTTCAGAGTGCATCGGTACCGCTATCACAAGCTCACATGCCTTCTCTTTGGTTTCTGTGTTTGCTCTGGGCTCAGGGGATGTTTGAGTAAGACATAGCGAAAGTATTGTTAAACTGCGCTTATTTCTAGCTCACTTTATAATATTACATATTTTCTTCAGCAGGAGCTTGATATTATGATCACTGGATTCTTTTAATAAGGGAAGCCAGCTTCCTGTAATTGCACATTGGCTATAATTACACACTCCATTTTAGGGCACAGTCTGTAGCTGTTCCTGTTTTATCAAACCGACTTTGCTAACTCCTATAATGTGCACACTCTGGTTATGCTCAGAGGCATTGCGGTTTGTTGCACATAACCAACCTTCAGGAGTTGATGGTATTAGAACCTGAAACCTGGGGAAAGTTTGTGCAAGTTTGGTCCATCCTTCCAAAGAGTAGGTGGCTTTTCTGGCTCTGGTTTACAAATGTCTGCTATGCTTTCCTAGTGCTTATCGTGAGTACTCATGGTGTCTCTTAACCATGAGGCTGCATGGTTCACAGCTGGAGGTGGCGGGTAAGAGCTGGCTTGTCCACAGACCTTCTTCCTAAACTTCACTGCTTCACACAGGAGATGGGGTGGCCGTTTCAGTTTTGGAAGTGTTCTGGTTGGTTCCAAGGTCATCCCCCTGGCCACTCCTACACCTTTCAGCCACGCCCTCTATCATTCCCTACCAGGGGGTGTGTCATTCCCTGACCCCTACCACCTCACCCCCCTGTATTAGAACACACTTTTCTAAAACTGACAGCGCAGTGTGGCGTTCAGGACTTAGACTTCTCTGTCAGTGTGTAAAAATAAACCTCGCAGAGCTCACACTTCCTGGGTTGCAGATACAAGCGTGTTGAAAGCTATAATCCACACTGCAGAACTGTGCCAAAATCCGAGGAACTGATGAGGTTTACCAGAGATCAAGCAGACGCTTTGTTTTTAGGGGCTGGTTGTGTTGAAGTGAATACTTTGAACAGTTATGGTAGTGATGACTAGTGGCTGTGATGCTAGCTGGTATTTGTGGTATAATTTTTTGCTCTAATCAAATAAATGCCTTTTTTAATTACAGAATCTAATCGTTGTGTCCTCGGCGCAGCGTGAGCTTAATCAGCGCTAATAAATCTGTTCAAATGTGGCCAAACAAACAGAAGCACAAATAAACTAATAACGATCATTTATGCTATGATATTCGGATGATAGAAGCTGGTGCACTTAATTGTGTGTCATTAGCGCCCTGTCTTGAAAAAGCGCTTTAGACGAAATGAAGTGATTGTGAATTGCATGGGGAGGTGGCGGGGGGGGGGTATGGGGGGGTAAGATTGCATGCTGATCATTATCGTCCGTTGCTTTATTGCCTAATTTATATTCCATCTGCCATCAGCAGGATCGGCGGCCCCAGTTGCATCGCAGGGCAGCGTATTAACCGGTGCTGTTAAACGTTACGGTGCTCTTTCTCCCTCTGTAACTTCGAGTGGTGGAGGGGGGATGCGAAATGTGCTCTTGTGTTTAAAGCTGACTAATTAATCTAATGACTAATAATCTCCCCGATGACTGTGCTGCTGGTTGTGGCCTGCTTTGATTTATTGGCTTTTTAGAATTTGCTGGTCTAAAAATCTGTCTGTCTTCATAGCTTCATACTCCTTAGATCACATATTGTCCATGGATATTTACTGACGCAATTAAGCATCTTTATAATTACCAGGGCAAGACACATGGCATTATCAATGGCTTTGTCCCTCAGTGGATTCAAACTGGCAGCCTCCTGCATACAATCCGAACAGCTCAGACGCTACTCCATGCTGCTTGGCAAAGGCCATTCAGTTTGAGGAAAGGAAGATTTTAGGAACATGTTTTATTTAACATGTAACCCGATAGCCAGCACGTGGAAACGGCACCTTTTGTAAACTTCACAGACGAGAGCTCGCGTGTTAAAGCGGACATCTCTCCCCTCCCTGGTGTACTTGAGCATGTCTGTTTGAAAAGTTTAGCAGTCGCCCCTGGGCCCAGGTGCCACAACCAGCACTGTCTGGGTCCTGTCACAAATCATTACGCTGTTGACACTCTGCTCGGGACGCCAACGATGCCATCTCATTTTGGCCAGCTCATCTTCCCATTGATTCAGGTGTCTCCATTACCGCTGCAGTTATTAGTACATAAATACTGTTGTTACGGTTAAGCGAAACAATATTGTGCATGTTTTCGGAGCCTTGCTCCTTAAGGCTATGTTACACTGCCGCCCGTTGATCAAATGTGTGCAGCTGACACAGACAAAAAAGAAAATAATTTCATAAAGGCAAATAAATTTGTACCATGCTCGCTGAAGTCAAGACTGAACTCAAGAGCAGAAGACTGTAAGCCTTAAAAGAGAGGACTCATAGTCACAGCTGAGAAACAACTCTTTAGTGATAGGATAAAAGTACCCTTACACACTGAACATTGGAATATGTATTTGACCCTCTGGTATCTAAATGATAGTGCTGTAGCTTCATTACCTGAGGGCCTAACGACGCCCTCTACAGGAAATATGAATAGCTGAGTAACACTGTGGTCCACAAGGCTTCAGAGGAAACATCGCCCTGGACCACATTTCAGTTGGCCTCCAAACCAACAGAAACCCCCTCCAGCCCTTGTTTCAGGATGCCAAGACTTGTGTAAAGTTTGAATTTTCAGTAGGCTCTTGTTATTGATCTCACCCCCTCAGTGCTGCAGACAATCAAACAGTGCTTTGATATTGCCGCTCTCAAAAGGTTTCTCTGTGGATTGCCCTCGGGTGTGTGTGTGTGTGTGTGTGTGTGTGTGTGTGTGTGTGTGTGTGTGTGTGTGTGTGTGTGTGTGTGTGGTTTTTTCCCTGTGTAAGAGAGTTGTAGGTTTTTACCTGCTAAATCGACCGTACGGGCTCTGGTGAGTGTGAGTGAGGGCCGGGGAGAGAGGGGGAGGATTAATGTGGGTGAGCTTTTCATCGTTTCAGTGCGTGGTAATGAATGAATCACCCGCTGAGCAGCCCGCCAAACTGTGGCCACTGCTTCTCCACACAGGCCAGTCTAGCTACACATCTGAAGGGGGTCTGAGGCAGGGCTGTGTTACAGGAAGTTGATCCTGATATGATGAGCATCCAGGGTATCATGCACATGACGGTGGTTGTAATGATCTTATATGTTGTTGTACAAAAATAAGATGTAAATCCATGTGTCTGCAGTGTCCGCATGCTTACGTGCATAGTTCTGCCTGTAGCTGTGGATAAAAATTGTGATCGACGAAATAGTTTTTTGTCTTACAAACAAAGCTAATATGATTACTGTATTTATTGACTCGGCTAGACAGGTCATGAGTGTTGCTTTTCATTTTAATAAGACCAATAGAGGGTGCACTTAAGCAATAGTAATTGTTACCACGAAGTTGTAAAATTGACTTGTGATAATCTGCCTCCAAAGGTTCAGTACTTGCATATATCTCTACAGAGCATGATTCCAGAGCAGTCACATCTGATACAAGTGAAATGAACAGCCCCCTCCACCTCTCTGTGGAATGCCTGGGTAGAAAGCTCTCCTCCCATTCGTCCTTTTCCCCCAGAGGATCATTAGCACATGCTTGGTAGGGAAGGGGGTCTGAAATGGCTCGATCTGTGTAAGAGGTGTCGGATGATGAGCGTCCAGAGAGAGAGGTAGCCGTCGCTAATGATCCTACCAGCCTTTGCGGGCTCAGGCAAAGGGCAGCAGATGTTACACGGTACGCTCTGTGAAAGCGTGTTCTCGGAAGAGCCTGCAAGTTTAACCTCAGATCCCTGACTCCTGCAGCGACGAGAGGGCCTTTTTTTTCCTCACGCTTCAGTACGGCCGGGTGTGGGTAATGCGAAACCTTAACCGTGACCCCTTCCTTCGGAAATGGAGTCTAATTCTACCCAATCACTGGAAGGGAAAAAGGTGACCTATCTACACGGTTTCAGAAACGGTGTGAGGCAGAGTAAGCCTGCTCTAAGATGTGGTTCAGGGAAAGCCTGTCAGCGAGACATCAGTACTGCTGCCACGGATTCTCATGTCAGGCCGCGTGTCCCTCCATTGTGCCACGCTGAAATAGCCCCGGTTTTGTACTGTGTGTCAGATGCTCCTCTGCTTGGCTTGCTGTGACGAGCCGTTCCACAGAGACCCTTTTGAGAAGGAGGGCTTGTGTCCCCTGGAGCCGTGAAGCGGATCTGCCCGAATCGCGGCGTATAAATCACAAGCGAGATTTTCGCTGTCTGGGAGGACAGAAGAAGGAGCCCTGGAGGCGGCGTGGCGGTAGGACCCGGCTGGGTACGGCGTGACTCGCGCGCCCTAATTCCAGGAGCTCGTGATCACCTCTGGAGCGCGTGGTCACATGACATGCTCCGTGTAGCCGAGACATTTATCCCACTGACATGGCTCACGCCGTCATCACCTTACACGTTATCCATGTATACAGTAGGGTTTGTACCAAGGCAGTGCGGGTGAAGAACCTTGGGAACAGTAGACTGGCAGAAGGGTGGTATGGTGGCATGACAGCTGAGAATCATACCTGCAGCCTTTGTTGTGCTATGAGCCCAGGTCCTTAACCGATACCCTGCACCTGCATCCAGACCACGCTCCAGCATTTGAGGAGTGTACCTTTCTTGTTGTGGCTGTCTGCTCTCCACTGAACTCGGGGGGGCCCCAGTGTTTATGCGTTAGGGGAACGGTGCAGTTTGGCACGCTCCACTGCTGCCGATGTGCTGCAGTCCCACAGGGTGGAAGGTGTGAGACAGACTTCTCCCTGTGGCTTTGTGCTACCAGGCAGGGTGCCAGGCTGAATGCTGTGGGCATGGGAGCGTTGCCCATTAGGGTCACGGCGGGTCTGTTTAAACTGAACTCAGACACAGAGGTGTGGGTCTGGAGCTGCAGTGCTGCATGGGAGGTATGTGTCACTTGAGGTTGAAATGGAACCAAGGATCATTCTTTGAAAAATTATTCATAGTTTACATGTAGTACTCTAAAGTCTAGTGTAGGTTCATAATGTCAAATGCTGTGGAAAAGGTCATTGTTAATGCCAGTATACGATAATACAGAGTCAAATATTGACTTTATTTCAGTGTTTATTTGATCCAAGCACCAATGAAGCAAAGGACTTGGAATGGTAGAGGTCAAACTGTGTGGCACATTCAGCAAATTACTTTCCCTGGGTTTTCTTTCTCACTGACTATTCCAGGAGCCATTAAAAAAAAACAACAAAAAAAAAAACGTTCAAGGTCCATTCTTCAGTACCAGCCTCTGACATAGTCTAAGCTGCATTGTTCAGTTGGTCAGAAAGATGAATATTAGAGAAGACTAACCAGTCAGAATTATTACTTTGTTGTTGAACATATTGAATTGAGAAGTTGAATGATCTCAGCCTTCATCTGTGATGTTGCCAAGGGATGAACGTGCACAGTGTGAGCGACATCATGGTTTCAGCGACTCGAGGAGCATGGGGTTAGAAAACACAGCTTTTGTTGCCGGGCGGGAACAATGGAGTCTGCCCCCCCCCCCCCCCCTCGTGGGGACGTTTGCGTAATCTCCCCTGCCTCTCTTCCCGTCTGGCTTCCTGAAACAGGAAGTGGAGTCATTCCACTCCTGCCTCTGTGAGCCTGGACTGGAGTGGAAGGGAGAAGTGGAGGAAGACAACAAGTGCAGAGAAAATTGCAGTAAATCAAACCAACAATGCAGGGAGATGCTGAAGATTGTGGAATGATTAACCGTGTGTTATGCTAAATGGAGCGTGTAGCATGCCTAGCTTTTTGAAAAGCAGCAGCCTGTGTGGCCTTTTCTCAGTTCTCTTTTATGAAGCCAGAAGCGAACATTTTGTTCATTAACATGTCACCTGTGAGCTGCACTACTGTGCTGTCATCCTTGTTGCATGTAAGCAAAGGGATGTAGTTAAGTGGTGTGTCGGAATGGATACCTTGACTGCATGTGGACAGTGTCTTAAGGGTTTAAAATGTTGTCTTTGCATCACAGGAAGCTCCAAGACCAGGTAACTGCTCAGGGAGCAGCCCCACCTCAAAGTGAACAGAAAGCTTTTGATTTCAGATTTCAGCAGAGTACATTGCAGGCAGTAACATCATCCACTGTCCTAAGGAACGGGTCAAACCCCTAGCTCTAGGACTGGGCGCCGCACTGCTGATCCTGGCATTTGTGTATTACCAATACCAGTCGTCTTGTGAGAGTGCTGACTGATCCAGGGCCAGCTCTTGTGGGCAGAATCTGTCTACGGAGAGTGGGGGAGGGTGGGGGCTGTGCATAGTTGGCCGCAACAGTGCGTCTTCACCTTGCACTCTGTATGCAAATTGTAGACGCTTGCTGGTGCCAGAAATAACCACACTATGGTGAGACATGCCATGTGGTGAGCCATTTATTTGTCTGAGAAAGGTGAGTGTCTTAACGTGTTATTTTCGAGAGTCACCTGATACTAGTTTTACAGGTTACTTAAATCATCTGTTGACCTGTTAAAGACCTCTGTTAGTCATGTCAGCTCCAAAAACAAAGGTCTGTCCTAACTTTTCTTCAATAGTTTAATAACGCAATAGAGAGTCAGGTACTACAACAGATGCTTTCAGATTACCTGCAGCTCACTAAAGTTTTTCATATTTTACTCTCTCGATGCATGTTTTTTTTGCATGCACACATTGAACCCTATAAGCTGTTAATGGCTTTAACTACACCACCTCTGCTATTTTCCAGAAAGGTCACCTGAGGTGAGGACTCATAAACTGCGCCGCAGAGAGCTGCGCTCGCATGCTATAAGCCACTGTGAATGCTGCGGGCTGTCAAAGCGCAGCATGTGCGGTGACGTTAATGTTGAATGAATGACCCCAGCTGTGTTCAAAGCCAGCCCCGGCCGAGGAGGGGGCTGCAGAACATGCTTATTAGAGCCGCTCTTAACTGAGTGGGCAGCACTGGGGGTAATGAAGGCCACTGCCTCACAGACAGCTGCTCCACTTGAAAGGACTGCGGGCTGGGGGAATTGCCTCCGTGCAAGAGCTTTAGCTAAATGCAAGGGGAGTGAGTTGAAGTGCAGAGGGTGGTATTTACATTACGTTACTGTCATTTAGCAGACAGTCTTATGCAGTGCGACTTACATAGGTTACAGTTTTATCCATTTATACAGCTGGATATTTACTGAGGCAATTTTGGATTAAGTAACTTGCCTGGAGTTACAATAGCACGGTCCCTGCCCAGCTATTGGAATTGAACCAGTAACCTTTCATGAGCTCTGCTCCTTACCACTATGCTGTACTGCTGCCCTTTAGTTGTTGGAATATCCAGGTTTTGTAGGGGTTTGTGTAGCTGGTGTGTCTTTCCAGTGGTGTTTAGAGCGTGTTAGGGTAGGCCTAAAATAAATGTGATACTAGTTTTCATTTTCAGAGTGAAGCTAGGTCTGTTTACAAGATGGCAGGTGCATTGTGCTTTTACACAGGACTGTCACTGAAAAATAAGGACTGCCGCCATAACGGAAGTGTTCATAAAAGCTAGCGTGGAAACCCAATGGGAATCGTGAGGGGGGAAAAGGGAATCATCAGAAAGTTCCACCTCCCAGCCATGATTAGCAGATGTGGCACTGACCAATCAGGAATTTGTACCAAGACTGTGAGCTCAGTGAAGATCAGTGGCTTCTGTGGTAGATTTAATGTTTCTCAAAAGACTTTTCACCCTTTCACTCATCAGACCTAAATGGGAGGACTGCAGCTAGCCCCGATGATATGTACATATAATCCAAGATTCAGAGATATTTATAAGGGAAGCTATTCATAGATATTCATAAGGGAACAAGTGAAATAGTATTATTAACAATAGAGATTAAAACTATTTATAGATTGAAAGATTTGACTAAGGCTTTTACTTTTGAAGAACTGTACCATGAATAGAGGCCTTTGATGGTCTGAGTAGTTTTGTTGTTTGGTCTCATGCTTCATTTCAACGTTTGGACTCTTGGAGGTTCTACAGAATCAAGCGTATCTAATTTGCCCTTTCATTACATTGTGCATAATCTAGTTTTGGCTCTTGATGGCAGGAATCCAGTCCAATATGACTAAACAACCTTTGCCATCATTGTCATTTTCATACGAATAAAGTGTGCCACCTGGTGGCGACGTACAGCAACCGCAAGTGTGAGAGCATGTCGACAAATTATTCCTCCTGCTGATTTGATGGATTGTGGTTTCTAAAACGCCTATACATACTGCCTTTACAGCTTTCACTTACAAACACAGGCCCCATTTGGTTTGCTGTTTTACATCATTTTTACTGTTTACATCTTATTTTACTGCTTGATATTTGTGTTGATGCCTCATTACTGGGCCCTGTAGATTTTCTTTTGTTCAACAGAGTCATCAGTTTTATTATCTGTCCATCTGTCTGACCATTCAGACCTGTTTCGCATGTTTTCCTGGTCACTGACATGGGTCGTTTTGTCTTGGCAGATCTGAATATGGAGTACAACCCTTCGGATCACCCGCGGGCGAGCACGATATTCCTCAGCAAGTGCCAGACAGATGGTGAGTATGGCCAAATTAGCCATGCGCTAATGAAGATGTAAACTCATGCCCATCAACCTTCCTCTCTCTACACTGGCAGCTACGAATGTGTCCTCGGTGGGGTTTTTTCCCCCCTGCCCAGTCGAAATTACTAAGCGTTTCAAACCAAAAGCACAGTCACATAACTTCCTTGAACTGCAGTTAACTTTCTGTGGTAATTTATGTAATGCCCTGTAGCATGGGTGCCTTTGTGAATTTATGTGCCGCCTTTAGGAGGTGTTATGAGTCTCCAGCGCTCTGTAAGTGAGCGCTTTGCATAAATGTCAGTACCGTCCGACAAAGTGTTGTGTAACAGAGTTTTTACTGGCTTTGGTGCAGTTTGTATATATGGAGTCGCAGAACGGTTTGATGCTTTGATAGAAGAACGTTTGAGGGTAAAGTTCTCCCCCAACACCATGGTGTCTGATTAACACCAAACACACGTCTCCACATGCAGAGAGGGTGACTTTGAGCAGATGGCATGCTGGAGGCAAGGTCTCTGGCCTTTTCTGTGTGCAGTGTCCAGTAGTGTGGCATTGTGGGCAGGGAACCAAACCTGTTACCAAAAGGTTACAAGGTTTGAATCCCAGTCAGGACACTTCTACCCTTCAGCAAGGTAATTGAAAGCCAAATGGCCTCATTAAAACATCCGTTTCTCAAAACGTATGCTATGCAGGGCATTGTGGGCAAGCGAGTCCGCTGCTCACATAATTAAACATATTTCAGCATGATAATATATGGTAGTGTTGCAAGAGCGGATTCTCTTCCAAGAGAGGCACTCTTTTTTGCATTCACCATAAAAGCGCAACAGAAATGGATTTAAATCTTTTTCTTCCCAGTTGCTGTCCCCAGCAAGAAAGGTGAGTATGTTTCGGTGTGGAAAAAGAGTGCAGTCCTGCTTCTTAGACCCGGTATCTCTGCAGCTGAGCGTTCACTGCTGTGTGTTTGGTCAGCTCCACGTTGTGGACTAAACTGTGGCTTTGTAGTGCAGCGGCTCGGAATTACCTCTGCATGCTGTTCATGTCGCTTCTGCCAATATCCCTCCCCGTCTGTACGTCTTACCAGATTACCAGTCCCGTTCACCCTGCTGTGTCCCAGAAATTGTGCCTGTTTGAATTTTAATAGGAGACATTTCCTTTTTAGTTAATAATATATGAGTACCTCATTGCTAATTAGCTACATTTAGCTAAACCACAGTAGAATGTCAGTCAAAGGTTAGGTGGACAGGCGGACAGAGCAGAGTGACTTCCTTTTTCCTGAGGCATGTGCACATGTCTACACACGTGCAGGTGCACCAGAGCCAGTTGTGATGTGTTCTTTTGTGAGGTCACAGTCACCTGGACTCTTGAGAGCTTGAGGAGCCTCTCATTCCAGGGACCTGGGTGAAGTCACCCAGTGTGGTGGTTCAGTTCCACTCGCGTTCTGCTTGTACACACACACACACTATCTCTGAGGAGCAGTCAGAACCCTGGCCCTTCCTCCCGCGGCTCTGTGTGGGTGGACCTGTCAGCGAAGAGCCTCGCTTGCCAGCCATGTGTCTGGTGACAGCTGTGCTCTAAACTGAGATAATCAGTGCGTAAAGGCTGAGCAGTCAGAATCAGCGGGTGCTTCACCCCCTCAATCGGCACGCAGCAGGCGTTTCTCTACTTAAGGGACGAGCAGGGTGTGAGCAGCTCCTCTTCCTGGCGTGCGTGCATATGCACTCCACTGAAGTGCGCAGTTTTCACCAGGCACGTGTTGGAGTGGGTAAGAGGTGGGCGTGACACGGCCGGTCAGTGAGGCCAATCAAAACACAGTTCCAGAATCTGCAAGGATGCTTCAGTAGGCTTCTGTGTGATGTAACAAAGGACGGGGGCACTGCTTGGTTGGAATGCTGACTGTGGCTGTCGCCAGGGACACATCATGGTGAAGAAAGATGAGAGCCAGCTGTAGCCAGTGTTTATTAGAGTATGTTAAAGAGCACTTTTAGGGTACTCTGTATGCTGTTTTTTCAATTTGGGAAGAATCTTTGGTGCAAATCACCCTGCCCCTGGAGTAACTTGGTTATAGCAGCAGAAGATCTGCACACACAAGGCTTTGATCTGCTTTGCCTTTGAGAGCCTTTTTGTTTTTCATTAACCTTGGAGGTGCTTGGACGCTCAAGTACAGAGCAAAGTCATTGTTCACAACAAGGCACCGACACTCATCTGACCGACCAGTCCTGTCAGTATCTAAAGCTTGGGATGAATGTCTGTGCACTGAAAGCACCATATTTCGGTGCTTGTAGGATAAGGAAGCAGACAGGGATGAAAGATGAGGGTTTCAGCATTTCCTTCAGATAACCAAATAAAAAGAGGCCCTCATTCTGAAGTACTCAAGTGGTCCTCAAACACACTGGCTGAATGTGGTATTTCTGAAATGTCATAACCTGCCTAAGGACCGGAGAACGAAGATCAGCTCACAAGCTAACTCTCATAGAGTGCATTGTAGACGTCATCACTCATGTTAAAAACTATAAATTGTCCCTGTTCAATAAATAAATGAATACTGAATACTACAGTGATCACTTTTTGGTGATTGTGGTCAGTTAATAATGTAAAGTGGGTATACTATACAGTGTTGCACTCGGTGTCTTTCACCTATATCAGTGAACATTGAAAGGGAGCCGTTTTCGCACAGGTCACGTTCAGAACTGAGCGCTCTGCTCCGCCACCTGTCTCTCCCTGCTTCTTCCTGTGCTTCAGTGCCGGTGACAAAGCCAGGAAGTGCCCGATTTTGAGGGCCTGATCTGGCCAACGGCTTCCTACTACAACCCTCCAACTTTAGCAGTCCCGTGTTTACCTGTCTGTGCAGCGGCTGGCTCTAAAGCTGAAAGGAAGCCTGAACGGTGTCAGAGAGGCTCATGTGAGCCGTGTGTTCACACATGCCACAGATGTTTTAGAGTTAAGAAGTGGCCCAGCATTTACTCTGGGTCTGTGTTCTAACTGGCCTACATTCTTTGTGCGACCAGACTATACGAGAACATCACAGATTCGCTCTGCAGACAGCAAATAAATAATGCATGAATAGTTCAGTAATTGGCGCAAAAAAGGATGAACTTTTTTTGTGAGTCACAAAAGCAAATTATTTAATATTCAGAATGATGTCTTATTTATGTTGTAGAATACCAGTGTAGTTTCTATGATGTTAAGGAGTCTCAAGATCTTACCACTGGGCTGAAGTGGATGTTAAAGTTAAACTATGCAAGAGGATCAGTATGGAGGAAAAAAAAAAAAAAGTCTTGACAAACCAAATTTAAAGCAGTTATTAATTGCAAACCCAATGAATTGCCGTTCTGTCAAATGAATAAAGTGTGCATGTTATCATAACGGTAACACATTTAAGAAGTTTAGGAAATATTGCTGCTGCTGGGGGTTAAGCCAATTCAAAATATTGCAAAAGATGCAATTTGCAGTGTTACTTGAGCGTGGAAGTAATACAGACAGAACAAATTCTGACACCTCTGCCCTGTGGCTAGAGGGTTTTGGGGCCACACAGCTTCACTGAATTAACCCCTTTCTAGGTCATTGGTGAATCCATCGTCTGTTTGTAGCTTGCTGGAAAGCCAGTTACTGTGGGCCTTCACTGTCTGTATTGTCACTGTTCTCCCTGCTCTGGTGTTGCATGAGAGGCTAGGTGCAGATTTGTTTCGTGACGAATGAGTTCGCCGTCGCACCAGTGTGATCACAAATGTCTGCCTTCTCTCCGCAGTGAGAGAGAAAAGGAAGAGCCTCTTCATGAATCATGTGAGTATAAATTGCATCAGCGTCACCTATGCTTCTGCTCCTGTTAAATGTAAACCTATTATATTAATCCAAATATATTTCTGCACCTGTGAGGAATGAATAGCAGAAGGTTAACAGCGTATGTGCTGGGAGCAAACCCATTTAGCAGATTTATGCCACAAATGGATGGTTTAGTTTTTATCCATCTCCATGCTCTATGTTAACACAGGGCCTGAGCTATTTTTTTTTTTTTTTATTCCAGAATGGCACTCTGTTGTCATGGTGCCCGCGGCATGCTAGAATGACCCTGCTAACTGTTTTCCTTCTCTAAATTGTTGTTTATGTGAAACCCCATGTGAAATAAAGCACTTACCTGACATAAACTGAAGTGCACGTTCAGGATACACTGGAGTTTTTTTTTTGAAATGTACTTTAAACCAATATGTTTACAGACATATTCAAGGAAAGAAAATAACAAATTGCCATTGTAATTTCAAGATGTAATTTCCTTCATTGTTTTACAAGTTAACACACATTTTGGAAATGAAGGTAAATGTTTTTATTTTCCTTTCATTCATTTGATTCACATTTTGAACACATTTAAATGACCCATAAAGGCCTGCAGTAATGAATTGTAGTCACAGACAGGAGGTACATATTTAGGTGTGGTGGCCAGTACTGCGTGGTGCTAGACAGTTAGAGGGAATGTTTTCCGTGAGGCCTATAATAGCCGGCCTATCTGCTGGGAATGTTGAGTACCTATGAGAATAAAAAAAAACCCTCATGGAACAGGTCCCGGCTGTCAGTCGTTCAACTCTCTCTCACCCCCACTGTCATTTCAAACTAACATCATGGGATTAGGAAGGCTCTGCTCATCTCTGCACATGGAGTTCCCACAGTGCCACACCTATGACAGCTAGTGTTCCGTCACATCGTGTTCTGACGGTCTGATATCCATTTCTTGTGTGAGACAGTGGGAGGGCCATAGAAGTGATCTGAGCGTTTGGTTCCCTGGAATGTCTGCTTGCATCACGCATGTACACTGCATGCTGACTCGGAGGGGAGCAAGGGGTGGTGGGGATAAATTATTCAAAGGAACTTTTCATGTAGGTGCATGTTGGAGAATGTGGTATGAGATCTTTGTACAGTTCAATTTCTTTGAAGAACATTGACTATAAGACTCTTATCTTTAAGACAGGATCAAAAGGATGTAAGGCACACTTGAGTATAAACTGCACTAAGATATAGACATTGCTTGGCCAGAATCTTTTTCTGAATGAACCTAGACTAGGTACACAGTTGCTTAAGTGTGTCAGGTGAGTGAAGAGGCGCCCGATGTTGTTGTTTCAGCACCCCCCAGGACAAATGAGACGGAAATACAGCTCCTGTTCCACCATCTTCTTAGACGACAACACAGTCAGCCAACCAAACCTCAAATTCACCATTAAATGGTGAGTACTCATTTTAGAGAATACTGCTGGCTGCTCTTTGAAAAGGTCAGATCCATGATCCTGAGAGAAGGATCCTTGAGAGAAGGAGTACCTGTTTGTAGTGCTGTATTCCTTTAAAACCTTCTGCAATTATTCTTTCTACTTCTCCTACACAAATGATACATTATAAAACTTGAGTCAACCCCACTTGCACCAGGCCCATTAACAATAAGAACAATTTATATAACAACCAGCAACCAGCTACAACTGCAAAACAATAAATGGCAAACCCTATCACAGACAGCTTTAAAAGATTAATTTAGTCTACTGCAAATAAAACATAAAATTATTGCACTGAACAAGTAAAGATTCCTCGCTGTGGAAAGGTACCAGCCAGGAAATTGGTGGTGCTCTTCTGTCATTGGTTAATGGCATGAAGGGCGGGCCATCGAGGGGTGCCAATACTACAATACTGTTATTTTTCCAATATTGTAGGTGTGAACATTTCTATATTTTTAAACGTCATTCCTGAACTGACCTACCTTTTGCAATTCTTACTAAAAAAATAATCTTGTGAATGTGTCAATAGCCATTAATATCCTTTTCTCCTTACAGTGTAGCCCTTGCCATATACTACCACATAAAGAACAGGTAAGCCAGTCAAATGTTCTCATGTAGTGTTTATAATCACAGCATTTATAACTAGTTTTCCTTTGCGCCTTCATATGAAATAGGTAGAAAGTTGGTGTGTTCGTGGGGAGGTGTTCTGACCTAAGGCCTTGAATGCCGTCTAGAGCTCAGCTCTGTGGTAAAATATAGGCGCTTTTAAACATGGCTGCATGGGTGTGCAACCAACCATGTGGCAACCAATAAATGGGCAGGTAAACTCAACGGTCAGAATGATTACTTCAGAAGCTAGGTGCCCGCAGCATATTAGTCAGTTAATCAGAGTGCAACAGAAAGCAATTTTGCAACTAGGAACAGTACCAATTGTTCAGATTGAATGATATATGAATGTAATTAACTGTGCTGAAAAGAAGCTAACAAATAAGCAGGTCTTTGCTGGCTTGTGAAGTGAACATTCCTGGGGGCACGGTTCCTGACTCGTCTCCATTGGTTTGTTTCAGAGATACAGATGGAAGAATGCTGGTAGACATTTTCGATGAGAAACTTCACCCTCTGTCGGTAATAATAGTGTACATTACTTTCCCGTCATGCATCTTTTGTTCGCATAGATCATAACTAACTGCATAAATTTGTGGATAGTATATGTATATTTATACTGTAAGACTCTTGGTATGCATGCATCTATATAAACATGCATGTGTGTATATCGACCTTTTATCTATAATGTATATAACTGAATAATTGTAAGTTCCCGTCCTCCCATCCCCCCCCCACAGAAGTCAGAAGTGCCGTTGGACTATGACAAGCACGACCCGGAGCAGAAGCAGATCTACCGCTTCGTCAGGACGCTCTTTAGTGCTGCTCAGCTGACTGCAGAATGTGCCATAGTTACACTGGTGAGTGCAGGAATGTGCCATAGTTACAGTGATGAGTCGGGTAGTATGCCATAGTTACACTGGTGAGTGCAGGAATGTACCATAGTTACAGTGATGAGTCGGGGAGTATGCATAGTTACACTAGTGAGTGGGGGGGGGAGGAGGTGTGCCATAGTTACACTGGTAAGTAGGGGAATGTGCCATAGTTACAGTGATGAGTCGGGGAGTATGCCACAGTTACACTGGTGAATGCAGGAATGTGCCATAGTTACAGTGATGAGTCGGGGAGTATGCCACAGTTACACTGGTGAATGCAGGAATGTGCCATAGTTACAGTGATGAGTCGGGGAGTATGCCATAGTTACACTGGTAAGTAGGGGAATGTGCCATAGTTACAGTGATGAGTCGGGGAGTATGCCATAGTTACACTAGTGAGTGGGGGGGGGAGGAGGTGTGCCATAGTTACACTGGTAAGTAGGGGAATGTGCCATAGTTACAGTGATGAGTCGGGGAGTATGCCATAGTTACACTGGTAAGTAGGGGAATGTGCCATAGTTACAGTGATGAGTCGGGGAGTATGCATAGTTACACTAGTGAGTGGGGGGGGGGGGGGGTGTGCCATAGTTACACTGGTAAGTAGGGGAATGTGCCATAGTTACAGTAGTGAGTGGCGGAATGTGATGGAGTGCGTTTGCTGCCCTTGTGGCACATCTGTCGGCCCGCCGCACTGCTCGTTATCCCAATACTGCGGGGGAGGGGCCTCATCATTAGCACTCCAGAGCAGCGCAGGTGGAGCGAAAGGGAAGCAGCTCACCTCTTGCCCGTTTCCTCACGGCCCCACACATACTGTCCCCCACAGTCACCTCAGAGCCAGGTGTGAGACCGGACCACTCTGGAAACGAAAAGCTTGTATCCCTCATGAAGTCACCAGTTTGTTGTCTGTGCTGTGGGATGATGAGGTGTGCGAGTCGGTCTACGGTGAGGGTTTGGAAGTTGATACCTGTCACAGCCAATATTAGCTGGTTGGCATTGGATTAAATACAAACCTATACAGAACATGTACCTCAATGCCTTCTGCTTCTCAGTTTAATTCTTAAGAATGGGTTTAAGCTTTAATTTTTTTCTTCAGTGCTGCAGTGCCTCGGTGTTTCATCTATGAGTGTACACATAAAGGCAGTGTGAGTAACTGACAGTGAGGAATTAGTAAAAGCTGAGACCAAAGACTAAGTATGTATGGATGCTCATGAACACACACACTGATGTTGCATTTGAAACACAGGTATATTTGGTTTATATACATTCTAAGGTCACTTTAAATGGCATATGTTACATGGCATCTATAGGGATATGTTCCAGGATTACTAAAGCGCTACAGGACCTTTTGAATTTTAAAATTCTAGTAACTTTATAAAGAATGTGTCATAGTAATTCTTGGTACCAATTTCCATCGCAATGTCTGTCAGTTATTAATTAAGTGTTTCTACCCTAACCACATGGGTCGACATATAATGATATGTATACTTGAAGTCATACTTAAAGGAGTGTACAGTGGAATGTAAGTGTGGTGGATTGTGTATTAGTACGAAGAAAGGAAAACCCATCAAGCTGCCAGGAATATGCATACAGCTTTATAAATGAGGTGACTTGCATATCTTGATCATAAGAAGGATGCAATTGCAATATGAAATGCATGTAATCCCTGATTACAAAATATAATAAACAAAAGGTAAAAGAAATGTTATATGAATTTCAATGTAAATATTGAACCACTTGTTGAGTGCTTGCTGTTGTTGCATTTCAATCTACGGAATCAAAAATCCATCATTAGAAACCCTGCATTCAGGAAGAGCTCATAAAAACTCACCACACACTAAAACAAGCACATTTTCCCTCTGATACCCAGTCTGAGAATAGCTTGCTGTGTTATTAAATGGATTTTCTGCTTCTTGGCATTTGCTATGCTTGGTTAAGATGGCACAGGATCCATTGTAAGTAAGTGGACATGTGTTCATCCATCTGACCACAGACTTGCTCATTTGTCTCTATGCTGATAGTTCCATCTGCAGTGTCTTACTCATAAATGAGCCCTGATAACTTTTTTTTTACCCCATTAGCTCAGCAGGAAGCTCCATAGTGTATTCATCTCCTTTGCTGGTTTCAGCACCAGTTTGCTACATGCATAATGACATACGGGGAAAGCAGGTGTTTGTTTTCCCATGTTAAACAGGCATTTGCATAATGTGGACACCCCCTGCAGCCTTTAGTGGGTGGGGATTCTTTCACTGGTTCACATCAGGAGTCTTACTTTCAGCCATTCTGTTGTTCTTGCACTGTGCCTAGTCAAAGAAGCCCCGCCAAGCTAAGTGGGTGTAATGCACAGTCCTGGCAAGGGGAAAAGGGGTCAGCTGAACTGTGGCATTCACAGTTTTAACATCACGCTGCATGTGTCACCTCTGTGTTGGCTCCCTCTCCATGGATGTTGGAGGAAATCGAGAAACACGTCCAATGCCCAAAACGTGTCTTTCACGAGTTGTTGTGAAAGTGGCATTCAGCGATCAACTCAAAGCAAGCCTGACTCACAGTAGGATTGCTGTGACATTATAACATTTGTTGTGGGTGTTGAGTGTGTTACTTCATAAACCAGCGTTGTAAATATGTGGGAAATTGCGTGAACCTGATTGCAGGCCCCCGCCCCACCATACGGCGATAAGACTGCCGTCTCATGTGATCCTCCTTGTCTGTGCTCGATTATCAGTGTCATCGGTTTCACACAGCCTTTTAATAACACTCGAGAGTTCACAATGAGTCAGCCCGGGGACCCTGCATATGTAGTGGAAGCCCTAAAGCCACAGTGCAGTTAAGATCATAAGACTCTGCGGTATTCCAATATCTGCCACTATCAGCTACATCGCTAAAGTCAATATGACTGGCTTTCCTTGTTTGTGGGTGAGAAAAGAGCTGTTTTGCATGGTAGAACCCATCTCTGCCCTTAAAATATGATTCATATCTCAGGGATTTATGCATTTTCTCAGGACCCCTGTGCCTCTGAAGTCTAATAGCGCTGCTTTTAACTTCTGCTTCTTTAATACAAAGGGGACCAAGCATGACAGAAATTAATCATTGTGATTGCAATCAACAATACTCCTCATCCTAGACTGAAAAATGTTTATATGGTATATTATTTTACATATAATCATTTTGTTGATAGAGCCCTAATATAAATCTAAATAAGTAAAGATGGAAGACCGTTTGTCTTTCAAATATATCTAACACAGGAATTGACTTGACTTCACACAGTGTGACAAGACTGAAGATTTTCTTTATATATGTTTATGTATTCATATTTGTATAGTATTCCATAATTCATTCATTACATGATTCATTCATTACAGCATCACTAGAAGTGGTGTGTATGATAAAAATCTGAGAAGAGCGATTCTTATTTTTTCAATGTGTGCAGCAGTGGCATATAAAGTGAAAATAAATGCTGGGGGGGGGAAAGGTAGGAGAAACAGCAGCCGCGTGGAGCGCCTGGAGATGCATGAATAAGTAATGAATCGGGCACATTTGCAGCCCCCTCACACAGCAGTGTGTGGAAGCAGCGCCGTGCTCACAGCGTACTCCCCGTGAGAACACATCTCCCGATTACGGCCGGGGAAGTCAAAATCCTCCATTTCCCAAGCCCTGAGGCTCACCCGCCGAAAAACAGCCCTCTGGATAGTGAGGTGGATTATGGATTATGACAGGTGTAGCTCATTTGGAGCGGTATCTGAGGGTGGGTGCGAGTCTGTGGCAGTGTATTAGCAGAAGTGGTGCGAGTGCCCGTACAGATGACTTGATCGTTGTGTATGAAAGCTCAGCAGTGCCTGGGTTCTGCACAGTGCTGGTTCTCATTAAATTTTTTCTGACGGGAGAAAGAAGGGGCGCGTCTCAGACAGAGGGGAGGTGTGAGGAAGCCTGCAGTTGATTTAGGGAATACAATGGGCCTTGGCTACAGAAGTGCCTGCCGTTCACTTTTGTCATATTTAATTTGTCACAGGCGTTCCATTGTTGTGGATTTCCTGCCTCTTTAGTTTCCATTGGCGGACATGTAAAATCGGTACTGAATGAAGATTGATTCGTTTCACGGGCTTATACATGGAAGGAGAAAATCCTACACTAAGTCTTGGACTCCCTCGCTGCATAATTTCCCTTTGCACTCATGTGTTGAGTTTTTTCATATAAAAAGGAAATGATTAAGTTTATTTGTACAGCTGATTTAACTTCCTTTGCTAGTACTTTTGCCATTTGGCATGCTTTAAGGGCAAAGCCATACCTTGATATAGAAGTCTGTTTCTGTAGATGGAAAACCTGTACCCTTTTAAGTCAGAATATGGTTAGAATCAGAACATTTTCTCTGAACTCTGCTCAATCGATCTCAGATGTTCACACCCAGATGTCTTTGTACTCTTCATTGACTGGAAGCCAAATCTTAGAAGAGTGAACTCACTTAGTATACTTTGCAGTAATGTTGCACAGTTTCAGTGGTTTTAATTTAAGCGAATATTGAAACCAGTAGTTGTGACAGTGGAGCTGGATAGCATGGTAGGTTTTGATTGGACGGGAACACACTGGCAGAAGATGAACTGTAAAACGGCCAATGCATGTCCCATTTCCCCGTCAGTGGGGTGGAACACTGCGCGCAACCAGAAAGCAAGAAAGGACCAAAATTAACACAGACCGGGCTTACTTAGAGAGGAAGCCGTCTGACTGACTAGGTTTTGCGGAGAGTCTGAGCAGCTGTGGCTGTCTAGGTCTTTGTACGAGACAGCAAACACCTGGACTGATTATCTGTGAACGCCAGGTGTGTGTGTGTGTGTGTGTGTGTGTGTGTGTGTGTGTGTGTGCGCGCGCTCACTTGTATGCAAGCCTGCCGCTGTCCAAGGTACTGAAAGGCTTTGGGTAAATGGTAGGAGCGTCTGAAGGCAGCTGAAAGGCAGGAACAGACACCCCCCTCCCCCCTCCCCCCCCTTAACACCACGCTCTCTCCTGTCACTGGCACCATCTGCACGTTACGAATTCAAGCACTTTCTGATTGGCTACCAACAGATGCCATGCATTGCAGAGGGGATTGTTGTATGTTAATGCTGTGGCTCTGCATACCCTATCAAATGTGAAGACGTTGCAAGTTAGTAACAACTAGTCACCTGTGTTCCTACTAAAGATCTTTTACAACCGGATTCACCAAGCAAGCTTGAATAGAGGATGAGCTTTGATCTCCTATATTTGTACATGTTTGGACTGTGAGATTAATAAGGTCTTACAGCCTTTTATTTCCCCTAAAGACCTGTAAATCAGGGCCTTATTGATTCACTGTTTTACTCATGAAGTCAGGCAATAAACAGCCTTTCAAGACTCACTGGGATCAGTACTAATTGAATCGATAATGTGTAAAATATTCACTATTGACTGTCATGCACGTTGTTGTAAATGCAAGTTTTACGGTATAAAATTTGGTTTAACATTTTTCACGTTATTTGTCATTATGATCATTTGTATTTTGTATTATACCTTTTTGCCATTATGTGTTAGTCAACTATTGCTGGACTCTTTGGTCAGGTGGGTCTGTTTCCAAATCCTGTGCATTGGTTATTGAATTCGGTTCAGTTTGTTTTGTTTTAGGTACATAAAGCTCTAATGGAAGTGTCCTGTCTGCAGCTGTAGGGCAGCTTTTATCTGCCTTAAGTATTATCTGGCCTATAGCACCTGAGGTATCTTTACAGCAGGGTTTCCTGCCAAGCCTTTGATTACTGTAATCTCAGCCACTGGATTCACTTGATCATATAGCTAACCCTCGAAGAGTTGAGTCGGCATGCTCTTACTGTTTGCGGTGATCGCTGTTGCCGGTTCCCAGGTGTACCTTGAAAGGCTGCTAACCTACGCGGAGATCGACATCTGCCCGTCGAACTGGAAGCGCATCGTCCTGGGCGCCATCCTTTTGGCCTCCAAGGTGTGGGACGACCAGGCGGTGTGGAACGTGGACTACTGCCAGATCCTCAAAGACATCACCGTCGAGGACATGTGAGTGAAGGCTCCAAGTCAGGCTTGTCCCAGTGGGTCATCTATCCCCTGCCGGCATACTCTGGGCCCAAGAGCCATGCGATTTTGGGTCTGTTAGGTGTCACTTTTGGGTGTGGATTTGGATCTATGACAACAGAAAGTATCGTACGCTTATCTATGGACTTCGATGGCAACCACCTCGTGTTTTGCACACTTGCCTTGTTTATCGGAGCCTTTACGGCAGGATACAGTTAGCTGGACCATTGCTGCACAAATGCATATACAGTGGTCCCCCCTTATCCGCGGTTTTGCTTTCCGTGGTTTCAGTGACCCGTGGTCAACCGCGGTCCGAAAATACTACACAGAGAATTCCAGAAATAAACAATTCATAAGTTTTATATTGCGCGCCGCTCTGAGTAGCGTGATGAAATCTCACACCACCCCGCTCGGGGCGTGAATCATCCCTTTGTCCAGCGTATTCACGCTGTATATGCTACCTGCCCGTTAGTCACTTAGTAGCCATCTCGGTATATATAGGGTTTCGATACCATCCGCGGTTTCAAGCATCCACTGGGGGTCTTGGAACATATCCCCCACGGATAAGGGGGGACTACTGTATACTTATTTGTGGAGAGATGGCCTGACAGGTGAAAATCAGGAAATAAGCAGGAATTGTCACAAAAGCATTTTGGTATTTAGCAGAATCTTGCTTAACGTTAAATATGCAGCACCACAAGCCTGTAATGATCACAGCTTCATGATTTTAATGCAAATTTTCCCCCTCATTGTTCCCAAGCATGCAGTTTTCTTTTAGTTGTTTATTTTCTCTAGAGACTGAGTGAACAGATTTTGCTGCAGGCTAGAATTTGGGGTTGGCGTGGAAACGAGCGTGTGTGAGTGTGTGGCGTTTCCTCTCTTTTGCAGGAACGAACTCGAGCGACAGTTTCTGGAGCTGCTGCAGTTCAACATCAATGTCCCGTCGAGCGTCTACGCCAAGTACTACTTTGACCTTCGCTCCCTGTCTGAGGCCAACAACCTAAGCTGCCCCTTGGAACCCCTTAGTCGGGACAAAGCACAGAAATTAGAGGTAAATACACCTGGGTGACTGGCTACACCATGGTCAGATGCTCCTCCTCGCGTTGTAAATATGATGATAAAGACTTCCCAATGCTGATTCCCCACACGCTTCCCAAATCTGCATATATCATTTACATTACATTACATTATTGTCATTCAGCAGACACTCTTATCCAGAGCGACTTGCATACAGTAGGTTACCGTTTTATCCATTTATACAGCTGGATATTTACTGAGGCATTTTTGGATTAAGTACCTCGGCCAGGGGTACGACAGCAGTGCCCCATCGTGGAATCGAACCAGCAACCTCTTGGTTAGAGGTGCTGAACATACTGTTGTGCTCTTGTGTGTAATGTACATTGTCACATCACCTATAACCAAAAGGGCTCAAAAGTATTTGGCCAGGGTTAACTTAAGACTTGATATTTGCGGCAGTGTAGCATAGTGGTTAAGGAGCAGGACTTGTAACCGAAAGGTTGCCAGTTTGATTCCGCTGCACCGTTTGACAAGGTACTTAACCCACAAATGCTTCAGTTAATATCCAGCTGTATAAATGGATAACATTGTAAAAATCTGTGGCTAGATGCCAGTAATGTGATATTACTGAGCTCCACACCATGTTAGCCTTGCAACTCACGCCGGAGAAGATGCCTACCAAACACAAATCAGTGAAATCCACGTCAGTAAAGGTCGTTAAAAGGTCACAACACTATTTTATCAGGCCATCATAAATGAGAGAGAAAGTAGGGCAGACTTTATACAACCAGGATTTGTACGTTTTCTGGAGCTGCGTAGTGATTTGTTCTGGGCAATCTCCCACGCTCACACACACCTGTATTTCAGAGAGGCTCAGAATTTATGCTGTTCAATTTGCAGCCCTTAAAACGTGGCTCATTCTCCCCGGTTTAAAATATGCTCTCAGATGTCTGTATCAAGTCGGCAAATGAACTCATGAATATTCATGAGTCTGACAAGTGCGTTTTTATCTTCTGTTATCCCGGCTCTTGCAGATTTCTCGAACCTGTCTCCTCTCTGCATTTGCACTGCTCTGCGATACAGAAAGCAGTGGGGTTTTTTTGTACAATACAGGAATGATATGCCGTTCTGTCATTCATTCTGGCCCTGATTTTCACATCATCTTTCACTAACTCAGTCAGTCTTGTCTAAATGTACTTCGTCCTACATATTTGTCCGTAAGCGTATTTGGTCTGTTAATGCCAGTTAAACGAGGGGGTCATTTACTAATGTGAGCGCAAATGAGCTTTTTGCAGATAATGATCTTAAATGAGTGAATAATGTTACATTTGTGAAGTATTTATTAAGAGTGTCCTGTCACCATTAAGAGAGCACATGCCACTATATGCAAACTACCCTTCGCTTCCAATGATAAATATGAGTCTGGCTTTGTTTGTCCACATTTATTATGAGTTCAAACACACAGCAGATGAAGAAAAAAAACAATATTATGCAGCACATGCTCAAAATGATGTGATTTACATATGCATGTGCAGTACATTTAACATTTTACACATGGCAACCTAACAAACATATATCCCCTGAAGGAAGGCAGTGTGCTGAAACATTTAAAAATTTCTAGCTTATTTTTTAAAAAAGGAAACACCATTGTGCATCTTATTCCTCTTTGAACCAATGCCCCTGTGTTCCTAACTTAAGGCGTAAAACAGGAATGCCCTTTATGCAGACAATAAATGAACGATAGTGACCCACCTAGATTCATATGGTGGAAATATCAGTCTTTGAGTTAATGTCTGTTAAAATGGTATTACTGTGCTTGCTGGATGAGAGCTACCAGTTCTGTGCAGTTATTTTTCAGCAGCCTCAGTCATCCCCTGCCATCACCTTGCTATGATCCAAGATAATTAGACTGAGTTAGACTCCCGTAATGATGTTGGTTCAGTTGTTACCGGTGCCTCCTGGCAAGGAAACAACAGGGATGCTGGCTCTCTGGTGTCTGTGTTCTCTGGGTGAGCGAGGAGGCAAAGCTGAGTCTGATTTAAGACTGCTGGGGCATCCAAGTTGAAACATCAAAGGAACCAGAGATAGGGAACTATTATTCTGCCTCATTTACTATTGTGTGGGTTATGCGCGCACAGTTGGAGTGTACTTTTAAGATGTGGATTAAAAGGTGTGGAGGTTTTGGAGGTATGGACTTTTTCCCTAGCAAATAGAAAATGATTTTTTTTTTCCGTTTTGATTTGATGAGCTGCCTTGCAAAGCGCAAACCGGAGGCTGTTTACTGATCGCCGTCTTGCACATGCATGCGATAATCGTTAAATTCTGTGACGACTTCTCTTTCTCTCCCACAACTCTCCAGGCCATCTCCAGGTTGTCCGACGACAAGTACAAGGACTTGCGGAAAGCCGCCAAGAAGCGGTCGGCGAGCGCGGACAATCTGACGGCAGCACAGTGGGTTCCCGCCATCATATCCTAATGCCACCGGGACCCAGGAACTCGGGCCCCGCCCACTCAGCACACCGGGGTGTGAGCTCATCCAACCAGAGCTCACCTGGAGGGATCGAGACCTTGCTACACAGCGCCTCCATCTGGCAGGGCACAGAGGAGCCCCTCTCAGTGGGTTTGTCATTTCTATTACTGCATCGGGAGGCAGGTGCATCGGCTCCGAGGAAAAGCGTGACCTTTCCCGCCGAAGGCCGCCTGAACTTTTTCCCATGGCGACAGAGATGCTGCGCTGAACAAGTTGCCAAGCGGGAAACAGCACGTTTGCGAAAACGGTTCACCTAAAGGGTCGTGGGGGAAAAAAAAAATTAAAGATTCAAACTGTGACTCATATGAAGAACGGCTCAGCTGCATATGCTACTGGTTATCTGACTTTGAAGGCTGGTGCAAGTGAAAAAATGGCTGAATTTAAATGGTTGCTCCTGTTTGCCAGACTTTTTTTTGTACATTCCTGTGGTTTTGGTTCTTAATTTCGTTCTTAAGTCCTCTCTGAAGCACAAGCAGTATTTTTACAGGCGAAAAGGCTGTACATATGTACAGTTGTCTCTGGCAGTCCAGACGTTTTTTGTGACTTACACTCTTTGCTTTTCAGAAAATGATCAGGGCATTTCAGCATGTCCAATGCAGGACCAATGTTCGTAGATTGCCTGTCATGTCCTGATCATGGCAGATTTATTTTAGTGTTGATTTCTGTTGTTGAGCAGCTTATTCCTGAATTTGAAATGGTATGTATTAACTGCTGTATCTGTACATCTGAAAGCCAAGGAACTTGGGCTCAAATTTTTTTTTTCCCCAACTCTCCACCAAAATTTTGTCTTAAAACATTTATTTTTGCTCTTTAAACCTTAATATACTTATTTTTATTCTTTCTCCCTGCTGTGCTGTTTACAAATGTTTGTTTTAGGAGTGGAGAGTTCTTAGGACGTGTTGTGAGTACATTGTCATTGGGAATCTTGGGCAGTTGCTTTGACGTTGACCATCACAAAACCAATGTCTCTCTAATGGCTAAGCAGCTTTCAGCTCCCTTACTGAGGTGATTGGTGAGTGTCGGTCATGGACTACCTTGCACCTTGGTTTTAGCTGGGGCTGTCCATTCATGGAGACAGGGAAAGGGCAGGAGAAAGACAGAAAGGAAGGGTTCAGGATGAGTGAGAAGAAAAGGGGACGATACTTTGTATGGCAGATAAATGGCAGACAAACCACATCCATTTCTTTTAGGTACATACATGCTACTTCTGAGAACCTTTTGCCAAACTAGACATTGTAGGCAGAGGGGAAGGTCCAATCACATCAGAGCATGCTGAAAATGACCAGGAGCCCACATCATTGGAGGGGGGACAGGGTTGGATAGGTCGGCACCCTGCGACCTATTTGGGCACCTAGGAGTTACGCCGTTTGCGGCAGGGGGATGCATCTATCCTCTGAGGGCCTTTGCCTGTCAGTGCATTGTGGGTATAGAGGAAAAATAGCTGTGGTAAGTGTGTGTATGTGTGTATGTATTTAAGGATTACATTTCTCCTCACCCCCCCCACACCAATGCACTTCACAATTGTTGAGGTGGATCAGGCTCAATTACAGCACATGAGAAAAGAATTTAAAGATTTCAGCACCACTGAACCCTCATCTTGCTCTTGTGTGTGTCGCCTGGGGCACACACCTGTTTGTTTCCTCATAAATCTGTCTTTCCTGTCATCTTAAGGTTAATATATGGTATATTTTTGCAGAAGAACAAAACCGTAATGCCATATTTTGCTTGTGAACTCACGTTTTTGCCAGGACCTGAGCCCGTTTGTCATAAGAGATCTCTTCCAAATGAGAGGGTGTACGGTCAAAGAGGCCTACAACAGGATCACGCAGCAGCTATCTTCAGTCCTTTGGACATCTTTTTTTTTTTTATGAAATCTTGCAGTACACGATGACAAACTGTCTGTTTCCAGGTTAACTTTTATTATTTTTTATCGTTTTAAATGCAAAGAAATGAACCTTGATCTAAAGCATTCAGATATTGTAGAATTTTGAAATTAAACTTTGTACAGTGTATAAAATATTTAAGATGTTAAGAAAATAACTTTAATTGTGCTGAAATATTTATAACTGAGTTCTGATCAATATTTATAGTCAGAGAAAATGCCCTGGTTTCTTGAATGATAACCATTTAATAATTCCCCAGTCTTGTAATCAGATCTGACAGTTCATCCATTTAATGTAGGTAATCGAGGCGATCTGCCATTCTTCGTAGCTGACACATGCCAGATATTATTTTTTACATTATTTGCAATGTAGAGGTGCTTTTCCATTTCACTTACTGTCAGTGTTTTTATTAGCCTGTCTAAAACATTCTTGAATAAATGATTTGAAGTTTCAGCTCAGAAGTAAATTAATATTTTTGTATACCTTTAATGTGATAGAGGTATTTTCTAAGTAAAGGTATAAGAATACATCTTTTAAAGCATATTTTTTTCTTACAACTTTGCCCAACTTCCTCATACAATACCATCCACTTGTGTTCAATTGATATGTTTATTTTGCCAAATTTTATTTAGTAAGTGAGAAAGAATTATAATGAAAATCATTCATACTAGAAATATGTACAAGAAATCCCAGAAGCAGAAAAGGAAAGTATTGGCTTCTTCTTCATTTCGTCACATGCATGCAGCCGAGTGTCTGTGGGGTAGATTTAATCACTTTGATGAATATGGGTGATGTTAGGGAATTTATGGGAAGATACGTTTACTGTCACGGCTTACACAACCCTATTTTAAGGAGTTTCAAAAGGTCATTGATTATTATTTAACTGCATTAAATTTGAATTATAAAATGCATTGAAGACTTTGATTGATTTTACCTCCATGTGAGGAAGTACGAGACAACCCTCTGGAGAGAATTAAGAAAATGAGATCTGCAATGCTGTAGGTTATGGCAGTATTGCCGAAAGAGGAGAGGTGATTCTACTTCATCCCAACTCCCATATTTCCTTGTTAGATTAGTCTGGGTACACTATGACCATAGCTGAAGCACAGGGCACAGATGGGGAATAGTGGTTGTTCATTGTTTCAGGGGAGGGCACTCACAATTACAAGCCACTGGTACAACGACACTGCATTTTGGGAAAAGCTGGAAACAGCGCAAATAGGGTTAAATTCATGTATCTTTTTCCATACAATCTGTTTTATAAAGGTTCAAGTTCAGCTTGTTTTCCAAAGGTCTTCTCTTTATTTTTACTTGGACATCCTTTTGCTTCCAGACCACACAGTCACACACCATGGGAGGTGAACATTTCCACAGAACCGAGAAATAGAAACGGAGTGTAATATCCAACTGCTGCATACACTTTGGGTGCACCATACAGTGATCAATTCCAAGGTCGTGGTCACCTCCCTCAGGCTAGGGCAACATACTGGCCAATGAGCAGCGTCTTTTCTGCGTGGATAAGGGAATGGCTAGTACCAAAGTATTCAGGAATGAAAGGACGAGATTTAAATGCAGTGATGGACAGTGGTGTGTGTGTGGACCTCTGAAGCGTTCAAAGACATTGCTGAAACCTGTAGGGTCAGGAGCAATCCTGTGAAATGGAATGGAATAGCTGACGATTGTATGTTTTTATTTAATGTATGCGTGTACAGACAGCCCGGTCTTCATTTCAGAACTCAAGCGAGCTCAGTCCAGTGGGGCGAAGGCGCCTGTTCGGCTGGCGATTCGCGACATAGCCTCGTACCGTGGACTCTACCTCTGAATAGAGCTTCTTTATTTCAGGGTTGTATTGGATTAGTTGGAACTGAACGTTCAATGTCCAAATGCTCTTGGTTGTCTCCTGTGCTAACAACAAAAAAAAAAGACTGCTGTAAATGTGAATTCCTTGGATTTTATGTTCATTTTTCATATTATGCCAATGTTGTGTGTTGAGAGATTTTGAAATGAACCTGGCTTAATTATTTTTTTTCCTTCTGTTCTCAGTTTGCCAAACAAGGAGCCATGGCTCCAGGGTGTTCTTAGTTCATTGTATTTTCCGTTTTGTGTTGTGATCCTGTCTTTCTTTCTCCGGGACTCGAGACTCCACAGGCGCATGTCGTCTCTGGTTTAATCTGTGGTTTTGCTGACAGACAAACCGTTTCAGAAACAATGTTCAGGAACCTACAAAAGAAATAAAACTTGTTCTACTTGCAATAAAACAAGATGTTTCCTTTGTATTTAAAGTGACTGCGGTTTGTATTGTATATGGCGTACACACACCTGAGGCCATTAAGCGTGCACATGCTAACCTCCTCACCTAACTTGTTTTTTTATGTATGAGTGCAACTGGGTGGTTGTGTTGTATTTTATCTAAAAAATATTAAGCAAAGATTAAGTAAAACTATATTGAACAAATGTAGCAGGTCAGCAGTATTCTGCTCTACTTAGCATTTCCCCCTCTGAATTCAGTCCAGATTTCAGAAAGAGATTGCCCCCAGAACAGGAGCTGGTCAGGGCCATTTAAAGTAAATGCATCCATTCAGTTACCCTGAACACCTGAAAATGTGTTCAGGTGGATTGTGCAGAAGCTTGCTAATACTACTCACAAAAATCATGAACAGAAAGAGAAAACATTCAACCCCCCACCCCACCCCACCCCACCCCACCCCACCCGACCCGACCCGACCCGACCCGACCCCACCCAACCCCCCAAAAAAAAAAAAAAAAATTAAAACTATCAAACAAAAGGAACCAGCCTCGACACCCAGCCAACTGCAGAACAAAAAGTGAGCCCCCTTGCTCTTCAGCCACACACCTGTATTTAATATGCCTTTAATTACTCAAGTGTTGCTCATTAACCTATGGCAAGTTGTCTACAATTAAATTACACAATGACAATTATAATTAACAATTAAAAAAACCTGAAGCTGACAATTACAATTGACAATTAAACCACCTGAAGCTGATGGTATGTTTATTGCATATGTAGCGCATTAAAAACAAAGGATCCTAACATTCAGACTTAACAAGAAAACAAGATTAATACCACATTAACAAATACTGCGGCCATTTTGGGGACAGGTGAAGAATCCCCAAAACATGAAAATTTTTTTTGCAACTGTTAATACTTTCCACTGTGTCTGAAAATCCAGTGCAGACGTAATGAGTATCCCGGTGATTCTCCTGTAAAGACAACCAACACCAAAATATCCCAGCAATGCCAGGAGGTCTGCATGCCTTTGGTGTGCAAGAATAGGCCACAATGAGGCTCACGTCTCCCGTCTTTGTCTGAGAGCAGTTGTTACTGGAAGCGGGGGGGGGGGGGGGGGGGGATAAAAAAGGAGAGGTAGTTTTAGGGCAGCATCTACACTGAAAGAACCTTCTGAGCTGCAACGTCGTCAGATGGACTTCACCAAACGGCCTACAGCTCGCTGTGGAAAGTTTACTTCATTGCCTGAACTGGGGTGGGTCTCTGTCTTTCCTTTCTCTGGGAGGTGTGGAGAGGGGTGGTTGTCTGGAATATGGGGAGGCAGAGCACAATGGAGATTCTCTTCATTATCCTGAATCACAACATCACCTTCATGGGTGAGTACCCACACGGTGTTCAACAGTAATTTCTTTGTCACCTCAATATGTTAAAATATGCAGCTATAATATAATGTGTGTAAATGTGTCTACAACATGTGTTTATTTTAACAAATTGATAAAAATGAACCTGAACAATGTTATCATTTGTATTACCAGGAGTTTAGTACCCAAAGGCAAAATTTTCAGTTTTTTAAATATCTCCTCAGCCAGGACTCCAGCCAGACATCTGAAAGTGTTTCAGCGATGTATGCTTTTACTGTAATAAACATTTACTGTAAGAATCTGTCCATTAAAATCTCCAAGGCAAAACATTGATGAAATTTTCTGAGCCTCTAAAATATTTTGTATGTTGTTATGGATATACATACGCTGAACAGATTTAAGTCTGTACATGTAATACTTTTACATAATATATATTCCAAGGAATGAACAGCTGGTTTTAACACGGGTTTCTGAATTGCAGGGAAGGTTTGGCTGGTCCAGCTGGTCCTGCTGAGGGTTCTGGTTCTGCTGTTAGCCGTGTACCCCCTACATGAGGACGACCGGGAGCGGTTTGTGTGCAACACCATCCAGCCGGGCTGTGCCGACGCGTGTTACGACTTCCTCTACCCGCTGTCCGCCGTCAGGCTCTGGCTCGCCCAGCTAATCGCCGCCTGCCTTCCTTATGCCGTGTTTGTCGTCTACGTCGTCCACAGGGTGTCGGCAGACCTCTGCGCGGAAACGTACCCGCCCGGCGGAGTTAATGCGCCCAGCTTTGGAAAAACCGCCCGGGGCTTATTCAGGAAGCGTTCTGCCCTCCAGGCTGAGTGGAGCCTGCAGTGGAGCTTTGGGAGGGCTTACATCCTTCAGCTGTTGCTGCGGATCTTGTTCGAGGCCGGATTTGGGACGGCGCATTACGGGCTGTTCGGGTTCCGTGTCCCGAGGAAGCTCCTCTGTTACGAGCCCCCCTGCACCTCCATGGCGGAATGCTTCACCTCCAGGCCCTCGGAGAAGACCCTGGTGCTCAACTTCATGCTGGGGGTCAGCGCTTCGTCTCTCCTGCTCAGCGTCGCCGACCTGATCTGCGCCGTCAAACGCTCAGCAAGACGGAGGAGTGAGACTGAGATGGTAGTGAGAAGGACGTACGATGCGGAGGAAGAGGAGGAGGAGGAAGAGGATTACTATCTCTCGCCAGCTGGCCAGAGAGCAGACCTACACCTTCCACTGACCCATGACCTGGCAACTACTGCCACCTTCCGCAAGAGAGGAGCCAGCCAATCCAGTGCTGAGGAGGTGGCCTCTGCCCGCCCGCTGGAGGAAGGATGCTCAGCTATTGGCCCCAGTGTTCGTTCCGAGGCAGAGCCCCAATCCAACAGCAATGGCAACAATGCCCACATGCAGGCCTGGGTGGAGGGGTCGGAGCAAGAGGACAGGGGGGCAGCGCTGGGCCCGACAGACCCCAAAAGGACCCCACAACATGCACAGTCCCACCTCAGGCCACTGCCATCCCTGCAGCAAGGGAGATGCCCAATCACACTGACCCCCACAGCACCCCGTCCCAGGGGAATGGGCCAGTACGCCCTGGTGGACATGCTGGACCTGCAGTCAGACTGCACTGACCCCCCAGAGAGAAGAGCGTGGGTTTGACTATCTGAGCCCAGACCCAGTGGCTGGCTACAGTCTTGGATGCAGTACATACAAGTGGAGACATTACATTGCATAATTATCATTTAGCAGATGCTCTTATCCAGAGCAACTTACATAGGTTACAATTTTCACATGTTATCCATTTATACAGCTGGATATTTACTAAGGCGTTTCTAAGTTAAGCACTGCCCCAGCGGGGAATTGAACCAGCAACCTCTCGGTTGCGAGTCCTACTCCTTACCACTATGCTACACTGCCACCCACCCTCTGTTGAAGGGTAAGGCTGGAATGACAGGCTCACCGTATTTACTGCTGGAAACAGCACTGTATTGTTTTATTAACTCCATCTGTGCACCACACAGTGTGGTACTGCACCGGGGGGGGGGGGAGCTATAATGCAAAATCCCATCACAGACGCATTCCATCTGTGGGAGATCTCCCCACGTCTCAAAACATTTCAACCCGACATGCATTATTTAGCCAGCCTGGGTTGACCTCCACGTTGAGGCCAACGTGCTGCTCTTGTCACGGGCTGGCTTTGCTCATTCAGTGAGCTAAATCAGAGCTGGTCCAATTTGTCAGGAGCTGTGTTAGGACTGGGTCTGGCGGGGGGGCTCCCACACCAGCGCAGACTCCTTCCGTGGCACCTCATGCAGTCTGACCAGCCTGTCGCCGCCACTTCGGCTCGCCTCGGGGCAGACAGAGGGCCCCAGGGGAGAGAAGCGGGCTCCTCTCCGAGAGCCAGCTCACGAAGCCAGCCTGGAAACAGCAGGGGCGGTATTTATAGAGCTCACTTGTCACACACCGTTTCAAGGGCCCAGAGGGATCAAAGTGCATTCTGTGGACATGTGTGCGACTGGGAACCCAGAAACTGCTACGCAATGAGGGGAAACTCCCGTGCTGTCTGTCCCTTAAACACTAAAATCTTATTTGCTGAGATAATCATTTCACCTAGGAGCCATATTGAGACTGTAAGCACTTCACACATAAATGTAAAAAGTGGTTCATATTGATGGCTGTTTTCATACCATAATTGATCGATTTTTCAGGAATTTGCATCACTGTTTATATTAAACACAATATCCATTATATCTGGGCTGAGTAAATGTGATCCATCTATATCCCCTAGAAATTTTGCATTTCCCTCCATTAAACTGTAGTTTTAGCTAGTACATTTTGGGTGCATTTTGAAATCAAACATTATACTTTGATTGATTCAATGCTTTTGAACAATAATTGTAATACAGCAGATTATTCATAATGTAATTTCACTTAAACGGTTGTAAGACAAAGTTCAAGCAATATGTTCTACATTTTACTTTGCTTTTTTGTTCCTTATAAAACGCTGACTATTATTGTGGATCCATTAGAATTTGTGAGTGTTTATGTGGAGCCAGTTCAAATGCAAACATATGTGTAATTTTGCTTTGTTTTACATGAATCGCCATGGTTTAATTTTATGCTATCTTCTGGTTTTCATGGATTAACAAGTGAATAAATTGGTCCTGTATAGTCGGTACAGCACATGCTCATTCATTTTGACATATTCAATACCCTCTTCTCAAAAAAGTTTTCATATGTACAGTATTACTGTGCTAGGAGCTATGCTGTATTCACTGTGTATAACCTGACACTCACCTTTGTACAAAGACAATCAATCAAATGCTAATGATGCAGGGCTTTCCTAAAACATTTGAGCAAATATTTTAGCAAGAACTACATTTTTTAAATCCAAGATATACACTTTTCCTTTTCACAGTCCAATTGCCTGTATGTTCTGACATTTTCCTGGAGTATTTTGAGTTTCATGAGGTTCACTCTGTGAGAAAGTATCAGAAAGGAAAATAAAATGCTTTACTTCCCCTGTCATTGAAAAACATTTGATTTACTTGTATTCCCAGTAAAAATATGAAATCAAAACAATGTCACGGTCAGTATGTTACAGCAAATGACCACCAATGGAAAATGGAGCGCCTTGCAGGGACAGATATTTTTCCCAGTTCTAACTGCAGGTTCAGCTTTACTGTCTCTAGTGTACACGCATGCCACAATGTGGTTTCTGCAATACAGCAAGTTCACATTTATGTGTATAATAAACATGTATGCAGATCAACAATCAGTGTTCATTTTGAATGAGACTGATATATTATAAAGAGAGCAGCACGTATGGGTGCTACTTTCCCATACCTCAAGGGAGCAGCAGGAGTCATTCATGGGAATGGCCGTTGCCCCCCCACTACTGTGCCCACCCACATACATTTATATTTTGCCCCAGGTAATGTGTGCACCATCTGTGCTGATCTGAATGCAACAGTGCAAAGACAGTATGGCTCTTTACTGCCCCCCTGTGGTTGCTAAAAGGCAGTGCTGGCGAGGCGAGGAAAATGATTGCGATAGTCGAGCGAGCGATCGAATAACTATTATTCTCCATCACAGGACTTTCCCTGTGGTTTCACAAAGTAACTGTAAAATAAGCCAAGTAACAATAAGAAAATAAGAATATCAAAATAATTGCTCAGTCACCTAATTTCAAAGTTAAAACATGATAGAGCCACATATGCTATAAGGGTGATGATCTCAATCCTTAATTTCAGTACAAAATACTAAAGTTGGTGAACATTACAATGTTCAATGTCTGTTAAAAATGACAGCTAGCTGGTTTGATACTGATGCATATCCAAACTTGACATAACCCACAGGGCTGTGGGTGCTGGAAAACAAACATGGAAAAGGTGAAGGAGTCGCATGCAAGATTTAAAAATGAAAAAAAAGGTAGCAGTTGTCAGCCAAAGCTGACTGCACTGGCAATTTTCTCTTAAGTTTGAATGCATGCTTCAAAGTTGTAGAAAAGATCAGACTTACAAAAAACAAATCCATTCCCTAATATAAAAATAAGAGTTTCTGGGGTGTATATATGTTGAGGATTTTCATGCATGCATGTCATGATGTCATTAACGAAGCACTTATAAAACAGTGATGTTCCTCTGTTGTGGGTCAGATGTTCTGATGCCAGGATGAGTATCTGTTCTGCCCAAGTGAAGACACTCTGTGCCCCACCGTGCTCATGGCCAGGGTCTGGATATGACCCTGTCTAAAGACAAGAAAAGCCAACACTGCACAAAAGGAAACACAATTCTTCTGATTGTACCGGTGTGTCCCCCATGGGCCAAAGGAATGCGGTGTTCTCTTGGCACCGTGGGGAGGCGTGAATTGCATGGGAACGCTGATAAATAATGGCAAGTGTCTGGGCAGTATAATTGTTGCAGTACAGGGGGGAGGGGAAGGCATGTCAGTGGCATTCAAATAATTGCTGCTTTAGAACACCTTGTTCCAGACCAGCCCATGGCCGTCAGCTGATCTGCCTCACAAAGCGCTTTAAATCCATCTCGATTTGTTCTTACCTCCAACCCCTTCTCTGCAAGGTCCCCAGAGCTTCCACAACCCTGCCACACTATCCCACTGTAAGACACTGACTGGCCTTGCAAAACCAGGGCTTCTCTGTCCTGTTCCAGAGATGCTTCTGGGTTTAGTTCCATCCAAACCCTTAACGGCATAATTTGATTCAATAATCCATTAGGCTTAATTAGTGTGGATGACCATGTGCTCGAGATACTTATGTTCACAGTTTAGAGAGACATTTGAAATATGCAGGACTGTGGCCTTCCAGAAACAGAGGTGCCTGACCCTGATCTATAGTATATTGGATTGATCACTGAAGGAGGATGGCAGTCAATCCAACACTCGGGAGCCAAATATCACCAAATATACATCTGACTGCTGGAAGATCAGGGGCTGGCTGCAGAAGTTTCATTTAATTATTGTGCATGTGCATGTGCTATGTATAGTTGTGATGCATGACAAGCACATGGGCTGCTAGTAGACCAGTACTGCAGAATTGGGTGTCATCTTCTCCTCTGGTCCATCTCCTTTCACACAGTGATTAATGACTGTAGATGACTGCATCAGAGTCTATTTACATGGGGGCAAATGTAATGAGTCATATCCGTTCAGCCAAAAATTGTGGTGAATAATACTGCAAATAATTACATTACATTACATTACATTCATTTAGCAGATGCTCTTATCCAGAGCGACTTCCAGCACAAAAGAAGAGAAGTATATCCATTCAAGTTGAACAAGCAACAGTGTCAGACCAGGCTAACACTCCCAGACCAGTGAGTGTGAGCATAACACTATTCAGACCCTAATTATAATAATAAATAACATATTTTTGCCTTACATTTCCACCACTTCCACAATATGTCCATTTGGAGGAGATATTGAGGGTATACCACTGCTGTGTGGACCTCTCTTCCTTTAAGCATTCTGCACATTCCTCTGTGTTGTACACAGTACGGGAAATACCTCATTCCCCTCACGTACATCTTTGACTCAAGTTGCTGTATAACTACTTTCAATCATAAAGTCTGGGTCCCTCCGTTCAACGGTGAACTATTCAGGTAAACAGTCACTCAGACTGAGGATTTCCTGAGAAAAGATGAGCATTCCAGTGTTAATGTGATGCGTACCAGGCTTAATACATAACCACAGGGATCACAGCAAACATCCACCTATTTGCTTGACCTTCCTTGTTAATTTGGATGTGGTACGACCCATGCAGAGAACACCAAACACACCAGCTCTGCTGCATGTGGATCCATTATGTGTTGTGCTAACTGTTGAACTTTCTTCACACACACACACACACACACACACACACACACACACACACACACACACACACCACAACTAACCAAGTCCTAAAACCATCAGTATTCCTTAGATATATTGCTTTCTATCCAATATCAGCGCCAGCAAAGTCTAAAAAAAAAAAAAAAGCAAGATAATATTTTCTATGCATTTTTTGGGCTTGCTATGGACGGGTGTTTTTTTTTTTTTTTTTGCACCTTTCCCTGGCTCTCTCCGCGAGTACGCTTCTTGTTTACCTCAGCAGGAGATGGATTCCGCTTGAGTGCTCTTGCACTTCCTCTGGGGATTTCAGCTCCAGACATCTGTGACACTCATTCCGCGCGCCCTCCCTCCACACTTTTGGATTACCAACAACACCCCCCCCCCCCAAAAAAAGAAAAAATCAATACCAGTTTTCTTTGTCTTCTGAGCCAGCAGCGGTCACTTTGTGTACTGTATGTAGTAAATACGTACTTGATTACACACCCGGAGAAACATTCACCTTAACTGAAAAAAAAAAAAATCTATGAAATTGTGACTTTGTTGTACGGTTCAGGTGAGCACATGAAGAGCAGTTGCATTCAGCTACATTATATTGGTACTCAGTCCTGGGGCCCTATCTTATTTGCTGGTCATCGCTCCTGTTGAGTTCAAACAATTAGGCTACATCCAGCTGTTCAACTACTTATCTGAGTTTGATATCCCTGATGGTTATCGGCTAGAATTCAATTGTAAAACTACATTTATTGGTGTGTAAAAATACAGGCTTCAAAGTAACCTTTTGTGTTTTTTTTTATTAATTTTGCCTGAAACAAACAGGTAATAGAGATTTCACAGAAAGCAAATAATAGTTATTCATTAATTCAACATATGGGTTCATATGGGACAGAGGCCTGCAGGATAATTTTTCTAGTACTCTTTCTACCTTTAAAACACAAGTTTAAGGAATGCCTTGACATGCACCCTTTTTGTATTTTGTTAATACAAACACTCAAGTTTAACAACGAGTTGCTGGCAAATTTTAAGAAATCCATCAGTATTTAATTAACTCAAACTAAACAACTGAGAGGTTTGAAAGGAAATCGACACATGCTGTATAGTGTCCTCGGGCTATTGTGTTGCATTAGCTTGCTGTAACCACAGGGAGGCAGTATAGATTCGCAGCATTTCACAAAGGCGTCTGGTTATAACATTCAAAAGCCTTCCTCCAGGCTACCTCCAGGCAATAAAGGAGCATGTGAATGCTAATAAGTGGCATAATCTATATTTCAAATTAAACTTCAAGTTGCTGTAACGAAAACCCAAGGGCAGAGAGGACGAATATAGCACATTAATTTACAATATCCATTTTAACAAGCAACCAATGTATACTACACATTTGTAACCTGTAAATAGTCCAAATGACACTGAATTAACCAAAGAACTGTATCTACTAATAACAGCTTTACAAGAAAAGTCAGAATATGCTAATGCTGCGTCACGCAAAACTAAAAAAATCTAGTAATTTTTAATCTTTTAAATCTATTAAATCTATCTGTAAAATAAGTCAACACACAACTTTAGGAAATTGAGACTTTTGTGGTGGTCACATGTGTTTTAATCTACCGCAAATGAGAGGTAGGCCTAGGGATAACCAATTTCAGTTCCAAAATCAAACACATGTATCTCTGACGTTATAAGAACTGCCTGTGCAGCATTTTCCTTTCGCGCAAACATATACAGGCGAGGAAAAAATGAACCAAACGATTATTCCACAATTTACCTGCATGAGTGGAACCTGCATTTTTTTTTAAATTCATACACCTTAAGGAGATTGTAGAGATTAAAAATGTCTACAACACGCGACCAGATTCCTTCAAAGACCAACCATTATCACGTATTAAAAGGGGTTATGGCCTTATTGCATGCCAATTAAAAGATTCAAATTATTCATGTTTACTTTCGGATGGCGTTAATCGTCTGAGGTGAAAGTACACATCCAATTTGCGTTTACTCAGTGGGAAATAAAACGTATTAAATCAGTAGCTTTTGCACATTTTAGACTTGTAAAAACTAGATTTCGTCACTCGACCACACACTGGGGGTAATTACCCTTAACCATTAGACAAGATAAGAGTCCTCTAGACTGACATCTTGATAATCAGGCCCAGGGCATCTTTTGACAGGGCGGAGGCCGCTCTTATTGCTCTCGCAGGAGATTCGCGCAATAGAAAAAGAAATAAACCCATTTCAAATTCAGAGGCAACCTGGAAAGCAGGTCATCTGATGCATTTACATCACATGGCAGGAACAATATGCTTTAAAATCAAACATATTGCAGTTGGTCATCAATTTAATTGATGGCGAAAAAGACAGCCTGGTTTATATAATTATCTCACAAAAGGGTTCCTTCAACGGGGATTATGTGAACAGACCACCTGTGGGGCTTTCAGGACCATTTCAGTAATGTCCCTGCCAGTGCCTTGGTGTCTACAGGCTTCACTGGTCTCCTCAACAATGTAGAGAATTCTGAAAGACTCCCCCCCCACCCCATTTTCCCCAAAATGTAGCAAGATTGCCACCAACAAAATGCGGTGAAGCCCCAGTCCTCTTTGTTCCACATATTTGAAAGCACCACAGTGGCAAATTGGAGGAAGAGAAAACCTTGGATTCTGGAAACATTCTCTAGCTGCACGTCATCTTTCCATCTCGTTGAAAAGAAAGATCAAAGTTTCCGAGATGAAAAGACCGAAGTCCCTATAGATTAACCCTATTCACTTGGTCCTGAAAACGCTAAGCATCGAGCCATCGGGCGAGCAGGTAGCTAGTTAGCTAACAATTACCTAAGTCCTTCAACTTTAAAATACCAAATTTGTGCCGCTGTTAGCCAAAGAGGCTCTTTTGGGGGGGATTTACAGAAAAGCAACTCCGCAAGTGAACAGGTTATTCATTAGTGTGTGATTGTAATTCAGCAGCTGGTCAGACGGATTGAGACACTGCACGTGTTCCATTTACCAAAAGCTGTTTTTATTGTCAAAATAAAAAATATTTTCTATCACAAAGCATTTTATACAAATTTACAATCTTGTATAAATTTTATATAAACAATTTACACGTTTGTACAATTATATAAATACATTTTGCAATTAAAAACCCGTATAAGACATTAAGGCTTATTTCAATTCCTCTTTGATACAATGAATGCAGTCAAATTTTACCTCCCTGGCACTATGCTTACTCCGAAAACTAGTTCTCAGCTAATTTCCAGGTGTAATGCATCCTTGCTTGAAATGTGAAAAGGGGACTTTTTCCCTTCTTTCGAAATCGTCCTGCAAGCCATGTGCATATATAAAGCGAGGGCTTAGCAGTGTTTACGGTACACTGTTCTCCACCGGCTTCAACACTTCTGCCTAATAGGAACCATTAGGGGGTCATTAACATGCAAATGTGACGACACAGAAAGACAATCGCGACGCTGCGAACTGTCCATTCTCCTACTCAAACCCGTGATAATGGCATCTGTTTAGGGTAAGAGACCGAGCTCGCGGTGCCCGACCGCCACGTTAGTCCCGTGCTAACGTCGCTGTACATTGACCCGTTGGTGCCTTTGCTGCCCCAGCAGCACCGCGTGCAGAAAGTTCGCCAGGACTCCAGCGTCTTCCCCGACCAAATCCACACCCCCGACGTGATGCCCACGAGAAGGCACATAAAGTACTTCAACATGAAGACGGCGTAGTCCGGCTTTTGCGCTTCTTGCTCCAACAAACAGGAGCAGTTGTGAGTTATTTCCCAGTTCTGTCTGTTGTGCTGCTCGTAAAAATAGCAGGCAACTATAATGGTCGCAGGTACAGTATAAAGGACGGTGAAAATCCCAATTCTGATCATCAGTTTCTCCAACTTGTCAGTTTTTGTACCCCCTTGCTTGATAACGCTCCGGATCCGGAATAACGACACAAAACCTGCTAAAAGGAACATCGTGCCAATAAACAAATATATAACCAAAGGGGCCAGCACGAAGCCTCTCAGATTGTCCAAGTTCTGATTACCAACATAGCAGATTCCGGCAACAGAGTCACCATCGACTGAGCTCAGGGCCAAAACAGCAATGGACTTCATACTGGGGATCAGCCAGGCAGCAAGGTGAAAATACTGCGAGTAACTCGCGATGGCCTCGTTTCCCCACTTCATTCCGGCAGCCAGGAACCAAGTCAGAGACAGGATCACCCACCAGATAGAGCTGGCCATGCCGAAAAAATAAATCAACAGAAACACAACCGTACAGAGTGCCGGGCCAGTTGTCTCGTAATGAATGTGCTCCACGTCATATTCTCTGCTACAGGCTACTTTTTCGTGCCCAGCAATCAATCGCACGATGTAACCCACCGAAACGAACATGTAACAAGCGGAGAGGAAGATAATTGGTCTCTCGGGATACTTGAATCTCTCCATGTCGATTAGGAAAGTTGCAACAGTCGCAAAAGTGGAAACGAAGCACAGCACAGACCATAGTCCTATCCAGAATGCTGTAAACGTCCTTTCGTTCTGGGTAAAATACGGGTTGTGGCATGGCATGGCGCAATTGGGAATCTGTCCTGTCTTCAGTCGGTTGTAAAGTGGGTGGCGGTCACTGTTTATCTGTACCATGGGTGCACGACAGTGGCACCCGGGTTCGCAGGCGGACATCGGAGGTTTGAGTCTGCCGCCAGGTCTGTGTCCATTCTTGTTTTTATGCGGACTAAACGGTTTAGCCGGAAAATTAGTCGGCTTCGACAAGACCGGCGAAACGGTAGTTAAATCGGTTCTGTTGTAGTCCATGCAAAGCGTGTCTGGGTTTCCTTGCACTGGTAACAGGTCACATCTCATCCTGTCTGGCCAAGGGAAACCGTACTGTCTCATCAGAGGCGCACATCCCGCTCTCGCTCTCTCGCACACGCTTCGGCAGGGCGGCAGGGGTTTCTTGTAGTCCTCCAAGCAAATAGGAGTATACATACTACAGAGAAAGAACTTAAGGTCCGGGGAGCACTGGATTTCCACAAGAGGCCAGAACTGGTGCACCTCCAGGCCAGCTTCGTCCTGCGTGTCATGATTGAACTGGTTCGGCATGTAGGTGTAGTTGTAGCCGATTCCCTTGCACAGGGGTACAGAGATCTCCTGGCACGTTAGCTCCTTAGCTATCGTGCAGCTCGACCTTTGCATAATAGCGAGCGCGAGAAACAGGTATATCCCCAACAGGTAGCACTCCATCATGTGCCGTTGGATCGCTCTCTTTCTCTTGACAAAACGGTTAAGTTTCTCCGATGGAAAAAAAAATCTGTCCTCTTAATTCCCGAATAACGAACTCATCTCGCTTTGGCACGGATCTGCAAACACTTTGCAATCCGCGTACACTTGCAGAGCTGCCGTGCAAATATTAGCCTTCGGGCGTCTAGTCAAAATGGCTGAGGAGTCGCAGCGCTGGTTACTTTCCTTGATGAGACACTCTGAATCCTATGAGCTTCTGCTCCGAAATTAGCCGATGTTCACTTGGTTGGTCCGTTTAAGAAACATATATGGCGGTTCCAAGTTTGTTGCCTCCACCGCTTTCGGCACTCGGTCTTTCCCCGTTCGACTTTCTTCGCAATGCTGCTAGAGAATGACTGTTTGAATATTTATACGGAGGGCGGTGAAGTCACGCCCCCTACTCGATTGTCTAATCGTTGAACGGCAGGGGCGGAGTACTTGGATAAGTCAATCAAGAGTCCCTAGGAGTGTTTTGTTAGGATGTGTTTGTTTGGCAGTAATTTGCTGATCTTTAATTGATTTATTTCTGTTTATTCCCTTTTAGCGACAACATTACATTACATGCATTTAGCAGACGCTGTTATCCAGAGTGACTTCCAGCACATTGCTGTATTGGTGTATATCTAAATTTCCTTCTTTTTTTAAAATATAGGTTATATTTAAGCGATTAGAGGATCATTCTGAGAAGTAAATTTCAATAAACATTGGTCAAGTTTAAAACAATCGCATCACTTAAACCCGTAATACTTCAGGATTTATATAATCAAGCATTAAACCACTAATCAATAAAAGCTGGCAAGTTCAAACTTCTCAATATGGCTGTTAGCGCCGTAACGACGTTAAAATATCAGATTTAAAAAAATCGAATTGTTTCAGAAATTTCATTACTGAGTAGCTAAATAATACACTACGTCTTCTCATATATAATTTGGTTAATTTGCGCCTGTTAGAGCGTCACAGGGGGTTGTCTTCTACGAAGAATGGAGTGTTTATGTTTTTATTCATGTGGTGATGTTTCGTTTAACGCTTCTATAGTGTTCACGCAGGGCCGTAATTGCCGTAATGCCTGGACCAAGCTGTGCGAGAAATGTTTGCGGAGCGCAAACCCCTCCCTGTCCTCTTTAAATATTTGGCTTCAGGAAAGAAATGGACAGCTCGAATAGTTTGCAAACAGACAAATTTGCATTCTGTCCCTCGCTAATGCGTTCAAGATTACAGTGTATAGTCTAGACCACGTTTTGAATGTATCGCTCTGAAACGGCTTTAGTCAGCGATGTTCCTGTAGTCCCAACTGTAAGGTGGTTTTCTTACAGTTCTGGGAAAAAAACATTAAAAAACCATTACCTTATTTAAACGTTAACCCCCAAGCTGAGTGCAGCAGACCAACATAAATCAGACTCTTTAGCCATAGACATAATGAGGTAGATGCATTCTTAGCTCAGTTTATGAATTTTATGTCAAAAGCAAAGAGGGAACATAGGATTGCTGTGGCTAAAGTTAGCCATTAGGATCAAATCTGTAATCAGACATCCGCAGCCTTTAGTGAGACTGGACTCACGAATGACACTCCTACACAGCGTCAGGGGCCCTCTCGACTTCATGAGGGGCTTCAATGGGGTGTCTTTTTCCCCCGTACAAGTAGTGAACCACAGGTGAAAGCCCTGGGAACAGGTGTCTGGTCTCAGGGCCCTGGACAAACATAATGGAGACAGATGAGAATCAGCATCGGTTACACTGATTGCGTCTATCAGCGCCCAGTCCCGTATTGATTAACAGACAGATAGATCGCGGGAGCCCAGCCGCCAACTGTCGAAGCTTCCCTTTGTAACCGTGATAGCGGGGAGTTGGGTTACGCGTGGCCCGCCGCATTCCAAATTTAAAAGGCTGGAAATGGAATTGCCGCATCTGTGTAAAACTTCATGTTCAATTCCCCATTCAACCCGAGCCGAGACCGCAGGGGGTGAGGCTGTGACCCCGGTGAAAGGGATCCCCCGTTTGAGTGGCATGTGCGCGCTCGTAATAACGTCTGTATAAACGGATCAAGTCCCTTACAGTTTCTGTATGGCTTCGTCGTGATGTATCATATCTTAACAAACACAGATTGCGTTAAAGAAGAGTAATATTATGGCCAGACTATAGTTAAGGTGTCCGGCTCAGATATACGACTGATTCCAATCGGTTTAGAACTTAGTATGACCAACACTGATGCATTTGTTTGAAATATTGTTTTGTAGAGAGAAGAAAATGTACAACTCTTGCATTTTAATCAGCATATGATGCTGTATAGTTTTATACAATGGTGAAAAAAACACACGTTTATTTCGTTCTCTGATACACTGTGAGGCACATGAGCAATTGTTTTGTTCATGCATTCTCATGTGTGAACTGTTATTCCCAAGACCTGTGGAAGCAAAATTACAGGCACTTCTTTCAACTTGTCTGTTGTCTGGCCTTTTGTGAGCGTGTTGAATCTTGATAGCCACATTACAGGAGGTGATTACGTGATTCATAAATCTGCTCTCTGCTCTCCTTGTTCTGTGTCAGTTGTAGTACTGTGATAGACGGCAATGTTTACGGCTTCTGTGAAGCGCTGCAGGTCCGTCGTGTTGCATGACTTGTCCGGTTAGCTGTGCGACTGAGGTGCCTAATTGTCTGGGGCCTAACCGCGCTTACAGGTGGATTTCATATTTCTGTCCCTAGTTTTATCAGCTATATTACATATTACATTATTGGCATTTAGCAGATGCTCTTATTCAGCGTGGCTACAGATTTTTACGTTATTCATTTATACAGTTCGATATTTACTGAGGTGCCCCAGTGCTCCAGCAGGGAATTGAACCGGTGACCTTTTGGTTACGAGCCCTGCTCCTTAACCACTATGCTACAGTGCCACCTGTTTTATGCAAAAAAACCCTCTTGCATTCAATTGTAAGGGCAAATATTAATTGAATCCCGAGACATCTGTTTAGAATACCTCCATATAGGTGATGTAACCGTAGGTGATCTCCTGACAAGTTCACCTAAGTACAACGTGTGGGGGACTGTTATTTTACATGTTCAAACTAGGAATTTGGCTTGCGAAAGGACTGGAGTATGAATATTTCAAATGGCTTTAATGTCACAATGTGACACATGCCTCTTTCTGTTCAGTGGAAACTGTGTGTGTGTGTGTATTGGGGAGGGTTCTAATGTAATTAGGCCTGATTTATAGGTCTGAGATAAGAGACAGACCCTCTCCCAAAGTAATGTTTACCTTTGATTTGGTACACAGTCGCAAAGACGCCACGCTTAATCTCTGAAGGAATGTAGACACGTTTTTCCACATCAAATACGTACCCAATGCTTTAGATATGTTCATGCAAACGCAGTTGTTGGATAAAAATTGCCTGAAACCCTAGCTGCATACACAAGGTATTCTAAAAGACAGTCGATGATTTATTTAGTAATGCAAACTACAGAGAGAACCCAAACTCATGGAGTGGCAGGGGATACGTGAAAACTGTAGCACTTGCCATCCAGAACACAGTCTGAGGTCAGACAGGCAAGGATTTCAATGCAGGTTTTAACTATCTCACGGTAAGTTTGTAAATGAATGCAGATTTAAATACGAAAGATATGTAATTTTTCATACCATCTAACAACACGGCGATATGGCATATGATTACTCTTTGAGAAGTTCCGGGACATAACTAAAGACAGTGAGGAAAAAAACACAACTACATTTAAAGATTGAAAAAAAAAACAAAAAAAAACACTAGTAGCTTCAGCACATCTTTGCTAAAGAACTGGAAAGACCCCCCCCCCCGCCACCACCACCCTTAAGGATTGACTGTGCGCCTCCCCACCGGCAATATTTGCTCAGGGCTTTACTGCTAATCAGTTTCAGGTGTGTTTGGGAGTCCAGCACCCCCCCCCCCCCCCAGTACCCTGAGGTGACAAAGCGTATACCTTGTGAATTACCTCACCTTCACCTCGTTACCTTGACAAACAAGGCCCGCCCCTCTAATCAGTCAGAGACAGAGCCAGGAAATCCTCTGTTGAACTGAGGTGGCTGTTGTCTGAATGAAAGCCACATTGACTGGGATGGGTGCATGGGAGAGTATGACAGTAGTTGCCTCGAATTAAGAAAAATCTCCTACTCACATCAGTCGATTCAATGTCAGTTTCCAAGGCATGGGCTAGTGGTATTAGTTTTTAGAAAATGTATAATATATTGCTACAAGATGCCATAAAAAACTGCAGCAAGCAAACAAAAAGCAAGTCTGTGATTACTTAAATGCAAAGCGGCTCAATTTGTTTTTTTGCTTGTTGTCAGATTTTAGGCAAAATGAAAAACATTTTTCAGCACCGGCCTCACATGAAGGTTAAATAATTAGTGTTCTGCATAAGAAAATGGTTCTAGTTCCTGTTATTGTTTCCCCTTTTTGTTTCAGAAATGGATTGGTTGTACCTGATGCTGTGTGGGCCCTTTAAATTGTCACTTATTCTCAAAACGTTTGCAAGCCCTGAAGTGTGGAGTCGTTTCCCCAGAACAACTGGAAACATTCTTGACATGTTTATAATTATGTCCTTTCTGCTCGTTTAATGACGTATTCGCCAGGGTAAACACGCTTGGCCTGGCTGCTAAAAATCCGCTGCCATTAGAAACTTGACAGCGTGCTGGAAACCAGGAAATGGGGTACTGCTCATAAATGCATTTTTTGTTACAGATGCAAGTATGCAAGAGAGAAACAGAAACCCCTACAAACATTATTTCTCTGTGTACAGGAAGGCATGGTGTGGAAAGTCAGGCATCACCCTGAACTTTAGGAAATGTATAAATATGTAAACAGTCTAACCTTTTTTCACAGAGTCATAAACGTCCGGAAACACAACAGCCTTTAAGCAACTTTAGGATATAATTCATGGATGGAAATCCCCCAAGCAAAATATCCTATAAAAGCAAATATTATACATACAAATCATCAACACTAACAGCTGAATTTCTCCTTTCTTTCTTGAAAGGAGTGAAGTGTTAACATAATTTTGTCCGTCAAGCCTGTTATCCAATGACTCCGAAGGTGGTGATTTACGGTCTGGGTGTGTACCGCAGGTATGCGGTGTAAATCATTCTGGAGTCATTGCTAAGAAAAGAATCACTCAGTGCAGTCTCACCTCTATTCTACACTGTGAGAATTAATGCCAAGAGAAACGGTTCAGTTTGTTACTTGTGGATGTAAATCATTCCTGCTTATTACATTTGACATCCGTGTTTTCAACCTATTCAATGGACAAGTAACCCACTCACAACAAAATGACAACCACGTTTTAAAGGAATACAAGTCAAATCATGATGAATCATAATTACTTATCTATCTCTAGTGTGGCCTATGCGACAGATGTTCCATTAAAAAAAAAAACAAGCACTGGGATTTAGGTTTTTGAATTTCAATGATATGAAAACCCATTAGTTTTGTGTAGCAGCATTAGTCAGTTTTTAATGGTGGGTCAACCAGAGCTCAGTCCAATATTACATTTAATGACATGATTCAGTTTCCACAATGATCCAATTCATCTTTACCATGTTTTTCCTCAAACGCAGTAACCATATCAGATTTATTGTAGCACTTTTTTTTGTATAAAAGAAAAGAGAGTATTTCTTGTTCATTCATTTCTGAAATTAAGTGAGCCTAGAGATATATATTATTTTCCAGAAAACACACCATACACTTATTGGTTCCCACAGCGGAGGTGTAACATAAGAAGGACTGATGCAGAGTGGCTACAAAATGGGTAATGACCTTTGACCTATGACAGGTAGCCCCGACATCTGGCATTAACATATGCCAAACTTGGACCTCTGAGACGGCCGGCCTGCATTTTGTCTCCCAAATGGCCCTTGTTATAGCAGAAACGAATGCTGTGCTGCTAATGTTCTGCTGGAATAATGGACTAAGCAGCCTGCATCCTGGGCCTGGCTCACTTCAGTGTGGTCTCGCCTGGCCCGAATAAGCCCTGCTTCTGCAGATCCAGAAAACATGGGCAAGGATTTTTCATCAGCGCAGGTATGTGGGGGGGGGGCGGTTCGACTCGGGATTGCCTTGCCTGTCTTAAGCAGTGGAAAATCTGAAAAGCTTCTCCAAACAGGAAATCAAACAGGTCCTGTATTTTCTTTTTTCCAAGAGAGCGTCGAGAGATGCATATATCAGAACCACTCGGATCTTTCCTTGCCTTTTTTTTTTTTCAAAGGTAAACATAACCTCTCAATTTGTATACCATATGTATTGCTTGCAACTGAGAGACAGTGAACGTACGCAGACGTCTGCGTTTCTGCTTGGGGGGGGGGGTGCAAAGCCCCGGCTGTCAGCAAACGCCTGCTATATTTGCCAGCATTAATATCCGCGCAACAGGCCGCTCTACAGTGTACGAAGCAGAGTCGCATATCAGACACAAAGTCGATACATTTCACACCCCGCCGGCTCGCCGAATCGGACGGCGGCGCGCTAACCGAGGGGGCGACCCGCGCGGCCCAGCTCTCGGACACACGGGAGAAGTAATCCACACCCCTGCCGGGTTCGCGTTACAGCGAGAGTTCCAGCATGCCCGGCAAGGCGCATGAGTTATGGACGGGCCGGGGAGTTAGATATTGCTCGATACCGTGTAAAAAATGTGGGAGCGGACCGGGGCTGCGCAAACACCTTGCGGACCTGTTTGCCAGCCTGCCTCGGAGATGAGCAGGAGTGACAGCGGGCTGATGAAGGAGCCGTCATAAAAGGAGAGAGGATGTGCTGGGAGCACATAAACAGACATACTTATAAGGAAAAGGTTTACATGCCCTCTACGCCAATGGGTGATTTTTCACTCTTTGGGGGGGAAAAAAAAAGTCACATTCCATTATAGTCAGCCGTGCCTTCCATACTGCTTCTGTGGTTGCCATGCAACTACTCCCCTCCGCTCAGTTGCTCAGTTTGGTGTAGTTTGTGTCCTACCAGGGTAGTAATCCGTCAGAAGGCTTACAGACCAGCCCATAAGCCTGACTCCTGAGTGTTGCGTGCAACGCAGTTCTGGTACGGGAACCCAATACGACAACTGCAGTTATCATAGATGAACTGTCGCTGGCAAACTTTGGTCAGGGAGACATCTTAGCCAGGAATTTTACTGGAACGTGTCAATACCTTTGGGTATCACTGCAAAACACGCTCAAAGAAAGCATTCAGAGCTACTGTCAATGCCCTTTCACTGTAGGATGAAGAATTTTTCTATATGAACAATATAGAAGAATCTATTTTCCCTTTGTGAGTCTTCAAAAACGAATTCATCCGTCAGTTGGAGCATTTATGAATTGCCGATAAGTGAACGTGGGGTTCCAAGATTGTGTCTGAACATCTGTGCTGAGATGCAGAACAGAGTGGCTCTGGAGACAGGGCTCCTGAGGTTGGAAACATGCAGAATGAAGTTTGTGCTTTTATCAGGCCACAGGTCCGTTCAGCCATGTTTTCCCATGAGTCATTGCACTCCTCTCTACCTTGCATTTAACACAGTCACTTTGACCTCAAACGTGTATTGTGACTTTCTTGTCGACAGGCCCCTCATGGATTACAGGAGTGCTCTGTCCAATTATTGGTATTTTTTTTAACAGATGAGCTTGGCTGCTTCAGGCTGAAATTGCTTAGAAAGTGGACACATCAGCATCAGAAACGATAACCTTATCCTTTGTTACTCACTGAGGCCTCTGCTTGCAGTCCCAGAGAAATCGTTCGATGATTCTGCTTGGTTGCAGTATTGAATTAAATGTATTTGCTCTGAAGACTCCAATATCTGCTGTTGCAGCAATTCTTACAGACACTAGACACAGATCAAAAAGACATAGCACAAACTACCATTTTCTGATGCAGTTTGTATATTTGTGAATTTATCAGCTTCATTTAGGAGATAAAGCACATTTTCAAATTGTTAGCGAAATAACTGACGAATGATCTAAACCACTGTTACTAAAAACTATTCAGAGCATTGTAATTGTGACCCTGAAAGTCTTACATTCATGAACAGTCAGGTTCTCTGGGTGGCTTAACAGAGACATGATTCTTGCTGGTTTTACCGTAAATAATGCTAAAAAAAAACACAACATTCTGTGTCAGGGGCCATATCTGGGTGGGAAATCCATAAATATGTCTGACACAAACCAATGGGGTGTCACAGAAATGTCAACATTTACATCGCTGTGTTCCCATTTGTGAGAGAGAGTCCATATGTCTTGTGCTTCTTTCCCAGAGTGGGGTTGTGTTCAGTTCAAGATCCCCGGTTATTGTCAGCACCGTGTTAGGGAGGGCAGGAAAACAGAACAGACAGGGAATGAAAAAAATCGAGACTGTGTTCTCTTTTTTCCTTCCCTCCATACCTGAAGCCATAGCATGCAGAAACCCTCCGCTTTGCACTAAGAGTAAAACTAACTCTTGCCGGAGCTGTGGCAGCTCTTTCTTCGGGATCCGTCTGAGAAGACTGGGGCCTCCCCTTCTCCCTTTACCGAATGCACAGGGGAGTGTGACAGACGCGATGCAGAGATGCCTATGAAGGACACGCATTGTTATGAACTCCAAGGAGAAAACTGATCAGTTTGGCAACACAGGTGGAATTTCCTTCTGTGATTTTATCTTACACAAGACATTTAGCATCGGCCAAATAAACTGCAGGCACCTTTTCAGGGCTCTGTTAGAGACATCAGTTGAAAAGCGAAAGAGGCTGTGGTCGATGCATAAATTAGCCATGCATAGAGCTCTGGTATTATTTTCACAAGGACTCCAGAACGATGTCAGTGTCTCAATTCTGAAACAATCTGACCACAGGAGACTGTCATCAGAATAGGATGGAATCCGTCCAGATAAGATTTTTGGACTTCCCCAGACCTGGGCTGTGTGTAACACATTTGCCGAAAAAATATATTGCACGGCTGCTGAAAGACAGCCAGTGTAATTTTCTAATAAAAGATAGCTTGACTTTTTAAAGATGAATTTGAATTTATTAGATATGCATACATGTGTGCACACGCATACTCACAAAAACACAGACACACACATGCATTCATGCATGCACTGACGCACACACGGTCGTGTCAGTGTGGTTGTCAGAACCCTGTCAGCACTCCTATGACAGGTACTCTGAAGGTGGACAGGCCTCTGTTCTGAGCCAGATTGGAGCCAGACGCACTGGATGGAGGCAATGGCCGAGAGTCATTCCCGGCTCCCATTTCCAAGACTCCACAGTCAGACGAATGCCTCAGATAGCCAATAAGGACCAAAGTGCATTGATGAGAGGCTTGCAATTCACATTCCCCAATAAACCACCAGAGTGGTTAGCGTTATCGTTGTTTATGATGTGATCTTTGAACCGCCGGGAGCGTGTAGGGTGCTGCAACATTTCTTTATCGTCCGCATTCAGCCCTGTGGCACCTGCCAGGTCCCCGACATGAACCACGCCTGTCAGCTCCCTCACGACGCTGAGGTGTGCAGGTTGGTGTCCCTGGGATTGCTGAAGCAAGTGCGCAACACCAGTCCAAGTTCCATCCCCCAATGTTCTGACAGAGTATGACATTGATCGCCCTAATGTCTCCCATCTGCTGCAGCTGAGGCCGTATTTTTACATTGCATTGCATTGCATTGCATTAATTTTCTGAAAATTCTCTCTCCCTGCTGTATATTTGCAGCTCCAGCACAGCGGTAAGTCCAGTCCAGGTCACACTGACAAGAATAACAGAATGCCTCCAGCACTGTCGTAACTTTTCAACTTATGTCTTTTTATTTATCACTTGCCAGATGGTCTTATCCCGAGTGACTTATGAGGAAAAAGTAAAAAAAAGTGCATATAGCAAGGCCATGTGAACAATGGTGCATAAAGATACTGGCAGACCACATCTCCATATGTGTGTCATTCTGTCACACAGTGCCACGATAACCAGCCAGCCCTCAAATAAAATTATTATTACTACTACCTTTGTTATGATTGACAGCCAAGTGTTACTTTTGCAACGTGCACAGCATATTAAGTTCAGATATCACAGAAATGAATGAAAAATATTGTGAAGGAAACATCAACACTTGCTGTGTTACTCAGAGCTAAGGACAAAGTGGGCTACAAGTCAGACGGAGTAGATGCCTTTGTGTGTTGCAGAGGCGGAAAACCCCGGCTTCAGAAAATAAAAGTCCTTCCATGTATTTGTTCTATGCACTCACTAAACAAGGTGATTTCACTAATTAGCTCCTCAACCTGGCTGAAGAGTTGTTCTAATTAAATTCAGCTGTAGTGTAGTGCATGGGTGGAACAAATACGTGGCAGGACTTTCACTCTGTGAAGCCGGGGTTTTCCACCTCTGGTGTGCTGTCCCCGATAAACACTTTAATCGATCACTAAGTATTTCCAATCTGGTATTTAAAGAATTAGCCACATGTCTGTTTATTTCCCCGTGCCTCAGCACAGAATCGGCACATTCCACCGGCTGACATGTGCTCTGGGACATGCACGACGCCTGACTTCTCTCCGCTCCAGAGACGTGACACACCGCTGCTCCGCTGCGCTGCACTTATTCATTCGCGTATTGGCGACGTTGCGCGGAGTTCGTGAATGTTATGGAGTCAGCCGTGCTCTCTAGTATGCGACTCGAGAAGCAAGTCTGGGGAGGGGGGGGGGGGGCCCTCCTTCAGACCGAAGACTGAAGGAGGGCCACTTTATGGTGAGGTGACGATTACACATGACATGCAAATCACATCAAAAGGCTGGCTAACTAAATTAAAGATTGAACCTACCTTCTGGGGAAAGTTGATGTTCCACCTGCGATTTTGCTTGCTCTAAGGTACATGCAGCCATGCAAATTGATTGGCTTCAGGAGCCCTTAAAGGGCTGAAAAACGTATTAGAAATATAATTAAGTGCGCTGGACTCTTAAATTCATATTGAAAACTGACAGTGGGGACAGAGTGATGCTTGAGGCTTTACGGAGTATTTCCTCAGGAAGTGAGAAAACCATTCCTGACATACATGGTCCAATGAGTTCAGAGCTGGATGATGTGGCATTGAAGTGAGGGTTCTATGGGAAGAAATGATATCCATGACATCATTTTTAATAGCAACTGGTTTCAGCAAGAGGTGAGCATATACAAAGAATGCACACATCACTTATTCTTCTAAAATGAGAGAACTGCAATTAAGATTATGATCAATGTAAGAAGTATTAGTTGTCTGCATGAATGGGTATCTATTTGCATACATTAGGCATATATTGATATTTAGTAATGTCTATTGTTTTTGCAAGTGTTGGGAGGCTTCAGATGGATTTGTTTATGTTGAACTAAATTTGTCACTATTCACGGTGACACTACTTTTAATCCGGATACATTCGCCTTTCATTTTAAGTCAAACAGTCAAAGTATACAAAATTACGGTTATTATCATTTAGTTATTTATTATTTAATTAGTTATTATTATCTAGTTATTTAGTTATTATTATTTAGTCAGGCAGAGTGAGCAGTTCAATTTTAGAGGCATTTAGAGGCATCATTAATATGACTATGTTTATGTAACTGTTTTCTAAGAGCAACAGAGTGACACAGCCCTCAGGGTTGGCCATGGGACAAAAATTCTTGTCCTTGTTGGAATAAAAAGTATGAAAGACTTGGATAAAATGTTGACAATGATTTTTCAGAAAATGTGGATAAAGTTATCTGCATTAAATCTAAAAATTTAAGTGAAAATACTAGCAAGGAGTATGGAGTAAAGTTGCTTTCTGTTTTATTGTTGCAAAGGCTGTTAAACAGCAGAAACAACAAAGAATTGTTTGCTATTAATAGAAATTATGATGATTTATCTTTTAATTTTAGTTTTGAGTAGCACGTGATCATTATCATCTGAGGTTTTGAGTTTTTAAGCTTTCTCACTTGTAAATCCAAATTTGCAATCAAACTCATTTTATTCATATTTCATGTTTAGTTTCATACAATGAAAATACAGTCACAGTAAAGCTTTAGTTTAGCTTAAACCAGCCTTAAAAAGCATAAATTATTCACGTAAACAAAACACTCACATCAATCTGATGTGATGATGTGACCCACTCGAGAGTCATAACAAGCTTCATCATAATGAAAGACCCCAGAACACACAGGCTGTCTTTCTTTGGTTGATTTAGTGGTACCTTGTTTTGGTTATTTGATGATTTCATTCTTCTTTTTTGCCAATACAGTGGATATTGTATTGAATTGATTGACTGTTGCAGGATTGGACAAATAATAGCTCATATTGAGGAAAAAACCCTGCAATGTGCAATACCTGAGAGGCCAATTCATTAACAGACTTTAAATAGATTGGCTAAATGTTAGATTTGATTGGAGACCACACTGACTGGAGTGTACTATGGAAAGCACAGTTAGGTACATGGACTTCCTGTTTAGCTGGAAGGTAAAGCAGCAGTGGGCCAGGATCCAATGATGTTCCAGTGATTGGGTCACATGGACAAACACACTAGATTACAGCCACATGTTGAGAGAGAACCCTGTACATTTGAAGTTTCTGAGAACTTTACCTTGTTGAATGTTTTTTTTTTTCATCGGCTACTGGCAGTCCTCAGCTCGTGAAACCTGACATCCAGTGGTATTCTGTCAAAAAATTCCCTGACTTGCTAGAAATTGAACCGTGGCTTGCAGGTGTTTGCACGCACCTGACAAACTACCAGAATCAATGCCATTAAGCCGATGTAGAATTTCAGCACGCACTCACCAACCAAATTCATGCCAACTCTGTATCTGCTATTATCGGTTCCAAATGGAGTTAGACTGCAGTGTGTTCAAGGGGTTAGCCAACAATCAAAATGTGCCAGCAGAAAGGAACCACTACATCTTTAGAGATTTAAAAACAGAATTAAATACAAAACATGGAACACTGATTAACTGATTTAAAAAAAAAATAATGAGCATTTATATTTAGAATTAATTCCAGATGTAAACATTAATATTGTCAGCCCCATTTCTTACAAGGATACACCAAGACAAGGGAAAAGGGATAAGCCAAGAATAAAACACAGGTGTTCGCGCCAGAACTTTCTGCAAACAGTCTTTATCCAGAGGAGCAGTGAGACACCAGACCTGCTTCCTGAAACGCACCGCCCAGCGCACACTCATGTCACGTATAGACACACGGCTAATAAACAACCATGCCACCATGGTCCGGATCCATGCGTCATGTGATGCATGGGAGAGCGAAAGATGATCCTGTCCCTCTGGATGGCCTTGTGATTGACTGAGAACATTGCATCCCACCCCCTCCCCCCCCCCGCCTCCCCAACCTCCTCCCCTCCAGGCCTTGACCCTGTCCTACTTAGTGTCTGTAATTTGATCAGGCCCAAATGCGAAGTGGAATGGCTGCAGACTGTTACCAACACTAAGAAGGGTCAATGAGAAACAAAGGGCACTCAGTCAAAAAAAAAAAAAAAAAAAATTTAGACGACATGCATTCAGAAAAAAAGTTCCAGGACACAAAATGTACATGCATTTACCTTCTTGGGAAATACAGACAGAGGGGACTGTTGTTGACGTTTTTTCTTATTTTGCCAATCTGCTTAAAGGACCGGAGAGAAGATTGACAGTTGTGTAAATAAAATGTGAGCCAATCAACATTCCAGTAATGACAAACAGCCTCTAAAATACTATGTGCGGGGGTAATAATCCTCCTCAAGACCGCTAAGCTTGGAAAAATAACTTTCAGGAATTACAGACCCATAAGCCAACACTCAAACTCCAGGATCTTGGTGTTGATCAAAACACGCTTGAGGCCCTGGGTCTCTCTAGCCAGTGCAGTTTGCTGTTGTATTACTGAAGAATTTAGGTGCTGCACTTGTGATGCAGTCTGCATTGGTGAATATACTTGTGGAAAAAAAAAGTTGACGTAGCAAACATGGTTGGACTTTGCTATTGAATGTCGAGTAAATGTTCAGCTTTCCTATGAATGAAAAGCCTTGTGACTCATCTACTGGAACTTCGGTTTTCTGAGTGTCAGTAGTGACCATAAATGTGAAGATTGCCCTTCACACCATTTTTTGGGACACGCAATATACAACATGTTGATGTTCGTTAATGACAGATGTGGTATTCTGATAGACCGCTAAGAGGTCTATTATTGCAGCATAATCAGTTCAGCATATGTCACACCATATCCTACACCACTACCTCATTCACCCAAAGGAAGTGATTAAAATGCAGTAGTGCACGGAAATGTATTTAAGTCATAGCAGTCCTCTAGAGGGACCCCCCAGCTGTTTCCTCCACTGTCAAACACGCCAAAGGGGCTTATGGCTCTGTGAGACTGACGGTGTTTTTGCATGAGGATGCAAGTGCATCAGGTGATGCAAATCAAGCCAAGTTACATGGTTATAAGATAAGAGTGATAGTAAAGACGATTCTGCGCGGTGAGTTTCTGTCTGGATTTATTCTCGTTCGAGATTATTCTCTCTCTCCTGCACTTGTGCCCACAACTCCAAAGACCTGGGAATATCCTTGCTTGCTATGCTACGCTTCAAGCAAGCCAGAAAAAAAAAAAAATTAAAAATTGAGCATTCCCACATGAGCCAAACTCCGGTTCATTCGCAGAGATCCTTTTGACATGCTGTCAGCTGCATCATCTCCCATTCAGCGTATCTGTCGCTCGGAGTCGATTTATTTCTCCCATATTCAGATGCGCACCAAAAATAAAAGAAAACAAAATCATTCAGGTTGTGTTTTATTGACCTTGTTTTTGTAACACTGTAGTTGTATCCCTTTTTTTCCTACCTCCCACTCCCACCCCCACCCCTGCCACAACCGCCAGTCCCACTCCTCTCCCACCCCCACCTCTCACTTCTCCTTCCCTGCTTGGTCTTCAGTCTTGTTTTTGAAATGCCATTCTGCAGCCTTTGTGTCAGTGGGCCCTTTGCCGCTGAATGCCGGTCTCCCTGCACCTTGCCTCCCTCTCCTTCTTTCTCTCCCTTTCTCCCGGGCCTAATTACGAGGCAGCTTCAATTAAATACATTTATTTGACAAAAAAAGGGGGGAAAAAAATGGCATGGCCCTTTTTTTTTACCCGCAACAATGGGACCGAATGTTTTTCCTCTATCACCGGCGTGCTCTTATTCAGCGGGGGCACCTAGGGATTGGGCTGGCCTGAGATTTGCAGGGTGCAGTAATTGTGTCTCATTAATTCTTACAGTATATGCAGGGGAGCTATACAGGCGGAGCAATTAGCAGGCCGGGCCCTGAATGGAACGGTTAATAAGAGGACAAAGGAGGGGGCTCAGAACCTATTAGGCCAAATAGGAAGTGTTGCCATTGTCGGAGACACAAGGAACGCCTGCCGAGGTGCCTTCATTTAGGATAAATTGGAACGGCAAAAGAATTACAAATGTTTTATTCACCTTAACCAAACTTCCTGCCTCTCCCCTCGTTTCAGATATTATGTTCCGAAAGCCAAAAGGCTCCCTCTTTGCCGGTAGCGGGGTTATGTATTGATCCTTTGTTTTGTGGGAGGTGGGAGTAATTTAGCAGTGGCTGCTCAGAGTGTTGTGCAAGTTTTTTTTTTTTTTTTAACTGCCTCTTGTTGTGAAGACTCCTTTTCCATGGCGATGCTGATGTGTGAGGCTGTGGAATCCATCTTGGACTTGTTTCTCTTCGCCTGTGTAAGCCTCACTCATTCATACTACTGATTAATGTCAGCAGAGACTCTTCAGAGAGCTTGCAAAATTAAAATGGGACATTATAGGAATTAAGTGATATGATAAAGTATTAATTTTATCACATGACATATTGATAAATAAAAAGACAATCAAAGATGAGTGAAATATTGTTAAGGTAATATGCATATGATAAATGGTTTTGTGAAAATGACCCTGTGAATGTAAATGTAATATTTTTGTTCAAAATAACATGAATAAACAATGCCTGAATAAAAATACAGTTGAAACATGGCAGTATTGTGATTAAAAGTGATTTCAAAGCTTTTAGTTCCTGTAATCACTTGCGTTTGGAAGGGATGTGTATAATGAGACCTTGCTTGTCTCTTCTCCTTTTGGTCAGTTTTTACCTGTCAGGTTAGGCTTTGGCTCTGGCTGGAATCTGTTGACTCAGAGGTCTGCTAGACCGTTCTCTACATTTGGGAATGAGGGGAAAAATAACAGATTTAACATCTTCTCTCTCTCTCTGTACCTCTATCTTTCATCCATGATAAGCACATTGAGAGCCAGATTCACTGGAAATCTCTCCTGGTCATTAAAATCAGCCATTCAATTAGTGACATGTAATTAGCCTGCTTCTGTATTAAAACTGAGCAGTATCCCTGCAGGGGATATGCACGATACAGCATGATATAGCATGACGCTATAGTCATCAGGACTGAAATCTGCCCCCAAACCCTACACTTGGGAAAAGTCTATTTATCATTCACTATAATAAAAAGGAACAAAGTCTGGCTCCTTCTCACTTATCTGCATTTGGTTCCCATGAGGAGCAGTGTCTTTCCCTTGTTATCTTCGTTACACTGAAAACACTGCCTTGGATTATGCAGTGGATTATGCAAATATGTTGAAATGTATGCGCGTGACAAGAAAAAAAAAAGTTTTGGACAGTATGTGCCTTGTGCACAGCATTTAAGAATACCAAAATGTGATGGTGAAACAGTCATATTTAAAAAACCCTGCCAGTGCTTCTACACATTTTAAAATTATTCCTAAAATCAGATTTTTTTTTTTAATCAGCACCTTGCTTGCAAATGACTGAGTCAGCAAAGGTGGATCTAGGTGGAAAGTTGCCGCCGTACAAATTATTTCTTTAGCAAATACATGTGAAACTACACCAGGAGTAGAAAATAAATTATTTATTGAAATAAGAATTGCAGGACTTTCATAAAAATCAACTATTATAGTTTATCAATAGAGTTCATCTTCAAAGGACAGACATTTGAAATGACTTGAAAATTTGAAATGATTATACACTATATGGCCAAAAGTATTTTGGACAATGCTATGCTTCCAACTTTGTGGCAACAGTTTGGGGAAGGCCATTTTCTATTCTAACATGACTGTGCCCCAGTGCACACAGCAAGGACTATATGGAAGTGTGGAAGAACTTGACTGGTCCGCACAGAGCCCTGACCTCAACCCCATCGAGCACCTTTGGGATGAACTGGAACAGAGATTGCGAGCCAGGCCTTCTCATCCAACATCAGTGCCTGACCTCATAAATGCTCTACAGAATGAATGGGCACAAAATCCCACAGAAATACTCCAAAATCTTGTGGAAAGCCTTCCAAGAAGAGTGGAAGCTGTTACAGCTGCAAAAGGGGGACCAACTCCATATTAAAGTATATGTATTTGAATACAATGTCATTACAGTCCCTGTTGGTGTAATGCGTCAGGCGTCCGAATACTTTTGTCCATATAGTGCATATTTCTTTCATGCAACATTTATAGGTCTGTATTTAATTCATGAAACATTTCAAGACAGCTGTCAGTTTCCTGTCAAGTATTTGACAACCCCCCCCCCAAAAAAAAAATTTTTTCTTTTAATTATTTTGAGTCCAATGTTTGACGTTATGTCCAGCCTTCATGAACACTCAGCAATTCTTATACCTGACTGGGCATAGATAACACAAAGATGTAGTCTTGTCTTTGCAGAATCATATTTCACACTTCCAGGGGAGCTGTGCTCAGTTCAGCTCAATGCCTCAGTGGTAGGCAGCACACACACACACACACACACACACAGACAGATCCAGAGTGTCCAGGGATGAAACTTTCTAACTTACGTAGCACATTTGCACAGATAGCATTTAAACAGGTGCTTCTTTTCAAGAACATCTTTAATCCAAGCAATGTCACTATAGTTACCACATGATAATGTAGGTTGTGTTAACTTTGTGTATTGAATGCTCTGAGTGGAGCACTTTCCAAGGACTTTCCATGGAAGGGCTGGAGCAGCTCATTTTAAAATATATCTGTGGAAAATGTTAGCCCCTGCTGTAGAATGCGACATACAGTATGTAATACCTGTCAATACAGAAGACCAATCTATAGATGAATAAACTGCAAACTACAAGCCATTAACTTGAAGCCATAATGAAGTGGCAATATCAGAGACAGGTGTGAAGCTTCTTGCTGATATGCACATCTCCAGCATATTCATATTGGAGCTGATTTGATCATGGTCTTCAGAAAAGCTTGTGTAGATCCCTTCTATTTCAAAGAGGCATAATTATTAATTAGATAACAGGGTTTCTAACAGCCTTATCTTCAGAGCAGATGAATGGCACTATGCTTCCTCTAGTTTTCTTATCGGAAAACCCATCTTATCTATGAGCCATCGCCTCACACTTAGCCATCTTTAATTTCCTCTTGTGCAAGTACATGTGTAAAAGGTAGATGCAAGCACTGGCTCTGGATTTATGTCGATTTTCTCACCAAAAACGTCCTGATACCTTGATTTCCCAGCACAGGTTAATTTCACAGGCTACCATCTTATCTACCTCTCATGTTTGACATACAGCATTATGATTATTTGTCATGAATATCTACATATTTTTCCATGATAATCATGCCTTATTCCATTGGTTTCCGTCATGTTCTGGAATATTCTCAGGATTCTCTTTCAATATGATGGAGAATGAATCTACGAAATGTACACAATACTCAAATACATCAAATATGTCGAGAACACTTAAGTATATTTGGAATTTCTTGGTAGTGTACACAACAGCTGGATTTACAGTAGTATTACAAAGCTTTAATGAGACTTTAATGAGATGATGAGAATTATTTTTTTATGGGGGGGGGGGGGGGGGGGGATTAATTGTTGATATCTGGTGCTGCTGTTGTCAGTCTTATAAATACACTTAACAAATTTCTTTCCAAATTTCATGTGATAATGAGTGTTTGCAACCTAATTTGCACAAATTAAAAGGGAGTACCGGCAAAACAGCCTGATTTGATTCTTTTCAAACCCGCCCCATTGTCGTGTTAATGGGCCCTAATGTAAGTAGATTGCCTGACACGTTTTTTCCATTTACACTGAATACTGTTCCAGCCCTCTCAACAAATAACCGACCCTCAGGAGCGCTGCCCCCCGCGTTCCCCTCACCACCTGTTTCCAATTACATTATCGCTCTGACAAAGAGCGGTTAAAAAAACCCTGTAAGTGTTTGTAATAGTTCGCAGGGCCATTAAATTTCTCTTTAATTATCTGATGAGAAAAGGCGTTGCTGGGCATGTTTTCTGACGGAGGTTTCTCAGCTCTGCTGTAAAGAGACTCCGCCCGTATGTCAACGCTCCGTTTTAGCTTTCAGCGCAACTTGGTTCGAGGTTTACCGCAGCGGCAACAGGGGAGTTATGCAAAGTAATTAGCATGAGTCGTTGCATGGCTCACATGGTCCCCGCCATGGAGAATTCCACGATGAATGGAGGTTTTCACGTCACAGAATATGATGCAGTCATAACTTCAAAGACAAAGTGGCGAAATAGTATTATAGCAATACATCTATCAGCAATGTTACAGACCCAAACAATTCACAGCAAAGATGTGCAAATCAAATCCACCGTTTTCTTTACTGCCTTTCCAAAGCATTGTTATCTCACAAAGCCTTTGAAAGACTTGGGATTCTTAGATGAGCTGTAATATTAATTTGTAAGATCTAAATTGTATTTTATCACATCCTGCATACTAACGTCCTTGTAAAACTACTGTCCTTTTGAGTTTTAGGGTCAGCTGAACCAAGCAGCCACCACCAGTTAATTTGTCACCTGCTAATTTCCCCTCGGACATAAATCTCCATAAATCTGAATGGTTGTGCAACGTACTTGCCTAACAACTTTAACATCTCCCACAATCCCTTAACATGATTTCAAAGGATTATGCAACACGGTCTGTTTTTGGCTTATGCGCCGCATACACATACATATTTTTACATTAACAGACACACTAATATCTCGGAAAGTAACATTCTGATTGTGACTGCGTAGAGCTCAGTAGAACAATTATCTTGCTTCAGAACGTGCACTCCGGCAGTGTGAAATAGTAAAACCATACCAAGGCTGCAATTAAAAGATACTCTTAAAAATAAAAGATACAACCTTAAAATGAAGATACAACTACTTCCCTGTAGAATGCCACGATATCATGTAATAGGAACAGCTGTTATATAGATACTTATAAGTTACATTATTTAACAGCTGTGCAGACAGCAGTATGCATGACAACGATACGCTTGCTTTTTAATATATTATTCTTTTGTACAGCTAGATATTTACTGATACAATTCAGGTCAAGAGCCTTGCTCAAGGGTAGAGTAACTGTCCTTGGAATTTTGAACCCATAACCTTCTGGGTATGATACTGAAAAGCACAGACTGAACTAAGGCATCTGGCACATAAGGGTTGATATATCCTGCAATAGGTGATTGTAGGACAAACCAAGATACCCTTCAAAGCAATGAAATAAAGAACGTTTATTGATGAATGGCATTTTTATAGAAGATATTTGGAATGAGGCAGAGGTCCAGTTCAGACCTTTGGACAGTTCTGAGATTGCTTTAATGCTGTGTCCTAAATTCTTTATACGAAACACACTTCAGAGAACACAACTGAATTCTCTGAGTAGCCGGTTAAATATTGATATTTGACCAACCAATGTCTGTGCGTTGTGTTACTTTTTAACCACACACTCAGTTAAATATTCAATCTCAGGGGAGCAAACATTTGAATCCTTACCTTTTAGAGTTTCAGATTTTTTCAGTTTACTCTAAGGACATATTGCAGATGAAATGAAATTTATGTACATATTTCACAGTTTTGGGAGATTAAACTGCAACATTAATACAGCATTAGATTCAATAACATATTAGTCTAGTGGACAAATCCACTAGGCAGGCCCACTTGCATAGCTTTTCCTTCTACATATTATCGGTTTTTGGAGATTGATCTTTGCTGAGGCAGTTCAGGGTAAGTACTTTGTTCAAGGACACGGCAGCACATTTCAGATGTCTGGCTGAAAGCTCTGTTCCCTGGCTGTGATCCTGCAGTGCTGGGCCCACAGTAGTGTTTCCACTGCGTTTCAGACCCAGCTCCTGTCACATGCAGGGCAGAAGTGACAGTGACTATGGAAACACCTGTCTGTGCTACACTGGACTCTAGGATTGCAAAGCCATGCTTGTTTACTGTTTGTTTTTCGAGGTTGAAGAGTATGGCTTAACCTTAACCTTAACCTCTTAACCTTGTTCATGGCCAATCCCTGGTCCAATTAGGTGATTTTAAATAGAGGTGCCGTGTGCCGAGCTTCACAAAATTGCTTATTTAATGCAGCACTGTGTTCGCAAACACACTCGTCACCATGTTATTAATTTACATTAAGATGATTTAGCTGAGTTGTCTAAGTTCAGCAAGTCAAGATAATGCAATTTTAATGTATGCATTAATAGAAATTCTAATTATATATTTATAGAAATTAGTGCATGACACACTATTGAGGGGACTGTGGTCTTTGGGAATGACTAAGTGGTACAAAGGGTTCACTGAGCTGTGAGTATGTAGTCATCTTTTTAAGCCCCAGAACATGTGGTCACTATCACAATAGAACTGATTAGTCTCTCCATTGTGATGCAAGTGTCTGACCATTCTGACAAATGGAGCAAAGCTGCTTCAGGCAGGACACTCACTGGGTTGCTAGGCACCGGCAAGCATCAGTGCCTGTCAGCTGATTGTCTGGATTTCCAATCATTTAAACCCAAGTATTGTGATCCTCCAGTAGTTATATGCGGTGGCCTATTTACACATACCCAGCTAGTACTGTAATATATTGTGTTTGCTGTTCCCCCTTCTGTCCCTTGTTAGTATGCTGCTGGTCTGGCATGATGGGTGTACACGCACCTCCTGCTGAGAGGGGGCACCCAGAGTGAGAGAGTGCAAGATTAAAACAAAAAAAAACTCACACACTGCAACAAACTCACACTGCACTTACATATTGAGATGTTCAACAATTGCACCCTCTGAAATGTTAGTCTGAACAAGGAAGCAATCCTGAGACTGCAGTCATATCAAAGTCTATTCATTAACCTGTCCTGACATTACATTACATGACAGGGCAAGGATCCAACAGGCATGGTTATTCATTCATCTCCACATGCCAGAGTAGTAGTCTCTTGCACAATTTTCAAAGAAATAAAATAATTTTGTAATGAAGGAAAAATTATGCAATACTATCTGTGACTAAAACTGAAAGCTCAGGAACAGCCTACTGGTTACACCCATTATTCATCATACTGTAGGCAACAAGCAATAATTCATAAAACTATATAGACTGGATTGCAGCTCTTGTGACATCGGTACAGCCATGATCAAATCAGAAAATACTCCAACATCAAATTCTACCATAGATATGATTGAGTTTGGGGTTTTGCTAGTGGTTCAAACAAGCTAGTTTCATTGTAACACATTGTAGCATGCTGTAGCACTCATTGCCAGATGGTTGGGTTATGCTCAAGACACCATGTACAGTGAAAAGGATTACTTATTGTCAGCATTATAAATAGACACCTATAGATAGCTGCTGGAGCTCCTGTTTGGAAAGACACCTGCCACGCTGCTACAGTGCTCCATAATATCTTACATTACATATATCAGTTCAACACTGAAAGTACATGCTGCCACTTGCACTTTGGTTGTAATCAGCACACTTAATGCTGTGCAAAACAAAATCTACTTCTTGTGTGAAATGCTCCTTTTTGATATTTGGAGCTTCTCTGCTCTGTAGCAGTAGTATTTGTCACTTTCCTTCTAAGTGTCACATTAATTATCTTCAGCAACTGATTAACTCCCCAAGGTAAGACTCCAGCTATTGAAAAAAATCCACTGGCAAAGCAAGCAAGTAAGCACAAGCCAGTAGGTCAAAGAAATACTCCTTTTCAGAAATACAAGCTAGTGTACATTTTGTTGTCTCCCCCCCAACTGCCAAGATAAAACTACACAGACTGATTCATTTTGCCATGTCTGTGTACTGAATTCTAGGCGTCACAGACGTGGGCTTAGACATCCGATTTAAAGCCCAACAATGTATTTCGATTTTTGAAAAATTTTATAAGTATACGCATCCTGAGTTGAACTATTCTGATTTCTAAGGACCTGCCATTTCTTCCCAACACCCCATGCTTCTGCCTGTGCTTTGTGGCACCTATGCTCTATGATTTGAAAAAGATTCAAACATTTTAGCAACCTATCCTCATCACTGAAACAGAGGCACTGATCAGCAATCCCTCTATTATCTAGTATTTACATTTTTTTTTTTTCCACATTTATTCATTTGCCAGACGCTTTTATCCAAAGCGACTTACATGGGTTACAGTTCTTTACAATGTTATCTATTTATACAGCTGGATATTTACTGAGGCAACTGTGGGTTAAGTACCTTGCCCAAGGGTACAGCAGCAGTGTCCCAGCGGGGATCGAACCAGCAACCTTTCAGTTACGAGTCCTGCTCCTTAACCACTATGCTACACTGCCGCCAGTACACGCATGGTATAATTTTAGTGTTGGATATATAAAGGCTGCCAGCAGAATAATAGGAGCTACACTCACAAAACATCAGCACTCAAGGCTTTCCGGTAAAGCTAATGCTAAGAGTCTAACATTTCAGCATAATGGCATTGCTCTGGTGGAGGCATTTTTATACCCAGCTCTAATATGCCACCACAGGTGTACATGATGATTGGAGAAGAGCTGCCAATCAGGGTGTCTATTTTCAGGTATCCTTTCATTGAGATCCTTCCTTGCTGGAGGACTTCTTCCTTTCGGATTCGCTGCCACCGGTTAGGATCTCATTAACAGCCTAACTGAAAATAGACGTGCTGATGGGCATCTCCTCTGCAATTATCATACACACCTGTGGTGACTTTTCAGAGCGAGATAGACTAGCGACGTTTCACCGAAGCAGGCGGCGTGCAGAAATGTTTGAGTCACAGCCTCACGTTAACTGAACAATGTTGAGTGCGATGCTGAGCAATCTGTGCACCCCTATTTTTAACCTATGGTCTGTAATAAGTGTGCAATTCACTTCGGAAAATGGAAACAGAATAAGACTGCTTCGCTGATAAAGGCACCTCGTAAAAAATGTGTGAATCTTATAGTCTCATCCACCAGTGGATCCTTCTGTGAATGTAATTAATAATTTAGACGTCTTTAATAGTGGTATTTAAGAGTCCATGTACCTCTGTTTTTAACCTATTGGTTGTTTTTAGACAACTATAGGCATAAAAGAACAAATAAGCGCTTTTGAAAAAGTATTTTGTTTTTTACTTCAAATCGTGATCTCAGCTTTAAGAGCAATTATGCTAACAATGAAGAGGAAAAGTCCAGCATTCATTCAAATGTTCTAAATCTATATTTATTAACTATCCAAATTGAAAATATTGTTTCAATGATAAAAAAAACAGCTTTTTTGCTTGTGTGCACAGTAGTCAGTAATGACAAGACAAGCTCAATCCGTTGTACATGAAGAGTGTAAATTGTGCACATACAGTGAAATTCTAACAGAAAAAACCAACAGCGAGTTAGAAATCTATACTGTGGTCGATTTTCCTGAGGGGAGACGTGTTATTTGCCTTGTGTGAAATGAATCATATTCATTGGTCCAGAGGCATTCTGAGCCTCTGCCTTGCCACATATAGAGCTGAGCATTGCCCCACAGATTGCCTACAGTCATGAGCAGCCCAGCAAACCAGCTGGAGTCAATATGGCTGGAGGCAGAAGCATTGTGGATCCAGCCTCCTCACTGTTAGCACCATAACAGAGTACCCGTGGTGGAAGTCCTGTTGTTTACGACTCCTTTCCTCCCTGTGGTTTGAGTATCTGTGGTCTGTGGCCTTGCATCCCGGACCACAATGCATTGCAGCCCATGAACATCCCCTCTCCGAAATCCCTCACCCCCTCCACGCTTGGACCAGAGGCCCCACCGTGCCAGATCACTTTGAATACATTAGGAATTAGAGGGAATTCGCCGTGGGGTAAATCAAATACTTTTTTTTTTTTTGGCTTCCAGCATTGCTTATGCTGAACCTGATAACACTCTGAAGTTCACTTGCTGCAATTTGGTCGGAACACTAATTAAAGTGAATCCCGTTGCCTGTCTCTGGGTGATTATGCTGGAGTATTGGAGACACACGCCACCCATCTAATTCTGATTTTAAAGCAAAAAATATGCCACATAATTATGAGTAATAAGGAAGATTCTTTCAATGCAAGTGTGTATTAAATACAAGTCTTGAGTTTTCACTATTCATGACTGGAGTTCTAAATTCCTTGTTGCACCACCCTCGTTTGATGTTTCTTGCTTTTTCATTCATTAAAACGTTATCTCCGAGATTAATAAACACATTCTGCTTTGTTATTATGGAAAGTGGGTGATGGTAAATCTAAATAACAGACACAATGACCATAACATAATTACATGCTCTTTGACAGTAAGCTAAGACATAAGTAGATTTAGATGCTTTTGAATTTATTTTTAGGAAATATCTGCAGAAGTTAAACTTAACGCAAGGAAAAACGGAAGAAGACATTGTGATCACAGCTTTTTCCCTTCTTAGTAAGCAGAGGCTGATTGATTACAAAACCATCTGGGCCTATTCAGGGGGGATCCTGGGTAGAAATCTAAAAAAAAACAGCATCAATATTGCACATTTTTTCCTTTAGAGAGGAGAAGACTGGGGATAAGAGTGTACTAGTTTACAGAAAGAAAAATATATGCAGTGGAATAAACAAACACTAATATTCAGCCACAGAGAGACCAGAATGTGTGCATTTGAATTCCATCATAGAAAATGTAAATTTAATGCAATTAAAGTAAGAATAATATACATATTCTAATATATATGAATCCATGCCTCCTAGTCAATGCACCCAAGTGAATTCTCTAGGATGTGAGCCAGACTTTTTTCCCCCCATTTTTAGCAAATATATTTTCCAGTTTTACAATGTTCAGGTTTAACATGGTCTTCCAGAAATGTCTTTGAGCTCTGCATAATTTACAGCCTTCAAAGAAAAACATAGTTGAACTTGTCCAAATTATTTATTTGTGATATTTCCTGTGATTAGCTGTTATGAGTCAATCAGCAACAGGCTGAAGGAGTGTGGTACTAAAATGGCTGAAAGCATGTATACATTTGTTGTAATACAGAACTCTCAAACTCATTCTTGAAGGTTACCCAGAGTGCTTCACTCTTTAAATCCAAAGTATACAGGAATAATAATCCTTTAATAATCCTTTTATGTCCCTTAAAGCTGCTTGCACACTGATCCGACATATTCTCCCCCTACAACAAACCACAACACCACCTTTAGGGTTGTTTTCAGCCTTCCTTTTCAGTGTTTTGAGGTTAATATTTGTAGCAATTTCTCCCAATTTGATGTATTAAAACAACGCCACTTGGTGTTTTCCTTGAAGAGTGCCTTGAAGTCACACACTCACAAAGAGTGACATGTCAGGAAAATGTCAGAATTAGTCTATGTGACAATAAATAAAGTTTTGAAGTACTGAGCGCTGGCTATTGGAAGATGGATCTGCAAATGGCAGGTTTGCCCAGCGAGAAACACTTTTTCTGGGTTTTATTTTTCAACAGAACCTTTACAAGTGCTTTGTCTTTTCAGACAGGAACTGCATTCATTTAGACATGTAATGAGAAATGTGGATTAAAATAAACTACAGCATTGCCTCCAATCTGCATGGGTTTGTTTTGCACATTTAAAACACCAAAGGTAAAATATAAAAAAAGATTTATATCTATATCAAACCACTAACCACAAATATTGCACAGTGTATTCCAATGGAAAGAGGCACTAAGAGCCTTTGGGAGGCATGCTATAAAAATTACTGGCCGCAACACAACTTGGACAATAATGTCCGTCTTAACCATTTATACGCCTAGAATAACTAACCAGCAGCATAGATAGATTAAATATAGTAGATTATATATAGTAGTCTAACTATCAAATCTTTCAAACTATTACCGTATGCTTCAGATGAAAGAATAATCAAAATACACTATTCCATTCAAAATATGTGCATATACAAAATCACCAACAACTTTAAAAAGCAAAGTCATTATCATCTCATTAAATTAGAAAATATAGATTTTTTTTGCATTTGATGGCAAATAGTCTTCATGCAGCAACCGTTCCATTCAACTTGATGCCCTAATCTACAGTTTTCATGTTTTGTTAATGTGCAACATTGATTTAGCATCGAAAAGTCAATAATGCAGAACATGACAGATGCTGTTTGCATTTAAAGTAATTTCTATGGCAACAATCCCCATGAATGTATTTATTTTCAGCATCAAATATGAAACTGTGGCGATAATTAGCACTGTGCTCTGAACCGTGAAAACTAACTTCAAAAACCTGAAGTTTTACTTTCATACAGGTATTTATGCATTTATTTACTTTTATGTGCGCCTCAATTCATGGTGTCATTCAGCATTAATGCTATTTTACAGTTGTGCTGTGTTTGCTTTCTGAAGCTATTTTTCCTTGTAATGCATGGCTGAGCTAGGTGGCATGTACACAATTCAATTCAATCTAATTCAAGGGTGGCAGTGTAGCATAGTGGTCAGGAGAAGAGCTTGTAACCAAAGGGTTGCTGGTTCAATTCCCCACTTGAGCACTGCTGCTGTACCCTTGGCGAGGTAACTCCCTTAACCCTCAATTACCTCAGTAAATATCCCGCTGTATAAATGGATAAAAGTGTAGCCAATGTAAGTCACTCTGGATATGAGTGTTTGCTAAATGTCAATAATGTAATATACAGTCATATACAGTGTTCAATGCAGTCTTGGTATAGCCTGTGGAACTTCAGCCTTAAGCTTTTCAGACATCTTATTTGACTATAACTTGACTGACTTGACAGCTTTAACATTTGGCAGTTTGGAGTTCCTGAATGGATGGTTCATTTCTTTTGTTTTACAAAGAGATGAAGTCCCTGGAGGAAAACCTAGGAAACATGTATGCTGAGGCAGAACAATTCATTCCATGAAACAAACACCAGCAGAACAATATCTCCAAACACGATAGGCTCCTCCTCAGTGTCTGGTGTTTTTGAACAAGCAGTAAGGTACCAATACTGAAATCGTAGTTCTTGTGCTCACATATTTTTCTATTAATCTTTTTTTGCAAACTGAAGTAAAACAGACAATTTAATATCAAGAAATCTGCCATCAAGTTATAATTGATATGATATGCATAAGGATGAGTCTTCACTTTGCAGGCAGATTGAGTAAACCGCTGATCTGATAAATCAAGATCAAGTAACAACATTTTTTTCAAATAATATGGGAGAGCATTCTGTTCCGCATTTGAGATTTTGTAAGCATTCCTGCCAAAAAAACAAAAAATGTACTTTCATCTCTGGTAGTCTTTGTTGCCATTACTCAAGTGGCAGGAAACATTCTCTTACAATTTTTTCTTTCAAAAAAAAAAAAAAAGCCTCTGAAAGACAAATTAAGCAAATGATAAATTGGACCAATTTCACAAAATTAATCAAAAGAATATTTTTACTGGCAAAGTAATTTAAATGTCTTGTATATAGATGTATCCCTCTGCATTGCACACCTGCGTTTCCCTCGCTTAATCTTTTTCTTGGTCTGTGACACAGCGGCCATCCTGCCATCTCCTGTGAAAAGAAATTTAAACCTCCTGAATGCAAATGATTCTCCCCCCCCCTCCCCTCATTCTTGCAAATATTGTCTTATCCATTAGTACGAGCTGACAAAAAAAAAAAAGAAGAGGTCTCTCGTTGTTGGCAGGCGGAAAAGTCAAGGGAAGAATTCCATTCAGTCTGGCCCGCAGGGTCTCAGAACACTTGAGTTTTGTTTGGCCCTATTCAGACGCCGTAGACCATGGCAACAAAGGCAGCTTTCAGAGCTCCTCACTGTTAAGCATGTGGAATATAAAGGGGTGAGGGGGTGTGGGGAGGGGGTGTGGGCCAGGGAGACGCTGGGAATGTCCAGGTGAAATCCTGAGAGAGGTGAGCCGGGCAGTTTATGCCTCTGTTCATTTCGCCGCAGAAGGCTCCGGAGGGCTCCGGAGGGCTTCTCAGACGTAGGGGAGCAGACTGAACGGCCTCTGCTGTGGCCGCCGGGGTCGCTGGCTCTCTCGCTCCTCTCCGAGGCAGACGCAGGCTGAATTGTCATCAGCAAGTCACTCTCCCCGCAGACCCGCAAATGTTTTAATCTGCCTGGAGCCAGGAGTACACGTCCGTGCTTTCTGTGCGTTTACCTGGATGATGACTCACAGGCCCAGCGCACCTCTCTCTTAACGAGCAGCAGAGCTGAGCTTTTCTCGTTCCTTGCTGCCAAATGTGGCGGGCGGGAGTGTTCGAAAAACACATCTGGAAAAGGTCACTTTTTTCGGTTGAACTGTTTTGTGCGGTATAATTGATGTTTTGCATTTCCTGTGGTTTGGACCACGTTTTTTTTTTTCGAAAGGCATGCTGGTGTATTCGTGACATAATACAACACCTTCCTGCACAGGAGTTTTAGTGAAGAAACAGGTGTGCATGCATTTGTGTGCTTGTCACCAACCAGCATGTGGCCGAATGTGCATAGTGGTTCTTTTGTTTTCATGTTCACCAGGTGCAATATAGAATCTAGCAAGCATCTCTTGACAAACAAAAATTTTCACCTTTCTGAAGTGTGTTCCTCCTTTTTACTTTTTTCTCTTAAAAAATTGCCTCTATTATCATGCAGCTTGTTGATGCTTATTCAACTGAAGATACTTCAAACCTGGAAAGAATGACTCATTTCCAAATTTTCCAAACGTAAAAGTTCCAAGGAGATATGTGATGCATTGTGTGAGAGGACTTACTTTTAAACAGCCAAGACTTTGGCAGGACACCATTTGGTTAGATACAGGTATCAAAGCAAACATTTGGGTTTAATGGTGAAACATTAGGGGATATAAAATATAAATGTGCACCACATACTGTATTTAAAAGGGTTCTTCCCAGTACTGGCTCCACACTGGTGGAATGAGCTTCCTGTCGAGATTCAGACAACAGACTCCCTGGATGCCTTCAAGAAAAAACTTAAAACTCATCTGTTCAAGCTGTATCTTTAGCCTACCTTCCTCCCTATTTATGTCTATCTATCCTATCCATTGCTATTTTCAATAAAAAAAAGACATTCTACACTAGCCTAGCACTTAACATATCTTACTGACCTCTTGTAATACTTTGCAATAACTACTCTTAGCATAGTGATGCACTTATTTGTAAGTTGTTCTGGGTAAGAGCATCTGCTAAATGAGGTAATGTAATGTAATGGTTAATGAATGCAATCCATATTTTGGACAAGGTATTTGTTCCCCTTTTGACTGTTCTTTTGCTACAGATATAATTCATGGTGCAGTGCCCATATGATGACAATGGGATTTAAATTATATGAAGTTATACATATTTGATACATAAATTTTGCACAGACTGTCAGTGTATATGACCATAATGTGAACTATGACTTATGTAGATCTATGTAGAGCTGTCTTTTTCATTAGTTTCAGACATTATGGTATGCAGTTTAAATTTGTAAATTAAATTTACCTGAGATATGTGGTTGTGTAAGACTATCTTTGCCATAATTCAATGCAGTGCATACATGAATGAAATGCAAATTGTTCTCGCTGAAATACAATACACATGTGAAGAGACACACAATACAAAATGATTTGCTTTTTGCTGTTGGTCATTTGTGTTTTGTCCCTGGTGATTAGCATTTATGAGTCAATGTATTGTATTTCTCTAAGTGCATTTCTTTTCAATAGGGACGTATCTGACACTATGGTGGGTTGGCCTTGGTGGGTGTGGCCAACTCCCTGAAGGCTGGGTTTCTATGCAATCCAGGTAATGTTAGTGAGAATATTTCCCCTTACTTGGTGGTATCCGCCAAAATAAGACCAAAGGTGCATTAACACATGAAATCCTTGTGCTATCACAGCAAGTCCAAGCCAATACAATGAGTTGAGATTTTGTTTCATACAGAAATGAGTTGCTAGAGAGGACAGGGCGGATGCTGGCTTTTACTGAGGAGGACACTCTCCAAACTTCAAAATCTGCAAGCTGTGCACGAACAAATTCTCCCCAGAATGACACAGCTCATATTGCTGGTGGTATTGCTGGTTGACCATTGTGGGGTCTCACTGTCTGGCACTGCATTGTCATCTATTGCTGCCATTGTAGGAGGAAAACAAAATCTAATCCAAGCAGTGCACTCAGAAAAATACAATACACCCACAGAGAAACTCCATTCACCCGGATCGAAAAACAAATGACGAACCATGACAAGCAAATCATTTTTGTTTGTTTCTCACTATGTTTGTATTGTATTTCATATTAGTGTTTCTTAGATGTTATTTACTTGTTTTACATGTGTATATTGTGTCTAATTTTAGAGCAGGTAAGCTTCCACATGTAGTGGAGAAAACTCATTGTAATTCAAAGAAATGAGAACAGTCAGAGAAATGTTGAAGCCTGCCTGTAGAGGGACGTTCTCTGTACTTTGTGGTAAAATGTGTGAATTCAGTTTGTTCAATGCACGATGCCTTGACATGTTAGCATCATATAAAATGCCCCCTCTGGGTTCCCCACGGTAGCTCGAGTCAGGAAGAATCGCTGAGACACAATTACCAGATGTGCCTGCAGTTTGTGTTTGGTCAGTGTATGTCATCCGTGAAATTTTCCCTAGACCCAGAGGAAACGGACTGTGCCAAGATAATCTCACTGAGACCAGTTTGTGGAGACAGATGACATGGAGAAGTTGACTTCTTTATTTTAAGAGCTTTTAATCCTCCTCATACAGGCAGGTTGTCTTTTCATACTCCTTTTATAAATATATATATATATATATATAATTTTTTTTAAAGGAACCTCAAACTGTTTCCTATGCAGGTCATGTTTCCTACTGTTTTTTAATTGTTTCAGACAATGTTTCTGTACCATCTACATTTGTTGGTGTTAAAGAATATCTTATTTCTCACCAACTGTTGTCTATAAAATCCTGTTGTTGTAGGACAATAGTACCCTTTAGGTTTAATCGTGTTTAACGTGATGTGCACCATATATGCTATCAACATCGTGTGGGTAATCTACTTTAACTGTGGACAAAAAAGTAAGAAATGGAACTCTACTTTACTGTTTGGCATGCACACATGTTAATTTAACTGTAAGTAAATAATAATAAATAATGGCTCTTAAATGGTTGGTCAAAAATTTAATATTCATTCATGCTGAGCTGGTTTGCACTGTGGGTGCAGTATTGCTATTGATTACATTTTGCTTATTACATTTTTCAATAAAACACACTAATGTACTAATGAACAGAGTATTGGTTTATGGCTAAGCCCATTAGAGTTGAGAGTGCCTTTGCAGCCAGTGTTTGGAAGGTTATTTTTGAAATGTAATAGGTTACAACGGAGTCTGAAATGAACGGAGCCTGTCTAGACGTAGAGACAGCCCCTTGTAAGCCATCCTACCCTTGATGGTGTTGTACTCAAATTTGTTCCAACGGCTTTGCTGACCCGCGTTGTCCGGAAATATGCCAAAAGAAGGCATTCCTGCACGGCGAAAAGATGCAAAGCAATAGAATGAATGTTATATTCTACATATAAGCTTTTTACTGACAAGAATATGTTCGGATGTAACAACTTTGTAATCACCAACATTTTGACTAGCAACTGTAATTTAATTACATATTTTTTCTCAGTAACTGTAACGGATTACAATTACATTTATTTTGTAATTTAATTACGTAACGCCGTTACATGTAACTAGCTACTCCCCAACACTGTTTGCAGCATATCTGGGGCTGGGCTGGAATAGTAAGGAACATCTCACTGGAACCCAAGTGTAGCAGTCCATTGTTACCCTCTCCATCATGCAATCGCTGGCTGCTGAGAATTCTGATTGGCCAGCACAGCGAAGACCTGGTCACACACAAAGCCCTGAGAGTGGAATGAGCAACCTGAATGCATTCTTAGGAATGACTAATGTTCCAGCTTAACCAGGAAGTGCACTCCTGAACTGTGTGGTAACCGCTCTGAATGTTGGCTGGTATAACTCCCCTGAGACGCGGAATTGAGCTGGTACAGTTCCAATTCGGTGAGCTCTGCCAGTCCTGGAAGAGCTTGTGGAGACTGTTGCTTAAATGCTCCATGCTCCAGCTGCATGGGGTAGCTGAAGGCTTGTCAAGGTATTCCAAAACAGAAGAGTCAGCATTTAACAATATATCCGCTTAAACTGTCTGAATAGATATCATGTTGTAAATTTTAAAATATAAATGGAAGCTACAGAGATAAAAGCAAAAAAAGAGAAAGTGCAAGTGGTGGCTCTACAGTCTTCAAGATAAACCAACGTACACTTGATGACATTAAAGATAAAGCAAATAAAAATAAACAGCTTTTTGCAACATGCGATCTGCAGTCAGTTGGGGATATCAGTTTGAAATTATGCTAGGGAAAAAAAAGCCAATTAGACTGAGTGGAATTACCAGGGCACGATGGGAAATAGTTGAAAAGGTGATTCATATCTCCCCCTGCATTGTGCTGTGAGAAGGGAGATATCGGGCAATAGCCCTGCTACAATTCACAGGCGCTCTTAGTGTTGAAGGCCTTTTTTATCTCCCTGAGAAGAAAATAGCTGTGACGTACAAAACAGCAGCATGGGGCCTCCCAGCAGGACGCTTGTAGATGACCAACAGCTAAAAAGCAAGAAGCGCTCGCTTCCAACACGCAGACAGCCAAGCTCTGAAAACCCGACACTCTAATGATTTGGCGATTAGAAAAATAATAATTTGAAATTCCTCAACTCTGACTCGGGGTCTTAGGATAACCAGATAATTCTCTGATTATGGCTGCAGAAATTTTCACGGACTCGTGATGTATCCGATATGGTTGTGCCGCCGCTTGAACAAAAACCTTCAGAACTGTGTAGGGCAGAACTTCTAGCAAGTGGGGCAGAGGGCAGAGAAGACTAGCCTTAGCTTATCAAAGAAGTGAAAGAGAGAAATTTCCATTTCCATTACATTAGTCTTTTAGCAGGCACTCATATCCAGAGCAACTTACATAGGTTACAATTTTACATGTTATCCATTCATACAGCTGAATATTTTTACGAGGCAATTGTGGGTGAATTACCTTGCCCAGGGGTACAACGGCAGTGGCCCAGCAGGGAATCGAACCGGCAACCTTTCGGTTACAAGCCCTGCACCTGAGTAGTTAGATTCCCCTGAGTGAGTTAAATTTCCCTGTGTCAGTGTTACATGCTAGCATCACTACCTGAATTCACATACAGTCTACAAAACCAAATTGCAGACCAGTGTGGCCAGAACAACCAGCAACCGGTACCCAAACCTTCAGCCTGTCTCCGCTCAGGTGCCTCACTGTTGTACCTCTTTCCCATCATCCGTCTTTCTCTGCGTTTCGGAGGCTACCTTAAGCGGTGCCGTTCCCCCTGCAGCCATGATGGGATTATGTGAGGCATGTGAAAGGAAGTGGCTTTGGCAGGAGACGGGACGTGGGTAGTGAAACCGTTCCAGGCTTGAGTCAATATCCTCGTGCCAGGTGGGACTGGCTGGGCTGTCGGTTACACCCCGGCTGAAATTAATCCCCATGTTAAATGAAGTGGTTGAGAACAGATTAAGCATTAAACCTGTTATCATTATAGGTGTCATAAAAAGATACACGCACACGCGCACACATGCACACACACACGTACACACACGCACACACATGCACACACACACACAGAACACGTGCATGTACACACACACACACACACACACACACACACACACACACATACACTCACGGTCACACATGCTTAAACATACACGCACACATGTGCATACACATACGTGTACACACACACACAACATGCAGCGATCACCGTTGTAGATTTTATGATGGTCTCAGGAATGCTTAGCTGTAGGCAGATGTTGGGGCTGGTAACAGAGCCGAGTTGATATGACAGTGAAGTGCAGCTGTCTGCAGTGCCGGTGCCAAGAATGTGACTAAAATAGCTAACTCAAAGAAAAACAAAGATACATACCTAACTAAACATAGGTGAGTTAGATGGCTATAATTCCCTCCCATATATCACAAATACAGAGGCATGTCAAATGATACTGTAATTTACTAAGTTAAACCGTGATTCAAGTAAAAGAAAAAAAAAAAACAGCTCCACAGTCTCCCTCTCTTTGACTCAGCTTTGGGTCAACTACACCGCTGGGGATAGTGTGAACATTACAGAACACTGTTCTAACAGAACCAAAAAGCAAAGGAGATTAACTAGGAGCCTGTTTAAAAAGTTTCAGATGCATACAATGCAGTTGAAGGTAATTATAAAAATGGCGTTCAGTCTGTGTCCTGCGCTTTCAGCTGAATTTTCCCACTAGTAAGCATGAATGGAAGGAACAAAGGCAATGGGACATGCTCAGTGCCCTGGGTGCTGTAACTTTTTAACTAGAAAAGCATATGCTCTCTGGAAAGCACTTCAGGTGCTCTTTGAAATGGCACATTGTCATACAGGTTACATAAAGTCACAGGCTAGTTTGCCTTTGAATTAATCACTGTTCTTTTTTTTTGTAAGCCACACCTAATATTGAACAGCGCTCTTTATAAATCACATCTTAAACATTTCACAGTTCCGCCTACATGACATTATACTAACATGACATAATCCATTTCAACAGTTAATCAATAAACATCATTACTGATGTTATAAATCATTTTATGTAATATTGTTAATGACAACAATATTGTAAAAGTGACAAATAACTGTTTTCAAGTGAGGTAACGCTACCCTAGCCATAATGCCACTCTATTTAAACATTTTCAGAAAATATTGTGAGGGAGCAAACTCAGATTTCTCAGTCCTATTTGACTTCAGAATATCAAACCCAGATAGATTAATGCTTATGGCTTATGCTTAAAAGGGAGCATAATCACCAATCATCACAAAGTTTAAGGGGGTGGATTGCAGCCTATTGGAAGGTATTACGTACATTCAGAGAAGAAACTGTCTCAAACTGTTATGGCGCAAGCCCCATTCAGGGTTTCAGCTGGAGCTAAAGCCAGTCTGAGCATGTTTCCCAGGGAAAACATGGGAAAATACTCAGGACACATTGGGCCAAAATTTAGCTTGGCTCAGTGTTTGCACACAATCACTATCTTGTGCTGAAATCTTCAGTTGATACCCTGTTGTTGCTGTGAATTTTCACCATCATTTTAATAAAAAGAGAGGAAAAAAAGTTGCTTAAGTTTTGTTTCAAAGTAGTGCCGTCCACCTAAGCATTTCAATTTATTTATCAAAGTTGAGCTTGAAGCTTGTAAGAAGTTTTTTGAAATGATTTTGTGCGGAAGGCTTTTGCAGTCAAACTTTTTGTCTTCCTTCTTGGTTAACTTCAGGGAAGCTGGGTAACAATAATACAACATGCATCTGGAAATGAAGTCATTCTTCAGACATGCAAAAAATCAGTCCTATTTTGATTTATTTTAGAATACCTTGCAAACCTCTTTCCCTTTTGATTCATTTTTCATCAAATTACTTTGCTTAAGGATTTCGGCAATCTTTTTGATGTTTTCAACTTTATACTTAAGGCTATGAATGTATTTATGCATCTTGAATGTGTGAGTGAAAAGTAATAGATTTTCATTCTGGCATTAACAGACAAGAGAAATTTTTAAAGAACTGTACAAGTGATTTATTTACCTGAGCAGTATTGTTAAAATTGTCACAGTTCAGCTCAATTGGGAAGAAAAAGTTTCACAGGTTACTAGAGAGGAGGCGAGGGCCTAGGTCACTTTTGTCTATGTGCATCCTCCACAGAAGACACTCATTCACACTCTGTGGTTAACACTATGAAAGGAACCTACTGGACACAATGACTACAGCAGGTCTATTGTATACCCCCACAGAACTGTAGAGCTCACCTGATTTTGGGGTGGGGCCAAATAATGACCATACCACTAACAGGTAAAAGTGCAACTTTATTATTGAACAAAATTGAATAAATGTTTAAAATACTGAATACATGTTTAAAAACGTAATGTATTAACTGATATGCGTTAACACCAAAGTCCTATCACAGAGACAAGATGCAGATTTATGTAAGTCCAGCTGGTAACCTGTATCATTCCATTTTTAGTGTATTGCATTTGTGACCTGAATCTTGTGACCTGAACCTTGTGAATCTTGTTTCTCACTCCTCTGGGAAAACCTGGAGAAACCTGAGTGCCACCATTATACTTACCCAGCACACTCATTTTCTGTGGGGGAAAAAAAAAAAAAGTTTCCATAAGTACCATTCAATAGGTGCTGACAGAAGTTTGTTATGCATGTGTTAGATAACAGTGCATTACATGATAAAGGTAGACAGCACACCCACTCACCGTTCATATGCAAATGCAGTCATCTGCAAATGCCTGGATTCGACATGGATACATACAAAGGCGTGGTACAAGAGATGCTTGGATTTCTAGTCACAATGCATTGAGTCAGTGATGGCTGTTCAGCTACAAGCTGTGGAGGCAGAGCTCCTCACCGTGTTTGTAAGACATCCTGAACCTCTACTGAGTTTTGCGCAATTAACAAGCATGCCTGTTTAAATGAGCATCACCCAGTAGCTGCTGACTCCTGTTTTCTTCATTCACTCCGTGTTAGCTCGGTTTTCATACACTTCACAAGATAATCTCTGTTCTGATGCAGGGAGAGGGGAACCAACAGGCAAGGCAAGTTAAATACTGGTCTCTGGTATCCTTGTTATAATATTAATAACACTGCAATCTGATGTCTTTGTTTATGATTAAACTCGTTTAATGTGAAGTGGGATAAGGTAACCCACCTACATTGCTCACAGTTAAGCAATTGATTAAGAAGGGGAATAAGGTGGAGTAATGGGTGGTCCCTACTAAAACTTGGGCTTAGGCTTGTTAAACACAAAAAACAGGTTGGGAACCACCATCAGTTCAATGCTAGGCTCTCTGTTTCTCTTCCCTGGCCTGCAATGGGGTGTTGGCTGCAGACATGATTGTTTTTGTCTTCTGCAATTTTCTTCCCTGTACTGTCTACTGTATGGTCTACTCCCATCTACTGTAATGATCAGTGGAAACATTCTGAAACCTCTCGACTCTATGAGCCTGGACTTCTGCTTCTGTTTCCCCAGTGAGAGCAATATGGAATCCCCACAGATTTCCACTTGCGTCAAACAGTACGCCCCGGCCGTTTGTCACTCCTCCTTGGTCAATACCCAAGGTGGCCGAGAGCGCCAGAAAAGCGTTTAACAGGAAACCAATTCTATTTGCTGGCTGTGTGCCTGTGTCCTGTCTCTCCACCCTGAAGTGCAGCAATGAACAATGTAATGAAGTAATTGCATACTTAGCCGTAATGATTCATATTGCTGACGCTGCCAGCAGAGGTATCCCTACAAACACTGAGCTTTGTTCCCTTAATGCAGAAGGTCCTGAATCCGGGACATTCGTCTTTGCAGTTCCCAAACTGAACATCGCCCCGGACTTTGTCCTTCACCTGGCGGAGAAGAGGGAGTTTGGATCCCCCCAGTGGCTCGAATATAAATAAATCCAATTACGCGAAAAGGCTGAGGGCCATAATCTGAAAAGGAATCAATACCGGGAGCGCCCGCACCCTCACAATACCTTAATTCACACACCTGGGTCTCCGCAGCGCACAGTAAATGACATTTGTTTATGCACCATTTGCATTCAAAGGCGCCGTGCTGGGCGCTGTCCGGAGGGAGCGACAAATTGGGGATTATGTGTCCATTTGCTGATTGAGAGGCAGAGGTAGAGTTTCGTGTCTGGGGGGTCAGACGGGGGGAGATTACACGAGGGGAGAGCGATAAGGTGCGACGCGTACAAAAAGTTGGTAATCCAGTCTTTTCAGCTTAATTCCTAAATTGCTGTCAATCTCCGCGCCATTCTATGCAAATGAGGCGTGCTTAAAAACAAGACTTTATATGGGACCCGGAGATTACAAGTTGTTCGAGTTGCCCGCTGTCTGTCAATTAGCGAGCTGTCTCTCAGAAAAGTCCCGTCTGTTGTCGCGGAGCTTAATCTCCTTTGTGTCACAGATAGGACACAGTCTTTTAATCACCCCCGGTACACAGATGTGCGCAACTGCATTCGGGGAGCATTTGCATGCGGCCTTGTATAATTACCCAGGGCTTTCTGAAATTGTGTTTCTGTGCAATTAGGAGTGGTGGCGTAAGCTGCAGAGGATGGTATTCCTCAGCCACAAAATAACAAGCATTTCCTTTGGAAGTGACAAGACTTTTTTTTTTCTTTTACTCTCCACTCCAAGCAAACTCATGTCTAGAAATAATTCATATGGAGCTGGATGAGGGACCCTGACCTCACGTTTCCCTTGGGGGGGATGATTTCACAGGAAGCCCATTGGGGACACGAGGGAAGAAGCTAAACAGCACCTCAAAGCGCCCGTGGGGTTAAACGGGTTAAAACTCGGCGAAGCGAAACGTAGGTTTCAAATCCACGGAGCAGGCTGGTGAGAAATCGGCAGGTAGGTGTTAATTAGCATCCTGTCGGCTCGCCGAGACAGGCCAGCGCCACATTCCTCCGGTCGGTTATCCTTTCTGTAAACAGTCCCAGTGGCATGTGAAGCCCCCCCATCCAACCCCCCCCCCCCACCCCACCCCACCCTGCCACCCTCCCCCTCAGGAGAGCTGTTTACACACATCTGATTGGGAAGGCCCCCTTCGCCCCATTCCACGCGCTCAAGCTTGACCGCTTGAACACACAAAGGTCACGGCAGAAGCCCTGTCGCTGAAAAGGTAAATTAGTGATGTTTTAAAAGCCCTCAATGGGGAGCCGCGGGACCCTCAGGCGTGATCAGCTAATGCAACGCCGGCCTGCTAGGATCTCAGCCCTTTCAAGGAAGGAATTACTTTTGTCCTTGTGTAGTGGTGGTTTTAATGCAAAAGCATTCCTTGTTTTGAAATGATTTAGTAGTACCAACCTCTAAAGTTCAGAGAAATCTGGAAAAGCAAATATAGCCCAAGGAGACAGGTCACTCATTGATAAAAGTTTTCAGCACATTTTAAATTTAAAATGTTGCAATGCTTATTGCCTAAACTCTTACAGCATAAATATGCAAATGTATTTTAGTAAATCTTAGCAAAAAAATTAATTTAGCTCCGTTGGTATGCACAATTAGCACAAAGGTGTTAATATATTTGTGTGAGACCTGCAGCTGGGTTCTTCTCATTAACTCCTTGTGTCATATTCTCATGCCTGGGTAGGGTGCCCCCTGCTGTGTGGGAGGTCCATAGAAACTGTCATCACATCAGGAGACTGTAGTCTAGAAGTGGCTCCTATGTCTGGCAATACCATTAAATTAAATCTACCCTCAGAAGTGGTGACATTTAACCTGAACTGAACCCCTGCATGTTATGTTGTTCATCTGTGAGTAACAGTATGCTACAAAATGTCCTGTCTTAAAGGAGACTTACAGAGGAAATAGATGCTATTCAAGTGCACTTAAATTTAATCAAATCTAGGCAAGCTTCACCAAGCCATCAACAACAACAACCAAAAAAACACATTTCCAAACTGGACTATTTGTCTCATGTGAGTCAACAGGCTTTCAAACCAATGATGCTTACAAGCAAAAAAATAAATTTTACTTTTTATTTTTGTAGCTAGCATGCTGGCCGTTGATTGTATTTTATTGCTTGTTTGGCTCTGCAAGTCCTGTAACGATATAAAGTGGTTATCGTACACATACTGAATTGGAGCGATTTTCACTTGATAAGGGTTTCAAAATGAATTTGATATGAATCCTACTATTTAATTTATTTATGTATTTTTGTAAGCAAGCCATGAAAGCCATAAACCACTGCTGGTCTTGCATTGCCAAGTAAATATTACACTTAATGGGTGGTTAACAGGCTGAGGCTAAGTGGCACTGCTGGTGTACTGTATGCTTGAAAACACACATCTAGCTTTAATTTATACTAGTTTATACAGGTCTAAGCCGCAGATAGCCACGCGGCTCCACAAACATACAGCGCGTCCAAGGTTGTTACACAGCACTGCTGGAGATGAAGGGGGACATGCCTTCCCCTGTGGAGACGGACTGCCTCTACAATACCGAGCAGCAGGCAGCCGAGAGGGAGGAAGAGCCTGGGCAGGCTGGAGCACACACAGATGTCTGTCTCTGCGGACCGTGACCGTTTCTCCCTCAGCGAGCCAGGAACAACCGGCTGTCATCGCCAAACCCTCCTGAGACGCCGCCGCTTAGCCAAGGAATCGCGGGTCTGCGCATCCAAGGAATTATGGGCTGTCGCTTTCTGGGGAGCCACGCTGCGAATCTCCACTGTCTACCTAATGCGGTTTCAGTGATAAAACCACAAATGAGCAGGGGCGTGATGCATTATACGGTACAAATAAATATAAAAACGCTAAACTTAATCTAACTAACTTTTTTAAATTCCATTTGGGAAGATCTAATCTCAGACATAATAATCCCGCAGGCCCAAAGCAGCTGACTCCTGATCAGGCTGATGGAATATTCATGAAAACCCTGATCACTCACAGTTAATTGCATGACAAGCCCAATTAGTAACAGAGGAATTTCAAAGATTGCGTTATTGACTTAATTGCTCAGATGTGCTGGGGCACCATACAGCAAAAACCTGACCTGCTGACATGTTCGATACAGCAGGGCTGAAATTAGGTTCTGAGCTGTTTCTCATGTATTTACGTCTTGGAATGAATATCTCACCCAATATATGTGGACATGAATCGAAAGGTGGAATAATGCAATCAACACCATTTAGTTCATGAGAATGCCATGTAGGTGCATGGCATTGACCTCTCACAGAAGTCAAACTGTTTAATACATCTAATGTAAATTTGGGGAGAGGGGGTGTCAAAGTTAGCTTGCCAGTAGTGTTGAGAGATGCAGATGTAATGATGCACTGCAGCTATTCACCATTCTGTCTGTCCTCTCTCAAACTGAGAATGTCTCATTGTTTCAAATTATTTCTTCATTGATCAATTGATTGATTGATCGATTGACCGCATTATGTCACCTGAGGGATGTAACATTTAGGAAAAAAAGCCTTTGTCACACTGTTGCTGCTGTCTACTGTAATTTGCTTTCAAATAATAGCTTCCTCCAGAGGCATTAATTTGCATGGAATTAATATGAGGAAGAAGAAGAAGAGCATGGAAAAGAACAGCAAAGGGCATGCAAAATTCTTTTTTTTTTACAGTTTTGAGAAATAACAGTCTGGGTACATACACATTATTTTATATTACAAATAAAACTTAAGAACAGTGCTGTAAAATGTCTTTGCTTCTCGACTTCCACGGTTTTCATGTAATCAGAAATTCACTGTTACAGATTTTTGGCTGGCTCGCCTCGTATCTGACTTACGTAATTAAATGATGAGTTTAGGAAATGCTCACTTAGATTGCTGAGGGTTAATTATGAACTCAACCTCTACATTCCTGCCCTATCAGAAAAACATGTGATATATCTATATTCGCATCACAGCCAACGGGGAGCCTGGAATTCAAACGCAACTTATTTACATTTAGAGTGAATCCTGAGTCCTTAATCACCTCAAAGCATTTAAAAATTAACTCTATGACCAGCATCTCAAGAACCCTGATATATCCGGAACAAATTTTTAAAGTAATTATTCATTAATTTGAATGACATCTCTCTTGTCTTTCAAGCTTTTCTTGGGCAGCATAGAAATGTTACAATTTACTTTTCATTTGAGGTGTAAAATGATTATGTGCATTTAAAAACTTTTTTTTTTTTACATTTCCCCAATATGTAGTGCTATCAATGTTACTGTCATTAAGAATGGTGGAAAATAAGCATACTAATGGACATCTGCCATTATATTTCAACAATTGCCTTTTCTGGCTATGATAGTTTTTTTGGAAAGAATTCATTATAATTTTATATTTCTTGTGCCAGACTGGAAATTGCTATTGTGTGACTGACCTTTCCCTCAGTTGAAGAAATTAGATTTTCTACAGACAGCAGAGTAATTCTGTGCCTCAGTTACAGTTTCAGCTAAGTTGCACTATGCAGAAGTCAAACTTTAATACAAGATGCTAGTGTTTAAATGTGATGCTCATGGCACCTGAATGTGGCACATTGAATTTACAGTACCAACAGAGATGACCAGGAGAAGAACAATCTGTTATATGTAAACAGTTTTTGAAATTATTATTATTTTTTTTATAAAAATAGTTATTACATGGAGTATGCAAGTGTGTATGTTTTGCTGACAAAAAGATGATTTCGTCAAATGAGTGGAAATAAAGACCTCCTTTGATGAGTTTTCTTAAAAATGTGAGTGCATGATAAAAGCCTGGAAACTTCAAACTTACAGTATTAGTTTAAACAGGAATATTTGGTTGGCTGGTGAGGGGAAACATGATGTTACAAAAAGAAAAAAAAAACTGTGCATCATGATTTTTCTGGTTTGACATTTTAAACAATATAAAGTTCACAATTTTCTGGTACAAGTTTTGTTTTCGGCCTTTCCTTTTTTGAATTTCCTGAATTTTTTTTTTGAGCAACTTGGTAAATAACAAATTTCAGAGAAGAGGATGCTGTTTTGTGGGACAGCCAGAGGCCAGCATACATCATTTTGGACACAATAACATTCAAGAACAAATGAATGCAGAGACATGAACATATCTGTGGGGAACACCGGCTTGTGCACTGACAGATTGATGAGGGAACTCAAAACGGATCTCTGCTGAACTTCCTGTAACCTTTGACCTGTGCTGTGTAACTCTCTGTGCAAGGTGTGTCTCTGTCTTCCCTTTTAAGGCTACTGTTTTCCAGGTCAGCAAAAGTAGTTGCTTGACTGAATCACCTCAGGTAAAGTTCTTTCAAACAAAGCAGAAATGACAAGTACATGGACTAGGTGCCAATGTGTTGTGTGATTGTTTCTGTTTAAATAAGAAAATACTGCTATGCCACATATAGTGACCTATTAACCTTCAGTGTTTAATTAACATTCAACTAACATTGAACATATATGACATCGTTTATTTCTTAAGAAGATGTCCTCATTCAGAATGACTTGCAGAGTGTATATTGTGTATAATTCACACATATTGTCCATTCATACAGCTGGACACTGAAACAAAAAGCAATAGGTTCAAGGAGGTAATACCGATGCCCGATCTGGGGTATAAACTTGCAATGTACTGGTTATAGCACCAGTGTCCCTCCTAATTCTCCACAACACTGCCCAGTGTGGGCTGAAGAATCACCTCTTCAGAGTGAACCTCGGTTCTATCTCAGTCCTTGCCCCCTAACACCTGCCACTTGTAGTACTTGCTGTTCATTTTATATGTAGTATCGTGATGTGTTTTGGATTCTGTGATCTAGTGGCTGATATATGGTGGTATACCTGGTTTCCCTTGTCTAGTCAGGTTGCACAAGTTAACTTAGGGTAGGCCTTGAACAGTAGTCTGTTCACACTCGCTAGTCTGGGAGTGTTGTTAGCCTGGTATGACACTGTCACTGATTAAACTTATGCTCTTATTGTGGTGGAAGTCACTCTGGATAAGAGCATCTGCTAAATGAATGTAATGTAAAGAGAGTATGCCTGTTTTCTTTCGTGTACTGTGCCACTGCAGGGCCGGGTAGTAGGAGCAGCTGTTCTTGTTACTTTCCATTGAAATGACTCGCACATGTTACATGGAATTGAAGAGCTGGGAAATGGAGAGAAAAAAGACCACCAGGCCTTGCTTTTTCAGGCCTGGGGATCACCTTGAATATGTCAGCCTCCCGAAGATAGCAGGCTTTGGTGTAAATAAGGAGCCCTTGCCCTTGGCTCAGAACGCCTAACTCCCATTGAGGTCAGTTATCCTGCCAGCTGAGCCAGGTACCTCTCCTTAATTAGAGCCTTCTGAGCAAGCAGCACCATCTGGAAGTGAACTTTAATCTTTTCTTGGAAATACAACTTGAAAATTAATGGGAAATATAATTGCAAAAAAAAAAAAAATCTCAATGTTACTAGATGGAATTTGTTAACCTCCAGCTATCTGGCTTTATGTGTATAGCATAACTATTTGTACAGGCTTGCCTTTTTGGAAAAAAAATGTATATGCCGATTGATATGAGCTTCCTATTGCCAGAGGGTGATCAAGACCACATGTGGCCTAAAGATTGCTGGCCTTTTTAAAATGGTGAAATGCAGTAATATGGCGATATAAGATTCTGAATGTTTGGAAATATTTTAAGGATACAAAATTATACAACATATATTACAACACATGCAGTTCCTTGCCAATTTCACACATGACCTTTCGGGTATTCATTGTAGAACATTTCTTAGGGTAATTTTATGTTACATTGTACAGCAGACTCATAAAATAAGATCCATGAATGTGGAAACAATTGATTTGTTTCCTAATACAGGCAGTGTATTTTGACAATGTAGTGTAAGTTCCTCCAAGTTTGGATATCTTATTTGAACTTACAGCTGATTTTTCGTGATGGTAGCACCACTTGAGATGCAATATAAATGCATAAAATAAAAGCGGGAGAGGCATGTATAATAAATGAGTCTCTCTGCCAACAGATCGATTGGCGACGTCGTTCCTCAGATATCGCATCCACGTTTCATGCATATTTCATCATCCCCGTGTCTGAGGCGACTCGTCTCGGGACGCTGGCGGACTCGGGGACGTACGGAGGGGACGCCGTGTCACACGCAGGTCTTTGGGGTCTCCGGCTGTCATATGCTTTGTTCCCTGTTTTAATCTGATGTGACCACAGTGGGAACACATGTAAAAAAATAAAAAAGCATCTCTGTATATAGAGACAGAGAGAGAGAGAGAGACACACACACACACACACACACACACACACAGGAGGCTCCGCAAAAAGGCATGCGCTAAAGGTATCGACTATAGTGTACTATGTGCTTGTTGGGGTGTATGTCTGTGTGTGTGTGTATGTATGTGCGTGCTGATGTGACCACAGTGGGAACACATGTAAAAAAAAAAGCATCCCTATATACAGACACAGAGACAGAGACACACACACACAAGCAATCTGATGTGACCACAGTGGGAAATAATGTTAAAAAAAAACATCCCTAGCACCCCCAGACACACACACTCACACTCCCACATTACATTTACATGCACTAAAACAACGTCATGTACATATCCTCGCATAACCGTCTCATTTTAATCAAAAGAAGCTATTTAATCACATGCCTTTCATATTTACTAGTATCCACTGACATATTTTTCCATGGGTCCTCAGCAGTAAACAGAGCTTCTCCAGAGACAGTGACACAATAAATACTAAATTTTTCATCCTGGGAGGTGAGTTCTGGGTCCTGCATCAGATGTGCACGGATTCATCATACCACTGGAGTTTGTGAATAAACAGGGCGAAAGAGCAGCAACAAACACGGAAAGTCATAACAACGTAGACAATAATAAAGGCAGAAATGGCAAGGGGACTTGCACGTAACTCGAGATTAGAAACATAACCAAACAATTGCAATCTATATTGAATCTTGAGATGCCCACGGTTCTCAAACAGCAAAGCGCACCCCCCCCCCCCCCTCCCCCTTTCTCTGTATTTGCAATGAACTGTGCCACTGTCTCTGGTGCCAGTCAGGGATGAACTCACGGGGACTGCAGTCATGGAAACTCTGTTCTCAGCACAGAGCTCCGCTCTCTGTTCTGAACGTGCCGCGCTGGTGTTCTGGCATTTTGGGATGACGTGTGTTAATATTTCAACAGGCATGTGCGCATACATAGGCATGTGTGCATGCAGATGTTGCTCGCACTCCCAAATATGCATGAATTCAGTTCAACTGCTAAGGCCACATCACACAGTGTAAAAATGGAAGGCACAGGGATTTCGTGCCCTTAAGGGTTTACCATGTCGTCTCTGGAAAGACTGAAGAACAGCATGTCACACTTTGTGGGAGGGTTGATTTTTCAGTGCACACTGCTATACAGCTACTCACCATTGAAATGCAGAAATACATAGAGGCACTGCCATTTATTTTGGTGTTTGTTAATATGACTAAAGATAAAACGGATAAAAGAGTAAGGACCAAACTAAAAATTTATACATATTTTACACAAAAGCAAATCAAATCGTTCAGGTTTGTCACGTGTAACATAAACAAAATGAACACAATAGATCTTATACAACAAATAAACTTATGAACTAAAATGAATATGTTCAGATTAAACAGGTAAAAATACTTTGACCTAGCTGTAACTTTGCTGAGATACAAAGTATTCAAAGTCAAAGCATTTGTAAGGTTTTGATACATTTTTAATAAGAGGATAAAAGTCAAGCTGAAAATATGAAACTATGGCCAAAATTGTGTTTAAAGTTGAAATACTTGCCTCAGATTTTTTTTATTCAAAAGATATTAAGTTCAAGTCACTTTTAATCAATGTTAGTGCTGTCCCACCCTGTGAGTTTTTAACACAATATACAAGATATTGTTAGCGTTGGTAGTTTGCCAGGGATCCTTGGATATTGTTTTTGGCTGTCTCAAAGTCGAGGAATTATTTTTTCAGACTCAGGGTTTCATGTGCTCGAGAGTTCTCCACAGAACCACTAATAACCCAGGAGATTTTCTAATTTCCTGTTAGCACACCAGACACACAGCACGCATTGGAAACGAAGGCACACACAGATTTGCCAATCATCACCTCAGGCTTTTGCCAGTCCTGACTATTGAGCGAGGCCCCCTTAAAAACTGGGAAGGCTTCCTAAGGTGTGGATTTTGGGCCCCGTTTAGTGTAACCTACAAATTTGTTCTTGTTCACACAAAGGGCAGTATTAAAGTAGTTTGACACTTTAAAATGTATAATTGTGTATAATTCTATACGTATAATATACAACTATATATACTGTACATATGTACATATGTACATATGTATATACATATGTTTAATGTACATGATTATAACTGTGTATGTATAATTGTGTATACCACTCTGTATACAGCCAATCCTTCGTTGAGCACTTCTTGATTTGAGTGCCACTGTAAATGCCACATTAACTGCTAACCAAAAGATGGTATATTTGTTCAGTAGCAGCTAAGTGTAACCCCTGGTTATGAGTTGAGCAGACGAAATAGTCCTCTTATTTTGTTTCTTCTTAAATGGTTCCATTTGATTATTTCATTTTATGTAATAATTACCAGATGCAATCTGTACTGCAATCATTGCATAGCTAATTCTGCAACACAGCTAGACTTTGTTGGCTGGCCACTTATTGGCAGCCCTAACTGCTTATTTGTGTCCTGAAAAATGCTGATAAATGAAGTGAGATTGGGCCTTTACGTTGTGTGTGTAAATGACCCAAGTCTGCAACACAGAACTAAACCGCAAAAATGAACCAAAATGTGAGTTACAAATACGCTCAATATATTTGTACAGTTATAAATGCGAACAGCAAATTGTGACACTCTTTTCAAAAGAAAATACAGTTGATAAGACATAGTCCTGTATAAAAAGGTCCTTAAATCCTGACTAACACTTTACTGTAATTCCGATGTCTGTCTCAGCCTCTGGAGCTGGATTGTACTTCCTTGAAGTGATTAAATGTATAGCAGGCGTCTCAGCATGGTAGCATAGTTATGAGCAACAGTCTGGCGATTTGCATCTTAAAACATCTGCTGCACTTTTTTGTAATTGAGGTGAGTGTCTGGAAGTGAAGCCGAAAGCTGGTTTATTAATATGATGGTAATATTAATGTGATTTCTGAGGATTATGTATGAGCCTCAAATATAACTAACATCAAAGTCACAAAAGCAGAGGGTTCCTGTCGCTGGAAATCCCATAGTTCTCCAGTAATAAGGCTGTCCCATCTGGGTGAGCGGGCCTGACCCCAGTGCTGTTATGGGTCAACAGGGCTCACCGTGATTGATGCTCTCATTGGCGCCTAGCAGGCAGTGATGTGACGCACCAGCTTAAGAGGTCACTAAAGGACGCCTTGTTAACATGGCAAAAACCCTGTCTGAGGTCTTTTATTTATCAGAGCAAATAAACGCTCCCCTGCTTAGTCCCAGATTAGTCCCCATCTAATATTAATGCGCTCATATAATCACCAGTCATTCATTATACGTGTGACTATGGAGCTCATACATTCCTTTCTGTGAAATTCCAAGGCAATTCTTAATGGGAATGGATGTTTTTTTTCCTTTCCTTAGTCAAGTACAGCAAAAATGTTTCACTGGACCCTCTCAGGCACTGATGAATTTACACTGAATAGCCATTTACTTGTGTGTGCATTTTTGTACATCCAACTAGGATTTCAAATACTCTGACTCTTCTATGAAGAAAACTTCAATTAGTTATACCTGTAAATGCCCCTTAAGGTGTGAACCAAATGAATCTTGCTGAATATTTCCAGTTTGCCAAACTTGATTTACATGCAAAAATATCTCAAAAGGTGAAATTGCTAAAATCTACCTGCACAAAACTGGAAGATTGAATTTGGTCTGAAATTTTTTATGACAATGTTTATGAAAGGTTTATGGCATTGATTACACACAGGGAAATTGTCTTAGCTTCTGTCTCTTTTCATCAAGTTTTTCTTAATTTTTAATCTCAAATATTGTGCAGGTTGATGTGGAATGTGCCACAGAGTCTCAAACCTCTATTTATTTTTTAAGCACCTTCACTCTCATTATGAGAGAACTGCCGCGTAAATCACACGCCTCTTATTTAAAAATACATGGGAAAATTCTTTATGTGGACCCTGAAATCATTTGCTGAATTAAAAGGCAGTTTGCAGAACTCCCTGGCTGCAAATAAATGTGACATGTTCCCAGATGTTGTTGAACTTAGCTTGTCAGAATGAAGCTGAAATGTTCAAAATAAAGTTATTGAACAGTTTACTCTACATGTCAGCTTTTATTATTCAGAAAAAAATATATGTGTGCCTTTCCAAACATACAATGGGTCTTAAGAGCTGTTTCCGCCACTTGAAGACATGATTTGACAAATGTGAGACACAGCTGCAGCTCTGACTGGGATTATTACTGTGGGTTGTGTAACCCCCCCCCCCCCCCCCCCCCCAAAAAAAAATAAAAAAAAAAACCTTGAAAAACTCTGACGGGTACAACTCTAAGCTGTTGACTCCTATTGTTTTGCAACTTAAACGCGATATACCACTGTTTCCTTTTGCCAAAAGACTTTCTTAACTTCTTGAGGTGAGGTTCAAGATAGAGATTCAAGGTTATCAGGTTTTCTCAAGTGATTTTCCTCTGGTTTGGACACATAACTGTCACAAATGCGTGCAAGTTTTCATTTTTTTCAGAACACATTTTATCTTACTAAATTTGGTGTCCACAGACCTTGCAAAACTGTTTGTGGAGGAATGCAAGGAAAAAACACTTGCGTTCAGCCGAGTAGAACTTAAGGACAAATGTTTGAATGCAGGTGTTCGTAATTCATAACAGCGATGACAGAAAACACAAGACAAGAGTCTTCCTCCATCTGGTTAAGGAGTCATGTAACATTTTTGAAAAATTATAACAATTTATTGGAGCGATGAGACAAAAAAGCGGATAACAGAAAAGCATCATCACTAGGTGTCTGGATTGGTGGTGAATACTGTAACTATGACAACACACACTACTAAAGGTTAAGACGGACTGCTGACATAAAGGATCACTGGAGACTGCATGTTAGCACTTTGCCATCTACAGTACACTGAAAAACAGCCTGCGTTGTCTTGCCAAGCATCACACAAGCTACAATAGGAATCCATTGTTAATTACCATTCCAAAAGTGCTTTTCTTTTTAAAGTTACTCAATTCGTGCCAAGGCAAATACACTGTGACAGACACTTAGAGGCACAGTAATAACTGTACATATAACTGTTTGGTCGTTTTTGTGCCAAGGATAGTAGAGGAAATATTTACCAGCTTGAGGAGTTTCAATGAAACACGAAAGTAGAATTACTTCCTAAAATTCGAACACATCTGAAAAGAAATATTTTCTTTTTGATTGACTGTATGTGTGCATGTATGTGATTGTTTCTGTAAGGCTATGCATTCACGAAAGGACTTGACTATGGCAGTGGATAGCTGGCTCTGGATATTTTGGGTTTGGACCAAATACACTATTCTACAGACACAATTTAAAACCTTAAAAAAAGCTTCATCCAGCACTGAGCATAAAATGTCAGCTCATACATTTGGGGCTCCTCACCTGTCTGTACTGGATGGAGTCCCAATGCCTTTCACATTGATGCACATTTAGGATTATAACAACAAACCATGAGAAATTAATCACTGCAATGAAGACTATGAGGACGGATCCTGTTGAAGAGACCTGTACATTAAAACGTGTTTTGTGATACGGCCAGAGACATGATTAGTCAAACATGATTGTTTTCTTTATGAAGTTTAATTCTCATCCTCTGTCATTGTTTTGCAGAAGAGTTTACTTTGTATGTTGAGTCCAGAAGTCAACATTCACTTGCTGAGATTCCCATGGCTTGTTTACAGTTCAGGATTGTGCTAAGTTTATTTTCATTGTACACAGCTTGAATGAATTCCTATTTGTATATATTTGGGACAAGATCAAGTTGTAGGCCGTTAGCCACAGTGCCATTTTATCAGATACTGAATGTAACACTGCCCTTGCACAGATTATGCGACTGTGCCGTTCTCATTTTCATTCTGTAAATTATTTAACAAACTGTTATTTTATAAAATGCCTCTTTCGATGAAGCAATGACAACGTGGCTGCACGGGTCGTGTATCGTGTATCCGCATCAAGTATTCATTGGGTTTTAAACGCATTACTCGAGAGGGGTTAAACGCACAGGAGTAGCATTAGCGTTAGCATTTCGCCCTGCCGGCAGCATGCTGCTGGGGCCAGGAGGGATGGAAACCTGAGAGAGGAAAAGGGTCAACGCACAGTATAATAAACCACCTGCCACATTATTCAAGGCGAAGGACACCGTTGCTCTTTGCCATCCGCACGCAGGAGAGAACATACGGTGTTTCCAGACTGCCTGTCGCCTGGCTGCTTAGAAGTGTCCCTGGAGTCTCTGTTCGGAGAGACCAGTGCTTCTGCAGCTTAAAAAGCTGTCACCTCCTGAAACTTGAACTGAGTCTTCCAGTCCCCTCCTCACTTTTATATTTGTATATTATTTGACTGCAGTATTAATATTATTTTCTCTCCTGTGTTTATATTATCATAATTTTTATTCTTTGTTTATTTCAATGACATTCTGGACCTTTGAAGCTCGTCAGAAGTTGCTTCGGGGCCCTTTTGCTCTTCGGAAGAAAGCGGTGAGACTTATGTAACCGAGTCTCGATTGGATTCGAGACCATCAGACAAGTTGAAGTGTGGGTTTCGTCCAGTGGAGGTGCCTCTAATATGAATAGTTACATATTCATAATTCACTTTGGATAAAAAACAAAAAACTTTTTGAACAAAGTTCATATTTTTCTGGTATCATCATTACCTCGATTATTTTGATTTTCCCAAGCATTTAGCCACTTGTCCTGGTTATGCCAATTCCTTCATTTGATAGGGATAATTTTTTTTTTTTGCTGGAAAGTATAAAATTAAGTAATCCTGAAAGACATCAGGAAACTTGGCATGCTTCACATGCTGACTAATTCTAACTGTAGTGACTTATGGATTAACCAGGTAGAATACTATACAAAATCTATAATTGATTTTTTTGTATCAAGATTTACAACTATATCCTGCATTACATATCCAGGCTAACTTGTTTTCAGCTGAAAATTGATTCACAAGCAACATGATAGGTGTAATGGCCATTGCAGCACCTGCAAAGAATGCTTCCTTCACTGGCTGCATCAAGATTCCTTTATTTTCTCAGTGCAGTGCAAAATGTTAATGGTGCTGCTAAGCATACCCTGCTGTGGCAAAGAAACACTCGCCCTTCATCGACATTATTGGTACCCAGAAGTTGACTGCTGACCTGACCCCTCAGTTTTCTTCTTTATTCTGGTGTTGCCTCCTGGGCCATTGGATTTGCATCGGATGTTTAAGCCTATGCCTCGGTCAAGTGGCGCAGTGTGAATGCAAGAAGCTCTCAACTCAATTTATGTGTGTTACTCATAGCTGTCCTGCTTCAAAGCTAGTGGGAAATTGACTGTAGACTGCAAGGTGAGCTACCCAACATGGACTACTGCCCAGCAGAAACAGACATCATGTAGAATCGTTACAGGTGAGATACTGACACCACTAATGTGAAGGGAAACGATCTCCTGGATGTTCCAAGAAGAAACTGCGAGAGCAGACATTTGTGAAAACGAGTCTCTGTGCAATAGACATTTTTAAAATGTCACAGTGCTAGTCATTCTGATGCCAGCTGAGCCTCACACAGTACAGTATGCAGACTAACGATAAGTGGCTTATCTAGACAAAGCGTTCTGGCTCAATTTGACCGGGAAAGCTTATAAAGCTCCTTGCTTTGACATTTCAACACAGTGAGATCACCAGCATTTGCCTTGAAATACACATTCAATGCCTGAAGTGCAAACTCACGGGCATAAACCCATTTTTACTATTGGAGGTCATCGGGATGCAGGTCTTAGCGGGCCAGTGGTCTCAGGTGGGTGAGGGTGATGTGTGCGCCTCTCACAGGACCCACGCCCCTTCAAGTTAGCGGAGGGCTGCAACCGCACAGCCCCTTTGACTTCACCCGGCTTTCATCCTCACCTGACTGTATAATCACAAAGGCATACCTTTAACCACAAGGGGAACCTCTGGCCCTCAGGTTGTAATCTCTTTACCTTGGCCTCCAGCACTCCTGAACTTGTCTCACGGGAATGGCAATGCTGGTAAATATCGCTGCCATCAATTTCAAGGGTGTCCTCAAGGTGAAGAGAAATGCGTATGCATTGTTTCCCCTCTAAGTCCCTATCTGAGTCACAGCAGAATAACTGCCTGGACAAGCATTTCTTTCAATTGAGACAAAAACATCAGTGCCACCTTTTGCTGACCAATATGTTCTAAATTAGTTACTAGGATATTGTAATGTGAAATATCATAACAACCATGACTGTCAAAGTTCCTATATGGCGGGTGTTGGTATTTATAAGCGTTCCCTGTTTTGTCCTTACGCTGTCTTTGTTCAACCTGCTGAACACATTTCCAACTTGACAATTACCGCTCAACTGAAAGGAGCCCCGAATTGTGGATTTGTCTTGCACAATGTAGGATACTTGGCTGAAGAGTGGAGCAGAGAGAAAGAGGGGGGGCCATCCCTGGACACAAAGGCTGCGGCATAGGGGGAGTGTGGAAAACGGGGTCAAGAATCAAATGCAGGTGACATTTGCAGCCAGCAGATTGGTACGGACCCATTGATTCCCCCCCTCCCTTGGCCGTGATCTGAATTGCAAATGGTCAATGAAGTGGCCTTTCACAAGTCAGGGGGGCCGACTGGAGTGCCGTTCCCACAGCCCCCCCCCACCCCCCACCACCCCACAGCCCCTAATCCCAGCAGCACTGCCAGGCAGCCTCCCTGACCCGCTCCCTGTCCCTGGGGAACCGGCGTGGGGGTCATTGTTCGCCCCTCCAACAAGAGGGGAGAAAGCTGGACGACCAGACTGGCTGCTACAGTGCATTGTGCCCTTGACGATCCCGCGAGTCTTTAACGGCGAGAGGGGGCTTATTCCTCATTTAAAGCCCCATAAATGGAGCTGCTATTTCACATTTCATTCATAGCAGGATTTGTGTGCTTTCCAAGGTTTAAGGAATTCAATACGGCCCAATACGTCCAATTCAGGTCCTCTTGAGGTTAAACAATCCTGTACGGAAATGACCTCAGAGATTGTTCGTGAGACCAGACCCATTATCACTGCTTGATATTTAGTGTAAAAAAAATCTGAATTATTTCTTTCAGACCAGGAACTGCATTTTCTGTATACTCAATTATCACAGATACAGGACAGAGACTGGAGAATTCAGTCCAATCTCACATATGTTGCAAGGCATTTTTGGTGACATGTTAATAGCCTTGCGAAAACAATCGCCCCTTAAATCATGTGATGCACTGGGGCACAGTAAATCACCCCATATAATTTTTGGCTTTAAAACTTAGATATACTGCCAGTCATAAATCTACTAATCTAGACCAGTGGTTCAAAGTGCATGTGAATCAATGATAGGGGTGATAAATAACTAAAAAAGAGGGCCAATATTTTTACAGTAGCATGAACCTCTGACTCGTTTTCAGAGAGACAGAGAAAGAAAGAGACAGAAAGGCAGAAAGGATCATGAAGGTGAGCTTCTTAGATTGAGGCTAAAACACCATGATTGCATCACTGTTATCCAGTACTTTTAATATGGACCTAATGATCCATACCCCATGGATTGGTATGTGAGCTCTATGTTTTGAAGGAGTATATGCAATAAATAATAAGTGCTCCTGGGGGCCTCTGTGATGAAACTAGCAAATGATCAAGCTTTTGCCAGCCCACTATTGTTTTATATATTTTAAATGATTATGTGGAGTCATGTTCCTAAGACTAAAAGGTTGAATCATGCTGTATTTCCATTATTAACAATTGGGTAAAATTATAGCCATTAATATACAATTAACCTTTCCATCCCAGACTGCTCATTTCTTTTTTTTTGCAACTGTATGGACTGACTTGCAAATGAAACGAATCCTGATCTTGTGCTCCGTGTTTCCAGGGACATCATTAGGTTGCGCTGATGCATGTTGTGAGTACAAGTGCGCACATTTTGAACAACGCACAGATTCACATTTGAGGATTCTGGGTGCTGTAATTCTGGTTCCAAGGATGATGAATGTTCTGGAAATAATCAGAAGCGGCGTAGTGATTGGCAGGTGGTGATTTGCCAATCACAGCTCAGAGAATGATGAAAGATTATTTAAGAAGGTTTGCACTTGCATAAAATACCCCTTTTATTAAAGACAATCAGTACATTAAAGGCCATTGAAAACTGAGCCCATAAAATTAACACCCATCAAATTATATTAAAGCCAATAAAAAGAAGTAGGAGATGACCTACTTGAAGATGGAGTATGTACAGTTCCAGTCAAAAGTTTGGACACATGTGATTAAGATAATGGGAAATGTGCATTCAAAGAGATTTTGACATTTGAGCAAGATGATCACAACACCTTTATCAAAGGTTCACTGTGGAACTAACACTATATATATATAGTGTATATATAGTACATATAGTATATATATGCTATATATAGCAATATAAAGTTATATTAAAATTTATAAATAAGTATTATTTTTTTCATTTTATATTTGACAGCACGTAACTGGAAAAAGACTGATTATTGAAGAGAAATTCATGTCTGAAATATCATTTGACAAGTCTCCAATTCAGTCATAACTGTTATATATTTATGTTAGACTATGTAACACTCATCACTTAAGAGGGATGGATTCATATTTAGTGGCAAATTGGGCAAAGTTTTCTGTCCCCTTAGATACTTCCTGGTTAGCAGTCCCATAGCTGGGTAAGATTAATTTTCTTGAATTGTACATATGAATTTTCTCAGTAATTAAGTCAATGGTAAGATTCGGTATTATACTAAGATGCAAGTTTAGGGTCATGTTTGAGAACAGACATTCAGCTATTTACAGCCATTTAGAATTTACTAAAACATAATTAAAATCAACATTCAGTACTCATAACATAATCTGGCTTTTTTGCTGGCAAGACATGCAACCAAGAAACAGGTTCAGACAACTGATGAGTGTTTGTGAACATTACTCATTCCACTCGTATTGCAAAAACAGATGTTGAAATTAAATTATTTCTCAGTTGAAAGAGCCAAAAATAGCAAGTCAGTAGACACTGGAAGAATGCGGTATAAAAAATGAAGGCACATTCAGACCCAGGTGAAGATGCTACATTTTCATTGCAAAGACAAAGTTTTATAGCTGTTGAGCGCAAAAATTAAAAACAGATTCTTTCAAGTTGTTCCTGTTCCATGTTCAGAATTTACAACTGTGGACGGCTGACGAATATCTTTTTTCCATTGTTTTGTATTGCAATGCAAGGTGATAGCTTGGGCCCCAGTTTCGGGGGCCCAAAACTTTTTTTGTGGAATATGAATGCTTGACTTGGTGCACACGAGAATGCTTTTTTTCCGTATCAGGAATCTGAAATGTGTATGTAGGATGACAGAACCAATTTACTTTTTAGGTTTTTTAAGCCTTTAAGAGGAATGACAATTGAAGGCTCATGATGTGGCAGTGGGTGACAACAGCTTGTAATAAATACAAATGGAACAAACTGATTTTGATGCCAGCATTGATTGCATTCCCATTTCACTTTATTATCATAGTGTACCTCACAGCCCATTTTATTCTTTAATTAAAATAACTAGCATATTTTCCTGTTCTCAAATAAACATAGTAGCATTGCCCTGAACATGGACAGAGTGTGGCTCAGTGATGATGGGATTTTCATCTTCGGATAAAACACTGGGACTTAAGTTAACAATGCAGGTTAGATCAATGGTTTTATGATTTACTGCTGTGTGCACTTCATAGATTTTAATCTCTTATTTTATCTTTCAGGGATGAAACAACACATTTTGTATTATCAGCTCTCAAGCTTTAACTCTTATTAGTGGGATTCAGTTCCATGTGAATCACCCCATTTTACCTAAGATGATACAAAACTGTGGGAATAGGGAACAGGCTAAGTCAATAGTAACTAATTACAAAGGTCATTGCTTGCACTTTTTAAAATGTCTGAATACCATAATACATATATATGTAGATTATATACAGAAATACAATGAACTTAAAAATGTAGCAATACACACTATTTACCTGTAGCTTAACTATAAGCACACAGAGCTATGCAACGTCAGTTCACACACCCCAGACAAAAAACTTGTACAGAGAGACTTGTTAGTGATCATGCTAACTTTGGCCCTTCCCCCTGCTAAAAATAAGACCCGCGAGGAACGAGGAGTGATATGTAAAAGTTGGAAATTGAAACGTCGAAAGAACTGAGCTTCTTGCGTCTCGACCGAAAAGCCACGCTCGGCTGTCTGTCAGGGGGCGCCACGGGGCACACAGCTGTTAATGAGGAAGCGGATTTCAAAGCCCCCCGGGAATAAAAAAAAACACGCCCGCTCTTCCTTTAAGGGGGCTGTCAGGCGCTGTGACAGTGGCAGTAAATTCAATTCGCGGACCTGCTGGGATGCGCGGGAGTGAAGCAGCGGGAACGCTTTTCCGTACTTCAAGGACGCCGGTTGGCTGCAGCGTAGCCTGTCAAAAGTATTAATCCCGATAATTAATCAATGCATATTTACAGCTGATGCTCTCTGCCCGTTGGAAAAAAATAAACAGACAAATGAATAAACACATGAGCGCAGAGAGGAAGAGAAATGCATCATGAAGTCAGGACAAGGGAGTGGAAGAAAAATGGTTCACAAGGTCAATATGAATAACATGTTTGCACCCTCAGAGCATGTATTGCTGTGTATTTTCATAACCTTGGCACTTTGTAATGTTACAATTATTAAAATCTAGTTACTTCAGCTGTTAGTGATTTTTTTTTTTTTTTTACCAAGTCTAAAAAAAGCCATTTTAAGAAAACCTTGTTTATTTGCCAGTGGTATGCGGGAGGTGCATTAACAGAACAGATTTTCTCCTGGATGTGAAACAACGTGTGTTTGACACAGATTTTGTGCTGCGAAATGATCATGTTAACACAGCTGAGGCATCTCTGATTTTGGAGGAGTACCGAGGAAACCGATTTTATAGTCGGATGATACGGACCTAACATGGCTGGAGCGCTCTTACCTACAGGGAACATACTGTGTCTAATATTTCCTTTCCTGTTAATATCTGTGTCATGCTAATCACTTAGCGCTTTGACATTTGGAAACCCTTCACCTAAGGCCCAAACCGTGTATTCCTTTTACATTAAAAGTTTTGCCACACAAAATCCATGAAACAAAAATGTACTAAGAATAAACTTTCTTAGCAGGGTATAATAGCATCAAACTTGCTTCATATGAACTACAATTCAAGACATGTTTAAATAGCTTCATGGGGACAAGCATGCCTTACCTCAATCTTGATTTGTGGTCTTAATCGTTCATATAAAGTTCTTTTCCCAATTAATTATTTTTCCTACATGGTATTTTCCCTTACAGTACAAGTTATGTGAATTCTGCGAATAACAAGCCATTTTCTCTCAGAGAGCAGACATACTCTAAACTGGAATCTGAATAATGCATGTCTGCTATGTTACATTCTTCATAAGATTTGGCTCTCTGTCCATCCTTCAGAGCCGTCTATCACAGAGCCCCTGGGGTCTTGTGGGATGCGTGCTCTTTGAAGCATGCTGAAGCACTGGGGAACCAGGGGCTGGCCGGAAGAGAGGAATATCTCAGTAGCCCTGCATTATACTTTACTGAAACGTATAACCCCCGACATGCCATGCAAATGGGAGTATCATGAAACAATTGCATCATGACGAAAGAAAAAAGGTAATTACTGTAGTTTTTCCCTACTGTTGTAGTTTTGCATATTTGGTAATGCACTGCCTATCCATCCTCACTCATACAACACAACACCCCTTACTATTAATGACTGGCCTACCTACCTGCGATCAGTGAACTGATATGGAGGTTAACATTACAGGTGAACTGTCAAATCTTAAGTGATATTATAAGAACATGAGGACAAAATAGACCCACAACAGGAATTTAACAAACTCTAGTCCTTGCCAGAAGTGACCCTGAACTCTTTAATATGGAATTGAATGCAATTATGTAGGGAGAACAGAATATTCCTGATGATGATGACTGCAATACAGTCGAACAGCAGTTACCTGGTATGGTTAATGCATGAAAAAAAAAGACCTGACATTGTAGACTGTATTAACGAGAAACTTTAAAAACCTTTCCTCAATTTGAAAAGCAAGGTAGTACAGCTCTGTGATGTACAGTTTATTTAAGCATCAAACACAGTGTGATCAAACGTCAAACTTCAAACAAGGTGTCACAGAGTGTCCGGTTTTGTTTGATCTGAGAAGTTTTGTTGAAACATGTCTTAGAGCCACACTGGGTCTGATTCTTCTAAATTCTACCCTTCTGATAAAGCTTTTATAATTCTTACCAAATCCAACAAAATGTTTACAGTAACAACACAGCAATTGTATCGCTACACCATACCTCAAGGCCTGTTTTTTCCTTGGAGATGTCCTTTGCTCAGAGTTGAAAAAATACACCATTCAGTGTAGGGGCAAACAGATTTTTTGAGCTGATCTCAAATCCATATGCCTAATCATACCGATGCCAATACCAACATTTCAACAAGTTTGTCTCTCACGCAAGTATGGGGAAAATAATTCGTAACGGGATACACCAGTTGTGCCTCTATGCAACACAGTCATTCAGGTGAGGACAGTAAACAGAATCAATGCAAGATGTTACCGAGTGCAACCGAAAAGAAAATTCAGATGAAAGCATTTGTACCTTTTACTCCTCTATCCCTCTTGTCATTTCATAACTACTCTATGAAAGTGGATCCACTGGAACAGTGACAACTCAGCAGATACTAATACTCAAAAATGAGCAAAGTTATGCTTGCTGAATGTGTTATAAAAAAATAGCTGCATTGAATAACAGACAGTAAACAAAACTACTGTGTTGCACTTGTTTTTATCAATGTCTTAAAAAATGTCACGAAATCCATCATTTGAAATCCTTATCATTCCACCATGTGGTTACATTGAACAGGCCCACAGAAGACATGTCCAAGCTGCTTGGAAACCCACAGCCGAGAGCATTAAAAATTATGGGATTGGATTGTTGCAATCCAACATAGTAAATTACACTCACATCCATGAATTTGTGGTAGGTGCTCAACTCAAACGTAAACTTTTAAAAAGAAAAACAAACAATCAGCACACTATAGAGCATTAGAACATTGTAGTTCACAGCCATGCAGCTGCGTATAGACCCCTTTTTTTCTGGATTGTTGCGATTGCATTTCTGACAACGCTTCGTGTACTGCTGTGGAACGCACGGACTGCTGTATTACGGTTTACTTTTTCTGTGTACAAACAACCAAGCCTTTTCCCTTCAGGCATTTTTAAGAATGCAAGCAGGTCCTCGGGGTTGACACGCCCTTCCGACAGTGAGCCTGACAGCGAGTTCGCGCTTGCAGTTTCGCCACGTTTAACCTTCAATAATGTATACGGCAGCTGTGTTTGAAATGCACATTGTACATCATAGCCTTATTCTATAGCAGCAGACAAAAATTTAAAAATAAAGGCTGACGGACAATCACACATTTTAACCCAACTCATGCAGTGGTGCGACCCCAAGCGCCAAGTGTGTGTTTAAAATGTGTGTGTTTATGCCTTTTCCCTGCCTCACATAAGACTGAGAGGTTTGATTGAGAAGGGTGTTTAAACCAAGCAAACCTGTTCGTAATATGAAATAAATGAATATTTTATTACATTGTATGGTTCAGATTTATTTTGCGGTGCAGGTACTGTAAGTTTTTCTCCAGGGAGAATGCCAGGCTCATAAAGGCTCCAGCAGTTTAATGCTCTCGGCATCATTTCCTCTGAAACGGATGTGGTCTTTTGCAGATTAGTTGCCCAGACCTACACTTAGCTAAGGAAACCATTAATTCAGACTTGGGGGTTGACATATTTAAAACCACTTCATAACTGCCCAGGTGTTCACACAGAAAGTCACGCAGTTTATAGCTCATAGTGTGGTATTTCCCCATACAGATCTTTCTAGTCATGTGTATATTTAAACACTTTTGCCACAATCCTCTCTGGTTTCACAAGCTAACCTTGAGGTTGAGCGATTATGCGGTCTTGTGTGACACAAACTACACTGTCTACTCCTGGAGACTAATTCGCTGCAAAGGAAAGGACTGTGTTGATTCTGGCACTGCTTACTATCCCCACCAACAAATTCAGCCTTTTCCAGACCACTGGGTTCTCCAAAACTCACATGAGAACTGGGACAAACAGAGGGAAAAGAATTGCTTTGAGACCAGAGTGAGATGTTGAATGAATGCACATTAAAGTGAGGTTTGAGGCCTGCTTTGCTCAGGAGTTTTATGGGGAGTCATGATTATCTAGACAGCATACATGTCTTGGTTGCATCTCGATTCTGTCCAGCAAACATTGTCAGAAAGAAAGGCTTTCCCAAATAATTCGACTGTGCTGCAGAGAGGGAACCGAGAGAATGGGGTTATCTTGTGGCAGGTTTCTGTGCATTGGAGAAGTGTTGAATTCACTGACATAGTATGGAACTCAGTAGACACTGTACAACTGGGAAACTGACACCAGAGATGTCACTGGTTATAGAATGTGCCTCACAATTAAACAGGCAGAATACTTGTAGTGACATGGTTATGAGAAGTGTGTTTGCCTGTTGGGAACTGTAGTTTAATGCTGAAACGCCCATGAGTTTTGAGGGCAATGCGCAGGTTGTGAAATGAAACTGAACAAATATCAGACACCTTTTTTCTACACTCAACTGTCAGAGTCTGAAGACCTTACAATTGGAATGTGAAAATGAAATAATGGTAATGGGACTTTTTGCCATGAGCTCTTTGAGTGAATGAGTGATTGTATGTTTCTTTCTGACTCCTGAGGGACAGTTCAGTCTTCCAGGTGAAATCTGCAGCAAAGCTCCCTTCTGCTAGGGACATTAAAACATTCACGATATGGCTACAGTTGCACACAGCAATATGAACTTGGATAGGAGTTCATTTTCTTTGGACAGGAGCTCAATGAAATATGAAGGACGGCCTCAGTGCTGTCGCTGCACTGACATGGCTGTCAGGAGCTGAAAGGATTGCAATCACAGCCTTCCGGGAAAGATCCTCAATTTTACCTGTCGCCAGGCTGTTTGGTGCACATAGTAACAAGAGGCCTCCATCCATGGCTGTTGACTTACGAGGAGTGCAACATACAACAAACAACTTAAAACTGATTTTTCTAAAAGAAAAAATAAAAAAATATCTTTATTTCCTTTATGGAAAAAAAAGGCTCCTCACCCAAACCCAGTGTTGGTAGACTGTGCCGTTCTTCTTGCTGTTGTTGATGATGTCATGTGAATGGAATTTACATTGCTACTTCACCTGAACTTTTTTTTGCATTGGCTTTTTTGAGATCTGCATAAGCCTTAGCTAGCACACCTGGGAGATGATTCTGTAGTGGCTCTACAAAGGGAGAAGTTATTTTTCATGTTCTGGCAGCAAGAAAAGATCCAGAAGAATGCATTCAATTTAAACTCCATATTTTGACAAAAGACACGCTGGTGAAAGCAGGGCTGTCTGTCATCTGCGGATACATTTACCACATGTTTTGTCAGAAATTATCTGAAATGAAACAAGCAAAAATGGCAGTTTTAAAACATAATACTCTTTTATAATTTAATTCAGATGTCACAGACGAATGTAAATAGACAAGACTGAAGTTAAGTTATTCATAGCTCTGGCATGAAACTACTACATATTTTCCCATTGCTGCCATTTGTAAAAATAGGAGACAAATACATGATTTGTAATAAGCACTAACATGTGTAATTAACAGCAGTAGCGGGTAACTTCATTATGGGTTTGTCTGCTATTTTCCTGAATAAGAGGATCAAGGTCATATGAAAATTAAGACGGAGCTCCATAATGTTTTTACTGGGACTGAGGCGCAAGCAGACACCCCAGCAAACCCTTGACTGTGTGGAAACCGGAGGAACTGTTTGGACAAGTGCGTTTGGGGAGCGCGTAGTTTGCCAAAGCATGGCTCTCTTATTGTCTGCTCATATGTCGGTTTGTTTTTCTCATTTGTGTAAACTGCAAGAGGTAAAAAGGGAGGAGGGAGTGCAAAAAAAAAAAAAGGCATGAATTAACTCTCCACATGTTGAAGTTTCCATGAGAAGGAATTAATTCACTCAACCTGCACTAAGTAAATACGGCTTTTGTGCATCGGATGCCAGAGTGACAGATACTAAGTGTGTGTCAATCAGGTTAGTATGCGGTGAACTCCCGTAGGTCAAGCAAAAAGCAAGATGTTACGGAGGCTTACAAAACGGATGGCTGAACCTCGTTATCCGCATCAGTTCCCGAGTGCAGCCACTTTACTGACTGTATGGCCTGTAATGCAAATAGAATAAGGTATTTAATGTACACATGAAAACAGAATGGCTGAAGCCACCATGGTGAGCCTGTACCTATGATAATGGCCTGGCTGCTGAAGCCTTCAGCTACTGACACCATGCTGCAGAAGACAGATTTTTTTTAAAGAGGATACAGTATACGCTATTGTAGATAATTCTATTGGCAGGAATGAGTCGCTGTCTTGTGATTTTTTACATTTGGCATTATTCTGCTTCATTTATCAGAATACATCGTTCTGGAGCTCTCTGATCTCACCGTGGTATTATCAACAGGAAGGAATGATGAATATGATTTGACTTAAATGGTTTCTACCTCCTGGATCTTTATTCTCTGTGCATACTTCATCTGCAGTTTCTTCCTGGAATTGCTTCTCATATTGTGTTATCAGGTGTGGACAGAATGACTTGAGTATGAGTTTCTCATTACCGGGCTTTCTGGAATGTTTATGAGAGATGATACATAATGATACATTAGAATGATATTTTAATTTTGAGCTGGTCAAGGTTTACTTGTATTGTGTCTCAAAGCCAAGCCAAGATATTTCTGTCCTGTCAGACATAAGGCAGCATCAATACATCATCAATTACTGCATTTCCTTTTCTGGTCATAAATGAGTTTTCCCTTACAAACTGCAGTAAGTAACTGTTGATCACAGCAGACTGATGTAAAACCGATGATTTATCCTCCATTTAATTCTGTTTTGTTGTATTCATTGAAAGGGCCCATTATTTTTGATGCCTTGAAACAGAGATGAAACCTCCAAGGTGTACCCCCCTGAGAACACCTGGCACTGCCTTACCTGCGAAATCGGAAGCTTTCCGAAATGAGATGATACGCTGATTGCGTCTGTTTGACAGAAAGCGGAAATAGCTGAAGTCAAAATATTTTCCCCCTTAAGATTTCTGTCTGGTCCTGCTTCTTGCCTGCTGGATCAAAGCCAGCCGTTGTTAAACGCCGGCGTACGCAACTCCAAAGACGTGCAAACATACTGTTAGCTACCCCCTTTTTTCTCCTGTGCCTCCCCGTAAACAGGGCCACAGTATCTACCCGGGAATCTGAACGGCAGCAGCGCACACATGGCCAATCAAGACATAACAAAGGATGTGTTTTTTCTTCTCCTCCTCTTTCACGTGAATGGAGCTTTCTGGGCACGGCATCAGTCGGATTTGCGGCGACGGAGGTTGAAACGCTCCAGCCCTCATCTGGCGGCACGGCAAGCACCGGTGATGATAGAAACCTGCTCGCACGCGCGTGAGGAGCCAGCTTGCTACGACACATCAGAGCACGTGTCCCACCGGTGGAAGGTGTTCGGGGAGGGTGGTGGGAATGCGCGATGCTCGCGAGGCGGCTTTGAGCCACAGCTCCGACAAACTGCCCGCCTCTGTTTATGTTGGATGGGGGCGAACGTGGCGTGCGCTTTTGACTCAGCACAGATGCATTACAATATTGTTTTAGGTTCTCATAATAACAGGCTGTGGTAGGTCGGCTCACGCCCTGTCTATAATGGTGTTGGGAGGGGAGTCGTGGCGGCCAGTGGGCCACACATAGGGTAGGCAAAGATCCTGGCCTTAAGCTACAAGAGGCTAGTGGTTTTAAACCTGCTTTTGGCAATTCACAATCTTGCCAGTTTTAGGGATCACCCCTCATTCTTTTATTTTTTTTTTTACTGAATTTTGTCCAGCGTTGTAGTCCTTTGCATTTAAGCATTATTTTAATTATGTAAAGCCCTTCACATTTTAAGGACTGAGATTGTAATAAGCAAAATCACCAATGTCACTCAAAAGAGATCAGAGATCGATTGTAGATGCAATCATGTGAAAGGGAACCAGCTGCAGATGGGTAATTAAACTTGGCAAGACCATCAAAAGGGGGTTCAGGATGATCATTAAATGATGATCCCTGCCTCCCTTCTTTGTGGCCCACTGGCCTCCACTGCCGAAGAGGGAGTATTCTGCTCTCTACCAGCTCCTGCTGCTGCCAGATAAAGTAGACCTCTGTTTTTCTAACACAGGGTAGAAAGTGCCATGCACATTGCTTGGCCTCTTTATTGAGCTCCAAGATTCCACACAGCCACGATATACCGCAGCCTCATTCCGACCACAAATAGAGATTTAAGCATGCGGCACACACTGGTGCAGCTACCCACAGGCCCTGCCAAAAACAAATAGGGCCTAGCATTGCATAAATGTTACAACTCAAGGAAGCATGAAGGTGCGAAAAGGCCATTGGTCCCACTTTAGCTGTTATTTGCCTGTTTAGCTGGGAACAGCCCCTGATTTCAGCAGTAATCATAGGGAGTTAGTTTACATTTACTTTTAAATACTTTTAACTCTTGTGTTCTCCTCACACTGTATAGCATGAAAGAGAAATTGCTGTAGATTAAAAGAAAGCAAGAATCTTAATAAGCCTAAATTGAACTAATGGACAATTGTGGAATTGACATAACACATCTCATTAGAAATGGCTTAAGTTTGTTTGTTTGTTTGGTTCATATTAGATTATAAAAATGTAGCAGAATAAAGTAAAACCTGATAGGAAAACATTCCTTTGACAATAGTGCTTTTAGTTAATGAGTAAATATTTCCTTGTCTGTATTCCTTGTCTCAATTAACATGGAGAAAAGAAATGGTTATCACATTTTATAGAAAGTCCACTCTGGTTGAGCTAATAGAGATGCATAGTAAAATATACCTGAATATTTATGTATTTGCTCCCCAGAGTCATGTTGTATGGTGTAAGAGGCTTGAATGCCATCCAAAACTACTTTATTTACCTCTGTTTTTCACTCCTTCCCCATAATCTATATACTAAATGTTCAATTATTACCATTTATAGACACGGTATATTGCTGGTGCATTATAAATGTCTCACAACCTGAAAACAACTTGCATTTTACACCTATTGATTGCAGCACACTGCTTTCCTTGCTCAGCACCTCGATTGAACCGATCGTGTTATTTTATCTGCTTAGACATTGTACTGGAGTAACACTGCTGGTGTGATTTATGGGCCAGTCTTGATGACATCTTTATAACAGGGCAGAAAATGTGCTGATAGGCGTGACATTTTTCCTCTGCGGGGATGCGGTTCTGCACAAAGGGGGGACAGCTGCAGAGACGGGCCGTGTGTCAGTCAGCGGGAAGAGGCCTTGAGGTAACCGGCGTGGTGGTGGTGGTGGTGGTGGTGGGGGGGTGGGGGGGGGGGGGGGGTGCAGGGGCGTTACGTGACCTTTTTGTTTGTGGAGTTTCTGAAGTGCGTGGGTGGGTGGTCATCATGTCAGGGGTTCATCTTAGCCGTGAAATTAAAGGGTAAACTCGACTCGATTTTGCGAAACCAAACAAATAAACCAAAAAGACAGGCATAACAATTCTTCACAGTACTGTGTGAGCTCCAGCGTGTACTGTTTGGAGTGTTGCTCAAGAGCTTCTGACAGAGTGATGGGTATAATCTGGCAGATTTTACAGATTCCATCAACCCCTGTTTACACACAGCAAAACGTGCAACACCTTTCTCAATGGCTACCTCGGGTTTTCTCCTTAGAGAAAGATTAAGATTAAGATTATTTCCTCTGAGCAAATTTTCTCCTCTGAGCAAATGTACGTGTGTGTTACTCTGTTTTTCACTTTCACTTCACAGAATTTCACTGAAGTTTTTCACTTCCATGGTATCCACTGCTACATAGAAAAAAAAATCCCTTTAGGGCCTCCACCAACTGAGGCTCCCATTACACTCACACCTCACTGGGACCCAAAATCTCACTGTCCCATGTTGAGGCGACTTCTCTAAGAGTCCATAGATAACTGCCCCAAGTCTCATTCTCCCAGCAACATCAGTGAGAGCAGCCATATATACCGTGTATCTCACGGAAGTATTGCCCGTTGGCTTAATTGTATTATGCCCTTCAAGATATGAATGCCCTAAGAGATTGTGCATGTAAACTGTACTGTGGCCTACACGTGAAATGGTGACATGAAACGATTCTGTATGTAACAGACATTAATGCTCTTAATGTAAACTGAAAGATGTTTTTGAACCTCTCCACACAGCTTGTAAATTGAAATTGGGCTATTCGGCACCCTCTGATCAAATGAGGTCTGCCATCCTGGCAGGCTTCTGAGAGGTTCCGTCCTAAGTGAAGATGGCAGCAAATCCATGGGTTGAATCACACTGTCTTTCACACCGCTCAGACGCGGCCACTACATTCAAGCATTCCAAACAAATACAGACAGAATTAAAATGACTCCAGTCAACTTCACACGATAATTAAAACGGAACAGAAGTACACAGTTAGGATTTAAATCTTGTAGGGGTTCCACACCGCAGGTTTCATGAATAATGAAATAAATTAAATAACAGAACGGAAAAAGGTTGCTCAAGCAGCAGCCAGACTCTTTGTGTTCTGTTAACCCCTTCACCTCTAGTCTGAAGAAGTAAAGCCATTATTATAATCTGTTTTTCCAGAGCATCAGACAATACACAAAACCCAGTACAAGTAGAAAAACTGCCAAAAGACACAGTGCAAAACAATGTACTCCCCTGTAACTCCGAGACCTCTGACTGCACCCAGTAAATCAATGACATAATGCGCATGCCATTTCCATATGTAATTATTTTGCCGTGAAGCTGTTTCGTGCTGCCGAAAGTTAGGAGAGTTGGCGAATATCAATTTCTCCTCCTGCGCCACGAAAATGAGAATTTACATTCGCCCACTTCGGCCCTACGACAGACAGCTGTATTTTTAATGAGAGCGGGGAGATTTAATTACTCCAGTTTTTACAGGCAAGGCTTCAACATCTTGATGACAGGGGATATAGTGTTGCGGAAAAACATGTGGCAAAAGATCCCTCCGCTTGCACTGGAACAAGCGTCAAGTTCACTTGGCACCTGGGCTGCAATTATTCAAAATGTATGCTACGTATCTGTGACAAAAAGAAAAACAGAAAGCTTGCGATGGAAGAGGAAAAACAAGTACCTCTAGATGATTCTATCGCATGAACAATCTAGTCTTTAATATTGTTCTGTTTTTTTTTTTTTTTACATTTCTCAGTTTTCACTTTTTACGTTCTATATAATGTATCTGTAATGTTTTTTGCCTGCTTTTCAAATAGGTAAACCACTTTGTGATGTTGCTTTGGATGTTACAAACTGCAAATGAAATACAAAATAAATTTAGTTAATCAGTTACAAACACATAATCAGCAATCATCGCAACAATTGGTGTGGCAGCTCAGCTCATTTTTTGCAGAAGGACCATGGAAACAACCAGAATGATCCAATGTTGCCTTTTGAGCCAGAGTTGGCCAAATTAATTTCAGAACAGTCACGTCAGACTTACAGGGTGTTTGAACTCCAGTGACAAATGAATCACCAGCTCTTCATTACAAGCACATAATGCCACCACACAGAGACAAAGTGATGGATACGTGGCACACAAAATGCCTTATAATGAAGTCTAATATTCACATATGTGATGATTGCCATTTGAGAGCCAATTCATTCTACGGTCTCTTTGTGCTGGGTTTTTCTTGGAAGTTTAACTACAGAATATATTTTAGGGAACCATGTGAGGCTGATGCTCTAACCAGAATTCCCATCCAGATTAAAAGAACTCTCCTTGAAAAACATGACAGGTGATACTCCATTAACACCATTTTTTTTCCTCTCAATCAGAAATCGTTACGAAAGTAAGAGGTCAGTATTTGCTTCAAAAGTAGTCAGGCGACAGTGTTCGGCAAGTAAATTTCATGATCCCTAATTCTGAGTAGGGAGAGTTGGTTGCCAACAATTTTTGTCTGTTGAAGACTGAGTGCGTCCATAAAGTTTTATTGTAGGGATTTTATAGGAGCCAGACAGGCCTGTTGGTACTGTATCGGCCTTACACCATGTGCCATTTGTTTGGCTGATCTCCAAGCTGACACAATGAGAAAACGCTGTGGGTTAATATTTACTCTCAAACTGTTATGCATAGAATTTATTTTAGATAATTTCAATGATGTAACATCTAGTTACATTATTAAGACTGGCCATTTGTGTGCTGAAGGGAAGAGAGCTGCAGCTAACCCTGAATGAAAATGGCCTGTTCTCGTCATCATATGTTCTTATGTTCTTATGTTCTAAAACATTTAGAGTTCAGCACAAAGGGCTGAGAAATATGTTTTAAAGCTTCAGTCCCAAAGAGCCATTGAGTTTGCCTCTTTAACTGCATATGTGCATATTATGCCACTGTCTGAAGTACTTTTAAATGACATACGACAGCACCTTTGGCAAAGTGTTGAAGATTTGATGGTCGAACTGTAAACAGAGTGGTTCGAATTTTTAATCATTAAAGGGCTGTTTTTAAAGATCCAGATCTGCCTCAGCTAATATTTGCAAAAGAACAGATTAATTTCTGAGTGAATTTCTGTCATGGTGTAATTATTACCATATGATATGCTGAAGAGAGGAAGGACTTATTTACAGGTGGTTGTTTATCAGCGTGTTTGGATTTGTGGCTTAATCAGCAGCTGGTAGGTGGTAGATAAACTGAGACCTTATAATCAGCTGCATTTGAGAGGGAGGGAGAGAGAGGGAGAGGGGGAGAGAGAGAGAGAGGGAGGGACAGAGAGGGAGAGAGGGAGGGAGAGAGGGAGAGGGAGAGGGAGGGAGAGAGAGGGAGAGGGGGAGAGAGAGAGAGAGAGAGAGAGAGAGAGGGAGAGAGGGAGGGAGAGAGAGGGAGAGAGGGAGGGAGGGAGAGGGAGAAAGTGGAGAGAGAGCAAGAGAGGGGAAAGAGAGGAGAGGAAGGAAAGAGAGGGCACACAGAAAGAGGAAGGTAGAGAGAGGGAGAGAGAGAAGGAGAGAAAGACAGAGACAGAGAAAGAGTGAGAAAGAGAGAGAGGGGGGGGGGGTGTCTTCTGGATTCCCTCTATGAAGAAATCAACATTTGCTGAGTAAATCATTTGGTGGAACTCCCAGGAGCGGCTCCCCTTGCCTTCCGCCAGCTCGCACGGGGGGCTGTCTCGCCCCTCGGCCCCAGCCAAAAAATGGTCCTTTCTGCCCCGTTTCCTCCTGTTCCGTTTTTCTCGCTGTTTGGATTACGGTGGGCCCGAGGTCCCCCCCGCCCCCCGTCTCCCTGCGACTCGTGAATCACTCTGCGGCTCGGGGCCCGTGGGCTGTCAGCGTTTCCTGATGGGTCTCAGGCCTGACGGCTCAATTTACATGAAACCAGCAGAAGGCTGCTGGCCCCAGAAATACAGATTTGAGAGCCAGTAATATCAGGGGGACAACAGCTTAAGCAAAATTAATGCTTGCCCTCATTTGCAGTGAACAAGGGAATATGCGTTTTAGCACAGACAGGGGTGGGACATGCATTTGTTTTCTGGGGCAAAATGCCAGTATTTTCCACTCCAGCAAAGGTGTCAGATTGGTGGAAATACTAACCCCCCCCCCCCCCCCTAACCAGTATTTATGGATACTGATGCATAGCCAGAAAGCAATATGTCTGTAATTACTCACTACCACACCATATGTGAATATACTATATGGAGGTCTGCATTGCAAGATGAATTTCAAAAATACTGCTTGATTGGACTGGTACCCTGTGGAGAGAATTGACCAATCCTGGTATGTGTGTAATGTTCATCAAAGGGAAATCTGAAATACAAACCCATCTGAGGAAGCGGGATACTTTTTTAAATTAAATTCTTTTTATTTTATATGTTTAGTTTTTTTTTTTTACTACAATTTTAACTAATCCAGCATGCACACCTTATAAACTGTTTACAGAAAGAAGTTTCACCTAAGCACTGTAAATTAAATGAGATCCTGTAAATCAAGCAAATGATTGTGATCACAAATGCTTATATGTGCCAAGTACTGTATGCACAGATCTAAAGGTATTGGTCCCATTCTATGCTATAAGAGGACAATGACGGACGCTGGCCATGTAAACATTTGGTCATGTTTTATGCTGCCCCTTGAATTTCCAACTGGTTCGGATATGGTGTTCAACAGATTGTAACACTTCGAAAATAAGGGCTATGATTAAACCTACCCACAATGCACCTCTGTCATTGTACCATTTCCCTAAACTTGAATTAAATAAACTTTCCTTGACTTTGGTGGCCTTTGGAGAAAATCCTTGAGGTCAATGCCAAAGCTGAAGTGTGCAGGGAGCTCCTCAGACACCACACTGTCCAGCCTGAGAGCTCCAAGAAGCAGGCCGCTCAGACAGCTAAATAATTGCCTTTATTACCCTCCAAAATGCTGTTTCCTGTCCACAGCAGCTGTTTAACTAATTGATGCTTAGACTTTAGAGCAGTTCCATGCAGTATTCATAATAGAGGGTTCGTTCCCAGTCACGCATCAGAAATAAAGGATTTTAGAGGTCTGCCAGATATGCAATCTGAGTTCAGATGCAATTGACACATAATTATTTAAGGCATTATTATGCTACGGCAGTATTCATTATAGTTCAACGGGAACGTGTATTTTTACAAATTGTAGGACACGGTGAACCCACAGTTTGAACAATCAATCTGCGAAGGGCTTTTGTTCTTTTAGTATCAAATTTAAAACAAGTGATACTATTTCTTGCGCATCATTTTTAAGCCAGTGGCTGCTGAAATTACCAAAAAATATTTTGTAAAGGATGAAAAAGAAAAACTTAATTAAATCGACAAACTAGCTCAACAGTATTTAGACTGTATCTTTGCCAGAGACTGCATTCTGGCATCTGCACCCTTATACAAAAATATATATACACAGATTCAAAATGGGGGAAGCCTGCTTCACTCTCGATAGCATGATGGTCTGTTTTAATCCCCCCAAATGTTTCTTTCTTGTGTCCTGTCATTTAAGGTTCACTGGCAGCTAAGCATTTCGAAGCTTTTTTTTTTCTTGTCACCCTCTTACATTTGAAGTCTAATCAGTTGTTCAGGGCAACAGTACTCATTAATGGCATTAAAAGCCAAAAAACACATTCCAGTTCAGAACATTTGATGGATTACAAAACAAAAATAGTTTCAATTAAACTCTTTTGGTATGTATTAGATTTTTTCCAGTGAAAATGGAAAAATAAATTTTAGGAATTATGTGCACTTCAGATCACATGCTAGCGAGGTAAATTTCCCCAAGCAATAAGATAATTTGTACCTTTGTAATTTTACTTGTATTACTTGTTTGTTTTACACATAGTATTTTATGTAAAGAATTATTTTAAGAAGATGGAATGTTAAAAGTGACCAATGCTTCCTTAACAGCGGAAGGAGTTGCAACGCTTAACATCTGGGGTTTCCCACCGAATGTCTGATCACTGTGCTACACAGATGTGCATAGGTTTACTCTTTCATTTAATATTTTTATAATTAAGCGTGAGGAGTGCACAGTTGCTTGTGCTGACAAATCTTAACTTCAAATTTACAGATAACGCCAGAGTTACATTCTTCCAATGTCAAGTTTATCCACAAGCTTATTACAAATCCCTACAATTAACCTGTATTAGATCCTGAAAGTCAGACTTGGGCGTGCATCGCATACTGAATATTATCTTAAAATTGGAGCATACATAAAATGTATGTTTTGTGAATGTCAGCACTAATACCTGTAATATGAAAGCTTGATCAAAAATGAGTATGAATTCATTCTGGCAATAGTATAATTTTAACTTCATATTTTAATTTCTGATTCTAGTTGAACAGGGAAACTTGGACAGACATTCTCAGTCAAAAATAATTTTGCACGTCTGTTTTTTGTCATCCTCTAATCCAGTACTTGAAAAAAGTGCATTACAAGACTGTGCCAGCGGAGATCTGTTGAGCATAAGATTTATTTTTCCATTGTGTCATTTGGCAGATGCTCATATCCACAGCAACTTGCAAAGAATTGAGAATAAAGTGCGTATAATAATGTTGCGTAAAAGAAGGTGTGTAAAGGACACAGCTGACCACATCCGAACAGGACTCAACACCTTATACGGTGCTGTGATAACTACTGCATGCATGCTTCAATAAGTACACAAGTGTCATACTTAAGTATACAACAACATGCCCTACAATAAGGCATGAATAAGGTCTTTCTTTACAAGCTCTCAAAACTAATGTAGAGGTCATGGAATGGTGCCATCCAGTAGGTATGCACAGTAGAGAAATACATCTGGCCTGTTCACCAGGAAGTTTGACTCCTGCGTAAGGCCTACTGGTGGGCCCTGCTTTTGAATAGGACACTTAATCTGAGTTATTTTTTGTAAATGCCCAGCTCTATAAATGTATAGAATATATGATTTTATTATGGACTATTTGGTATTACTTGCTTATGACATTAACACTTTCACACGTAGCTTATTTTATGCTGTGTAGCCTGCGTGTTACATTACATGGTGTGTTATGTTTTCATTAACGTTATTAAGCTTATCATAGTTTTCACCGCCATATTTTTTAACATTAAATCACTGTTTCTTCAAAGCTAAAATTGGCTAGAATTTTTCCAATCTAGTGTTCTAATTGCACAGGTTTTACCGTACACACTAAATGGTTAATCACACTGGTGTGACCGTACACACAAAAGGAGTAAGTAAATAAATGATATAATTCATATACTGGCAATACATAGCCCAACTCGTTTGCCTAGACGTTTTCAGGGATGAACCATGAAACCCACACTGCTCTTAGGAATGGTGCATTCTCATTCCAGTTGTGACATCACAATTGGAGAAACCCACACTGTCAGGCCTAGGGGCCCCTTGTACCAGCTTGACTCAGTGCTATGTCTGACATAGAATAGAGCTTTAGCCAGATGTGACATTTACAACAGCAATAGCAGTTATAGATGCATGTTTTTTTTTTTACATAAAAGAATTGTCGACACCAGATGTAGCTACAAATAAATTTGTCTTCTGTTGGTGCAATGGGTGTAAAATCAGGTCACAAAGTCAGGAACATGAACAACGAACTGTTTTATGGCAACAGTACTTGTGGCCAACTTTTTTTAACATCCATCTGGTGCAACCTGCCCCTAGAGCTGAAGGCAAGCCCATACTTATAATGACAAGAAACATGGATGCAGACTCCCCCCCCACCCCCCTTGCCCCAGTCACCGACCTTTTTGAATCTTAAAATGCACATATTTACCCAGCATCTCCTGAAGTGTTTTAAAGGTTTCAGGGAGGCTGGTCAAGTGTGCTTGTGTAAGAGGTGTGTGGAGTCAATAGGAGATTTTTCTAATGGTGGTAATACATCAAGGCTGGGAGGTTTTTTTCCCCCCAGCCTGGCTCAGCTCCAATGATCCAGTTTAACTTTTCACTGCAAACTGGCCGTATCCTTCCCTCAGGCCCTGTGAGAAGTGTACGGTTGTATTTCTGGCATGAGCGAAAGAAACAGCACGAGGGGAAATCTTCAGACCCAAGGGGGCTAAGCTGTAAATTTCGGTAACTTTTACAGCAACCTTTTCAAGATCAGAGGAAACTCATAGCCCAGGATGCTTATTAAACTGACTTTTTTTGTAATAAGAGAAGAAAAGAATTTTTAGGCACTTGTGCAAAATAACCATTGTAAGAGACCAGTGTCTGAAATATTGTACTGGCTTGTGAGAAACTTGTTGCCTTTTCTTGTCTGAATAAACACACCAACACACACACACACACACAAATGCCCATAGTACACCATAGTTGACACCTTTAGTCCATTGTGCTGAGCCCGCTGTGTGTGTGTGTGTGTTTCTGTGTGTGTGTGCATGCGTGTGCGCGCACATGCATTTATGACCAGATATGTCAGTACATCATTTTATTGCCGTGTCCTATGGACGACGAGGGAAATGTCAGTCGAAGTATTCTGTTTGACGTCTTGGTGTTTACAGTAGGTGTCAAAGGAGGGAGAATATAATGATGAAATAGGGCAAAAAAGGGGAGGATTCCCACTAGAAGCACTCTGGAAGACACACACCAGATTACTCCATGGATATATTTGGCATTCCTCTATTATAAGTCATGTCTGGTAATTTGGTGCACATACTGTAATTATCCGACCCATGAATCCAACAAAGTGGAAGTGAGGTGAAGCATTCTTTTTTGCAGAGAATTAGATAAACTGCAAACTTAAGTAGTCCTGAGGTGAGCTGCACATACAATATCAGTTCTGTGAGTGTGTTTGTGCACCTTGGGGAGTTAAACTGGCGATCTTTGGGTTACAAGTCTAGTCATTAATTAGTATTTATATATAGACTAATAACATCACATGACCCTTTTATGCTGCTTCTGGGTCTCTGGAAACATTTTAATGATACTGTAAAGCCCATAATAATGTCTCTGTCTTACTTGTCTATATCTCAATTAATTGAACATAGGCCCACTTGTGTCTGACTAATGTTTTGTGGCCCGTAAGGTTTTGCAAGCACTTCGTCTGAGTTGAACAAGTATCTGCTGGAAATGCAATGTCAAATAAAGCTACAAATCATACACTCCAGTGGAGGAACATCTGCAGATGATGAATACCGCTGTCCCCCCTTATTATGGGAGAAAGGAAGCATTTTAAAAATGGTTTTCTGAACACGGAGAACAAAGGTGGGACACCTGTCCGTTGACATCTTTCTGGTGAACCCGGGCATGGCAGATGGCCAGGTTGCCAGGAGGATGGGACAAAGCCTGGCACACTTGGGGTGTTTAGGTCAGCGGGCGCATGAAAACCAAAACCTCTCCTCCATGGCCTTTGCCAGAGAACAATGCGGCAGTAGAGAAAGCCTGGCTTTGCTTTTTTTGACCTGATTTTTAAAGCATGGTGTTCTTTTTCATTCACAGCCACTCCCCCCCCCCCCCCCCGCTCTCTGATGACGTTCCTCCACACGTGTGAAAATTAGGTCTACTTCCTTGTGTGAAAGAATTTAATACTTGGCGAGCTGAGTCACCGCCTGTGACTCAAAAAGGCCATCAATGTGTTGTAGTTCTAATGTTTTACTTCATTAAATGTGTTTTTAAGTAAGAATAGCTGTGGGCCAGCTACACACATTCAAAAATCAGGAAATGAATGACATTCTCAGGTGGACACAGTCATATACTGTACTTCAGACACCATTACCTTGAGGTCCTTTGTGTTCATTTCGTGATGATGGTAAAAATATCTGACAGGCGGCTGTTCCCTTGACTGCTAACAGGTTATGCATCAGCTTGTGAATGTAAGCAATGAACCTGTTGCATTTCATTAAATTCAGGTGTTCACATGTGCCTCTTCCTCAATGTATTTGGTAAACAAAGCCTAAATGGAAGAGCAAACTGGTATGAAGGTGATCTTATGCTTGAGTACATTCATATTCATTATACCCTTTCTTTATTATACATTCTTTGTTGTAAATCCCCCCCACCCCACCCCCATGGCTAAGCACTTCTTATTGTTTAATCTGAATGCTTTACACTGTAAGTAAACAATCACTGTAACCGGTTGTGCTGGTTATAGTTTCGCACATAACTGGTGATTCACACTGCAAATGATTTAGACTGGTAGGGTGATGCAGATCTGAATTATTTGATTTTCAACACCCAAAGGCCAAATTTCCATTCTTGTTTACAAATCCAGCCTTGAACTTTTGAGCAGCAAAAATACATAATTTAAACACAATCGGTGCAGCAAATGCAGACGTTGAACAAAAACATATAGTCAAATAGAGTGGATGAAAGAAATAACAATGACCCAAGAAGATGTTTATGTCACAGACATAATCGAGGTACAGAACTCCAGATGGACAGTGAAGAGATGGCATGAATCATGCTACTTTGGTGTGAAGCCCTGAAACATCATTTGAGGCTGTTTAACTTGTGTTTATCATGGAGATACTTTCACTTTGGCAATGAAGGTGAACCTGAAGTGCCTTTCCATTGCCTCCCTTATCCTGCATAAAGTCAATTGCTTCTGACATATTTGAATTTGAATTTTTATCAACAGGGGGTTGGTTACTCATGCTCTCTTTAACTCCTCAGAAGTGACCTCATGCAGAGATATCTTGCAAGCGGTGTCAGAAAAGGCTTAATCGCTTAATGTCCCAATATTTCATACTAATGTGCAAATAATGACCTTGCTAATATCTATTACTGAGACAAGGCTGGGAAAACAGAGAGTGGTATTAAGACAATGCTTTCATATTTAATGACAGATGCATTTGGAGAAATGCAATTCAACGATTAGTACATTGTTTAAAACGATATGAAAGTGTTCACAGAAACTGTGCTTACACTGAAACTGAGTTTGACTGCTACAATGCACAGGATCCTTCACCATGTTCTACCTGCCAAAATGCATTAATTATGAATGACTGCTTCATGATCTTCCTCATGATGAATTGGCGCAACCTTATTGCACTGTCAACATGACTCTTTCAGCTGGATTTCTTTGACTGTTCATTGACGTGTTGCAACTTTTCCTCAGAGCAATATATCCACACTTGACTATGATATCATGTTTCCTGGTTGCTCTTTCGAAATAGATTCTGAATTAAAAATAGCATTATTGTCACTTCATGCTGCTAACAGGTCAACAATATCTAAATTCAGTTTGATAGTGTGATTATCACAGTATGGTGTTATAAAAAAGTAATGCATTTATCAGTCAAAATGAAAGAAAAATGTTGATTGAATCCTGGGTTAGGTTCAACTGTGTTTGAGTCTTTTTGGCAGCCTGGGCCAAATAACAAACAGAAAAATACATTTTCCATGTTCAGGGTCAGGAAAAGTGTTTATGAAAATCAAGGCTGGGATTCAATCAATAGTGCCGTATCATTTTAAGGAAAAGAACGATTCAGTCAAAGAAAAACAAACCGTTTCAGACGGAAAGTATCCTTATTTTGTCACCAAACATGAGCAAAGCTCCAGGTGCATCTACCTGGAGACCATCTATCTTGTCTATAGAAAGTGGGTGGCAGAAAGATATCTAATGGGAGCTAATCTTAGGTGATGACATCATCCTGGTGGGAGGAGGCACTCCACTCCATTGACAAGAAACACAACCCTGTAGGCAGAATGAATGATAAACGAATCACAAAGTGCTCATTGCAAAGGTTATCAGGCTGTAAACACAGGCCTGGAACTGGTGCTCTAGGTTTAATTTTTAATTTTTAACCATGAATCATAATCAGCTGTATAGTTCACACTGCCATTACATGTCAAAACACACTTGCAGTTCAAGATTCAGCATGAAATGTCTGCACTGTGAGGGATTCCAGCATGGCTCAAATATTTTTCTTTCATGAACTTAACCTCAAGTTACGGTTTTATCTAGGACCTGATTTTTACATAGGGAGAAGTCCATTGTGGATGAAATGCTCATTAAAAATCGGCTTCGGTCCAGGGGAGCCGAGATGTAAACACCATATGTTCAGACTTCGTAATGCCAAACACATTGTTAGTATAGTGACATGGGATCTACTGACCTAATTTAGCCTCTCTCTCACAGTCCATGAGGTCATTAGTTTGTCTTGCTCTGGGATAAAATTTTGCAGCTCATGACAGAGAACTGAGACAGATATAGAGAAATATCAGGACATAATTCATTCATTCACACCTCAGTGCATGGGCTCTCTGCATCAATTACATTTGTCAGCTGTATAGGTAAAAAAAAGCTTTGCAGAAGGGAATGAGGTACTGTGAAAAAGACACAACATTTATGCTGTCTAACATTTACAGGGCAGCAGAGATCAAGGGAGAGTGAGGGAGATGGATACAAAGTCCGACCAAGGCCATAAATATTAATAAAGCTGATTCTGAAGCAGATAAACTATCTGAGATTGTGCTTTGTTGACATGTTTCAAGATGAGTAAATTGCACTCTTTGTGTTCTGGTTGTTTGATGTCATCTGCATTTCCTGACACTCTGCACAGCAGTGGCGTTTGGATCAGTCCAACACCCATGGGTGAGGACGACTAAATATCCTTTTATTATTAAATACTCAGTTTTGATTATTTAGAAGGTAAATTTAATGTTCATTTATTCTCTTTGTGAATATAGCATACATTTGCAAAAAATATGACTAAATCACACACCACTATTCTGTAGCTTACAGTCTTCTCACACATCTACAATGCCAAATTGTTAAGCAGCACACTATACTGGTGGAAATTTGAACTCTACCAGAGAATTCAGCAGCAAGCCACTTGACCATCAAAGCTGGCACAGAAGCAGACATTTCTTTCAAAATTCTGAATTCAAGTCACTGTATGTAAAATTTGTCAAGGCTAAGAGCCCAGGGTTTCCCTTACACTTTCATGAATAGGGAAATGGTGGATTGTATTCTCTATCTTAATGCCCCGAAGAACAAAATAACCAACATTGCACTTGTGAAACAATGGAATTCCTGGCACAAGAGCTGCCATTGATTGAGAATGGAAGCCATCAGTGTGATGCCTGACTCATTAAGCCCCTCTCAGTTGACTGACAAGCCAAATGTAAAATTAAAAAAAAAAAGCACCCTGGAACTTGAGGGAATTTCGTGTCGGATTCCCATCCCTCTTAATTAGTTACACATAAACCTGTAACCCAAGCTCAGGCTACAAGAATTTTAATTGCCGCATAATAGCTGGTTTAATACAATTGTGAAGCAATTATGTTTGGTATTTGGTGCATGGCATTTTGTGGTCCCAGGATTCCCGTGCTTATTTGTGCAGCAGTGGGCACGGCACAGCCCCTCTTCCCTGGTTCATGTTTCTGAGGCACAGATGCGCTTTTTCCCGTGTAACACATATGGCCCAGGCTATCAAAATAAACCGCAGCGCGGTCCCTCACTGCATTTTCCTCCTGTGGAAATTGCCCAATTAGAATGAATTGCCTTATCTTCTCGGGTAATTTGCATGCTTGTTTTGCTGATTGGTGGTGACAGCGGCCCGCGTTCGCTTTAAGGAACCCGTTCACATGCGTTACAAATGAGGCAAAATGCCTCTCCTGTGCGCGGAGTGTGTCGAAGGAAAGCTGGCTTTGAGACAGGGATGTCACGTGCAAACAGCACAATAAACGAGGGGGAAAAATTTAATTTAAAATAGGACAATGAAAATCGACTTTACAGGATTGATATAATACTAAAGAGTCTATTACCTGTTTAGTTCTCCAACTGAGGTGGTTTACAAAACCATCCATAAAAATGCCCCTTGAAAAAAGGAAAACTATCCCTTTTCCATTTTTAATCAGAGGGTACTGCATGAATATCATTAGGAGATTAATTAACCTATTGTGACATGGATTATCTACGGACTTTTTACTTTGTATATGCTCCGCATAAGTGAAATTTGAGCACACTGAGCGTGTAATAGAAATGAACTTCCTGTTGAAGTGTGCGCAAAGCAATGCTAATTAAAAACGCCTTTGGAGCATAATTTCAGAGTTTGCCGTGTGAAGAAAGTGCATTATTTCAAGCTGCCTCATTGTTGTCTTGTTTACAGTGAATATGAAAATATTTAACATGATTAAACAGTGTTATTCCACATGGAATGGCATTGGTGAGGCTGATTATGGAAATGCAGAGCTATTTATTCTCAGCAGAGAGATTACTTTTCTAACTATGAAATGAGATGTATATAAATGTTTAACAGACGGAAATGTGTAACTAGAATAGCATTCCCTACTACTTGAGTTGTCCCAATGGAATTAACAGATCAGGAAATGAAAATGACGATCTGTGAAACATGTTAAAATATAGCAATTTTGTGAAACCAAAAAGGCAGAGGAATTTAGGCACATAAATAGTGTAGAGCAATTATTTCAACATCAGTATTGTTGGTTATTGTATTCATAAACATTTCTGAAATGGAATTGCATTGTATGCAATTGTATTGCTACCAATTTTGTAATTGAAACTAGTAGTGTGTGCTTGAAACTTACACTACATGTTGCTCTGATTAGCAGTTGTATTGTTTTAAAACCACTAAATGACTACATTTAAGATGCTGGGGTGTCAGGGTTTGCCACCACATGACAGTTAGATGAAAAAAACAGTTATACAGTAAAAAAAGAAGAGTCTAGTTACAGTGCATTTGATTGAATATTTTATTGTAATTCTACAATATACAGTAAATAACTTGTACATATAAATGTACAAGTTATTTTAAATATAATGTACAATAAAATGTACATTTTTATATCTGAATTACATTCTGATGTGACATGATTTGCAAAAACAGCCATTTAAACATTTTGTACTGTACTTGTATTCCCTTGACATATGTTGTTCTCTGCATGAGAAATATTCCCTGGCTCCCTGATTTAAAGATTAAAAACACTGAGTCTGCTTTCATTGAAGTGGAGCTGAACATCCTTCTGAAATAAAAGAGACATAGAGATACACACTACATTTTTGCCACCAACAGATTAGGTGTATGAAAATATGCTATATATAAAGTACTTCTCTATACTCCAGAATGGTATTATACTATGACAATATACTGCAGATATATAACACGAAATATAAAAAGAAAAAAGATATAAACAAAAGTGAAAATGAATTTTTTACATTGTTTTGAAATAATTTATAAAATCAATTTGTAATATGCAAAGAGGTGAGCTAAGGTGTTTGTATGTCTGACATAGAAAAAGATTAATTTCATAAAACTTGAACAATAAGCACATATATGAGCTGGAGAAATCATATGTCAGCTCTTCAGTTCAACCCAAGGTACTATAACTGTAAACTTCTGCTGCAATTGGTCCGATTGTTACAGTGCTACACTATCATATCTTGGTCCAGTGAAATCTAGGAGATGACGATGAACATCTCCAACAAAAAAGAGAGGAGTGGCTCCGATCACGGAATGTCTAAACGATGCACGTCTAATTTGGCACCCTGAACATTATAATCCAAGTTCCTCTGTGAGAAAGTTTCACCTGGTTTATGGGTTGCAGTTGAAGCTGAATCCCCTGTATTCTCCCCCTGTGACAGATACCTCAAGTCCTGACATGCAAACTATGTGAGAGATTGTTAACACGATGAATACACAAATACACTTTTTAAACAAATATTGTTCACATTTTAAACAAAGTGCTACATTATGATGAATGACAAAGGTCACAGAGTCCATGGAATAATATACGTGCCTTCTTTCAAAGTTTATTTTCCATTGTAGGGACTCATTACTCTGGAGTGGGAACGGTCATGATAGGGTCATGACGTTATACAAAGTCACTTCTCTTGACAGTGGTCAATCATATGAAGAGCAGCAGGGCCTCAAACTTCTTACATGCAACAGATGGTGATTCATCTCAGATGTTCTTTTTCCACAGTGTCTTACCATGCAGCACCAAGTCCTCCACAGGCACCAATCTCAGCTGCATCAGGAGGTCAGCAGTAATGATTTTGGATTTGAAAAGCAGACGGCCGGCATTCAGTATGAGAAGCAAGGGAGAGGTGGTACACGAAGGCCTTTAAAGGCATCTTCAGTGTATTAACCCTGTGGTGTAGTGTATTTCCTTTCCTTGCCATTGTATTGAATGCTTTTATCAAAGTGTTATGTTACAAGTAAGTACATATTAAACAATTAACTTTAATCTGATGCTGTTAAAGCTTTCATTGGTCCTGCCATGCTTCATACAATTTAACTGTTGTAGGCCATTTCACATGCCTAAGAATCTTTTCAATGCTGGGTGGAATTTGAGCCATTACATTCCTCCGGCAACAGGTTTCCCTTTTAGCTAACATGGCAGAGAGAAAAAAACGTAAGTAAAATAACAGTAATAATAAAAAACATGTAAAACATATGCATTTCCGCTGGCTTCTCCGGTGTTTCCACGCCATGGTATTTAAGGGGTGCCTTTGGAGTGTAATTTTCAAAGGCTTTAACTGCCATCTGCAGGTCAGCAGGTCAGTAATTGGCCCCCACTGTTCTCTTCAGAAAGTAGCGGTCAAACGGGGTCATTACACACCACGCTACAATTACTGCGCAGGTTGTGCAGACACAGGATACAAATACTGTGTAATAACTGTAATTCACGATGCAGTAAAGAGATCTCAAATCAAAATTTTGAGTTTGTACAGTGCGTTGTTTTGACAGACATAGCACTGATAAGAGTTGAGAGTACTGAGATCTGGGAAAGTGAACAACTGAACGGTTTGCTTGATGGTACCAATGATGGTAGATTGTGCCTTTTGGCTTGGCGTCTCTTCTCTGGGAAAGAGTGAACATTAACATTTGGGTATTAACTTGTTTGATTAGTTCAGTTTAACCAACGTATTTTGTATTTAGAATCCGAAACTGACAATGTGGTGCATCAGACATTTTGATTTCAAATTTGTAAACCAAAATTGTGAATAGACACCTATAATTTGAATCCAAATCCGTCCTTGATTTAAAATATGTCATGAATTTGTGTCACTTTGGAAAGCAAACAGGACAGGGAGTTCTATTAGACGGGTCTTTGTGTAAATTGAGACTGTAGCAGCAATCCTGCCGCTTAAGCTGTTGTCAGCTGCGTTTTTTTCTGCGGGGGGGGTGGGGGGGGGGGGTGGGTAGCTGAGAAATGCCCCCGTCTTCCCTCACGAGAACTCCGAACAAAGGGCCAGCAGGCACGGAGGAGACGGCTAAGACCCAGCGGGCTGTCTTTAAACTGCTAAATAATCAAACACGGAATGGCCAGTCTGTGCCAACGGTTAAAAATGGGTGCCTGCTGCCAGAGGGCTCTGGCTAGACAAACTCCGGCCCCCGGAGCTGCTGACCGCTACACAAATGTCCGTCTGGGCCCGGCGGAGGCACGCCTTACTTTCGGGTCGGGAGGCCGAGCGGGGCCGAGGGTTAGAACAAACAAAACATCCAGGGAAAGGGGGAGGGGCCCGATTGGGGGGGGGGGGGGGGGGGGCTTTCGAGTGGTTGGGCAGGCGGCCAGAGAGCTGTCCGTCAAGCTGACAAATTACCACATTGTGCGGAAAAAGGGGCCACAGTAGGGACGTCGGTGCGCCCTTAGCTGGCCCAATGAAATGCTGCGTTTTGTAGCGAGTCCCTATTTTCTTTTTTTTTTTTTTTTGGTGTTCACAAACTTTTCTCCCCCCATTTTTCCACATTCTTTGTCTCAGCCAGTCACTCTCAACCTTCCCAACTGCTTTCTCTCTGAATCGCTATGCCTTTCCTCTTCCTGACTTTTATTGTAATTATTATTCTTTTTTGAGGAAAACCATCAACTTGGCTTTCTCAGCCACACAGACTATTCAAGAAAAAGGGCAAGGAGACAGTGAATGAATTCAGTGTGGTCTAAAAAAAAAACAATTCCTGCTCCTACCAAATTCCAGCAGCTGAAAAGTCACACCTATCTCATGAAAGGAGAAGTCTTCTAAACATTCCAACATTTAACAAGCTTCTCCGAATGAATACAGATGAGCGTGAGAAACTACAACAACTTGCGTTATAGGCTAGAAGAGGCAGCTAGTCTGCTGTTTTGTGGTGATGCAACTGAAATAATTGAAACAAAATTTAAGCATTTATGAGAATTTTTATAGAGTGAACATCTATGGGGATCCACTACTGGCTGGGTCTCACATTAAGCGGAGTCAGCTTACTAAGGTGCATTCAAATGCTATTGACTGCATTCTATTAAAATTAACATTGCAAATGACAAGATGCAATGTGAAATCTCCAAAAGCATTCAAAATGTAATCACTGTTCAATCTGGCTATAGAAGTTAAATAGTAGTCTTCCATCAAATTGTGAGGGGTGGTATCATGACACACCCCTTTCCTTGCCCTATGGTTACCCCAAACATGTTACACTCTGAGGTGTGAGAAGCGGTTTTGGATTTGTCCTTCCTCCACATGTGTGAGAGGCATAAAAAAAATCCTATGTAAGTGCGAAAGGTGCCCGACGAAAGATCCAACCCTTTCGGGGAGCTGTGAGAAACACATGGTGATTGCATTTTCGAAGGGGGAATAACCATCAGCCCGGAATGTTCCAATGAAAATAAACAAAGCTCCACTTGAATCGCTTTGGCTGAAATGCAGGAGGCAGTTACTTCCCAAGTGAGAGGGATAAACCAGTTTTATGTTTGCTGGATGTGTTCAGTTCTGCCGTAGAGATCGGCACCGCCACAGTCCTCAACAAAACATGTGTTGAGGGCACGGTTACAGCAAGTTGTCCGAGGGTTTCAGAAGTCATAATGCTCATGTCTCTTATCGTGTCATTAAAGAGGAAACCTTCTACAATCTAGTCTTGTGGTGGATACAAGAATTATTATTGTTTTTTACATTCTAATCTATTCAGTCAAATCACAGTGTTCTTCATCCTTAACCTTGAGAAAAGGATGTTAACAAGTGTCACACCATATTTGTAGGTAATTACATAATATTTTTTGTAAATTTCAATGACTTTCAGGCTCCTAATGGTGTGGAAAAAATTTTAAATATCAGTTTTTTCAAGCTTCTCTGTTACCGAGAGTAGTTGAAACTCACCACAGTCACATTTAAGCAAAAATTTCTGGATTCATTTGCGGTAACCTAACACAGTAAATGAATACACAAGGAAAAGACTAAACAAGGACCTTGATTACTTCACTCAAACTCCTTTAAACTGAATTTGGCTGAAGTTTGTTTGGCAAGGGCTCGAGTCTTTGGGAAACTGAAGGTTAGCGGGAGTATCCCTTGGAGGCCAACCTAAACTAAATTCTTGTGACATACACATGAGAGAAAAAAATAAGATTCTAAATGGAAAAAAAACAAAAACAAAAACAAAAAAATCACTCCCATTATGTACAAGTACAAAGACAACACACCTTCAGAAATACATAACTGTACAGACAATGGAAATGTTATTATTATTATTAATAACCTATATTATCATGACTGCTTCCACTCTATTTTTTTGTCTACCTGGATGTGCTTTCCAGGTAGTGAGAAACATTCTGCGGGAGTGGCTTATAAAAGAAAATGTCCGACACACAATAGAAAAAAAAAAAAAAGAAAAAAGAAAATGAACTCTTCACAGTTTCTCAAATGAGGTTAATGCTAAAAAGATACTACAATTTCAAGGTAGATGCATGACTGGTCAGCCTCCATTCCACTGAAGAATAACTCCTGCCAGACAGCTGCTCAGCAATGCCTAACTTCTTCATTCTGCACGGTGAGATTCAAACAGACTCTTAAAAATGTGCTAATTATGTGAAGGGTAGCAGGGAGGTTAATGACATACAGCTACTGGTTTGGTTTAATTGAGCATCGGCACAGGGCTCAGAGCTCAAAGCAACAAAGACATCAGACAGTGGAAAGTGGATACTGGATTTGACAGAACAGACAGATTCATCCCTGTGGCCTGTCCACTAGGTCTAAGGATGATGCACTTAACAGAAATATTATTCCAGGATGTAGAAAGCCATGTATTTGTATATGCATACATAATACTGAAATGAGGGCAGGATTCAATCAACAGTTGTCCTCTACTTTGATGCACAGTTAAATGCAAGAATTAACAATAATCTCCACAAACACGGTTTGGACAATTTAGCAATCACAGATATAAATAAAATAACTCGTATTTAGTGTAAAGAGGTAAAAACTAAATTAGTTTCTTAGCTCAAGTTAAGGAAAAATGTGGAGTGAAACCGGGCCTGATTAATTATTTTGATTATTTTTTATCAACCTGTGCGCTGCATAAGTTGCAAGTCACATTCTGACTGTAACTGATTAATTGCAAGGTGGAATATAACTGATTGATTACTTTATGGATTGACTGAGGCATAAACATAACTATAATATGGAAACAGAAAAAAGTATTGCAAACAAAAGTATTGTTTGCAATTTTTCATTAATATTATCTTCCCAATCAGTATGTGTCCATCAGACATAACAAACATTTTTGTGGACTGGCTTTGGAATGACTCCCTGTACAGTTTATTTTGGCTGAAGCAATAGTTTAATAAAATGATAAATGTTTAGATTAATTCATGCTGTCTTACTTCACTCGCCAAAACCAATTTAAACCACAAAATACATGTGGGAACAGCCAGTAAAGTTAACAAGATCATGTCCCACCTCAACCCTAACAACCACAAAGAGACAAACTCCTACTATCATTTCTATATAAACCAACCAAAAATAAATACCACACCTCAATTTAACATTTTTATTAAAGTGCCATTTACATATTTTGAAATGTTTATAGACATTTTCCAATTTTATGAAAGGTACTGAAACTATCAATACAACTTGTTGATATTACATCAGTGTTTGTAAATGCCAGCAGCAAGCAGTGGCAACTATTACAATATAAGAATGATTCATTTATTCCAAAGAGATGAGAAGATTAGATCTTCTTGAGGACATGTGTCACATTTGCATATTTCTCAATGATTTGTTTATTTGTTTAAGTGTCTCTCGCTTAAAGGAAGGAGGCTCACTTTCTCTACGACACTCTTTTCATAGCCTCTACAAAAAGTCACATTTTAGCCCTGGCACAAAATATTAATAACATTCACTGTTTTTGTTACATTGAAAAACATATTTGTAACACAGACAAACATCTCCTTGCAGCACGACAACATTAAATATCAAACGGGTTTTTTTTCAATTACAAAATGTTAAAAAGGCGAAGCCAGCGGAATTCTTGGCCGACAGTTTGAGGTGGCATCAACTTTTTCCTGTCGCCTTCGCTTCTTGTCCCAATACGTGCACTGTGCTCTGCAGAACCGGGTGACACAACAGATTGGCGCAGGTTACAGGGAATGGGTTTGATCGCGGTCGCTGGGACGGAAAGTGCACGGTCTAGACCTGACAGCCGCCATTTGCTCAGAGAGGCCTGACGCGAACCCCGCGCTTAACTAACCTGCCCCCCACGCCTACCCACGGGCCGCGGTGTACTGAATCCCCTCTGCATCCCTCTCCATCAGTCATCCCCTCATCAAAGAGTCCCCTCTGTCCCCAACAACTTTTTCCCCGCTGAGAACATTATGCTCCCGCCAGTGGGGCCCGAGTTCATTTCTCGTGTCAGATGCTGTTAGCAATTCAATCCATCCAATAAAATAACCATTCAAACAACAACAGGGCCAAATAAATGCCGCACTCACTGACTACTGGGGGGTGTTGAGGCCCCTCCTTCATTTTCAGCTGTTTTTCCTCACAAAGCCAGCTTGTTAATTGTCCCTTTGTTAGATTTTTTTAATTCCACTGGTATTAAAAAATCAAAACAGCTGTAATAACATTCTAGATATCTCTGCAGTTCGGTGTTCGGACTCTGCGTCAGGCCCGCTTGAATCCCTTTTTTTGGCTCCAGTAAACGTTTAGTCTGTGAAGGCAGATACGCCAACTTTGCCAAGTCCCACTAGCTCAGTCTTTCTTATTAATGAACTCAGAACAACAAGTTAAAGTTTGCCTCTTCATGACTGCGTGCACCATGCCATGATTATGATTGTTGTAGAAGAACAGAATAAGAGAAAATAACTGTTCTCCTCACATGCAAGGGAAGTAACCAGAGCCTAAAAACACATTTTTAGAGGGGCAAATATGCACTATTTTAATAGCCTTCAAAAATTAAAAAAGTATTTATATAAAAAGTATACTTTTATATGGAATTAATTATTAATAACATTCACTGTTATTTGTAAAGCTGAATTTTCTTATTCTCAGAACTGTTACCAGTAAAACATGTTTTAATAACTTTCCTATTGTTTTTAAATTATTAAGGGATTCATTTCTGGTCAAACATTTGTTGAACTTTGGCACAAGTATATCCTTAAATATAATGTTACTTGTATTAGAAGCCAAATCAAGGTATGGATAAGTGATTCTTTAAGTTGGAAAACTGTAGCATTCAGTTTAATTTAATGAAGTGAACAGAGTTGTATCAATATGCCTGTGGCTGTATTTGCTGAAAGCATTAGTCTCGAGTGGTTAGTGGAGCTTTAGCTGCTATTTGAATAAGCATCTGTCTAATGGAGCACACATTTATCTAAACTGCTGACTTGTTTGAGTAATATCGTTGCAAGTCAAGGGCTCCTCTCCTGAATAAGTGAATCATTTTATATACAACTTTATCAGATTGAAATCATACATAATGGCTCTGTGGTCCCCTAAAATGGAACATTTTGTTCTGTTTGGTTGAAATTGCTGTACTAAAGTGACTGTTCTGACCCAAGCGTCTGTATTTTACTTGAAAGCTCACTCATTGAAATAATTACTGACACTACATTTATATGCTACATATTTTCAGAGTAGGCGAAAATAAACTTGTGTAGTGGAATATGCTAACTGTTAAAATTATACGGATTTGATCACATGCATACCAAATTATGGTGCATGCATAAAATCAGCGGGGGTTTAACTGTCTAAATCATTATTTAGAGGACATCAGTGCCAATGCTGATCTCAATGATGAATCCAATTAAAACTGAACATTACACATGATGTAGGGATGAAGGAACAGGTATCAAATATGTGAGAAAAATGAACTGCATTGAAATATGGAGCTACTGGTTCTCCAGACCCCACTGCAGTGCCAATACTATTGTTTTTCTGGAAAATACACATGGATATGAAATTAATTTTAAATGTGCTCCATTTAAAATATTTTTTAAAAAGTTCCATATGGTAATGCTCTTCCTTTGACTGATTAATGTAGTATACACCTACCTTACACTGTAGGCCGAGTTGCTCTATTTTAATTGTACTGCCATGGTAACATCCCTTTTGTTAAGATTACTTTAATTATATGCAAATCAGTAATATATTTTTTGGTCTGTTATCTTAGATAGGTACCATTTTCGATACCTAATGCCTAATCAGTCAAAGCCTCTCAGTATAAAACTTTATGTATCACTAATATATACATCTGTGTTTCTGTCAGATCTGATGTCGTAGCAACATTTTATTCATATGTACCTTCAAGTCTATTTCAGACTTTATTACAGTTGTATTTTGAATTTTAAGGGTGGTCTTAAAATGCAGTCAAGAGGGGGTGTGCCAAAGATGAGCACATCACATCACTAGGTGCATCAGCATGCTAAGTCTTGAAGTAGCTGCAGTATTTGTCTTGCTAATGGACTGCAGACAAAACATTTTCTTTGCGTGATAGCATCTGTTTGCAGAACACGTCCACCTAAATGGCTGCGGAGTGCTGCTCGGAGAGCTGAACATGTGAGGAAGTGACATTTTAGTCAAGTGCAAATGAATGTAAACACAGGCGCTGTAAAATCAACACTTGGGCGGGTGAAGCTAACTCCGCTGAGAGGGTCATTTTAAGCCGCTTCTCAAACTTCTCCTGCCTGATGCATTGACCTCATTGGATGTGTCACTGGAGACAAAAAGGATGAAAGATAGAGACTGTGCAGCTGAGAAGAGACATACCTCTGGACTTTTGTGAACTTATGTTCAACGTTTTAAAGCTTTGAAGAAATCTTTTCAGTTTTCGTTGACTGATTTTTCTTGTTTCATAAAGTGGCTTAGGATCAAATTCAAGGACTATTTTGTGAAAATTCCAGTCAGTGTGTTAAATCTTAGTGATTTAACTCCCTTCACTGGATAAATTTAATGATACAAACTTGAATTTACCTCTTACCATTTTAATCATGGCTGACATTTTACGTTTGTCTTTTGCAACTAATTATGTATGTTTACAATACAGTAAGATTCTAGATGAATTCTGGATGCATCCAGGCGACTTTTTAGGGCTAACACTTCTAGTCCACAAAGGGTTTGCTATAGTTTAAATGGGATTTGAATGTTTTTGAAGGTTTATTTATGCACAAAACATTTTACAATTTTGTGGAACTCTGCAAGATTTCACACCCAGTTTTCACAGCAATTTTGTTTTTGATAAGAAAAGCTTATTAAATGTTAACTGTTCCAGATCCTGCTTTGGGAGAAAGCGGTGACCTTGTGCCTGGAGGAGAGCATGTCATTGTGAGCAGCACGCCCTAACCTCTGACCCTTTCTGACCCTCATTTGTCAGGCCACACATCATCTGTGTGTGAACCGGTCACAGGAATAGGGCGCCCCCGCTAATCTGTCTCTGACACCTCGGCCTCCGCCACCGGCCTCCCGGCCCACTGCACCCCAGCCTTCCCAACCTGCTGCCTCGCCCCCCCCCGCGTCCTCCCAGCTTCCTCCCTGCGTCCTCGGCGACGAGAGGCGGCTCAGCCGGCTGCCGCAGATCGACAGTGCGCCCGAGTAGGTGTGACTTGGCACACTGCCTGCGGCCTGAAGCTGACTGCAGCCGCACGGGCACATTCCACAAAAACCCCCGAGGTCATCCCAGAACCTCTGCGCCGACCGTATCAGCACCCGTCACACTGCAGAGCTCCACACTGCTTTAGCACACATCCTGTCTTTCAAACCACTTCCTAACTTTCTCTGGACCGACCGTGCGCTGTAGCCCTTCTCTGTCAGAGAACAGCTGCTAGGTTCTTTTTCACTGTTTCATTATTTTGATTTTCTCAAAATATGCTTGGCAAATGCATTTTATATGGGTAGATTTTTTGTCCATACAAAGCAGGATACAAAAGTGGCAGATTTACCACATGTATAGAGCAGATACTCTGTACAAGTCAGTAAAAATACTTGCAAAACGAATGGCCATTTTGTTTACCAGAAGGAAGCCAGTTTACACTTAACAATGACCACATTATCTCACATAAGTGGAACAAGCACTCCTCCAAGTCAATGGTACTCAGTGTTTGATAGATTCTTTTCTGTGAGTTGGCCTTGTGTTTCTTCCATCTTACCATGTGAAGAAAATGCACTCTGTAACACAGAAGACAGCAGCCCTGCACCCCAACAGATTTCCATTGGCTTCACTACCAGGCAAGGATTTACAGACATTTAAAGTTGGAGTTCAGCTCTTTTCCATTGATAAACATTCAGGGTACCTGAGAAGTATCTCACAACCTTTTTTTCCCATAATATGTGATATATCTGGTGCTATTAGGACATCAGTATCCAGTGTGTTATAGAAGTGTAACTAAATCTCATTCTACTGTTAAAACTAAATGACTACAATGTGAATCACACGGAAGCACAAGGAAACTTGCGATCAAACCATACATTGTGTGATGATCCTCTTTAAATCAATGAAAACATGAATGACCGTTCAGTAGCTGGGGAATTCTGCTGTCACATCAATATCAACCACTCTAGAAGGGGCTTGACGAGCCAACTGTGACAGCCAATTACGTTGCTTTATTCAGTGAGGTTCTGCGTGTACTTGCCAGGTCAGCTTTGACAGTCCCCGGGAAGCCATTTCTCATGTCCTTGCGGTAAACGTGATACTCATAGCGCTAGAGTGTCACAGGACCACCGGGGGAGCCAGGCCATGCAGGGCGATGCCTTTCACTCAGAGAGAAAGAAATTTCTGTCCAAGCCAAACACCCTGCAGCCTGATTAAGATCCTTTATCTGATGTGAGCTGTGTACAAAAGGGAAGACGAACACAAACAAAAGCGGCATACAGTTCAGCCACATACAGGCAGACAGTAGCTTACACTGACCTCATTTCTGCGACCCTCACAGGAAAACAAAAACAGAGCTATCCGGCATCCAATCGGAAATGTAAATCTTCAGGTTCACCGGCAGAACAGTGTTTTTTTTTCATGCACGCTTAAATAAATATTGCAAAACAATTCAATAAAAAACAGGACATGAACTGAAAAAATAGACAAATAGCATTCTGGTGAGTCAAGATGCTCCAGATCATTTCTAACTAGGTTTGCAAAATGAATACAGAATTTTTCATGTGCATTTTCTAAAACACAGTAGTTTACTTCAAATGAATAATGAAACTTTTCAGTAGGGATAAAATGTGTTTTTTTCATGGTTTGATTGTATCACACATTCAGCCATCGCACACAAGAGACAATTTTCCGTTTGTATATCCTGTTGACAGAGATATCTTGACAAAGATAGATCTAAACCCTGACGGAACCGCTGTTTAGTCTGTGCCTTCAAGATACCATACCTGAGCATTATGCCGGGCAGATATCTGGATCTGGGAGATTGACTAGGCAGACAATAATTGTAAATTCATAGACAGTAGAGGGAAACAGACCTATACGTCTCTCACAGACCATTTCAACACACCAAAGTACACATTCATGGAGAAGTCCATGGACATCCACACATGGCATTTACATATACTAGAGCTGTCACTATCAGCTTTTTTTGTTATTAGAATTGATTAATGATTTCTGATTAAGCACAGGTCATGGATTGACATCTTGGCAGGTATAACTGTCTTCTAAAGTAGCTGTTGCAGATTAGGGCGAAATGATTAAAATGGACACGCATTGGGCAGGACAGCTGATCCAAGCTTTGCTGATCGGCTGCTAGGCCGGTGCATGTTGCCGCACTTTGTTCTGAAAATCTGTGCTTAACAGCTCAGGAAGAACATGGAGGGATGGGGGCACAAGGACCTGGGTGTTGTAATTGTTGTAATCCCTCACCAAAAGATTTCTCAAGTCCACCATCCTCTGTCTTACATCAGGGCGTGGTCTAGGACTATAAGATCAAACTGGCTTTGGTCACTGTGTGGCACATGAACACACAAAAAAAAAAAAGTTTAATTAAAGCAGACACAACACAAAGCAATCAATCAGCAATGGAGCGCAGCAGAGCTTGTGCGTCAGCCCTGTGATACGTGGTACGCACATTAATCACGCACAGTAGAAACAGCAAGATCACCCTGCGCACCCCTTGCACTGCCAGAACTCACATTTGCAGATGAAGTTCATAAACCAGATCAATATTAATGTGTACCGTATTACAACATCAAAACAGATTGGCAATCCTAGTGATGTCTGTGGTTTTGCACGTGCGGCAGCCCTGACATTAGTGCGGTAATCAAAGAACGCCGAGCATTGAGTTCTTGCATTATGCCCTGTTTGGGCATACTGCCATTGTCCTCACAGCGTTGGAATGCCTTAAAGGGCTGCATTTTTTAGACCCCTCTGTCAGTGTTTACAATGCATTATCCTATTCCTTCCTGCGCCTTTCCGTCTGTGTTTACGGAGCCTTTGGATAACACCCTTCACCTTCTGTAAATTTCCTTTATTATGTACTCAGATTCGTATGGAATTCACAAACCCCTCCCGGAGGGGTACTTGGATCGGCGCTCGTAAGTGGCTCGTCCATGCACGGCGTCTGATTTGCAAAGTCTCAGGAATGAAATGTTTAAAGTCAAGTGTTTTAATCACAGCCTCTGCTCCAGATATTTCCTTCCTGAGGTTTACCGCAAAAGTCCCAAATCTCCCAGTGCTACAAGGCAATTCCCCAAAAACCTCAAGGGTCATCATTCACACTGTGCACAATCCATACTTGGAACAATAGATGGAGATTACTGGCTCATCCGCTGTCTGATGCCAGAGGGGTTTTTTTTTTTGCAGACATTGTACACGTACAGTATACGAAGCCCACAAGAATTTGCCTCTATTACAGCGTTTTACAACTGTCGTTAACAGCTCTCAGAAAAAAAAAATACAAGTACTGACAGTGGTGTGTGATCTCTGAACACCCTTTCTGAATCTGAAAGCTAATGCTAAAATAAACTAAACAAATGTTAATAGACATTTAAATGAAACAAACTCTGTAGTATTCTACGCTATTCTTTTCTCCCTGTTTTAAATTCCTTGACAAAGAAAAATGTAGATATGCTTTTTTTTATTTTTGAATGTAGAAATCCTTATTCCGAAACTCCTCTGATACGTGACACAACCTAACCCCAGCAACCCTACAGTAACTGGAATCCTCTTGCTTTTTTCTCAGTCCTTTCTCATCCTGTCCTGGTCATGCTCCAGCCAAACTGAAGAAACACATCTTAACTTGCAGTCAGGAAGAGAAATATTGAGATTAGCCCATTTTTTACCTGAAACTTCTTCTCAGGGAATATATAGTCCAGTTTATCTTCAAATGTTACTTCAACATAGCTGAAATGTAACCTTTATTTCAGCTCTAAAAGTGTCAGTATTCTGCCAGATAGTGCCAAGACCCCAAACTGTAACCATGTCATTGGACCCTTATTAAATGAACTAAAATAAATGTTTGGTGCAATGCTTTGTAACCTGATCGTTGACATACATATATCTGTGTTCATGTACTACGATAAACAATTACTTTGAATTATATCTACAGATACAATAATTTGTATTTTATGTATTTTCTAAGTAAGATGTATTCTTGTATTATTTTCTATGTATTGTTTTGTCATTACTGTAATATGCTATGCTGTTGAATTGTGCAATAAATGGGGGTACCCTACAAGGTCAGAAATCAATCACTCACAGACAAAACCCATGGACCCCTCCTTAATGTGCTTGTGTTGTGCCTGGGTCTGGGTCTGATGTGGACACAAAAAAAAATAGACAAATTGTCAGAGACAAATACCGGCTTGGGAGCCGTTTCAGTTGGCAATGCAGGAGAGAGGAAGCTGCAAGTCTCCTCGCAGTCGGAGCTTAGTTAGTCAAACAGCAGCTGTTCGCATTTCTTGCGTATTGGATGTCAAGTGGTTCGCGTCCTTCGCTTCTTTTCCGTCGCGCTCCAAGCAGATGGACGTCCCGGTGTCCTTCGTAAAGGCCTGTTATTTCGAAATGAGAAAATGACTGAGTGCAGCTGCCCCCGTCTGGGGATTAACTCGTGAGCGGGCTGCCCATATGAGCTGCCGGGGACTTGGGGATGCGGTGGTGCGAGGAGCAAGGGTGTCGCGCTCCAAATGGCGGAATTCGATTTACGTACTGATTGATAGCATGTGCGTATTTGAGCGGGAGCCAGAGCGTGGTATGCGAGCTATAGATGTTTCCCTCTCTTTCCGGGGCATGGCACGGACCGCTTATCTCTGTTCATTATTTCCCTGTTTTAGCTACCATTTGGTCCTGACTGACATTCTGTGGTATTTTAAAAAGTGCTCTGTGGAACGTCAGGGTTTAGGGGCACTCTGATAAATCGTGATTGGCAGGCCGCTTGATTCGCAGCTTTATCTGGGAGTCAGGCTGGAGCTCTGACAGAGGCCACTGGTTGAATCTAAATGTAGAAAATCTCTAATGGGTTCTCCTCTGTGTAGGATTTACCCACAGGGTTTACAGAAGGAAGGACAAAAGTCAAGGGGGTTGCAATAGGTCCAGAGCTCTGGACCAAAAATTTTAATCATTTGCAAAATTCTGGCCATCTTTTGAGTAGGATGGAAAATACAAAACTCTGAGTTCCCTCACATCACTCGTCAGTGACTGATTTTATCAGGTAGTTTTTAAATTGTTTAAATGTATAAAAAAGGTGGTCGCCTGCTGAGACACGAAACCCAATTAGCATCCAGTAAATCTCTGTTGGTTTTGCTGAGCAGACTTAAATCCCTTTCCCTCTGATCGGTGTTGGGCTCTACTAGATTGGCAAGGCTTGATTAAACTTCTTCTAAGCTCCGAATTAGACCTTTTTCCTTTCTCCTGCCTCTTTATAATTTATACATGGGGGATCAATTGCGCGTTACACACATCTGTGTGTCGAGAGATTACGCTGTTCAGATAAAGTGAGCTGAACTAAAATGGGGGGTGGGGGGTAGGGGGTGGGCTGGGGGGGCTCAGGGGTGTGGCTCTCTTTGTGGGTCGTGGGTGATAAGTGCATTGATTTATCGAAATATGCACCACATGTACCCACTGGGGTGTTGTTTACTTAATCCAATACTGTGAAATAGGGATTAGAGAGGCGGAAGCTTGCACACTTAAGGTAACGATGCTGACTTTTTAAGCATGTTTGAAAAACAGGGAGATTGGCCAAACAGTGCGTTTTCAAGATCCACTGTCAACACATATGTATGTATTGGAATTTGGGTGTTAAAAATCCCAGGATTTTGCTTCTTCCTATTGCTTCCTTTTAGAGGCAGAAGAATTGCTTCCAAAATAATGGTGTAAGTTATTGAAAGTGAAACATCCTCAATTTGAAGTACTTTCATTAAAGAATCTCTTCAGGAGGTCTAAATATATGCACATGCATACAAATCACAATCCTGCACAATTTACTGGAAGTGCAGGATTGTGACTACATTGTTTTATTTGCCCTCCACGGCCCAATGATCAATTATGACAAAAAAAGAAAAAACACCATTAAAAGTGAAGTTCAGACCCAGTGCCTTCTGGGTCTTTAGGATATGGGTAAAAAAAAAAAAAACAGTCTGATGACAACCTCAGTCCTCAGGAAGTCCTGACACTTGACCTGTTTTGTCAGAGAGGCCTACCGTGACGCCCTGGATTTCACACAGCCCGAGCACAAGGTTTGACGGGTGGCTGGGGTCAGAACCCACGGAAACCACATTCCATTAATTTTCCAAGCACAGATATTCACTGTCACCTTTTTGGAACTTTCCTCTGAGGTGACACACATATATCAATCCACAGCACAGAAAATACAACTGCACAATAGATCTCTTAAAAATGCCTTGATTAATTACAGTGCTGTCAGACAGGGTGATATTAATGTGTAGGAAAACAAAAATTCAAAATGGTCTTAAAGCTGTATAACAGCTGTGTACGCTGGCAATCTGGAAAATGCATGCCAAAGACACCTTGCTTCTATGATCTCAAGAAAATAGTGCTCAGAAATCACTTGTTCAAAGGCTCTGCTTTAGCTCATTCATGCAGTCCCTACTAGTACTAGCAGTGTTTGGTAATTTACCTGTTGGCTCGACAATGTCCATTAAGACGTTTTGCTGAAAACACACAGCAAAAAGTCTTCCACTCAAGAATGGTCTCCTGGGTTTGTGCTCATATATTTTTCATGCACTTCATTTCAACATTTTACAACAACTCTTTCAAATGAACTGTTGCAGTTGGCGACCCTTTTTGCAGTCTTTGCCAGGTCATAAAGACATATTCAACACATACTGTTAATGCATAAGTCATGCAAGGATTTAAAAATGTTACTTTGAGAGAGGCTGCACAAATCATCTGTGTACAGTAAATGCAAATCTTTATCATGCTTCACGTAAAGAATTTGATCATCCTAATCCTTCATAACTACTTCAGCATTTGATTGGCACTGAAAATACTGGATCAAATTAGTGTAAAGTGCAAACTATTCTTGAATTTTGATGTCATCTGGTCATATACAGTACCCTGCGTAAATGAACCAATATGGTTGTAATATTAATCTTATAATATAGATTCAGAGGTTTCATAACTTGATAATGAACATCTGAGCACAAATGTAATGGGAAAACCAGGTATATAAAAAGCATGCACACAAACACTATGATACCAGTACCCACTATGTCAGAGATAAAGCGGTCACATTCTGTCGGTTATAGAGTCCCTTTGCAGTTAGTGACCAATATACCCGTCCATCAAGTAAGTTTACCAATAACGAGATAAAGTACAATGACAACTAGCCCCGTAGCTGTTGATAACTGGAATTGTTCATTCTTGGTCTATTACCTCAACATGTACATTTAATTGTGGGGGCTGGTGACAGGTTAAATTACAGCTGATGTCTCCTGTTGAAGTGCCTCCGGCTGAGTAATGAAGGACTGGTGTCCTGTACTGAAGTGGCCCTTGAACAAAAAGGAAAGGTTCCAAACTGACTGTTCATCTGACTCCATACAAACCGGCTGCACTCAGCCAGCCAATGGAGCGTGAGACAGCAATCCATCTTCCCAATGGAAACACAAATTAACTCTCCATCCGGCGCTCCCTTTGCACAAACTGTCCTTGTCAAACCCCAGGCCAGGTTTCTTAGTTGCACGTCCATCCTCATAACTGGAATAGACCGAGATGCAAATTAAGACAAATCTTCCAGAAGGTTTATTGTGCGTAACACCCAGATTGAATTAGCTACTTTTCCAAATAATGAAGGTCACCCCATACATTTACTAATCGATCAAGACGTTCACAAATTTTTTTTAAGACCACAGTGGAATGTTTACCCAACATTGATTTATAAACCTGGACCACCTAATTCATCTTACTTGACATGGTGCCCCTTTAATTCAATTTATGAGACAATTGTAAAACTTGGAAAAGAGAATGGGAAAAAATTTTGTTCTAAGAGGTATACTCCATTTTTTTTTTTTTTTGAATTTCAGCTTATTGTCATTTAGGACATAGTAGGTGATTTATAACAATGTTTGTGGCTATTAAAGTATATGTGCCTGCTGTCAAACATCTCACAATATAAAACTGTTATTGTAATCACTATTAATCCATTATGACCTTTTGCTGATGTCAAGGGTGCCACCAGCCATTTCCTTCCTAGCTGTGCCAGAATGTCTATGTATTTTAATTCCCTGGCTGGTAGTTTCCAATAAATCGGTTTAATTTTCTTTTAGAAATGTATGACCGTAAACAATTTATACTTTGGATTTTATTGACTGCATGCCTCTAATCCAGCATCATATTAGTTATTTGACAAAGACAACATGAAAATAGGGCGGACGAAATTAGCTAGATGGTGTAGTTGAATTGTCAAATGATTTAGCATCTTGCCAATGACTGCACAAATCATCTGAATATTATCAACGTGAGTGGCTGCTCTTTGAAGACAGCATTGTAGAGTCCAGCATTGTTGTATGAGTTAGACTTCCTTTCTGAGTCTGAGAGTTCGGTGGCATTGACGGCTAGTGAAATTATTGCGATTGCTGTTGGTCCTCCACTGGCGCAACCAATGTGTAACTGGACGGGAAATGTCACATGTAGGCATTTGAACAGCATGTTTTATACTTTTCTCTAATTTACCAGAGAGATAATTCTGCATTACACATCATTTGTACTAGAATTCCCTTCTTTAACTGAGAAGTATTTGAATACTGGACTGGATTGTTCTTGTAGTAACACTGATGTACATCATACATATACACATACTTCACAGGTAAGGTTAAAGGTTGCGAGATTGTTCATTTATTGAATACTGTTATGTTCAAATTGGTAAGATTTTAGAGACATTACATAAGAGATTTTTTGGTGACTCAAATCTTGATCTAAGTTACTGTACATTAATAGTGTGCAAAGTCTTGTAACAAAGACATTATTTTTTACCCATTCTCCAACTGACTGGGTGTCAGATGTGTCAGTGCCAGTGTGTATGTTACTAATGGTAAATAAGACATAAAACATGCACTAGCAGATAAATTATTGGTGAAGAATTTTATGAAAGCTGACAATTCCCACATTTCCATAAGCGATATAATCTGTACTAATGCAAACGTGAGTCACAGTTCCCATAAACTTTAAACAGTATTTGGGAGGTCTTCAAATAATTGCTTGAAACTTTTGTATTATACTGGAAAAAAGGGAACCTGAAAAAATAAATAAATCAAAATATAGGATGGGCAGCAGATGCCTTTGAATTGGGAAGCTCCAGCAGGGCCCTGTAAAATACATAAGAAGTCTAGACAAAGAAAGGAAGAATCACACCCCATAATATTCCCGTGCTAATTAATAGTGGCAGCATAAAGAACCTACCAGCTGACTGAACTTGACCTACCAGTTTGACCAAGTTTTTACATCTCTGCTCCTTCTGGGAACGAATTCTAAAAACAGACGCATGTGCCTTGCCCCACAATGTAGTGAACATACTACGTAGCAATTACTGTCAGAGCCATAAAAATAAATCCAAAGCCGCACTGACAGGTTAATTTCGTGTTTTCAAAACGCATTGTCACTGGTCGCTGAAAAGACACGATGTTAATGTTGACAATGATGGTTCTGTCACTAGTTGGATTAGTCAAGCAGAGATTTAAAAAAGACAAGTATGCTTATTTCCAGACACTGGAGGTTCAGTCATGCATCAGTCCACTTTTTTCAGCCACTTTTTAACTTTGAGTCAAACATTTTTAACAGGGGGTCATTTTTTTGATTCCCAGATGATAGTCTTCATTGATTTAGCCACCACTGAAGTCATAAAGTCACTCTTAGCTTCCGTTTATATTTGTATATTTTAAATGAATTGGTCATTCTATAGTTTTCCCTTAGAGATGGTAACTAGCAAACCTCAGGTTAAAGTGAAAAAGGAACGCTGTCTGGCAGAAAAATTTTATGCTCAATATAACCTCAACGGTTGACTTGTGATGACCAGAGCTTTGGAGGAGATAAAGCAACACAACAGTGCCTTGCATACTTTTTGGTAAGCTTCCAAGGCAAACCTCAAGGGCCTAATTCTGTAGCCATCGCCCTTTTTTCCAGGATAGTTGACAATGCGTTTTGCGATAATGACGCAGGAGCATCTGATAAATGTGTCTGTTACATTGGAACTTCTGTAGGAATTTGGAAGAAGTTCAAACATTGCTTGTGGAAAGTTTGATCAAGTCAATCCATCTACCCTATAATCGGCAAGCGTAGCATAGTGGTAAGGAGCAGAACTTGTAACTGAAAGGTTGCTGGTTCAATTCCCTGCTGGAGCACTGCTGTTGTACTGTTGGGCAAGGTACTTAACCCAGAATTACCTCAGTCAACATTCAGCTGTATAAATGGATAACATCTAAAAAAAAAATTGTAACCATGCAAATTGCTCTGGATGAGAGCATCTGCCAAATGCCAATAATGTAAAACGTAAGGTATGATCACCTCCATAATCCAACCATCCTGCCATTTTTTTGACATTTCATTATCTTTGATTAGACCTTAATTTAAATGATAAAGCCTGGAGACGAGGAGCCATGAACTTGTTTGACATGTAGAGGTCATTCTGTTCAACTTGCTGTGACCACATTGATCCTCTCATGCCCAAATTGCGAAAAAGTCATCCCAGAAAAAAAAAAATCTGTAAATTCCTATTTGACCTTTTTTTTGAGGTCAAAGCAATATCCCAATGGGGAATTTTATTTACAACTTATGCGGTTGATGAATGTCTTTTTTTCCCCCATTGAGTTACATTTTTCACGCTCTGAAAGGCACAAAATGATAAAGCTGACATTCATGTAATAAATAATCTATCGGGAGAGCCCACAGAGACTCAATGAACACAAACCATCAGACATTTCTGTATGTCTAAAGACACAAATGACTGGAAAAAAATCAAATGATACACTACTATGCCACTGAAAATAGGACTTTTTTGTCTGCTCACAATTGCAAGGGTTACATGTCCTCAAGCTGTTGACAGTAGTTGACAGTGAAAGTCCTGAAATCTGTCAAATATCAAAGCCATATCTTGAATACTCTTTGCTAACACAGCCTAAGAAAGGTCAAGCTTTAACATGTACAGAGCTTGAGGCAGAACTCAAAAGAAGACATAAAATAAGACTGACTATACACAGAAAAGAAAAAGCACAGAAAGGAAGCTATTCTTTGAGTAGCATAATGAAGCATCTTCATTAACATGAGTGCTGCGCAGACTGGCCATATCTGAATTTAGTGAATAGTAATGAAAGTTTGAAAATCCAAAAATTTGGAATTTGAAAATCCTTGAGTCCCAGTTACCAGCCTATCAAAAAAGCAGATCTAATTGCTATCAGCTTCTTTACATTCTCTGTAATTGTCTGTGTGTGAGGAATGTGTGTAAGGGAAGCCAGCCATTGGCTAATGAGTTCCACCTGTCTAATTAGCAGTGGTTAAATACAGGTGTGTTGCTTCCCAACCAGGTTTTTCACCAAAAAAAATTTTTTTTCTTGCTTTTATTAGTTGAGGTTTTCAGCGGTCTTTAGTTGGTGCCTGTTGCTAGCTGAATAGCAGTAGCTGTCACAAAGTAGTGCATTAGTTAGTAAAATATTCCTTTTAGCTAGTGGGGGAAGTGGTTAGAGGGGTGTATTAAGGTTAGTGGCGTCTAGCTGCTAATGTGTACGCCAACAGCAGTTGGGGAGGTGTGAGAACAAAGCTGAGTTTAGTCATAAAGGAGTAAATGGGTAGCTGACAATATAGCCTGCCACCATGCCAGCTATACAGCATCGAGAACTATGCTGTAAACTTGCAAGTAGCTGCTGGTGGAAAATCCCTGGTATTAGTTTTGGCTGTATGACTAATTTTAATAACCAAAGCTTATCAATATGTAGCATGGATGGCAGCCATAAAAACTTTAGAACACTTTATATAGCTAACAAATATGGCTATTGGCCAAATGAGACCCATGGTGGGAGTTGTCATCAGGAAAACTTTGTGATGAGGCAAGAAAAGTAAGATGGGGGGGGGGGGGGGGGGGGGATAAGCATAAGAAAAGGGTCTAAGTTGGTGTATTTGGGGGTCATGCAGAGATGTCACCTAAGTGTATTCTCCCACTCAATTCAGCACTGTGGTTATTGTTAGGAAACATTGAAAAAGCACTAATGGTACTGAATAAGGTATGCCTATATTCTTCCTCAATTCCTACATCCTCTCTGACCTGTAAAATCAATAACTGGTCACCACTGAAAGGAAAATTCCACTTCCATAACTCATGACAGAAGCATTTCCCTGATTGTCTCCTCCAGCACAGGGTGTACTGACATATCCTTTTGCAGGAGAGTTTTTCAAGGATCTGTGACATAAACCTCCATGCATGTCACATTCCATATTTTATTGTTGTGATAACATAAACGGTCACAACAGAAATGCAAAACATGCATAGGCAACCTATAAGCAGCCAGGGTACCATGACAATGCCCCATACAAATTATTTTGATGACAAGTGCATGCATTTTTTTTTTTTTAACTCCAAACAATTTGTGAAGAGGTAGTTTAATATATTAAATCTTCCTTTAAAAACTATAATTTGGCTGTTTATACGAAATTCCACCTTATGAATGCAAAATCTCATTAAGCCATTTCACACATTCAGAGTCTGGTCACCGGTTGTGCACGTTACATTTTCAGGTTACTTTGCTAATACTCCAAGGGGGGAATTTGGTGACGGTGTATTTGTCCCATTCAGGTCAAATCTGAGAAGCTTTCCGTGCACTTGGATTTTTAATGATCAAATTCCCATTCCCATCTATTACTCTTTCTGACAGAGAACTGACTACAGCAGCAAGCCCACCTATAAAAAGACCTGATTTGTTTGTGCTGGCCACAGCATCATGGCCGAGGTTTCCACCAGATCGAGGGCCTGACTGGGTCTGGACACATGTGCAGTCAGACCTCTGTGTTTTCACAGCAGTTAGCTTTTAATGGAAACCGGGTCCACTGGCTGTTATTTGTAATGAAAACAAGATGCAGGTAAGCTCTGAGAAGTGAGAGTGGCACTGCATCTGACACAGCCTGTTCATTGCTCCAGAGAGGATTTGGTCTGCCAATCAAGACCTGTTTTCAGTGGGATTAACCCTTTCCATTGCTTTAACTTTGGCAAAATTCTCCAAAAAGGAACTGTGGAAAAATGTGTGGGGGCTGCTTAATTGTGGCTATCCTGCAGCTCTGATTGGATTGAGCCTAATTATAAATTCATCTGCAACTGAAGGTTCACTCCAACTTTTTTTTTTTTTTTTTTTTTTCTTCAAATTCAACATCCAGCACGTAAAGTCTCCAACAGCAGACATTTAAGTGTAGTTGTGGATATCTTGTGGTGGTATTACGTATTATGGTAATCAACAGTCATGTAATTGGTTGAACTGATCTTTGAACCAGTTTTTTCCATCATCATAAATATAACTCCCAAACTAAGTCCATGTGATGAATTACCTTCTTGCACATACTGTTGTGTGAAAATCAGAAATGTCACGTTCACAGTGACACAATTCACAGTTTGCACCTAAACAGTCTATCTGCACTCATCCATTCACTGACCACAGCAAAGATGGGTTTTAGATGATTCAGAACATGTTCCTTTCTGACCCATCTGATAAGATTGTGAAGCCTGAACAGAACACATGTTCACAGTAATGGAAAGCAGGTTTATTTTAGACCAAATGTGACCCTTAACGACCACCTTGGCAATAGAAATACCATGTGTCCCTTCGTGTTGATCGCTTGAACAGTCTGCTTCAGAAATGTGAATTTTACAGTAATTAGTCCCCTTAGGACACCCTGGGAGAGTCAGGGGCTCTTTTTAAGTTAGTTATGTGCTTGTTTGGTACTTTTGCAAAATAACGATAAACCTGGGTATTTTGAGGGTGCTTAGAAGTATCCTCCTCTTAATTAATGGTTCCCACTTAAAACCAATTGTTCAAATGGGCTGACGGTTATGAAGACACCTGTGCTGTATTTTAGCTGACTATCTCCGAACGGAAGCTGCTGGAGACTGTTGTTCTCTGTGGAAGAACATGGAAAATGCATTATGGAGTTTACAAAACGTCCCTAAATATGTCAGGGCAGGGCTCGCTCTTAAACTTTTATTTATGCCCCGATGTATGTTGTTTTCCTCAGAAGTGTGAGGGGGATCATGAAGAAAGGAAAGCACACAGTCCCATTATCTGTTGGCCCAACATCAGTCCAGATAGTTTCAGGTTCTTTTGCGTTATCCATGTGACTATCTCTGAACACCATTACCTCAAACAGGTCTTTTGCCTGAGCCATTTTATTAGCATATTGTGACGTCCTGGAGAATCACGGTGAAATCCTTATGAATCTCTAGAAATATTATCTCCTCCTTCATCCCCAGGCTTTCGTTGACTTGTAAGCAGTGCAACTATACCCAGAGTGCACTTGGAGACTGTACGTGCTGTCCTGACTTTTGCGTCTGTTGCACGTGTGAGTGATTTGGCAGTGACTTGGGTTGTACCAATTTGATTATTACATGGTAGGCCATGTCACACAGGCAGGTCTCATTAGACATGACAACCCTCACTTCTGTCTCTTTTGAGTTAATGAGGGATCATGCCACTCCGCAAACTTCTGTCTGGCATGTGCACAAGGCACTTAAAAAAAAAAAAAAAAAGTCTTCAGAGATTGGCAAGTCACACTTTAATGCCCTTGCTCACAGCTCACAATAGGGAAATGGTATTGTGACAGATAAGAATAGGATTTGCTTCTTAAAAGTGGAAGCATTAATTAGAAAAAAAATGTCATTGAGACCAGTGTTGGTCACATATCGCCCCCTAGTGTTAACAACCCTTCATATTTATTATAAATCGTGACATTAATGATGCAATATTATCCACATTATGTAATACGCTCCTCAAGAAAATAAACTAACAAAAATAATTCTTTTTGTCACAGTTGATGTAAAGGTAATGAGTCCAGATTTTAAGGGTTTAGTTTTTTTTTTGGGAAAATGTCTGGAATCATGTTCAAATAAACACTCTTTAATTCATATATGTTTAGCAGTCTTAATATTTGAATAAAAATATGAAAGAATACATGAAGTTAAGGAAAAGATGGCTTGGCTCTGACCTTCAAACAGCTTTCCTAAAAAAGAAAAACATGTTTTATACTTCATGTCTCAAAAGTTTTATGGCCATAAGTATTTTACGATTATTCTTTTTCCAGACAAAGGTACATTATCACCTTGGTTGCCTTACATATGACAGCAGAATCACACAGGGAGAATAAATGTCAACCATTGGGGTGCACCAGGGGTGGGACTGGACTGAACCATTGCTCTTAAAATGTCAAAAACAGATTCATTCCTCCTAAGTGCCATACAAAATGTAAAAACAAAAAAAAGGTTTCCTTTTTTGTATTGATGAAAATATGATCAGTCATAGTTTGGACCTTTTTTTCATTTTTTATATATATACTTTTTTGTATTTCCAGAGTCACATCCAACATTAAACAGCTGAAAAAGCTCAATCAAGTTTCAGAACCCACTTTTAGGCCAAGGACATCAAACTAGCTACAGTTTGATTGCGGAGGCAAACATGGTTAACCTCTAGCAAACGGGCTCAATATGCATGGAAGGGAAAGGGGCTTAGAAGCTGGCGGTCTTTGCTTTGTGAGTGCACTGTATTTTGGTGCAGGGTGTATTGCATATCCTTTTGTGGTGCCCTGATTGGTTTCAAATCATGCATGTAACCATGGCCTAAGAAGCCCCCTCTCAAGTAAATTTCTGTTCCGAGTGTTTATGTGTGTAGAAAAATGTAACGGGTCTGTCTTAGGTTTTAGGCATGGCTGATACGATCTCCTGAGTGCCTTAATGACATTTCTAATGCTCTGGATCAGCCATGTCAATGGGCTGAGTGCGTATCTGGGAGGCAAAGGAAGGGAGCCGGATAAAAGTGTACATTTGAAATATGACTTAACTCATTCTGCTGTGCCAGCAACCTCTCCTTGCCAAGCTTAATGCATTTGCACATAGCGTGTTATAAGCGGTTTGCTTCACTTACTGTTGTGTATGTTGGACTGCTGCGTGGTGATGTAAGTTTTTTTTAATTCATAGCTGTTTAAAACAGACTTCAGACCCCCAGTGACAGATGATCCACGTAATGCTTTAAGAGTTGAAGGAGGCGGCAAAGCAACGGAATTTAGTTTCCCCAAACACGACGGTATGTTGCATTATATTACATTACGTGCATTTAGCAGACGCTTTTATCCAGAGCGCCTTCCAGCACAATGGAACATAAGTGTATCCATTCACAGTGTGAAGAGTGTATTTCATCAGTTGTGGAACGGTATGTTACAGAAAGTCTCTCCGTAGTAAGATGGTAAAGAGTCAGACTTCATAGTCATTGCTGTCATTTCTCATCTCTCAGTACTGTATAGGTATATAGTATGGTCTATAAATTTGTTGTGAAGATGGTGTGAGAGACCATATCTGATTTCATTATTTCTCATATGCCTTATATATTTAATTTAATCACACTAAACCCTGTACTGTGTACCTGACAGTATTATTTATGAAGGAATGAATAGTGAAAACTATGCAAATACATAGACAGTGTACAACACTGAAAACTGCAATGTACTGAACATCTGGCAGTGCTGAGGAAAACCACCCCACACTTTTCAACATGGCTGCCTCCACGAACTTACCAGTAATAATGTTTTCCTCCAAGGATGAAGCCAGTCAGTTTATTTTTGACATAATTGCATGTTGATTTCTGATGGACATGGACAAAAAAAGAGTAACAAGTACTTGAAAATACAGAGTGCTCCTTTTAAGTACAGTATCCCAAATGACTTGTGTTTGAGCCTGGAAATGCAACCAATGGATGGTCGGAGTAAATCGGACAGAGACCAGAGATTGCAAAGAGGGGACAGGCGCATCTGCATTGACTCACAAGGGAATGGGTGGAGGCCCAAACTGTACCCTTCCTGTAGGAACAGAACTGAGGCATCTGTGCCAGGCAGCCCTAGAAATAAGGGTTAATCAACAGTTTAATACAACGATGGAGCCCCTTTTTCCTTGATAGCTGTGGGTGACATAACAAAGAAAACGTTTGCGCATGCAACTCGTTCCGAGGCGAACACCCAAACAAAGGAGCCCTCTAATAACGCGGACCAGAGAAGCCAGTAATTGCATGTGCGGTAGGTGTCTTTGTAATTACAGCACACTTTCGCAGCAGCGCCTTCTGTTGCACGATCTGCCGCGGTAAACTGCCGGCCGCGCGTCTCCCCCCCCCCCCCCGTTGAGTGGACGCCAGATCAGAGCAGCCAGACTGCGGACTGGCAGCCCCGCTTTGTTTTGATTGGCCAAATTGCGACCAATCCGGTCAGCCCCGTTTATAGAAAACTACCGTCTGATTTTGTGGAAAAGCCAGATGTAACCAACCGTAAACAAAATCAAGGAAACATCTCCATTCTGACCATGGACCTGGCTCTTCTTCAATGTTATGATCTTTGGTATAAAATTAGAGGAGGAACCCTCTGTAATTGCTATTTTCTACTCTCCTCATTGGTCCCTCACAAATGTTTTCTTCCGTTTTTGTACCAGGCAATTTAACAAGCTGCTCTACAGCTGAAAACCATTTTAGCTGGTCTAGGAATTTAATGACAGAGTATGCTGTCTCTGGAATCACTACAGCACCATTGGAAATGTATGTATTTTTCATGTCAAATCAGAGAGACAGACTTGCTGCTAGGCCACAGCAAGTGTACTCCCCAAACAAAGGACAACTTTACTCAAGCTAATTTACCATGACATACAAATTGCTACAAGTGTATGACATGACTCTACAGTGAGGTGAAGTAACCGTTAAATTAAAATAGTAGAAAAAAAGTTAAACTTGATGTCTCATTTCAAGAATTAATGTCTGTCTTTTCAGAAATGAATGACATCATGTAATCTAATGTTTCAGCATTTGAAGATTTAATTTCAGAAATTTCATTTCTACCTACCCAGTAGTTGAATGTTTATTATATTGGTGATTTTATTTAACATGACAGTCACTGTAGCACCTTCAACCCATAAATTAATCTTTGCTGGTGGGGTTTTTATTTCATTTAACCACTTGCATTGTTGGATATTTTAGCAGAGGTGTTACATATTTGTGGTGAAAACTAAACTGTATTTCAATGCTATATATCGTAGCAGTTCCTGGGTGGTGACTAACCAGAATACAGGGATTAGGGGGGGAACAGAAAATTAATTTTTATGCTTCTACTCAAAACAATACTTTTTTGTGACTCCTGACAATCGAGGGTCCCTGTTGATCAGCACCATGCCGTAACTAAAAAGAAACAGGGTTGCTATTGGCTTAGAGATCAGTTTTTTACTTTAAGCACATCTGTGTAGTAACCCAGTTTATCCACGTCTACCAAGTCCCGTACCTCATATTTAGCGGTGAAACTAGTTACCCCTCCCCCCATACATATATGAAGCAATGGAACTTGAACTGTAAGAAAAACAGTCCATCACCTCCAAAAGTACCAGAGAAATGCATTCACAGCAAATTATTACTGATCCAATTAGCCGACATCTTCATTAATATAATACATGTGAGAGACTGTGCATTGTGTACATCAGTGCAATACTGCTGAAGGACTTTGTACAGAAACTGTCAGTTTCTGTTACGCTGCTGCAGACATGCCTTCAAAGATGTACCGCCATGTGCCACAATGAGCTCAATTATTTTTCTTCCATTTCTACATGCTCCCGGAATCCTATAAGTGCGGCTGAGTTACCATGACAATGCTAAAGTGTAAGCTCCAGAGTCTAAATCAAGTAGGAGAGCAAATGACAGAACTGTGTTGCACTTGTTCCATAGACTGCCTGGTAGACCTAAATAATGGATTACATCTGAAAAACAGAATTTATCTAATCTAACTAGTTCATGGCTATTATTGCCAGGAGTATTACCTGTCATACATGTTTTTCTGGTATAGTGCACCAGCAATTCTTTTTTTTTTTTTTTCATAATGATACAGCATACATGTTAAAATCACCTTGCGTCCATACCTACTGGTTGCATGCTCCCCCTACAAGTGATGCTAGGATAACAGACATTCTAGCAAGACAGCTTTTATTCTCATTAGTTATAAGAATACTGTTTATGTTGATAGGATGAAATGTCTATATCACGTCTACCGTTACAGTGGAATTCAACATGTTTTTGAATGTTCATTTTGGAATATGATCAGCCTCATTTACTGGATCTGCTTTCCAGTTATGCTTCTGTAAGAATATACACCACGGCTGTTGAGCCAATCAGAATTGAGTGTCATCCCAGGCTTTGGTATATTCTTAAATGTAATATTAACTGTAAAATATACATTGGGTAGGAAAGCAAAACTGCACTAACCATAACAGGAGCACATATGGCCTAAATATGAAGAAAGGCACAAAGTGGAAAAATAACAGAAAGGATGAAAATAGAGTTGAATTATATGGCAAGGAAACACTATCCTCTTAAGTAGAACAGACATATAATTTTAAAGAGGTTCTTGTGCCTGCACTATTTATAGACATTAAATGGACAAAGTGTACTAAAATAATAAAGCAGGACTTACAGTACGCCTGTCAAAAGACTGTTTTCACTTTGTTAAATGACAGTCTCCAAATGTGAACACAAAAAATGCCTCCATATTACCATAACATACATATATCATACATGAATTCATCTGTATACCAGATGGTCTTCGGTTTGCTGTTTATTTGCTCAAGAAATGCCCTTAACTAAGGTGCCATGCACACCTTTCATTTTCACATATTATCTATTTATATAAATGGATATTTAGTACAGTAATTCAGGTTAGGTGCCTTGCTCAAGGTTACAACTGCAGCTCCCCACCTTGGAATGAAACCAGTAGCCTTGACGCTAGCTCAATACCCATTATGTCACCAACTGTAAGTAATACATTTTACAATATTCCTATCCTAAGAAGAGCTTTTGAGAAAATAAAACTACTTCATGTACACAACATGGAGAATAAGCCACTTTAACAAGCCTTTTTCTGGACAGATAAGCCATTTCACTGTTTTCCAGTTCATATTTTTCTGGTCTGTTCTATCTGGCCTTAAGGAAGGAAGGAAGTGTAATTGACATGTTCAGGATTACCTGTTTAAGCCGCTAAAATACCCGTGTTGACGTGCTTATTTCAGATTTCCCTTACCTGTCAAGCTTTACTATTGCGTAAACGGGTGGAACCAGGTCAATAGAAAAGACAAGTTGGAATGTTTTAGTCAGTGTAAGAGACAGAGATAAAGGAAAAGTATTGTTGGATGTTACGTGGGGAAAGTCGACTATTTCTGCTTTTTATATAAAGTTAAAAGGGTGGGGGTAGTTTAGAAACTGCTTCATCATTTTCATTTTGACGGGCTGGTTGGTTTGGGACAATATTTTAAATGGCTACAAACTTCAGGTGCTACTTTGTATTACACTGCCACCTACTGGTATACAGCAGAGAAACTTTCTGTAACTATTGTGTGCATATCCTGTTTCCGTACAATAAATTTCAAAACTTTAACACAAATTTGAAGAATCACTAAAATTATACAGAACAGTAATTCACTACTGGACAATATGCAATTTGGAAATATTAATTATACAAATATATTAACTAAATGCAACATTTTATTTTGTTTTAAAATTATCAACATAATTACACTTTGTTACTCTACCACATTACTTTGCGCATCAATCGCATTTGCAGATATTGAGAACTAGCCTATTTGATGGTTTATTTTTCTGAATGAATGACACAAGCGCTATGTATAACTGATCTGACACCTCTTGCTTTTGCTTTAGCGCTCCCTCCTCCTTGGCTCGCTTTGAGTTTGCATAAAGGTTATGATGACATGCCCGTGAATTAACAACAGTAATGTAAACCTGTAATTTAGCTGACTCGGGCGCCGGACATATTATACAGCTACTAAAGACGTGTGCGCCGTGTAGCGTTGTCTTGGAACTTGAGAACACTTGTTGCTTTTTCACCACAGGCCGAAGGTGGCTATATTCAGACTGATGGCGCATGAAGAGCGGTCTGTCTTGGGTGGCAGCAGAGGACGCCTCCATCGGGAGTGTGCGTTAATGCATATTCCAGATTACTGGACCAGCGTCGTAAAATTATGACAACATCTCTCGTCTTCCCGGAGGCGCGTTCACGCAAGCACGCATTCCGCTGTCAATCAATCTGCTTGGATTAGGATGCAGATGTACTGCTCCTCCGAGAATGGTGCCGTGATGGATTGACCTGGCGGGCACCCAGACACCAATGTACATTCTTTCAAGTAGCAATACTCAGCCAGACGATTGTTAAAATACGGCTCACCTGTAATAAATAGCTGTTCATAAATTAACCAGTTTTACAAGGATAATCTATCAAGCTTTTGAACAGAAGCCTTATTTAAGACACAGTGGAGCCAGACTACTGTCTTTCAGAAATAGAAAAATGGCGTTTTATGGTTTCCTGTAGAAGGCTGAGACTTCTGAGGTCCCATGACAAAAAAAAAAAAAAAACCTGGACCACACCAGTGCAAGTTTCTACTGAAGAAGACCTAAGAGCATTTTCCAATTGCAAAGAGTTGCACTTCAAGCAATTCAATTGAGCATACCACAGTTTATAGATTCCTTGTGAGGTGGGTTTCTGCCCTTTCTGAGGTTTTTTTTTTTTTTTCCCCCTTGTGATTTTTATTTTCACCAAATCCAATATGAACCACCAGTCCATTCAGTACATGTATTGTGTTACCATTTATAAATGGTGAGGAAACAATACAGTAAAGAACACCTGCTTCCTGGTTGGCTAAAGCACATACAAGTATATAAAGAACCTGGACATGGGTTGAAAGTATATTCAGAACGATCTCTTCATGATCATAATAAATTTACAATGGACTTACCCGTGTCTTGAAGCCCAGATATGTAGGTCATATCACTCTGTGATTTCAGTTCTGCAAAAGTAGATGTGTCTATTTTTGTACCTGCAAATGAATTCCTGTTGGCCTTAGATCATCAGTGACACAACCCCCCTGCCCTCATCTGACTAATATTAGTTAAGTTGGTTATATTAATGTTGGTTAAGTTGACCTAAATTGGCCTAAATTAATGTGAGTGCATGCTTGTATAAAGCGGCCTAATCTTTCTGCAATATGCAGATGAGTGACTGTTTTAAGTTGTAATGATCTAATTCAAATCTGAATATCGATCCGTCATTCAAAGCACCCTTTTCGTATGGTATCCTGGTATGGGTATCTTTCAGTTTAAGAGAAAACTGAGTTACAAATCTGTAAAACAGCTTGGATCAAACAACTTTTGTAGTGAGGCTTGCACACTCAGTCAATCCCTCCAAATTCACTGGTCACAAGCCCCCATCAGGCCAAAATTTGAAAACACTATTTGCATGGACAAAATGCCTAGATGAGATCATTTTATCTGCAGTCTCAACAAACAAAAAACTGATATGAAATGGGCAGAGGTGTGTGAAGATTAACATAAGTAAGGAGGTTATGATGCTAGTCAACATGTGATGCTATTTGTTGTGCAATGAAGATTATCTGTTACCTATCTATTAATACTTTGTATAGGATGTTGTATTATGTTCATGTCGTCTTTGCCTGGAAGTGAATGAGCTGCAGAACAATGTCTATTTTATGTAATATTAAGAGGAAACAAAGATTCTATTCTCTAATATTCTCTTTTGTTCCTTCCTGTTCCTTCTCTTACATTGCAGTAGTTTTTGCAGTCGACGGCTTATTCTTTTCTCTGACTAAAAGACAAGGGCTTTTGGGTTGCTTTGACATGATTAATTATACGTGGATGTGAACATCATCAATTGAGGTTTTTTTTTTTTTTTTTTTTTCCTCTAGACTGGAGCAACAAGAAGAACAAAGAAAGAAGACAAAATGTCACCTCATTAACAGACGTTGCTCTATTGGAGAAATGTTTTTGGAATGCTAAATAAAAATATGCTCCAAAAGAACAGAAGAGGAAATCACGAGCGCACAAGCACGCCTTCAGAAATGTCAGCGCCGATCTCCTGCTGTCCAGGCATGGTGCTAATGGCTTAACCTTCTCCAGCGTTCAGCGGTGTGCTGTAATCCCTTGCTCCCGCCTTTCTGTTCTGGCAGGTAAAACAGTGTCTGCTTAGTGATGTGGCAGAGCGGCAGAGGGATAGCCTGTCCTGCCTCTGTCCTTCCTTTGCTCCTGCCAAGTGGGTCAGCTGGCTGCGGCTTCCGGATGTCCATCGAGCATCATGGTAGCTGTCACTACTACTTGCTGCTTAACATAAGTGCAGGAACCCGGGCCCCAGCAGGTGGTTGATGTGTCCTTCGGGAAGAAGCTGTCGGCCCTTTTGCATGCTTCAGCCCGGTGGGTGGGGCATGTGTGCTGTATACGGCAATACAATGGGTACACCTGCATTGTGGTGTGTTTTTACTGGCTGTCATTTGGATGTAATCATTTTGCATTTGAGTCATTCATTTAGCATCACACACAGTGCTGAAGCAAGTCATGATTGATATTAAATATATTAGCATAAAAGGTTTCACATTTTAAGTGATGGCATGGGGATGTATTGCAGGAACACAGTTTGTAGGTCTTGATCTCACCTTGGTCTGCTTACTCTACTGGCTAACAGTGGTCTTGTAAGAGCATGGGGCAACTATGAACATGGACTTATCAAATGGTTTAATGCTGCCATCTATTGTTCCTTGGTCAGTAGGACATGTTTCCTAATATCACTGCATTATTGTGAAAGAGGGGATATACTTTGTACTGTGACATTCCCTTCTGTGTTAAAAGTGGCAAATCTGTATCAGAGATATTATTGATAAATCTAAATTTATTACTGAATAATTGTCAGTTTTAAAATAATATAAAAATCATAAGTGCACCTATTTATGTAACACAAATACATTTAAAATCATATGCTGCAATGCCTCTGTGTACACTGGGATCCCCAAGAAGTCCAGCTGGTCTTATTTCAGATAAAAGGCATTAAAGTAGCCCCAATCACTGCAAGCCCCTTTCAGATTGTACACTCCTGTGTCTGCTAAATCAAAGGCTCATGGAACTTACAGGAATCATCACCCATGGGAGAGGAGAGAGGGGGTGGTGACAATCATGTGTTCAGCTCAACACACATTGTTTTCTGGGGAGAGAATGAAACTGATGAAATATATCCTGAATTGCAAAACATTTTAGATCATTTTTCAAGGCCTCTCCAAGGAAACGTTATTTATGTCCCCATCAAGGAAAATTAATCAGCCCTCATTTTCTGAGGGACTGACCTCACTTTTGTCTTGGATTATGTTTCTTAGCAAACAAACAAACACAAACAAAGCAATATTTGTCAGTAGTTTCCTGAGACTGACATTCTGTAATTAATTTTCAGAACCTTACATTTCACTCATATCAGTACCAACTTTTAAAACAAGTCACTGGGAGACCTAGATTCAAATGATGAAATAACCTGTCCTCAAATTTGAGTTGCATTTTTGAAGAGGTAGTGTTTTCCAGTGTTAAAAAAAAAAACAATATCTGACTGCTGAAAATAATACAATGTTGTGCAAGGACTAAAAATGACAGTTAACAACAAGGACAGGTAACAATGTCTTAAATTAGTTCAACAGTCAAAGGGGAGGCACATTGCAGTTTAACCCTCATGGCCTTATATAAATTAGCCCAGACCAACAGTCAAAGAATTTTCAGGTCTTTCTTGAAAGAACATGTTTAATTTAGGCTCCGTCACACACCAGGGGCATTGAAAATAAAATGTGATAGATAAAAAGCTAAGTAACTGAGAAACTATTGTGTGACCACATGCCTGACATTCAGTTAAGAGGTTTCTGCTGTGTCATCGTTTGATGGTTTATGCATGAATCGCAACCCTGTGCACTCCATACAGAAATGCATCCATGTTGCTGCTACTTATGCAATGAAACCGTTACCACATATACATCTATCTTCCAGGAGAGGGCGCTGTATTGTAAGCAACAGCTTCACCAAATGGAGAAACTAGGAAAAACTGAGTTTGAGGTAGTGCACGTTGGCTACAGTACTGGCCTGTATCATCATGTTGACGTATGTTATGTGAGTTCTGAGGTATCTGAAACATTAAATGGGATATGACTTTGACAAAGTTAAAGTACCTATCTTTATGAGAGGAACAGCATCATAGTTGGTGCCCTTATTTCATTTTTAATCACTAGGGGCTATTTAATCTGTGAAATACAAGATGTGACATTGTACAATTCTTTTAAACATAAAAAGGATGTCAGAATTGAAACTGATACTTGTTCGAGGCAGTATAATAATTACACTCCATCCCCTCTTGTAGGCATTTTCACATTTGCAGTAAAATGTTTTATATGTACTCGACTGGTGAACCACTGGGGATTGGTAAAAATACCAGCTCCATTGTTCTCTCTGCCTCTTGATCATTCCTTAAACTGTAATTACAGATTGCTCATAAAACTGTCTGGTACACATTATGTGCTAATGTGTTTAGATCAGAGGTTTGGCAAACCCATTTTAACCTTTCAAAGTGGACCAAAAAAGTTATGGTGTCTTGAAATAAAACTGTGGACATAATTATTTAGTAAACTTTGAACTCAACATGGCCCAGAGTGGTTTAGGTTTTGTACAATACTTCATTTAATTTTTAAAGTCTGCTGGGAGGAATAGTGATTCTTGCTTTCAGATGACGTACTGCAAATATGTTATGGAGGAAAGGGTTTTAACAAACTGGCATTTCGTGAAAAAGCAATTCGGATGCCGGGAAGTCATTGTTAACTTTCAGCTCCCGTTATGAAACTGACAGCTCCGTAAATGCTGTTTTTATGAATGCTCATGATTGCACATTATGTTAATAAAAAGTGAAAACAAAATAAGCAACTAAATGAACAATTCTACATTGTTGACTAGTTTGTCTTTATCATAAGAAATTGCTCAGACCAATTACTCTGACACATCTGAATATTAATTGTGTATTTCCTCCACAGATATGTCATAATTATGTTTATGTATTTATTTGTTTAATCATTTTCATTGGGATGTGTGCAGCTTACTGAAGTTGCTGTTAAACATTGGAATGCCATTAACGTCCAACCTCCAAAAGGTTACATCCAATTTAAGGTCCCCCAGTATGTGAATTGGTTCAGTATCACCCACATTAATAGAACATTACTTTCACAGACAAGATTCTCACAACCAGAATTTCTGGACTAAGGAATTTTGAGAGATTCAAAATGCAATCTTGTCCTAATTAACAACTTCTGGTTTAGCACTATATTGCAGCAATGCTGTCAACTGCTAATGAAAGACATTGCTGGCAATCCTTTGGTCTTATGTACCCTCCTCTGAAACAAAATGTCCTTGTCTTACAAAATGTTAGCTTAGCCTTCAGCTGAATTTCAACTGCACATACAACTCGGAGTAGTTTCTCGTAGAGTGCGGGTTGGTTAAGAATAGTGATTTACTCTGCAGGTACACCCCCGGCGGTAACGGACTCGGAGTGGATAGAGTGGCCCTAGCTGGTTGGAAACATTGTTTTCGGGCAGAGGGGAACACACCCTGTGACTCACTCGCTGCCTGTTTTCCCTCTCATGAGTTCCTTCCATGACTCCCCTGTGACTCACCCTCCAGTTCATCCTGTGACAGATCACAGAGGGCTCGCGGAGCGGGGGTCACATGGTCGCCACTGACTCGTGTTCGTCCCGCTGCTCAACCTACACCAGCCAGGGGCGGAGGAACAGACCCACAGCACTGCCTTTGAGGTGCGTGTGACTTGTTGTTAGACATTACGTTACATTATTGTCATTTAGTAGACACTCTCATCCAGAGCAACTTACAATTTTATTCATTTATACAGCTGGATATTTACTGAGGCAGTTGTGAGTTAAGTACCTTGCCCCGGGGTAAAACAGCAGGGAATTGACCCAGTAACCTTCTGGTGACAAGCCCTGGTCCTCACCACGATGCTACACTGCTGCCTAGTTGCAAGACATGTGTGCATCTCATAATAAAAGCAGTAATATTTTCACCTGCATGTGTTCATGCACACATGGCCAAGAGGCTGCAAGCATGTATTCTTTATGTTGAAAATAGTTACTGTAAGGACTTTATCAATGTAAGTTAATCCACAGTTCATTCTGCTGAGCTCTGCAGTATGCTTAAAATGAACTGCTAGGTCTTCTAACTCAGGAACATAATGAATGATCATTGTCCCTTGAGTATTTTATATCTGTTAATGTACTTTGTCAAAAATGGTTATCAAGCTTCCTGAGCCTTGAGTGGGGTCCCTGGTCTGGGAGCACCATCTGTGATCTTAGAGAAGGGCCCACACCAATGACCGTGTGCTTTCTGCTTAGATGTTCCTGACAACACTGCTGTCTTGCAGACAGTACCATAGCTGTCTTAGTGATTTCCCTCCTTTGGCCAATGGTAACTGATACACTCACACTCATAGAATGGTTTTTTTGCTTTATTTTTACTATTTTCCACATTTTAAAACAATAGACAATAGTAATGACATCAAAGCTATGAAATAACACATGGAATCATGCAGTGACCAAAAAAGCGTTTACGAAGTGAAAACGTATATTTTGCATTCTTTAAAGTAGCCATTTTTTTTTTTTTTTAATTTTTTGGAAAGAAATTCATACATAGGCATCAACTTCACTATTTATCACTTCTTGTGTAAGAAACAAATTTCAAGCATTTAAGCATGTCTTTAGATCAACATTTCATTGAATGCATGTTTCCCATTATCTTAATCAGGTGTGTCCAGACTTTTGAATGTACGGTACTGTACCATTGTAAACATTTGTGGAGGCGTGGGAAAGTACTGGGACAGTCGAACTGAAAAGGCATTCCATGTGCTGGAAATCAGTTCCATACTAGCAGCCATGAGGTTTGTCTAAACTGCAACTACAGGGAGATTCCCAACCATCCCAGAGCAGATTGAGGAGTGGACCGCCATAGGACAAACTTGAAGCGGAACCGCCCCTGTTCAGCTGTCCATCTGAGCCCCTTCAGCCTGCTGATTGAGATACATCTTGGGAATCATCCTTGGAGCTCTTCCAGACCCATCCCTCTGGGCGTAAACCCCCCGGGATCCCAACCAGGGACAGGCTGTCGGTGTAACGTATAACAGCTGGCCCAGGCACATCTGGGGGTCCCCCCCAGGGTATGCTGGAATCCGCTCCAGAGAAATGGTGTGTTTACACATCACACAGCTCCCACAAACCTCAAAAGAACAAATATCATTTGAACAAGGGTGGACTGGGACTGGCTTTTTGATGGAATAGTTTCTGGCTCCGATTTGCAGTATGGAATTCTGGCAGCATGCTGAATTATATTTCCTCGGCTGCATTGCACTGCCCGAATTCAGGATCCTTTTGCTCCATATCACATTAACATCCTGTAATACCAGCGAACAGACAACGGCAGTTAGGGCCGTAACCTAAGCACATTTTGTATCTCCTGCTAATCAGTGTCCTTCAGGGATGTCACATTCTGTCACATTCTGTCAAAGGACATAGATGACTACATGTACCACCTTACAATCATGGCAGCTGGCTGATTCTGTTACACACAACCCCTTAGCGTGTACAGGGAGTTCAGAGAAATAATCTGCTTCACATTTTTGTACTTTCATGGAACATAAGACTATGGTATTCAGTCCTGAAGTCTGAATCCTGAATGTATGTGACACACATCACTGTTATCAATTGTATGTCATGGACTTGTAGTATACAATTTGTGGGCAGACCTTTAAGATTCTTCAACATAAGCAGGGACTTTTTTCTGCATGGCGCTTATTTAACCCCAATAAAAGATATATAAAGCAGGAAAATGAGTTGGTATAGAGTAAAACAAAGTTCCTTCACTTCATTTTCGCCTTTTGAAGACATCTTTAAAGCATCATGCTGCTAAAGCTACTGTGTTATCCATTTTACTCCCTGATGGGTTGGTAAGTCATGTGAGTACCTCTTTAAACACTCAGGATCTTTTTTTCCAGAAATCCAAAGTTGTGACCCGCAGAACAGCTTGAGGTCTCTCACTTTACAGCTCCATGTTCACACAAATGCCAATACAGTGGAGACGAGCAGTGTTATGCAAGGGACTTGTGAAGCAACAACCCAACCTGTCAGGGAAATACAGTTATATCCTTCTTCACTTTAACTGCCATGGAGAATCAGCCGTGATTTCTTAATGTGAGAACATCAAGGCGGGATGTCAGAACATCTTTGCTTGTGGGACAGGTTGAAGGCTCTGGGCAGGCTCTCTCTAGCCCCTCACAGTCCCCTCCCCGCACACGCACACCCAAACCCCATTCTTCCTTACCTGAAGTGGTAGATTATATTTCAAACAGGCCATTTTTCACTGCCAGTAATGCACATCATATCCCACAGGAGCAGCTCTGAGAGAGCTGATTGGTTCTAATGCTTCCATCCACACTGAAGGCTCAAGAGAGGAAATCCGATTTCCAGTTTGCCCGCACATCCCCTCACATCTCGGAGTTACACTACAGGAGAGGAAATTGTGCCCTGAGCACACCGGTTATAGAAAGAGTGCAGTATAATCCTCCTTGATCTCATTAGTGCACAAGTAGCAAGTTTTCACTGTCTTCTTTGATACCCTGCCATTTTAATGTAAATAGTTGTTTTAACTTCGCCTCAACTCTGCTTGTTCAGCTGGCTAAACTAAGTTGTGAGATATTTTAGTCTTCAGAGCAATGAAGATGGAGTGATTTGGTTAAAAAGGCTTTCCTTTGCTTCCTCAGTTTAAATGTCAGAGTTTGCTTTAAGTTGCATTCTGTGACCTGGCATATCTTTCATGTTTTATAAATACAACTCTGAGCAATGGTCAAATCTGATGGTCAATTTGATTGGCAGAATGACTGTGGTCATACTGTGGCAATAGTATTCTCATGTCCTAGTGGTACATTGGCTAATGGTTTCTATTACTCATGTTTTCTGGGTGATTCAATAACTTTGAATGAATGTTTTTGTTATTTAACCCTATAGACAGAAAAAAGATGCAAACACCTTCTCAATACAAAAATATATTGTGTATATATTACTGTTATTGTAAATGCCTATTGTATTGTTTCAAACAGTATTTTGATTATCTATCAGTACAGCACTGACTGTGTGTATGACTGTGTATATACTGTGAACCAAGTCATGCAAGGTATGCTTTTTTGCCAATACAAGGGATACACAATTTGACATCTGTAAGTTCAATTCAAAATATTAAAATTACTATTGCATAATGTCTGGGGGGAAAAAAAGTGTAATTTTGAAACACTAGAGGGTGCTGTTTTACAAGATTGAAGTTGGGTACAGTGACAATGCCATTTTTGTGACGCTCCCAAAGCTTTAATTATGATAGTCTGTGAATTAGATCTCTACATGCCGTATGTCAGTAGCCACATCTACTGCTTCCAATTTTTATCTCTTACGCAAACTGAATTTTTCTTGTCCATTAACTGGAGGTAAGCATTACAATATGAGTTTGAGCGAGATCTGTATTTGTGTACATATTACTATAGCATGCATAACTAAACATAAACGTTATTCCCAATGTATACTTGTACATTGGGGGGAGGGTCTGTCTCTCTCTCTCTCTCTCTCTCTCTCTCTCTCTCTCTCTCTCTCTCTCTCTCTCTCTCTCTCTCTCTCTCTCTCTCTCTCTCTCTCTCTCTCTCTCTCTCTCTGCAAAATATGCATTTCTGTGTTAATAGACACTGGAAATGATGGAGCTGTGCTATACTGTGCAGCATTACTAAACATCAGTTTCACACCGGCTGCTTTGTAAAGAGTGCAGACACACGTGCCAACATCAATCTCTCCTAATCCAAGAAGCTTCTCTGTTTGAGCACCACTATTAAGAAGCTTAGCTACTCAATTAATACAATTTCTAAAAAGATCTTCAATCAAAACACTTCTCAGACAATAGAATTACAAATGTAAGTGTTGCATTAAAATGGAAAAACAACAAACAAGACTGCATAAGCTGAATTTATATATGATAAAACCATGAACCTCTAAGTGAGCACAGCTAAGAGGCAAAAAGAGCCATTTAACTGCTTGACATATTAATGATCTGTCCTGAGAAATGCATTAGCATTGGAGTGTAGTGTCTTCTGCATGTTAAAGAGGATCAAATATACTTGGAAACCAGATCCGAATCCCTTCAGGAGGACAGATGTGATAATAGTTGCATTTGCAGACGCTTATTACAGTATGAGCCAGCCCCTTATTGCACACCCCTGGTCTGGAAGGGCCATGGTGTCTGCAGGCTTTTGATCCAGCCGAGTGCTTAAATGCCTCAGCTTGTCATTCTCCACTGAAGCTTCCTATTCTGCGTCACTGTCAGCGGTTTATAGTGAAGTGCCAAACCTGCTGGAGGACAGTCCTCCCGGACCAGAGTATCCTTGCCTAATTCCTTAGCTATGGTGGAATGTTACTGTTAACTGATGGTCCCCCTCAAGGTATGTAATCAGCATGCTGAAATCACTGCGCCAAACATATTCAATCAAAACTAGACTTTGTTATTAGCTACCGTTTTAAGCTTCCTAATTGCCACGCAACTATGTGAGAGCGTATATCTGCATATTCATAAACATTTACTTTGCATGAAATATTCATGTCCCATGAAGTGGTTTTTATTCATGCCACCACTGTGACAAAAGCATGATTAGTTTAATATTAAAGTTGCAAAAATAATGCCAAGGCAGCAGGGGAAGTTATGTTCTGTGCTGCCTGTTAGTGGAAGGACTCTTTGTTTCAGCCACAAATAAAATGAAGAGTATTAAATTATGCATTTAAAAAAAAGAGAAAAGCGGATATAAAATAAAGATCAAAAACGCGTACAGGATTTTCACACCACATTTTAATGTTGGAGGAAGCCTCATTTAAAATGCCCTTCTCTTTTTTTGTCCTGTGTTCAAGGCTTCGTTTTCCATCTGTGCACCTTCTATGGCTGATAGTGCTTTTGTTTGCACTTTTATTTTAATGATTCTCCACCAGACCACATGTTGTGCTCATTAAAACCAGACCGAGCCAAAACCACTTCCCACACACACGCACGGCAATTTTAGCTGGCCCGACTGAGCGCGCTGAAAGTGTAGTGCCGTTCTCGCTGAACGTTCTCTTAACCGTTCAGGGAAAGGTCCACTCAAAATGGATCAGAAGATCCGCACACGCACCCATTACACAGCAATTGAAAGTGGTGGGAAGTTGACCTTTGACCTTCTCTGTACATCCGTCCACATCCTGCAACGACAAAAAAAAAAAAAAAAATGAGACTGCTACCCATGAAGAGCACTGTGAAAAGATGCAACAGGGGCAGTCTGGTTCGGGTGAGGTTACGGCCTGCGTCAACGATCTGTGTGTGAACCTGAAAGAATATGATTTCAAAACGGCCCATTCTTTGCTTTTCTCAGTAAACCCTTCAGCAGGAGCTAAGCCCAAAGAACAAAATCATTGGAGGCATAAAAAAAGAGTGCTCTGGAGCAGAACATGTTGCAGATTTTTGCCGATTGGCACACAGTCCCTCTCCCCCTGCCTCTGAAAGACTTTGCGTTCAACAGAAATCTGGTAGAAGTCCCATGGGACGCAAGCAACAGCAGAGGACTGTCTAAGTCGTACACTAATCAAATATTACAACTTTCACCAACTTGTGTCATTCATATCAGGTATTGGCCAACATGAATTTTGTTTTTTTTCTGTCAATTGGATGAAGGAGACCTGTAGATGGTAGTGTTCCTCACTCACTCACAGTGGCTGAGCTATTGAGTCCGCAGCTCCCACAATAAACACGTTCAACAACCAGAGGCACTAGAGGCAAAAAGGTCAACAAAGTCATTACAGCCAGAAAAAACAATGCCAGTTCAGTTTTTTTTTTTTTTTCATTTTCTTACCATTTGACACATTTGAGACTTTTTCTTTTTGATAAGATGCTGAGCATATTTTAGTTGTGACTAAATGGCTACTATCGATCTAGACAACATATCTCACATATAACATTAAGGCCAGGCAGGTGTCAGTAGTGCATGTAAAACAAGAACAGAGCAACACTTTCATTTTTAAATGGATACACCACCCTATGCATAATCATAAACTCATCAATCTAATGTACTATTTAGGTGCTACAGTACAATTTAACAGTGATGAAAACCATTACAGAGCGCTTGCATCAAAGTGACAGGAAGAATGATCTGTTCTTTATCATGTAATATCTCAGAACATATTTAATATAGTACAGCAGCGAGAGCATCTTATATACCTTTGGTAAATGTGCTTGTGATGACAAATTAATGATGTTCATTAAAGCTTGGCCAGATATCAAATATTAAGAATGCACATCTTATTAGAGTTCTCCATAGTACATGTAAATAGATTATCACACAACATTATTATTCCCATTTTCACAGTATTATACCCGTTTTCCTTCATGTGAAGGACAGAGTATCCCACTGATTCTGACTGCTGTAAGCCATTCACACACTGGAGGTGAGTGGGTAGGCGTGGCAGGTGGAGTTTTATTTTCAGAACTCTGTATAGAACATGTCTGTTTTTGCATTGTCTGTTGTGTTAGTGTTTTTTGCCATATATGTTGGCAATTTGAGGTAAAAAAAGTATCAAAAATAAACTTCCAGTTTCATATGAAGTTTTCTGACAGAGGGAAAATGTTAATTTCAAAAAGGGCTGACTTGGTAAGCTCACTGGGAAATACCATACCCATTTTACTGTAACATTACAGCCATACATGCTGACATGCGGAAGACGGCTAACAAAATTGCAAGGACTAACTGTTTAGCAAAAACAATGCTTCTAGCAACATTTATCAACCTAACTAACCATGCTAACAGTAAAATATTGTAGCTAGCTAGTTAGGTTATCCCAACTTGGTAGCTAAAATTATTGCTTTAAAGATTAACTGGTGCTTGTTGATTTCATGTTTTCAAATACTTGAAAAGGGAGAGAATGAAGCTGGTGTATACTGTCATTACAGTACTGTGTGAGAATCTGCCTCAGCCACTCAGCCAGTATGTGGAGAAATTCTGCACGCCCACTCACCTCTGCGAGATGAATGGCTTTGCAATCTCAAATTCCATACTTTTAAAAGCAATGAAATATATGAAGATGAGATGGATCTCAGCTGGTAACAATAATCTCCCCAGAGGTGGCAGAAACGCACTAAAACATCCTTTCAGATTCATTGTAAGGCTAACCTTCATCAAGCACAAGGGGATCAAGGTCTATGAAAGCATTATCTGCAATCTCCATCTCCCATTTTACACAGCTGATAGAAAGATAAACACAGGCTGCCTGCATGGTGTTTGATCATCAGTTTTGATTTGGATGACTTTGTTCAGATTATGTACGTGCATCTCATGCCTCCCCAGATCATTCCTTGAACAATTCAGAGGAGCAAGGGGGTTCCTCCTCTAGTTTGGCCGCTTTGTTTAAGCAACCTATCAGTGTTCGTTGATCGCCTTCCCTCTGTTTTAGTTTTAACACAAAAATGAAAAACGGACAAAGGGAAAGTACTTTAGAAGTGGTGCTGAGGTTGGATAAAGTTGAACAAGGAAACAAGCTCAGATAACGGCAATGAAATGGGCATGTGTTGACCTCTGCTCCAGTACGGCAGTGCTGTTAAGCACACACTGCTGTTGCATAGTGCTGTACGATGCCGCATGCGGCTTCATCTCAGACACCATGTGCTCCCCATGTGCTCAGATCCCGGAGAGTGCAGCAGGGCTGTGGGCATAGTTTCCTCCCTCCCATCTGACTGATGGTGTCTGTGAATTGGAAAGCCACATTGTTACGGCAGCCATTCTGTTGGTGTTTTTGAAGTGGAGGGAGGGAAGAATGGATTCCACAGGGGCGATCTGAGAGGTTTTTGTCTGATTTTTTTTTTTTTTGGGAACAAGCACTTCTGCTTTGATTGAGAGTGACTGTTGGAGGTCACAAACAGTTGTGGACAAGCCCAAACACATGCACATTCAATTTTTTGTTGACTGTTCTCATATTTTTCATTTGCTCTACAGTTAAAGCATGTGCAGCCACTTATTCCACTCTCAGCTACTAAAAGCACTATTATCTCACCAATGATGACAAAGAAACTTGCACACAGTGATTGCATTAGCGGTTTCACTGTCTAGTTATCGCCTAATGGAGGACAATAAATATCAGCTGATGAAAACGGCGTTGCTCTTGCAGAACGTTTATTGCTGCGATCTTCCCAAACTGAACAGGCAGCAGCTTCAAGCCAGCCTTAATTAAGGGGGCTATCAGAGGCGACAGGCCACAATTTACTGCCACATACTCCACTCACCAGCATGGAAGCAACGATTGCAATGAAGCACTGGCTGAGATGTTTTTGGACGGTGTGAAGATACTCCTTGATGCATGAGCCCTAATGTCATCATTCATTACATTGTTGTCGTTTAGCAGACGCTCTTATCCAGAGAAACTTACACATGCTACAATTGTTACATGTTACCGATTTATACAGCTGGATGTTTACTGAGGGAATTGTAGGTTAAGTACCTTGCCCAAGGGTATAGCAGTAGTGCCCCATCAGGGAATCGAACCGGCAACCTTTTGGTTACAAGCCCTTCACTTTAATATTATGTTACATTGCCGCCCAAAAGCAGTGGGGGGGACTCGATCCTTGGGGTCCGTGAAGTCTTGGGTTTTAATACAGCATGTTAGACCACTCAGCCACACTTGCATCTCATTAATGGTCTTCTCATTGGAAAGAGTGATGAAAATGGGAAAAGAAGTAAAATCACAGGGCTGTTATGTATGCTATCTTAGATCTCTAATGTCATGGTGGATTAAGATCCATACCGTATGTTTAAAATGCTGGTTGTATATACCAACCCCATATGATATTGACACGAAACGCATACCCTTTAATACACAGAATAAAATAGAGATTTACATGTACGTACATTTTCAACTGATAACACCATCATTCATTTCAGTATTTATTGAGCTGAGATCCTGAGATCAGTTACACAAAATCAAGTGCACCGAAAGTGCATGGACACAGTGCTGGCAGCCTCATGGAAACTCTGATTTTAAATTTGAAGTGGATTGTTTCCACTTCTGGAGCCTAAATTTAAATTTAAATAGCCATGTGGTATCACTGTCATCATGATAGATGTATTTTTTCATTCAGAAAAAAATCCATTGGGCGACTTACCTTTACTTCCATAAAGGTTTTGTTGTGGATAGCTACCAGTATAATACTAGTGTAACACTGTCCAATAGGCTATGCTTTACTGCACATGCTTTCCTATTGTTTAATGCCTGTTTTTTGCTGTTGCTAACTACTGTATGTGTGTAAGAAATTGGCATAACTTCATAATTGACATAACTGTAAACATTTAGTGGCTTGAGAGAATGCACATATAGTAAATGATGTTGATGTAAATGCAATAAATTACCACTGGTCAGCACCATAGAATAGATTTTGATTGGCTCAATCAAAATTGGTGTTTGACTTACAACTGTTGATCTATCGAAAATGGCTCTAAGAGGTTATGTACTTGCTGTTATGCTGATAGAGAAGTGGACATCAATGACTGCAATACCCTCCACTCACTGAACACAAATGTAATGTATAAGCTATTAGTCTGGTGGTGGTAGCACAGCAGGGGTTCAGAATTGTGCTGCTGTTATTGGTAAATTGATATTAGAGTAAGCGAGTAAGCAAGCTGAAACGGACTATATTAAATGAGTGCAAATAAACCAGCAAAAGAGAACATCGCGTTCCCTGTGTCCGAGCTTCATATTCATCTAGCAGGTGTTCCATTCTGTCTGTTACTGGTTGACCCCGTGTGCTCAACAACAGGGTGAAGATATAACATCTCTTCACCTCAGAAGGGATCATTTCAAAGTTTATGATGAAGGATTACATCCCGCTAATAACACACATTGCTTTATTTGTGAAATGTGGGAAGGTTTGATGGAAATAACCTCTCATTGCTCATGATTGCCATGATTGCATGTCTTTGTTCATGTAGAGTAGCACAGAATTCCCAGAATTCTAAAAGCTTTCTGTGAAAAATTTTTCACCAACCAAGGTTCACAATGGAATGTACAAATGCTTATCTCTTCTGCAAAAGAGAGCTGAATGCAGATCCTGGAAAAAAAAAAAAACCCAAAACTAAATAACAATGAAAAATTGTCCTTGCTGTACACATAAAAAGCTGGGTATGCTCTCCTCCATCTCACAAGTGCTGAGATGCTGCTGCTTGCGCTTTTTCTCACCAGAGCTCAGCTGTTTGGGAGCTTGCAAGACATGAGAGAACTTTGGAAGAAACCACCGCGCAGGGAGCACAGGAGAAGCCCACAAGCGCAGCGTTATGGGATCAGCTGCAAGAGCTTGATGAATGAACCACATAAAATACTAAAAATAGCGCAGATCAATGTAATCAGGAACAACTTTTTTTTTTTTTTTTTTTCCTCCATTGTGATCTTCTTTTGGGCTTTAAAACACAGGTTGAATGGGCCCACTGTAAAACTGCTGTATTCAGCAGGCAGATATTTTTTTTCCACCCTATCTGTAAATTTAGACTGTAACAGAAACTCTTCCTTGATGTCAGATGCGCAGCTGGTACCAAAGTGGGGAATGTGGAGAGTCTGTAATTAGAAATGGAATTCAAACACCGGCCAGAAACGTAAACATTGTTTAAGGTCATGCTGCTTATGGGCGACAAACATTACAGAAGGGCCTACTGTACGTGTCAATATGGATATACAAGATCATGCTAATGAGGCAGACACATTTAGTAAAGTGGAGCTAGCATGCTATGTGGTAGGGGTAAAAATAACCTCTCATTTAAAGCACACCAACACCAGGGTTGCTCCTTAAAAAAAGAAAAAAAAAAAACATTGGTGTCATCTGCAGTGTACTTCATGATTATCTTTGAGTGCATGTAATTGAAGCTTAAAGTTAAATTTTCTGGAAAATTAACCCAGGGAAAGTGTTCAGTCTTTCCTACGAAAAGTTAATGGGCCATCTGCGGCAGACTTCTAAATGCTTGTTATGTCCGTCCACATGCTTTTCCATGGGTTCCATGTTCTCACAGGATGGTAGCTGTAGGTGCCTTTTAAGAAAATAAGGCTCAATGTCATTTGTGGTCATGCCACAGCTTGCGATAAAAGGCCATTATGGGTGTGACTGTGGGGTGCTTGTCAGGCAGTCTGGATCCGTTCAACCAGACATTGGGCCCATGAAAGCATGGTCAATTAAATCTCTGCAAAATGTGCATAATGTTCTTCTCGGATCAGTTTTTTGCTAAAGACAATCATGATGGCACAAAAGGGCCTACTGTCATACCCCTCTTTAATGTTCTTGCAATCTTTTTATCAAAATTAGTTGGCTCCTTATAACCGTTACTGAACCTGTAGGTATTCAATGACACACGATTGTCACGTTAAGCTGGAAAAATTAATTGTCTGTGTGAAAGGCAAAAGCGTCTGAGCCCAAAGGATGCAGAACATGATATCTCTGAAAATCAGAGCCCTCTACCAGGGATTTGAAAGTGTTCAGAGGCACTGTGTTCTCTCTTAAGCCTCGGATAAGCTGTACAGTCCTGGTGAGGGAAGCAGGCCTGAGGAAGGGGGTCGCTATCGGCAAGCTTGGCCTGCTGAGCAGATGTAGCACTCTCCTCTTCCCCAGCCTGCAGTCGAGTGCTGAGGCTGATGGAAACGCTCACGGGGCGCAAATCGCCGAGATCGCTTCAAGTGTGCCTGCGGTGGCCACAACAACACATCTGAGCTGAACTGTGGCGAAAAGCAACAGCAGTTGAGGTGATCCGTCGTCCAAAGTGAATGGGAATGGACTGGATCCTTCCAGCCAATTTTCAAGGGAATATTGACTCGCACTGCCTGGGATAGTGACGCAAAGCGTGCCCTAGCAACGCCATGCAAACTGCCCCCCCCCCCCCCCCCCCCCCCAAAAAAAAACCGGCTATAAAACCAAACACACATGCAAACATTGTTGACTTGATTTATACCCTAACACCGGAGTGCATTTCTGATGCCAGAGCAGAGAGGAACCGGCCATCTTTTTTGCCTCAGATATGCATTGATGTTATCCATTAACGGCTTGTGCGTTAAACACTGTTATAGGTCGGCAACAGCGTAACTCCACATAACATTTACAATGTGGTAATATCCTGGCAAAGTCCTTCGCACGCACGCACGCACGCACACACACACACACACACACACACACACACACACACACACACACAGTCCTTCCTTTTAGCTCATATACATGTACCAGTAAGTGTAAGTATTTAGGCATTACATACTTACTTTTGACAATTGTGTCTTGCCATGGTATGGTACTTTATGCAACACCATAAAAAGGAGTGCCTCTTGACATTTTATGTTTTCATTGATGTTATCCACAGTAATCTAAAATGCGTGGGTTTGATTGTGCTGGTCTGAAACATGCAACCACAGAAAGCATTGTGTGAAATCCTCTTGAAAGCAGAATGCTGCTATGTCACAACAAAACACAGCCTTGTTCTGACACCACATGAAATTTGGGGTTGGAAAGTTGAAACATGCAGACAAGTCATTAGACACTTCAACAGAGGAAAGTGAACTTCGAGCACAGCCAGGAAATGATACGGCTGTGCTCATCACGGTTGAAGAATTTGCCAATGGTCAATGGGGAACACTCACCACATATGAACCAAATGGGGTCACAGTCCATGAGGGATTCAGTGGGTAAATCCAGTGCAATGGCAATGAGATTGTGGCTAGCTGACTACATTTTTTGAAATGCCAAGTTTTTAGGGGGGGGGAGTGTCCCAGTACTGTGAGTGTTGCACAGACTGACATCCCGTCAATGCTGATGCTGTTTCCATTTGTGGCCAGCCTTATCATTCATTTCTTCATTTGTTCATTCATTTCATTCATTCATTCATTTGGAAGATGATCTTATCCACAGCGACTCACAAGGCTGTCATGGGGGAAAAAAAGCATATAGTGGCTAATTAAAAACATGGCATATGTCCATTTGAATATTTGCTGGAATGTGAACAAAAATGTGTTGTTTATAAAACCTTCATACATCTGAGTGTGAATAAATGAATCTGTGTTCAGTAAAATTCATTTTCATGACAACCCCCAACTGTTTGATTCTTGTTACAGTAATATTTTTCTCCCTTCCTTGAGTCTGTACTCGATTGCATTCAGTTTGTATTCAGTGCTCAAACACTTCAAATTCTACAAATTAATGTCATATGCTGGGCCCTGAAAAAGTGCCAGACAAAAATAGTAATAGTAACAGCAATAAGACACATACAATCAAAACAAAACCGCTTTCAGGTTGGTGGCCTGGATGTGATTAATTGTCTCTAATCCCGTTAATTATGTGAAATGTCAACCGAGCTCAGGGTCATTTTTCCTTATTTGGATTTGTTTGCATAGGACTTAGAAAAAACTTGAATAATGAATTGGGTACGCTTCTCCAAAGATCACTGCACTGGCTATGCGTTTCGCACTTTGAACAAACAACATGACCTTAAGTGATTCCCCCAGTGAATGAGTCCCAGGCTGTTGTAATACCCTTTTCTATTACGCATGCTTCAGGAATGTCAACAAGCTTTAGACTCCACTCCGTGTATATATTATCTTAAAGATACGTGGTCCAGGCAGCACCTTGATGACAGCTGCTTTCAGCATGGCATTTACGACCCCACAGATTAAAAAAAAAACACTGACAGCCAGTGAACTACAAATAAGGCAGGCACACCGCTACCTTTTAAACTGATAATGAGTCTGGTTTTTTGTTAACAAGCTCACCAATTATAGTAAAGGTGACCTATCAGTGGTTGATTTCGTTGAGCTTAATTGTGTAATGCGATGGCGTTGCTCTTGAGAGCGTCACAGTTATTTTCAAAAATTTAATAAGAGATGAGATGTTTATGAGCTAAAGCTATGTTTTTCTGTGTAAGTATTTTAATATGGAGAAAATCAAAGCTTCCATGTAAGTTACAGACAAAAAGGAAGCAGCTGTCAACTGGTTTGGTCCACCATTACACTGACGTAGCTGTTAATGGCATCCTGGCACTCTTAAAATACTTCACTCCCAGTCTTTCTTTTTTGATTTGACCTACTATGTCATATATTAGACACTTACGCACATTTACATCTTTAGTTAGCCACTGTCCGTTTACATCTAAACACTAAGATGATGAAGGTTAACTAAAATGCACATTTAACATGACATAACATAACATGACAGCTGGCCATCTTTAATGCCATGTAGCACACAGCACGTAGAGTATGTTGGGACACCCCCAAATACACTGTAACCATAATGGACTACTTCCATGCAAGCATTAGTAACTTCTTATTCATAAGGTTTTCATGGGGAATGGTAGCGCAGTAATTTGTATTGTGTACAATGTGAAAATAAATGGTCGTCAAACATTGGAGGTTGTGCGTTTCATGACGTGCCCAATCATTTATTCAGCTCGTCTTCGCTTTTAAAGGTGATGTTGCCGCACGACCTGATTGTCTAGCTCATGGTCACACCCTCTCACAACTCCTTCAGAGCTTCACATAATCTCCAGCCACTTACAACCACGTACCAGTTCTTGCCTTTAGATTGTTCAAAATGTCATTTCTGCAAGTCTACCGCCTGTATACGTCAGCAACACAGAGCAGCTCACTGTGTTTTCAGTTTGCAGAGAACGGAGCTCTGAACATCCATCGACATGCAACAAAATCATTTTTAATGATGACTGTTGAACTAATAAATTCTGACGGATTATAACTTATTTGCCTCTGTGACTTAAAGAAATTGTTGCTGGGCGTGAACTAAACATTTACTGAAAAGCAGAGGCTACAGCAGAGTAACTACAAAAATGATTTGCTCTCAGTAGAGCATAATTAAATCAAAAAGGCAGATAAAAAGATTTCCTATCTTCTCAAGATGTTGCACTTCCCTCCATTTTGGAGAAAAAAAAACATGCAGCAAGAATTACATGTAATCTGATTACACGTTGTCCGAAAGATATAAAACAGCCCAACCAAAGCCCCTGGAGTTTTGGACTGTGCCTCACAATCAAATTAAATGTTTATTTCTTCATAGTTGCTTCTAAAAGTCAGAATAATGAACAAAGACAAATGCTTTTATGGCTCTGTAATAGAATTAAAGACAGAGGTCTTTGAGGTCAACCTGATACAGAACAAGGAACCCTATAACCTTTGCTGTTTTATTACATTCATTTCAAGTATGCAGCAACTGTGTTCCATTTAAAGAAGCATCGATTTTTACAACACATACATGAGTATGTACAATTTGGATGTGTAATGATCTGGATGAACGGGACATGACTTTTAGGGAATAAAAATGATTCTGGGGACTCAATTCTCCCCGGTGCCCTAATCACAGTTAATTTAACACTCTCATCACTGTTTCATAATTTCTTAATATAATGTTCCACTGTCCCCCCCCCCCCTCCCTCTGCCCAAGGCAGCTGAGCATCACAAATCACACATGGTGCTGTTATGACAGGTGGCGTCAAACCGCTTCATTCCACCAACGGTGCAGTCATTCACTTAAGGTGTTCAGAGCTGGTATCTTCATGCGTGGCTGAACACTCAGGCGGGCTGTTTCATCCGAGTGTTGGTCACCATACCGCAATAAAACAGTTGAGGCACTTACATTTGAAAAGTTCCAAATTCTAACCTTTTGGAACTCCCCACCTAACTGTGATGGGAATGTATGAAACGTGTAGCTCTCCCTTGTGATCGGCGTTCCGCTCAAGGACGAGACCGTTTTGAGGCACATCAAACCCATCTTGCCGCATCTGCAGATGTGATATTGCCGCTGTCTGGTGACCTTGAACACTGACATTCCTGACCTCAGCCTCCCAGTGGTCTCTTCTCTGTCCTCTGGCAGACATACCACCTTACAAAGCTGTGCAGGTTTTCCCCAGATTTTTGTACTCATGGTCACGTGCAGAAAAAAAAAAACAACAAAATTGCCACAATGTGGTCTGCATTTGCACTTCTGCATCTGCAAAGTATTCTAATGTAGTGTGTGGTCATGGTAATTCATGGTGTGCTACAAATGTGCAAGAAACAAAAACATTTTCAAATTGGTTACCTTGATTGTTTAGAAATTAAATGAATATCAACAAACTAATTTTTAAATCAATCTTCCAATATATACTGCCGGTGGCATTTTAGATATAGAAGAAGCCAGCTAGAAATTTGTGGAATGTTGTGCTTTATATCACACATGGGTATAGCTGAAATGTGAAGGCTGACAATGACAAATGTATATTTTTTGGTTTTGACAAAATGTCGGAACATTTTACTTGCCAACTGGATTAAAAAAAAAAAAACAAAACCTTTCTTGAAGTGAATCCATATAACACACCATGCCAGAGTTGTGTGTGTTGGAAAAGCCTTGTCATAGCATACAGAGGAAAGTTCTGGGGTCCTTTTATTTGAATTTCCAGTCTTTCTCTTTCCGTTACAATAATGCATTTTTATGGTTAATAAAGATAGCTGAAGATTGGTTGTTTCAAAACAAAGTGTATCAGAGGATGTCCAAAATTGTTCCACTGCTTTGTATTTGTGTGTATAAAGATGAATGGGTCTTTGACTAAAAAGAGTTCGTGTAAAATATTGTTATAATAATATGCACAAGATTTGTTCATGCACCACAGCAATTCTGGTTTTCACAGTGAGAAACATAATTACTTCAGCATGCTAAGTTCAATGAGTGCCATTTTAATTAATGTAGAAAACCAAATAAACTACCCACCCAACTCTAATGGGTGGCACAGCAGGGGGTAAATTCTTCTTATAAAAGTAAATATGGCTCTAACACTTGGCAAAATTAATGCTAAAATTAGACTTTACTGAAGTGTAATTTGTGTTGAGACATTTTAAGTTGTGTTCTTATTGCATGTCCACCATACATATGCATATAATGATACATTTTCAGTTAAATTTACTGTTATTGTGAAGTAGTGAGAGGTTTAGGACAAATAAGGGTCTGGATTATGCACTATCATTATACATACATTTATAGAAAAATGCACTGATCAAAGATTTAAATGTGACAAATGGTGCATTGATTTTTTTTTTTCCAATGTTCTGCAGTGAGTCAGCAACAGAGAGAGAGATGAGGGGGCAGCAGACTGGAGCGTGCAGAGAAATGCATGTGCTTAGTGGCTTCTTGATGGCACCTCAGAGACCCGCTGAACAAGGTGCTCCGATTACTCAGATTAAAGAGCCAGCGCTGTGGCCGGCGAGCAGCTCAGTGGAGAGTTTACCATCTTCAAAATGGAGGCGCCGCAAGCTGTACGTGCTGATCATATCCTGTTCGCTCAGGAAATTGAGAGATGCCTGCGCACTTCCTAGTAATGTACACTGGGCGCTTCTGAAGGATTCTAAACATTCCAATAGAGTTTTCGTGTCACACATTGGGTTCCTCCAGATGAATAGACAAAGGGATGTGGTGTCCCTCGGACTGTTTTCAGGAAGCGGCGTGTGGAGTGATTTACTGTGAATACAGAAGAACGCCACACAGAGACGAGCCCATAGAGGAGGGCCCTGGATGTGTCGGGGACTGACTCAGTTCCTCTGTTGTGTCGTGTTGCGTGTCACGTCCAAAAAAGCTCCCCGGAACGTTTCTCATTCAGGCGCGCTGACTCGCCCCTTTCAGCAGGCCGCGCGGGGTCCGTCGACAATGAGACGGCCCCGCACAAAGGCGGCTCTGTCACCGGGGCCAGTCAATCACGCTTTGTGTACGCACGGAACCATGTGACTCCCACCCTGGCCTCTGCAGGCCTCTTGAGGCGGGACGTGTTGACCTTTCACCCTCATTGAGTCAGGAGGCGGGCAAACCTCCTGCGGCTGGTCAGTGCTTAAAGCCTCACTTAACTTCACTTGACATCCATTGGCTAATGTGTGAGCAGGCCCCATCTGGGTAACAGCCTCATAGTGTCTGCAAATGAGCTCAGACTCTTCTGCATTACATTACATTATTGTCATTTGTTAGACACTCTTATCCAGATCAACTTAAACAGGTTATAGTGTTTTTGCAATGTTACAAATTTATGTTGCTGGATATTTACTGAGGCAATTGTGGGTTAAGCACCTTGCCCAGGGGTACAGCAGCAGTGCCCCACCAGGGAATCGAACTGATAACCTTTTAGTTATGAGACCTGCTCCTTACCACTATGCTACACTACTGTCTGCAGTCACTGTGAGTAGTGTAAATTCCAGGGTGAAAGCGCAGTTCTCCAGAGGTTTTAAAACGTGTATGACTGGTTGTGTTATCCACATCTTGTGTTTGTATTTATGCATCATTTATGATACATGCAGTCAGTATGGCTGGTATCCTGATGTCCTACAATGCTGTCTCATTTGGAACTTTTTGCACAGCATTTAAAAACACCAGTTATGTGTGTCATGATATTTTTTAATGGATTTGCACCTGTCACAATGTATTAACAGATTTTACTTCATGACAGTCTTCAGTATGAAAGCAGTATATGAAAGATGATATTTATTGTGTTTGCAGTTAAGCCTTATTCTCCAACCTTTGTCAACTGTGATGACTCATACTCCTATCAGCAGGGATTAAGTGTATTATTCCCACACAAAGATATAGTTAATTATTAACAATGAACCTTGAAGCATTTGAATCCCTTGCAAGCAGGATATGGCAAATATCCAGAAACAGTATGCAAGGGTTTTCCTTAAATGAGTGAATCATGCAGGTTTCTAGGCCAATTACTCTTTTTTCTTTGGGGGGGAAAAAACAGCCAAAAGAGGCAATATTTACATAATAGTGTAAATGTAATAAAATACATTTTGTCAAATATTGGTACTGTACTATAGTAGCGGTCGTTGGTCGGTCTGATAGCCCGTGAAAATTTGCAAAAGATGTAAGGCTTGGAATGGAGTGGGTGGGGGGTTGGGGGGGGTGCGGTGTGCTGAAAACATGAATGGCAAGTGAAAGGGCCCAAAGCAGCGTTGGTGTTTTTTGCAATGGAGAGGCTGCCTGGTAGTTTATCTAAGGGAAACAGATGCGGGCAGATAAGAGCCGGGTTCGAGTGACACAGCGCCCCCGACACGTGCACTTACTCACACTCCCAGCCGCCATTCTGTTCCACTCCGCACTGGAACAACCGCCTCACATTCACAGCGACGGAGGAAACGCCATTATGCGGTACGCGGGGATTTCTCCCGAGAAGGAAATGGAACAGTACACTTCAAAAATAACAAGCGCATAAATCAATGAGATTTATTTAAAATGTGCCAGGCACTCTAAGGATGGAAGGTTGTTCTTGGATTACATAATACAATAATACAAGGAAAAACTCACACACACTCACACACACACAAACACATACTCACTCAAAAAGGATCATTTACAAAGTAAATATAGCCTGATTTGATTACATTACTGTACATAAAAACACAAATCAACTTTTCAATTGTGGAAATATGGAAATGCCCAATATTACTCTCTGCAAGAGTCATTTGAAAAAGCGCTCTATTGTGGATTCAGTGTTGAAATGGAGAGAGATCAACCACAGATTTTCATTGATCTACAGCAGGCTGTAGGCTTTTGAAAAGGTGTGGGGAGAAAGGCCATTTCTGATGTTAGAGAAACATGAATTTCCAAGTTGATTAAATAAACCATCTACAGGAAATGACACCAACAGGTTAAAATGCATTGTGCATGTGAATTTCACCTTGATCGGCTGCATTCACAGGTTTTCAGGAGTGGGAGGCGATGGTCATAGGGGGTAAGCCATTACACTGTCCCACTTGTCTCTGATGTGTTGTACTGGTTCGCACAATTGTGTCAAGGGTTGCAAACATGACTGCGTTTCAACTTCATATAGCCTTAAATGGGGTATGAAAAGCAAAATGTTCTGATCTACCGGTAAGAATTGCTTTTAGTCATTCATAGCCATTGTGCTACAAAAACCACACAAGACAGGTTTATGCTGTCCTCCTCTGTAGATCAGGCTAACAATTCAGGGTGATATATATATATATATTGTGTCTTGTGATGCATTACAGTCTTTTCAATGGAATCTGTGGCTGGAACAACAAATTGCTAGAGACAAGACTTGGCAGTAAGTCGCACAGAGATGGGACACTATATGCATTAGGCTGCTGGTGATGTCGTCCTGGTCTGGCAGGAATCTTGGCACCTGTGATTTAGGCTTGAGCCAAAGACCATCAGTCGTGGTTAGAGGCATGGCTACCTGAGCAACTGATGAAGACAAGTGAAAGTCCCAGTCACATTCAGAAGGTAGCTGTGATCCTTAATCCACTTTTGTGTGAAAACATTAAAGGAATGGGGCACCGTAGGATTCCTAAGAGTGGTGTACACCTGGGCAATCTGGTAGAGCATCTGGGTTACATTCAACCAATAGCTCAACATGTGGATTCCTGTAAGAATTGCAAGGAGTAGAGCCAAGTTTACTTTTAAGCTAATCTGAAGTTCATTTACTTCAGTTCGGGAGGCCTGAGTAATCGCAAATTAAAATACAAACTTTTACTTCAAAGTCAGAGTATTCTTATTAGACCATGATCATCCTAACTGTGAGCCAGTGAGTGAACTGCACCAACATGCTGCATTTCTGCATGTGTTCGATGGGGTTACATTTTTCATACTTTCCCATTTATCAAACCAAAAACATTGCTTGCACACTTGTATTTTTACCCTTGCTGAACTTTTGGGGGGAAAAAAAAAAGAAGAAATTCATTTGGAGGCCACTGTGCATTCTTGTGCCTGTTGGCAACAGTAGTACTAGCTGGGAAAAATTATGCCATGTGAAAACGACAAACAAACGGAGTCTCCCATAGGATGTGCATAGTAAGGTCACGGAACACTTATTTCCTTTTCTGGTGCTCTCAGATACCGCTCAGGCCTGGAACTCTCGCCTCATGCTCTCTCTCTCTCTGTCAGACCCAGCGTGTAGCTTTCACCACGCCCTCACGCTCACTCCAGGGAGGGGGGTTTAGGGGGTGGGAGTTAGGGCGGCACTGCAGTTAAGGCCTGTGCATTTATTTTTTCTTTTTTTTGCTTCACGATTATAATATTTTTTCACTACTGAACATAAACGGGCAGTTATGTTCTTTACAGAAATCTATACCTTATAACTTTAAAAAGGAGAGGTCTGCATATCCGCCTTGACCGATTTTAATGTATTTTAACTTTCACATTGAAATAATTGAACAAATTCCCACTATAACACATAAGGAGGGTACCACTATTCTAGTTCTGCATCATCTACTATTGCACAGGCAAATGAGGTACCACGTGGCAGCCATCCTAATTAGTCTGCCATTGTGACATCTTCAACCCATTATAGCCGTCTGCAGAAGTCATCATCTGAAAACTGCACTTACACTGCCACTATAGGGCCTATAGTGTTATTTAATGAAATCCTCTGCATAGAATTGCTGGTATAATTCTTTCTTTAATATTTAAAAATAATGAATTAATCAAGGCTAACCAACTAATGCCAAAAGTTCAAATGAAAACTGCTATCGGTTCAGAGCTCTAAGAAATATTTTGATTAAAGACATTTTTTACACCTCTGTGAAAATTTGTGTGGTGATATACTGTGCACAAAAGGGTAGTTTTTATTGGTTGAAGCAGAACTTCCCACTAGGAATCTGGCAGTGGTACAATTATCTCTGCAAAAGCCACATGTGCACAATTTTGGCACGCAACCGCACTGGGAATTAGATTTTATTGTTAGCTAAAGCTAACAAGGTGCTTAACAGTTTGAGGTCAATTTAACCCACAGAACAAAACCTGCCTGATTTATTTCCATTTTTGATTTTTCATTTCTGCAAGTCCGGATGACCAGAAAAAGAAGGAGGGGGGGGGGGGGGACATTTATGAAAATAATTTAATGAATGAGGTTGTAACCTCTCTCGCTGCGTAAGGTTTCATAGCGATTATGAGCACCCATTGCAAATCAAAAACAACTGCTGTTTGGTCCCCCCCCCCACTTCACTGGAAATTCAATAAGCTATTCACATTCTTCCTGTGAGAACTACTTGTTGGATACATACCAAGTTGCATACTGTAACTTGTTGGCTGTCATTCCGGGACAGCATTCACTACGCTGCTCAAGATGGAGTTTTTGCTCCCTTTCGTTCCTTTGTGTGAGAGTGTTGGGGGGAAAAAAAGCACTGAAGCACCACAAATAATAAGCATTCATGTTCACTGAAGTGATTGTGTACATTCTAACAGGATTCTTCGCACTGATACGCATTTTGAGCTCTGAATCACTTGTTTTGGGAATTACAACTATCAGTGATGGTAACAAAAACCTTCACTGTAAATATAATTTAAAGACCTAAGCATGAGTAAAACAAGTATGCATATGGAACAATCACTGTATATTGTAGAATACACAATTAAATTTTATAATTTCTGCTGTGTGTTCCTAAATCTGTTGTGTAAAGTGAAAGGATATGGTGTGTAATTCATATTACCCTGAAAGGCAACATGGATATATGGAGGTAACAGATTCAACATTTTGGTACTTTTAGGCCTTAATTCTAATTTTTAGGAGTTTTTTTTTTTTTCCTCTCCATAAGCACAAACAAGCCTTATTCATCTATGTTGTTTGTTTTTCAGAAACGCATTCATAACCGACATCTTTTTTGTTTTGTTTCATTTTATGCTGCTCTCTTTATGCTGATATTGCTGCTAAGTTTCAAAAAATAGAAGAAATGTCGAGTTCAGCATAACTGTTTATATCCCGCTCGAGTGGGAGTGCAATTTCACAGCATTGAGCTACATGCTTATTTCTCTGAGAACAACATTAGTGCACGTCCCCTGAGTATCCATGCTCCATTTTCACGTATAGAATACATTTGCAATGCATTACTGTGAATACGCTCTCTGGAAAATAAACTTCAAAGGACGTTAACTTGAGTCAATCTGATTAAACTCCTGTGAACATCACTCGGCATGTTCATGTTTCTAAGCTGCCGACCACTTGGGTATAAATGACACATGTTACTGAAAATTCAAGCCTTTATCGCTCATCTCAAACGATGTGCAATTATTTGGCCATGTTGTTTGCATTTGTGAGAAAGATGTGTGGTTTATCTGCTCAGCCCTAACCCTGGTGGATGGGAATCTGATGAAGATGTGAAGAACTGCATCTGCAAATTTTTTTTTTTTTTTCAGATTTTAGCCATCCCAAATGATACAATGTGATATAAAATATGTAATCTTAAATATAAAAACAATCAAAATTGTAAACAACATATTTTAATCATATATATAATTAAATGTTGCATATATTGCAAATACATAGTAGTGTTTCTACTTTTGTGTATACCATTTTGTGGGAATATATTTTCTTGCATCATTCATCCGTTCACACAGATGATACAACAGTTCTATTATGCTGGCTGAGTAAACAGTGATAGGTTGCTGTCAATCAGCAATGCGGGCAACTACATTCAAATTGAGTGGAACTGAGTTAATAATTGATCAGTCTATGGATTGAAAATTTGTCTTTATCAGCACTGCATGGATGGGGGATGAAAATGTAGGTGAGAAAAAACAGATGAAGAAAAAAAACATGTAGCCCTATTTGGTGATTACTATACAACATGTGAAATATACTAAACAGTATGGAATGATGAAAGTGGTAATTCTGTAATGTATGCTCTGATTTAACATATTTAAAGAGTGTACTGTTCATTTTTGCCATTTTTTTAAGCGTTTCAATTCTCCCATGCACTTTTATAGAAAAATCATAACTCAATTACCTACATGCATATTCTTCACTCTTTATATACTGCTTATCTCCACAGAAATGCAAAACTTAAATCATGGAATTTACTGGGAAAGTAAACTTTTTAGGATAATCCTCAAGAATCCATCTGATGATGCAAACAAATGATTTATCGATATTTGTGGGTGAGAAAATAATGCATGATTTCTGGTCACATGAATTTTTGATTACAGAAGTGCTCTTAGGCAGCTGTTTTCAGTTAAAATATTACAACACTCTAATGTCAAACAGGCAGAACTGTTTGTTCAGTTTCACATTAATCTCCTACAATAAAAATAATAAAAAAACACTTCTTTTCCAAGTCAATCATCTGCTGAACTTGTAATTCCACTTGGACATGGCAGAAGCCAGCCAATGACGTATGTCAAAAAAGAGGACAGACAAGAAAAAAAGTGTCTGTCTTAACATATTGGATGAGAATTTTTAATGAATGCTGAGTATTCCATACTTTGGGAACCCACCCACACACATTCACTCTCTCTCTCTCTCTCTCTCTCTCTCTCTCTCTCTCTCTCTCTCTCTCTCTCTCTCTCTCTCTCTCTCTCTTTCACACACACACACACACACACACACACACACACACACGTTGGTCTCCTCACTCCTATCCACCTCCGCATCTGGCTCAAAAACAGCCCTCCGCTCAAGGCCACAGTGAAAGTGTTTCAAATGGGAATTGGAAGAAGCTGCTTTAGGATTTACAGTTGGGGCTGTTTTTTTCCAAATTGAAACAAAGCCATTGCTGATGTTGTGTCTGGTACACAATGTTGCACCGCAACAGACAGTAATGTCACTTTTAAAGGATTAATGTTCGTTCTCATTAATGTTCGTTACTATCATTATCAGGCAGATGCACAATGTAGAAACGATGGACAGCCATATTAAGTGTGCCTCATATGAGGACTTCATAATGAACAGACTTATACATTCAGTCAGGTTTTTATGTATCTGTATGTTTAAAACCCCCTTTTTCCCCATGACAGATAATCAAAAAGAATTTAACAGGGAATAAAATGTGGTGAATGTGTCTTTTTTGTAAGACTCTAAACTCATAATGCAGACGTAATGGTAGCAGTCACCAATGCATTGCTTGACTTTAGGTACATTAATCATGTGGTTTGTTGAGGCCCTTATCCAGAACAATGGTTATATTTTCATTTCTCAAACATTACACTTGTTTTCAGATGGATATGCATTGATTATGTTCAGGTTAAGTTCCTTGGAAAAAGGATTTGAATCTGTGGCTCTCTGGTCACAAATGCAGTCTGTCTCATCGATGATCATGACTCACCCCTTTTGAAGGGTGTGTCAGCTTACAGGGTACACGGGCACCTAGAGAGCTTTGACAACCCAGACAGGGTTCTTCCAGCTTCTCGATTCATTTAATTTCCTCCCCTCTTTCCTTCACTACCCACACAGATAGCTGGACCCTGTGTTCATGTAAGGTTACACTCCACTCATTTTTCAACAATCGTAACCACTGCTGTGCCTCCCATTACTTGCCTGCCATGACCTCAGGACTCTTGACTCCTCTCATCCTCTCCATCTGTTGTATCAGTCCTCACATCTGTGGATTCCTTGTGTGATCTGTGTTGTGCTGCCTCTGGCTTATCTCCTGCTTTGTCTACACTCCTGTTTTCCCTGAACCGGGGATCTCAGGGGCTGCCCTGAGCTGGTTTTTCTCCTATACCTGGCAGACTGATCCCACCAGATCTCCTGGAGATTCTGCATGTCCTCACCCCACCTCTGACTGCCAGGGGTGCCTCAAGGGTCAGTTCTCGGCCCCTCACTGATCTCCTCCCCACGCTGACATTCATCGCCTCTCGTGGATTCTCGAAGCATTGTTATGCAGGTGACGCACAAACCTTATCTTATCTGATATACAGGCCTCTTCAGAAAAAAAATACTCACCCCACCTTACAGACGTTGCTGCCTGGATGAACATTACATGCCAGACCCGGACCTCATAACCTAACCAAAGAACACATTCCTTTGCCCCTCCCATTGACAGCACACTTAGCTTCTCCCAGACCATCACAACACTAGATGGACCACACTTGCTGCTGCTTACTTGTACTCAGCACCTACTCAGCCCAGTCCCTGGTGCAGTCCTGCCTCGACTGCTGCACCTCCCTCCTGGCCTGACCTCCCAGCCCACACCATTCAACCTCTTCAGCTCATAGAGGATTCTGTAGCCAGTCTGGCTCTCTGTTCCCCCCACTTCCTCTTGTCTTCCCTTAGTCTTGTGTCTTTCCCTAAAGGTTGGCTCATGTTCCACGATCCTTATATGCTGGCTGGCTTTAGTTTTTTATTGTAAGCCATTTTGAATGAAATTACATTTTTTTTGTGTGTGTATGTTTTAAATAATGGTAGCTGAAGATTTGAAACAGCTTTCTTTGAGAACTTGAGCTTGCCTGTGAGTATTGGCACTGTTTGGATGGTTGAAGCACTATTGGCCATTATTCCATTACAAACTGTATACATGTCATAGTAAAGGTATAGTGGTTGTAATTACCCCACACAACTGCATAAGATGCAGGTGTGAATTTGTCTTTAATTGTGGATATTGGTTCTATATATGCACTTTTTACGTGAAATTCTAGCACATTTACAACAATTCATCTTTGCTTGGTCTGCTGGAAGGAAAAAATTTTGTTCCTCACTTAATTCTACATATTCAATAATAACCTGTGAAAGAAACATAAAAGAACACGGACAAATAAGCCATACAGAAGCTATATTTGTCATCCATGATGCTTTACTGTAATTTGCTTGTGCTACAGAGTGTGGTTATGCATCTTTTGGAGGCAAAAACGCAAAACGCTGTGTAAATTTTTCGTTCTTGTCAAACGTCATCACCAAAAGCAGCAGTCCACCTGTTGTCACAGTAGAAAAAACTACCTTGCGAGCAGGGTTTGATGAGATTCTGAGAGTTGGGGCGCAGGCAACGGCGACCCGGTCTCGGAAATCTCAAGTCAGGTCGACCCTGTGGAGATTGCGAGCAGCCAGGAAAGCACGCACTGTTTGTTTTGCAGTAGGGGAACATGGTGAAACCGCGGAGAGGGGCGACCCTCCCTGCGCATTCCTTTTGACTTGTAAGTACGCGTTTTGTTTTTCCCAGCACCAACAGAGCCAGCAAGGACCACTGAAATGCCTGTTGAAAACCTCAAGATATCATTAGCCCACAGATTGTGCAATGTACTAAAATCATTCCGTTACAGAGTGAATGGTGGGGTACTTTTCCATTAGATGTGACAACTGTAATATATGTTGAGCTGGAATGCAATTGCTGCTTAACTTCCTTTTTTTCATTTCATTATTTAGGCTTGTGTCAACATACCATCATTGATAATACATGTATCTGCTCATAGGACAAAAATATACAAAAATATTCTTTTTTTGGGGTAATGCTGTCATTTAGCAAATGCTCTTATTCAGTGTGGCTTACAAAGTGTGAGCACAAATTGTGTTTAATAAATTGGTACAAAAAAAACTTTATGTACAGGATGCCACTGACCGTGTGTGAATATGTGTCCACCCCAAACAACGCAAAGATAAACGGTTCATACATTCTTCGGTACATACAGCAAGATACACTACAACAACATACCGGAAAAGCTACAACATACCCTACAGTAAAACTTACCCATACAGCAAAACTACAGAAAAGAGGAAGGAGAGTTCATGCTTGCGTAGGTGAACCCGAGTGACCCTACTGAAGTGTAGGGTTTGATGACGGATAGAAGATAAAGGGAAGCTGTGCCCCTCACTAACCAAAAGGCTTACACCAGCATTTTGAAATGGTTGCGAGTTGTTACCTGTAGTACCTGTAGTGGAGGGAGATCAGAAGGAGAGAGACATGAGAGAATTAGGGAACGTCACGGACTAGGTGAAAGGCAACATTCTGGAGGAGCTGCAGGGGTCTGATGGCACATACAAGATTGCTATCTTTCATCATTGTGATTCACACACAAAATTTTAGACCTGAATTAGATTCAAATATCCAGGTATTCACTGAATAGAATGATTTTAATCTCCCTCCCAACCCCCCCCCCCCCCCCAACACACACACAGTGTTCTACGTATTTGTCATGCATTGTCCTACCATCCTACCATTCATCCAGACAATGTTTGCAATGATGGTTCATTTTCAAACCGCACCAACAGCAGTAATTGGAATACCCTTCTGCTTTTGCTCTTCTACCAAATGACATTTGGTCTTGGTTGTAATTTATAATGCGTCTTCCACTTCTTCCTTGAGTTATAGTCTGAAATACTTTTACAAGCAGTGGCACAGGTTAATTGGCTTGCCATCTCTTGGGAGTTCACCAGAGGAGGAAAATGTTAAGTTTCTCAGAACGGATTTACTAGAAAAATTAATATTAATATATAATAATAATAATAATAATATAATATATGTAATGTAATATAGAATTAATATTCAGGGTACAGTGCTGTTCCCTCATCAACTAACAACAAGACTCTGGTCTGTGTAAAATGACTTGTAGTCTATCCAACAAATAAGGATGATAGACTTTTTGAAGGGAAGGTAGATAAATAATGATAGGATAAACTGATGAATTGGAGTTGGATATCAGCAAAATTAATGACATTGACCCCTAGATTCAATCAAAACTGTCTAGCCATCTTGGAAGAAAGTGCTATTCGATCGATCAATCAATCAAACAAAAAAAAAGAAAGAAAAGAACTCCTAGATGAAAATGGTCTTTGCGTTTTGATTGAACCTAGGGGTCATTTTATCCTAGAGTGTGTTGGATTAACTGAGCAGCACCATCACTTGTGTCTGACTGACTTTGTCGCCTTGATTGAATTCGGGGGAGGTAAACAGTTCTTGTGAGAGGGTTCATGATCTGAACACGTCTTTGGCTTTGGGGTTGGAATCCATTTTATTTCATGCCTGGATATCTTGCATACACTGTGGTCATATTTATTGCCAAATTCAATAAAAAATTGGCAAACATTCAAACATGTATTCATTGAATTTAACATTTGGATGAAGGTCAGGCTATCTCCACAATAAACACAATAATGCAATGTTTCATTTGACTTGAACAACCACAGCACACAAACACAGCACACAAAGTTTTCATAATTTCACAACATACAGTATGGAACGGAATAAAAAAAAAATACAGCTATGATACAATGGCAAACGGAGAAGACATCACATAAAGGTTTCGTCAAGGATTTAACTTTTATGTTGTGGGAGCTGAGACTGAAGTTAGGGACAGAGTGGGACAGATGATCAAGGTTGTTCAGGGACCCTGGATAAATACACAAGCTGCACAACTGCTCAATTCTTACTATGTACTTGTTGAGTTTTATTGCACTGTGAAAGAGAACCTTCACCTGTCTCCTGCAAAAAACATTAAGTTTTTAATTGTTTAAATGTGTCTTAAGCATCTTAAGGATTTCCAGTCGCTACCCTTTCAAAATTTGCGCTTGCCTACAAGTTGCATTCAAACAGGTTGTTGTTCAATTGTTAATTATCATTGTCTATGTATGTAGGTGTGTTACCCGCATAAGGGTTGCCGTTTGTTAATGAGCTACACCTGTGTGATTAGCCTGAGATTAAATACAGGTGTGTGGCTGCTGCAAGGGATGCATTGTTTCAACTGGCTGTGCTCAAAGCTGGCTTTGTTTGCGGTTCAGTTCATGAGAAGTGTTGGTCAGCTTCTCCACACATACTAGTTCCATTTATTATTATACATTAATACCTGAAGTGACCACAGGACTGCCACACTTGTACTCAGATTACATTTACTCATTTGACGGATGTCATTACTGTTTCAGTGCACATAACAAGGCCATATTAAGGCCACATGAAAAATGCTACACAAAGAAAATGTCAGACCACATCTGAACATGCCAATGCGTCGCACTCTACTGCTGTGTAATAACTGTTGCCTGAATGCGGACAGTGCTACAACAATAAATTATGTCAAATTGACAAAGTAAAAATGCTTAATTTGCCATTGATTAAAATATAGAGGAGAACATGTTCAATGGGGTTTACCTGAATATTTGGTGTAATAGTACTGCAGCCAGCTGTTTGTTGTGCCAGACTCTAAGTAGTATGTCCATGCTGGAGACAAAAAAAAAAATACATTTAGGCAATTTGCAGTCTGCAGGCATACAACAGGAACGCGCAGAGTTTAGGGAGGTAAACCAGCTCTATGTAATCAGATGGCAAAAGATATAGAAAGTACGTCATCCATTGTCCATGACGGCTGCTTATATAATTGATTTATTGTAGCATTTTCCAGAGGAAATCTTGAGAACCGTAGTTTTTTTTGTATTAAGCCAAAAAGTTTTCTTCTATATGATATACTTTTATGGTCATATAGTCATAGACAACAGAAAGAATGCTTTACAGCTTTATGGTCCGGAATAAACTTGCACAGAGCATGTGGATGAAAATGGGGGGGGGGGGGGGGTGTTGAGCGCTCCTACACCGTGAATCACAAAAGAGTAAATTGTGTCTGTTTTACCCATGCTGGAATGCGCACTTATCAGGACTGCAGTGCCCAGGCATGTGGGAGCTACACTTGTTAGCACATTTTTCTAGGTGATACTTCTGCCCTGAAGGGCCTGGTTGAAAAGCCGTCCATCAGTGGAAAAGTCTGGCTTACGGAGAAAGATTTGCAATCTGAAAATATCACTCTGACATTTATGGGAGGTGCAGCTGGGGTCTGTTTTGCGAAAAAAGGATACACAGTGTTCAGTATTGCATAACGTTATGGTTTTTGCATTTCTCCAACATCAGATGTTTCATATGAAAACCCCCTTGCTTCATATGAAGAGGGGGCCAAATATTTTAGTGAACAGAAAAAAAGAAAGAAAAATAAAAACAGGAAATGCGTTCCAGAGCTTCGTTTTATTTCACTAAGTGACCTAACTCACGGTTCTTTGTTTAAAGGATGGTAATATAGGCATTTTTATATCGGAGCTGAAATGATCGACACCAACAAAACACTATTCCTGCTAATTGGGAGGAAACATTGTAAGCCAAATGTTTGTCTCAGTACAGTACTGTGTGGGGTCATAAACCCATGTCTGTTAACAGGTCCACCCCTCCCTCCCACGGGGCTTAGTTCATTTGCATCAACATGACCTTTCCTGAACTAATTTGTTACAGCTCTCATGGCGCTAGCTGTTTGGTGAGAATCGCTTTTAGGAGCACAATAGCCATGTTACTCACACAGTGAGCATGTGCTTGGAAGACAGGCGTAGTGTGAAGCAAGAGAGAGCGCGAAGTGACACTCTAGTCCTGCACGTCCAAGTGATGTGTAGAGTCACAGTGGCGTGACACCGAAAACACCACTTGTTGTGTGATTGTGTGTTGAGTGACATGCTGTTGCTCAACCATCGCTACAGCCACAAAGACGAGATGGTGAATAACATGTCAAACAAATTAGTAACATTAAAACATAGCCTTAGAGACTAAGGGAGCAGCAGCTTGTAAACATACTTTTATCATTATTTCTGATTAATTCTCTTTAGTGCTCTCCATTGTTTTTTTTCTCATAAATCCTGTAAACCGTAATTTGTAAATATGTGTATTGTATGTGTTGAGATGACTTAAAATGATTTCATATCTGTTAAGTAGTGCAGTAAAGAAAGAAAAAAAAATAAAAATACAATATAAATAACATTTCAGTGGAGATGGCAAAGGACATTAATATTCTGTAAAAAAAAAAAAAAAACTGTATTCATAGTGGATGCGATCTGTGACAATTTTATGGGATGTGCTTTGAATTTAATTCATACAGGGACAGATGTCCTCCAGATGATGGAAGGACACGTTTGGAGAGACATTAGGGGGTGCCATCTGATGAACGAAACAGAGGCTGAGCTATTTAACCAGTGAGCATCCAATTATCACGGCTGTGTTAAAAGGATGTGATTTACTGCATTGTCTTAAGAACACAATTGCAGATGAGGCACGCTCATTAGCAGGATTGTGACACACCTCAGACTAGAATAACAGATATCTACATCAAATGCCTCATGCTTTTATACCCAAACACATGCAGAATTAAAACTGACATAGTACATTTTTGAAGTGGGTGGTTTAAGGGATGCACTTGTCAGTGTTATATTTGACAGCAGTCTGGCTCTATTTTACCATGGGCTTTATCCTACTCTGAACGATAATCCATAAAATGGCGTTTCATTAGTGTCTGAAATGAATGCTCTCTTACTCATTGGTGTCAGCTTTGTTTGTTGTGCCAGGTAGAATGTGCCGGTGAATCAGTCACTATGTACAAATAAATGATACGCCGCAAAGATAAATCAAGATGAAGCCGAGAGAGGGCCTTTAGACCTGGGGGCCCTTTTAAGGGCAAACAGCTTGCTGTTTCTTTAAAGTGATTTGTCGTCGGTTAGGTCGATACGAGGCCTCGGCTCTCAGCTTGACCAGGCACCTCCTATTGAAAATGTCACACTATATCTCTGACATAGCGGGGGCTGGGGGGGTCATTAGGGGAAGCATGTTGTACTCGGCTGCAGGTTCCTGTAAAGGAGATGGAATCTCTTGCAGATGGGTTCCATTTCTCGTTATCTTTTCAGCTAAAGGCGCTCGGTAAGGCTTGGTTACCTGAAGTCATGTGTGTGTCTGAATGAGACCACCAGTGGAGAGAATCCCATCTGGCTCGGTAACTTTAAAAGAGGCCAGTACAATAAAACAGAGTCATGTGCATTGTTACACAGATGTACAGCTCTAAAACTCTACATGTTTATAGATAGCATATTAAAGGGCTAACATGGCTTTGGTTAGTATCCCCAATACACACCCATAAAACAAGATATGGCTGGAAGCTGGAGAGACTTGAGTCTCTTTCATTTTGTTGTGCTTCAAGATTGACTGTATGATGAACACATTTTATATATATATATATATATATATACACACACACACAGAAACACACACACACACACACACACACACTTATTTGTCATCCATACATAGTGATTTTATGAGGATTTACCCCTGGATTCAGTCAGAGCTGTCAAGTCATTGCTTGGTCGTATGATTTGAATTGTTGGAGACTTTAATAAAAACGTAGAGTATGTTAATATGGCAGGTCTCTTCTCACATGACTTGGTTAAATCCAGGGGTTAGTGTTTGACGTTACATGAAATTTTACATCTGACTAGCTGAACCATTTTTCTAGCGTTTCCAAGCCTATATTCCAAGCATATCTTTGCCATTTCTGTCTTTGGTTGATAATGCACTTTTTCATATTTTATAATATTAATATTACTATTTCAGCTGGAATGTTTTGATTTTTTAACGAATAATGACCCCCATTCTCCCGCCCCCCCCCCCCCCCCCCCCCCCCCCCCCGCCTGCCCTGCCATTTTATAACCAATTAGAGCACATGTGCAAAAATTGGGCGCAGTCAGCAAATTCTGTCGGCACAATGGATTTTAGTCATTTGGATTTCAGCTCAGTCGACAAAATGACAACAGCGCCAAGATTGCAATTTTCATCCCAGTAGCACCTGCTGAAGGGTGATAGTCAAACAGTTTAGGGTATGATTGTGAATATTTGGAGCACAGTGGTAATTTAGGCAAAACTCATTAGGCATTTTTGTCCTTAAGCTGGCAGAAACACAGGTGCACTGTCAAACATTTGATGAGGGGTGTTTGGCTTAAAATAATGGTTAACTATTAGGAAAGTGGAGAAGGCAGTTGGTGAACACCAAGCATTGCATTAATAATCTTTGATAGCATTGGTTCTTGACAGCATTGTTTAAAAATCTTAAGTAATTACAGATACCAACTACACATTATAATACAGAAAATACAGTGATGAGTTGTCTTGCATGGCTTGTATAACTTTGATTGTGGTAATACATACAGAAGGTAGATTTTTTTTTATTCAGTCTATCTGATGGTCTTCATTGGTCACTTAAATACTAATAGCCAAACACAACGAATGAACATGATTCAGACAGACCCACCTTGCAAACACATGAGAGAGAAATGGAGACAAGAGAAAAAAAACAAAACACGAAAAGCACAGCCTGTAGACAGCCAAGAATCATATGTACCATATGAGATGCCAAACGTTCACAAGATTCACTGTGATGTATTCATAAACCGACAACTAACTGCTTCCACAGTAACGGAGGATGCATTAGCTCTACGATGGAGGTGATCTTGGAAGGGACTGAGGTCAGGGTATAAACATTGGAGTGGTTTCCTTCTGATTTTAGAAGAGACATATCCAAAGCAGCTCCAGGGGACAAGTGTGTCTGTATAGTTGGTGCTCAAACTCATTCTTATTGTCCATTTTATCCATACATTCCTTACCTGTTGCTATAAATATGACAGCTGTCTTGCCCCTCTGTGCTACCAGGTATTGCAGTACTTGTATTCCCCAGTCAACGGGGATTCCCTATGTGTTCTGCTTTATGTGAAATCGCATTACATTAGTCAGGACTGTAATGTATGTTGCCAATCAAAGAGTCCATTCAATCAATCTGTTCAGGCAGTCTGTGATGTCAGTCAAGTGTCCTCATGTACGTGTAAGATGGCTATCATGGACTAGCCCATTACTACTCTACTATTACACTGTGCCCACTACACAATGATCTTAATTAGCACTGTCTTCACAGAGATTGTCCTTAGGGCCCATAGGGCTCATATGACAGTAAAAAACAGAATCTTTTCTTTTATTCTGGCATGCAATATGACACACAATGCTTTCAGAAGTTTTTTTTCCTCGTAATTGTGCAATATAATAAATGTTGCTGCCTCTTGCACTGTGAAAGTCACTCCATACAAGAGCATCTGCTTAAATGACAATTTTACCTTTTATGGGCTTGTCTGGATATGAAACGCCTTAGTCCATACTACTCTGTGTTTATTGTTCCTCTTCAGATCATAGTGAGGTGCTTTCATTCATTATTTTCTCTTCCCCCTCCTCAGAGGAATGTGTTATGCTGAAAATTGAAGTAGCTCTAGGGCTTGTGAGCTTATATCCCTCTTCTAATCTCACAAAAAGGAAGAAAATCAGGTCCGCACCTCCATCAAAAAGGGGGTCAGCCGTTGTACATAGTCTTATTCAATGTATGTTTTACCCCTGTGTGTGTTTTCTTATTTTATCTAAGAATATAAATACAACTTAAAATTTTGCACTTTGCATTAGATAAAAATTATGATTTACTGTTGCTTGAGGGTTTTTTGGTATTTCCCAAAGGACACGGCTCTCTCAAGCATTCATAATGAACACTCTATTCATTAACACTGTGGATACGCACTATCTGAAAAATATGGAAAAAATGTGACGTGATAAGCTAGGGCTACAACATGGTTCGTTTAATTGTTTAATTTGTATTTTAATACAGCATGACATTAAATGATGATTTTTCCTTGGAAATGGGGTATGTTATTTCATGTATTATAAAGATAAAATATAAGTAGGAATAACTAGAAACATTTTAATTTAGAGAAACTCTTAATCTATAAAGATTTTTAAAGGTGACAAACAAAAAAGTTGTATGTTTATTTTACAGTGTGTATTAATAGCCAATTCCAATTTCTGAACAGATGTGGTATAGATTGTTACAATTGATACACATGAGTTAGAATGTAGATCTGGGAAATTGGCCTTATCACATTTTAACATTAATAGATGTGATAGAAAGTGAGATTATGAGAAAGATTATGCTTCAACTGTCAACTAACCTTTTTGATATACTTGCTCTGCAGACCATATGTCAACAGTGAGTAAGGTCATTTTCATCACTTTAATGGCCTCATATGAAAAACAGGGCTGCAAAAGATGTCTGGTATGTTTCAAGTTATCTCTGATTTATTATTTGGGTGGCCTGGCTATAGACAGGCGGTTTGACAGTCATTCTAATGATAATGAAGCAGTCAGTCAGTCAGTCTGCCCCTCCCTGTAGTGTGGTGTTCATTTGCATTACATTAACATTGTCTTATCTGGAGAGACTTCTTTGTGAGACTGGTCATTGGTTTGGAAGGAGGGTCAGGTGGGCAGCTGGGGAAGACTCCAATATGAGCGCAGACTTTCTTAAAGAAAACAGAAATTACTTTAAGACAGCAGCTGTTATTGGTTGATGTTATTGTTTTTCTGATGACATGTTACTGGTCCATCAAACTTTGGTTATCTAAAGAGGGAAATTAAAATTTGGTTATCTAAAGAGGGAAATTAGCCTGAAAGCTAATTTAATTTGCTTCCTTATTTCTATCCATCTGATGAGTATGTAACACTGGTAATTAGCATTTGTATCTCTGTTGAATCTAGCTGTGTCATTCAGTTCCTCCAAAACATTTGCATTTAGCTTAAATAGAAATTAGTCGCATGAAATGCTGTTAGAATGTTCAATTTTCCTATAATATAGCATTTTTTAATGTGCTGAACACCGTAGTATCACCACAGAGTCACTCTGTGGTCAGAGGGGGAAACGCATATACTGAAATAACTGAACAAACCAAAGGCATTGATGAAATGAATGCAGTGTGTAATGGACTGTGTTCTGGAATTTGATTGGTTGAGTGCTTTGGGGTGTTTCACTGACTTTCAGTGACTCTATGGTTCTGATAGGCTGCTTGCTTAGCAGCCCACCCCAATGTAGTTTTTTTCTCCACTCACTTCTCATTTTTCTTGTTGTAGTTTTCCATAAGGTAACACAACATACCATTTGTGATTCTCTGACTGGTGACCATGTAGAATAATGAACCACTGCTTACTGTACACAGAAAAGATTTTTTTCTTTCACAAGTCTTACACTGCTATTTGACACAAAGTAATATACTTGCTATTTTGGATAGGTAACAGGTAGCTAAAGCTCTTCTCTTTCAAAGCCAGTAGTAAACTTTGTGATGCGAATGTAAATTTTTATTGCTTTATAACTGAGTCAAAAAATAGGTGGTGTAAACCTAAATGAAAATATACATTTGTGAGGGCCAGCAATATTTTAAAAAGGGTACGCTGTTTAGAAGTGGTTTCAGAAAAGGCTTGCTGAAGGAAGTCTGCATGTTCCTTTGCCTGTAGAAAAAAAGGATAAAAAAAAGATCATTTTCGTTTGTGATCTTTTGTGCATTGTACTTGGTACTCTTTTCCTTCTCATTGGCAGCTTATTTCTGCACAGTTTTAGGCAGTGTGCGTGCTGGGCTGGCAACTACACACATGCACTCTTGGCCACGCTTAGGGGTATCTGAGGTAAGCGAGAACACGCTTTGTGGGCTGAGGTGTAGACCTGATTCCATCTGATTGAACCAAGGCCTCAGGCGCCCCAGATTTATCCTCTTCCACAGACCACTTTCTGAGTTCGTTTCGTTCAGACACACAGCCTGTCAGCGATGATAAATATTCTGATGACGCTGACGACAGTCTGAAGATTGGACTTTCATGACCTGCTCAAAAGGCTTCGCACAAACCTGGACTACTTCTACTTCTTGCACCTTCCTTGCCTAGACATGCCGTACTGCCGAGCTTTATGACACCTGCCAACTTAAAAAAAAAGAAAAAAAAAACAATGAAGTGTTGTCTTCGGATAAAAAAAAATGCCTCTATAAATATTTGAATCGCTGACTGTTTGGCTGATAGCAGCTCTACACAACCCTACTCCTCACAAAGCATGATCTATCCTTCATCCCCTCTGAATTCATCTGTTGCCGGGTAATTGTTTATACAAATAAATAACCATGTCTTCAAGATCGTGGAATGAGTTACCAAACATGAAATATCTTCATGTTCGATTAAGCGTGCTGCACATATGCTGAATAGTGTTTACTGCAACTATCAAAAAAATGTTCAGACTCAAAACTGTTCACCAGGCGCATGCATGCACAAGCGGAATGCCCCGAAACCTCCGCGTGGACTGTGCTGTTTAATCTGCCACAGAAGTGGCTACACGGGGAGAGATTGTTGTCAGCTGTTGTGGTTGGGACTAAACGGAACCCTCTGAGGACCCGGGGCCCGTTCCCATGCACGCCGTCCAATGAAAACAGTGGAAAAATGGCACTTTCCCATCGGCGCTTCGGAGCAACTCCTTAACCCCAGGAAATAGTGATCACATACCAGGGGGGCAGGCCTGTTTGTGTGGGTGGAGTCATTTGAGCCCACCAGTGGAATGTTCACACAAATTATTTTAGGAGTTGTATTAAACCACACCTGCACTCACTTAAGCGCCTAAGGCTTTATTTGTTTTTGAAGACACCGTGCTATCATGCTGAAAACTGTCATGCACGGTACAATATAGCTACTGTTTGTGAGGAATTTATTAAATACATATTAATTCCCTCAGGCTTTTATTTGAACATTTTAAAATAATGGAAACCTGTCGACACCTTGCACATCAATGGTGCCGGTGTATCGTAAGGTTAAGGTGATGTATCAATGCAGTGCTTTAAATCAGTTACTGCGAATATAGCTCAATTTATGAATACCTCAATAGTTAAGATCCCACAGAGAAGGTATAAGAAACATTTCATCTGTGACATAGGTACTCGTAATATCTTAATATGGAATAAGAATTAAGATGGTCTCTCACCAATTTTGCAATAGCTGGTTGATCTGGAGTATAATAATTGTGGCCCTAATGGAAAATATCAAGCCTGGTTGTTATAAGTGCATGCTTTGGAGAAAAGCAGTACAAACAGCTCAGCGAAGCATTTGCCCTGCTCACTGATGTCAACCCTATCGCATGAGTTGTTACATGTGTGATCTAAATGCATTGCAAAATCAGTTAAATTGAGTAAAAACATCAGGTTCCTATAATTGCAGACACTATACCCTCAAGCCCGGGCAGAGAAAGACATATGTTTTTAATTGAGCAGCCTGCCAGACCCAACTGAAAAATATATTAGTTTATGTAACAGCTGTTAGCCTGATCCACTAAAGCCTCAGAATGAGAGTCACTCAGGTTAACAGAGGGAAATGGATAATGAAAGACGAATTGCAGTGAGCTAGGAAGTTTTATGCTTTAAGCTGAAGTGACATCCCCACTGCTTTTGACCACACAGTGAATGAGAGAGCTGCTTAACCTTTTGCCATGGAACAACAGCGACGAGGCCTGGTGTGGTTTCGGGCGAAACTGAGCAATCAACATTTAGGTGAATTGTGCAAGTACATGAACCCAAAATGATACATGATAGTGGTTTCTGTGGGTCCCTGATTTGTCATCTTTCCGTTCTTGAGACATCGCAGTACTTCACGCTGGTAGCCTTGCCGCTATCTGCTAACACGGTGGCTCAGGCCCACAGGGCAAGTCTTTATTTGGACAGCTGGGTTGTGACACACTGGCTGTGAGAAGGGGGAGGGTCATGTGAACTCAGGACCGGTGATGAGGGAACTCTCGGGCTAGGCCAGCTCATGGTTGTGCTGCTGAGTTGTTTTGGTAACGGTGGGACGGGGTGTGCTTCCATGTGGTAACACAGGGATGACTCAGGCCTCCGCAGACCTGCACGAGGTATCCCTGCTGACTGCTCTGCCGCTCCCCACCCGGGCGCAACATGGGGGTTGGCACGTTCATGGCGCGGCTCCCGCGGTGTCCCTCAGGCATTGGAGGGCGTTGGAGAGGCCTCGTCCAATCCTCTGCAGCCACGACATTCTAACAGGAGAATGACTGAGCAAGCAGGATTTAAATTTAGTTTTTACTGCACAGAAGTTCCTCCATGTAGGGTGGGCTAGTACTGCAAAACTCAAAAATGAAAAATCTACTGAACATTAGTGCCTGTCCCTTTGAACTTATGGTTGCAGACTTGCAAACCTACATAACACATAATCACAGCCACAGCCATTAAAAAGAAAGTAATGTACGAAGTACCAGTAATTATTAATGTATTATACAGGAATATAATAATAATCTTGTAAAACAGAAAAACCATTCTGGGAATTCACTTAACTGTAGTGGCACCTTTTATGTTGTAAGATGACAGGGAAGTGCCAAGAATATTCACTGTTTTTGATTTTAGAACCCTTACATTTTGGACGGAATTATTTTTGTTGCATCTGTTTGTATATCATTGTGGTTGTTTGTGAAAATTGGGGTGATATAGAGGAGTGTTCCCTTATTCATCATTGGTAAACTCATTATTCAGGCAATCGTAAATAAAGGAATACCCGCCAGTGTATATTCAGCCACTCTGATGGCAATTTTGCTATCTGCGAGAATTACACCATCGCTTTTCTTCATAAATATTTTTAGCTACATGAGCATTGCACTTTCTACTCCTTCTTTGTCTTTATTTTCTTGTCTTCCTTTGCATGCTGATATACTGTTTCCCAGTGTTACCGATAAGTGACCACGGCTGCATTTTGCACAGCTATTAACGTAAGTGCTTTTTTTACTGTCTCAATCCCTTTTAAATGCGACGAGGAGAAATCATCTGGAAACGCATTTCTATTCCTAACATTTAGGTGAAACAGGCCTGCAATTTCACAAATGGATGGACTATTCAAGATGTCTGGTTATTATTATTTTTTTTCCCCTTCTCTTCCTCTCTTTTATGCCAGTGAAGCGAAATGTCGCAGTCGGAGGGAAAGCTGAGTGACACGTCAAATATTCTCTCCGGGTGATATCAGAAGAGGAGTCCTCTCAGAGCTAATCTGACCGCTCAGTGTGGGATAGGAAGGAAACAGAGGGGTCCTGTGTTGCTGTACAAACAGCTCCTTAATGCTTTGTGACCTCACAGAGCCAAGGGCACGGCCACTGACAGGAAACGCCCACTCCTCTGTCTCCATGGAGATTAATGGAAGCCTCCGTGGAAGAATGGCACGGGAAACACATTTCATTCACACACACCATGTCAATGTATGGAATATTTCTCCTCCCTGTTTTTTTTTGATTTAGCACCGGTCTGCATATTAATTAAAGATGAAAAAGTGTCTAGTGACTTGAGCTTCTCTGCGTGGGTCAGAGCTTTGAAGATTGAAAATGATTTTATGACTCAATAATTAAAATAATTGCAGGCAGCAATATGATTCACTTATTTAATCTCTTTTAACAACTCTTAAAGGTAATAACTCAAAGCCATGGGGCACCTTGTACCTATAAGACTATGGAACAGACTATATAGAAACTGAATAATAAATGGATTCAAAACTTAGTATTACCTCTACCACCACTTGGTGGAGTGACAGTTATGTGATGTCTATGATATGTTTGGCTGTTTGTCTGTCTGTGAACATCGTCACTGAAAAAGTTATGGAAAAATGTGGACAAAACTTGTGAAATTATTGTGTGTGGTACACAGAGGAAATTTAAGGTGCCTCTGCTGACTCTTAAGGGTGTGGGAGGTGTTTGACCTAATAACATTTTAGAATGACCTTTTCTCCCTTCAGATAAAACATTAATCGGGTTTGATCAGGAGAGATATATCCCCAGGTGTTATGTTTTGAATTTTTCATCAGCATATCAAAAATGTGCAGACACAGGGGGGCATAACTAGCTCAGATCAGCATAAGACGTGACCTAAGATGTCATTAATAGTTTATAGGTTGCATTGATTAAAGATGGGAGAGAAACTCATTAAATCAGATGCTTCCTTGCTCTGAGGTTGATGCTGCCTAACCAAAATGGTTGGCCATGGAGACTGCTGTCATCATCTCCGTTATTTATTCAATTATCGAGGGCTCCGCAACATGGCATAGTGGATCTCATCTAAATGACAATTTCTGTATCTTTATTATTAAGAAATACCATGACATGCAGCTCCATTCTGTTGGCATGTAATATTTTGATTTTTTTTTTATTTGATTAGCTCTGTTAATGTATTCTGAAGTGACCACCTTGTAGTCCAGGTATTTGCTCCGTAATACTTTGCCAAATGAATGTTTTCACTCGGCTCAGTCTGAGGAAATTAATCAGAAGAGTGACAACAGGCTGAGGAAAAGACTGAGTACTGTGACTCTGTTGTTATGGAAACCTTTGGTACAGCAGTTTTAATTCAGCAATGACCAATGGCAATGACCTGCAAATCAAACACAGCTCACTTTCATTTATATTGCTATGGTGACCTACATTTTTAAGATATTTCTTATGAATACATTTTAAAACCCTGTGAAATGTCACGTAATGTTAGCCTGGTATTTGGCATGGTACAGTCCCTCTGTGTCTGTGGTGTTGCACCTACATATTGCTCTGGCCATGCATTATGTGTGGGACTGACACTTGTTCATATGTACTTAGTGGTATTCTGTTTGTGTACATTTCCATGCCACTTTGTTAGATGCACTGTGCAAGTCACTCTGGATAAGAGGCTAAATGGCAATAATGTAAGGTAATATGATTGAATCGTGTGTAGTCAATACAGGTTTTCATAGTTATTTTATAAAATATGTCAATATGAAAGCAGAAACAACTGAACACTTCATTTTTATTTGCCATGACATCTTCTTGGCAGCAAACACAATGAACACTGAAGTGAACAATGGAGTGATGGGTATGAAAATATCAAAATGCCACACTGTGACTGTAATACAGAATAAGCCACCTTCCTCATTTTCCCCAACAGGTTTCAGTTAGGCACCCAGCAAAGCCCTTTCACAGAATTTAACAATAGCTGCATTTGCCTACTTACAGCCAGCACAGATGGGACATGTGCACTTTTGCACTTATAGGGTTAATTTCTCACTGATTGAAATGATCTGTCCCGTGTCTTGAGAGCATCTATTTTTAGAGGAAACACTCTGGCTTTCGGATACATGGGTCATGGAGCAAAAAAAAAAAAAAAATGTTTGAATATATGTGTGTGTGTGTATGTATGTATATATATATATGTATGTGTATATATATATATATATATATATATACATCACCCACGCATATATGCATATATATATATATGCATATATGCGTGGGTGATGTCACTGGAAGAGAGAAGGTAGAGGAAGTCCGAGGTGTCCCGGTGCTGGAGCAGAGAGCCCAGCTCACATCTGCGCCAAGCTGTGAGAACGAGGCGCAGGTCCATACCCCACCCCCCACTTCCAGAATTCCGTCAGAATTGTACACCACGTGTTCTGGAGGGAAAAATGTGTATTAGGGTTGGGGGGTGGAGGAGTGGTGGTGGTGGTGGTGGTGGTGGAGGGTGGGAGTACTGTAGATTGAATCACCACGGCAGATTTCAATAATATTCTGTTCCCCCACACACTATGAAGAGAGGAAATTACTTTTGAAAGTGAGGAAGTGCTACGTCCATCATTTATATACGTTGTGTAACATGAGAGAGGATCACAAGCTTAACAATGTACTGCAGGAAAAAAATACAAAAAACATCAATGGTGTTCATTTTTTCTTCTTTAAAGACAGATAACGTACAGTACCTTTATATCAAACAAAGAAACTCACTGTTTTGTGTAGGTCATAAAAAGGCCCAGAGACAGCCAGAGAATATTTCATTGTAGTCACAGGCCAGACCTTATATAAGCCATGAAAGTCAATTTGATAGATCTCTATCTATCACTGAGTAATATTAGGTTTCCCATTATCTCCACACGACATCCAATATGCTTGAAGTCCCCAATGACAAATGAAAGCCCGAAACATCTGTATGTGATTACACTGCATCAATGCTGTTTCACAAGGGTGCAATTAATATCCAGGTCCACTCTTAATCAGATTTAAACAAACTGACTCTTATCTGATAAATGACACAAAAAAGCTATTCATTAATGGCAAACAAGACATGTAGTTAAGGCCCACAGAGTCTATAACATGATCTGTAAATTCACGTAAATTTTAACATCCTAGCATTCCAGGGTGTTGTACATGATGTACCCACAAAAGTATAATGTTTCGTACACTCAATTTTTAAAAGAAAAATGATATTCAGATATTCTCACAAGTATAAATGACCAAAAACACATCTGTGAACTGCACCAGTTCTGATATTTAGTCTCGAAGATGGCAATCGTTTTGGTTCATCTAATGCTCAAAGGAAACAAGGTGTCAAAGTTGTTTAACAGATAAAAAATATGGTATGATGTGTGCTTGTCCATCTTCCTGTGCTCCTTGCACCAAAGAAGGTTTTATTTGAGGAGAGGCGAACGGCACTGTCCACCTCAGTCAGGAGTAATGTGCATTATGACCGTTCGCCCCAGTCGTCTACTGTGAAATATCTCCAATGGGACAGTCACACTTCGGACTCCATTCCGGCGTCTCATTCACCAAATGGTATGGAACATTACGTACTCTGCATTCTAAAGATATCCAAGCCAGATGTTTCTTGGAGTAAGAAACATGAGTTTCACCACTATTTTTCCCCATTGTGGGTGGAATTCTCCTGATCACACAAGCCAATTTTCAAGTAAAACTCAAATAAATAAATAAATAAATAAATAAAACAAAAAATATTATTTACCACCAAGTAATCTGTCAACTATTTGATGAAAAAAAAGTCATCTACACTACAAATAATGACTCGCCTTAACATTGAAATGGCCCAGATGCCAGAGCATTTAGGTTCATTTTTATGTCCCACCACAATGAAAGGAGGAATCTGTCAGGGTAGGCTCTCCCATCAAATTTTATCTCTGTGATCTCACAAGTGACACACATGCAAACGCACACACACTTAAAACACACATGGTGAGCCCACTGGAAGGGCTTTAATCCCCTCCCAAGCAAAAAAAAAAAAAAAAAGTAAAATTGTAACATAAATATCCATACAGCTTTTTGGAATGTGCGGAAAAATGTCCTCTCATTCTATAGTTTTACGGTGCCGAGTTGATTTGTTTGAGTGGAATACTCATGACTACTCTAGACACTCCATCTTAGCGCCTGGTCATAAAAAATTTGACTGCTGTCTTAGTATTTCAGTTCAGCATTTTTTTTCCCTTTTTGAAAACACAGACCAGTTACAAGCAAGGATCCTAGTTTACTAAATCCATGTACTCTGCAAAGAGGCCAAAAAAAAGAATATGTGTGTCTACATTGAATTAGTCCAGTGCATAATGATTCAGCGCTGGTTGTGTTCCTCCTCTGACTTACCCTGTTATTATGTGGCTTCTGCCTTACGGTGATAGCCTGTTTTAGAGTGTTCTTATGTGTGACATAAAATACAAACCCTTCAGAGATGCCCAGTACATTTCCAGAAATATCGCATACAGTAGAGTAATACAGTGCATGAAGAAAAGGCTCTTTTTCTTTCCTTCAAACAAAATACACATTTAATCTATAATTCAATAGATACATTCACGTTGTATGGAAATGCGTATCTATTGGAGAACATGGAGGTTTGACATTCTATGTAGGCCCAGCGGTACTAGTCTTTGGCTTGGAGCCCGATGAAGGGATTGCACTTGAACAAGAGACCCAGGTTGTTGCCTCCCGCCATTTGGACATTATGAATATGGAAAAAAAGGTGGATATTCCATGAACCACTGACGCAGAAAGGAATTGGTGAGAGAGACTTTAATACTGGCAGATAGACCCAGTTTATCTAGGTTTATTGCATAGGGATTCTCCTCCAGAAAACTTTACAACTTCAATAAAGCACCAACCCTTCCATAACAAATCATAGTAGCCTATTATAATATCACGATCAGCAGGGGTATAAATCTATGCGTAAAAGCTAGAGGTCAGTCTATCCCACCATTTCTATGAAAAAAAAAGAAAACTAAACGTACTGGGAATGCAATATATTTAGAAATGTGGCAGAGCTGTATCTGAGGAAAAAAAGAACAGCACGCAGATGTCTGGCATGCTTGAGGAGAACATGCATGCATGGACTGGATTAGGGAACGTGGTCAGCGCTCAGAGCTGAACAGAGTGCTCCTTCTCTGGCATGCATGTGAGAGGAGTTGCAGGGACTGTTCTAACCTGTCAGGGCTGTTACGTAATTCACACTCCTGACCTAGTTTACCTCCCTCAACCTGTAATTTTCCACCATTTCTGCGCTCGGCGCCCGTTTGAGCATTATCGCTCTGCTCGCAGCGCGGTAAAAACACCAGCTGGCACGTGTTTATTGAAAAAGTGAGCTATTGCATGCTTGCATTAATTACACAGCCCAGAATATGGTGTGTTTATCCATTTATCGCTGAATCTGTTCAGATTGCATAAGAGGACTAGACGACTGATTGGCTTTGCAAAGTAATCTTTGATTTACAGCTATTTTTGGATAGCGTCGTAAAACACCATGATAGTTTATCATTTTTATGTAAAACAAGAAAGTGTGCATACCACTCTGTTAAAGGCTGGTTTGAGAGGTATGAATTTCACACCAGTCTGTAGATCGAATGCAGTGTCAATGTACATCTCTTTTATGTGTTAAAAACACTATTTTTACCATTTTATTTCTAATCTGGCCATTTTTGTACACATATCTGAAAATTATCAATGAAAATGAATGTTAAATTATTAACTAAAAAAATTAATTATTATACCAAGGTTTCAGAAACATTGTCTTTTGTAAGTAACACTTTGAGAAGACAATTGCGAAATTATTGTAACAAACTTCTCAAACTGATCCCTTCAATAGTTAACAAAATGGTGTATTGGAAATGGATTGCATAAAAGCCTTTTCTTAAGGCATAGGTTTGATTAATGTAAACTGATGACTTGATGAAAATGTCAGAAGCGAGGTTCCAGACACAGAAAAATACATCAGACAAAAACATCCCCCAGAAGTTGAATACTGAGAGTCATGCATTTGTTTTGATGGCTGTTATCACAGGTGAGGTCCTGGGGGCACATGCCTTTCTGTAGAAAGAATGTAAGGCTATTAGGTCATGACAGAGTGGCACGAAGGAGTTGACGTGTCTTGATAAACAGCCACTCCTGAGAACAAGCATTATTTGAAAATTGCACTTCCATCCGTCCCCATTGCTGTGGTGACTAAGGTCCTCCTAACACAGAGTCTGAGCTATCAGAGGGTGCAGTGAAGATCAGAGCACCTTATGAGCATATGTGTCTAGGTGAGGCATGTACTGTAAGATCAGAGTGCACTTTAGGACAGAAGCTTTCGAAAAGGCTGGCCACAACCTCATTTTGGGGTCATGGAGCATCAGGCCTTGCGTTGCCTTGATGATTAAAATTGTAACAATCCTGGAGACAACTGAAAATGATTACACTAGTGTTAGAATAATACTGCAGCTACTCACATATGGCATTGCGCCTCTTGTATTTGTAAGGTATTTTACAGCTTTTTACAGCATTTTTACACTTGACTCAGAGGAAGCCCATTAGAGAGAGCTCTGCCTCTTATGCAAAGCTTCCCATCTCAGGGCCTTATTGACTCTTGTAGATGTGGCTGCCAGTGTGAATAATTGACCAACCGACTGAGGAACTGAGGTTGAAGTTCTTAAGTCTGTTCAATACAGAGTGTACAGCAGTTAGATGTAACAGGCCTACCAGTCAGATTAAGTCACAATTAAAACTCAATGCACTTGGTTAAACTTGCTCTTGAATAAAATCCTAACCTACCAAGTCAGTAACAGCAAGAAGCTGTTATTCAACTGGCCAGCCATGAATTTAACTATATATATATTTATACTCAGAATATTCAAGACAAACATATAGTATTAAATTCCCAACATTTACTTTCATCAAGTAATAATATGAAAGAATCTGGTACATATAGTTGCAGTAGATGTTCAATTGTGTATTTTGTGATGCATACATTTCTCATAAATATCATAAATTGCCCTTATCTCTTGATGCATGGAATATGTTTTATAAACAAATATAGCTCCCAAATCAGGGAACCTGGAGTGCTATGCCATTTTGTAGATATCCGGTGCAAATGCAGCTGTTTAAATGAGTTACAGAACATGTTAGGCACAAAAATGCAGGCAACTGCACATTGCCATGGGTGGACATCTCCTAAGCAAATAAATAATGTAATTACAATGAAGATTATATCCGCAGTCTGTGCCTCCTTCGGGGCTACAATAAGCCACAAATTTAATGTTCTCTCAATATTTATTCAAACTAATAAAAGCCAGTAAGCCTCGAGCAATCGTTTGAATAATTTCACGTGTTACGTGATAGTCTGCTTGGTGAGGAAAATTAACTAGATGAGTGGAGTTATTTATATTTAAGGCTCAAATGCAAATGAAGCCTTTAAAATGGTCATTTGTGTGCTCAGAAAAGTCATCCATACTATTCATGTCACCAGTGCTCTGAGAGTGAACCAGTTTACAGAATGACTAACAACGGTGAGATATCTTAGTTCATAGCATGCTGCCCGTCTGTTTTCACATAGGGGGAGGGTATCCATAACTGGCATAGGGTGTCCATAACCAGATAGCTCCAGACTATCTGGAGTTGAATAACAATCCTGACATCTCGATGAAATTCTCACCCCACCCAGACATGTCTTCTAAATTCGTGGTTAAGAAAATTCAGGTAAATTATTCAACGGAATGCACACCCTTTCTTCTTTTTCATTCAAGCATTGACACCTTTTTTTTTACTCTGAAACATATGATCAACTGTTTCCCAGTGAAGTAATGAAGGTATATTTAATGTGTCAAAAAGGAGGATTATTTCACTGTTAAGAATTCCAGCGTAATATTCAGATAACATATTAATTTCTGAAACTACCACTAGTAATGATATTTTCCATTTTAGTTTTCCCTTCTGTGTGGGAAAACAGTCATCACTCACTTTATTTGGAAATTTCGAGTTTTCCGCTTTAAGCCTCTAAAACTACCAATATTCACATTCATCCAACACAGACGAAGGAAGAACGCAAGAAGAAGGAAAACAAGGCATTAAAAAACATACAATCTGTGCTTCAATAATTAATCATTAACATAAGGAAAGGTTCCACAGTATAAAGCTGAAGAGTGACAAGTTTGAGCCAAGAAAGTAGCAACATCAGCAATATAACTATGTTTGGCACTAAAACGAAACACAAGAATGTTTATTTAATGGCAATCTTTTTTATGTGACTGAGTGGTCATTAAGAATAGTTTTTCATTGTTGCTACCTGGTGAGTGAATAAGTTTCACCCAGATGCTCTGAACTTCTGCCCGGTTTGAACTAAAATCAAAGACACCACAGCGAATATAAAGAACTAATAAATAATCTAAATGGCCATTTTAGTGGCAGGGTTAGTGGATTGAGATACAGCTGATACATAGTGTGTTTTTGTTGACCAAAACCTCATGAAAGACAAGCATCATGTATGAACTCTATATATCTTTTTTTCATGAATGGCTCCAGGTATTTGAATGCTCCCTATAAAAAAATGCCAATACTGTTTATTTTTTATTACAAAAAAGACAGTAGGTAAATATTCCCAAAGATGAATTTTGGAGTTATTCAACCAAAGCAAGAAAATCAAGTTTTTGCACAAGCATTTAGGCTGTAGGTTAACAACAGGAGTGGTGGGGCCATGAGTTTTTTAATTTTCTTTTTTCTTTTCTGAAACCACTATCCAACCTCTCCAGGGGACATGGCTTATTGGATTCCCTTTGGAACCCATTCCTGATCACACCGCTGTTTCATTTTCCAATGAGCCAATGCACAGGAAACGGCGCAATGAACTTCAAGCATGCTGTTGGGTGGACCCAGCTGTCCTGGGCATTGCACTGCACTGTTACCGTGACAAAACAAAAAGCAGAAATTGAAAGAAGTAAAAGTAAAACTACATCACATTATAGAGGAATTACATCCAACAGAGGTTGCAAAATACTGAAAAATAAGGATTTGCAATTTGATGTTATAAGCATGAATGTCTGAATGTTTGAGGGACATATTCAGTAAAACTAAGAATATTATTTTGCTTAGGTTTATTTTGGACAAGGCCTCTGTGACTCAGGCACCAGATGCTGCTAAGCATTAAAAGTTGGCTCTTAAATGAGTGAAGAAACAAATTTGGTTGTAGTGAAGTGTTTTTCACACCTTATAATTCAGTGTACCATCTGATGGACACTGACGGCACAGTTCAACAATCTTGTTTGCCAATGACATCTCTCAATCACCTTTCAACAAATGAAACCAAAGACAACCAGACTGAAATAATCTCAAAGAAACCTACCCTCAAGATCAGATGAACAAGACCACACTTACGGGCATAAATATAACAGATGCAACATCACTACATGACACATGACACACCCTGAGACCAATATATAACACAGAGGAAGCCCTATCACCCCCCCCGCCCCCCTCCCCCGGCAGGGAAATGAGAGTAAGTAATTAAGTGTACCAGCTAAAAATAGTTTTAATAAAAAAACTGATAGTTTGAGGATGAGACATGGATGTGTGCATGAGTTTTTCCATCAATGGCTTTATTTCACTTTCATTCCCGGCTGACTTGCGAAGGTGATTTTTATTGGATCTAACAGAGGGAGGCTCTGTAAAGTGTGCTCTCAGCAAATGACCGCTGAGAAAACGTTTCCCTATATCTTCGCTTTTATTAACATGTTTCCTCCCTGTTACCTCGGCTTTTATTAACTTTCCAACTATGACACCACGCGTCTGATGAGAGCCTTGACGTAATTCCTGGAAGTGGTCTTGTGATTTTTTTTTTTTCTTCCTCCTTTCAAGACCTCGAATATCTCAATCCGGTCCGACATTAAAGGAGCGCGTTGAGACGAACGGCCAGAGCCATCCTCGCTGTTAGTGATATATGAGCATTTTGTCCGTGCGCTGCAGATAAAAATAAACATTGTTGTTCTGTAATAGCTGGCACTGTGAACGGCCGCATCTTATATATAGGCTTTTTACTTAACATAAATCTCATTCAGCCAGCTTTGTGCAGTTTGTGTCTGGCACAGCACAGATTCAGCAAAAGATATACAGCCAAGCGTTGTATTTACCATCTAAATTGCCTCTCCACAACGCCGGCATGATGACAGTGATGAATTCGCTAAAGGCCCGTTCCTTTCCCTCCATGTGATTCTGCCACATTTTGCTCCGCACAGTTTCCACTTAAAACTAACATTTGTATTCCCAGCATGCAATGCTCCCTGTTTTATGATATCACCTTGGAGGAAGCCTGTGCCTGTTGTGCCACTGGCTCTGCGGGGCAGGATTTGAGTGTCAGCCATTTCCCCACCCCATCTTTTTTTATTGTGAGACAATCTAATAAATGTGCCGTGTGTACTGTGGTGTGGGTCATACATCAAGGAGGTCTGGTCACCCAGGACAAAGCAATATGACATCCAAGGTGTCACCCTGTCTCATCTGCCATGTTTATGTGTGGGGAGTGAGACTTTGACGTTATTTTTCACTTGATTTATGGTATATTGTAGCACGTTTTCACCTATAACAGAAAAGAAAAATTCTGAGTGCAGGAGAACAGTTTACGGATTTGAGATTTCTGACATTTGCACCAGCTGGTACAATGCAGTATTCATGGACTCTTGGTTATCTCCAGAATGCATCTCTTGCAGATGGCGTGGGTCTCCTGTATTTCATTGCTTCACCTTGTAGCTGACTATCAAGGTCTGGATCACAAGTTCACCTTAGACAAAGGGTCGAATCCGTGACACACCATTTCTGCTTATCCAGCTAGACACATTGATAAAACACTGCTACAACAATTAGGGGTACAATCCTCCATGCAGATCTAAAGCTACTGCTGCTAGGGTTACCATGAATCTATTACTCGGACACATATGACTACAACTTTATTGCAAGGGATAATGCACTTTGCATTGCAGGTTATTTGTGCTGTCTGAGCTTCCCATCTGTATGTTAAGGGGCGGTGAACCTGTATTGTGGCAGCATGCCAGACCATCGAGACTGTGCCATATTGCTTTGAAATCACACTCAGTCCCTAGGCACTAATTGTATGGGGATGAGGCCTGGCATGGCTGCTCATGGTGGTTCCCAGTGTCTGTGGAATCGGCCTTCTGAGCTGGGAGCCCCCTCGCGCTCATGTTTATGAACGTCCCGATTGTCCCTGAATTGGAACAGCACTCCGAAATCAAAGGAAGGGGGTCGCCAGTATTGTTTCGGCTCAAGCACCCCCCCACCGTCGAGGGGGCTTAAATGTCTCAGGCGGAGACGGAATGACAGAAGCCCCTATTTAAAAGCCTCTTTTAAGGAAGGCGCAGCTTTAAGTTGCGCAGAGATGCGAAAGAGGACAATGGCACCACAGTCTCTGGAATATTCCGGAATTTTTTTTTTCAGGCCCGGAAGAATGATGTATACAGGCTTTGAGATATGAACCAAAGCCTGTCCTTTTTTGTGTGTGCCAGCTACTTCTCAGTGGTCAGGGGCAAAAAAAATCAAAGTGGAAATGGGGTGCTTTTATGGAGAGGGATACCAGTGTGCTGAAAACCATAATTCAAACGGCGCTATCAGATCTTGAAAAATGTGCGCTCACTTAATCTGCTTTACCTTGGAGCTACAGACTGGTCCAAATTGTACTCTATACAATGCATGACAAAAATAGATCACTTAAATAGCATTAAATTGTTTGAAGGTTCACTAACTATGCCTGAAATTATGTCTCATAAAATACAATTGAACAGTTGAGGTGCAATTAGCCTTACGTGTTGGGGTGTCACCTACGCAACAGATTTATGCAGATGGGTACTGCATTCAAACTCAGCCTGCAAAAGGCAAAATGATTCCATTTTTCTCCATTCTTCAACAATATGAATATGACCTGCCTTTCTGATGTTATCTTGTTACTCTGACCCTCTCATGCAATATCCTTCACACTGTAGTATGAAACACCAATGATGAGACTCCCAAAGACCACCCAAATGATCATTATACGAGTCAGTATACATGCACTTACATCTAGACATCTGTGAAATTACATTACATTACATTACAATCATTTAACAGACACTCTTATCCAGAGCGACTTACATATGTTACAATTTTTATCATTTTTACTGAGGCAGTTGTGGGTTAGGTACACTGCCCAAAGGTACAGCAGCAGTGCCCCAGTGGAGAATCGAACTGGCAACCTTTTGGTTGTAAGCCGTGCACTACTTACCAGTGAAGTGAAGCTTACCAGTATGCTACACTGCAGCATTCTATGAGTATGGTCACTTCCTACCTATGTGCCAATTAAGTTCCAGTCTGCACCAGTCATCATTGGGACAAAAGGGATTTGTATCCTGGATCAGCTGATGAACTGAATAGAATCTGGACCTTAATGGTGTTTCTTCTTCCCAGGGAGATTTTCCTTGCCACTGCTGCCCCTGGCTTACTCATTGGGGACGTTTGGGGGTTTTGGTCTCAAATAGCTTTTGTTGCCTGAGCATACTGTATGGCTTCAAAGCGTGTCTATTGGTGATAACTTTTACAGTATGATGTGCCCTGACACGCACAGTGATACTCCTGGCTGGTTCAAACCTGATCTTATTAAGGAACTTAATTAATAAAACATGACTCTTTCTTGTGACATTCCCCCTCTCTAATCCACATGCGATGAATGGCACTTTGTTTATAACTTCCAGCCATAAGTCTGTTTTTTTTTTTCCCCATATATTCTTAATGTAAAGCGTTGAAGCCATTTATATTTTCATAGAATTTATAATGTCTCTTTAAACGTTGGTTTAAGTTCGTGTACCCCCGTTGGTTTAAGTTGGTGTACCCCATCTTTTTGAGATTTCAGAGAGAAGGAGGTGAATCCAGTCTGGGTATTGTGTTAGGATTAGCGACTCTGAAGCAGGTTACAAAACCACAAAAAGATTTTGAGCGAATGCATTCTTAGTTACTAAAACGCACGCTGGGCTTTTCAGTTAGGATACTTGTTATTAAAGGTAAGGAACAATATATTTATATCTGCTTTTAACTTCCCCTTTAAGGAGATAAAAATGGTGAGGAACAGTAACTGTATATGAAAGCTGTAAATGAAAGACTCCATCCTGTGTTGTACACCCTGGGAAGGCTGCCTCTGGTGACACGTCCCAGTACAAGATGTTCCTTTTGCGTTCGACTCACTTAAATGGCTCCTTTGTTTCCTCTCTCCTTTTCTGTGCTCTTTCACAATGAACGGGCAGCGGGAACGGGGCCAGTGTGAACCGAAACCATACATTTTTCATGCACTGTATGCTTCTGCTTTATAAAGTATGCAAGCGTTGCCCCGTCTTCGAAAACTCCATTTTTAGAACAGCCAAATATAATTCGGCGCAACATATCGCTGCATGGGGAATGAGTAGAGGATGAGGACATCAAGGCCGCGTCATCCGAGCGGCACTGCGCCAGGCCGTCCACATTCTTCTGCCTCTGAATGCTCTCATTGGAGCAATAGAGCCAGGCCCGATACTAGTCTCACTGATGACATGAACTCCCAAACCCTCTCTAGAAACCAAAGGAATGGATGGTTCATAGATTACCCACGACCCCCCAGCTAAATCCGTTCCCACAGCTCGGAAGACTCCCGCCTCCCCTTGCCAGCTCTGAGTCGGGCCTGACACACGGAGAGTGACAACCACGTTCCAAACTGAGATAATGTACGCACAAAGGTTAAAGCAGTGAAAAGCAGTAGGTGATTCACTCTACCAGCCGGTATATAGACAGCACTTTTCACTGTACAAAGGACAAGTGAGTAATATGAGGTCATGGGTCTGATTTGCAGCTATCACAGTTAATCACATGGTTGTCACCAAATGTACAAAAGGCTGGCTAACAAAAGGCTGACTTTTGACTTGCTTTGTTGAATGCCAGAGTAATGCAATCAAAGACCAATGAATTCATGAAACCATGCATGTCCCTCACCAACAAAAGTGAAGTTTCCATTACAATAATGTCATCCTCCATGTTGACCAATGCTTAAATTGTACAAAGTCAAAACATAACAGTTTCTTTTTCTGTGGTTAAGCCAAATAAAATTACCACTACAAAGTACAATGAAGGAATCACACCTGGCCACATGCCAAGGTTGTTGACCCCCCACTTGGACATCATGAACAGTCAAAAGAAAAGGGGGGCGGGGGTGGACGAGGGATGTTGTGAATAGCTGACATGGAAGGGAAGTGGTAAATGGCATTTTTAGAGTCATGGATTGAACCGGTTTGTCAGGGTTTGGTTAATTGTGTAGATATTGTCTGAAAATTCTGCTCTGGAATCTTCGTGTGAAACTTCAGTTTGTTTTGATCAGTTCTGTTCACTAAATGATCATTTGTAAACATTTTTTTTTGTCTCGTCCTAACAGGTAGTGCAATATTTGTAATTTTTATTATTGCTACAATAATTTAACTGTGAATAAAGCAGGAAGATGTTAGATGTTAGGCACATGAGGTGGCCTGTGGCCAGTGTTTATTCAGTACTCTGATGAAAGCAATGTTCCGGAACACCTCAACACACTCTTTACCATTCTCATAGTTCAAGAAACTTAGCTGGTTCTTTAATTTCTTACAGTCCTAAAGTCTATTTGCTTGAGTTTTAGCTTAATTCAGTAAGTGGACAACACATCCGTGGTTGGTATTTAAAAAAAATGAGTGTAATCTGTTGATGGCACTGCTGTTGCTGGAGCTGAAATGGGCATGTTTTCAAAGTATTATTTTAAGGCTGTGTGCTGCCTAGGATTTTTACAGGCTTTCTCAAATGGCAGGACTAGACTTACAATCAATACTGTCTACGGGATATCTTATGTAAAGGAACATGTCTGCTGTCCTATTAATTTTCAAAGAATTTACACACATTTTTAACACCATTATGCTTTATTAAAAATGAATATACCTTACAATCTACAATTTAACTGTAACCATATTCCCACTGTGTTCCATAAAAATGGTACAGATAACATTTGAAGAAGTGGTTTTTGAAAGCTGACCCCCTGTCTGGATGGGGGTTTCTATCATCCAGCATTCTGCCCACACTGTTATTGATTTCCTCCTCAAAAGATAATGACTTTCTTCCTTGTAATATATTTAGGACTTTTGATGCGGCTGAGGCGACCTGTATTCATTGTAACTGTCGCGAGAGGAGGAGACGGCCCAAAAACAAATGGCTTTACGGTGTTCATTTTAATCAAAGGGACTTTTATTGTTCTGTAACGTGGAACACTGCTGTGCAGTTTCACTGGGGGTATCATGAATATTTATGTTTAAAGGCTCAGAGGGGCAAGGTGCAATCATACTGCGGACCACTAAAAGGAGGAGAGAGTCACTCATACCGGTGAAATACAAAGATAAAACCGTCCTGAGCCACCAGGAACTATGCAGAAAGGAAGCAGATAGATTTGGATATCAACCTAACTGCTATTCTACACTTTAAAACTGTACGAAAACTTGGTGCGTGGTAAACATGTTTGATAATGACCAAATATTGAATCATATTGTGAAAATTACTGGACCTTACTTTTGACTGTCTTCTCTTGAATAATAAAGATTAGACTAATACTGTGGATGTGGATGCTTGAACAAATGTACTGTCAAAGACCGGAATGAATAGGAAAAGACAATACTGATGCTTTCCAGGTTTTGTAGAATAAATTAGGTTTACTTTCAACTTGTGTAGCTATGCAAGAATTCCTAATGGGGGGAAGTTGAATTTTACTTTACTAATCTTTTCTACTAACTTTTCAGTGGGTGGTAGGTGAAGTGGGTTGTCAGTGATTTAAGCATAATATTTCACATTGGTGCTGTTGTTCATCTGGCTTATGTTGTATTACATTGTATGTGAATTGTGAGAGAGAATCTTTTGGAGAGAATCAAGACAGAAGACTGGATAAGCAGAAATATAGATTATGCTCATCTAAAGAAGAGCAGGAACTTAGGAATTGTAGCCTCGTAAATGTACCTGCATTCCCCACAGCACTCAATACATTTAAGTTTAATAACGCCCTGACTCGTGTGCCTTCTATAAATAGGCCAACATGGTTTGTAGTCTCTGGTTACTCATCTTACCTTACGTGTTCAAAAACAGGTTTGGTTTTAGCTCAGACTAGGGCTGGTGTTTAACACGCTTCACAAAGAGGAAACAGAACTGGGGCTTTCTCATTTGGAATTTTAGGTACATCCCATTAATGAAAAAGGCCCACATTGTTTTAGATGTTGGCTGGATGGATAATGGCCTTGGTCTTTGGAGGAATGGAGCTGTCGGCCTGTGCAAGGCAAACTGTTTAGTGAGCGGATGGAAGATCTTTGCCAGCTGTCTCACTGTTATCGGTATTTCCCTTTGTCTTACCATTCCGTGGTGTGGAAATGTGAAACCATAATTAGAGCGAACAGCACTGAACTAATGTTTCTGATGATCCTGTTACCTTCTGTCAATATATGGGTGTTTGTATGAGATCAGGCAATGAACCACACATAGAAAAAAACAAGTACTACACTCATACGCCCTGCTTGGGGTCCAGATACTGTTTTAGCATTTTTTAGTATTTTAGCATCTTTGTGTTTAAACTCTGAAAGCTTCACTGAAGGGTGCTTTACATGAAATTGGCCTTTCCATCAAATCAAAACTATCTCTAAAAGCTGCTAACGGCCTCTTTTAAATGACACCTAATCAAATACGGGGAGATGAAACGGAGAAACAGTACAATTTATATCAAAACAAGGCTAATATTACAAAGTCATCTGAGATTGCACATGATTCATTGCCAGTAATATTTCCAGGCGGTGATAAAATGAATATATAGATTTTCCTATATCATTACCGTATGATGCATAAGGGCCAGGTAGCTGACATTCAGCTGATTTAACCTAATAATCTAGAGAATGCAAATATTTTGCTGAAGACAAACCCACCAGCCACACCTATACTTGGCGACATGGCAATTGCTCAGAACAGCTCAAACAACAAAATAAGTAATGTACTACAAGTGCTTGTTTATGGTCTCACTGGAATATGTACAACTTATTCCGCAAGCATGAGATGATTAAAACATTCTGAAAAGCAATATATTGTCTTGTCCAGTTCTCCTGTTAGTGCTGAAACACAGGGGTAATACTGATTTCAGTGTGACGAGCTGTGAAATTATTCACAACACTTTTGGTTAGACTGACTGCATTTTTCCAGTCGTAATAATTTCCTGTGGTCTCAGCAACTGGAAATAAACTACAGGCAATGGCACCACTGACAATAATTTTCACTTTTCCCACTGCCAAGCATAGGATAAGTCTAGAAAGGCTGAACCTTTCATTTTATTGGTGGGTGTTCGAAATGTTTAAATGTCAGACACTTGTTAATGACTGAATTCAAGGTGAGCTAATCATATCAAAATATCATGAGATCAAGTGATGCAATTTGTTTGACTAATTGCTTCTGCTCTAATAGCCAGCAGAGGCTAGTAGATTTTTTTTTGAAGTGTTATGTGTCTGTGAATTAATAGCGCCTGCTCGAATGGGAAGCGCAGAAGTGATATGAGCTTCTCCTCCACATAGGTAATTGGAAAGGAAAAGCTCTTGCAAGAGTTCTCCTCCGTTGCAAATGTTAAACTGAATTTAATACAGGCAGACTATTAAAGTTGCAGGACTGACTGCATTAAAAAAAAAGCAATGAGAGTGGGAACTGTTGCCAGGCATTGTCCTCCCCAGCACGATCTATTCAGAAACACTATACCTGAAGTGCTGCTATTTTTGTCCAATATGCCTGTGGTATATCCCTCTGCTTATTCAATGACAGAAATTTCAGTGCCGGGGTGCTACAATTGATCATCCCATAAAAAGCCACATGTCCCACAGTGAAGAGGAGGCCCATCGCCTCACAAGTAGGGTTTAATTTCTGAACATGGATGTCGACAGCCTGCCGAAACCCCCTTCTGCCTCTTCCTCTGCGTGATCCGTAATTCATCTGTAACACTGATTCGCTGGTGCCACCCCCCCCCCCCTTCCAACCCCCACCCCCTCCGCCAGAGAACTTACCTTGGAATATATTGAACGTAATGAAAGAGAAGTGGCACAGACTACAAGATGAAATCCTCCCGGTCCCAGGGGGCCTATGCAGCGGGTGGGACGAGAATGTAAAACACTGTGCAATCGACAAACCCTGGATCCTTGACTTTCAGACAATGGCACCGTGATCTGACAGGCAGATCATGATAGCTTAGCGGGTCAAACCCTTTCATTTGTATTTCTAGTCAACTGGGAAGCTGCAAAGACGGAGGGACATGCACGTGGCCGAACGAGAGGCTCCTCTTAACCTTTGCTTCGCAGTACAATACAAACGATCAGAATGGAAATAAACAGAAATATTAGACCAGCAGAGGATCAGAATTCAACCGACCAGATGGAATTGCAATCTGCTCACTTTATGCACGCACGTAATACTACTGGTAGATTGGGAATGGATAGATATTTTGACAATGCTAAAACCATCTGGTCCAGCAAATAATGTGCTCATTGATTGATTTTAATCTAATATAAGAGTGTGAGATGTATATGTTGTAATACATACACAAACACCGATCTACATTACAGCAGACACTATTTTATTTCTCTCAAATGCCAGCTAAATGCCAGTTCATTCCAGAAGGAATGATCTCATGATTACTGCATCACATGAAAGTATATTAGTTTACATACATGGCACGGCAATGCTAGTTAGACAAAAAGCCTATTTGCATGTTTAAATAATTCACAAAATATTTTATGCCCAACTAGACTGTTTTGCTTAGTTTAAGTTTGCTTTATAATTGGCTGACTGCAGATTAAGTGTTATGTTACAGCTCACCCCACATTTAAACTTTACATTATACAATACATTTAATGAGGTACAATTGATCGCTAACTCTGTCTCCTTAGAGGGGGTGAATCTTTACGGTACTAAATCACACTCGCTACATTATCACTTGCCTTCCCTCCTCCCAATCTGCAATCAAAGAACATAACTCATACAATCTCCAAACTGAAAGCATATGGTGGTTTGTGCCATTGCAAAAACAGTATTGATTCAATTAGCAGGACTTGAACTAAGCATCTGCCAGTTTCCGAGAAAACGCAGTTGGAGGGTTCCGGTCGACTAAGACAGATGCAACACTGTGTCAGGAAAGGCCTTGTGACCTCATGCATACGCAGTATCCAGTAACTCATTTCTTCACAGTAAACAGGAAAGGTATGTACCTTACACAACGGGGCCCATATACTGTACCAGATCTACCAACTGCGGTAGTACCAGTGCAGGTTCCTCATAAGGAATGCTTTGGCTTCCTGAAGCTGCACTTAAAGTTCATGATAATATGTTTTTGAAGCTTTGTTTTAAGTGTGATTCTTCTGACATTTAGCATGTTGGGCATTGAAATATGGTGATATTTTTAAGCTGGAAAAATGGTACAATACATGAATATGTTCTGTTACATACAATTTCATGTTTTGTTAGAGGCATGAATAAATATGAAATATACTGTGTGTGTGTGTGTGTGTGTGTGTGTATTTCCTTGTTATCCAGAAATGAAATAATCAGAGGCTTGCTTAACCACAGACCGCAGGCTTGCCCGTTGACCTTACATTCAATGAAATTTTGCCATGACGAGCCAAGCAAACAATAGCCTGGAAATGGGCCCTCTCTTTCCCTGGGGGCGAGGATCCATTCAGAGGCCTCACTCCGCCGCATGTTTCCCACATCAGTAATTGGGCGTAAATGCAGCTGGTTGTAGGTGTGGGCGCGCCATCAGGGTCTCCATCACAGATAGCCTTGGGCCACACTAAGACAATTAGGCCCAAATGGAAAATTGATTTTCATTCCTCCGGAATGAATGTTCAGACAACTCGCGCAATAAATAACATCTGTGATCACCCGGCGGTCCCCTCCTTGGCCTAGCCATTGTTCTTTCCATGTCGAACCCAGGATGTAATGGGCTGCAAATGAAATAAGTATGTATACACATCTGAAGAGCCAGGGCCTATGCCCTATGTGTGCACATGGAAGCTATATATAACCTGGTGAGTTTTTTGCTTGCGTATGTCTGAGGGCAAAGGTGCTGGGGGGCAGATCACATTATTGTAAGTAATACACCAGACAAGGTTGTGCTGTACTGTGTCATGTGAATCTGCCTGAATCACACAGGCAAGCAACTTGTGAGGTCACCTTAAGAGTATTTTTTTTTTTTTTTTTTTAGTTGTACATATGTAGACTTTACTTTGTGGTGTATACTGGCACTTATATTTGTCTTATACAGGCACTTTAGGCACTAGTGTGTGCAGATTTGTGTGTGTGTGTGTGTGTGTGTGTGTGTTTTATGTCTAAGTGCTGTTGCGAAAAGACAGACCATCCCTTGTTCTGTTCTCTGTTCTTCCCCTGTACCAGGAGTGAGAAAAGCACCCTGTTGAAGCCTTTTATTAAAGCTGGTGGTGAAAAAAGCAAGCTGATTTCTAAACCAAGTATTGCTTATGACTCATGGAACAGATATTTGTAGATAAATGCAATATTTGTTTTTGTAATGCGTCTGTGTAATGCAGTTATATTTATTCTAAAGTCTCCTCCTCTGCCTAAAGAATTCCAGTAAATGCTGTTAAAGGTTAAAGCTGCCGTTTTAAGTGAATTTCAATCATTAAGGCAGAGCTTTCTCCTGAAACTGATGTATTCATAGGGATTTCAAATCTCTTCACAAGGAAGAAGAATGCATCCTGTTAAGCCTCTAGACTGTCAATTGTCACAAAAGGCTTTAAAACATTCTCCTTAATTTGATATTGTTGTGAGAACACAAACAAATCCTATTGAGTTTCATATTTTAGTTACTTAATCTCTGTTTCTGTGTATGCCTGTGACATAAAATAGACAAAGCCTAAACATACTGTATTTGTAAACACATAAAGGGTACCCAATTTTTTTTTTAATAATTTGTGACTGTACAAAGATGTGCAAAGTGCATACACAATAGAGGCTTTTAAGAAATCCCTCTGTAACTTTAATAGGCTGTCAAAATAGTTTGTATTCTAATCAATGGCTACACGGATGACAGAGGACCATGTTACATCCTGTGAAAGGTCAAATTACATACTATAGAATTTAAAATCAATAGGAATGATACAGCAATCATTTATGTTCATTTAAGACATGTTCAGATGTAGTCTGTTGTGTACCTGTGACCTAGTAAGATACCCTTTTTACTATTAATGTGTAAGTTGCTCCAGGAGCATCTGCTAGGTGACAAATGTTATATCTGTGTGTATTGTATTTTTGTTTGTGTATGTGTGTGCAATGATCATAGGAAACAGATTTTTAGAATAACAGACAATTATTATCACTAATTTGTATTTATGAATCGCATTTTGTGCTTCAAGTGTGAGATTACTCATTGTTTCAGAAGTATAAAGTGATATTTTATTGGAAACCGCTTCTACTGTGCAAGCTAAAGAAGCGCATTTGGAAGAAAATTTTAAAAGAAACAAAGTATCTGTGAATGAAAATGATAGTTGTTGCTAGTTAGCTGTTAGTCATAATTGGATAACTGGATTTTTGTACATTTTTTATATAAATGTGTACAAGTCTTTCCAAAGCATCCTTTGCTTTTAAAGATTACTTAATGTCTAATGGCTAAAAGCAGCCATTAGCTTAGCTATACACTCACACAAGAGCATGCTCCATTCATTTCGGATATCCATCTGCCCCGGGGCCAAATCATGCCCATGTTTTCTCAGAGCATAGTAATGTGCTTTGGAAATCCTCCTCCCTGAAATTATAACAGCTGCCAACAGAGAGCTTTATATTAACATTTAACAGGCATGGGTAGACCTCTCCCTTCAGGAACATGAATGCCCAAAATGTTAACCTTCCTGCTGCATGTGAAATTCCTTATCAGACTGCTGTGGATGTAGTCCTTCATGTAAATGAACCATACTTCTGATACTGGAATTTATTAAAATGTAGTAGTAAAGAATGAAGAGTCCTAGAGAGAGATGGCTATGAACAAAGCTTTTAAACCATCAGAAACTCCCAGAGGATAACTATATAGCTCAATGGGGAACATTACATCAACATCAATATGATTAAGTAATGATCTGTGATGTGTCTATTTCAAGATGTGCATAAAATGTCATCAAACTATTATCTTCCTGCATTAGGCGACTGTCATCTTGAAATGGAGAGCTAGCATCCAACATAATGAAAGATAATGATAATTTTGCCTGTTGCAAATGGGATCTTGAATGAATATTGGAAACCCCGTAACCAGGCCAAATAAGACGAGTGCTGATTTTCTTTTCACTTGAACAGAAAAACAGTCATGGTTTTCCAAAGCAACATTCATTACATTCTCTCCTTGGCCAAGCAGATAGCTAACCCCAAACAACTCTAGCCTCTGCTCAGAGTATGTTGATCTGGGTTCCGAAATCTGTTCTTGATGAAAGCAAGGGAGGGACATTTTCTACTGCAAGGGCATGCTTTACATTTCTGAAGAAGTCTGCATTCAGGAATGGTAAAAGCATATTCATCAGGTGTATTCTTTCATTTTATGTATGAAATAACATTTCATGCAGAATAGGTCACTCATTCTTCTATTAAGTTATTCTGAGCCAAGGCAAGAGACACATTACAGAGAATAGATTGCTAATTAAAGGCGTGCTGATGATGCCCATACCGCTGGCTCTTGTAAGGTTAGCAGGTACAACCTTGCTAACGATGGTCATAAATGTGTAATTTTGACCCATCTTTTATGGAAGAACCTGAATTGGACCTCACAGAGGTGAATGAGGACTAATTATCTTCCATGGCACATTAGCGTTGCGTTTAATTTGTTTCCCTCATTCATCATATGTCATCACCTTACAGAAAACAAAGGCAAGTATGGCTAAAATAATAGGCTAGAACCTGTGTTATTAGTCAAATGATCAGGATTCATTAAGATCTTTAACACAAAGGGAGCATATGAGAGCAAGATTAATACCTTTAGAATAATAAGAATAAAAGCAACCCTTACCAAGTTAGCTGAGTGAATGTGGATGGGACGAGTTTTCATAATAATATCCTTCCATCTTTCTGATGAAGATTAAATTCATTACCATGCTTTATTACTATTAAGCAGATGGTAATGGACCTCTGTTCTCAATTTCTCTAATGTGTGCCTCATTAATTATGCATAAGAGGAGCCTTTTGGAGGTTAGCAAGCACCAAATGGCTTTGTGTCTCCTGTAAGACACATCATGCGGGGATATAAGCGTTTCGTAAATGAGGCTATGAAAAGAAGTAGTCCTTAGCAAACATAGAAAAGCAGAATATGGGTCTAACACATAATTTAGTAGGTTATGTGTGAAATAAATGCCTCATTTACAGTAAGGAATTCCCTTTCATTCATATTTTTTCATTTCATGACATTCACTCTCACTAACCTGTCGTTTTCTTTAGTGATTTTTTTTTCTGAAATCACAGAGCAACATGATTCTAGTGTCAGTAAATGACAACCTCTTAACATGGCTGACTGAAACTGCAACTGTAGTTTTTTTTAACCCATACTGGAACTCCAATTGGTATGGAGGCCACGCAAATCTGAATGTGATGGTATTGCAAAAAACATTTAATACGGCCATGATTGGGTCAGATGGGAGCCAATAACAGCAACCCAGGCTAAGATGTCATAGAATTGGGATGGGCATGAATATAATACATTTTCAAAGCAATTCTAAAAAATTAGTATTTAATATGGCATTATTTTGACTGAATTCCTAAATCAGTGCAAGTAATTGTAAACAAGTACTACCTTGAAGGCACTGGTGCCCTTGATAAATTCCAGTTCACTCATTAAAAGTTCAACATTTGACACATTTACTGTTTTAATAAATATACCTATAGTTGATTAGAACTTGTATATGATGGGTGGTAGTGAGACAGATGATGAATTTTAGTTATACCTTTATATTATATATAAATATTACATATTATATTATATAAACAGCATGATGTAAAATACATAGTAAAATGTATTGCTGTAGGAACATTAATACAATGAAACGACAAACTCGATGAGAAATCCCAGCGAAACGAAAACTTTGAAACATCCAAGGCTGGCAGATGGTGACCAAATGGTCTTTTCTAGACGCTTGAAAAATTACACTGTGAAAATCCCACAAAAAACACAAAAGAAACACAATTATTTCAGCAAGATGCACGTTGAGTAAAAGTCACTCAGAGCGTAGCTGGATTTATTGATTTTCAAACCGCATCTGCTCATTTTTTTATACTGAGCGAAGACTTGACAAATGTGGCCATTTAAAAGACATGTTTCCCAGTCCATGTTTATCAGATGATCGTTTTTCAAAGCTGCGTTTTCACACCAAAAAGCAAGAACTATCAGCAGCTCATTACACAGTGAATGATGACAGATCCACGCTCCGTGCTTGATGCTGTAATGACTGCTTTGGAAAAGCTTGGCATGCTAAATTTGTCTTCCAATTTCCCCTTGAAGTACACATACAGAAATCATGATACCATCACTAAGCCAGAGGCCTTATCAGCTTCTTGCTCACATCAATAAACCCTGAATGGCGATAATCCATCTGTTGAGGAAAAAAAAGGACAAATGATATTATTAAAACTCTGAGCATTCCTAAATGCCACTGAAAAAAGTATTGAGCTGTTGTAGTCTTTCAAAAGTACCAGTCCACAAGTGAATGCTAATTACTAAATAAAAATTCCATTTTGGATGAAAAAGACTATATATGGTTTAATATTTCTGTTTGTATTAGAATACATAACTTTATGAAATATTTAGAGCTATTATTGTCAATGTTCACCATTTATAATTGGGAGACTGGTCGGCTGATAGTATGCTTTTCCCACTTTATTGACAATAGCCAAAAAGAGGTCAATTTAATGGGCTGATGATGTCTCTCTGGGGTACGTCTCCACTTCTAGAGCAAGCTGAGTTGTGAAAATATTGATCAGCTTTATACTTGTAACCTGTTATGACTCCATACTGCTCCTCCATACAGGGGTGGTAATGGGACAGTATATATAAAAACATAACCACAGACTATACATAAAGTCTCCATTTGTTGAAACAAGTGGAAATAACTCAAACGTTAGACATGATTGCGTGGTAGTATCTTTGGGATTCAATTCCTTTGTCTCTCAGAGATTACATTTTTTTTCAGGGATTTTGCCAATGCCCTTCAAGCATTTTTTTTTTTAATGAAAGGAACCACAACAGCTGATGTAGCTTTGGAACACAGGGAGAAGGATGAGATAGATGGGCAAGGCATCGGGGACTTTCACAGGAGTGTCAACAGCTACAGCCACAGAGGCAGCAGGGTGTTGTTGCACAGTAATCGTACTGTAATGCTAAAACAATGTATGACGCCATGTCTTAGCAAGAAAAGGCTCACGTAACCAAGGATACGTGCAGGGATCATGCCCATTATCTTTGCAATCACATGGTATTATTGGCTCAGTGTGCAACACACCCAAGTCTCTGGCATACTGCAGCTCTCTGAAATGGGTGAGAGGGATTAGCCAGCCCAAGTACTTGCAAGTCCATTACAGAAGGTGATGCAACCATCTTTACTCAGGACAAGAGAAAAGGTCATTTCCCTGGGTGGGGGTGGAGCACCCAGGTCTTTAGTTCAGGATGTGAATGTTGCCTCTTGTCAGGAGGTGAGTCACGCAATTTTGAGGGTATAATCTAATCTAATCCTGCTCAGACTACGCATATTAAAGAACCCCCCCCACCACCACCACCATGTGCAAGGCAGACTGGAGATTTAATCTTAGTGATGATAATTTCAAGAATGTCTTAAATTCCTGTTAGTAAATATCTTCACATCCAAAGTAGACAATATTTGGTAGACTATTACAAGAAATGGGGTTAACATTTTCCCAATGAATCACTGCAAAGACAGAGAAATTCGCTTAGACCTGTTGAGCCAGAATTTACCATGCCAGGTGTGTAATGCAACAAAACCAAAACTGTCATCAAACACCCCACATCCAGTACACACTGATGTCATTGAGTGGAACGCTTTCATAGAGGGAGGGCATTTTCCCATGAAACTGCTATCTTAAATAACTGGCACATACAGTATATTAAAATTATATGTGGTATCACACTTTTCACAGCACACCTGGCCAAGGCATATCTTTAAACCGGAACAGTAAGCTTGCTGATAAGGACCACAGCATACAGGATGGGTCTATGGCTTGGCCACTGTCATATATAGTCAAGTATTCATAGATGTGGCCACTTTTGTTTGCACAAAACTGTTTTTTTTTTATCTGGAGAAGAAAAAAAAACAACAAACATGACTTTTTTGTATCTGGAAGGAAGAAGGAACATGACTATCAGCTGATTTCCAAGGACGCCCAGAAAGCATGTGCAAATGATTACTTTGCTTCAAGGCATAGGGTGACTGAACGGTAACATTAGGAAAATGTGTTTTAAACCCATCAAGGTATCGGAGGCTAATTTCATTATTTACTCTGAAAGCGCACTTCTTAAGGACGGTGAGATAAACAAATTCAGGAGCAGGTGTTTTCCATAGATTTTAAAGTACTAAAACAGTTTTTGTGACTCATAGTAAAAAGTACTAACTATTGCCAAACAGAAAAGGGCTTAAAAGCAATGCTATGAGGTCTGATGTTTTTGTACCACAACACAGAATGATCTGAGTCATTTCTGCCTCCTGACTCACCTGCATGTCTGTCTTTAATTTTCGGCAACATTAGAGACAAAAGTACGTTCCATAAACTATGTATGTATATTTACACTGAACCTCAGGGGTATTATCTATTTATCAGCATTTATATTCATCTTAAACTTAACTATACCAGAGTTTATCAGATAAGTATTGCTGGTTAGACTCAATGAATATGTTGAATCTGGAACCTTCTGCTATTAAACCACTTTCTCATTAACTATTCAGGTTACGGTGTTACAAAGATGAAATGTCTCATGCATGGTTTAGCTGAAGATGGACCTGGAATTATAAGTGGTTCAGAGGCAAGAACTACTTTGACAAAACTCAGCAGGAGTTCTGCTGTTATAGGAAATCAATTTGTGACGAATACAGAAGAGATATGTCTTGATACAATGGTTTTCCAATACATTGCAAACGGCAAACATGAGGAAAAACAGGAAGAGGTTGAAAAGTAATATATCAGATGTTTAACTGAACAGAGATGTATATTTTAAAGCCTGTATTGTTTCAGTGTGTCTCAAGTCTTTCTCCGCTGTATTCTATGGCCATAACTGCACACATGCACGTTACCAGTTCACCTTGCTCCATTCTCTTGTGAGCAATGTGGGGTTTCTTCCAGCTTCAAATGCTGAGCTGTTTGGCACACTGGTGATGAAATAAAAACACATGTCATTTTCTACGATGCAGTAGGTGTAATCTCAACTGTCATGCCAAAGCAAAGAAAACAAAGCATTTTTATCTTACACTTAAGATAATATATTGTGCAATGTGACGGGGGATTGAATTTCAGCTTTACACATTTATTTTTGTCCATTTGAAATGGAACATAAATGTTGTGTTTGGCTGAAGGTAACATAGCTTTAAATTTGCTGTTGGTGTTACGTTAATGTCAGAGTGCTTTGTGGTTCTATCAGTTGCTCCCCTTTGCCAAACATAACCATGGCGAACCTTATGTAATACATTCCAGCATGTTCCCAGAGATCATTCATTTGACTGTTAAGAAATATGCATAGAAAGTGCTGATTAACTATACTCTGACATGTTCTTACATTGCTTTGGCATATTTCTAACATGGTCGTTGAAGAAAAACTAAAATATCAGTTCTAATAGTTACTCCCCATTGCATAACATTCATTGTGCAAGGAATTTATTGCAGACTTGATGTCATTCCCACCTGTGAAAATTACATTATTGTGCATCTGTTATTACAAAGATCTGCTACAAAATGCCTTGTTTTAACAACCAAAATGTACATTGCGGAGATTATGATGTTAAAATCACTCACATGAATCTAAAATAAAAATAGATAATTTCTCATTCCTCATAGGAATATTTTCGGCCTATGCTGGCATTTGCTAGCAGCAAAGCAGTGTCGCTGACAGGTGTTCGGAATCATCTTTTTGTTGCATGTGAGAACCAGATCATAGTGCCTTCAGTTCACCCCATCCAGGTTCTGTTTGTTCAGAGGGCGACTGTGTCACGATTTTACAGGCAACCTTTAAACAGGTGTGCGACATAAACCATAGCGTCTGTGCGATGGAGCCAGGTGCTTGCTTCTGCCTGGGAGAACCAGTCTTATTCACCGCGCAGTATGGCTGGAGGGTTAGAGGGACCCCTGAGGTGGCAGTTTGACCTGTTTTCTGTGTTCCTGCCTTCCAGATTCTCACTCTGCCCCACAGGTTTATCATGCTTTGGTCTGCAGCTATGCATACCAATCTGTGACATGTAACCAAATCCAAACGACAAAGCCCCACATGCTGGTCTCCGAAAGAGGAAAATGTCAGTTTTTTTTGGTCGTCTGAACTGTTTAGTTTCATGTTATAAGTATGTGCGGTAGGTGAGACGGGTTGAATCGGCTCTGTGACAAATAAACAACAGTCTCAACCAACAGCGTTAGAATTTCGTGTTTCTGGAAATTCAAATCTTAGTCAAATCATTGAGAATTCATAGTTGTGCTGTTGTACATAACTTGTCAGCCCTCTGTCTGTTCCAAAGTACAGTATACTCTAGTTAGTTTTCTTTAATGTTGTCTTTATAGATCTTGGAACACTTCAATAAATAGAACACCTTGACTATCGTTATTTGCTTGCAGATATGTAAACTGCACACTTCTAGGTATTAGACCATCATCAAAGTGAAAACCGTATTTAAAAGCAATGCAGTCGGTCATGCTGCTGCCTGTCAAACTGTCATGTCAGAAGCCCTGACTGCTGTCTTCATTAGAAATCCGCTCAACAGCTGAAGCTGAGCCTGGCCAAGCCTGACTTACTCCTCCCCCCCCCCCCCCCCCCCCCCCCCCCCCCCCCCTCTCTCTCTCTCTCTCTCTCTCTCTCTCTCTCTCTCTCTCTCTCTCTCTCTCTCTCTCTCTCTCTCTCTCTCTCTCTCTCTCTCTCTCTCTCTCTCTCTCTCTCTCTCTCTCTCTCTCAAATCCACCGCTCTGTCTTCCTCTCTGATTGCCAGAAACCTGGGAATGACCCTGGGTAACTCCCTTACATTCTCACAGAACATCATCACTCTGTCTTGCACCTGCAGTTTTTTTTTCCTGGCCCACAAGAGAGTTCTGTCCACACCTATGCAGCAGCGCCTACTTCCCACAGTTGCTGGTCCAGGCCCTGCTCCTTTCCTGACTGGACTTTTGTAGCTCCCTCTTGGTTAGTCTTCCAGGCGATGTAAAGGCTGCGTGACTTTCTGCCCCCCATCGCTACTGACTCACCCCCTAATTCAGTGCCACATTACTGTCCACCGCTGGCCAAGTGGGCACCCCCTCCCCTTCCCATGGCCCTTGGCAAGGGTTTGCTTGCTCATATCACCAAATCCGTTCTGGTGGAATGAGCTGCCTATTGTGAAAACAGCGGAATCCCCGGTTTCCTGCCACTGTTTACTTAAGACTCAATTGTTCATGAAGTATCTCGGCTCCCCGCGCAAGATCAATCCTGGAACTGTACTCTTGTGTGGACAATTACTCTCTCACTGTCCATCACTGCTCCTTCCATCTCCTCACACTACGGATCTCTGGCACCTGTGTTATAGCAGATACATGAGTACTTGATATATTGGATCTAAAGGATTCAAGTTCTGCAGCCGTTTACACTGGGGAAATGTAATCTGTCACCATGCCTTGTTGTAATTTTCTGTTTCATTTTTTGCTCGTCTGCTTTTGAAATCTTGAACTGCAGCACTTACTTGCAGAAGCAATTTAATATGTGCCAGAGCAATCCCTCATTGCATTGTTGTCTTCCTAGCCCTTTACGTCTGGTAACTGTATATGATATACTGTAACCTCACTAATGTATGCTGCCCTGACCAAGGTCATCAGCCAAAAAGATTGTGTTATTATTAATTGTTTTGTTCAATAATATTAATGACTACCACTTTCACTACTAATAATAAATGATTGAGAGGATTTTGTTTCATTTGTGTCAATGTTAATTCACATTTGTAACAGCATGGGTGTAAATTCCTATACCTGACAAACCTCCAGAGCAAAAACATCTCCAGTCTGCGATAAACAAGAAAGGTAAAATGGGCTCAAAGGACAGTCTTTTGTACACAGGGGTCATGACTGGACAGAGGACACTGCACTGTAACAATAAACCTAAGGGCCTCTGGAAAATCCAATTGTAAATAGTCTAGTAAAAACAATGTAAATAGGACAAATACCTCAATTGTTCTGTTTGGACGTTCTGTATATAAGTCATTGGTCGTTTCAGGGAAAATGAGCCCAGCCATTACTGAAAAATGGAAGTCATCAGGTGTGGTTCTGTAGCTTTACTTCAAGTACAGCCACTGAAGAAATATTACGGCAGCTTGAATGTCAAACTTGGTACTATCTGTATCTTCCACTGCAATCAAGATCAAACTGTTTTTCTTCTGTACTCAATTAGCGAAATTAGATTTGATGTGAGATTTATTATCTGTTGTAATGAGCCAAAAATAACTTGCTATGTCTCCACACCAGCATGATCTTATGATGCATTTGTAACTAAGCACAAACATGTTAGGTCTTGACACTGACTCCATATAGAAAGACCTGTTATTCTGTTTCCAAAGCACAAGCAGGTACAGGTGGGGATTTCAAAATATTAATGAGGGAACTGGCACAGAGCCATGGGAAAGCAAACGCTATTAAAAAGATTCCCATATTGCTCAAGGGAATGTGCTTCAGAACAATGACAAGACACCCAGTCATCAATCGTAGAAATGTCTAAACCTCTTTGGCGTGAGCCCAAATTATTGCACAACACGCACTGAATCTCTCATTATACATTTAGAACTTTTGGTTGCTCTGTGACTTTCCTTTGCTTGAAAATTCAGGTTTCTGTTCTGTGCCTTCCACAACGCATGAACCACAGTGTGAAATGTAATGAAAAGAAAAGTTTACTTTTTATACTTCCCCTATCTGAATCACGATTCCATTATGTGCACTTTTGTACCTTTAAAAGTCATTCTGGATAAAAAGAACCTGCCAAATAGTTGAATGTAAATGTGATATTTAATAATGCTTGTAATATTGCAGCTATAGTTACAGCCAGAGTATGTGCATGTTTCAGTATAGTGTTCTTGCATCCATTGGTAATGCATTTGAAATGGAGACTTTTATTTGTGAGCCAATAACCAATATCAGTGTGTTGTACTGATAGAGGTGCCTTTACAACAATATTATTCAAGGATGTAATGGTATTTGGTTATATTGCTGAGGACCCACCAATTCATTATAAATGTAGGCAATAAAATAAAGATCCACATAGTTATTATGCATGTTGTCTTATGCATTTTTTACAATTATACATGCAATTGTCATTTGACATTAAAAAATTCATTGGGCTCAAGCTACTTCATAGCACGCAACATGAATATATTCACTTGCCTTACAGTGGTGGAACTTACTGGGAGTTTTTTTTTTTTATCAATGTATGGGTAGCATTTCCTTTTTCCACAGATACGGGAGCTGTCCTGTTGTGTGTAAACTCCAGAGTTAAATATAGCTTGCCCCGTAGGCTGGGTCAGTGGCACATGAGCGTGCCTGCTTCAGGTAGCTACTCTGCTCATTCAGTCCAAACATCTGTGCTCTAATTGGTGCAGGCTGGCAGTGACATCTGCAAGAGATCTATCTTCTTTCTCAGGCAGGCGATGGAGCCCTTTAGCAGTAGAGGTGGACCTGTTGGCTTGGTGGAACTCGTGGGACAGACATACTTCACCATTTCATCTTGTATTAGGTTGGTGTGGAAGCCTGAAACTGCCCTCGGTTTTGCTATCAAACGTGCAACAGTGCACTTTGTGAATGTGTGTTTTAAAACTGCACACAGAAAATGAGCATATAAAAGAAGGGGGTTAGTTTATAATAAAGGCTACTTTATACTAATGCTATTCTATCTTGAGGTTTTGGTCCTGAATACAAGAAAGTCTCTCTGCCTATCTATTTTTTTTATTATTCAGAATAAGTTCAAACACTCAAAATGAGGTCAAACACTTATGAAACAGTGCAGATGAAAAAATTTCTTCTGTCAGTCAGCTGGACATATGGAATGATTTAAGATTAAGGTTGATGCAATAGATGCACCTCTCCTTCAGCTATTTCCTTTTGACTCTGCATAGCGAATCACTAGGGTGACAAGCAATGGGCGCTCTGATCGCAATTTGTCTGTAAAGTGCATGTTTTCCTTTCGAAAGTACCATGACGCGTTCCACATTGACAGAATTGTGGAAAAAGCGAGACAAAAATGGGAGCATTATTTGCTTATCCACTGGAGCTGTCCAAGAACGACAGCTTGTGACAGCGAGATGTGAACTGCCTCCCTATTGCAAGAAGGCCACACCCCTCCGCCAACATGCTCCAACACAAAACCGAGGCCTCCCTGTGCTGACGGACAGCTCTGTTACTACGATCTGTTTTCTACGCCTTCCATGCAGATGACCTGCCCGTGCATGCACTCCAAAAACAAAAGCTGGGTTAATCTTTAACTGCACGTCAGGCATTTGGAAAAAAAAAATATATATATATAATGCATGTCTGTCAGCCTTTCATTGAGCTGCCTCTGAAAATAACTCAAATGAAAACAGAAACGCAAAAAGAGAATGCCTGTGTTTCTCTGCCTCAACCTCAAAGTGCAAAAGCGTTACATAATACTCAGTGTTTTGGGAATAGTAGGTTGAGTCACAGCGGAGGGTTTTTTTTGCCACTTAAGTGAGATGTATTACAGTAATGACAGCTCTGAAGGAATGTCCATACCAAACATGTTGTAGCTAAGCACGAATGTGCACCCTGAGCGTCTCCACACGGCTGCAATCACTGTTATTTAGGAAGTGTTGCATAATGAGAGGTGCTGCCAAACTCCATCTATTTCAGACTGACGGATCGCGGCGTCGCTCATGAGGCAGATCGCGAGCTGGGGGGAAGTCTGGAATCACTACAGGGACTCCAAGTGTTTCTGAAACTGAAAATATGGTCGTAAAATTGACAGCAAAATGTTGAATCCCAGGCAATGGCCTGCTAACTTTTTTTTTTTTAACTCTGCTTGCAGTGTCCAACTTCAGAAATAAATCATGAAAAAAATAAACTTGGTTTCACTGTACATCATTCCATCACCAAAATGAAACAGTACTTACATCAATGTATCACTCAGTGGGTTTACACATAGCTGTGTGTTTATGGTGTAGTATTTTTCAGTGTTAACTGTAATAAACTGTTAACTGTGTTCACTGTTAACTGTGGTAAATTAGGTCGCTCTTAAACAGGTGTGCTGCTGGATTACTGTCACACCCGCACAGCCAATGTCATTCTGTGCCAGTGTGACAGCTTGTGTCACCATTTCAGACACAGATTCTGAGCTGTTGGCAGTGTCATGCTGTAATGTGGCATTCTGGGTAATTCTCTTCGAGACAAAAACACTGTAGAAAGATTTCTTCACCAGCACACATGGCGTGAACACTCCTTTATAACCAAGAGTGAAATCTGTCAGCCAACTTGAAAATGTGACACACATCAAATAACATCAAATTTTTCTTTGAACAACAGGATGCTGTTACACTGCTCTACACAGTGGTCAAGGGAAAAAAACAAGCCATTTACTAATTATATTATGTAATTCATTTTCTATCAGCTTAATATCCTTCCATTGTTCTCCGGCTCCTACTGGAAAGGAGGTCATACAAGGCCGCACTTTATCGTAAGAAGCACTCACTATAAGATATACTACTACAGACACACTGATAATTTAGTTTACATTGCTGTGTTATAGTCTAATATGTAATCTTAACCATCTGAGATTGCTTCAGCAGAATACCAAAGCAACAGCACCAGCAGCTTTATGGCAATGCTATGCTAACGCTAACATAAATTAAAAGTCAGAGTACTGATTTTCACATTAAATATCAAAGACATGACAACTATAATTACAGCACATTTGCAGTACATTTGCAGCTGGAGCCTTCCATATATCTCTGTTTAACCTTGAGAAGGTGCAGAAGTTGCTTGCATGTAAAGATATCTCATTGAGAAAAGTGGTGCAGTCACTAATTATGCAGTTACCTATGTGTGGCAATATAAACCTTTAGGCAAATGTGCCTTGTGGGCACCCCAAAACACAATTAAATATAAATACATACACAACACACAATCTGATTTTCATTTAGCCTGCCTAAGCCAATTCAATAACTGCAGTATTGTAATTCCATTCAGTAAGCTATACCGAAAATCAAGCCACCCACTGCAATCACTCAGCGCCGCACAACGTTGCGGTTCTGAAGAAGAGAACGAGTTAGTGTTTACGCCGTTGCAAGGCTTTGTGGGTCATGCTCGGTCTCTCCAATCGCGCGCAGCCAGAGGGGGAGTGCGGTCCCGGCAGAACGGGATATCGCGTCACCGTTAAACTCCGGGAGCGAGACACGTGTGCGTTCTCCACTCGCACATACAGAGAGCAAAGTGCAGCTGCATGTTCCTCTGTGGCCACAGTCCCCCCCCCCCTACCCCCCCTCCCCCCGTCGTCACTTTCGCAGCTGCTGTCGAAGGCCCGGAGTGTCAAAACGACACACGCAGGCTCCAACGCCCAGACCCCCATGCTGCCAGACCTCCACCAGCGCTCATTTCACAAGCCTGCTGGAAAGCTTAGAGCAGACACTGGGCCAAGTCACTGGCTGAGCAAGTCTTAACTCCCAAGCTAAGAGTCTCGAGTCAAGTCCTAAGCAATGGTTAATGGATAAGTAACATTTAACGTCTCCACAGTGCCACGGTCGAGTCAAGACAATCCATAATCTGCCAGGCCTACATATCAGTAACTTTGCATTTTTGTATGTCATAAGCAACTTTTTCTGAGAGATTTTCATACTGACCAGTTTGGAATATATGAGTTAGAATATTACTATGGATTTGACTTGATGTAATATGACAAATTAGATGACAAATTATATAATCATTGTTTATATATTAGTTTATATAGTTATAAAGTATATAATTATATTGAGGTTGAGTCTGTCCGTAAAAAGTGAGACTGTGAATATCAGTACAGGTTTTATTTTAATTTAGCTATTCAGGAGGGTAACTTAGCCAAAGGATGGATAGATGAACACGTAGTTTAAATATATTAGATGCCTGTGGCAGCTAAAATAGGTTTTCCCTGCTTTGTTTGAGATGTCAAAACGCAGGCAATTAAATATGCAATTGTCTAGATCTATTAGAAAAAGTATGTTCCAGAGATCAGAGCTCTTGTCTGTACTGAAGGCACTGAGTATCAGCAGACAGGGGAATGTGCGGTTTCAGCATCCCTACGGTGTTAACATTTGGCAATGAGGACTAGGAAAGGCTGGGGAATACACTAGGCTAGCACACACACACACACACACACACACACAATGCACAACATATGTCTATAGTAGCAGATATTAATAACACTTTTCTATTGGGAACTGCTGTGACATGGTGGAGACAGTGAAGACTACCACTATGTAGACACTGTCATATCTCTGTGACAACATCTGAAATAGTTATCACTGAGAATTCAATCATCATTCTTCATTTATTTGTGATTTCCTGTTTTATTATGTTAGCTTTCTGCTGGTGCTTATACCATATGTCAGTTAGCCTCTATCCTTGGGACAATACATTATATACCACAATGCAGTGTCTCTTTTTTTTTTACCGTCTAAAAGCTCTACTGGAAAACTGGAAGTCCTACCCCCATTTCCTGTTACTTTAAGCCTCAGCACTTAAATGCTTGTCATTTTAGTGCCATTTAGGTCTGAGTTTTGATGATTCAACTCATTAAGGAAGACCGTTTTGGAAAGTGCAGGGCCCATTATTGCAAGGGGAACCAAACTGTGTGCGTCTTCAAAATGTGGCTCTAGCAGACGCAAGGAGGTACTTAGTTTCATTATGCAGGGAGCTTTCAGCAAAGCAATTAGGCACATCTGCGTCTGGCCGGCAGCATTAGCCGACTGAACCAAAATCACTTTTTTTTTTTTTTTTTTTTTCAAAAATTCAATGTTATTAATTTTATCAATTTTACTTCGATAATAGGAGCTATTAAAGTTGGAGGGCAAAAAAGGAATTCTAAATATTTAGTCTATATAAGTCTAATGTAAATTGATTTGGCAGGTTTTAATCAGATAGTAGTTAAACAAACAAAAAATGTTCAGGTTCACTGAATGAAAACAACCAAAATAAAATACTGAAGACAGCACAACAAACCAAAGCAACCCGTGATGGGAAAATAATCAGTTTTAATGTTTTCAGTCTTTTTTTTTACATGGTTGCATTCTTACTTTCGAGCCTCACTCTTGTTGTAAAACTGGACTGTGTCATGAAACTATGAATGGTATAGGTATATTATGAATTGGGGTGGGGCTTTTCTGTAAACACATTTTAGATCTTTCAAAGGGGGATTTAAGAACAAAGCTCCCCTCTCTTGTTGATTAAAGTTATTGGACCAGATCCAAACCAAAGAGTGAACCACCCACCATTAAAAAAAGGACAAAGCGTTTATGTTTCATTTCCGCTTCTGTCCTGTAAAGGTCTTGGCTTCGTCATTTTTTAATGTTAGGTGGTTAAATGTTTGTGCCTGGGACCCACCCTTACTTATAATTGCAGTCAAGGGTAAGCAGGTCTCTAGAGCCAACAAAACTGAGACCCACCACGTTATAGAGCAACAAGTCATAATGTATTGTAATGTCTCCTGGGCTGACCCCTGAGACCTGTGATCTCATTAAGTTGATTGCAGCCACCTGCGTGGCACGCACCTGGCGCAGGGACTGTATTAGGCACAGCTTGAGTTCATCGGGGAAGATGCAGGCGAAATGTGTGCACCTCAGCCATGTTGAGCTGAACTTTTTGTGAAAAAAATTGTGAAAAAGTAAAGCTTCTACCCATCCCCTCCTGTGAAATTCTTCCTGTGTATGTAAGGGCTTATGTTATGTTTTAGGATATTAGCTAGCTATGTTGCATTGCATGCAGTTTAGTCTTGGCCAGGCAGTACTAGACCCCCTCCCTTTGTGAGATTATTCATTAGAATAGCATTCTAATTGACTTATAGTGGGTGCTGTGCATCAGGTGTGTTGATTTTATGTGGTTGTAGCATCATCTTGTAGGATCTATCTCTATATTCATTGTGCTACTTGTGGTGTAAGTTGTGAATCTGTGGCTCCTCTGAGTCTGAGTGTTACTGAGACAGGCATCCCCTACAAGTTGTCCTGCACAGTTATAACCCTTTGAATAAACTCTATTTTTGCTATGTTACTCTCCTGACTTGTTTTTAACCCCCCACGCCCTCCCCTCCGGGTTTGCCAAAGGTGGTGGCAGTATCTATGCTACCCATGCTCATCCATGGTCTCTCTTGTAAAAGAGATTTTTGATCTCAATGGGACTTCCTGGTAAAACAAAACCAAAAAAATTGCTGTCTCCGATGGTTACGCTAAACTACTTTGCAGCTAATGCAGGTCACCATATCACAGAGCAATAAGATGCATTATACATTCAACTCATACTGGTCACCATATCTCACAGCAGTGAGGCACATTACTCATACAAGTTGCTATACCCTGCTGCCGCAACACCCATTAGGCTGTGAATTAAACCCATACAGGTCACTGTATCACACAACAGTGAGGCCCATAATACATTAAATTCATAAAGGTCACCATCATTAGTGTAACACTATGTAGTATATTCTTCTTGGGTCCACATCTGGGCATGGATTAGCAGAAAGCATGCGTTTGACCTATCAGATGCGTTTCACCTATCAGGTGTTTGCAGTTCATATTACATCTTGCAACCTATTAGGGGGTGATTTAACAGATTTACCATGACCGGAATTGCCATCTTTATAATGACTTGTTTGAGTCACTTTAAGTGTATGCACTTTGAATACTAATGTGCTGCTAGTTTCCTGGTATGTACAAGTTTTCTATTACAAAAAGATGAGTCAAACAAACATTTTGTTTCTGTTTAAATTATTCCTTAAACTGAAATGAAAGAAGCAAAATCAGTATGTTTTTTTTTTCCTGACGTTGTTGCTGAAATGTGGATATGTGTAGTCTTTCATTTTTATCCGGCCTACGGTAATAGCCATGTGCATTATGTATAATGGGATATTATGTTGAGATGTGTTACAGACTTTATATGTGCCAGACCTACAAAATCATTGTTTAGATCCTTGATCCTTTTGTCCTGTTTCAACATATCATGAATGCAATCTAAATTTGAGAAACGCAGACAGCTACCTGCTGCTATCAACGCTTCTCCTTTCATTCTGTTGGACAGTCTCAGTATAAACCCAATTTGCTCCGCTTCATGGTTTATTTGTTAAGGTCCAGTTATGCATCTCTCTTGCTGGGAGACAGTCATAAGACAGTGTGAGTCATGCTCAGAGGTGCTGGGGTAACTGCTGAGCTGTGGTGGATACCACTGCTCGTTCTGGCAAAATACTTTAACAATGACATATCTGTTTACAGACAGGGACTCCACCAGCACCACCCCTCTCTGCTGCTTTTTGAAAGTATGCTGTCTTTAGTTAGTAAAGCCACATTAAAGGTTCTGAGCAAAAAACATTGAACGTACGTGCAAATCTGAATGCTCCTCTCTTAGAAATAAATGGCAAATTCCCATTACAAATTTTACAGATTTTTATATGGGTGATTGCTGTCATCTGACACATGGTATTTGTAGGTGTTTAAAGATATTATTTTTACATACATTGTATTATTACATTACATATATAATAGTAGGCAAGTGCTGTGTATCAGCACGGAAATACTTTGTAATATGCCTAAAAAAATAATATATATGTTGTTTGATTAGATGCAGCGTTCATCCTGGGTTTGGATTTGGATTTGTGTTTAGAGTGTAAATGGACTTTGGCTACTCCTCGGCTTTGGGTTAGAAGTATGGTAAGTTCTTATTTTCTGGTTACATAAGGCACCCACTTCAAGGTTAGCCGTACACTTAGACTTTGCTACTCTGTGTGTGAACTCCATCCATTTCAATGCAGAAACAAAGAAAGAAAAGAGGCAAGAAGTCCCAGCAGGCTGTGTGATCACACAGAGGAGAAAAAGTAGCACAAACACAGCAGGGATGGCATATAGGACGCCATTGATTACAATGAAATTTGAATTTTTAAAACGCACCTAAATCCTCGACTGGTGTTGAAGGCGTATCAGATTTGTGCCAACCTTAATGGTACATCTGCAAAATGACAGAAAGAAGATGGCAAAACCATGAGCAGCATCGGGTTTGGCCTATTTTGAGCAATTTATTGACCTTAGATCTTGTGCAGTAAAGGTTGCCCAAATCTGATCTGACAGTACCTCATCAAATGCCTCCTAATGTGTTACCATGGAGGAGTGTAAATCATGTAATCTGGAGATGAAATCAAAAATGTGCCCTTCTCGCCAGCCATTGAGTTCAAATTGCTGCTTGATTTTCATTTCGGTTTCTGCAACTTCCCCCATCCTCAATGCAGCAATCAGCCCGAATCACTAAAAAAAGAATGATGATGGCTTCGGTCTTTCCAGAGGAAGTCAAGAGGGCCACATCGATTACAGCTTCGGTAGCAGTGCCGCTCACGTGAACCTTCCTAAAAATGCATCTGCCTGTGGTGATCTTCTTCGCTTTGACTTGTACATAAACTGAATATGCTCTTCCAGCTGGCTCACAATCCTCCGGATGCTGCCAAGAAAACAAATATTACAGTAGCTCTGGCCTCGTGACTAGGAGTTGCATATCTTACTTTGTTTTACCTTCAAATCACAACATCTCTCATCTGCAAATGACATACGAGCTCACTGCAATCTATACCAGCTTATTTTATGAGCAGAGGTTACTGTAATTTTGTGCAGATGCAGGACAAAGTATTTACATTATTTAGAAACTGCCTGTGGATTTGTTTGTACCAGATGACGAAGTGCCATGGCATTATCCACTTTCACTGTTCATTTGATAGGGTTCATTTTCAGCTCCTATGCATTACGAACAAAGTGAAGGAAAAATTCCTGGCTTGACTGTTCAGCCGTTTGTCAGCCAGAGTACAATGAATTCAGAATCTATCAAAATGAGACAAGCATTTTTGTTGCTGATCACATTAAATGAGTATATGGCAAAATGCCATATTGCAAAAGCACAACAGACATGCACGGCAATTACACCACTGTCTGAAGGGAGGTGAAATCACACTTTAGAGGAGAAAACCTCCACTGGTTGTAACTGCATACATAACTAATATAATATAGCTGTATATATGCAATTTCAATTTTATGGCTCATGGTTAATACACACACACGGATTGAGAACACCGAGACAAGCGCGTACACGGAGGCACACAGCTGGGAATGCCTTTTAGGGCCTGTTGACGCCGCCAGAGAAGTACAGTGAGGGCTTAATCATTGCGACAGATTTGATGGATCATTTACTTTTATTGCCTATTTCAACTGCAAACAGGGCCTTGCTATTGGCAGGCATGCAGACACAGTCTAGCAGCGCTATGTCTTTTAGCCACCGAGACTTCATGTAGATTAATCTTGTACGGTCCCATTAAGGCAACAGACAACAAATTAGCTCAATGAACAATCCACATCAAATGGTCAACATTTATCTCTTGACGTTTTATTTCAGAATCGTCAGACAACTTGGACGCAAAAGATCTTTGGTATTGATTACGGAGTCGTCCCACTCCCTGTGAACACTATCTGTCAGCCACATGAAATCGGAAACAGATGTCTCGAAGGTTTCGCGAGGGTCATGACTGGATTTTGAGATTTAGAAATCACTGAACTGACAGGCTCGTGTGTCATAAATTACTGAGAGATTGCACTCGATGCAAATTGAAAATGAATTATTGTCTTGAGTTAGAGTAAATAACGCTCAGTGTGTTGGCACCATGTGTAAATCAGTTGATGCTCTTGTTATCACTACAACGGCTCCATTTGATACAAGACCCTCCTTTGATCGTATGCCCGAGAACAAAATTTATCAGATAAAATACTGTAAGCATATGTAGTTTAGGCCTTGGTTCCTTGGTTCCTTTTGCCTGAAGTTGAATGGTGTGGTTGTCACTATTTGCAGAATACAGAAGGCAAGCATGAATCAAATCAGCAAATCACGGCACTACAATGTCCATTGGCAAAAGAAAGATTAGTATGTTCTGTGTGTATTCAGTCTCTTACCTGTGATCTCCCATTTTGGCTTACATAGTTAAAATGTATATTAAAAACAGCTAATAAAGCTATTAAATAAATTTATAGAATTATTATGTTTGCAGCCTTTGTTTGCATCATCTTATCTTTTTATGCAGTAATCTATAGTTATGTTAGCTCTTGATTTGTATATATCAGCTTAGATGTTTCAGGACATCAATTTAGCCCCATTTGAAAACACAAAGTTTGCTTCTCCAGCATTTAAAATATGTCCCTCTCATTTGTGTCAGTGCAAGAGTCTGTAGAAATTAACGGGGAGATATGCTGTTGCTATGGTGACTGTATTGTTCCACACGCTGTGATCAGCTCAGCACTAGATGCTTCTAATTTGATGAGCGCATGTAGCATGTCACATTTTAAGTTGGGTGGAATGCCTTTTGGAGGAGTGCATTATTAAAATATCAACCATGTAAATGTTGTATGATGTATGCTGGTCCAACAGACCAATCCAACCAGCATTCAGATATCTTCATATGTTTAGGACATTTCTTTGATTATTCACAATGAACAGCAGTCCTAGTTTTTCATGTACTGTACTCTTCTCCCATGTGAAAGTGTAAGAGCTGTGTTAACATCCGTGTTGACACTCAACAAAGCCATAATGTGGGAGCTAATTCTTTTTTTATTTTATCAGTCAGTTACCACACATCCCTGAGGGAATGCTCAATGAAACATAGATATTTCATGACCATAAATATAATCTCTTGGTGGATTATCAACTAGTTGTTCTTTTTTTTTTTTTTTTCCTCGAACAGCTAATAATAAGCTTTTACAGCCCTGGTGTATTTGTTGTGTTTTGTGTATTTGAACAAGAGTAACCCCTGTTTTGTATATTTGAGCAGGAGTAACCCCTTGTAAGGGTGACTCTTTTAATTGCAGCAACACAGAGAACATTGGATGAGTTAAGTTTTGTTTACAGATACTGCTCCAAGCATAACCATGAACCATGACCCATAAACCATTGAATGCACCTTGTTAGAAGGATTTGGGTGTAATATGTGGTGGCAGACAATGGACATTACCAGGAAAGGACGCTGCTATTCTACCTGCAGCTCAGTAAAATAAATGAAAAGTGATACTGTATGCCATCATCATATTGTATTCATAGTTTGTCCCTAACTGGAAAATGGCCAGACACAATAAAGGCAATCAGCTATCAAGGATTTGAAAATAAATCAGTTGCTGCTTTTACCTGTAAATGGCTGGATCTGTTAAGCTCTGGACATACTTCTTCCGGTTAACCTATGTATGATTTTGCAGGTAGCTGAATGGATTGTAACTCTAGAAAATTAAACATCATAACTAAAATATTTAATCTACCACAGGCATCCTCATAGGCTTGAAGGAAAAAACTTGATTTTGTTATTTTCTCTAGTCAATATTTTACATAGTGGTTTCTAGTTTGTGGGAATAATAAGACCTATTGTGTCCCTGCTGGTGAATATCATTTAGAAGCAGAGAAACAACCAGCAGTCTTTCATTTTCAGGTAGACTGATGAATTACGAATTACTACAGTGACTGGGTATGTATTAGGTAATTTATGGGTACAAAAGTGCATAGAGGTAATGCATACAATATTTGATATGCAAGATCATACCCTTTCATTACATCAAGATGCATAGCTATTTTAGAACTATGTATTATTTAATGTCATAATTAATATAAATTCTTACTGTCACTTTTTGGGAAGCTTTAAAGCCATTCCACACTCTGGCTAATGCCTATTAAACTGTTATACCTGCCCTGATCCAGTAGCTTTGTGAGAGTTCCAGGGAGCTCAGTTTAAAGAAGCATTTGTAACAGCACTGGAAGACATGTTAAATTTCAGTTGTGTTGGTCCTGTCTTTAAATTATTCAGACATGCCTGGCCATTTTATTGTTGACTCTAAAAGCCATACTTCATCCAACGACTCACACAGAAAGACAAAAAATATAGACAATTAACAAAACCCTTGACATGTTTCGCATATCATTGTAAACAGGAAATATGTTCAGTGTTAAAGTACTATGCAGCATGTTACCAAAAAAGCAAAGCCAAAAAAGGACTTAATTGTTGCTCTAACTATTTCTTACAATGGGCCATCATGCTATGTCATGCAATCCGTTTGCCCTGCAGGAACTGTAAGATGTGCACTGTATTCTAATCATAAATATCCAATATCTTGCTGATGGCCTCAGGCAGCAAGAGGTGTTATGCATGACTATGAAGATCACTCTGCCTTCACATCTCTTGAGTTTTAAATGGAACATTTTTGATTTTGTATAGCCTTGTAACTGGAATATAAGTTTGACTCTTCCAGAAAAAGGGAAACAAATACTATCTAAGCAGAAAGACAAGGAGGATTTGCAGGTCATTCACTCCACTGGAGACCCTAACAAACAGCTAAATATCCCAGCTGGCTTCTACATACCAGTATTCATAAGATTAGATTATTTCAGATTCCCTGTGTTCCGGTTTCCACTTCAATCTTTGAGTTCGTTTTGGTCAAGCCGTTATTTGGTTTGGTCATGCTGTTATTCAAACACTAGTTAGACTTTGGCAGTTATCCACCCTTTGTAAAATATGTTTTCTGGGAAGTGTAATTGTGCTGTTATAAAGATCACAGAAGTAATTGTATATGTCATCCTATTTTAATTAATGTTCATGCTCACTCAAAAGTTTCATGGGGGTTAGAATGCAATTCAAGATGAGTTAGTAGTTAGACTGATGTATTGCTTCAGTGCTTAAAATACTTAAAAGGAGTCAGCCCACCCAAAAATCATTTCAGCTGAAAAAACAACATAGTGTATATAAACTGAAAATATATTAAGTGCATGATGCAACACTAAATCTTGCATCATTGTCACTGTTGTCTATCTAGTTACTGAGAACACATTTTAAGAGCTAAATTACATTTGGAAAAAGACATGGACAAGGATATAAATTTGTACTCCTCTGACATGATAATTCTGTCCTGACTTCACAGTACAAAATACCAGTGGTGCATGAGCATATGTTGACAATATCCATCATGTTTGATACTAAACACCATTGACCATGATTGCATCCAAGGCATGTTTGTGAGTATGATTTTCAACTTAATTACTGTCAAGGCCAACTCTGGCATTCCAAAAACATTACCATATGACAAAATCAGATGCTGAATGTTACCAATATGCCTACAGTGAAAGGGCACAAAAGAGACTCAGTTCTCCAGAGGTTAGCATCAGAGTATACTGCTGGTTAAAACAAAGGCGTTCTGTTTCAAAAAGTTGTTTTTCACAGTTTTCTTTAACTACTGAATGTGCTAGTTGTTTCCTTGGACACTGACTTTATCCCATATCTTATATAATTAAAAGGCAGCTTCAGTTTTTTTTACTCCCACATAGAGAAACTATATATAGATCTATAAAAAGAAATATGCAGGGTATGCAATTGATTGTGACATTATGCCTGCAGAGCCAGGTAGAAAGTTTGAGTGCTGGATCACAGTCGTTTGTCTAAAATTAGGGAAGGCCTTAATTCTTCCCTATAAACTTGATCATGATAATTATAATGAATTGCAAAGAATATTAAATTCCTTCATGAGGATAAGGTGTAAGCATTAAATAGTCATCCTGAAATTGAATGAAAGCGTATTGGTGGCATTCTGTAGTACAGTGTAGTGGAGTTGGTTTCTATAGTTATGATAGCAACAATGACAACTGGAAACACTAACATTGTTTGTGTTTCTATTCAGTGTCTGGCCTTTTTCAGATCTTCCTTCAATCAAATGATCTAATTTTTTCTTGATGAATAACAGAGTAAGTAATTCAAAGTGAATATAAAGTAAAAGAGAAGCCACACAAAAGAAATAAACAACGGATATGTTGTGTCAATAAAGGTTTGGATTATTATTTGGATGATTTCAATTTGTATTATGAATTCAGAGGGGGTCGTACATCTGTCATACATATCACCAGTAATATTATACAAAAGTGATGAGGTCAAGTGTTTATGAACACACCCAATGATATCTTTAGGTGAACAGATATACACATTATATGTATGTATGTTTCTGCAGCAACGTATTTGTGAATGAAGAACAACTTTCCAAGGTGCAAATGATATGCTCTTAGGACTCCCTCTGTGTTTTTTACACACTGTATATTAGGTGTATTTTCTCTGTTACCACTTACTTATTTACTGTATCACAGGAGCATTGAGAGAAACGGGACCATCCACTACCACAGTAAACTAGTATAAAACTGGAAAGTAATGAAAAACTGTAGTCACAGAAGGTAGGAACTGCCAGATGATCAAAGGTTGCAGAAACAGAGTCATCTGCAGGGGTATCAGGGATGGTGACGGATTGAAGGTAGGAAAAAAATCCATGCCTTTTATTGCTCAGTGGGCTTGCAGCACATTCTTGCATATATGAGCAGCAACTGGAAGCCACTGAAGGGAGACAATGAGATATAGCACACATAATGGGCACTTTTAGGAGGTTAAGGACCAAACCAGCAGCAGTGCTCTGAATGAGCTAAAGTGGCCTGGTGGCATAGGTAGAGAAGCCATTTTATGGAAACTTTTAGCTGTCCAATGGGACATGCCTACAGCCTAGGACCCGGGAGGAATAGTTGGCTGAATCAGGACTGAAGAGATGTTATCTTCGAGGGAGCCTTATCAGCAAGAGTAACACCAAGGTGCTTTGTTTGGGAGGGGCAACAGAGTGGAACCACCCACATTCAGAGAAGCTGCAGGGATTGCGCCAATATAGGGTCGCACTGGCTTGTGAAATTTAGTTGGTGGTGGATGATGGTTCAACATACAGGAAGACTTCCAGTTATTGTATATTGTGAATCTCCCATCAAATAAAAGAAATCTGTGAGCACACCTCTGTTAAAAGTAAATTTGGTTCATAACACGATACCTGGGATAGTTCTAAGAAAATGTATAAATGCTTAACTTGACTGCTTGACTGTCCAGTGACTATGCAACTATATACTTCAGAACATACTTACTCATCTGAAGCTAATTATTCAGTTATGCTCTGTAGAACTTAGCATAAATATAGCCCAGAACAATTGCTTGGTTGCGCAAACCCAGAACACAGTAAGCAGATAACACAATGCCTGACATATCCAACAAAATGTCTCGTAACGAACCATTCCAAATCATCTTTAAGTCATATTTTCAAATATGTTAACAATTTCTTTGCTGCACTGTGGAATGTACTACTAATATGCCACTTATGCATGTGAAATAAAAATGAATTTCATTTGTCTTTAATCTTCACTTCACTTGAGCTTGTAACCCAAAGGTTGCCTGTTCACTTCCCTGTGGGGGTACTGCTGTTGTACCCTTTAGTAAGGTACTTAACCCAGAATTGCCTAAGTAAATATTCATCTGTCTAAATGGATGTGTAAGAATTGTAACCTATGTGAGTCACTCTGGATAACAGATCTGCTAGGCAACTGAGTGTAAATGTACCTGTAAATACTGTTTTCTGTCATAAGTACTGCAGTACCACTTGCTGCTTTTAATTTCTGTAAATGGGGAAATGTTTTTCATAATATTACAAATGCATTATACTCTATTAAATTTCGTACTTGTGGTAAATTAAAAGAGCCCCCCAGGTTCTCTTAATGGTGACATAGCAATATTTTCAGTTTAGTCAGAATTTAAATGGTTTGGTTACATACAGTTCTAGCTCATTCATAATGCGGCATTTAAAAAAATCTGCCAGTTTCATATTCCTGAGAATGAAGGCCCATGTTACCTGCTAATACTACAGAGACATTTCTTTGGTTAGACAGCCTTGGGTATTGACTGACACTGAAACGAGCAAATGAATGCATATGTTTTTGAATTGGTGAGTAGGCCTATTATAGATATATGTGGACTGCAGTTAAATACCATTCTCTTGACTGTGGTTAGCCATTTGCTAGTGCAATCACTTTGACTCAGATATGTGACGTGCTTTGTTCCCCTATGGAAATTTACAGATCTGTAAACAATGAACAAGAAAATTGTGACATTGACATTTTAATGCACGGGTTCATGAGCATTTTTCATTGAAATGATCCTTTATATACCACATAATACCACGGAAGCTATCGTTTTAATATAGCTAGGTAAAACAGACAAAGCAAGAGAAATGTCAATAAAATCGTTGAATTACAACCATGAATATGTATCTATCGGTTATATTTCTAAGATGACATAACATTCCCCTTGAAAAAAATGAAACCTACAACGCTGTTCTCGTTTCCAGAAAAGAACTTCAAGAGAGTAGCTCTGAAGCGCTCCCTGTAGGTCCCGACCATACCGAGAAGCTGTATTTCAGCTATATTGCACAGGAAAGAGAAGCATGCACGGCGTTTATATACAATGCTAAAAATAGAAGCTACACTGTCCAATAGTAACGAGAGAGTCTGCGGTCAAATTCACCAATAGAAAAATAAGCAAGAGCGATTGAATGTCAGGAGACGATTATGATTGGTCAAGTGCAGATTTGATAGGCGGGCGGCCAACCTCTAAAGATTTCATTGGTCGTCTTTCCACCAGCGTAACGTGGTCACGAGGGGAGGGCTGGTTGCAAGGTTTGAATAGGGAAGTTTAGACAGCGTACACTGTGCAGTAAGTTCAGTGTTTTCAAATAGACCAAGTCGTGTTACGCCAAGAGCTAGATAGCGGTTCTTTAGAACGGGAAGATACAACAACTTGCTTACTAATTACTGTGCAGTGTACTTCCACAAGTACACCCAGGTCACTTGCTGTAAAAGAATATAAACGCTACAGACGTTTTAAAAATCTTGATTTGATTTGTCGTAACTTCGTCTTGGATTGAAATGGATGTTATTCCTATGTGCAGCATCTTTCAGGAGCTTCAGATCGTACATGAGACTGGGTATTTTTCAGCTTTACCGTCCCTTGAAGAGTACTGGCAGCAGGTAATACGACTTAAATAAATACAAAAAAATGAAACAACTTGGGAGCAGTGTTGAACAGAGTCAGTGCCACTTTGCCCGCTGTTTCAAATGGTTGAAGCTGGCTTACGTCGTTGTAAATAGTGTGCAGCAAGCTTGCTAGTGTGCTGCTGTCAAATATGCAATTGCGAATCTTTGTTTTAGTCGTTTTTGCAATCAACGCATTTGCTATGATAGTCACTAAGTAAGTTTAGAAGGGGAAGGGTTTAAAAATACTCCTTCCAGATTCCGTTTTTGGATTTCATGATCGCAGCCGAGCAAATGTAGCAAACACACAAGCAAAAAGTTTAGCTAAACTGCTTTCTATACATAATGTCAAGGTTCGCTGTTCAGATTTACGCAAATGTGGAATGTGATGAACACGTATGTTTGGTTGAGCTAACGACGCAGTTTCAAACTGCTTTGATGTTAACTTGCTTGGCTGGCTTGTCAACGCATAATTTACAAGAGCTCTGGCTGTCAAGCTTACCTCAAGTTAGAAACGCAACACTTTATACCTGCTTAGCTGAACCGTTAATATGTGTGCAAGAAGCAAGCAATACAAGTGCATGTAACAGGAAATCATGTTAATTTGTGCGTGCTAAATTGATTGGCTAAACTTCAGATTAAATGTTCAATTTAACAATCTATTGGTATGGCAAGAGAGCATTATGAACACAGTAACATGTTGCCACAACCATACGGGACCCCAAATAAGCAGTCAAATAGAAGGGTTTGGTTGGTACGTGTTTGAAATGTGTGCATATAGAAACCAAGCTAACGTTAGTTTCCTTCAGGCATTTGGGATTTGGGCATGGATCCAAGATCATCTTCCGTGTCTACCCTCTGAGGGATTTAAATCTCGTTGGACATTGCCGAAACATTGATTGGACCTATTATTGAAACAATATCATGAGAGGTTAATTCATTCTTGCAATGTAACATTCGCGGTGTTCTTTTTCAACATGGGGATGATTTGCGTGCTTCACCAATGCCCTGCAGTGAGTACAGCTGGATGGCTTGGAAATGTTGTTTTGATTGTGATAAAACGGCTCTAAACTTTTTTTTTTTATATGTTTGCGGCTCATACGTTTTGCTATAACGAGATCGCTGCTGCGTGGAAAGGGGTCATGTGTAACGGAACTTAACTGGCCGATTGTCAAGCTTTGAGGAAGTTCTCTCGCTTCCTTTTAAAAGAAAATAACTTAGTGACTCACTATTGGTCTAACTAACATTATGAATGTTAACGTTACGTTTTATGGACCTGCTTTAACTAGACCGACCCTCTCCGTCCCTTTGTGTCATGTTATTGCTAGTTTTGCCACCTAATGCATTTTTAAAGCCACATTATACTTAATAATTTATCGTTTTAAGAGATCTACAAGCACTTCTCTTACCCTCGAGAGAGTTTCACTGAGTATGTAAATTTGATCACTGCGCATGACAGACGTGCAGAGGAAAGTGCACGGTGTTCTTTTTTTTCTTATTCTTTTCTGAATGCCTGGCATGCATTACGTAGGCTAGTAAACTTACTCCTCAGTGGAGTGGACGCACTTCAATGCAAGCATACAGTGGTAAATAAATTCCTATACAGTGACATGAATGCTATGAATAAGATCAAAAAGTGACTTCCTTGCACACGCTGATGAGTTTTTTTCTTCTTCTTCTTCTTTTCAACAGACGTGTTTGGAATTGGAACGGTATCTCCAGAGCGAGCCTTACGTCTCTGCAGCGGACATTAAGTTCGACAGTCAGGAGGACCTATGGAGCAAGCTTATCTTGGCATGTGGAGACAAAAGCGTATCTGATCCAAAGATTCCTCACATTAAGGAGGAGGACAATCCGGATAACCAAAACTTGGAGACCAGCGGCTTTAACTCCGATGCCAGCAGCGAGGCGTCAGATAGCTCAGAGGAGCTTTCGCCCACGCTCAGCTATACCTCAAATCCTTTGAGCGACATACTTGTCGAGTCTGGGCATTTGAGCCCCTCTGTTATTAGCACTCCGCCTTCTTCTCCCGAAATCTGCAAGGAGTCTGCAACCCCGCAGGTCTGGAGCACCGCGCAGACGGTGTTGCACTCGCCGGTTAAAATTCGAACGGGGAACGGAGGCAAAAATTCGGAAAAGGGCGGCGTTGTCAATGGAGAGACTTCACCTGACGGGAGGAGGCGGGTGCACAGGTGTCATTTCAACGGATGTAGAAAGGTGTACACGAAAAGCTCCCACTTAAAAGCACATCAGCGCACTCACACTGGTAAGTGGAACTCCCAGTTTACCAGTGTGTTGGCCGCATTTGTGTTGTCATAACATAGAGCCAGGCCTTGGAAAAGGCGAGTTTGAGCCAGTGTCACGCAATACAAGGGGCCGTGTTTAAGTGAGTGCAGACGCAATATTCTCATCCCGTTGCTTAATCTCGTTATGCCCTTAAGTAAGCCTGCATATTTTAGTCGAGCTTACTTCACGGTTTATTTTGTGCCATGTGGTGCAATCTTTGCCCTGTTTTATGTTGCAACACATTAAGTATGCACCCTTAAATAGAATCATCCACATAATTTGAATGTTTATTGTGCAAGACAGAGTATCTGAACTGTGACCCGTAGTAATTTACTTGGAATGTGACTTCATGCATCGGGGAGGGGACACCTATTTTGGAGTTTGGGGGGGGGTTCACAGTTCATCAAAACATATTGAATTTCATCATGGGAAAGGAAAAACCACTGAATCATTCCAGCCTGGGCATGAATCAAAGACAATCTTAGGTTATCTGTCTGAGGTTATTGGGGCAGTTTTCACTGAGCTCTACCTCAGTGAATCTGTTTACATCTGCCTCATGCATAAGTGGTGTTGCTGCATTCCGGGCATTGCTTGCATTCCAGAAGGAAACTATGTTACAAGTCAATGGAATTTAAACAACACATATAGAGGGTCTCACGCAGAAAACAAAATGTACTCTCTCATAACTTTTTTCCCCTGTGATTTCATTAACAGATGCTTACTTCTAGGGTTTTTATTGCATTATATAAGGGCATGCACCCCAAAGACAAAATTATCTTCTTTAACAGCTTGTTTCCAAATTGAACTCTGTAAATTGTCACAGTTAATTGTTAAGTATTTAAAAGGTTTACACTGGTATGCCCTGATTCGTTTTTATTTGTCAGAATGTTTAGATTGGGTCAAACAGCCAGAGGAGATTGTGTAGATTGTACAGTGTTTTCTGGTTTTGTTTTTCTCAAATCTGTGGTGTTTTTTGCAGGTGAGAAACCTTACAGGTGTTCATGGGAGGGCTGTGAGTGGCGCTTTGCAAGAAGCGATGAATTAACCAGACACTTCAGGAAACATACTGGTGCAAAGCCATTTAAATGCAGCCACTGTGACAGGTATATTGGCATTGTGCTACATGGTGTTGTCTTTCTCCACACTTGTCCAGTAATTTGTATATCAGTTCATTCATTTCTTGGTTTTTTTAATATTTCAGCAGCTTGTATTGAGAAGCTGTCTCTCTCTGTCTCTGATGGCTTCTGTCCTTGCTCTCTTTCTAGGTGTTTCTCTAGGTCTGACCATTTGGCACTGCACATGAAGAGACATCTCTAAGTGTGCTAAGGAAAACGAGGGGAAACCCCGCTTCCTAACCTGCTGCGTGGTTGAACTGCCCTGGGAGAAGGGGGACTGTGCCCCAGCCAAAGCATGCCATTTTGCACCATACTCAGGGCCTCCAGAGACACAAGGAGAACGTGCTCGGAAGGCTGTTGAAACAAACAAAAAATAAATAAAAACGAGCAGAAGAGTTCAAGAAAAGAACATTTCTGGAAAGGAAAAAAAAAAAAAGATCAGCGTATGGTGCATGGCGCTGAAGATTCACGGACTTGTGTACGGGGCTCCCAAAAAATGTCTTTGCCGTAAGCATGAGCACTGAGAATGTTGATGATAGGGTGGTTGTCCTGTTTTGTGGGAGGAGCCTGTGCAGTGATTGGCCGAGCGCTGTGGAGGAGTGTTTGTCTTTCTGTCCGTGAGCAGACGTGTGGAGACAGGTTTTGTGTCAGAATGCTGGAGGGGAGATCCTGGAGCTTAAATTAGTAACCATGAGTATCCTGGGAAGAACCTGTTGCTTTCAAAACTCTAGCAAAGTCATCAGGTGCCAACCAGCAGGGGGCGCTAACCTGTTCCTGAATGAAATGGGCTTTTTTTTTTTGGTGTTTGGTGCAGCTACTGAGTGTGCAATCTGTTAAGTAGCTTGTTTTACATGCTACAGAGCTCATTTGTAGTCCATTGTATAAGCTGTGTACATAAAGATATAACACATAACGTCATTATAATAGACAGGTGTTGCATGGTTCTTGGGTTTGTACACTTCCTGTTGTTTGTAATCAGGACTGCAAATTCCAATAAAGAGCAGCTATATACAGTTGGTTAAATGTTACAATATTGTACATAAAGCCTTGATGGTTTTTTTTGTGCTTGTATTTTTTTTTTTTGGTTGGAGAAACCACTATTGCTTAGCAACTGATTTTCCTGTGAAATGATTTTATTTCACTTTTCACTTATTTATGCCTCGAGGACTAATTCCTTCCCCCCTACTTATTTTCTACCTGTTACTGCACTGTTGCCCTGAATGGTGCCTTATGCAAGTGACCTTGTCCTGTGGAATAGATGGAATTGATAGATGAATAGAGGGTTTCTATTGTAGTGGTCAGAGTGATCGAAAAGCTTTATTAAGGCTCTATTTCACATGAAGTTGCACCTTTCCTTTTTTTTGTATAGTGACGGTTACCATGCCTTGTAGCTTTCAGAAAAATGTGTTTCCTTTGTCACAAAAAAAGTCCTCGCTGTTGGGATCACATCAATTGTGAATGCGCCTAGGGATCTATGAGCGACACTCGCCTAAATCAAATCAAGTAAAACGACCCGGTCAAAACGATGCAGAGCACTTAAAGAATTTATTTTGATGAATTTACTACTATGTAGTGTATACTGTATATACAGTAAGCCATTTTGCACAATATGTGCGAGGCAGCGTCTGTTCAAAGGTACATAATTCTTTTTCATTTTAAGAATTTTAAGAATAATCCCTCAATCATGTTTGAGGAAACTAAAAAATATGTTTTACAATTAAGAGGATATGGGCAGCCAGACCCTGTCTTGTACTGGACGTAATGAATGGCTAAAGGCTTTGCTGGCACAGTCTACAGACAGCTGACTCTGGATGTTAGTTATTGATCTGTCTGGGGCCTGTTGTTTTAACACATCCATTAAAGATATGCCCTTTGAATGGCTTTAGTATAAATTCCAGATATCAAATTTAATATATGTAAAAAAAAAAAAAAAAAGAGTAGGGAAGTGTCTACATGTGTAGATTGTGAACTTAGATTGTTTTGTAAAGATGCTTCTATTTTGCAGGGTAAGGGACCAAAAATTTTTTTGTGTGTAAATGTATAAAAATTATTACTTCTTTTTTTAGATACTCTTTTTTTTTTTTTGTAAGTTGGATGAGAGTTGTAAACAAATACGGTTCAGTCTTTGAAGGACTAAGAAAAAAAGCTGTATATTTTGATTCCAATTTAGGGAGATTTGATGCTTTTAAGGAGGAAGTTGATTCTTTCAGCTTACTTGCAGCAAGCGTAGTGTAGCACAAAAACAGTGTACGGGTGAATCACAAGGGGGGGGAGAGCACATGCAAATATGAAACGGCTTGCTGTGGCTAAAGGAAGACAAGGGTGCGGGAAAAGGAAAAGAAGATCTTGTACGTGAAATGCAGCCAATTACATTCAGGTGGTAATCGAGCCTTAATCAAGCCACATATTTGTTTGCAACTAAACCAACAATGTTTATAACTGATATTTTTCATTCTCTTAAAATGCCCTGTCATCTAAAGAAACTTTGTTAAAAAAAAAAAAAAATGTACGATCTTTTTTGTTTGTTTTTGCTTTACAAATTTTTATTTGAAATTGCTTTGCGAAATTGTTATTTCTGTATGAATGTATTTTTTATTGGAATAACAAACGATTCTTATCAGGCTTTTGTGTTTTGGTCCGTTTGTTTGGTCATTTATTGGTTTGGTCGAGTGTTTTTGCGGTGGGCCTGGAAGGTGTTGCTGTGTTTAGCCTAATCTGAGGCTGTGGTTACCTGGGCCTGCAGTGCACTATTCCCAGAGCGCACTGGTTCAGAGATACTTAAACTACAGCGTGGGGCACTGTATAGAGTGAAGTCTGTGTTTCTGAAACCCAGCCTTTGTCACCTACGATGAGTGCAAGTCTTCATTCTAGCTAAACTCTCATTTCATAATGTTTGATTCAGCTGTCAAATGAATACTGGTCTTTTTTGACACTTGCTTTTAAATGTCTTCTAAATTCCTTATGAAAGAAATGCTCTCAATTGAGGTGTGTTTGTGGTACAGAGATAAATTTGTTTATTTAACAATTAAGCCTAATTAGTTGTAAAGTTACTTACTCTAGACCTAATTATGATGAACATTTGCTCTTTATAAAGCTGAATACCTGTTTGTATTACTAATTTGTTTGAGGTGCAAATTAACAGAAGTAACTTAGTTACCTTTATTTGCAACCTTCTGTTTATGAACACATTTCTAGCACCTCTTATCTGTGACAGCCCAGAACTAGCGCTTGACTGTGATGTGAAACTTAGATCAGTATTTAGTTATCAACACAATCAGACCTAATTTATTCAGAGTTTGGCTGGAACGAAACCAGCAATCTGGTTTAGAAAAAAATGCTCATTCAATTCACTGTCCAAACAGACCCATCTAAAAATGTCCTCAGTTTAAGAGAGCAGTTTTAAAGCAGGAAAGCCTGCAGGACAGCTTCCACCCAGAATTGAGTTTCAGGTCACCTGACCTTAAAAAAAAGATTGTCCTGTATCCACAATTTAAACTGCTGTCCAGGCCAGTTGTTGAGAAGTAATTCAGCAGTTGGGCAGGAAAAAATATGCAAGATGAAATCACTGCTCCAAAAAGAAAATGACTAATAGAGATGTACGCCTTGCTTTGCAGATCTCAGCTGTTTAATCTCAGGGTAGGAGGATGCCAAAAGATGTAATTTATGACCACGGGTTGGAGGTTTTGAGAGGCATTCTGGTGAGGGTTTGAGGACGCATGAACATGAATTCAGCCCCAACCCGTTCAGTTATTTTGCTGATCCAAAAGCCTAAATGGTGTTAAGCAAACCGAGCCATAGAAACCTGAGATCCATCCGCAAGTCACTGCTGCCTTTTTCTGTGGTGTTGCACAACTGGAGCTTGTAATCCATTCCAGAACATTCTGTTTGTGCTTAAACACGCCCACCACACTGAAAAGGAAGACTTTATTTTTGTATTCAACCTTCAAAAGAGGAAATCGGCACTGATATTCCATAAGTAAATATTTCTGGCGCAACACCCTTTCACAATGGAAAAAAAGGGTATTGCTGCCACTGTCTTGTACTATTACGCCCATAAACATCAGTGTGTGACTCCCTCCAGAGAGTATTTAAGGCAAGGTTGTGGATTTAGGAAAGAACAGTTAATTGTGCTCTAGAGTGGTGGCTAAACTGGGAAACCTGACCCCTCTAATCCAGACGAATGTCATGCTGTGTTTTCACACTCTTCGCTAACATTTCCAAAGGAGACCTCTGTACTTGCCGACACTCTTATGCTAAGAAAAACCATTTGTACATACCTGCATCATACCCATCCATCGCTTTCATACGGAACATCTAAAATGAAGTCTTGTGTTTCAAAATAGATTCCTGAATGCGGGTTCAATACCAATGTCTTCCCATTACATGCACTTCAGTAATCAACAAAGTACCATATTCATGTATGCTTTACTGGGAAAAAATACAAGAGGCAAAGTCACTGGGTTTAGATTAGTGTATAAGTAACTGCATTATTACAAGATAAACAAATTGGCTAAGCAACGACAACGTGCGTCACAGCTTCATATGTTAATAAATGATTATGAGAGCTGTAAAATATTGATCAATAGGTAAAAAAAATAGCTATGGTACATACAGTGCATTAAAGGTCAAACCTTGTGGAGCATAAGAAGCATAGATTTAGGTTGTCTAGGTGTCCATGAACTGCAATACCTGCTGGTCTGCCATAGTTGCCTGTGTTTAGTGTCTGCCTCTGTCCTGATTGTGTCCCCTGGGCCTCTGATTTTATTTACAACTCTGGCAGAGAATATGCCAGGCTTCGAATCGCAGGAATAAAAACTGTATAAATAGTCCCTCACAGAACGTTGCTGCCTAGTTTTGTTTTCCGTGCACTGAGCGAGGAAAGCATTCAGTCTAGTCTCACAATGCATGTACTCAGTGTACTTTCAAAAGTTCTGATATTTAATCACATGCATTCTCAAAAAGTTCAGCATGTATTTTGATTGAGGAATGTGGATTTACATTCAACATAAAAAAGGTGACAGAGGTAGATTTCAGTTGAATAAACATCTGCAGTTTTTTTTTTTTTGCATCTGAAAAAAAGTGTGTGTATATAATCAGATCAGATGCAGACACTGTTAATTAAGCTCTGCCTTCACTTCATTAGATGTTAGAGGTTTGCTTGGGGAATTTCAATTAAACAACCTGAAGGTTTTAACAAGTACATTGTATTCTGTGTCTGTGTTTGTTCATTAATTGTGGCTAATAAGACTCAAGAAGGATTAAATGGAAGAGCCACAGAATATAATTTGAATGGTAAACTGTCATCTTAGTGGTATCCAAGATACCTTGCCACAGACTCCAAAGTGCTGGCTTATTTGCAGTTACAGAAGCACTGTATCCGGGACCAAATTCAGACTGAAATAAATATTTACCTGAAACAGTTTAACCAGTTTGGAAAGTTTATTCATCCAGACCACAAATACCTTTTCCTTTTTCCTTTCCTTTTTTTTCAAAAATAACTTTATATTCATCCCAACAAGTTAAGGGGTCATGCTTGCCCTGAATGCAAAAAGCGAGGCTTCAGTCATTGCTTGTTCAGGTCACAGACTTCACGGCAATGACAGTGCTGTTTCTGCTCTGTCCAAGAGATATGAGTACGTAGCTGTAAATTCAGCGATATATAAATGAAGGCATCTCAGTGTCGCTGCTTCAATGTTTCAGAGTCAAGCTTCGGAGTACGAATCTTGTTCATATGTACCTTACCCATTTATAGATAACGATATACAGAGCTTGAAGGGGATGTGAACTGCAAAAGGAAAGAGGGTGAAGAACAGCCTTGACCAAAATGATGTAAGACGGCCTGACCTACTCAGATCCGCTGATGACCAGGAGAGCACGTCTGCATCTCACGCAAAGCCAGCAGAGTGACATCAGCATTGGGAGCCCTGTCTGGGGCAAGGGGAACGGGAAAGGAGGGGTGAGCGGAGGAGACAGTATTTTTTACAGAGCTTGCTCTGATGCCTTTTTCAAACATCCTTTTCCCCTCATTTTCTTAGTCTCAGGAATTTTCGGAATTCTAATTACACATATACATGTATTCAGGCAAGCTTTATGTATATCAAAATACCAAATAACAAAAATGCTGAGAACCATTTTTTTTTAAAGGGCGCAAATATATAACCATTCCATGCACTGCCAATTACAGTGCTGGGAGTTTCATGTAATTAAACTAGCCTGTTTAATTGTAAGCTGATAGCTTTTTCACAGATTGCAGCAGCTGTTCCCTGATGGCTTAATGTGAATGGGTTTACAGGCATGTGTAAACAGCAGAGCAGGCTTTCACCCAGCAGAACTCAGATGTATAGGAATAAGCTCTGTGGTGTTCCCTCAGTTTTGACAAACAGAAGTAAAATGGCATTTTTTCCCATCACTGACACATCAGCACAATCATAGAGGTTAATTAGCAATATCCTGTAAATAAAGTATCTCTTCCTTGAAATTGTTTGTCAGAAGGAAAAACCACAAAGAACTAGGATTGAACATCGTTCTAAGTTCCAGCGCTGGGTTGAATTTGATGACTCTCTTTCTGGGATCTCAAAGCACTTTGGAGTAAAGGCAATCATCAATGCACGGCACCCAGCTGGGTAATGCAAGGCAGCTATTTTGCACCAGAAGACTCACCATATATCAGTTGAAGTAGAGAAATAAGGATGCATTGGGACAATAAAACTGGGTAATTTAGATTGAGGGAGCCAAACTGAGAATTTGGCTGGTAAATAAACACTTTTTTGAAACATAAAATGGGAGTTTTGGTGACCACAGTAAATTAGAACCCTAGTTTATTTTAATCTCTCATCCAAAAGATCCTGTTATCCGCTGCATGGTATCCCCACCACTGTTGGGGGTCTTGGCTGTTCACTTGGTCCAGACAAACTTTTGTCCTCTACCAACCCAATAATTTCCAGTAGAAACCTGCTTTTTTTCCTGGCAGTTAAATTTCAAACACTAACCAAGCCCAACCCCATCTTGCTTTGACTGTTTTTCAAAAGAATGCTAGAGGTTGATAGGGCTGTGGCCCAAATGTGCATTCTTTGGCTGTGCTGTGTTTAATGTTGTTTAATGTTTTTTTTTTTTTCAAACCACTTACTATGACAGGCAGATGAATGCTTCCATTATCAATTTACACTGCGCTTCAAACTTTGTTCTTCTGAAATGTTCGTGTCCTAATAGATGTTATCTGATTCACCTATACTGTAGCATCAGAAATTGTAAAGCGTGCTGCCAAGTCATCCCTTTCACTGTGCATTATGGTCCATTATGGTTTTTACAAGGCTACCGTAACACTGCTGTTTGAAAGGCACCCAGTGTTGTTCAATGAGAAAGTGGCATACAGGGAAAGCTTTTGCTTGGACAGGCCAAGCTTTTAATAAATTACGAACTTAATGTGAGCTTTGTATGGTCAGCTTTTATTGAAGTTAATTTCCGAATATGAGCACCAGTTACTTTCAGTAACTAAAATTCAAGCTCCAATGATAAGTACTTGTTAAAAGGTAATTATGATGTAGAATGATATGTCTTTTAGGGAATATACTGTTTCTTTTAAGCAAATTAGTACTAAAGCACAAAAGTTAGCTGTGATTGTTGACAGTGTTTAACGTCAAATTGTGAACATCATTTGTAATTTACATGTTGTGCATGTGAATCGATTACCAGAGATGGGAGAGGAAGACTTCACAAACTCCAAAGGGAGTGGAGCTACCATGAGCTGTCAGTCACAGAGTCATATGAACCAAGTGCAAAGACATTATTATTGGTCCATTTCAGTGACACAATGATAGCGCATGATAGAGTTGCCAAGTTACGGTGTTCTTGAAGCCCCACCATTAAATACATCCAGAACATTCCCCAAAAGAGCCAAACAAAAAGGGAGTTAGTGAAGCATAATATTTCAAGTAATCATTCACAACAGATGTCCAGTCTAGCACCACTCCAAAGACCAGAGGGCTAGAAGAAGAGCTTCCCCCTGCTAATCATCTAGTATTTCGATTCCATGTGTGTAGCATATAAAAAGTACAAAACAAAAACATCAGCGCTTTGCACAGCCCCCATTAAGACATAAAGTTTTGAAATAAACAATATAAATGAATAAGATTTGTACTCGGAAGCTTGACTCTGAAACATTCAAGTGACAATGCTAAGACGCCTTGGTTTATATATTGCCAAATTTACTGCCACATTCTCATATCTTTTGGACAGAGCATCAGAAATAGCACTGTCATTGCCATGAAACATGCTGAATCTCCAGATTGTTCTCCTGCCCTTCATGTGCAAAATTATATGAATTTGTACGCCCCGTCATATTGTTTGTCTAGGAAGGTGGACATGAATCACTCTCTCTCACAACATAGCCGCCATACGCGTGGAACAGAACAAAGCCTTGTTTGTTTCTATCAAAAGACTGAAAAGCATTCAAAATCCATCCCATCTTTTCTCCACATTAACTCTGCAGTTGCATTAATCACCATGACAACTGCCTCCTCTTCACTCGGTGTGCCCAGCGGAGACAGTTTTCTCCAGGTATACTGTAATTTCACAGTTTGTGAATATTTCCATTCTGTAGTTACGGTGCCATCGAATCGAATTTTGCAGCGTCTCCGCAATGTTCACAAACTTTGAAAGCTCGAAATACCCAAGTTGAATTATTCTTCCCCTTAACCTTTCCACTCACCTCTATTTCTTAGTCTTGTCACATAATTAAGTTCTGTGAGGCTGTGTGAGTCACATGGTGTCTGAGAGCACCTGTGCCCTGTATAAATGCTGAGGGTTCAGGGCCTGTTATGAAACAGCTCATCTTATTTTCCAGCATACACACATTCAATGCACAGATACATACTCCAGTCTAATTTATTTGATGCTGAATTCTTCTCTAACTCTTCATGTTAATCAAACTGTTTCCCCTTCTGTTTGCAACCTTTCTTCTTCCAAAACACACTTTACCCTTAAAAGGTCATAACAATGCAACTATGTTCTTATTAGATTCCTGGTCAAGTTTGAATGATTCATGTAAAAGGAAAGTATGTAAATTTGACCTCTGGCATAAATAAATTGTCTTATGTGGGCTGCCACTAGTGGCTCTGGTATTGTCAACAGCAGTTATCTGAGATAAGGTGGTTTAGACCAGTTGCCCAGGCAGCTTCAGCGTGGAGACAGTAGAAAAGAATGAAAAAGTCATGAAATAGCAATCCTTGGTCCCTCAAACCACCAGAATTCCAGCACAGAATCCTGTTATGGTTAATGCTTTCCATCAGTGTCAGCCAGTGAGCTGCAAATTTTGAGAGGCAGGGAACTTACATGTGAAGTGATAATGGTCCGCAGCATTTTTTTCCTGGTTAGACTTGCCAGTTTCAAAAGTTAGGAGCTGATTCTTTTTTACTTTGGTGTGTCTAATGTGCTTCCATTCCTTTTGTTTACTTTATATTAAATGATTTTGTTTGTAGGGAAAATAAGAAAATGGATGGCTTTAGTCTGTGTCTGAGATTGTATGCTAATTTAAAACCAATTGTTTTTTTCCATTTGTTTTATACGTGTAACTAAAATGATTTCATGTACAGTGCAAAAAGGCACAGCCTCCACATTCAGGGTAATTTAATAAAAAGTTATCATCTTCTGTGTGTGATCCTCCTTTAAATTGGCATTCTTATTTATTTTGCAAACACAAAATAATATGCGGATAATTATTAAGCAGAGGTAATTTTTTTCATCACCTCTGTATGCAGCTCACCACCCAAACAACCAGGTAAAATTAAAATTAAATATCCTGTAAAGGTGTCTTTATTCTTCGTCATGCTTTCTGAGTACAATGCCCATATACTCTTAAGATGCTACGTATTAATTGCAAAATTATCTTAAAAAGCCATTTTTAGGCTATGTCAGTAATTAAAAGAAGAGGTTAGAACAAATATCAGCATGCACATAGCTCTGCACAAACTCAGCATGACTTCTGTTGTTTGGAAGATGTAATTATGCAAGAACTACGGATTCTTGAAAAAGATTTCTAAGAATTATTGAGGTTATTCCAATGTCACAGTAACACAGCAACATCTAGTTGGAGGACGAATGAGATCATAAATTACATCACTGCTATTTTTGTTTCACTGACACTGATTAATTCAAGGTCATATTTGGAGAAATCACCAACAAATTTAAACATTTTTTACAGCCATGGTCAAGGCCTTCATAACTGCCTTTATTAAACATATAAGGCTTATTTTTGAACTCCCTCACATGAGAATGTGAAACCTCTCATAAAAGTGTTGATATGTTTGATCAGCATAGATTCATATTGGTACATTTTGTATTGCAGTAGGTCACAAAACACCCCTTCAGATGAATTTTCATGTTCCTGCCATGTGTTACTTAAGTTAATTAGCTCTTAGAACAGGTGAAAAAATGACCTGACCTATTTTTATATTTTGGGAAATATGGAGGAATAGGGACTGCTGTTGTTTTACTGCAACTGACCCTTAAAGGTAGCCCTTTAAGCAGCGAATGTTAGCGATTAGCTGGCTACTAAATCACAGAGTACATATTCAGCAGATCAGCCTGAGCTTCTGACTGGTCAGCACGTAGCAGTGATTCTTGACCAGGCTGGAACACTTACTGAACTGAGTGACACACAGACAACCCTTAATACATTACTGTGCCATGCTGAAGAGAAATAAATAGTACATTTCTCATTCTTGCACAAGATTCAGTAGTATCTCAAAATGAACATTGAGTCAAAAAAAAAAAGCCTGCAGCTTTCCCATGCAATCTATAGAGAAAGGAAATCTGGGCCAAGTCTACACATGCGTCACCTGTAATCCATGCATGGAGTTCATGGAGGTTACATTAGGCAATGATTTCTCTCACATGCATAATGATTAAGCCAGGCTTTGTTGACCTATATTTAACCCAGGGGGCAGCCGACAACCTAAAGTACAAATATATCATTGTGGTTGATTGATAGCACGCCAGACAGCGTGCTTTGCCGTCTGAAATATTGGGTGAGACGAAGTGAAACCAAGTGTCCAATGTAATCGGCATGTTCTACAGATCCACAACAACAGGTAATTTGCATTTCAATTATGCAAATGTCAGGCTGTCATGTTTAATCATGCCTCATCTCTGGTGATTAAACAGGCATGTGGCTCACATGACGTGTAACACAGTACATATAATTCAACCTGGGACAACTGGTTTATGCTTCCAAACACACGAAAGGAAAACAATGGCAAAGTGGATAGAGTTCAGTGTTAGGGCTACAGCACAGCCTATATCTGCATGATTACACAAAAACACAAGCAGTGATGATATATTACAGCTTTATGTTCACTTGCTAACATACAGTTGCTAACATATAGCAGGTCCACAATTTAATGGCGAGCGGGGGGGTTTACAGGAGAACTTTCCATAAGACTACAAGGCTGGGCCTTGTATCAATATGATATATACAGCCTATTTTTTTCATCACCTTGTTGCAGTCTCAGTTTTTGTGCCATAGAGCATTCCAAACATAAATAAGCAAACAGCTCTGAATGAAATCTACTCTCGGGTAATCAGCTGAAAAAAATCTGCCTTTATCTGCTTTAAGATAACAGTGACTCAGGCTTCACATGAATGCAGAAAGTGAATTTTAAGGTTCCTTGATTCAAATAATGCGGAGGAAATGGGGTGGACTAATGCTCCTGTTCTTCGCTAATAATGAATTTCCTCTTTGGTGCCACGGAGTGTTTGGGAACTGACGTTTCCCCTGCTTGGTGAAAGGCCGGCATACCGCGCAAGCACTGCTGTGGAACACGACACACCCACCAACTGATTTCCTTGCCTGTTTTTCAGTCAGCGACGTGCTGATTGGCAGACATTTCTACAAGCAGTTTACTATCTCTAAATCCAAATCTCGAGTGATTTCTTACATTACATGATTTCATAGTGCTTTCATATTTTTTTTCAGTTGTATTGTCCCTAAAACATATTCAAGTGCATAATATTTGTGTGACATGTTACAAAGGGCTGTGTCCTTAAATAATATCCATCATGTTCACTCAAAGGTGAGCAAACCCCTCTCTTGTTTTTTTCCAATCCAACCTTGCTCTCATTCACGTAACGGCTTTTCATACCCCCCCAAAGCCAGTCCCAATTAGCCCATTAGCCTGGCCCAGATTTGCAATATTTGGTTCTCAGACTTGAGCGCGGAACGAGCTTGTTGTTTTTCATATGGGACCAAGTGCCATGACATAATTGCTCTCCTCTACAAATTATTAACACTCACTTGCCGCGAATGCAAAGTGCATGCTTGGGTGAGAAATATGTATGGCGAGAAATTAGGCATTTTGTAATTAGGGGTTGTGCTTAAATATGATGCGTTCCCACCCATGCGTCCGCATATTTGGCCACCCACATACAAAAAAAAAAAACAATTCCACTCAAACGACCTCTTGTGTAGGGATTCAGCTGTTTGTCTGTACAGTGCTGTAGTGTTATTAAATGCATCATTCACGAAACCCTCTAATGATGTTAGTGATTTGCCAGCAACCTGGGAGCGTTCAGGTCCTGTGTTTCTGCAGTGGGACCAGGCTGCCTTAAAGTTGGGCCTGTACTATTGCTTTTCCCATGTCACGTAGTGAGTCACTTTGTATTTTATTAGCCAGTATTCTTTTTACGTCTCCAGTATATCCGGTCTATTTTCAAGGGTTTGCACAACTTTATTTGTGCAAGATTTCATCAGAATACTGCATACTGAATACTGTTTTGCATGCATGTATGCATGTGTGTTCTCTCCTGAGACATAAGAGAGATAGTATGTGTTTTTTTTTTTGAAGAATGTGTTTCTGTCACTTGTGAGGTGAGGGCATGTGGTTCTGAGAAATGAAGTCACTGATTAGTTGAGACCTTCTCCAGAAAAGCAGTGCTCTTCTCAGGCCACTACCAAGGGCTTCGCCTTGTGTCTCTGCTCAGGTAGAGTACTGGCTTTCGGTTTTTATTAAGTTCAGGCGTATTCTCTCCATTGTAGAGAATTGGCTCCAACTCTCCATTGTTATTGGCTCCATTGAGTATTGGCTTTAACTTTTGAATATTTTCAGGTAGAGTACCGGCTTTGGCTCATGACTAAATGATATATAACTGATGATGTCCCACTGGTCTAAAAGTCATAATTGGAAAGAAATATTAGATTTGTCTCAATGACAAAATCATGTTTTGCACATGGTATACAGATACAACTGAGCAAGACATATGGAAAGCAAAAGAGAATGTGATTATACCGTCAAGACAATCAATATCATAAGACTCTCAGTCTAATTCAGCATTTTTTTTTTATTTTCCTCAAGAGAGCAAAGAAGGATTTTTAACTGCCTGCAATGTAAATTAAATAAAGAAAATTATGCAAACACCTTCCCACTAGTGTCTTCTTGTGAATTATTTTGCAGTCAGACATACATATTAATTCAATTCTCTGGATTCACAGAACAATAATGATATTTTGTGCCCAAATCAGCACAATAGGACTGCTCAGCACTTAGTCAGAAAAGGAGCTTTTGTTTGTTTGCCTTAAAACAGCAAATTAAGCATCTCAGATAGACATGCGAAGCTATTTAGCATATTGTATAGAAATGTTGAGTTCCAGCCTACAGAGGAGCATGAGACAGAAGAATGCTTGTCATGCTTCAGTGAACCCCTGACTGGCAGCGAGAGAGGCAACCCTGCCTGAATACCAATCAAGGGCATCGTCAGAATTTCCCATCATCCTTCTGTTCTTTTCTCATCCAGTGTAAATGCAGCTCGACACTTTCCACTGTGTCCGTAATGCTTTGTCTAAAAAAAAAAAAGTTTCATTATTTGATATGACTAAAGCAGGGCTTGTAACAAGAATCGTTGCAGATTACTGCTATAATGCAGCCTCAAGGATTAGTGTCTTCCTCTGACAGAATTATACATTGAATAAGAAACAGGTTAATGTATAGTAATGTGCAGCTCATATTGAATATATATTACATTTCATTCATTTGTGGCAAATCAGAAAAATAAGCTGTATAGGAGACATTACAAATACTTTGAGTAATAACTAATTTCCAATTTGACACATGATTAAAGGAGAGAAAAAAAATCATAAAGCCATTTTAAGAGGGACATTTAATATATCAGAATTAATTAAAGATACCTAGTTACATTACTTTAATAACATATTAAGATCATTTGTGCGGTAAGTAGAACTCAAAGCATGGCCTTTGTGTAGATGCTTATTCTATTTGTTTTCTATTCATATTTGCATTGTGCTGCTGTTTTGCTGATCAGATGTAAAAATACATATTTATAATTCATTCACATATTAAAAAAATAACTTTGCCCAGATTTTTTTTCCACAAGAGAATCCAGATTGTTATACAGGTCATAAATATTTCACACAAACATCTGTCTAATCTCTGTAAAACGATTATCAAAGGAGAGTTAAATAAACAAGCGCCAGTAGAAACCTGACGAAGACCATTACAGAACCACAAATCAAAATGTTTTGGTTGTCAAAGAGATAGTGTAATCGTTCCATCTGTGAGCTGACTAATGCTGGTGTCAGGTAACTATAAAAAAAAAAAAAAGACAGAAGCATCGTCTTGCTTGACAGGAAGACAAATTGAGTGCTGTGCCAGGAAAGACTTTGTGCCAGGCAGTGATGTGAGACAGAGGCATCACTGACTTCAAAGTGGGTAGAGCTATCGTGCCATGGCTGACTCACTGACATTGACCAATCGTAGTGCTTGTTGTGGACAGCAAGGCCATTTTATTGGTTGAGACAAGCCAATGACTGACAGCACAAGGCACTGGTCATTATAAGGTTCTTGAGCCTGACTCTCAAACCATTAGCGCCAAGCATCTGTCCCTGTTAATGTCGGGAGCCCTGTACCCTGAGGTGATATTGGAATTTTTCAGGTGATAAAACTCTCTTTGAGAAAGTATCACAACATGTTATTCAATCACTTAGTCAAGGTGATGGAACAGCTTTCTCTTCCGTCCTCACCCTTTCTCATTGGCCAGAGATCGGGCCAGAGATGGAACAGCTTTCTCTTCCTTCCCCACCCTTTCTCAATGGCCAGAGATCGGGCCAGAGATTCTTTAAAGACATAATGTGCTCGGTGATAGGAAAATAGTTAATGGCAGCAATTATACTGATTAGAGATCAAATGTTTGGACATCAACATTGTCAGGAGACACATTGTAGGGGACAAGTGCTTTTTGATAGATCATACCTTTGAAATCTTTTCAAATGAGAAAATTATAGTACAGCACATATAAACATGTAAAACAGTTCTTTGAAATAGAGGAGGGTGTGATGGAATTTCAGTAAAAAAAAAAAAAAAACAGTTAATTTTGAATGTAAATTGTTTATAGGCTTTGGAAATCAGTGTTAACTATAGCCATAAGAGCAATTTAAATAACTGGCCTTTTGGAATATCAGCTACATAATATGTTTTTACAGTGATAATATAAACAATGTGTGAATGACCATAATATGACATTCTTAGTCATCAATTTCACTTAAATAAACAAATTATGTATATTTATGTAGTTTATTATATATACTGCCGCTTTAAGATGTTACCAGGGCTGACTAACAACGCTTTTCACATACACAGCCCATCCTAGGGCTTGGAACTACAGAAGTTAGAACTATGTTATGTTCAAGGTGAGCCACGGTGTGTTTCTTCATATCCAGAGTGGGATATCTATTTATTCATAACTCATAAAGTGCAGAGCTGGCATTCAATTGAACTTTTTAACTTTTTTTTAAATTAGGTATCTTGAGAGCAACAAGTTATTGTAAGAAGCATAGTTGTAGGGCAAGTGGTCAATTTAACTGAGTTTAAGATTCACACAACTGATGAAAATCAATGCAAGTGGTATCAAAAGTCTGATTCCTGTGATTCTGAGAATGTTTAACAAATGCCTCTCCGGTATTGTGCAGCTCAAAAAACATACTTTCATGTCTGAGCCATGTGGACGGATTGATTCCTACCCATTAACAGTAATTGTACTTTCCAAAACATAAATAACAGGGGAAAAAAGTTCTGCAACAGGTTATTTTGATGGCTAACGAAGTAACGTTCCTGTTAAAACAAGCCCTTTGAGGCTGTTTGTTTATTCTTGGTTTATTGATTCTAGCCTATTGTTCTGCTGCTTCATGGAAACTCATTTTCTGAGGGGTCTGACAATTGACTCGACCTTCCCTTTTCATACTACCCATGTGTTGCTATATGTAATAGAACATTGACATTCTTTTAAGACTATAAATGTATTTTCTGTTGTAACATAACCTGCATTATTTGTGACTGTCAAGCCCTACATGACACATAATGGAGACCAGCATCAAACCAACCATGCAGAATTTGAATTTTGAATAAGGTTAAGTTTGTATGATTAATCCATTTGTGCATTAAATGCTATTCTTTCATCTCACTGGGAAATGCAGTCTCGCAGAACACAGCCAGCATGAACCAAGATTAAAAACGATGGGACAACAGTCCCGTGGACAATAACGCAACAACGTGCTGTACAATGTTCTCTCCGGGGTTAAGGTCACACTTTGGCATCTCACAAAATGCATTCCAGTTATTTTCTCGAATGAGATATTAAGACAATGGAATATGTCAAAAAATGCAATCAAAATGTCATCATAAAACCCAAAGGACAATGGATAATCATTAGTATTAAAATGCATAAAAGAGTGCTGGAACATGTGGGTGTGTTTTACCCTTGGGTTCCACAGTGAAGGTGGATCTGTGGGACTGTGAAAATAGGCAGACTTGTGCTGTAATGTGTTCGGGCAGATACGACACGCATTCAAAGCAAAAAGGAAAGAGCCGCGGGGCACAGAAAAGCTGGCAGAGTTCCTCTGCTCCCAGAGCCAGTGTTAACATAACTTCTGCCGAGAGTAAGGCCGCTATTCAATTTAAATGCAATGCACTTTCACAATATGAGAGATTTCAGAATGTATAAAATTACACTGATGCATTTATGCAAAGGTCAAATGGGGAGATTTTATGATGGGGGAAAATATTCATTCTTCAATAATGTAATTTCTGTTTTGTGTTTTATTTCATTTTCTGCTGCCAAGGGATGTTGACTTTTTACAAAATGTATGTGCTTATGATTAATTCTGATGAATGGTGGAGTGGTCCTTCATATTTCTCCATTTTGTTTTTTTTTTTTTGCAGAGGGTATATTCATGGCACAAGAGGCTGTTTTTAAAAGTATACTTCAAACAAATCTAGTGAGGGACTCCTCTGACATCATTCACCACATCATCTTGAATTAAGTGTACTTCTGTCCTCAGCCCTCTTACATGGTCCTTTGCAATAAGTTGGAGAACAGGCATGTGAGAGCTTTATTTGAAGGGGGTGGGGCGGGGGGGGGGGGGGGGGGGGGGGGGGCTGTTTTTAAGTGCTATGGTCCATAGAGTGCACACAATGAGATGGCATGCTCCAGTGGAGTGAGCCAGTTAGCATCAGGACCAGAGACCCAGCTGTAGGGGCCCCGCTATTTACTTCAGCGGGGTTGGGCAGCATGGCTCATTATATGATATTTGCTTAGCAGACGGCCCTGCCCAGAGTGGCTTGCATAGTTTACATTTTTACATTCGTACAGCCGGATATTTACTGAAGTAATTCTGGTTAAGTACTTTGCCCAACCGGGGAATTGAACCTACTCTGCTCTTTTCCAATATACCATACGCCTGTCCTTCAGGACTATACATGAAGATATACTTTTCCATACAGGAACATGGGATTAATTAGCGGTTTTCAACCAGAGGTACAAGTCTTCAGTCTTCTCCCTGGGGGTAGTTGAGCTTAAAACATCTATCAGTTCCTACCCATAAGGCATTACCGAAATCAATACTGGCCTTCAGTCAGATAATTGTTTATTTGGACAACTCCTGGGTCATCACCTTTATTGGGAAATATCATGTATGAAGCTGTGTTTTTCTTGGGTATCAGGGTTTAGAAATAAGGTTGCTGTTATTTGAAGGCCTTTTAGAATTTTATTTTTGCACTAGAGCATTGTAAAACAAACCGTGTGGTACAGCAGAAAGGAAATAAAATGACACCGGCAGAAAGCTGCATGGGTTTGCTCATATAATGAGACATTATGCAAGCTCACACAGGACTCTCCTCAGTGTGGTCGGAGAGCTCAGAATGGAGAAGCATTGTTGAAAGAGGTACAGTCAGCAAAAAAATGATCAGTGTCAGTGGAAAGTGGTCAGAAAAGGCCTTGGTTCATAAGTGATGAGCCGAAGAGAAAAGGTGAGATGGCAAGTTGCAGTCACAGGGGATACACTCTTTACATTATGGTGTTGTCACTTAGCAGATGTTCTTATCCAGAGCGACTTACATAGGTTACAGTTTTTACGTGTCATCCATTTAAACAGCTGGATATTTATGGAGGCAATTACGGGTTATATACCTTGCCCAGGGACACAGCAGCAGTGCCCCAGCAACCTTTTGGGTACAAGCCTACTACTTACTACTATGCTGCACTGTCTCCGCACTCTTACATCACCCACTCTTACAGCTGAGGGTACACTTGAGGCACTCCGTGTTGACAAGGTTCACATATGCCAAGCCACTCTCACTCTTTCAACAAGCTGCCGTGTTTAGCCCCATTCAGTTTGTCCTGGGAACCTGTAAGGTAATTATGTCATTGTTGCTCCCCCTTGTTAAGGGCTTGTGGGAACTGAGACGTAGGAAGGAAGGGGATTGCAGGTGTGACCACGCTAGAACAATAGAGCACTTCTAAAATCAATCACAGGCGTAATGTGTTTACATAGTGTGTGTGTGTGTGTGTGTGTGTTTGTGCATGCATGTATGTGTGTGTGTGTGTGTGTGTGTGTGTGTGTGTGTGTGTGTGTGTGTGTGTGTGAATGTGTGTTTGTGCATGCATGTATGTGTGTGTGCGTGTGTGTGTGTGTGTGTGTGTGTGTGTGTGTGTGTGTATGCAAGAGAGTGCACGCATGTGTGCATGGGGGAGGGAAGTGAATATGGATGAAAATAGGTTTTCATTTTCTTGGTTTTTATATCGGCCTCAAGCCACTAAGGAATAGCCCAGTACGTTGACAAAAACAAAAAGCAATTTACTCCTAATTGTGTTCCCCAGTTTTCATTTATGTAATAACCTGTTTTACACAGGAGGGATATTCTCATATAGATCCAGTTTAAAATGGACTTGCTCTGTTTTCTCACCTTACTGTGTATGTGGTATAGTTCAACATTTCTGACATAGTTTGTCCTGTGCCTAAAATCTATATATCAATTTTCTGAAACATTGTTACTGTTTTAACAGCATTCAGACAAATTGATGTAAGAGGTTTTCTGTTTGTTTTATTATCTAACAGATATGAACAGAACAATATCAATGCAGACAGAAAGTCATGTCTGTTATTTATTAATAGGATCATTTAATTATTTGTGGGGCCCCTTGCTGGTACTTAAAATTCAGTGTCATGTGGTGTAAACATTCAGCTGTAATTATAACATCAGTCATGACTGATCTTTGTCACTTAATAAAGAGCTTAACGTTTTAAAGCATTCTGAGGAGGAATACTTCTCAGCACAGTCCACCACATTCATCTTAGAGACAACAGACAGAAATAGACTAAACAAGAAATTATGCGAAGGTTTGAAGTGCTCCAGGCACAAGATAAAACTGTTTTTTTTTTCTGTTCACTTGGGCTGTATACTTTCTTTCAAGGATATTTTTGTTTTTATGCAAGATGAACCGCAGTGAAAATCAATGCCATGCACAGAAGGTATTTACTGCTTGTGTGCCTTGAAGGCTTAAAACCCTCAATCAGAAGGTCACTAATTGTCGTATCTGAGGTTAAAATACAAACTGAACTTGAGCTGTGCTGTAAACTGAGACCGAGCACCCATTTAAGCACAAAGAGGCGGCAGAGAATGCAAAAGGACCAAATATACTGCATATGCAAGATTAAACAGATACTACCCAACTTGACTCCTCACTGTCTGCAGTGTAAGGCTGCACGCTAGAATTGCAATGTCAATTAGCCATGAAAACTGTGTTCTCGTAGAGATCGTGAAAATATAATCTTGACCTCAAGTCCCTCTGTGTCACTGGAAGTGAATGGAGCTCATCACCCAGCGATGTAAGCTGATGTTTTAAGAATTCGAACATCTGCCTTAAATGTTTAAATTTCAATGAGAAAACTGGGTTTCGCACAGAACAGTCAGGTCCAGTTTTGGGATGTTTTTGGTCAGAGGGTGAAAAATGGCATCCTGTTTCCAGTGGTATGTTATGATTTTGTTCGCTCTAACTAAATTATTACTAAAATAATATCTCAACTGAAAACAACTGGAAAATATGAGATCATAAATATGGAGCCATGAGTGGTGGAGCTGCATTAAAGTTCTGATAATGTTCCCAAACGTTGCCCCTGTTTCAAGGTCAAATATTAATATGGCCCAACAACAACCATCTGAACTTAATGTCAGTGTCCAAATAAACTGACAGCCACTGCTAAAACTTTAACAAATGTTTTTTTTTTTTCCATGTCATTGTGCACGGCTTGTATTTACGCCCTGCCAATTGCAGGTGATGTCAGTTATAAACCACCATCATTTTGAGAAGCGTCAGTATTGCTTAAGGCTATAGAGGAAAAGCAGTGACTATTGATATGGATTATTGTTTTTTAGTATAAGAAATATGCGTGGTGGTTGAAGAGCACAAACCTGGGAGGGCGGGGGGGGGGGGGGGGGGGGGGGGTAGGGAAGCTTTTCTCAAAATAAATAAATATAGAGTATTCATTGTGCAAACACCTCCTGGAAAAATAACATGACCTTAAAGAAATCTGAGGATTTTGCATAGTGTAAGACACAATACGATATGGTGCAAAGCGTCAATGCTGGGACGAACAGGGTTTCCCTGTTGTAGAAATGTGGGCCGATGCAGAAGAATGCCGTCAGCATCGCACTGTAGTTTTACATACCTGTTTCATGCCGTTTTGCATTCTGTGGGAGCAACAGTGGAACACTCACAGTATTCTGAGGTGTGGTTTCATTTACATTAGAATTTTCCGGGTATTTCTGACTGAAATGAGTCTGGGAAAGAAGTAAACTGGAAGCTTAATTATTTGCAATGCAAACACATATGAACAATGACAACGGGCTGAAACAGAATGTTTGGCCTGAAAAAAAAAACAGTTTGTACTGGGAGCAAAAAAGTACACAGATGATCACAGACAGACCCTGGAAAAGACAGAAAATTCCATTTTCATACAACTCATGCCATGAGTTGTCATCTGCTCTGACAGGGGTATGTAACTGGGAACCTACTTTATGGCTATTGCCACCCCTGCAAACGTACTCAGAAAATATCACCTCATGACAACGAACATTGCTCTTCCTGCCACTGCTGCCTCTGTGCTGTCAAAACTGTATGAAACACACATGACCATGTATATAAGTGGTAGTTGGCAGTACAAAATGTCCTAGCATGCATAACCCCTGAGCCACTGTTGAACCCTGATTTGTTTCGCCTTTTTCAGTTATCCAGTATGGCCGTTTATCTTACATGTGTGTGTGTGTGTGTCATTTTTCCAGTGTACAACTGAAATGTAAAATAAAAGTATACTTCAGAATAGTTATTATATAATTGAACTTAATTTTCACACCCTGTGTCATTCCCTTCAAGGAATGACATGCGTATGCCACCCTCAGGCTTATAAATATTTTATATTACACTGTTAAATATTGGTTTTTCAGTTCACTTTTACTTTGAAATGATTAGAAATGTATTATTTCTGACTCTTCAGGGTGAGTTCTGATATTTTGGTACTGTGATAATTAGTCAGCTCAAGAGGAAGAGGAAAGGTCAAGTGTAGACAGTGAGGGAGGCCTCAGAGTTCTGAGACAACGGAGGTTGACAGGTAAGATCTTGCACATGCAATCCCTTTAAATGTTATGTCACAGCAAATCAATACACTGCAGTAACTAAGAGCTGTGTAAAGTCAAATTACACAGCGATGAAATCTAATTCTTTCAGTTTTGTTTCAGAAGTGTGCTGTGTTTTTTGTTCCTATATTGCATTGCATTGACAAGACGTAGAGTCCTAAATCTGATATTTTACTTTTATTCTTATCTGTCAGCTGGGGCCCATAACACAGGCCTGCATGTGAGATACTACCACACGTGAATCTGTGGTACACATCCCCTTCGAATGACTTGAAATAGCAGGCCAACGTAGAAATTCATCACTGCATAACTTAAATTTCAAGACACTTATCTAGGAAACGTATTTCCTGCAGGAATCATCGCGTTCGTCGTGTGGCCTGCCGAATGATGTATATTCCTGCAAGGGGTTGCCACCAACTTCAAAGTTGCGCCTACACCCTCTTTACCAAGGAAGCACTGCTGCGGTGAATCATTCCATTTCACCTCTTCAGTCTTGTTCAGGGTCTTTGTGATGCGTTCAACTGCTCCGGTTCAGCTCGATTCACTTAGGGTCACAACCGTTCAGCGCGGCAGGAGCAGTCCTTAGCGCTAACCGTGCGTCGAGCAGAAAGCCGAACGCGCGCAGAGCTACTTTACACTTCAAAGACTAACCGAGGGGTTTTAAGACTGTCAGAGTGGCATTTCAGACGGCGAAATATATGTTTGAAGTTACCGATCTCTGAGATCTCACCAAGCTCTGCGGTAATGCCATCTCACACAGGCCCTGTTGCTCTTTAAGAAAGCGATACTCTGAAGATCTTCCCTCGCACATTTCTGTCTGTCCTTGTGTCTCCGCAGCTACGAAACTGTTTTGATAGTCACGCTGGGGAGAGGAGCCAGCGCGGTCCTATGGAGCAACAATATCCCTTTCCGCAGCTTTCAGCGGGATGAATGATAAAAGCATCTGGTGAACAAGAGACATACGCCCCGCAGAAATACATCATCTTAATGCCATTAACCAAAATCAGATTACAGTCTACAATATCACCGTAATTAAATATTGGGCTCCCAATTGATGTCTGTGACGATTTACAGAAAATAGATATCGTGAGCAGCCAGGATTAATTCTGTCTCCATTACTTGAATAGATTTTTTTCTGAAGTTTGAATCATTTGTAATATCATTAGGAGTTGTCGGAAGTACAGATTTTTTGTAAGGAATAGTCAGGGAACAAATGAATGTGAGCAGCAACATTTATCTATATATTTTTTCTACAGTTATTTATTGACAAAATAAGTATGCGTCAGTTACCATTTTAATATGTGTAATATCATGCAGCAGCAAAGAGACAAATATTTCTTTCAGTTGGCGATGGGAACTGAACCAATGAGTTACTGCCAATGATGAAAGAGAAATCATTTAACACATCGCTAGATACATCTCTAAATATTCAGCTGCAATAAAACCCAGTGCAAGCAAGCTATTTCCATAAACACCCCAGCTCCTGTGCAGTATCTCTGGCATTTTCGAAAAGTCTCTAGACCAGGCTGACAGACGTCGCTTCGCAATAACTGTGTAATTTTGAAAATGACGGCGCAGGGAGGGGGGGCGCAGAAATCCATACAGCTTATTTTTATCGATCCCAGACCTTCTCAGATTTACGTGACCTATCATCCCCTGCTTTTTTCCCCCTGAAGCCAATCTCCAGGGACAGGCTTTCATCATGAGGGCTGTGCTGCCTGCCTTACGGTACACATCACTTTATCAAGCCTCTAATAGACAAGACCTCCGGGCCAAAGCTCACAAAGACGGCCTGAGCATCACCCGCAGTTCACCCAGCTAACACAGTCACGTTGCCCTTACGTTGCTGCAACGTAATTTAATGGCCACGCACACATACATTGCTACAGCGTCAAGTCGGACGTCGCGGCAACGTGGAAAGTGAAAGGTGCCATTTCGTAACGGCAACGTAATTTTGTGACGTTGTCAGCCTGTCAACTCGACGTCCTGGCGACCTTCTTACAGTTTCTTCTAGTTACATCCGCTTTTATTGGAGCCGATCTGCATGCTCCCTGCTGCACCCTGTTACCTTTGTACCGTGCTTTTTAGTGTTAGAGTGTTAGAAGTAAGAGAGTAATGTGCAAAAACTGTTGGTTCTGTCTGTTAATGTTTTGTCTTTCTTACTGTGCTTTGTGCATAAATTCATGCAATATGCCACCACAGCCAATAATGGAAAGCAGTGCTGTATGCTTTTCAAATAATTAAATTTGAAACATGCTTACATTAAAGGAAAAACATTACAGACACAAATTTATGTTCATGAGCCTAATGAAAGTGCCGTTTGCAATGACAATGGGGTAATGCATTATCGGCAATTAAGAATATGACAATATGTATTACTAGGTGATTTGTTTACTTGCAGTAATTATTGGAAACAGTCTGGGTACATTAATTATCTAGACATTCTTCACAGCTCCCAACCTGGAAAAGCTAATAAATCTTTCATTGTGGTGTGGACCTAACGCAACATCTGCATATATTCCGAAAAAATGAGAAAAAACACAAATAAGAAACAGAATGTGGAGTAAGGCATAGCCAAGGTTCTCTACAGTACCAGAAGTTCAGCTTTGTATCCTTCACGTTAAACATTCTATTGTGCAAACAAATGTTTCATCAAGTCCAGATTCCAAAAAAAAAGATTCGGACAATGGTTCCCCAGTTTGAAAAAATCTAGTTTTAGTTTGCGTTGCACTTTGTTATATTGCATGTTTGACATCAAAACCGAAAGACAGAGTGATGAATCCTGGAGTGCTTTGCTTGGATGGTCCAGAGCCACGGCTAAGCGGGGCTGTGATTTTCAGCAGGAAGTCTGTCCACATCGAGAAGTGCACGGTGGACTGTAGGCCCATCACTGTTAGTAAAAAACAGTAATCTTCTTTTTAAGGGCAAAGGAGGAAGAGCGTGTGGGGGAAAAAAATGGGACAAACTGGTAAAATGAGCAGTAGCACAACATGGCAGGAGAGAGAATCATAAGGCTTTATTGCTAATTTGGGGGTGTGAAAGTACATAAGTACAATTATATAAGGGCAATTTGTAGATACTTATAGAAATGCCAGCATTAGTGGAAGCATAATGATCAACTAAATATGGTGGTGTTTCTGCAAGCATGTACCTGAATCCCGGCATTTATGGATGCTGGAAAGCACCCTGAAGTTGGGAAGGAAAGTCTTTAGACAAACCGAAAAGGAGCACAGAATTCATAAACACCCTCAGTACTGTCCACAGACAGAGCTGTCATTCAAAATTTATGACATAACAGCCTGTATATTGATACTTGTTTTTCATCCCAGTTTTATTTATTTACTATTTTCCCAGATATATTTGTGTACGATTTTGCTTCTTGAACTTCAAGAAGGGAGGTCTGGCAAAGAGGGAAGTAGTACAACAAACAGAAATATTTTCCATGTTGAACCGCAACAACAAAAAAAAAAAAAGAGGAATTTAAATTGTTGGCTCATACCCGATGAGGTCAGGGGAGACAAAGCCTTTCATGAGAACGGTCTTTATTTTCGGTGTGCTGGAGAGCAGGGGGCAAATTAGTGGTGTATGTCAGACAGCATGTTCTCAGACCTGCCCATAGCCTTTGTTGTCACGCCAATTATAGTATTAGATTGTGAAAGAGAGTCTAGTCAATCAGTCATGATGACATGCGTGAATAACAAAGACCAAAAGACCTGGTACTTTGGAGCTTTGCTTGCCTTCGAGATTTATTCCCTGTGCATGCTCCGAAGCCGTAGGCAGTCACATCCTTAACTAATGCAGATTTTACAGTTGTGGGATTCAGTGTGCGTGATTAGAGAATAACAAGCTTAATCTTCGGGAAAAAATACCTAAGAATTTCATTACAGTGATTTGTTACTATTGTTATGTGCTTTAATTTATTATTAAAAATCTCAGGAAAAATAGATGGATAAATGTGTACACAAACCTCTAATACTGAGGACAATAGGAACATTTTTTCTTGAACATTTGTTTCTAGGGCCCTCTCACTCTGTTGAGTGCATATATAACATGCATATGTACTGTCTTCAGTATAGTAGGTGGTAACAAAATGTGCATATTGCATAACTCAGAGCCCCAAAGTTTTTTAGTCATGCATAGATATATGGTACTATAATGATACACAATCCCTGCTTTTTACATCAAATTCACTTCATCAGCCAATCTGTACAGTAATTTCAATTCTGTAATTCGTAAGGATCAGTTCTGCATTTTCTGTGATCAGTTTTCATTTTAATAAGGTATTCCACAATAAATGAAAATAAATTGACTGTGTTTACCAATCTCTGGATCTTTTCATTGAGGAGTTATTGACAGTATCTCACCTGTTGCTGCCCAATATTGAACGCAATATGTTTTTTTTTTTGTTTTTTTTTTTTTGCCTGTTATAACAACAGAAGTGTTCTGAAAATATTTTGTATGAACAAGACTGGATTTAGTTTGCTATGGATTGGCAGGACTACATATGTATGTAGGTGGAGAAAAGATGATTTAACATTCTACAGCTCCTGACCCAAGATGAACTAGTCTCTGCTTGAGGACAATTTAAAAGTCATACAGAATTTATGTATTTTATATGCGGCGGACTCCACCTTGGAATAACAACCTTTCTGTCACATTCCAGAATTCTCATATAAAATTCATACAGAGCTATCATAATTTGCTTTGTTTGTGTCACCTTTTAACTACACACCCTAAATTCTCAGCTCCCTAGCTAATTCTAAAAAAACAATAACCGTGTTATCTCTATTTTAACCGGCTAAAAGCAAGCATTGGCTCTTGTCCAAAACAATTAATTCAGATGGAATTTCAAACCCACCCCTGTTGTTATATTTTTTAATTTATTCACATGGCGTTCCCATTCATCATTCGCAGAAGTGTTTTGACCCCTGTTCAGACAGAGCCGGGAAAGCACACATCAAAGTAACAAAGGACATGGTCAGACGAAACAATGTGCATAAACAAACTTTATATTTCTGATCAGAGGTTCGAGTCTGATTCAATGTAACCACAAAGCGGCTTCGCTTATTAACAAATAAACAAGTGAATGAATAACAAATGTTAGCGAGGTTGTCTTTTTCGAACTGCATACAAAACATTATGGGATTGACAGCCGCTGACATTATTGAATATGCAATAATGTCAAATAGCAACAAATGGAAACACCTGCATGTATTTATTCAACAAAATTATATTAAGTAAGGTCCTTCCTTTTTTACAGTCCACTGATGAAGAAACAGTTTCGGCAGGCACCTAAGGCTCAACTGTGAATTTTAAAATGAGAAAATTATAATCGTGAAGATCAAAGCATTCAAAAATTCAGAATGTTTTGAACTGTATGATTGCAGACTCTATTTTGACAGAACTTGACACAGCCAAATCTATGACAACCATGATAAGGGTCTTTTTGTGTGGTAGAATATTTAGGTAATGACAATCAGACACTGATAATCAGACGTAATATCAAACACTGAGCAGTTAAGTGGGTCCCCCATGGCTTAATAAAGGAACTTGAATTATATTACTTGGTACCTATGTGTTGCTTTCTAATTTTAACATTTGTTACCATGGTGTTTAAAACAGATGCACATGGTGAATATGCATGCGCCGGAAAATCCTTGAACTTGAACAGTTAGGGTTCAGCCCTAAAAATAAACTGTTTGACATAGCCAGGTGATGCTCTTCCAGTATTCAAATTAAGATCTACATTAGTAATGACAAAATTATCATATTCAGTGTAACTGCATGAGGTATGCATCTGAAATATTAATCCTTTTGCAAAAAGACAGTTAAAAATCAGATAACTTTGAACTGGAGTTTGAGAGGAATAGCACAATCAGAGGAGCACATTTCTGCCTATGGCATGGAGTATTTGTTTTATGGCTTTGGAATCACCAGACCTGGGGTTTGAAAGTTAGAGAGTAGCAACAATTCTCATCAGTCCTAATGTAAAGAGGTACATTCGTATGCTGTGTGATTACACATCTCTGAGGCAAAGCTTAAACAAACGTCATTAACACCTCTCAGTTCTTCAGCTGCAAATCCCTCCTTCTGTTTCGCAAGCTGAGCACTCCTGCTTCTTCTTTGGTATTTAATAGATGACGCTTTAATAATCTGTGAGCACCAGGACATTACATCTGTGCAGCAGCTTGCAGTCGGCAATGAAGCGTATCTAAGGCGTCATTATGAGATGTTTAATCTCCAGGAATAACAACTTCAGCAAGTGTCCTCATCTGATCAAGCCTGCATACATATATTTTACATTTATATGAGGAACCCCTCTGTGTGGTTAATGTGAAGTTGAAAAGTGCACCAGCTACCTTGACAATGATTGCATACATCTTTGAGCAACTCGGATCATATTTTTTTACATCACCTGTCGAGCTCTTTTACTTCTACAGTGTTTTAAATGACATCAATACAAATTAGTATCAAAATTTAAAAGCTTCCTGTATTGTGTATAATAATTCATGGAACAATTCGAGGGAATTGACATTTAATTTCAAATCTAGCAAATTATATATGGTATGATGTTAACATTATTTTGCTCACCATTTGAAATGTTAGTTACTGTGAAGAAATTTGTTGCATTTCCATTCGTAATATTAATTGCTGTTCAACTCCACAGCCCTGAAAAGCATGGCATCTCAATCAAATAAAATAATCTAGGCTATTTTTATGATTTTAAAAGAAGAAGCATTCTATTGCTTCAAATGGATGTGAGAGGTTTGGTATACGACAGTTGAAATAAATTGGATTGAAAAGTAATAAATGTTTTTTTCCCGACAAACCTCACGTCCAGACAATGATTACCCAGTTAATAGCTTCTCCTCCAAGAAGGCTCCTATGAACTGTACCTCGCTTCAGCAGACAACAGAAGAGAAACAAACTCAAGATTAGTTCAGAGCGCGAGCTGCAAAAAAATGAGAAAAAAGACAAAAAAAAAAACACATCAAGTATTCAACAGAACTGAGATCAAAATACTCCTTGGAGAACCCGAGGCAAACAAAGAGTTGTTATTCGGCAAATGTAAACAAATATAGATAAAAAAGCGCAGGGGTGAAATCGCTGGAAAAAAAAATATGAACGCTTTAAATCTCAGGGCCGCCAAGAGAGGACAAGGAGGTTAGAAACAAGTGGCAATTCTGGAGAGACACAAAGCTGCCGGAATTTCCAGAGAAGAAGAAGAAGAAGAAGAAAAGAAGAGGATCACAAGGGGATCAAAGAGTAGTAATGCAGCCCCAAAGGAGGGAAAAGGCCACAGCGGTCTGAGGACCCGCGGCTTTGCCTGGCACCGCTGGGGGGGGCGGAAGGGGACGACATTCGGGGCAGCGCGGACGGGACGTGCCTCACAAGCAGGAGGATATAGGGAGACTGTCCCTGGTTAAGATCTCCCTGTCAAAAATGCCCCCAGGAAAGACTCTATCCAGCAGGCCAGCCCTCAGGAAGGAATGCGTCCAGGTGGCAGCAGCCATCACCTGGGGGAGCACATCAGAGCGTGAGACAAAAAAAAAAAGAGAACAGCGTATAAGTGCAGGAACGAGGTGATTTGTACCTGGAGATGGAGAAAATAAGCATGCTCCTGAATGTCACTAACGAGCTGGAGAAAGCCGTGAACAACAGGAGTGGCACCATTGTTCTCCTGCCATTAACAATAAACAAATAGAGCTGGTGCAGACATTCTCAGCAAACCACCATTTTATGTGTCCATTTATACATCTTTATTTCCTAAGAGCACACTGATTTAGACTGGGACTGCATGGAAACATATCCTATATGTGTCATAAAATGCAAAGTTGTGGCATGCTTACAGTAGAAGTTTAATGGTGTTTGCCACTTTTTTAGGTGAATCCTGAGAAGCAGCTGACGAAATGCAGTTCGCTACAATCATTAAGCTTGCTTGATGAGCTAACCAATTAGATAACAAGTTACTTCTTGAAATGAACAAGTCAGGGTTACATCCTGTTGTCATTTCTTTCTTTCTTTTAAATGGTAAAGCTGACACATCTGATGAGCTAAATGCCATAGACATTCAGTATTACACATGACATGAAAGGTCATGAAAGACCACCGGTGTGGCAAGAAGTCTGGAAAGGCCCTGCAAGTCACTGGGATAGCTCACTGGAATTTCTCCTTCTCATTCCGAATAACATTGGGTCCCTTTATGACCTCACTCCCTTACATCTGATTCAAATGAAATTTGCATACTAAACAGGGACTAGAAACTTTGATTTTTTTTTTCCCTATTGGCTTGGTCTAAACAGACCCACTCTTTTCCGGTTAATTTTCCCAGAAATGCATCTGCAGTGCATTTAGCTGTAAAATGAGGTATGTGTTGGACAGTCCCACGCACACTGCTCTGTGTCTGAGGAAAGCCAACCCCAGCAGAGTAATGTCTGTAACGAGGAATTCCTCACCAAGCCTTGACTGACACTGTTAGTTGTGAGATACATCGGGCCTACCCCATGAAACAGCAACACTATTTTAAACCCCTGAGCTCTCAGCCTGTCATATCAGTTATATAACTGTAATGTGAGAGTAGTCTCCTGTTCAGTATATGTTGCCATAGTTAACTGCATCACCTCTAACTGAGATGGGTTCACAGTCTTCTTAGAGTCAATCTTTATGTTAACAGATACAAACACAATACATGCATCTGTGGAATCTGAAACCTGATTTTAATCAATCATATTTTGATGAAAACATTCATTCAGAATGCCATGGTGTAAAGCTAGAGGTTGGAGGTAATCTTGCTCTGTGCTGCAGTGGTACTTGTCATTTCTGAATATGTTTTTATGACATTTTAACTGTCTGGTAAGATTCATAGAGTACACACCATGAAGGATTCTGTTGGATTCTTTTAGCATAGTCATTTATGGCCCCATGTATTTCTTCTGCTGTAGAGTAATGTAAAAAGAGCCTTCAATCATATTCATAGCTTGTACCTGTAATACCACCACTAAGACTAAAACAAATTATACTTATTTACACAGCATGTTAATGGAAGGAGTGTGTGAAAGGCTTGTGAAATGAATCGGAGCACTTTTCTCCCAGGGGCTACAGTTTGTGCTGTGTCTGAGCACGCGCTACAGACAGAAACAATATTTCCATCTTGCCTTTCATCAGATTACAAAAATATAACTGTGAAGATGCAGACTTGTCTACGGGCACTTTTTTTACTTCCTGTTTTTATTCATCAGTGTATGAATTTGTTGTGTAAGGGCCCTGTACATTTACATTTACAAACCTAAGAAGCTCAGTAAGAAGCTTTTTGTCATCAGGTTCACCTCTTAACAGTCAGGAGCATGAGAATGTGTGTGTGTGTGGCTGGTAGGGCACTGGATAATTGGTAATTTGGTTAATTGAGAAAGACACACCCACCAGGTGTTCAAAGGTGGGATGTGAGGAGGCCAAAAGAAAGGGAAGCAAGGACTGAACTGGGGTGGGTTTGTGTGTTTGCTCCTCGGAGGTTTCTATATTTTGGTTCTTGTTTGAATCATTTTACCCTTTTGTTTGTCTATCTTACCAGTCGTAGCCATGCGTTATATTGCATGCATTTAGCAGATGTTCTTATCCAGAGAGTTAAATGGGTAACAGTGTCAGACCAGGCTAACAACACTCACAGACCAGCGAGTGCAAGCATAACACCATTCAAGCCCTACCACAAATTAACTTGTGCAAGGCAACGGAAGCCAAGTTCACTACAATCTCCATTCTCCAAAACATTTTTTTTTTTTTCCATGGGAGAAGTATCTGCCAGCTTTGCACTGACATTTAGCTTCGGCGTGAGAGAGCGCTGACAGCGGTGCCGTGTGACACCGGCGGTTTTTGCGCCGCGGAGTTTTCATTGGAGGCCTTCCTCCGGGACTCCCCCTGCGGACTCTCGTGTGGTTTTGTTTGCGCTCCGTGTGTTTCCCTTGGAGTGGCTCCAGCGGCTTTCACAGAACAATGAAAGGGCCGCGGCATATCTCTCTAATTGAACTAAATGGACTTCTCCGCAGTCCGCGACTCAACATGGGGCGTGCGTGGGTCATCGGGAGCAAAAGAGGGGTCATTTGTGACTGTGTGCAGATTCGTCATGGTGGAAACTGAATGAGCTTACAGGGTTTGTTCTTTTTTTTTTTTTTTTTTCTTCTCTGCACCAGAGGGAAAATTTGTATTAGAGTGGTAAACATGTGTAAATATTTCAAATACAGAAATGTACCATGATGCAGACAAGACAGAACTGTGGGACCCATGTCAAAGATACCATGACATGCTGGTTTATACCGTGTGAGATTGACAGTTCTTTTGAAAGCGGCTGTTGGTAGATTGATGAATACATGGACATTAACCGCTCACAACCACCCAGGAAAGATTAGAGTGCTGGTGAAACATGACACATAGAGACATGGACACATAGAGAATTGTGCTGGAATTGCAGTACACACAAGATATGCTAGAACCACCATTAAGGGAGCCTTAATGGTGAACTTAGTATTTTGCACTGATGGGCATTCAACATACCTGTTGCACCAGACCTTGTGTCTTCAAAGCATAATACACAGTGACAGGGACCTGACATTTGTATGCCTTTCTAATGTAAAGCGGGAGGATATTGCTGACGTTTCCGTTAGTAAGGGAAATGGTTACTGTCACACATTTGTTGCATTGAATGTTCCTGCATGCTTATTATGAAGCAGTGATGTGTAGGGGTTTTTCAAAGTGAGACAAGTTTTGTTCAGAGTCTATGCAATATGTTTATCCATTTCAGTCCCTCCATGATGATTTCCCTGCCTGAAAAAAAAACCTGTAACACTCAGCTTGTGCTATACACTACATCAGTGTAGAGATAGTGGGTTCAGGAGCCAATGGTGTCAAAGCCAGTGTTAGCATAAGGACAGTCCTGTTTTGCAGTATTTTTTCTTTGAATACAGAGTTATGTCTTTGTTTGAAATCAGACACTATTTCTGTACTAGTGTTACATTTTCTTCTGGCATTGTGGCGTACCACAATATTAATATGCAGGAGATATTAGAGATGATGTTGTATCACTGACTGCAATTTAATTCTACCAGCTCTTTGGAGCGCTGTTTGTGTTCCGACCTTGTGCTGTATCTTATACAAAAGGCAAAAAATATGCGAGTCCTCTAAAAAGAATGTTTGTCAGACAAGGACTATCATTCAGGATGCATGCTTTGGAGCTGTCTTTTGCTCGTAGACAAAAACAAGATAATTTATTTATATGCCTGTCTCGCTGGAGACTGCGTTCATGAATAAGAGAGTGAGCTTTACCGGCAAGGTTTGGGGACCCGAGCCCCAAAACAAAAAAGAGCTTGCTGTAAACAAGTTCCCACTTATCAGCAAATCAGATCAATCTGCACACAGCCGCCATTCAAGGCCACTGTTCCATAATGGCTTTGTTGGTGCTGCAGTAGAAACCAATGGTCACCCTGCTGCTGAGTCAATATTTACTGTCCATGGAATTTGTTTTACTGCTGAAATACCCCACTGATGAATATAGTCTCTCTCTCTCTCTCTCTCTCTCTCTCTGTCCTCTTATCTTTCTCATCACTCCATTGTTGTTAAAAGTAAAATGCAACATAAGAAAGCCGGCCTCCCACATCCTTGGTCACATGTCGTCGCCCACAGTGGTGAATGGCGGCACTAAGAAATAAACAGTCATACTCGGTGGAGCAGATACTTCTTTCCTGATATGCAGAGCAGAAAGCCAATGAGCGGCTTGGAGCACCCGGCCCAATGGGATATTTCACAGATGAGATCACTGCATTTTTGAGAATGACCTCTTTGTGCCGGTTCTGTTCGGGGAGCAATGAATAGATGAAATGCAGGATGTACAATGCAGTCAACGATAAACTGAAGGCAATTATTAGCTTTGTTTCCCCCTGAGGGATGGGGGTTGGTAATGCATGGGACCATGGGAAAGATTGTTTAAAGACCACTGCTCTCGCTGTAATAAATTTTGCCTGACACAGTGCCTCTGTCGTTCCATATTATTTCCATAATGGCAGCAGTTTATTAAAAGCAGTCTTATGAGCAAGCAAACGGTTTCCATAGCAACCGGCATTCAATGGAGTGGGTTGTGCAAAGGAGGAACCCTCTGGGAATTTGGATTGTATGAGAGGTCACACAATTTGTAGTGACCTTTCGGCCTTGAAACAATGCATTGCCATTCATGTGCCAATTCCCCGTACCTGTTGACCTTCACTTTTGTAAGTCGGAAACTACAAAAGAGATTGACGACAGTTAAGAAGGTTGTGTGTAACAGATATTTTTCTTCAGTGTTTGTTTTACATTAAATAAATGCGTCTTTTTCCTTTTACCTTGTCTTTTCACATTATGATTCTGTAAATGTAGTGTTTTCAAAATGTCTATATCTATTGCATATTGAATTCTCCTCTGGTGAATCAAGCCTCTAGTCCACATTGAAACCTTTTCCTGTGATTTTCAGTGGCACACACAGCTAAACATGTCACAACTGTGTAGCAAACCAGTATGTTTCCAGATGTTTGTAGAGATTTGCGGCTGGCATATTACAGATGGAGAAACATAATTCGCTGTAAAAGTCCTTGTTTACTTCTATACAAAATGGATTTTTTATAGTTGTAGCTACCTGAAGAGTAGCAGTGTCATTATTTTATATTTAACTCTTGATTTCCAAATTGTGCCTGTTTTTCTTTCTTGACACTGTTGCTTTTAGTGTTAGCTAGCTATTTGGGCCTGAAGGCAAACTTGTCAATACCTCCTCAGCACGGCACAGGAAAGCAGAGGGTTAAATTAATAAGTGATTCTTCTCAGTGCATACTCTGTCTCTTAACCTAATCCGTCTCTTCCTCCTGTTCCGCCTGAAGGTCTGCTCAGCCTGGTCCCAGCTGGGCGGAACAAAGCACAAGTGGCTGCAAGTGGTTACCATAGTAACTTAATCAGCCACTGGCTGCCAAGGGATTTCGGGGATGATGTAAGGGGATCTGCGGGTGATGTCATCGCTCACAGCTGTACCGTGGCTGGAGAGAAGAGTTCAAAATGAATTTGAAAGAGAACAAAAGGTGTGAAATGTTGGAACATTTTTATGCAAGTGTAAATATGTCGTCAGGAAAGCTGCCTTCACTTTGACAGCCGTTAGGTCAAAGGTCAGTCTTCTCTTACAGTCTGTTCTCATAGACTCTGTAGCTGTCCTGACTCTCGCCTTACTTTATCTTTCAACAGCCATTTCCTTGACCCTGTGCTCACTATGTGCACCTGTGGCCAAGCTAAACTGATGTTATTCCTGTCTTCAGTTCAGATATTTGTGGATACAGGCAACCTGTCAGCAAGTTCCTTTAACATCTGTTAGTCTCTCATCTGTTAGTCTGTGTATCCATGGCTATTCATCAGTCTGATGGTATTTTCAGTGGAGTCAGACTGATAGCCTAACACATCGTATTCATAACCTGCACGTCAATACCCTTCATTTGATTTGTATTTAGAAAGCAATTCCTTGATGTTAACCTACAAAAATACAATTTGTTTTGCTTTTGTCTGACTAAGCTAACCGATCAATTCACAAAGTGAGATCAGTGCACATCTCAATCAATGAGAATGACTGATATGAAAAGTGAAGAATACAAGACTGCTACTTTGCAAATATTATTTACAATCTAATTTAATTAGATATATTAGACATTAGCCCATTTTTCTTTCCATCAATATGACAATATGTTATTGATTTGAAATGGTTAAATTGTTTATTCTCAGAGCAGTGCTTTTTGCAGAGGCGCTGTGCTAACGTTTGCAACTGTGCTAACGTTTGCAAATTTTATATTCTATAGCAAATTTTATATTCTATAGCAAATTTTCTATTGCAGATTTACACTGGGCATGCTTCTGTTTTCAAATACAGGTACTGTAAAATACTTCTGTTTGTCTATATTTTCTGTTTGGTAGAGATGTAGAGGTAGAGAGTAAGATTTACATCCATCAGAGACTTTGAGTGTATGTGATGTATCCCATTATGAAAAATACCCTCAAACTGAGTGAACAAAACACAATGAATAGATTTAATATCTGCTGAAATTCACAAACAGGTAATCATAAAACCCTAACCACAAAAGGTGAGAGGCTTTCTGAACACCCAACAAAGTGAGGCCATCAAGTGTTATCAGTGACTCAATGATTCAAACCAATTTAAAACACTTTTAGCAGGCAGAACTTGTCCCAGGTAAATTATATAGCTTATATTTTTTTGCAAACATTATCCATTTATATGGCTGGGTATTTTTAAAGCACACAGGGACAGTGCCTTACCTTGGAAGGCTTCAAGTTTCAAACCCATTTCCTTAACCATTGCATTACACTGTATTACTCCTCACTGCTACTGCAAAACCACTCTCCAGAAAGTATTGCATTGTCTCCCTTCCCCAACAGACAAGGACAGCTTTAAAATGAAAAACAATAACGAGGTAGTCAAATAGTGTCTTTTCTGGATTAAATTTGCAAAAGAGGAATGCATGTGTTGACCATAAACTCAGCAGCGTAATGACCTTGGACAGTTACAAAAATGTCTAATTTATTTATTGGAATTCTTCTGACATACCCAACATCAACAACATGGAACAGATTACAATTGCATCCAATGCACTTAAAATGCAAAACATAAGGGTGAAAAAGCACATCTTCATGAATTCAGTGTGAAGTTACCATCTTGTCCACTGATGTACTATTAAATACAGATTAACCCTGCTGCTATTCTCCAGACATTAATGAGGGCATAATGAGGGACCAAGAGGTTAAATGAAAAAGTGATGTAATGTAGGCTGGTATATTACGCTGGATATCATGCTTTACTGATATATGCCTTTCAAGAATACGAAAAAGAGTCTCACCATTTAAAACCTAAGTGTTCACTGGATTATTATTCCTCAGAGCAAGGGTATGAATCCGGGTTTGTACGAGTCACATTTTCCAAGGAAATTGTCATGTCCATTTTTCTGAATGGAAAAAATATATATATAAGCCTGTCTGTCTAAGTGCAGTGGGTGCATTAGAGAGTGTCAAAGACCTGAATGAATGTGCAAGTGCAGAAATGCGTCATTCAGAGAGCGCGCAGTGTGAGATGTGGCATTCTTTCACAATAACCTTCAATTAGAGACTGGACAAAGAGATGAGGAAGGGGGTGGGGGGGTTGGGGGGGGGCAGTTCATTATGTACCCATAGAAATTACAATGAGAGGTGTCAAAACGTTTGGTTAATGTAGCTTTTCAAATTTTGTCCATTTTTAAAATTTATTTATTTCATTTTTTTTTTTTTTTTTTTTGCGTTTGGCAGGAGGCTCATGGTGAAGTTCAGGAGAAACGGCAGAGACAACCAAGCATCCCATCCCACTACAAGCCAGCTATGCTGTCATGACCTTGCAGGGGCCAATGCAAATTCTGTAGTGCTTGACTCACAGTGAGATCAAGGCTGGACAAATTATCCGCTTAGATAGTGTGTAGGCTGGTATGCACAAAGGTTCAAAAAGCTTCTTTCTGTCTTGCATATACTTAAACATTAACTATATTATATGTCCTGTAGCTGAATAAACAATGGAAACCAAAACATTAGCTCATGTCACAGCTCAATATACACGGCAGTGTTTTTCATTCCAGGTCAGTCTATGTTGACTGTAGCTCCAGCTGGGATCAATTAATCCGACCAAACCTTGAATTGAACATTCATCTGGACTTGACATTGCACAACAGTTGTCTGATATGAGTTCCATGTGGAAGGAATGTGTTTGTGCTTATACAAAGATAAAAATAGTTTATTATTTTTTCAGCATCAGCTCCATCAAAGTTAGGGCAGGATTAATCTCCTCTGATTAATCTTTCGTTAGCTGTTTAATTGTTGTAGGCCCCATATAACAGTTAACGAATAGGACATGTAATTAATTGTAATCAATGGACACGAAAGTTATTTCACAACTTTCTGAAAATGAGTTAAGAAATGTAGGCATTCATCTTCGAAGTGATATAAACACAACAGCGACCGCGCATGTCTTCTTCAGAAGAGTTACTACACATAACTCACATAACTAACTAAGAAATCATATTTATGGAAACAGCAGGGTCATGTGATAAATGAATTCTCTTTTGTAGTGTGGATCTGGAGAGGCAAGGAAGATGAGGAATGGAAAGGATTAGCCAGTCAAAACGGGCTAACAAAATAAACCAAAAAGGAGTGATAAGGTGGCCAAATTTAGAAAGGCTGTTTGAGAATATGACAAGGACGACAGGGTTAACAGCCCAGCTCTTCTAATGACTGCCATGGGATCTTTACTGACCATCCACAGATTGGAGATACTATGGGCATAGAGGGAAGAGCGCCCCCTTCTGGCTCACCAGCACCACTTCTAGCTGTCACCTGGTTTCATAGTTTGTTTGTCATTGTTTCTATTATGGAAAAAAATGATCATCTTGAAAATCTACAGTCATTATGAAGCAAGTAATTTTTCACTTTCTGTGCGCGCAAGACCAGATATGACCAAGAGTTTTACTTAACATATTTTATACATACAATTTTTCTCTCATAATATAGGAGTATAACTGTATTGTAACTAATCTTCTTACAAGTGCAAGTGATTGTCACAAACACGAAATATCTCTTAAAGCCTGTCGATACAGTTGAACCATTTACTGAAGGCCCAAATGGCCACTTGTCAAACAGCTCCAGCGCTGAACCAATAAACAATGCATATCCATTAGAGTTTGAGCTCACTGCAGTTAGCATGCGTACCCGCAATTATCACAGCATCATTATGGCTTAATGGATATCAAAGCTGTACTCCCTGCAATTAAAACTTCGGACCTCAGATGCATTAAAACTACAATGGCACAACACTTTTATCAATATTGATGGAAAGAGGAATGCTAATCTCTGCCTTTCTACCAACTACTTTGGTTCGTTTTGGATTCAGATTGATTTGATTTGTATGGAACCTAAAATAGATTTTTAAATAAATAAGTAAATAACCTTACCTGCACACATTTACTGTTTGATTTCCTGATATGAGCATTTATTAGATTTTTCAGGGTCCCTGACACTCCTCATGAACATAATTAACCATGCTTTACAGTTTAATTGATTCACAAAGATGATAATGATCTTCTGAATAACATAATTTACACAATGTCATGTCATGGCTATTAAAACAAAAAGGGTGCTAAGTCAATTATGCCTGACATGTCACACCCACCTTAAAACAAATTAAGAGAAAGGTAAGATGAAAATTAGCCCTTATTTTTGCCCTAAGACATATCATCCCCTGAGAGTGGGTGTATACTATCTGAAAATAATTAAATTCCAAGTAAAATACATGTTGTTGATCATCCAAGCTGAAGTCATCTACCACCACCTCATCTTTATTTATGAACAGCAAAGGCAATCTATTTGTATGTACTGTGTATTATCAATGTGACGGTTAGTGACCTTCTGCACCTAATATATGCTTGATTAAAACTGCCAAAGACAGATATATTCTTTCCAGTGTGGATATTGCCCAAAACTATCAGCTAGATTATGTCAATTAGGAAACTCTTGACTCTTCACTTAGGACACAATTTCTTGATGTCAAGCCTCACCTATACTGATTTTCCCTTTTTTTTTCCCATTTACTGAGCAGCCCTCCCCTGCTGTGTAGCATGCATATGCACCAATCCACAATGTGCTACTACAATCTTTGCCAAAATGTGTCCTATTAACAATTAGTGATCATTTCTAACAAGACAATCAATACAATCTTGTAGGCTTGAGTGGTACATGATATATTTAGTACATTTATTGTTAATGATGTTTCAACGCAGAAATTCAATACAGAGGTACTTATAAAGACTGTATAAATTTGTTGGCTGTGTTTAGTATTTTTTTTAAAACATAGATATAATTGTCTTCAGTCAAATGTAAAATAGTTTCCAGGAATGATCATCACCAAATATGCAACAGTGTGAGGGATTATTTCTGCTTTCCTTAAAAAGCATCAGCTGGCATTCTAGACGGATTGACTGCAAATAATATGACCGGAAGAGACAACCTAACAGCCTCTCAGACAAAGGTTAACTGTTCAGTTGCGCCGCTGGAATCTGCTGATTTATGACTTCTCAAACCGCTCAGACGACATGGAAGCACACGGGACCGCCGTTTGATGCACTCACTGAACCATCAATCCTGGCTGCTGTGACCTGTAGACCGTTCTGTACCGTTTCTCATATTTGGGCTCAGGAACTTAGCAGCCCAGAGGAGTTTCCATGGGATTCTTGCAGCAACAAAGGCTGCGTGTTGCCCGAGACTCCCGGACCTGAATTCCGGGGTGTGTGTGATTGATTGCCGTATATATCTAGCTGATTGAATGTATTGGCTTCTCGTAGCCCTTGCTTGGAGGAGCAGCAGGCATTCCTGTAGTAGCCCACAATCGCCAGGTGGCCATCCCCACCAAATGGCTGAAGCCTGGATTTGGTTAGTACTTGGATGGGAGGTTTCGTTGGAGAATCAGGCTCCTTCTGGAAGCCAGCGTGGGACACTGTCCCACCCTACGCCAGTTGGTGACCGATGTCCTGGCATAGAGATGGGGACACTGTTGTAGTAGATGCTAATGAGATGTAAATGTATTTTCCTGATGCTCTGCAATGGTTTAATGGATTGAGTGTAATGGATTGCCTGCAATGGTTTAAGATCCTACAGCACTCATATGCAATGCTGATGCTATACAGTGTACTGTATAATTCATCAGAAATTAAAAGCAAAGATCTGGGATATTGCGTGACTGTTCACTGAATAATGCAGAATGTCCACAGTTAATATAGGCCATTGTTAATTTACTAAAATTATTATATGTTTTGCACTCCGCACAATGTGTATTCCTGGATTTTAATCCAATATGAAGACAGATTTTCACCAGTTCATCTCATTCTAAGGTAATTAAAGATGGCAGAACAACTGAACTGGATTAGCTCTAAGGCCCTCCATATGTTTCTGCACAAAGTGCACAGTCATTAGAAAAAGAAATGGATCCGCTGATTCGTAGAGCCAATCAACTCCGTGAACAGCAGTTCCAGCCCAGTTTTTTTCATCATTACCACCTGGCCCAGGATGGACAGTGTAAACAGGCAAACAGCGTGTCCTTTGAAGAACTCTGGACCATTGTCATTGGGAGCATATGCCACAGAAAACTCAGCTAGGCTTGGTGGCTGTCACTGCTAGAGAGTGTAGAGATAAAACATCCAGAGAGTGATATTTTTCTCCAGTCGTTCCTTTGCTCTTATCTTTTCGCACATTTTTACAGCAGCACTTGATCTTTGCTACTGACATTTTTCATACTGTAGATATCGGGCTTCATGAAATTGTGCGGCAGCTTAACTACATGTTTGCATTGCTCAAAATTCAACACATTTTGGTACAAGTTCAGCAATTAACACATTTAATCTGTGATCTATTTTGTAGATGTGTGTGGGGACTTTTTAATTAGGTGTTTTTGCCCATGCTGTTATTTAAATTTGTCGAATTTTCATAAACTGAGAAATACTGTATATCATTCCAATGTTGTAAGGCAGCCAAAGACCAAAAACAAAACAAAAAAAAATACCAAATGAAATGCTTCAGGCTTTGGCAAACCTCTTTTGCTGATATTCTCCCTGTGGGGGAAAAAAAGACTCAAATTGATCTGATACTTCGAATGGGCTTCTCTTTTGCACGACAAAATATAACTGTGATGTCTGAATAGGGTTTATATTACTTATTGAATTTGATTATTTTATTAGCATTGATTCTCAGTGTGGTGAAATGACCTAATTTTCCACATAATACCAAAGACCTCTGTGCACTTTTGAACTACCGTGGTTTCCACAGCAACAGAGATGTTTGCTATTGGAAGCTGTCTTGATTTTCATGTGAAAAACTCAAATGAAAGGTGCAGTGTAAACAGTTATTTTATACATGCATACTCACTCAAATAAAAACACACATTCTTCCTTATACTCATGCAAACACACACACACAGGCACACACAATAAATTTTGGGACCTGTTCAAATTTGAATATAGGATATATTACATATATATGACTTGTTTGCATGGGCGGTCAGTGTACGTGTGAACAGATTTTTGTTCCCACCTCTTCAATTTAATTAAATACTTGCCCTTTGGACTGTATAAGCATTTGAATTTAACTAATTTAGCTGCTTAGCTCTGAAGCAAATAGCTTTGACATTCAGCTTGGAATTCCTGCATACAGGATCGGTACATACTCTTCTTAAAAGAGGGATCTTACTAACTTATTGAATAATTACATATATTGACAACTTTTCTGTTCAATGGAGATTACAGCCTAGCATAAGTGTTTCATATTTGTCCACAGCTGTATGATGAAAAGTTTTCACTCAATGATTCAATGTTTCATCACTTGCTTTCGATGTAATGGTCAGATAAGTGTCCCACGCACTTGTTGTAAACACATTAGAAAATGTGGATTTTATGCAAGGGTTGACCCACATCTCTAATTATAACTTGTTACAACCACCAATCAGAGATAAGATTAGTTGACTATAAAAGACTAAAGTCTAAAGGCTAAAAGACCAAGGGATGTTATATGACTCTAGGGGTTGACACAAGTTCAGTACAAAATGAAACTTCATTTTCATATGAATAACCATACGCATATTATCTGGAATCTATTTAAAAAAAATGTTACAAATGTAGTTATACATGCATATAATTATATTTTTGAAAGTGACATTCAATAATGTATTTGTAATATATACCAAACTAAAAAAATTTCATTTTCAAATAAGAAAACAATGAATCATCTAATATTTATTTATTTATCGTGAGGGTCCTTCATTTAATAGTTACACTTGTTTCTGAGTTCAGTTAAGATTTATGGTTCATTTTCATGGTGGAACTGATGGCTGAACAGAGGCCTCCTCTAGCTGTAAGCCATTTTGGCGAACTCAGCAGATGCAGAAATACCGCCAGCCAGCAAACCTCCTCACGCTGCCTGCTCGCTCAGCAAACATGGCTATCAGGGGTCTCAACACACGCGAGCGGAGTGTGTGTCAGCACATACGCTTGGCATAGTAAGCTTCAAGTGATCCTTCCAGTCAGTGAATTCAGCAAGCATCCATTCAGTATAGTAGACCATTGAAGCCACTAGCTCGAAAAAAATAGATGGTTTTAGAAATGCTCTGGCTGATTATTCAGTGGCAGTGCATAGTGGAAATGCTTGAAAGCCATTCAAAGTCCACAGCTATTCTACCTTAGCCTTTTTTTTGTGTGGGTCTCCTTGAAACCACCATTAGCCTTAATATAAATAATGTGAACTATGCAGCAATAGACCTCACGGGAAATCTTCCACTCCACTGTAATGAGTTGCGTTCGCAATATTTGGCCACGGGCCCGTAAACAACGTACTTGTTAAACCTGAACCAACCGCAAGCATGCACGCTAATTCAGACACTAAGGGCAATTTTATGCAAAAGTGCATATTCTTCCTCCGTTTAGCTTCCCATCAACAATTCTACTGCCTACCAAGTCGAGAGCAGCTCTGTGTCTGTCAGGCAAGGACATTTACAAAATTTGAAAGCAGTTTGGAAAAAATGTATTACACACGAAAGATAACATCGGTTATATAAAGCTAAGATATTTGAAAGTGCTAATTTCCAAATATTTAATGTTATTATTTTTAAACAAGATATTATCTTAGACAGGCCTGAAAATATTGAAGATGACACCTCTTTAGTATGAGAATCTCTGCAAAATGCCTATGAACACAATTGGATATCAGTCAAGATTTTTCTGTGACTGCTGCAAATGTTTGTAATTCTCATAATTCCACACAGAGAGTGTTTGAGTTGATGATTATAAATAGCCCAGAGAACAGTCCACACCTTTTGAAGCAAGGCTCAAGGACATGGAGGAGGAAAGACAGACTGCAGCATGAAGCTGTTCCCTATCAGACTGAACAGCAGCTACTCCAACATATACACATACTGTACACACATGTCCACACATATATACACACTGTGCATGCAATCACACACACACACACACACACACACACACACACACACATGCACACACACATTGTAAACACATTCACACTATACACAGACACATATACACACAGTACACATAATTGTGTACACACACACACACACACACACACACACACACTTCATACACAAGCATACACATGCAGACACAATTTATATACAAACACACACATACAATGTACACACAGACACACACACACCTACACACACAGAGTAACACACACACGCGCGCGCACACACACACGCACACACGCACACACACACACACTTCCTTCTCCACATCCTCCATCCAGACCTCATCCCTGCCTGCTTCATCTCATGTGCAGAATCAGGGCTGTTTCTATGGAAACACACAGGAAAAGAGTTGTGTTAAATGACAGACTTTAAGTGAGAAAAAAATGCTAAATATTCCCCAAATTGGTATTCTAACCTGTCATTGACACACTGTGCATTCGTGCTTGTAATTGACCTCAAGGGGTTTACAAATAAATGTGGAAATGCTGAAAAGTGCATCATCAAAAGGTTATATTGAAAAGTAGATATGACGCCAAGTAAATGAGTTCTTGATGCGTTCATTTTTGCGATTATTTTTGAATGTGTGATAATCACTGTCCTTTCAGACCTTTTTTTTTTTTAGTAAATGTTGCAAATAGGATTTGTTTTGTGAACTAAATCAGTATGGAATAAGATTTTCTCCACTGGTGCAGTTTACTCTGGAAACTAATGTCTTCAGCCTGTTAGACTCAGCGCCAGGTCTGTGGAGGTGAATAAGCCGAGACAAAGGTACAAGGTCAACCTCTAACACAGAGAAGCTTTTCTAGGTCATGAGAAATCTGTTTCTCTTACCTGGAGATGGAGAAAGAGTTTTAATGGAGATGTCTTTTATAGAGAACAGATTAAACAGAGTGTATAGTATAAGACCAGAACTCTACATATATTTATAGATATATATTTTATATTTTTGTATTTAACTAACAATAAACAGCAATATACAACAACAATAAAGGTAAAAAAAAGGAGCAGAGCAGATGAGTGTTAGTGCTGTGTTATATCTAAAATTCCCACATTGTTCTGTTATGTTGGCATGGAAATGGTTGTCATATAGTTGTAAAATCAGTGATTTCCCTTGACATATAGAAGAAAATTCTTTCCACATGTAATGTGATAGTGCGGTATATTGTGTAGCACTTTCAGATTCACTCTTTTGGCATTCACCGTTCACCGTTTTGCAACATAGAGTCAGCTGTTCCCACGCACTGCTGAATAGAGCGTGTGTGGATCCTTGTACTGCAGTCTCCGGGTCAGGGACAATACAGTATATCTGACAGGAATCTGTATAGTTTTGGACACGTCCAAAGAATAAATACGACCATGGGCTGATTTCATTTTGTCACAAAAGGGAGAGATTGAAGGGTACTGTCCGTCCAGCTCCATTTTTGAATAATGGAGGCGGTGCATTACCTTAAATTGGATGAATTGGTGTCTGGCATTTACAGAGCGAGCATTATCCTCTGGCCGTCTTCCCAAATCTCATCTGCAATCTGCGAACCGAGCTCCTCTCCCCATGAATTTTTCAAAGAACGCGTGGTCTCATTCATTTGCCCAAATAGCAATTCCACGAATCGCGGAACCGGTTCTGCGGAGCCAGCGGGGCATGGCAAGAGTCGGGCACTGTGCTGTTTATGTTATGGGTCTTCTGGAGATGTATCAAAATAGGCTGCGTTTTGACCAACATAATTGCTTATTAATAAAGAGCAAATAAAACATGTAAGCGGACCATTTAAGCCGATCATTCTGCTGTCAGAGGATGCCTGGAGGCGGGAACGGTCCAAGCATAATGAAGGCAGGATGTAAACGTCTGGCAAGCTGCACACATTTTTATCTGATTCCCAGTTCTCAAAATTATGTACTGTAGCATTACATTATTGTCTGTTATGGTGAAGAGAGGAATGCTGGAGGTAAGGGGCTGAGATTAACATGTCTTTCAGTGGGTTGCCAGGATGGGTCCCATCCCTTGTTCCTTCACATTAGCACTGATAGAAGACATCCATTCCTCGGCTTCTCCTCAGCCCAATCACGCGTTCAGGCCCTCGTGTGCTCCCTCCCTGCCTAGCTGTAACTCTCTGCCTGCTTGTCTCCCTTGACATCCCATCAGCCCTCTTTAGTTTATTCTGAACACTGAGGCTTTGCAATAATATTTCCTCCTCTGCTTGTCTCCCCCTGTTGGCTGCCAGTCGCGGATCTGATATCCAGACCTCTGGTGCTGGCCTTCCCTACACCCTTGCCAGATGTCTATGCTATGCAGCCTCTGGTCACCTAATCGGTCTCCCGCTTTGGGGACACAAGTGCTGTTCACAGTTCTTCTTGATTTTCGTCCAGGAAGATACCTATGGTCACAACAGCTGAGTCATCTTCAGGCACACAGTTTCTTCAGGCTGCGTATTTGCTCCCTGAACGAAGACTCTGCTTTCGTTCAGCTCCAGCATCCTCGTCGCCACAGGTTCCTGATAACTGGTGCGCTTTGTGATCGCTGGGTTACTACTTTTACATTTGGCCTTTTTTTTTGTGCCAGCCCCTTCACCGTGAGACTAACGGAATGTTGACTGTAGCAGAATGTTAGAAGCAGAATGTTGCAGTAGAAGACTAACGGAATGTCGGTTCTGCTTTATCCGGTCACAATGTTTGAATTATTCTATGGACAACTTTCATATCTATATAAAAGTTTATCTAACATATTATTAACTCTAATCTGTAAGCTCCATTGGATAACAGCGTGCACTAAATGGCTAAATGTAACATGTACATATATCCATATTGCTAGTACACCATACCTCAAGCATTAGCTGCCTAGTGATAATGAGTGGTAAACCAAACCAAAACCACCAACCTCTTTTGTTTTATGCATGGATAAATACTGGATACACAGTGTGCCTTAAACCACATATGAGTGGGGTTATTATAGAATCCAAAGTTTAGAAAAAGGATTTGGTCAGGAAAATTGGTGGATACTGGAGAAGCACAGAAATCTTGGCAGGGAGACCTTTTTTATTGTTTTTACTGTTCTATCATGGAGAATGGTTATATTACCATTTTTCAACATACTGTCTCAATTTCCTCACAATTTTTGAAATATTAAATTCTGATACATTTGGGGTGCCTTGGGTGCGACAGCAATTGTACAGAGATGTTGTAATTTATCCGTTTTAATTCTACTTGGCAGGTTGTGTAAAAACTTTAGACGTCAAGTTATGTGGCATTAACTCACTCTCACACTTTTGCAGACTTTCAGTATTTGGTACTTTGCTCTGATGTAAAGTTTTAATAAGATTCAATCAAAATGATACAGCCTGAGATTTCAAAGGAACATACATAAAGTAATGCACATAAAGAAATAATGATCTATTTTTACTAGATTTCTGGTGGGAACAGAAAGACAATACCTTACGCTAATGGTGAGGGAATCAGGTCCAGCCGAGAACAGAGGTGGTGAAGGCAGACATGCCTGCCTTGTACCCATGGACAGTGACAAAGGGTGGTGATTTCTATTGGTTTCAATCTGTTGATACATATATTTTCTGTTGAGCTGGCCAATCACTTTTTTCGGCTTCTAAGGACAGAGCTGGAAATGTAGAACCCTTTGTTTGTTGAAGGCACAGAGTATTCCAAAGGCTTCTGATGTTGAAGAGTGAAGATCTGTTGAGGTTGTGTATAATACATTACAATGGATTATTGCCACTCAGTAGGCAACCAAAATGGGTTACAATTTTTCATGTTACCTATTTATACAGCTGGATATTTACTGAGGCAATTCTGGGTTAAGTACCTTGCCCAAGGGCACAACAGCGGGATCTCCGGCAACCTTTTGGTTACAAGTCCTGCTCCTTACCACTATGCTGCACTGCCGCCACAAATACTTTTTGGTTTTAGTACATGATTTTGTACACTGTAAGAAGACTTCAGCCTCCCTGGGGTTAGAGTCAAACATTTTATCTGATGATCCATGAGAGACACCAGGTGTGCCGGGAGGTACGATCTGGGTTTCACACTAGCTCCCCTTAGTTTTCACCACATTTCACCAGATGCTTGGCAACGCTCCATTACAGCTACAGTGCAGTGTGGGTAGATGAAGATCTCTGTTTTTAAAGCAGGAACAGGGAGAACTGTCTCTGTTCCAGTTGTAAGATCCGTTCCTTTTCCAGAAGGTGACTGTGCATCCTGGAAATAACTGCTCATGGTCAGCAACTCTCAGCGTACTGCTGTCCCAACTGGATCATGTGATCCACCACAGGGAGTTCAGGAAAACTGTCTGGCCCTGGTTGCTCAGTAATGATATTGCGCTGTGAACTCAGAGGAGAGACCATTCTCAGCGCCAATAGCTATTACATTCTGGAGCATGTAAACCATGGAATGGTTTAGCCCTGTACGGCTAGGTCTCGCAAATATGGCCTTTATGGTGGGTAGTTGCATTTGCCAGTTCACAGATCTGGATGCAAATTACTTATGTTGATGCTGGGAAAAGACCATCTCTCCCATGCTGTGCTCACTGAAACCCAACTTCCCCCTCACCGCCCCCCCCCCCCTCCCCCCAGGACCCCAAAAACCCACCTTCTGAATTAGATTTTTGATTAGGTTGTTTTGTACTTGACTTGAAATTGACCCAGAAAACCAAGATACATGCCCGCTGAATGGTCGATTGTGCAAAGACATTAACATTCCAAGTACACCCTCACACTAACTGAGACATTTGTGCAACACGGGGTCTTCGATGGGCGCCAGTTAATTATTGGTAATTTTATCAGGGAGCAATGTGATTTTCCAAATAACAAGGCAGCCAGCTCCAAGTCCACATCTGTAAATTACCTCACACTTGTAAATGTGCCATCCCTTTAGGAATGGACAGAATGTGAGCCATTCAGAATCAATGTGAAAAGGACAGTGGTTCGAGTAAGAGATTCACGTCACAATGAACTGAGATGTAAGGCGATAAAACAAACTGTACCAGGCAAGGGGCCAAACAAGACTCCACATGAATCACTCCACACCAGAGGAGTCACAAACACCAGGGACTGCAGGAGAAATAACCAACAAAATTATTCAGATGAGCTTCACAAACATTGGTGAAATATTTAAGGAAATCCAATGGTTTCAACTGGGATTTGGTCCCATGGCTTCTCTTTGCTTGTGGATTATGGCCACACAGCACCATTTCCACTCCGCCCACACAAAACTTTCTTCCATTCCAATTCCATTAAGAAACAAATGCAGGCTTAGTAGTATGTTACCTTTCTTTCTCCAGCCTTTATATTCCAAAAGGGAGACCCCTGCCATGAGTTGATATGGACTTTCTTTCCTCAAAGGTCTATTTACAGCCCCCAGCTGTCATTTTTAGGTGTGCTTTAATATCACATTTTATACGTCTCCTGGAGAGCCTGTTTTGCATCACTGCCTTCAAGTTAAAAACATTTTTTGTTATTTCAAACTAATTAGACCCCTCTGTGTCACACAGGAGAGAATGACAGACTGTAATTAAAATTTCGCTCTGCTGGAAAATAGAGATCCATGTATTGTTTGTGATATTTTTAATACATACCCTGGGCTAATAAATGAGTTGATAAGGAAACACGTGGATGAATGTATTAATTTAGTCGACAATCGTGATTGGTTGCCCTCAAACACAGCAACTGGGGGGAAAAAAAAGCATAATCTCACTTAACAACACTGTCAACAGGTCATCTTGTGCTGTGATGGATTTACACAGCTCGAGGTGAATATTCCCCCGAGGAGCTCACAGCACTCGTCAAAGGCTGTCAGAGAGTTATTCATTCCTGTCTTGGAGGCACCAGAGAACAAAGCCCACATCTGGGGAATGCAAACTCTTGTTTCACCCTGTAAGCCTTTTATGACACACTTGCTATTCAGTTTCTGAGTGCTGCGGAGAATTATTGCTCGTGACAATAATCAGAGCCCCATGTTGACTCCATGCAGGCTGGGATTGCATTACGCTGTGAAATTCAGGCCCTCTGCATAAAATATGCATGAATATTTGAGATGAAAATGAAATTTGGGAGCATTTTCTTTGCATGCCCAATATATATTCATATGTGTCCGTGTAATAAAAAATTCTGAGACACCATCACTCCTTGTAATCATTTTAACAGACAAACATAAATCTGAAATTGTAAGAAAGCTTCAGGTTGAAGATGACTACCCCAGATGGAACATGATATTCTGAGATTTTATGCAGAAACTAAACCAGGTGCAATAATTACATATATACTGTGAATGCTATGCACTTATGAACATCTCCAGTCCTCAGGTTTCTCTGTAACTCTTTCAGCGCTTTTAATCACTGCGCTCCCCTGTTGGCTTTTACCACTTGGGAAGTGTAAAATATTTGGTCACAGCCTCACTCCCTAAGAGTGGGGATAAAGACGCCCTCTGTCAGACCTCACTGGCTGCTGGACTTGTGCCCATTGCAAAGGCTAACCTGGCCACGCAACATGTGGTTTCCTGCTGCATATATATCCCATGTTGCATTGCTGTAATGCCACTGTGTCCTAGGACTTCCCCTGGGTCGCGCATATCTACAGATCCATTTACATAATGTGGCACGACATTTTTCAGACGCACATTAGAATCGCACATCAGAATCACACATCAGCGTCACATTTTAGATATTATTCCCTCATACAACAGGGTGTTTTCAGAAGCAATTATATTCACGCACCTTGCTTAGGGATACGGAACAAATGGCGCAGCTAAGATTTTAACCTCACACCATATGGATGAAAATCTGTAACACCACACTACTTATTTAAAAACTGCAAATTTAGGAGCCAGCCATCAAGCCTCCATGATGTTTAGTGACTGTGGGGACCCAAAATTTGGTAGTTTTCTAGAAGAGCCTTTTCAAAACGCATCAATGGGCATCAGGGGAAAATGGGTATTCTTCACCGTTAATAGGTACCGTCTCTTCATCGGTCACATTGTCTGCTCCTGCCTCTTAGACACATTGTTTCCAGCGGCTCGATAATTGCAGAAGAAGGATGTGGTCGACCTCTCGCAGCCAGCCTGAGGGTCTCCATCACATTGAGTGCTTTTTGATTAGTGTGAACGGCGATCGCAAGCGGTCATTCGTTTTTTTCTTACCGGGGGACCGTTATTCTTCGCGCGTGTGCGCGCGTCCCCGTGGTCCGTTGCCCCGACTGCAGAGCCGATCAGGACGACTTTAATTTCATAGTTTACTCTCTCCGCATGTTTGTTTTCATCACTCTCTCGGTGTCAAAGTATACGCAGGCACGGGGACGAGGACAAAATGCACCGGTGCAATTTTAATCGAGTTTACCGTCCGTTTTGAATAAGAGCCGATTGAATTTAAAAATTAATGGTGCTGTTTTAGCAGAGGGGAATGCTGATTCTCTTGTGCATAGGAATTGACTGTGAACATGAAGCATAGCATGATTCATGCTTGACGCATGGCCGTGATGTGTGCTAGGGCCAGGGCTCAGCCTGATCTCCAACCAGGGCCTAAATGGCATGCCGATGAACCAGCGATTAATATTCATGATAGGTACCGTGAGTTAGTTCACACCTTATCGACAGTTCTGTTCCCTTTAATGCCACCTCCATTAACACTCCTGTTGGATTCGCTCCTCACACTGAGGGAAATCTCTCCTTAGCGTGAGCGCATTAGTTTGAATACTCCCCGAAATAAATTGGCAATGCCGACGCACTTCATCAAAGGAATCCGAGCACGGGTGAGCTGGGAGCGGCCAGGAGAGGAAATCTGTCCTGATAAATGTCACGATGATATTAACTCCAATATGTCACTCCAAACACCCTTGTCAAAAAGCCTTTGCTCTCACAACCCGTTTTATCCTGTGGTTAAACCGCCTGCTTTCGAAATGAAAGGTGCACCAACCTGGGTTCCGCGAAACATTAATAGCCTAATTGTGACAATATGGTCTAGAATATAATGGACATGCTTTGGTTCATTAGCTGAGGCATTGATGTGTAGTGTGCTGCGCTTCTGTGTGTGGTCATCTCCCTGTAATTGCATATTGGATAATTGCATACTCTGTTTTATTGCACAGTAAGCAGCTGGTCTCGTTTTAATCTCTGTGACTTTACTTCCCTCTAGTATTCAGACTCATGAATGCACAGCTCCATGATGGGCCTGGGTATTTGCAATTACCAGAAGTTGACTGTGGTTAACGAAATATTCAATATAAAGTATTTCAGCTGGAAAGTTACTTCATTATTCCTCTATATTTGAACTGAACCTGGGAATTTGGGACTATTCTTAGAATGCCAAAATGTTTTTCCCCTCTGTTTTAATATGTGTGTGGATGTATCCAAACATAAATATTCATGTTTCATGTACAGTATGCTGCACACGATGCATCTTGGAAAAAAAAGTGGTTTTATTACACTTTGTTTGAAGCAACTGTTATGTATTATTCCCAATACTTGTGCATCTACTCAGGGAGTTCTTTTGATCAAAGAATCCCATGCTCTTTATATCTACCTTGTTATTTTTATTCTCTTTAGTTCAAATTCGTTATGATATGGTTGGATTTCAGATGCATAAGTAGAGCCCAAAAGATCAAAGTGAGTGTAACCCTTTAATTGCAACAGCCAGAACAACATTACATACATAATTGGCACCTGGTTTGAGCTGAATCTGGTATCACATTAAAATGAAGTTAGTAAGGGAGTAGGACTTGCTACTGTGAAGAAGTCCAATGAGATCAGGTTTGTGTTTGATTTAAAAATGAAAGAGAAAGGAATGACTACATTTTTACTGATTACTTCTGTGCATGTGACCCCACAGAGGCTCTTTCTGGGTTCTTATCAGCCCAAATTATTTGATTTTCCCCTTTAGTTCCCTGAGGTCCTCAGATATGCAGGAACTGATATACGGTCATAAGATGAACTCCATTGCAATTAAAAAGGAACAAGTGCATGTCGAGCTGCTGCAGTTCCCTTAACTTAAAGTAACCGCTTCATGGCTGTTTACACTCTTCACTTTTACTCTTATTTCTGCTGTTCATTGCGGGGTCAAGAAGCCCCTCCACCCCCTACCTACACACGCGTATGTGCACACACATACACACACACACTTGTAAGGTTATACAGACCAAGCATTTTTGTCTCAGGTAATCTGCATTGCAATTTCAATTTCTAACACTTTTAATCCCATTCCCACCTATGTTGCTATGGGGGGGGGTCTGCAGTAATTTCTATTGGATGTGATTTAACACCAGGCAAATTAGATTTGCCATGAGATTCTGCTTCTTCGGGTTGAATTGGATCGAATCACAGAATGGCACAACTTTTCAGGCAGAAACCTATTTCTTTGCATTACAGCACACAGCTGCACATTCTCTGATCACATACTCTGGCGGCCAAAGGAAAAGTTCTGAAACTGACTACCTTCATTCGGTGAATCCTGCATTTGAATTGTATGAAATCAATTATTTTAACCTTGGCAAACCATCAAAGCAATTGATCCAAAACTGCATGTGAATACGTTACATGAATACGTTACGTGAATACATCCATTCTTTAATCAAACTGAAATTCCATGCAGATTAGGTATAAAGGTTTATCTATTCTATCGTGGGGTACCTTTCAATCGATAATTACATCATTGCAATAGAACACCTTAAATAGCCATATGGTTTCACAACATCTTGGATATGGATGGCATAAATAAGTATGCATTATCTACTTAAAGACATACTATAAAGAGTAGACTATTTACTGTCCACATTGAAGGGCTTTGGGTTATTAACCATGTTGTTTGTGAGACCAAGAGAGAAAAATACCCATAATCTTCTAATCAAACTGTTTTTATGTGTGCTATAATTAAAGAAAAAGAGAGAATGATCTTGTTCACACTAGGCCTGAGCTAAATGCTACAATGGCATAGTGTATTTGTCTAAATACCTTAACAAAATATTTGTTTCATTCTTTGCATAAACAACAGACTCAAACTAATGATGGTTGCGTGTGCCAGGCTTTATTTAAAGGGAAAACATTTTGAATTAGGCTGTTCGAGCCTTCAGGAAGCCAAGCTGTCTGAAGTGAACACATGTAGCTAATTACAACACCGAGCTGTTTAGCAAAGCAATGTGTGCTGGCAAACCATTTCCAAATTTAATCAAGTAAACTTGTGCCCTTTTTTTTATTTTGAATTCCCTATACCGTATTCTGTCCTGGTGTAAACTAACTACAATTTATCCATTGTTCTGTGTTAATGTGAAAATGTGAAAATTAATTTAAATTCCATTTCATCCTCCTCTGTTGAGAACCTTGAATTAGGTGTTTAGCGTCTGGAGCACAGTACGTTTCGTTGCTGTTCAAAGATTAGATGCACACAAAGAGCGTCACCAGACTCTGAAGGCAGTGCAGTCTGATCAAGGTCTCAGCTTGATAGATGTGGGAGTGACTCACACACACACTTTGTGTCATTCTAACACAGCCACGTTGCCTTTACGTTGCCGCAACGTAATTTAATGACCAAACATACGTTGCTACAACGTCAAGTCGGACGTTGCGGCAACATGGAAAGTGAAAGGTGGACATCTTTAGTGAACAAGGTAAGCACAACGTTACAATAAATTACTTAACTGTAGTATCAAAATGATGTTGCACGCTATGTGTAAGCTATAGTTTATGGCTTAAGTTTACTTCCAAACACCTACCACTCTTGTCCGGAACTCCAGCACCTTAAGGCGCTCCTCAAGTTCTTGGAGTGCGGCCTGTCATTGGGCCACCTGTAGGTCCATCACAGTTCTTCTGAGCAGAAGGAGAGCCTCTCTCTAGTTCTCCTCTAAAGTCTCCATCTTCCTCAGAAGAACTTGTAACGTGTCTGTAATTAAGGACATGTAAGAAGATTTTTTTTAGAGTTTATAAGAGTCGGCGTAATTGGCATACACTGTGGTTCTTCTAGATTAGCTTTAATATTTTAAAATAACAAGTGTTACCTTGAATGGTTTTTGCCCAAGTAGGAATTTTTTCTGTCCTGTCAGCTGAATAGGGTATACAAAGCATTAGTATGGCAGCATATGTTCTGTTTTTACAAAAATATATTTTTTTATTCCGCCATGAAAAGGACAACTTAATTATGCATTAAAAAATGAGTTGACAATGATATTGAAAAGCTTTGAGTATTTTTTGGAATGTCTTTTATTTGCACTCATCTGACTGCCAGCTATTTTCATGGGCCCCCAATGGGTTCTCCTCCACCAGACCATTGGTACCTGGAGGTATGGCACCTGGTGATGCAAGAGTTCAAGTCATGCTTTTGTTTCAAACCATAGCCTTCAGGGTGGCCATGACCCATAAAATTATTGTTATTTGTTTTGTTTTTAACCATCATTCCCATTCACCACTTTACCATCATTTGCCAGGGACACAGAGCTAGGCCGCGTGACGGTGGTAGGATAATCTGTACAGCAATGAAAGTGGAATATGCATATTGATAGTATTGTCTATGTGTTCCATTTGCAATTACTGTTGAGTATTGAGATTCTTGAATAACGTACGATGGGATGTTGCAGCCACTGGATGCGGTCGTGGTGGAGGAGGAAAGGTAGTCTCTATGCAAAATTTACGTTGCCGCTACGAAATGGCACCTTTCAGTTTCCACGTTGCCGCCACGTCCGACTTGACATTGTAGTAACGTATGTGTGGTCATTAAATTAGGTTGCGGCAACGTGACTGTGTTAGCTGGGAACATTCTTCTAAAAACGTTGCTGTGACGTCACAAGAACGTCGCCAGAAGGTAATGTCGCGGTGACCAAATGAGCACTTACTAGCGACGTTGCTGCAACGTTGTGTGTTAGCTGGGTTGGTTCCGTAACGTGAATGACCCACAACAATGTGTTGGATCCCATGTAGCCTACTCGCACATTCAGTTTTGGCAGCTTGTCCTAGGTATGCAGATAATCTATTGCATATACAAATAATCTATTCAATGCAAACGAAGCTGCTCATGTAATGAACTAAAATGCTTCATTTTTCAATAAAATGCCCCTGTAACTATGAAACGAACAACAAAACAAACAATACCCGGGTGCCCATATAAACAGTGTAATCCATTGCATGTTACATAATATACAACTGGAATATGTAGATACCATATAGCAAGTACCAAACTCTATTATTCTGTATGCTTACTACTTTTGCCACAATTGGAGGACCCGAGTTGAATAGATATTTAGCGCCATCTGATGGATGAAAATCGCGTAGACATTCACGTCAGCGTTTAAAATCATTGCATTTAAACATTATTGGTAAAGTTTTGAAACCAATGGAAATAACAATCCTTAATATTATTAATTATTAATCGTCGTCATCATCATTAGCATCATCATCATCATCATAACTGTTGTAGTACTAGAAGCACTAGTAGTTGTAGTAGTTGTAACAATGGTCGCCACATTTAACAATAATAATGGTTGACAAGCGTTGCCGCTCTACAGCTCTGTCATTTCTTTTCACGTGAAGTCGTGATTTTGCAACACTGACACTTTATTTTGTCATCACGAATTCTATCCAACCACCGCTGTTGTTATTCACGTAATCAGCCAATGCGGAGTAAGGTTACAACAAGGTCATTTTAGACATTGTGAGGTAACATGACACATGAGGGACATGGGTTGTAGCTAGCCGGCCACATACTACTGTATGAAAACAACTTTGCTATGAATATCCGTGCTTGACATGCCTGTTTCTTTATGTCTAATGCGAGGACGTCTTTTTAGTGACGCGATTACACCATGTTCAGGCAGACCAGGACCATTTTAAAGAAACTTAGATATTTAAGGTGAGTAACTACCTAGCTAAGTAGCTAGCTAGGGTCTTTGCTAGGTAACGTGACTGGCGTGCTAGGATAGCTAGTTACTGTGAATAAGCCTGAGAATGTCTATTGTAAGCTTATGCTTGTCTCTTTGTGTTGCAGTTAAGTGCACTCTACTCTAGAATCTGTTGCATATTTATAATCTGGACATGTGAATTAAAGTGATGTTAGTTATATTTACCTACCTAATGTCGGCCTTTACTCAGGAATAAAAGACTTTTTAACGAAATCCATTAACGAGAAAACGTTAGCTGTGTGGTCTTACATTTGTGTTAATGTCAGCATGACGCATGAAATTGGTAGCTGTCTGAAATGGGAGACAAGAGAGGGGAGAGTGCTTTAATGGTCCCGCAATGAATGAATGAATGAATATTTTCTTTTGAAAATCCCAGTTTTCAAGGACAGAAACCATGGAGATACAGCAGCACTTCAGCGAGAGAGAGGGCACTTCAGTATAAAGCCGGACAGCAAATCCATGGCTTTACGGTTACCGAGGTATGTGTGATCTCCTGGCCGAAACCGCAGCATTCAGAAAGCAACTCCAGTCCGTTTATTCATGTAGCGCTAGCCAGCACAGCTCGCGTTCATTCTCAGGTACAGCGTCCCCGTTATTCTGCGTTCTTTTAAAGTACCAGCCTAAGTTATTGCACTCCAAACACGGCACCGTAATTTCATATTGAATTTTTTGAGACCTAAAGTTCACCAGTTTGATCCTGGACCTTCAACAACAGAACGAGTGACGTGTATTTCAACTTTCAACGTTTTAGGTTACTGCCGTTCCGGACCTATTCCTCACAGCTGTAAAATTGACCCATGAGAATACTGGAGCCCAGTACCTGCATGTGGCGCGGGATGATTCCAACAACCTCTTCAGGTACTGAGCGCGTCGCTGCCGCACCGCGTTGTCGTGTGCTGAAGCTCGTAAACTCGTTTTTTTAGATTACAACTGTGCGCGTAAATGTTGGTTCTTTTTCAGCGTTCAGTTTCGGACGACCCCGATGGATAGCACCGGGGTGCCTCACATCTTGGAGCACACGGTGCTGTGTGGCTCACAGAAGTATCCGTGCAGGGACCCCTTCTTCAAGATGCTCAACCGCTCCCTCTCCACGTTCATGAACGCTTTTACTGGTACAGACATACATACATACAGTACAACGTTGCCCCATGTACAGATAGGACAGATCATGATATGCTGCTTTTTGAAAACCGATAGGAAAAAATGGTATTTTGAATGAGGTTTAAAACTAGTTTTTGAAAACTGCCCACAAAAAATCCATTTACAGACATTGTCAGCTAAGGCTTTTTGTGTCATGATCTTACCAGTGGAGAAAAGAACCTTGTGACTGTATTTCAGTGATGGTTGATATGCCATTTTGCCTCACTTGTAGATTGCTTGTTAATATGAGCGTGCATAGAAGTATAGGTTGTTGGAACTTCAGTTAGCTACCTCCGTAGTATTAATAAGGGTAATAGGTCTGTGTTTTTTCCCCTAAGTGATGATAATAGCAATTTCACTTTTTAAGACACTGTAGCTGGTGTGTACATAGCTTTAATCATATTAAATGTTAGCATTGATAATAAAAGAAAAACAACCTAACGTAGTATATGGTGTGGAGATTGCTCAATGATTACACAAAGTCTCTGTTGCCGTTGAGGTCAATTTTACATCACAGGCTGTTACACAGTATTAAATAATACCCTGAAGCAATCAGCTCCCAAAAAGACAGGTCAGTGTTTTTTTATTTTACCTCCTGTGTGATCATTGACACTGTGTTGATAATATCCTTTTATTTTCTTCACAGCCAGTGATTACACCATGTATCCGTTTTCTACCCAAAATGGTAAAGATTTCCAGAACCTCCTCTCAGTTTACCTGGACGCAGTGTTCTTCCCATGCCTTCGAGAGCTCGATTTTTGGTAAGTGGGTCAGTGGGCATGAACAACAGCGCTTACTGTCAGTTGAACTGATAAACGGTCAGCACGCTACTGCTGGGTGATTATCAGTAATGCAGCAATGTGTTATGTGCTTATAAAACATTGTTTGGCTGTGCGTTTTTTCCTTTCACAGGCAAGAGGGGTGGAGACTAGAAAATGAAAACCCTACAGATCCAAACACACCTCTCGTCTTTAAAGGGGTCGTCTTCAATGAAATGAAGGGAGCGTTTGTGAGTTACTTGTGTCACACACTAGTAATGTCAGTATGTATAGTAAACATATTTTAAAAGAGTCATGCTTTGAGAAATCTGAATATATTTTTTCACCTAAGTGAAGTTGAGTCAGTCAAGTATGTGCTTACATTATAAACTGGATGTATTGCTAATCAGTTTTGTATGCTTGAGAAAGACACACCTGCCTGGGTGTTAGCGTCGGCAAAAGGCTAAAACTTGAACCTTACAGTTACAGTGGCATCAAGTTGAGCTGTCAAGGAGTTGCAGGAAAGAGTATACCAGGGGAGTGGTGTAATCAGAGCCTGTTGAATCATGCATTTTGGATCTCTTGCAGACGGACAGCGAGAGGTTATATGCTCAGCACCTGCAGAATAAGCTGTACCCTGACCACACGTACTCTGTGGTGTCCGGCGGAGAGCCTCTGGCCATTCCTGATCTGACCTGGGAACAGCTGAGGCACTTTCATGCTACTCACTACCACCCCAGCAATGCACGGTACAGTGTCCCTGTATAGGCCGCTAACACAGTTTAAATCACTGATAATGAGTAGATCATTCTTGAGTGAGGGGCCTATCCACAATGCTGCAGTACATTGTTAAAGCATCGCTGTTGAGGATATTTTATCTCTCTGCAAATGCGAAGGGAATTTGTGGTTTGTTCACTTTGGTTTGCAGTAACTGGCAGCAGGGTTTTCGTGTCACTGTTTCATGCGAGGCTGAAGGTGTCCTCATGCGCCCATCTGTTGTGTTGAACAGCTTTTTTACATACGGAGATCTTCCTCTGGAGCAGCACCTGAAGCAGATCCAGGAGGAAGCGCTGTGCAAGTTTGAGCGCATGGAGCCCAACACTGCTGTCCCGGCACAAACACACTGGGGAGCTCCTGTGAGTGGAACTTCCCCAACCTCAAAAGTCCCCTGCAGAAATAGTTCAGTATGGCTTTCACCTTTAGGTTCCTTACCTCAGAACACCTCGGATGTAATGAAGTCAAACTCACTGGTACCGTGTAGCGAGCTTACTGTCGTTAACATGACCAAGAGGTTATAGTTTGTGTGCTCATCAGACCCAGTGCGCCCACGTGGACTTGAAAATGGGACAAACTGACATTTCTTTGAAACGGTGCCAAAGAAATGACGGTGACGTATACAGTGCCAGCTCTGGGGATAGGTGGCAGTCCGCAGTGGTCCTCTGATGTTGTTTGATCTGTCCCTGTAGAGAGAAGATCATGTGACGTGCGGCCCTGATGCGTTAGCCCCCGACCCCGCCAAACAGAACACACTGTGTATGAGCTACCTTCTGGGAGAGTAAGTCTCACATTCATTTATTACACGCTCAACATATTTTTGCCTATTCGTTTCATTGTTTCCTTCTTCTGACTACACAGTGTGCATGCTGGTGTTCCAGCTGAGCTCTTGTGTTTTTGTATTCGAGAGCTGTAGGTACATTGTGACAATGTGCAAGGGGAGCATTTGGATATAAATCAAAGTTCTGTGACAACCAAAAATATGTTATTATCTGACCTTAATTAGTTAAGCTTGTTTGGCCTGGTAATTGCATGCTCGTGTGGTTTTCACATCACCAGACAGAAATATATAGGGTACTTATTGCTTGTATATAGATAAAAATAAACTCATTTTTTCAACTTATTTCTGTTAATACTAACATCTATCACATTAATTATATAAATTAATATTCGGTTTCATTAAGCTTAATTAACGGTTAAATTTACCGTTTTAGCAATTAGTTGAACCAATTATCCTGTGCAATGAGATGACTATCCCAGATGTGTTTAAAGGACAAATATTAACCCTTAATTGCATTGCTTCATCAGCCCAAACACACCACCAATACCACCTTTCACCAAACACTGCTGTTAGCTGTGGAGAAACTGTTTGTCATTATAAATGTGTGCACGTCCAAGAGGGGAAACAGTGCTTTGCTATTTTTACTATACATATATATATATCACTATAATTTTACTGTACACCTTTATAAGAACAGCAGTGAAAAACCTCACTGACTGGTTTTGAAGGGTTTCATGTGAGGTCAGAGTAACCAGTGAGTAAGGCCGCCAACAAGCATGGAATATACAATCAGTCCAGTTTTTTTTTCCTCGCTTACCCATAGAACAGATGGGTAGTAGCAAATGGATGTTCACGGGCTCGTATTAGTGCAGTCTTTATGTGAATACGGCCATTTGTAGTTAGTTCATTTAAATCCATGCCACATGTTGTTATCATTGAGAAAGTTGCATGTTGCTGAATGTATGCGTATGAGCCAGTGCAATCCATATTCCATGATCTTCACATTGCAGCATCTTACTTGTTTATGTGGCTCATCCTAAGTAAATTTGATTACACTTGCACTTAGTCAAAACCTCCCTAAAATCGAGTTTGCTCCCTGTGATTTAGTTGTGTGGTTAAGAGAGGCCCTGTGTGTGTGTTCAGCATTACAGACACGTTTGAGGCTTTTACTCTGGGCCTGCTGTCCTCTCTGATGATCTCCGGACCCAATTCCCCCTTCTACAAGGCCTTGATCGAGCCCAAGATCGGAACAGACTTCTCCTCGGTTGTAGGGTATGTCAGAGACGGGGAATGCACCACTGCAACATTTATGTGTTGCATGACAGATGGGTGAGAACAGTTTGATCGTAGTTGGTTATCTGATCTGATCCAACAACGTCTTTCCAGATATGATGGAAGCACGAAGGAGGCGTCGTTCAGCATCGGCCTGCAGGGAATGGCCGAAGGTGACATCGAGCACGTGAAGCAGATCATCAGCCAAACCATAGACGACATTATTGCGTGAGTAGAATGTTGGCCCTTTTAGGCTGAGGACAGAAGGAGCCGGCTTGCAAATGAGACCATGACTCACCAAATGACTAGCTAAACAGTTGCTGCAATAATAACATGCTGTCATTGCGAAAATATAAGTCCAGCCAAAGGCTCATTTTCACGGTGAATATCAAAGCTCGCACTTCTCTGCGGCCTAACTTGATGTTGTGGCTGTTTTCTCGCCCCACAGCAACGGCTTTGAGGAGGAGAGGATAGAGGCCCTCCTTCACAAAATAGAGATCCAGATGAAGCATCAGTCCACCAGTTTCGGCCTGTCCCTGGCGTCTGTGAGTCCCCCCCCCCCTTCTTATTCTCTCACTGTCTGCAGCGACTCTGGCTCTTTTTAGGTGTGACATCAATAGGTGTAATATGTATGTTCATGTAGCTTGTGTGTTCACACTCGCTGTCACAATATGAAATTATGATGGTCAAGTTGTGCAGTTACGTGTTTTGTTTGGATATTGCTGCATGCAGAAATGTTGGACAATCTATTTTCTGGCTGTCTCCGTGGTAGAAAAAGACTTCAAACCAGAAACGGAAAGCTGGTGGTGATTTGTCCTACTGACATTTGGCAGTGTCCCTTCATCTTTTTGTCCTGGAGTAATACCCTTCCTCATCTTCTATCTCTTTCTCTCCTGTCCTTTTTTCCCCTATAACAGTACGTTGCTTCCTGTTGGAATCATGACGGAGACCCGGTGGAGCTCTTAAAGATCAGTGACAACGTGACAAAGTTCAGGCAGTGCCTCAAGGACAATCCCCTCTACCTTCAGGAAAAAGTCAAGCACTACTTCAAGGTAAGCGAGGCCAAAGAAGCAGCTCTTTTGGTCCGTAGCAGTTGCCCTCTCTGTGAGGGCAACCATCAGTAAGAAGACAATATCTGTTCCAATGCAGGATAACACCCACAGACTGACCCTGTCCATGAGTCCTGATGAGGCTTACTTCGAGAAGCAGGCCAAAGCAGAGCAGGATAAGCTCCAGCAGAAGGTCCAGGCTCTGTCCGAAAATGACAGGAAAGAGATTTATGAGAAAGGTGGGCGGTTTGTAAAGGAAGAGTGTTCAGGGCTTGGAGCAGCTGCTCTGGGTGTGATCAGAGCAACTTGTAGTTTCTGCATTTAGAAGTATTTGAAAATCCTGTTCATCATGCCATATTAATTACATTATGTTACATTCATTTAGCAGACGCTTTTATCCAGAACAACTTCCAGCACAAAAGAACAGAATATAACTAGCTTGAGATGGTATTCACAATGGAAAGACAAATTGTATCTTTTTCAAATACAGTATTATAAAGTTGACATTAATAGAGAGACAGAATGCATTAGAATTTATTTGTTCTGAATATAATGCACGCGACTGTGGTTGTATGGGCTTCGGAGAATGAACAGCCTTCCTTTGTGTTGTTTGATACAGGTTTGCAGCTGTTATCCGCTCAGAGCGCAGTGCAAGATGTGTCATGCCTCCCTGCTCTGAAAGTGTCAGACATCGAGCCAACGATCGCAATCACACCTGTGCAAATAGGAACTGCTGGTGCGTATTTCATCCCTGAACACCAGAGGATAGATTTACAAGATCTATGGGTATAGTTAATATTTATAAAAGTATTTAATTCAGTGATTCTAAAACGGTTGTCCCAGATACTTTTACTCACCTGTGCTTTTGAATATATTAGTCTTCAGATTGGCAGTAGTGAATATGGACTTATGCGGGCTTTTATAATTGCCTGCCCTGTGTGAATGACGAACGTCATGATTATTTCTGTATCACTAGGGGGTTAGGGTTAGGTTTAGGGCATATGTTGTCTCTTTTGGCGGGCCTCTGTTTCTTTTTAATTTTATGTTCTTCCTCTTCTGTCCTGCAGGGGGAGTCCCAGTGCAGTACTGCGAGCAGCCCACCAATGGAATGGTGTATTTCAGAGCAATGTGCAGTCTCAATACCCTTCCAGAAGACCTCAAAATCTACGTCCCACTCTTCTGCAATGTTATCACCAAGTAAGCTTGACAGGAGATTACGTAATAACAGTGCCGAAATTGCTTCCAGTGGGACCTTCCATATGCAAGCATTTATTTCCTGAGTCACTAAGGAAGATTGTAGGCTACACAAAGCAAGCACTCACTGTAAATGGCGATTTGGATAACACTAACAGTGATATTATAGTGTTTCACGTTTCAAAGCAGTAAGTCAGTTTACGTGTTCAAAAAAAAAGAGTCACTTAGACCATGTAACATGTTCCGCATACTAACCAGTCCGTCACAGGATGAATGTTATGAAACTGGTTGGTATCATTTGGTTCAACAAGCATATTTGAAACAAGGAAGCTGCTCTGAATTTGTTTGTTTCAGATTAAATATTATTGACATACAGACATCCTATAGATATTTCCTTTAAAAATTAAAGCACAACCAATACTGTAGTTGCTCAGTTGCATGAGTGTGTATTTTGGCCAATGTGCCTGCTGGTAGCGGTGCTGTAATGACCTCTGTAAGAGAGTGATGGCTGTGTGTTCCAGGCTGGGCTGTGGAGTCATGGATTACAGACAGCAGTCGCAGCAGATTGAGCTGAAGACAGGGGGCATGTCCATCTCCCCGCAGGTCATCCCGGATTCAACAGACCTGGACATGTACGAACAGGTAAAACACATGCTCACAAACACACACACACACACACACACAGACCGACAAATGCAGACACACACACGCAGTCAGACAAATGCGAACACACAGGTGCACACACACTGGCACACATACACGCAAACAAATGCATAAACACATAGACACATACACACAGACACATGCACAGACACACAGATACACACATGTGAACAGACACACGTACACACACGCATACAGATTTGTTCAGCAGGAGTTCCACAGATTGATTATTTTACTGAAGTATTATTTTTACAAATCCTGACTTCTGCTGTGTTAGCAGTATTACTGACTGCAGATGTCAGTGAGATTGTGTTATTAATGGACAGTGAGAGTTGGACACAGTCTGCCGTTTGCGTATTTCTACAATTTGTGATGTTTACCTGAATTCACAGGGAGTCCTTATTTCATCATCCTGTCTGGAGAGGAATCTTCCAGACATGTTTCACCTGTGGGGTGAAATATTCAACAGGTAGGCCACTCTTCTGCTTGTGTCGCTAATGTGGCACAAACTGTGTGTCCAAAAAGTTTGAGGTTCAGATCCAGGGAAGTGCACTTCATATTTACTTTTAGGCTGTTTACCTTTAGTTGCTTAATCTGAATTGCTCTTCTGTGAGTTTACTGCACAGTGAATGGATAAATAGTGAATATACTCCATGTAAAATTAAGGTTGTGGAAGTTGTTGTGAGTTCAGTTGAGCAAATGGTAAAGTGTACTCATAATTACTGGATAATTTTTTCTGGATAGTTTTGATGTGTTTTTCTTTTGTAAATTATATCAGTATGTTTATGGATGATGCAAAATTGACATCTGGTGTCCTTGTGAGCCAATTGAAACAATGTTCTCTGAGGCTGAAACCTTGAGTTTAAACGAATAATGTGTGATTGGACTATTATTCGAAATGGAATGGCAGTTTCTTATCTTTTAGACTGAGCACAGCTGTTCCAATAGTAACAAAGATCAGCTGTGTAGTGGTTTAATCAGTGCAAGATTATTGCCATGGTCCTGTAACTATTCTTCTTCCTTTCCCATAGTCCCCATTTTGACGATGAGGAGCGCCTACGTGTGCTGGTTATGATGGCAGCCCAGGAACTGTCCAATGGGATTTCTTACTCTGGTCACATGTATGCCATGACCAGAGCTGGACGCACGCTGACACCTAGTGGAGATCTCCAGGAGACTTTTGGAGGAATGGACCAAGTGAGAGCAACCACATGCATGAAAATCTTTGTGCTGTCTCTACAGATGAAGACGCTGAGATCATTCTGCATTCTCAAGTCAATTAGACACTGTACACCACCAGTCTACACTGTACATAGATCCAGTGTAGTTATCACACAAGGTCCTGTTGTGCTCCATGTTTTCGGAGTGATGTTCTATTTTCCAAAGTGTGCATATATGTCATGGAGTCTGTGGACAAACTTGCCACTTTAACGTTTCAAGCAAGCATTCAGAAGGGCGTCCTTTCTGAAAAAAACTGTGATATGGAAAAGCCTGCAGTAGCCCATTAAAACTGCAGAACCATACAGTTACTTCCTGTATTACAAAAATACATTGAAAGTTTGATGCAAGTGCAGCAAAGGATGTGGTTTACATGTCAAAAGAGTGATGTAGTGTGTTCAAACTTTGAGCTGCATCTTGGTAAACTTCAAAACCCAGCATGCACTGCAGATTCCGTCCCAGCACTGATACAGAACATCTGTGTAGGGTGCAATATCCAAAATGTAGCATATTGCTTGCTTGATTCTGAATCCATGGTTGTACAAAGGAAGCGTTTGGAATCTGTAAGCCAGCTGGCATTTCCAGGAAAACTGGAAATCACAAATTGTTAAATGTAAGAACGTGCTCATTCGGTTGTGTTGATTCCAGGTGAAATTCATGAAGCGGATTGCAGAGATGTCAGACCTCACAGCAGTGCTGCGAAAGCTGCCACGGATCAAGAGGCATCTCCTCAGCCCTGAGAACATGAGGTAGGAGTGCGGTCAGGAGCCAGCTGTAGTTTTCACACATTCAGTCGCACACTCTGTTTAGTTTAGTGTCATGATTAAGCAGGCGAGGGGTGGTGTCAGCTTTCTGTTTACTTCCTCATCAGGTGTGCAATTAATGCCACGCCTCAGAAGATGTCTGACTCCTCCGTAGAGGTGGAGAAGTTTGTGAACAACATTACTACCAAGAAGAAGGATCGGAAACCAGTCAGGCCGCATATTGTCGAGGTAACACCATCTCAGGATTGTCTGATGACATTTTAACCATTGATAAGCTGTGTCTTTAGCTGTATATCAAAATGTAATATTTGAATATGGTAAGCTCATAATTTTCCCCTAGTTTTCCCCCTAGCATGGGGGTACACATTTTATGGCCACATTGTAAAGTTTTTGAAATACAGGAACAGAACTGAGTGCTTTCAGTGAATGTTCGAAACTTGTTTTAAACAGAGGCCTCTTGACCCATTGCTGGCTCCTGGATCTGATGCAACTCGAAAACTCATTTCTGTAAGTGCTGTAAAATCTATCCTCTGCAGGCTTTTTACCACCTGACACCAGGTTATACCGAGTGTCTGTGTAGACCTCTGTATACCCACTCTTACAAATGGCTTTCTTTTTTGCTTGTAGGAACCAAATTTCAAGCCGTGTCAGCTGAAGACCTATTTCCAGCTCCCGTTTCCTGTGAACTTTGTCAGTGAGTGCGTCCGCACCGTCCCTTTCACTGATCCAGACTACGCCAGGTACGCGCCCAGAGGAGACTCATTATTGTCATTTAGGAGGATTTCTTACCCAGAGTGACTTACATAGGTTACAGTGTATCCATTTATACATCGGGATATTCACTGAGACAATTATGGGTTTAGATTTATTATGGGTTACCAGTACACCACACCACTGCCCAAACTTATGACATCGCCTTTGTGTTTGAACGCAACTGCGTTTTCAGCCCTGTCCCCTCCTTCTCGTTCACAGCCTCTGCATACTCGGGCGGATGATGACGGCTAAATTCCTGCACGGAGAGATCCGGGAGAAAGGCGGGGCCTATGGGGGCGGAGCCAGGATGGGGCGTGGAGGACTGTTCTCATTCTATTCATACAGGTACAGACAGGTGTTTGGCTGCAGTTTACCTATAGAATTATAACTACATCATCGCCTGTAAATAAAGTAATGCAGTTTTACTGATTTTTGAATTACTGTACAATTTTAAGATGCCTTTGTTCCAGTTAAATAGGTAAAGAAGCATGTCAGCACAGAAAAATATCATATTGCAAGACCAGTGAACTAGATGGGCGATTTAGAAGTCCTTCAAATAAGGTTTTTAATAATAAATTTTCACCACCTTTGTGTGTAGCCTTTGCAGTGAAGCGTTCGTGTTGTTCAGTCGTCGAAGTTTTCATAGGCACTAACACTCCTGACTCCCATGACACGTAGAGACCCGAACTCCATCCAGACGCTGTCGGCCTTCAGGAGTGGAGTGGAGTGGGCCAAAGCGGGGGAGTTCACGCAGCAGGACATCGACGAGGCCAAGCTCTCCGTCTTCTCCGCCGTCGACGCCCCGGTGGCTCCCTCGGATAAAGGTGAGCTGTCCTCCCCGCTCACGGTCCCCACCGGCTTGATAAATGTTAGGGGGGGACGGGTTATGTCGTTTCCCGTGGGCCCCGTTCACTCCAGGTAAAGAGCCGAGCGCTCCACTTAAGCGCTGATGCAGATAGTGTGAGTGCCGGCACAGACTGCCTACGTGCATTCTGGGTTACGGGTATTTCCTGTTATTTCCCGCAGGCATGAATCTGTTTTTAAACGGCGTTTCGGATGAGATGAAGCAGAGGCACAGGGAGCAGCTCTTCGCCGTCACAGCCAAAAACCTGACCGATGCGGCTAGCAGGTAAGACTAAGACAAGCACCATTACATGACACCCAGAGCTGACCATTAAATGTCAAAACATGTTAAAGATTTAGCTCCCTCTCTCTCACTTCTGCTTAACACGGGTGTTTTACACGTACTTTGGTGTTGACAGGTATCTTGGAATCGGCCAGAGAACTTGTGGCGTAGCCATTCTAGGTCCGGAAAATGAAAGTATCAAGAAGGATCCTTCCTGGATTGTGAAATAATCAAAAATGGCTTCAACAGCAAAAACCAGCCTGTCCTACAGTACAGAGTCAAACCTTACGGTGTCATAACCTCCAGCATTCCGTTATCGAAAGCATAGCACTGGGTGTATTGTAGGTCATTTAAAAATGCGTAGACTGGTCAAATGACGTACAACTGTAAACTGAGCATCTGACTAGGAGGAATCATGTTCCTCCGAACAAAAAGTAATTTTAATAGTTTACCTAACAGATACGCACAACGCAGCACATGCTGTTGTACTGTAGGTCTATCTATGTTAAACAGCCTCAGCTCGGAGTACTTACAGGTATGAAGCGGCGCAGTTCATCAAATGTTAGACATTTGCTACAACATTAAATGTTATTTATAAAGTCTTGTGGACTCATCTTTTGTCATAAATACGTGCATGTACTTTTAGCTGTCATTTGTCATTTAGCAGATGCTCATATCCAGAGCGACTTACAATTTTCACGTCGTCCATTTATTCAGCTATTTACTGACGCAATTCTGGGTTTATGTACCTTGCCCAAGGGTACGGTGGCAGCGGCCAAGCGGGGAATTTACCCAGCAACCTTTCGGTTATGAGCCCTGCTCCTTACCACTGTGCTACACTGCCGTCTCACCTTTAGTCTGCAGCGTGTGTTGCACGGTGCCAGACTCAGACCTGTGAATCCCGTCCAGCTGTGCCATGAATTACTGCCTCTCCGTCTCAATGTCATAATGTCTTGCAGCTCAAAATGTCTGACGCCTGGAGCCAGTCTCGGTACCCTTTTGTGTGCTTTTTTCGAGAGCTCCTTGTAATATGCTGTCCAGATGTGGACACGGTACCCTAAATGTGGTCTGATGAAGACAATGTGCAACATAAATGTGACCTCCTTTGATTTATACACCATAGTTATTTTTAAATATCCCAGCATGCTGTTTGCCTTAGTCTCAACTTCAGCGGAATGTTTAAATCCATTTCGACGTGGACCATTTTTTTACATTATTAATACAGTATTATTTAACATTATTAATTTAATTTAATTAATAGCACTTTAATAATTTAATAATGTATCTGGTTACTGTACCTTCCTTATTTGTAGAAACATTCTGTCTGCTTTTTTCGTTGGATGCTTATACATCTGAATACAAAACCACTTGGGAGAAAAAAATCCTGTTGAAATACGTAATTATACGTAGACCTGAAGTGAGTCATTTCTCATTGAGTCCATCACACTTTTTTTCTTCATTTGTTTCCTTTTTAATGACACACTCAGCAACACTACATTTGTAATAGGACTGTATTTCATTGGTCTCATAAATATGCCTTTAGCTTCACACCAGCAGCACTACAACAATCAGGATCGGTACAAAGTGCCATTACACGGTGACAACACGACATAGAGGACAGCAGGTGACAGGGACACAGGGGGGTTCCTCTCCTGAAACTGCCCGGTGGAAAGACTGTACTGTATTAGAGTGACTCTGGGTAAAACCACTGCTTCTACACTTCTGGTTTCTGGTGTTCCTATGTGTGGCTTAAGTAGCCAGGTGAGTGACTTGCATTAGAATTTGGAGGGGGGGGGGGGGGGGGGGCACAGGGGATAGGTTGGGGGGGGGGGGGTGGCAGTGCAAGTACAGTAACATTTCTTTAAAGAGCTAAGCGTTATCAGCACTCTCCACAGACAACCCTTGTAGAATAAGTTAAGTGGGGGCCCCCCAGGGCCTCAGATGGCAGCGTCCAACTCTTTGGTTCTGTTACGTACAACGTGTTCCAGCTGGCCGGAGTCAGACACGTCGTAGCTGGTCTTGTACTTGGCCAGGATCTTCATCAGGGGGCGGAGCTTCAGCCACCACTGCTCCTTTGGAATTCTGTGACTGGAGACGCACCAAAAACAACGGAAAAGTACAGGGGTCTTTATTGTGGGGATCTCCATTTGTACATACAGTACCAGTCAAAAATTTGGACGCCTTGAATAAGATAATAGGGAAACATGCATTCAAAGGCATTTTGATCTAAAGAGTTATGCTTAATTGCTTGAAATTTGTTCTTTAGGCATCAGCTTCACAATTTGTATTTGTCTATGTATGAATTTCTTTCCAAAAAAAGTAAAAATACAAAAAATATTAAAATAGGAAAATAGTAAAAAAAAAAAGTATTTGCAAACTTTGGACTGGTACTGAATAGTTAAAAATGCTTTAAATTTAATTCTGCCAAAATGATGAGCTCGTTTACACCAATAGTAAAGGTCAGGCGGATACATCTGCGTAATGTTAAATGGCACAGTAGCGTGTGCGCTGGTTTCTTGTTTAAAGCCCTGATGACATCGAGTGTGTGCGATGATGCGAGTGTGAAAGGGTGCGGGCGGATTGCCGTACACAAAGTCGGTCTCCTCCTTCAGCTGCATGACGGGCTGGAAGACGAGGGCACGGCGGCGCATCCCCAGCAGGCAGGCCGAGTCCTCCGAGTTAGCGAACACTCTCCCTGCAGGGCGGCGCCACAACGTCAGCGAAAACGCACACACTGACACCTACATACACACCCTGACACATCCATACACATCTACACACATCCACACACATCCACACACATCCATACACCTCCATAAACACAGGCATATACACACACATGCACACACTGACATATCCATACACATCCATACACCTCCATAAACACAGGCATACACACACACATCCATACACCTCCATAAACACAGGCAAACACACACACACTGACATATCCATACACATTCATACACATCCATAAACACAGGCAAACACACACACATCCATACACCTCCATAAACACAGGCATATACACACACACGCACACACTGACACCTACATACACATCCGTACACATCCATACACATCTACACACATCCACCCACATCCATACACCTCCATAAACACAGGCAAACACACACATCCATACACCTCCATAAACACAGGCATATACACACACATGCACATACTGACATATCCATACACAGCCATACACCTCCATAAACACAGGCATACACACACACACTGACATATCCATACACATCCATACACATATACATAAACACACTGTCTCAGAGCACCACACTCAGGTACACATGTATAACCACACATCCATACATATCCATATATACGGGCATACACACACACATACATAAACAAACACATTCATACACAAACACACACTTGTATATTAACATATCCATACACACGTACACATATACATAGACACATGCTTCCATGCACACAAACGCACATCCACACACACAGTCATACAAACACACTCCTACACACACAAACCATACGCATATACACACACTTCCACACACAACAATCACACCACACACATACACATACACTTCCATACACACATGCACCACACACATACACACACTACCACACACATTTCAGCTCGCACACATCAGCAGCACACACGCTCCAGCACACACTCTGAATTCTGGGAATGACAGGGGCTGCCAAAGGATTTACACTGTGCTTTTAGCCAACTTTAATTTGGCTAAAAGCTCACTGAAATGTAAATTACAGAGATACAGCACACAGCACACAACGCTTCTCTCAGCAGAGGTGGCTAAATTAATTCAGTGTCGGAATGTGAGTGTTGGAATTCTCACTAATCAGTGGCACTTGCCCACCCACAGGAGAATACGAGATTAAGGGAATAATCTTTGCTCTAAGGGAAAGGGAAACAGAACTACTGCTACAATATATCTGTCAGCCATCGATTGGCGAAAGGATTTACCTTCATCTGACATCATCCATGCAGTAGCAAAAGGCAAAGAAACACAGAGGAAGTCAGGTTTAAGAACAAAAGCAGTGCAGCTGTGATTTCAGCAACATCAGTTAATGGAAAGCAGACGCCAGACAGTAACACAGCAGCTGTACAGGCTTTATTTCGTAGCCAGGACTGCCTTCAGTACCTTTCTGTTATGATTTAATATACTGTGTATCTGACTGGAGCCTGAAATGAAATGGAGAGGAAGTGCTAGGCTGGGTGTACCAAGCACCAGGTCTATGTGCCTGACCACACTGATTCATCTATGCCTGCTACATCCAACTGACAACATTACTGGGTTCTTTTCTTCTTAGAACTTTTAAACAACGTCTGCTTCAAAAACAGTTCAAGCGTTTCTTATGCTGGAATTCTTGTGGCAAGTTCACGACTTTTGTTGCAGTTCAACAGTTAATAAGAGAGGCAGTGTTTTAATGCGGGGAAAGCTTGCTTTATGATTAGGTTTAAGCCAACATGCAATATGAGAGCAACACATTTACTGTTGTTATGTCATCACTGTACCTTGTCTGTATGATTCCTTGAGCTTCTTAGAGATCCACTGCATGGCTTTAGCTGAGATCTTTGTCCCAAAGTTTCGGTCAAAGGGTGATGGGGCACCTCCCTTTATGAGTAAAGAGGAAATAGTAATAAGTAGAAAGAAATAGAAATAGTATAATATCGTATAATATAAGAATGATATACAGTAAGAATAGTATTCTTATTTAATAATAAATAAGAATTTAGACTTGGGTCCTGGATGCATGAGCACTACATTGTGTAACATCACACTCAGTGTGTCAGTAACGTTTTGTGACCCACAGAGAAGTATGCCAGGCACCATGCAGGACGGTTTGTGGCTGAGCTTACCTGCTGCATGTGGCCCAGAACATTCTTCCTGCAGTCAAACACGCCCCTCCCTTCCTCCGAGTACAGCTGGTAGATGAAATCGGTCGTGTAGTTCTCGTTGCAGTTCTCATTCCTGCAGCATCAGGACAGCACAGTGTGGAGCGGAAAGGGGAAAATCGGGCTTCATTAGTGAATTTCAGGTTAAAGTGATTCACTGGATCTACTTGACTTATCCTGCTGGGTTAGGCCTAAGTACAGCTTTGTGATTAGAAATGGAAACCAATGGAAACCGATGTCTTTCAGAGGCAGTTCACAGGGTGTGGCTAAGCTACGCAGATAATGTATGTGTCAGAAGAGTTTACATGACATTACATTACAATCATTTAGCAGATGCTCTTATCCAGCGCAACATCCAGAACAGCAGAACACAACTGTACCCATCCAAGTTAAATAAGCAAGTACCAGATCAGTGAGTGTGAGCACAACACCATTCAAGCGCTGCCACAAGTTAGCATGTGCTAATCTGCAACTAGACAGTTTATACAATAAACTTTCATTCCATCAACGCACTGTAGTAAAGGTTTCTGTTGTAGTCGCATGCAGTCTGCATGTGGAGTGAGAACATGCCTTACCTTAAAACTAAACCTCTCTGAATGCTGGTCTTCATCTTCTCTGTCAAATGCTCCACATTAGACTGAAATGATTAGTAGAAACCGTGTCAGACTTCTAATGAATTATATGACATGCAAGGCTCGGTGGTGTGTCATGTTTAAAATGACCACCTATACTTTCGTGGATATAATCTGTCAATAACAGTTTAACTGAAACATTACGTTATACAGCTTGTGCTGCATATTACAGCATTTGCTCATTTGGAAAAAGTGCAAATTTTGGTACTGGCACTGGATCAAAAAACACAGTCCTATGTTTATAACTACAAAGGTGTTGCTATGATTGTAAATGACCAACAGATGGCACCCTTCCGAAAAACAATTCCCCAAATTGTGCGTTACAGATCCCTGCAAAAACAAAACACAGTACAGCTATGAGGCTGAAGGAACCCTGTTGTAATTCTTCTGATGTTTATTATTTTTTTCAACCCCTTTGGACCGAACTGGCCGCAAAAGTTCATTGAAAACTCAGCAGGGTTGTAAAGGGAAACAGGTATCTGCTACCTGGAAAAGGTAAGGCTGCTACAAGCCAATGAAATTCTGACATTTGCAAATAAATATGCAGATGAGTTAATGCCAATCATTCTCACATTCGGTGTTCAATCAACAACTGCATTGCTGCCATTGCTATATGGACCGTGGTATTACTGCTTGGAGCTATATGGAAATACTGAATATTGCAAAATTAAAAACACAAATAATGACATGAAAAGTTTCCCAGAGATAAAAACATATTCATTAAACATTATTTACATTAAAAATAATTTAAATGTTCATATAAATGCATATAAATGCACAGAGACAGAGCATAAGTAACTGTAGTCATATAAAAAAGTAGATCTTTTGATTGACCCATGGCTGGACAGCAGTCACTCACTCAGCACATACTAGATCAGGTGTTTCAGAGCCGTAGTGACAGCTTCAATCAAAACACTGGCATCTCGCTGATCAGAGCTTAACATTCAAGCTCTGGTCTTTCTGGCTATTAATAACTGCCCCATGCATCTCCAACTGGGTCACCTGCTACCTCCCAAAATAGAAAACCCTGAGAGCCGTCTGTGTGATTAACCAGCGGGAAGCGGCCCGACACCTTCACACATTGCCGTCTGAGCATCCCAGACAGCGGGAGGGTACACAAAGTGCACGGCACAGACCCTCGGGGGGGCGGTTAGTTCTGCCCAGCTCCACAAAGGACTCAGTTCTTATCACATCACAGCTTTGACTCTCAAGGTTCTTTCCAACTCAGGAACAGACTTGCAGCAGAAACATCTCTACAGTCTGTCTCAAACATACCGTGGTTCCTCTGCAGTTCTCTTTCTGTTTTACCGAACCTGGCATAAATATATCCACACTTCTTCAAGCCTGTTTGTCTGGCCATTTTTAATTATCAAGAAAGTTAATAACTTCCTGACTTACATTACATTTTGGGTTCTGCGGGTGGAGAAATCTAAGAATGTATTCAGTGTAGAAAGAAAAGTAAAATTCATTATTCAAAGTTAAGGAAAATATGTATTGCAGTTAGACTGAATGTTGGACATGGTCCTCACTTATTACCAACAACAGGTGCATTTAGCTGGAGGCAGTCTTGGGTTAGCATAGAAGGGTGCTAATTCTGGAGAAACGCTGCACATCTGTTTAGCCGAGCGGGATGAAAAGAGCAGCGTGTGATCCGCACCTGCAGGTCCCGGATGTCGAACGGCTCCTCGAAGATGTAGGCGGCGTCGGCCCCGGCGGCCAGCCCCCCGACGCTGGCCAGGTAGCCGCAGTAGCCCCCCATGGTTTCGATGATGAAGACGCGCCGCTTGGTGCCGCTGGCCGACTGCTTTATGCGGTCGCACGTCTTACATTCACACACACACACAAACACAGTTATTACACAAAACACAGAGGCACGGCCTGCAACTATCAAGCAGCACTGTGCTGGACAGGACGTTTCTAGTGAAGGGGGTTTCTACACAATCACTGCCAGGCCATCACACCAGTGACACTGACAAATAGAGCGTGCTGCCGAACAGACACAAACATAAGGGTCTGAGAAAGGACAAACCGTGGGCACTGAACCTTCATGGGTCGTAGTTATTTCTGCTTTGCTGAAACAGTGTGTGTGTAACAGTGTGTCAGGCGTTGACATTCTGCAAATTAATACTCCTAAAGCTAGGGTTGCCGGTACAGGCAAGTCAGTCATTTAATCAAATATCTCTTTTTTTTGATGTACTTTACAGTATACCCTGGGGTTCTCTAATGGTTTTCTAAAAACATGTTGTGCACAGTTAGACTGATCTGCTGTACAGCTGATCTTTTCATGGGAAAATTAGCTTCAGTAAGAAGCTGCTGTCTTTCTATATTCCCACATGCATTCTTGCTCACCATGGGTTCAGACTGTCCCACAAAAGGTCACACATCTGTTCAGAAGAACAGTTCAGCAACACTCACGTTTTCTTCAAAACATTTTTTAAGCAGCTTTACTTTTTATTTTCCCTGTTCCATACTGTATTTATATGAATTCAACATCAGATTAATCCACTGTTTATCACACCTGGCAGTGAAAGCCACAAGAAGCAGAAAACATTCTCAGAAACTCTTAAAGGAAGTATATGTGTGAATAAGTGTTAAGCTTTCTTTTATGCCTTTATCCCCCATTTTTACAATCAGCAGTTGCATGTTAGCCATGGCATTCTCTGCACTTACGCTTTAGCATTCAGGATAGAAAGTGCAATCTTCCAATGCATTCACATGCCCGCAGCAACTATTTTTCACACTACAAGTCCCAGAGTGCACCACAGTAAAGCTAACACTGATTGGAGGATAGGTGTGTCTCCACTGATGTCATCTGAGTGGCTCATAGGCGTTTTATGAGGTGCAGGGTGCATGGGAGTGGTGAGATAAGGACACCATACTGACCTACCCACCACTTTCCCTGGCGGAATAAAGCTAATTTGTTCCACCACTGTGGGCTCCCGGTCATTGTTGGCTGATGACTGGGCTTGAACCCCAGATGTAGGGCTCAGCTTGTCCTTGGAGCAAGCATTTTAGCTGACTGCACCACTCAGGAGCCCAACTGACTAAACCAAAATATATCAGGAGACATCTGCTGAACAGGTAAACATTGTAAACTTCGACTAGTCATACATGATGCACCTTGAGAAGCTTTTGAGATCCCCCTTACCTCCACAATGGCATTGAGAGACGTGTCGGCTCCGATACTTAGATCAGTGCCCGGCACGTTGTTACTTATGGTAGCGGGCAGCATACACAGTGGGATGCAAAACTCCTCATAGCTGGACCGAGCCTCGTAAAGCTGGAGCAGACACTCAAAGGCCTGAAGCGGCAGCATAAAGTCATTAGACCACCAGGGGGAGCCCTCGGGTCTCACACGCACACAGCAGACACCTTTAACACCTGTGTGTGTCCTGTGGGGCGGCTCTTTCCGTGTGATAGGGGCTTTGGCTTCCCATTGGCTGAGAGGAGAAGGTTGGGTGTGTGTGTATGTGCGTGTGGGGGGAGGGGGGGGGAGAGCAATGCTGGGAGACAGAGGCTGAAGCACATGCTGTTTACAGCACAGCTTGGTGGCTGAGCACTTGGGCACACGTGCGCACGGTGGCATGCTCTCTCCTGAGACAAGGGTGCTGCCAGCGTTGCTTGTCAGAACAAGTCGTGCCCACACACAAAGATAGTGTCAAACGCACGATGGTGGCCAAGCCTCGCTCAAGGCGACATTTTGCTGTACTCAACAAAACTAATGCATGAGGTTAGCTCTGTAAAAAATAAAAATAAATAAATATCAAAGGATTCTGATTAAGCATGACTCATCAATTTAGGAATATGTTACAAATTTCACTTATATACAAACTATATTTTATTACATAGCACCACAATCACCTTGTTTGTTTTTGATGCAAAGGTTCATAAATACTCTGCCACACTTAATGAGAGTCCTGTAATTTAATAAATGCCACTAAAATTAAAACAGTAATTATGGGAGGGTTAAAAACGTATTAGAAAACTAAAAGCACTATTCAAAAGCCAGGAACATGCATGTAGCTAGATACTCCTAAGTGCACTGCATGCAAAAAAACTAATGAGCCACTATATTCACTACTGAAGCCTTTGCTGTATCTCCACCGCGGCAAACGCTACTTCTCAGGGCTAGTCAGCGTGCTCTGGGGTTAGTGAGGGCAGCTGAGTAGAACAAAATGTCGCGTTGAACCCGAAACTTGGACCACGCATCTCTGCTTACCAAACAAGCACAGCAAGAAGAGGTGCAGGCCGAACGACACCGCGGGACGCCACATGCCACGTCACTGCATGCCTCGGTCACTACTTACCCGGGACCGTCAGCGGGCTCGGCTTTGCTGCTACCAGCAACAGCAGCCGGGCAGCGGCAGTGAAAAGGTTTTTGTCCAAGAAAAACATGATATGTCTCTGGTTTCTAGGGAAAATGTTCTGTTTTTTATAATGGCTAAATTGTAGCTCAGTGTTGCCATTATTAATGCTTAATGGACTCCTATGTGCTTGCTGTGGCTTCATAACATATGGTCTGAAAATTAGAACTGATCTAATAATGTATTCTGCAGTAAGTGGCATAATATTTCCAGAATGTGTCTTACTCATGAATTTATTGCCACATTTCTGTTCTCTGTCCGATTCTCTTGTCCCTTCTTTTGTATAGGCATTTTATACATCCAAATGTTATTTGTTGTAACTGTAATTTAGCATGGTGGAGTGTGCTGCTTTCTGACTGTGATTTGTGATTGCCGGTTGTGATGCTGGTAACCCAAAGCCCAAGCCGTAATCGGTGATCCCAAATCTGACTGGCTGGCTGTGAAAACACGCCCTCTCCCAGCCGCACTTACATCAGTTATAGCGTTCAGAGCAGTGTCTGCACCGATGCTGAGATCAGAGCCCGGTATATTGTTGGAGACGGTGGCGGGCACCATAACCATGGGGACACAGAACTCGTCATATGTCCCACGGGCAGCTAACAATTCCATGATTCCCAGGTAGGCCTACAGGGCAGAGCCAGGTCTTTAGTGGTGAAGCTAATAGCAGAGATACGACAGGAGCCAGAGGGAGAGCCAGGTCTATCACAACGGACAGCGTGACACGGACAGGCACACAGGTTTACTGAGGAAACACCACACACACCACTGAGCTCTTACACAAGGACAGATGAACGAGAAATCAGCTGGAAAGTTTTCAGGTTTCCAGCTTGTGAGCGCTCGGTTGGTTCATTTTTCATTTCGATCTTTTTGAAATAGGTTAGGTTTCAGGGTTAGTGCTTCTGCAGACGTGAACGCCCAAAGATCAGACAATGAAACCTGAACCAATGAGTTTTTGAAAGGTCACATAAAAATGACTTTGAGTATGCGCATGACATGACTGGGTGATTCCTGTTTCCAGGTTGCAAATTGATAAATGATTTATTGATGATATGAGCAATCAGGCTGCGAATTAGACTGCAACAGGAATGGCTGTATGTCAGTTACCATCCATACTGTTACAGTGTGGATATTTTTTCATGGCCTGGAATGTATCCAGGAATATATCCACCAGTTCATGATATAATGATTAATTAAACACATATTGATGATTTGCATTGATTTCAGGGCATGAAAACAAAAGGTTCATGATTATAAAAACTGAACAAAAAACATGTATGCACATTATGTGTGAAGCAACAGTAGAGATGAGTGGGAAAGGGAGCAGGTCTATGGAAAAGGGTTGGTCATATTCAACATAACAGTAATTCAGTCAATCACTGTAATATTACAAACACTTAATTCCTATTAGTGTCTCATTTTACTTTATTCATTTAAAGTAATACAGTTTATATTATTTATTATCAAAAATACCTTAATTATGTTAAAATCTGGGAGTCATTCAATGTTATGATAATGTGCACATACATTACAGAATTTTTTTCTTAATCATAAAAAGTGTAATCAATAAATCAAGAGTATTCACTTTATAAGGAATTCATAAGGTGTCATCTACATACCTCAAATCCACCAATCACGAGCAATGCGTTGATGTTATGTATTCGCATTTGCTCAGCAATTTTGTCCATATATTTTGCAGGAAGTGTTCTGAAATTAAACAAGGAATCATGAAAGTTAAATACCAAAAACAAATTATACCACTTTTCATTTGTTTCTTGATAACATTAACGTTCTCATAATGAGATTTGATTTTTATTTGGCACATAAAAATATTAAAATATGCAGTATCGCAGTAAAAAAAAAAACAGCAAAGAACAAAGGCTTCGTTCCTCTAATTTCCTGATCAAAAAACATAACCTTTTCATTCTGCTGTCTCTGACTAAGAACCTTTGAAGTGCTCTCTCCTATTAATAGATCACAACATCATTGTAATGAAACGTTCATGGGGAGGGCTGTATTTACAGGAAAGAGTCTAAATATTACCGTTTTGTTCCTAATATGGATCCACCTTGGCCAGTCCAACCTCCAACATCTCCCCATTTGATCTCTTTAATCTGAGGATTAAAAGGACAAACACATTTAACACATTGCTAAAATGATGATGGTACGCACTCTTAGGGGGAAGGTACTTCATCACGTTGTGGTCACTCTGAACTGTCAGACGAGTTCTCACAACGCGCGGTAAACAGCTGGCTTTAACAATAGGGCTATCTTTGAATCCTGTTGCAAATTCACTCTATAAATGGCCTTTACGCAGAACAGCCTTTCGGATATCAAAGAAGAAAAAAAAACTTCAAGGGGACTCCAGTGCATGCAGCAGGCTTACTGTATATCCACCCTATATTTAGCACATGCATTTTCACACACTCTCACACATGTGCCTCTGCCTCCAGTCTCCCCCCAGCACCCCCTAGCTCCTGCTTTAGTGGTGACAGAATCTGTTCCACTCACATGAAACATGATACCACGGGCCATTTAGTTGCAACGTAACTTTAATACCCAAATTCTATTTATATTTTCAGATTTTACTGTTCACTATTGTGCACTATTAGCATGTAGAAAACTGGTAGATAATTTGAAGTCACAGCAATATCCGCACTAACAGTAGGCATCTGCTTGTAGAGTGCTACACAGCTAGCTAACAATGTTGTATTATTTAGTAATTTAAGTGCATAAAAGAAGCAGACAACCACTGTCTGTTGTGTGTTTATGATAGCTTAACAAGCTCCCTAACTATTCTAAATATTCTGTTGATACTCTATTAGTGAATTTGATATTTAGCCTGCAAGGTAAGTTTAGCTTGCAAATGTCATGGGTTGCTAAGAATATTACTAAAATGCGTTGTGCTTTGGAGGTGCAATGGCTTTCTGTATTCTTTAGTGTACTGTTTGATCACATGACTGACGCAGGTGCACCAGTATTTTGAGTCTTTTGACCTGAGGGGATGATTTGGTTTAAAAGAAGAAACAGATGAACACTGTTTCTGAAACAAGCGCACAGCACTTGTGTAGTCTTTTAAAAACAGCATTCCAGAAAGAGCTATATGACAGATCCAGGATTCCTTAGATCTTTTTGTTTTGTCAGAGGCTGATGTGGCAAGACTTTTGCTCCAGTAACACGGACATGTTTTCATACAATTCAGTACCGGTAATAATGTCTGAATCTCCTCACCCTAAATGACTGCTGAAAACACACCAAGCCCTTGCTCCGTTTGTTTTCCCAGTTTCTTAGTCTGGCAACGTGACAGCTTTCTTGTTGCTACTTGCACGTAGTACAGTTTTCAGTGCAGTCCCTCTGCCAAAAAACGCTAGCTGATGCGAGACGCTTGTGGTTCATTCAGTTATCTCTGTCTTTATATCATTAGCAATTGCGTTGTGTGCCACACGCATCTGGCTCTTTTCCCCATGCCTGGGAACAGCAGCGCTTGGCAGTAGCGGGAGAGGCGGTCAGCGAGCGTAATTGGCTTACTGTAATCTGCATCACTTATCTGCCTGCCTGGCCTTATCGTCGCAGTAAAGGTGACACAGCCGTCACCCCGTCATGCATGCATGCCTCACCAAGTTCACCGCTCCCTCTTCCTTCTGTGTCGGCCTGGTGCCGGCTGCGCTCTCTAAGGGTCCTGTGTGAGGAGTGTGTCTGTGTGTGTGTGTGTGTGTGTGTGTGTGTATGTGTGTGTACAGTTTGCCAGTCAAAAACCTTTTCTGGCTTCCCTTTTCTTGTCAAGTTGCACAAGTTAACTTGTGCTAGGGCTTGAATAGTGTTGTGCTCACACTCACTGGTGTGGGAGTGCTGTTAGCCTGATCTGACACTGTTGCTCATTCAACCTGAATGGATACACTCATGTTCTATTGCGCTGGAAGTCTGGATAAGTGCATCTGCTAACTGAATATAATGTAAAAAGTCTTTATTCTGAACCACTATAGTCATTTAAGCATATAAATAGCTATAGTACCTATAGTACAGTATGCTGTGTAAATGCAGGGAATTGTTGTCCTTGATCTCTGTTTCCTTGGAGACGCCGTACCTGTCCCTTGTAGAAGCCTTCGAAGCCGTCGTTGACGGCGAACATCTTGTGTCCCTCGGAGATGCCCACCCTGACGGCGGAGCGCACCGCCGCGTTCATGCCGGCTGCTGGGGCGCCCACGTTCATCACCGCCACGTTGAAGGAGCTCTGGGGGGGGTCACATGACACGTTCAGACTGCGGCCGTCGACCCCCGTCCATACACACCACAATGCGTCTGAAAGGCATCGATGCTTCACCACCAGGGGGCAGCACAGAGCAAGGGTGGGGGGCTCACTCAAGCAGCAGGACTAGTGCTTCTGAGAAGACAGGAGCGGCATGCTGAGGTAATCGATGCATCCCCCCTCTGTTTTACAGCTGCATGCTGCGAATCAGCGCTGCTGCCTCAAGCTCAAGACGGCACTTCATACTCTCAGTGCTGTGCTGGCTAAGCCCCTCCCCCCTTTCCAGGCAGTGACGGACACCGTGCTCGCTGCCCTCCTTCCCCGAACTGTCAGCACCAGTCTACATTGCCCTTTTATGTCCCTCGAAGCTTTCGATAATCTGATCCCCCCCGTAACCGATGTTTAAGGCCTTAATGCAATTAGAGCGGCCGTGCAATTTGTAGAAACATGCCATATTTTTAGAACTGACACCAATTTTAATTTAATCAGAAGGGAAGGTTTTGTGAAGGGCAATATCTGAGACACCGAAACTGCTGAACGTCTGATGCCAAGCTTGAGCGCTGGGTGCGCAGTTTGGTGAGCAGCACAGAATGTTGTAGATGGAACATTTAATATGCATCACATATAGTCCACAGACTAGCAGATGTAAACACAGCCTGCATCATTTTGCACAGCAGGCAGGGCAGAGCTGCTGTTGCAAACGCACCGCGGGGATGGCTGTCCTCTCATATAACCTCAACACACACGCGCTGGCGAGACTTCAGCCGGGTAAGCACTGCGAGGCTACTCCCAAGCTTCTACTGAGCAGAGCAATGGAGACATGTGCGATGAGAGCAGTCATTTTTGTGGCACTGTTATTTTTCTTAGAGTAAACAAGGTGGGGAATCGCTTAACTAATCGATGCAAGCGCATGAACCAACTACTACTGCGGTGTTCTAGACAATAAGCAATGGTCCCACAACAAGTCAAAAAAGTGTAAAATGTAAAATCTTATGGTCCAGATTTCTCTTGCATATGTTCTAGTTAAATATGCCATAACATGCTTGAAAGTGACATTACATAGATGGGCGTAGATGATTATGATTGCATTCTCCGTTCAAAAATTAATTATGAAAATACTAACACTGGAATTTGTAACTGCATGCAGTACAGCGCGGTGACCAAATTAACTTCAGACGACCTTTAACAGAACAGTCGTGCTTGGGGGGATTTAAATTTAAATCAACAAAGCAAATCTAGCTCATAGCCACTGTTCTTTGCTGTGGAATCTGAAAGGGGATTAGGCCCACTCAGGTGTGCAGGTAAGCTTAATCGTGGGGCGGGGGGTGCTGTCTAAGCCATGCGGAGAGGGGGACGCTAACTCAAACCTAGAGGGGGGCCTATAGAGACACGAAAGTACAGTGCAGTTCGGTACATACTCCATACGGGGCACCGTCCTGACAGGCCAGAAGAGCAAAAAACACGGTTATTAGTGTCACAAAAAGACCACAATTACAGCCACAAATGCATTCAGGTATGCATCTGTCACGGAAGCTCCGTGCTCAGTGTACCTTGTCCTAAGTGTACAGATTACAGAAAGGCTGGAAAGATATAAAGAGGCATTAGAGAGTGGACAGGTGGGAAAGGGCAGTGTCGTCACAGCGCTTCGGGACTGGCTGTGAAAGACGCCAGCGACTCACGTTTGGGAGCTCCGAGTCTGGTTTGCGGTGAGCCAGCAGTTTGTAAGTGTTCAGGTTGTTCTCAAAACTCCTGCGGAATTATTGGAAAAAATTATGTAAGGTTTCATAATTCAAATATTCAATACTCATTGCTCATTCAGTAACATTATGCTAAAAGCCTGTCCATCGCTGACGGACAGTCACAGCTCTTTTATGTCTGGAAACTTCCATTAGAACTTCATTGTAAACATGCAGCACACAGCACCTCCATTTGGCTGTGGTTTATTCTGCTAACTGTAACAACATTAAGACGTCAGAGAGGATGAAAGGAAATCAAATGTAAGCTGGAAGTCATCAGGATCATTTGGGTTTCCTCCTCTAAGGCTATGTTCACTTGCTCCATCACAGTTCTGTGCTGGTAAATCCTGTCAATCTCCCGGATTGTAATTGGATGCTGTTTCCACCATGACCTCATTAGCCGTGGTTCTAACAAACGCTGACATACAGCAATGCCGTCCAATTTTTTTTTCCTTTCAGCTTTCACCCTCCGATTTGTTCGGGTGAGGAACGCGGCCATGTCCTGCAGCGGTGGAAACAGTGACCGGGACGTGCTCGCTTTATTTCGGCAGGCCCTACCTGCCACGCAGCCGCACCGCGTCCTCGAACTTCTTCTCGTCCATGGCTTTCTGCACCTCCTGCGTCTGTTCGAAAGGATCAGTTCGTTAGGTTTCTCTCTGCAGCACTAACATTCCCTAATCCTGCAGTGCATGTATGGTGACTGTGTAAACACACTCTGACAGTATGACAAAATCTATAGAAATATTCAGTAGTTTCGATGATTATTCTTTACATTGTTGGCGGTGGTGTAACATAGTGGTAAAGAGCATGGCTCGTAACCAAAAGGTTACTGGTTTGATTCCCTGCTGGGGCACTGCTGCTGTACCCTTGGGCAGGGCTCGCAACACCAAATTCCCTCAGTATATATTCAGCTGTATAAATGGATAGCATTTAAAAATTGTAACCCATGTAAGTCACTCTGGATAAGAGTGTCTGCTGAAATGATAATATAATATTCAGTCAGCAGGAAAAATGTACTGATGGACATAAAAAGTCAAGCCTCTTTTCTAAAGCAAAGCGGGGTACCCACTGGCGCATTTAGTGAGTGCTGACGCCATGCCTCAGACCTATTTGTGGTAATTTACAGCGCAGTTTGTGATAATTACCGCCCAATCGCGCAGGCCAGATTGACTCCATCAAAGAATAAAAGGGCACATTCCACGTTTGCAGTGTGCTAACAAGCTCTCAAGAGCTGGTGTGCGAAATAAATAAATAAATAAACAGGACCTCCTTTATCGTTTACTGAGTGAGCTCGGAGGCCAAAGAGAGCCTGGCTGCCTTCCAGAACCTACCATCTGTACGCACTCCATGAGGGGCAAGCGCACAGCCTGGTTTCCGCACAGGGACACAACGCAGGCCGGGGTGTCGACCGACGCTTCGAGCAGGGCAAGGACGGCCTCCACTCCCATTCGACTGGCCTGGTGGAGCGGAGTCAGAGGGTTGTCATAGATCATTCCTGTACCACAAAACCACAGCCTTTAAGGACATATACTCATATAGACATAGTGTAGCGAAAAGGCACCGCTTACCAGAATTCGGTCAAAAGCGGACGGGGTTCCGCCTCTTTGGACATGACCCAATATGGTGACGCGAGTGTCAAATCCCAGGGATCGCACAACAAGCTGTGAGGGAATGTCAAGGTTGTTGAGCATGCCTTACTCCCACAGTGCTTTGTAAATATCCTGTCTTCAGATAGCCTGAAGCAGGAAATTCCCACTGCCTGCAGTACTCAGTTATAACTGCTTAATGTTGTTTAAAACCAAGCCAATTAGCAAAACATATCTACTGTGAAAGAGCAATCTGAATCTCCTGTATGAGATATATTATATATATATAACATATCATATTATTAGCGCTCTTTAGACCTTGCTGTCATACATTATTTTAGTACATCATACTGTTTACTTTTAATCTCAAAATATAAATTGAATATTTGAATATAACAGATATCAAGAACAAAATTTAGTGGTAAATTGGTGTAAATGTTTCAGGCAGTTCACAGAGAAATCAGATGATCTTTACAGTGAACCAACCCAGGATTCAGTCACATCAGTTTTTGGTGAGATTTTATGTTCTTGCAGTGTCAGCATTGTCAGCTCCGCCTCCAAGTGATACCATCCAATCCCAACATCACATGGAGGCTGTGAGGGAGGGTCCTTCACCTGTGTTAAACTGCGACCTATCCCTGAAACTGACTGCTTGAAGCGTTTGGTAACATGTTTTAGTTGTATTAATGGAGTGTGTCCAATGCTTAAATGTTTGTGTCAATGCATATGCTCATAGGCTACTGTGTTCACTGCCGTCATCATTAACGTTCATTGTCTTTGCAACAGCTGATCACTTCCATCAGCATCAGTGCAAACTGGTTAATTGTTTGCCAGTGTGAAGAATGTGTGTGAAGGTGGTCAGCTATTGGTTAACAAGCCACACCTGCCTAATCAGCAGTACTTAAAATGTGGGTGTGTGGCTTGTTGAGAAGGGAGTTCAGAGGCTGGTAGTCTGAGGCTGGCTTCTGAGTGTGTGATTAAGTTTTAAAAATGGATTTCTTTTTCTTTATGGGAGGTGCATTGGCTGAAACTGCCACAAAGGCATCTATGCAGTTTTTATAACTTCACTAAATCCTCTGTTTAAGTCTCAGCGGGTGTGATTGCGTAGACCTGGGCTGGCTCACTGCATTTGTCTGACTTCAGCATCTATGCTACACAATTCTACCAAATAATGCTAGATGGGAATAGGACTTAGTGATGATCTTACCTAAAAGCACAAACAAGACAGACAAGACCAGGCATTTAGCTTAAAAGCTGCATGCTTTTAGATTAAAGAAAGGGGAAATGGACAAGCAATGCGCATGCAAAACTTCACTCATGTTGCAGCGTTAAATGTTTGGTGGAATGGGCAGATGAAGATGCCTTTTACTGGCACGAATGAGAAGTTCTTACCGATCTCCTTTGGTGACCTATTGAAAAACACCTCACTGCACAAACAGGACAAAGTACTTTGCACAACATTAGTACAACTCCTGCAGGACCAGAGGGAGACATGCGTGAAACTGAGTTGACATGAGGCACTGACACAAATGGAGCTTAATGTGGAGGAAAAAGGAAAAACGGGAATCGCTCAAATGTCTCATCGGCCACGAGCCATCCGCACGTGTCAACCAATTCAAATAATCAGCCGAAAGACCGGTGACTCAGGCATCCAGTGTAGATTTTCTGGTGGGAGGGTGACCTTGGAAGGATGTGGTCACTGGAACAGGCCTGTTAGTAATGTGTGACGGAGGCAGCGGTGGCAGCGAGTCTGTTTCAGAGTGCAGATGAGCATTCCAGAGATAGCGGTGAAGAGAGCGAAAGGTGCAGCGCACACGCAGCGGCCGTGGTCGGTGCAGGAGCTGTACGGCCCGCCCTGGTGTACTTACGTCCTTGATACAGTCTGTGGTAATGGGCTTGTTGTTAGAATCGATCGCCCCTTCCGCTACAATAATGATATTCAGCCTTTTCTTCCCTGCTCGGTTCTATGGGGGTGAAAAGACATGACAGGAGAAGGAAGTTTTGCACACGGCGGGGTTTGTAGAATCAGGGAGCCGTGTCTGCGAGAGAGGTCAGGGGCATGCAGCAGGGAGCAGATCCACGGGTGACGCGCTCGTGGCTGACCGATTCCCGGTTCTCGAGAAGCTGCTCCCTGGCTGCGTGACTTCCCCGTGACTTCCCCGCACCCGCGGCCTACTCTACGGGCGTCACCGGAGGTGACGTTACGGTACTCACGTCCTTGACAAAACTGGAAGTAATAGGGTTTCCATCTCTGTCAAGGGCTCCTTCAGCCACTATGATAATGTTCAACCTTGAACCCCGTGATCGACTCTGGGCAATGAGACACACTGCAGCAATCAATACTCACTGCAATACTCCACACAGCATCCAGGGTTACTTATGGAGGACCCCTCTGACTATCCTTTTACGATCCATATTGAATAACACGGCCAATTCTATTGTCCAATAAATAACCTCAGTGTACAAATCAATTAATTTGTTCTGTATGAATATCTTCATTGATTGCCTGAGATGTCAAATACATTGTCTGACAGCGGTGCTATTACGAACACAAACAGTTTGATCTAGTACAGCTTATTGGGGGACAGATATGTAATGGGGGGGCTCAGTATTAATGAGAAACTCCCAAAGGAGTCATGCTGTACCTCCACAGCTTTGGCCCCACCTGCTATTTACTGTATTGCACATGAATAGGTAAAAAATAAGGCAGTATGTGCCGTGGCTAGACACAGGGTGCCAACACCATTAAATCATGCAATTCATTTATTTCACAACAGCACTAAAATGAGAATACTTAAGCACTCAGTAACCCAGTAGTACACTGTCTCCTGCATTGCATCCCCTAAGGAAAACTGAAGATTGATCCTGCATCCAGAAAGTAGTAATCTTCACAGAGCGTGTGGCACAGAGGTTTTGTGATTCAGCGTGTCTCTGTGGAGATCTGCTGGATTACACTGAAGTGTAGAGTTAACAGGATGTAGGGGTAACAGGACGCACAGCGGTATTCCTTCCTGTGTGTGAAATGCTTTGCGGCACCAGGGCGCAGTACCTCAGACAGCTTCTGGCACATCTGGTCCTCCCATCCCACCTCAGGAGGCATCTCAGGAATCAGCACCCAGTCCGCCCCACAAGCCAGAGCGCTCACCAGAGCCAGGTACCTACACACACACACACACAAGCAGTTAGAGGTTATTCACAGACCAGAACGCTCACCAGAGCCAAGTGCCTACACACACAGAGGTAGAGGTTATTTACAGACCAGAGCGCTCACCAAAACCAAGTACCTACACACGTATACACACACACAAAACACACACACAGGCAGTTAGAGGTTATTCACAGACCAGAGTGCTCACCAGAGCCAAGTGCCTACACACAAACACTGATAGAGGTTATTCCTAGACATGGTGCCTTTATTCTCTCCCAGCTTTGTGAAACAAGAAGCCATAGGCTATTATTTTACAATGGCATTTTAGCACAGCATCTTAAAAAGGAATACATTGTAGGATATGTGACTGATTTGACCTAAATTCTGTTTATATTTTAAGATCTTATTGCCAGTGTAAAATTTGCATCAGAAGAACATAAGTTGTATGTACAGTATGCACATATTACATACTTACAGCACACTAGTATGTTTATTCATAAATGAAGATGTGCAAAAGAGACAGGGCCTGGATCCCATCACCCACACTGTGTATCTGAGTGTACAGTGACCCAGGCATAACTGCACACAACCAATAATCTCGCATACCCACAATGCCGTCCCATGACCTCCAGCACAAACGTCCGCTGATGGCTGAAAAGAATGGGAGAGAGTTTATGAGTATTTTGTGGTGCATTATTTTTCTGTACATCATGAAGCTGTAGCATTTTTGGCAGTGGTATAGAGCTACTGGAGTACCTCTGAGCAGTGGTCATGATCGCATCCACGACCTCGATGATTCTGTGCAGGGCGGAGTCGGTCCCGATCGTCATGTCGGTGCCACAGAAGTCGTTGTCGATGGACCCCACCATTCCCACGATGTGCAGGGCCGAGTACGTCTGGGCTGCCTCCTCGTTAATGAGCCCTGCGTGTACGGTGTGGCAAAACAAACAGGGTTCTGAGTACATAATGGGTCCAGCCAGAGTCTGTGGCTTCTGCACCTTAATGTATCATCACTGTGCATTAATGTGCATCAATTAGATTTCAGCTTAAAAAAATGCAAACATTTATACATGCCTCTGACAGATACACAACTACCCGTGCTAATATTGCATGTACTAATGCAGTGAAATGACACTAACAGAAGTCTGGTCTCTCATAACTAGATGAGCTGATGATGCTCTGACGGCCTCCAGGTCTACCCCCTTCCCGCACGCCTCTCGCCCCCCCCCACCCCCCCGTTACCCTGCTGGACGAGCTCCTCCAACAGGCCGCTCCACTCCTCCCTGAACAGGTTGGCCCCCGTGAGGCTGCCGTCCCCCCCGATCACGCACAGGTTGGTGATGCCCCGCTGCACCAGGTTGTGGGCGGCCTTCAGGCGGCCCTCGCGGGTGCGGAACTCCTTGCACCGGGCGCTGCCGATCACCGTGCCCCCCTGGAGGAACAGACCAGACGAGGCTCGGCTCCGCGGCTCACATCCCTCGCATGACTTACACAGTCTAATGTAGTGCTTTCCTTTTCTCGTTACCCTAATTTGTCAGCCCTCCTGTTGTTTTTGTGTCATGTCTATAATTTCTGTAGCAGTGGGGTGAAGAACCTGTGGATTCCCACCGCCTGCGGCTGCAATTAGACATTGCTGGTCGGCAGCCAAAATGCATGGCATAGTCTGGTACAGAATGACTGCCAGTTGTCCTGCATCTATAAAAATCTGTTACCTGAAATTACAGTGTAATCTGCTTAATATTCCCTCCACCGTGCAGGATAAATAAAGTGGTGATTTTAATCAGGAGAGGCATTTTTAACAGGGGCTTAATATTATCCAGTGGCTCCACTAGCTTGCTAACCAGTGTCGGTTTAACTGGGGATTGTAAAGTCCCAATGTTCAGTCAAATCTCAGCCAAATGGAGACTTTACATTCAATTCAGTTCAATTCAATTTTATTTGTATAGCGCTTTTTACAACGCAAGTTGTCACAAAGCAGCTTTACATTCTTCCCAGGCCTGAGACCCCCTGAGAGCAAGCCTAAGGCAACAGTGGCAAGGAAAAACTCCCTAATTTACAGGAAAAAACCTTGAGCAGAACCCGGCTCAGAGGGGGAGCCCATCTGCTTCTGGTCGGCACTGGGCAGACAGAATTACATAGAATACTTGAAATTAGAATACTTGAAATTGTACAATGTACTTTAAGACAATGACTCCTGACTGCCAGCATCCACCACTGAACCGCACGTGTGTTCTCACGTGAATAGTCAAACATTACCAGCACCCCTTCAGGGGCCATACAAATCACAAGCATATTGAGGGGTACTCTAGAGTCCTTAGACTGACACCTCCTTAAGTGCTCTCCTTACCACTTGTAACATGCTTGAGACGCTTTCCCATTTGGCCTCCTTTATGTTATCCCCGCCATCCACCATGCCCTGATAGCCCTGCAGGAGAACAGCAGACACATCCATGCTGATTGTTCGTCCAGGCATGAAAGTGACACATGAAACGCTGATGCACAGTCATTGGATTGCGAGGAGCTGATTGCATCAGATGGTGTAAAGACATCAGACAGGCACTGCAGAGAGGGCCTCTGTGATCTGTTAACACCACCCAGAAGCAGCCCTTCTCAGTGGTTCATATACAGGAACAGAAAATGCAAACCAGCTTCCTTTTTTTCAGTCCACAATCAGCTGCACAGCATAGTATAAGAGAACCTATCAAAATGTCAAAACACAGCAATGCCTGCATCAGCTCCGGCCATTATCAGGAAATAACAGGAAGCATTATCAGGGGGACCATGTCCTTTATGTTTTTATAGGTAGGATAGGTTGTGGTCTGCATTCGAAAATATGAGTATCTGTAACCCGCAAACCTCAAAAGATAAAGACTATATTTATCAACGCCCCGGCTGAGATTTCTATGAACAGTTCTCCCCTCTGGCATGGATTCAGTGAGGTTTTGTTTGGTGCAGTGTCCTCTGCCACAGAGTGCAATAAAAGGCTTTGTGAACGGTTTAGAGGGTGTAGAAGGGGACCGTTTTGGTGTTTTCCCAGATGCTTACACCTGAGTCGTGAACTCACCTCGTGAATGAAGTAGACTTTGGCTCCCACGTAGATTCCCATCCGGACAACGGCGCGAACGGCGGCGTTCATACCTGCGGGAACGCACCAAAACGAGACAGCGAAGACGTGAGTGCTCTCTGTGAGCGAGCATCTTACTGTTACATTCACCTGTATTCACATTCAAGCTAGAAGAGTCACAGTATCTCTGCTGTCAGAGCAACAAGTCAAGCCCTCATGTTTACAGTGCCAACACAGGAATCCACCATATCTGCGGGCAAACGGGGGAAACAGCATTTAACGAATGACCACCGCTTTGCCGTCCTGTGGTTGGGAAAGCGGAGAGAGGCTACAGGGCAAGGTGTCAGACTCAGTTCCTGCCAGGCTATGTATTTTCGTTCTACTTCCAACCAGTTCCCGTGATTAAAGATTCAAGTGAACTCGTTGCAGCATTAAATGTATATGGTTACCCTTGTGAATGCACTAAAATATTCTGCAATATTCATTCTTTGATATGCGGTAAAAATAAAACCATCAGTCATGGTAATTATTGGCATGTGAAAAGGGTCAAACTGTGAAAAGGACTAAGCTAAGTTCTTAGAGGTACTGCTCTGATGACTTAGCAAAGTGTGGCTGCAGCAAAAACCAGGATAGAGAGATCCATCCTGGAATTGAGTTTGACATCCCTGCCACAGAGAATAAAAAAACAGTTTTGATGAATGTGTACGGTATGTAGCACACAATAACAATATAAATCATGATCTTCTTTCTCTTTGAATAATGATTTTCTTAATAAGTTATTCATAAAATTTAATTTATTGTTTCTCTGACAAATACAAACAAGTATTAGTAGAAAGGGTTGTATTGGTGCATTATATCATTAGCTATAATTTTCACACTGCCCATCACTAAAATGGAAAACAATAATAATTCCTAAAATGAGTCTGGACTGTATTAATGTACCATTGGAAAAAGACTGAAAATGTATGCGAAAGAATCTTGAACACATGTATTTTCTCCTTTAATCTGAGGCGTCCCTTATGCTGCGATACTGCTCTGTTTCATAACATCTCTCTTCTGTGTGTGTGTGTGTGTGTGTGTGTGTGTGTGTGTGTGTGTGTGTGTTCCGGGCAGGCAGGCTGCCCAAGGCCCGCATGAGCCTCCCTGCCGTCTTTGGTCAGATGCCCTGCTGACTCCTCCCACACAGCGACGTCCCGCCGCCGCTGACTGGCATTTCAAGAGAAACGTGGGAAGTGTCACGCGGCACCTGCAATGTCAGGGCGGCATTGTGCGCATGCCCGGAGGGCTCCGGCGCCGCCCCGTTACGAACCCGTAAGGAACGGACATCTGCAGAGGCACTGCCCGCCAGTGAAGTAAATAATAAGAGGTCTGGTTTCAGACGGCTGTCCAAGTTTGCAAACAGTGAAAAGCTAGCTGGTGCTTTAATACCGTTGCTAGGATACCAAACAAGATCAATTATCAGACCGCACAGTAACAAGCTAAACCTTGCTACAACCAATGAAAAGCGCTGTCTTAATTTCACCACTCCGACAGGGACATGGTTCCAAAAATGGTTCTATGACATATTTTGACAATTTGTCACAGGAAATATTAGAGAAAAGCTGTGCTGATCAAACTTTTGATAACTGTTGAGCCATGTTCTGTCACTGCTGACATTTTTCTTCTAACTTCTGAACTAGACAGCAATGATTGGAAGACTGGTTCAACCTATACCAAACACAGAAGCATGTCTGTCTTATCAAAACACGCCTGCACGGTTCCCTCATCTTCAATGAATTTGAAAAACCCTTTTTTTTTCTAGACAGAATAAAACCAAGCTGAGGCCATCCAATTAATTACAGGCTAGATTAAGTGTACGTATTTGCTTTCCCATACATATGCCTCTTGTCACGGCACAGAAGCACGACACGGTTGGCAATTCAAGCATGCGCAATTAAAAGGGGCGCGTTGTCACGACTGGGCCAACGACCCGAGGCGAACACAAAGGTGCCCATACAGTCATCAGGCCATTAATTCCAGGAAGCGGATCGACGGTCCCAGGCAGAACACAGAGGACACGCGGACAAAAGCTTTGGCCTGATAAAAGGCATCACAGGATTGCTTAATTTAACATCGCAGGTCTCAGCTGAATGGGGAAGGCTTGGTGTAAAACATCAGGATGTCGCAATCCACACGATACAGGTGCTCATTCATATTTACACAGCGCAGACGGTATTGTCATTTTGTACACTGCGTTATCTCCCCCGCCGCACACTTCCTTTACACGCGGCCTTATTTTGCAGGAGTCTCATAGTTTACATTTCTGCGTAACTTCCGTTTATACAGCTGGATATTCACTGCTGCGCTTTAGGTTGAGCACCTTGCGCAACGGTACCACAGCACTGTCACTCCCGGGAATGACACCTGCAATAACTTCAGGTTATAAGCCCAACTCCTGTGATTGTCAGACCGCTGCCCTGTTTTCAGAGATGAAGACTTGCCCGCCAGGGCCCGCATGTGTGGCAGACATTACCCAGAAAGGCACATGACCTTGAAACGCCCTTGTCTTCCGCGTGCTTAAAGTACCCCGCAGTCTCTTGCAAAAAAAAAGTAGCACACTCCCCTAAATCAGCAGCGGTCTGACTGCTCATTCATCCGCACATAATGCTAAGTGCAGTAACCCTCCCCTTTTATCAGTCTGTGCAGACACAGTCTGCCTCTGATTTATTATTTTTTCCACACAGGACACATCGTTCCTCTGAAATGGTCCCTCCGCACTGATGACTGCAAGCCCTGCAACAGGTATGCTGTATGGCTTCTCAACAGTGCAGAGAGAAAGTGGCATGAAACAGCAAGCTTTTTCATAATCATAGGTTTGGGCCAGTATCAAATTTCATACCGCCACCGTGTCTCAAAAATAACTGCAGTCTGGATAATTCATTTAGCTCCTTCCATTTAGTTCCTAAGGCTCCTCCTCGTTTCACGTTTGTGTGCTACTGAATGTTGCGGTCTCACAGTGTGAGGGGTGACCATGAACAAAGTGCTCTATACTAGAATCAAAGTGATGAAGGGGGCTCTTGAGAATGTCTAAGACTAGGATCTCCGGATTCTGTCCTTTTCTACACAAATATAAGAAATATTTAACTAAGGTGTAGTCTTTCCTTGAGAGAAAGAGTGTAGGAGTTTAAAGAAAACACTTATGCAAGGAGATTGTCTTAATGGTTGAATTTTACACAAAATTGTTACAAAGTATAATCATTGTAACACTAACTAAGCTCCATGCTTCAAGGATAATTGACACAGTGCTGTCCCTTCTTGGTGGGAGGAGTAAGTGATTAGACCGAGATCATCGGCTGGTTTAATCTGATTAGTATCTCCACCCATCCACCTAATTTCTATACTGCACAACTGCAGAAATGAAAGCACACCTTTCGCCTGGTAAGACGGACAGTACCGCCAGTTCTAATATTGATTATGCATTAATGTTGTGACAAAAAATCGTTCGCACCAAGGATGTACACCAACATGCCACACTGCTCTGATATTCGTTAAAGCCTATTATAAGACTGTTATTGTCTTCTTTCTTTTTTTATCAAGTATCGAGCGACCCTTCGCCCATGTACAAGTGCGCGTTCCATAGACCTGTGCAATATATTAAAACAAGCTGTAAAAACATTTAGCGATGTCGGTGATTTAACACTGTATAAGAATCACGATAAATACTCAAAACTGCCGCTGCTTCGTTCTTTTAACCCTGCATCATCGTGTCAGAGGAATGACGCCGTTCCGAAACGGTGTGTCTCGTTTTTGAAGGGTAAAAAGGAGCGTGCCGTGGAGAGGAGAGACCCCGCAGCGCGCAGGCTTGGAGGCAGCCTTCTCATTCCTGTCACGCTCGTACTTCTAACGTTGCGGGATTTCCACAGTGGGTGACGCATCGCCGTAGACCCTGCAGTGACTTGCAACTCCTCACGTACACACACACGTCTAAGTCATCGCGGCACGAGGCATCCTCACTTAAACGCATCCTTTTAAAAAATTCTCGATTCTGTTGTGTTTTACGGCGTGCTTTTTAAGGTACCATGTACAGAATACTAAGAATATAGCGAGCCGACCGTACGTTTATGATTTTCAGAAAATTCGCTTCCTCTGATCGTGCCAGCTGCAATGAAATATATCGCTGACTTCCTGTTATAGGGTTTCTTTTTAAAGTGTTGAGAAAGCACTTATGAAGCCGAAACATTTCCGACTTTATGTGACAGGATAAACAAAAGAACTTGGCAGGTTCCCTTGTGCGCATCGCGATGGTAACCTCTAAGCAAACCTTGATGATCTGGGAGATGCCATGCAATGCTCAGAAGCGCCGAGCCTTGCCTGCCTACGTTAGAACACGAGGGAGACTCCGCAATGCAGTTACTGTTTCAAAAATGAGCATCTTCGCTACCTATGTTTGCGATAATTTCCACTAATCATTTACTCGAGTTTATATGGATAGAAGTGTTTTGTCTGCAGTCTATGTGGTTGCATTTTAGTTAGGCCATTTAGTAGGCTATGTGATGGCTTCAAATATAGACAGACTAGATGTTAGTTATTATAATTTTTAATAAAGTTAATAAGTTAAAACAGTTACATTCATATTTTAAATGTACAGGAAATATTTTACAGTAACAGCTGTAGAAACAACGTTAAGGCGCCAGTTTAGTTGTTAAGTGGGCTGTCTTTGCTTTTACGCTAACCTGTGGCACATTAAATTACAGTAAAATCTATACAGCGCAAGCGATACGCCTGCGATTACTGCATATATGCCGTGGCCATTTTCTGAATTAACATGTTAGTAAATTGCTTAAAACTGCACCCACCCCCTCGCCTCTCCTAGACCATGCATTAAAACTACTTCAGAGAAATAAAGCCTTCTCCACTTGAAACATTTACTGTACCTTGAGCATCCCCTCCACTCGTCAGAACGGCGATGGCTTTCCCCGCTCCGGAGAGATTCTCAAAGAATTTCTTATTATCAGGCTGCGCCATGTTTCTGTTTTGAGACTTATAGATCGACAATTTCAAATGAAATGATTCAAATGTCGATTTGAAAAAGGGCCGGAATCTGAGCAAGCCACTGCCGTCCCCTCTTCCTCCGTCTCCCTGCCGTTCTCCACCCCTCGCCGGTGCATGCAGCAGTTGTATATCTCATGGCACAACTACCTAAGTCTCGAATGTGATTAATTGACTGCGTCGCCATCCAATAGTCTCTCAGATCACGTCTGCTCTCCTCAATTTGGACCAATCGCAAAATAAGTTAAGTGTCCCTAAGGAGATGAAGAGGGCGGGCAAAACGCAACAGGAAGCAAGTGCCATTCTTCATTACAGAATAATCAACTTAATGACGTAAAGAGCACAGTCACGTTCTCGCTGGGCACACCGTGGAAGTCGTGATACCGCCCGATTAGTGCAGTTACAGTACTTTAACATTAGCCTAATTAACAAATTAGCTTCTGAGATAAATACATTTTTTCTCCTGCGTTTCTCTCCATTTTTTGAGTAGAGTGTGTTCTGTGTGTTTGTCTTGACTTGAGATTGCTTGTTCTCCTCTGTTTTCATTATGAGAATTTATTTTCATTTTAGATTTTATCATTCCTGACAATTTTCTTATTATCTCAATATTTTCTTAAAATATTTAGTTTTCCCAAAATAGGCTTATCCTGTCACGTTATTTTATCCTACGTCAGTTCTTTTTCAGATAAGTCATGTCGGAGAAATATTTGATGTATGTAAGAGCATTTTAATTTTTTAAAGTCAAGCTTCTGGCTTTTAAGACAGGTTCCTTTATAATTTTGAGATTAACAGCATAGTATCAGCATGGTTGATTGCAAGGGTCTGTGAGAGTCAGTGGGATTCTGTAAGAGTAGTGTGTTTGTGCATGTTTGGAGTGTGAGAGTGAGGTGTGTGGGATATCTTTGTGTGTGTATGTGTGTGTGTGCTGACATGTTTGAAGACATTCTATGTTTTTGTCTGCATATGAATGTGTGTGTGGGGGTGGTGTGCGTGACTACATGAGAAACAGTCACACAGCAGCCTGGAGTTTGCGCATGTGTGGAGAACCTTTTGTAAGTAAAGGTAGGCATGTGTTCACATGGTTACATACGTGAATGTGAGAGGCAAGTGTGTTTTCATGGGGGCTATCAGCTCATTGTGTATGAGAGAGGCTTTCTGGCTGTGTGTGTGTGTGTGTGTGTGTGTGTGTGTGAGAGAGAGAGAGTATGCATATACACATCAGAGAGAATGGTGAGTAAAGTCAGTACAGTATGTGACGAGGCAGTCTATGTGGACAGCACAAAGCAGGAACCACTATGTCTAATATCCGTTAGCAAATGTGTTATATTATCACTGGGATCAAGAAAGACAACCAATAGGTATCGTTCATGTTCTGTAGGAGGGAGGGTTATGAAATGAAAGGAATTGAAAGAGGAATTGGCAGTTCTTGTCCATGCATGTAGACACGTTGTGAACTTACGTTTGTGTGCAAAATTGTGGCATTCATACCATGTTCCTCATTCAGACCTAACTGAGAAGTATGAACATATGGGAATTTTAATGGTACTGGGTCTGGAATGAAAGCAGTTAAAATTTTCTAAAACTAATTTGAGAATTATGGGTGTTCACTGTTATGTACCACCATGTGGAAAATGCAAGTATTACATTTTGAATATTTTTTTCTGAAAAAATGAGGGCACTTGTGGAAAAAAACCCAGTGTCAGTTGCAATTACACCAGTACTGCCCAGTTAAAGCTGTCCAAGTCTGCATTCACTATATTTTGCTAAAGTCAGTTGGATTATTTTATTGAATTGAATGACATTTTTAGATTACAGAGAGGCATCAAACTTTTCTGTAAATATAACTAAGATGGTTCATTGCAATTCATAACAGGCTGCCAAACACATCCTGCAGTGTTTAAAATTGTTTGTGCTTGAGACCTCTTTCAGATACCTTCATAGATGGCTGAGAAACTCACAAGGCTATTACAGCAGGCTTATAAATAGCGCTTTTTCTTCAGTCGTAAACCTACATATCTTAGACGTACATGCAGTTTATTCCAACACCTGCAGATGCTAAACTTCATATCTGCAGCCTGAATCGACTGATGGCTTGCTGTAATTGCTTTGGCAAATTCGGTTTGTGCATTGATTGTAATGGCTTTATCTCAAGTCTTAAGCATTGGTTCAACCAACAGCCTTTCATGAATTTTGTCATCTGTGTAAGTTCTCAAATTAATTTCTCACTTTTCAGCAAATTACAGGAGGCACAATGTTATAGCAGAGCAGTAACGGAAAGCATTATGCTTTGCAGATGTTCTTGGACCTTTTTTTCAGAAGCTATGGTGCTCTACTAAAACTACAATAATCCTTTGTAGAGAGGTCATTCAAATCTTATTACGGAAAATGCAAGGGTCACTTGTATTTACAGCTTTTGACCTTGAGATGTTATTTATATTGTGACATAAACATCTTTATCCACAAGAATATTTCAATGTCAAACTTCTTTCTTATCCTAGCCCTATGATTTCATCAATATCTCAGAATAACTGACCAGGCTAATATCAGCAAGCATAAAGAAGTCTCTTGCGAACATTTGAAAATGTGTTTATTTAACTCAAACTTACCTCACAAATGGTTTCATTTCTTCTATCATAGGGTTAATTTTGCAGAATTATATAGTCTAAAGCGGCCTCTATTGGACATTTGTGGGTACTGCTAAGAGATGACTCCATCAACCAAATAATGATAATGGGAATTTCATTGTTTTTGTTCATTTGTGTTTAGGAAAAAAAAACGTTGCTATAAGCAACCATTATGACTGAAAAGGCCTTTAGTTGTTCTTGAGACCAAAAGTTCTGTTTTGTCAATCAGTAAAACTGCATTTGCCGTCTTTACATTCATTAGAGTGCCGCTATTGAACTACTTGAGTACTAGCAACAGTATTACCATCATCATAATCACGACTCTTAAAGGTATTGCATTGAATTCACTGTGTCTCTCACTGTCTGTGTATCCGCAGTAACAATGCTGTACCACTAGAGGCGGGAGAGTGGTATAATCAAAGAGGCAAACGTCTGCATTCGCAGATTGCTGCTGTTATTATTACTGTTATTTATCTTACTGAAAAGTAAGGAGTCATCTTAAGCTAATTAACACAGATAAAGGACAGGACACTGACTTCTAATTACATGCAGGCAACACGAGATTTACCCCACCATATTAACCAGAAGACTACAGTCTTAAAAGACATCTACAGCTGTAGAGAGGGCAGATGGACAGCTACATTTTCAGCATCTCAGTATAGCAGTTCTGAAATTAAACAGCGCTTAACCTGGCCATGACGGCTCACCTTGAATGTTTCCTGATCATGAGTGAGCTGGCTGTACCTTCTCGCCAAGGTTACAGCTGATTCTGTGTTTGAGAGCTGCTGGTCCACAAGGTGGCGACGAGGAGCTCAAAGCTGCAGGCACGTACCATAGTCCTCAGCTTATGCTGTTGTGCCGGGTTCACGGCCTCACCAGCACCGCCCCTGGGGTGTGCTAACTTCGCCTTAAGTCATAAGTAACAAATCAGCTCCAAAGCGCAGTTTTCTTTCCATTACTTTATATTGCAATAAATAAGTTGGTAAACATAATTAAAATGGTGTCCTCAAAGCACCTGCATCTGCTAGATTCTATATTGAGAACACAGAAGCAAGGTTTGGCAGAGATTCCCAGGAAAAAAATCTGAAGGTTTCTTTACTGGTGTAACACACACACATTATGTATATACACACTTCATATTACATATGCATGGAACAGGTATGAATCTTCTGGAAAAGAAAAGCCAGAACAGATTCCAAAAGGTATGGCAGGAAAAGTGTTCCAACTGGATGAGCCAATCACATACCAGGTTTGATGTGTGAAAGGCTTTGTATGTGTACAGTCAAACATTGTCCTTGGGTATTATTTCTTCAAGGCTCATTCTACGTGCACTATAAGTGCAGCATCGCTCTGGATCGCCTCTTTCAGGAGATTTTCCTCAGCGTCGGCTGTTGCTGCTGTTGCATTTATGCCCGCTTCTCTCACCTTGTCCCAAAGATAATCACCTTCAAAAGCAATCCCACATGGAGGCAGAGGTGCCATCAAAATTTGTGCTTACAGCACAATAAAGGCCTGATCACTCCCTGGCAGACAATATGCTTTTGTGACCTCACAGCAGCAGGGTTCCATAAGCAAGTCAATTCACCTGATTTGACTCGTCCTGGCTGGTGTTGGGAGACTGAGGCCTCATGAGCCCCTGAGTGGGTGGAGCTACAACAAGCTGTCTGTCCCTGACTCATCTGAACCAATCAGAATCTTTTGCCACTGGAACAAAAACACCATGATTAGTTGAAGTCTCTGGGTCACTAAAAACATATGGTAGCCCTTCCCAATGTGTGATTTATCAGGACTCCATCTGTCACTGTGATAGATACAAGTGTCATGCACAATTCATAAAGTATTAAATATTAAATATTATTCAATATTATTTCCATGTCCCCACTGCACGCAACATCAGTGAAGGAACTACACACACGTTTACATAACCTTTCTGGCAAATGATACCTTGCAGATTTCAGTTGTGAAAGTGAAAGATGCCCTTCAATGGTAGAGGTGGTCTTTCCCTCTAGGTCAGCGGTGTCCATTATCCAGCCGTTTCCTCCGACGGGGAAAACCTGCAATGAGTTCATTACTTGCTGTCGCCCCAGTGCATTATGGGTATCGGTGTTGACTGCAAGTAGAAGGCGAGGCCTGTTGTGTGTTTATTGGCACTGTGGGTGTTCCCTGTGGGAAGCTGTCGTTACATTATGCTGTGCGGCCAGGCAGTGGGATTTCACTAGTGCGGCCTTGAGGCACAAGCGTGACGCAAGCTGGTGAAGGGACTCCTCGTTTCCCCGGTCATTCTTTACACACTATCACAGGTCTGTGAGACCCAGCTTAGGAAAGCTGGAACGATGGGAAGCAACTGCTTTTTTCAAGGGAGCAACCCCCCAATATCATCTGTCTTTTTGTCTGTATTTCTCTCTCTCTCTCCCTCTCTCTCTCTCAGTCCAACATACCTGCAATTCAAGGCAGCTACAGTTTCACATGTGTGTGCAGTTGCTAACAGTGAACATTTTTTCCCAGTGTTTTAGATATAAATTTTATTTGCGTCCACACCAGCTCAGGGCATAATGTTTTAATCACTGTCTGGGACAGGGGCAATGATATGTTTTTTTCTCTGCTCACTCACATGAAAAGGTCTGGAGGCTGTTAACGCTGACTTGTTTCATTGGCTGGAGGAGGGAGTTTGGTTCTGGGGCTTACATTGCGTGGGCTGGAATGTTCAGTCATGCATGTGAGTACATGATACACATCACTGTATATGTATCACTATGAGTGCAGATACATAACAGTCATGTTCTGTTTAGTCTTTAATTTTCCTTTAATTACAGTGGACTAATTTAACATGTCGTAATGTTATCTATTGCAGTCTTGGCAGACCCAGACATTTGGTTATAGTCCTTGTTATTTTTCCACATGGCTGTTTTTGCTTTCATTTTTAATGAGCATGTTTACATTTTTTAGTCAAAGAGAAGGTACAGTACCAACATAGTTCAGATGAAATTAAGCACTTGGACCGCAAGTGAACCCAGGTCACAGATGGTCCCGTTATGCTGGCAGCCAGCGATTGATGATGTCATGGGGGAGATCACACGGCCGTGACCGCAGCGGCGGAGTAAGCTCTGCAGCAGGCGCCTGCTGATCCAGTTGCAAATGCTTTGCGCTCCAGTGAAGAAGCGCCCCAGAACCTGCATCTGATTTCCATAGTACAGCTATGCTGTGTTTGCCCTGCTAGCAATTCACTCTGTGTTCGCTGGGCTGATGTTGAGCTGTCCATGCTAAAGTGTGTAACAGGCCAGGGTGAAGAGCACATTCACCAAACAGATCCAGCTGCCCCTCTCTTCCCTGCTCTCTCTGAGTGTCGTTAGCGGCTGCATCTGGACTGGGATCCTCAGAGACGTTTTTTCTCATAAATCCCTGAGAAATGACAGTGACATAACTGTGCTGGTATATCCACAGGGAGGAAGAACAAGCCGTAGGCGTTGCCTTGCATGATCAGACCCCTATGGAAACCCCTGAACATCAGTTAGAATGTGAATGCGATGCAGCTGGAGTGTGTGACGTTGTCCTGAGGGGATACCTTTCTGATGTGATGGGGGGGGGGTGAGGAGGCGGGGTCCCATTTGGGAACACGCCCCAGGATGTTTCAGGCAGCGTGGATTAAAGTGAGAAAGATGGCCAGCGAGGCGACCACGGGGTGTGCAGGAGTCCCTTGAATATGACGTCAAGGAGCAGCAGTGATGAGAGATCGTGTACAGCAGAAGCGGTACTTCCACCAAGCTCCACTAGAGGGCAGTGTATTGCAACCCTGTTGGGAAGGCCACTGCGTTTCTCTTCAGAGGGAAGAGAGAGTGTTTGCGCCCCCCCCCCCCAACAGAACCAGTGGCAGCTTGCCTTCCACATACCCTGACACTTCAGACGAAGGACAAGAAAAGGTGCAAAATGGTGCACCAGGTGTGACTGTATAAAGTTGTATCTGATTTCTGTGACTTTGAATGAGCATAGAGTTTAGACAGAAATAAAAGTTTGTAAAGACTTTAGGCCTCAGGGATATTGTGGCCATTTCTGTAGGAAACCACAACAAGTAGATAACTCTCACTGCTGTAGAGTTGTGAGGTATTCCCCATCACAACTAGTCATTTAATTTGTCATTGAACATTTGTCTACCCTATTTAACTTTTTAACTCACAAAATGTACACTAAACATTCCAAAAGGCTTTTTAAGTATGTCAGACCTGTGTCATAAAATAGGTGTTTTTTGTTTGTTTTAGTTTTTTTCTTTTGACTTTTTGACCAAAAACCCAAATTGGTGGCTATCACAATATGGTCAAGCCACTTCATATGAAACAGGTACATGATGTAGCAATGCATGTCTTAGTGCTTGGAAGATATTATAAATGACTTAGAAATGAACAAACATGAGTCATTCAAAGACATTTGTTTGCTTGTTTTAGTGCCTATGATGCACAGAACTGTCTTGTTTGTGATTTATGTCCATAAATTATTCATTCCAGGATAATTTTCATGCATTGAAAGCAATCCTGAATGATGTCGGACCTTTCCAAGCTACTAGTTGAAATGCTATACCTTATGAAGGCTTACCTTGTTAGCAATGTAAGCTAAACTGCTGGTTGCAATGGATACATTTTTTTGCTAATGAAGCACTTTGGTTTTGATTTTGGATCGTTAAATTGATTTAGCCCGCTGCAACAGAAGGGCTTCGTTTTCTCTGAATGCAGATTTTGTAAAGAACAGCTGTTTTTCAGCTTAGTGGTAGAGTTCAGGAAAGTGGAGACTTTTAACTGTTACACCGCTGGCGTTGGGAGATGAGAGGGAAATTCATCCTCTCAAAGGATGGCTTTGATGCTGTTTCATTCAGAGATTTCAGAAAGAGTGATTCAGTGTACCTGGATATAGTGTTTTTATATTGTATGGATTGGAAGCTTCTGAGCATTATTATTGTTAACAGTCAGAGTAAGTGAAGGCAGTGAAGCCTGTGGCTGTATGCAGGGGGTGTTTCAGTCATGTGGCGTTTCAGAGTGGCGTTGAGTTGGCCTCGTGTTTTTGGAATTCAGTACGTGGACTTTGGTGATAACACGTAGACAGCCCCCATGGACAAACCCAAAGACCTTCACCATTCAGTCAAAAGGGTGCATCCACACACCCTGAACAGGTCTTACCTTGTCCATCAGTTTTTTTTATGTGTAAATATTTCATAATAAACAGAAATGATAATGGGGTAGAGCTGGATGAGATATTTTGAGGCTGTCAGGGGTGATACTTCAAGCGAAGTGAATATTGAAAGTGCAGCTCCGGATTCTGTTGTGCACAGACTCTTGAGTTCTGCCGAGCTACCTGTGAAGATAGATCCACAGAATTATCAGTGAGACATTTACAGAAGTGATGTATGAGGGGGGTTACACGAATCCTTAAAAGAATGGCACCATCTTGTGCTGTCAGTGACTACGATTTTGAACAATTCCAGGATCAACTTACCCCGCATTCCCCAGCCCTTATCCTATAACAGAGAATCGCTGAGAGAACTGATCTGGGATCAGTGCTTGGAGGGGGAATGGATCCCAAGTATGATGTTTTATTTTTCCTATGGAGGGGCAATAACATAAGTTAGCATACTGTCCAGTAGGGAGTACCCTTTTCCCTCACACATGCGTGCACACGCACACACACACACACACACACACACACATATATATATATACAACCACACATCCCCTAGGTAGCAGAACATTTCCTGAAGGGCAAGTCGGCCACAGAGGGAGGAGATGATTTAACTCCAAAGCCGATGGTGACATTCCTCTGAACACTGGACCTAAGAGATGCAGGGGCCTTACTCACAGTTAAAGCTGCTGACTTCTTCTTGGCAGGGAGATCTGGTCCAGAATGAAAGAACTGAAAAAGACAGTTGGAGGTTTGAAAAACATGCGGAGGGACATGTAAGGAAAGCAGTGCAGGGCTTGCAGGGCTTTGTCATTCCAAAGCTTTAGCTGGGATGTTTAACCCCCGCCTGGATGTTAGGATGATAAATATTACGAACGGAAAGTTTTCTATTTTTAATCCACATGTGCAATTGAATTACACATTAAGGAGACATGTCCCCTTATTGTTCCCGTCAGACAGTGGGATTCATGCCTACGCACTCTGAAGAGTTTATAAACAGAGGCTCGTGCATTTGGGAAAGTTATCTGTGCGTGCTTCCTCCCTGCGGTTCCTGCAATTGTTTCAGCAGCGTTGTGCAAATTGGCTACGTAAACTTCCACTGTCTGAGCAGAAACACCCGGGGGGCCTCTTGAAGCTTCTCCGATGTTCCCTCGGAAACACGGGCCTGGTGTTTGCAACCCTTGGGCACGGTGAAGGAGTCAAGGGTTCGAGACTTTCAGGGGTTGTCGGAATGACTGCTTCCTCAGCCGTCACCGCTTGGAGCGGCACAGCAGCTGTTCATGGATTAAGAAAAATGGTGAAAGATTAAATGAGCAAGAACACTCACACAAAGGGAAGTGGCAGAAAATGAGTTCTTGGAAGAAAAAAATAGGGTGGTAGTCATGTCTGTTTCCTTGTGAGACTCAAGCCAGCTCATTTCCTGAACATTTTCCTGGAACACTGTGCGGAGCTCACAGATTCATAAAGGGAACCTCACGTGCACTTAATACACCGTGGTCACTGCTATTTCTTTGCTAATTGTCAGTGACTTGCAGAGCAGTGGACTCCAGGAAACTGTTGTGCCAGTAGTACTTACTTTTCCTATTGGCTGTCCCATACGGATAGGATACTTCAAGATACTTTGGTTCTGGGCCTTTGAGTGTTCTGTACAGACTCTGCATAGTGTTAATACATTTACATTTACATTTATTCATTTGGCAGACACTTTTATCCAAAGCGACTTACAAGTGAAGCAAAGTACAACACAAACGAAAGCCATATATGGAGTCACAATACTAGAAGTGCTGTTTGACCAAGTTTCAATAGTTGGCCAGGTGAGGAACAAGCTAGCTGGTAGATACACAAGTGCATTTTTTTTAGGAAAACAGAGTTTAGGACATAAGAAATTGCTTTAGGTGGTAGTGATTCAGGTGATCAGGTGAGTGCGGAAGAGATGTGTCTTCAGATGTAATAATGAGGAGGCTGTAATTGTATGCAGGTCATATGTAAAACAGGCTGGACCTGCCCTGGTATGGAGAGAGCAGAGCTTAGCCAAATGAATGCAAGGCCTCACACAGTCAGAAAAATTGTTGCTTAGACTCCTAATCAGCGAGGGAAAACTTCAGTTGTCTTGTTTTGCTTTTATTTAAACCATGAGCTAGCATGCAGTGGTGCTGGATACTGAGCCAGACATCTGAAAATGCCTGTGTCAAGCTTGGGCCATTTGGATGCAGAACATTTCCTGTTTGGATGGGAAAATTATAGGCCCACCCCTTTTGTTTTGTTTTTTAAATGTAATTTTTTGTTTATCAGCGATTGTTACCAGATCTGATAAGAGGCAGATATGATGTCTGGGCACTGGCTGAAGAGTAGCATCTGCTGTTTATTCCAAGCATGTTTTATCATTATTTAGACAATACACACTATGGGAAAATTATGCTGCAAGCTTTTAAATTCTTTTAAAACATTAAATATTGTTTTATAGTGATGGAACATATTCCTCTTTTTGAACCTTATTTTTCACATTGGTTCATATTTTTACAATGTTTAATTTTTTACAGCTTCATTCTTACATAAGTAGTATCCTTATATAAAAAACTGTCATTCCTCATTTGAATCAACAGAAAAAAATCCCACTTCTGGAAAGTAAGTACAACCTTACTACGGTTGTACAGAATTAAAGCAGAAGCCTTCGAACAGGAGTGAGAAACGAGGTTTAGGGTGTATGGAGTATCCGTACTAAATGCTATGCCAATATCAAGATAGCGCTGCTTTATACTGTGAGATTATACATTATAAGTCCCAGGTGAAATCCTGAAGAGGGGAACCATGCACCAACAGGAATTCACAGACATAAGACCAAAACACTTTGAATGTTACACAATATACACACACACATATACATACTGTATATACAGAATATATATAGAACAGAAAAAGTAACTATTTTGCAATAGTTTCTCTCAAACCACTTTCTCCAACAACTCCACCCACTCCTCACTGTAAATCACGCTTACTCACTGCTAGGCAACAGTGCTTCAGTGGGAGCAAACTTGCATAATTGTGGGTCAAGTTTGTTACTGCAAAAAAGCTAAGTTAATTATACTGGATTGCTCCCGGATTCATGTCACTCACAGGCAAATCCCCCTACTTCACAGGGCTTCACAGTAACAGAGATAAACTGCAGGGGGACACAACTGAGGCAACAAGGCTTTCAGCACTGATATCCAGCAACATGAATGGCTCTTTAAGTGGTTTGCATTTAAATTTTACGTCTATGTATGTATATAGATGTTAAATGCATACATTTCAGGACCGGTGCCCTGTTTCAGCTCTGTGCACTGTAGTTACTGTGTTCTAACGGATGACCTTGTTCGGTTCCCTTTTCAGCGTGGCCCTCTTAGTTAGCGTTGCCCTTATTGAGTTATGTCTCAGTTTCGTGTGTGTCAGGAAGGCGGGATGGATCCTTGGATGATGAGCAATCTGGACCGAGGCCTGCGAAGGAAGACTGGGGCCAGCTGGGAAGCGCTGACCTGCTGCGGAGATGGATCCTTTGTGCCGTGGACGGGGGCTGGCGCCTCGCCAAGGCCGTCGTCAGCCCTCCAGCCTGTCCTCGGGGAACTGGGGCACAGACCCCCCCCCCCAAAACGTGCGGGGCCGAGATGGCTTAATCCAGAGGCAGTGACAGGGTCCTGACAATGCTATCAGCCGGAGAGAGAGCGCCTGCAGGTCTGCGCGGCCCCCCTCCCCCGGGCCAACCTGGCACACAGCGCCCGCTCGTCCTCCACCCGGCCCGGCCACATCCCCCCTCGCCAGACCTGGGACCCCGTCCACAAACCACATCAAGCATCCTCGGCCACACTGGCTCGAGCCAGTCCCTGCATAATGTTATTTATTCTGGGACACTCTACCCAGAGTCCAGGGGTCTGTTTGTGCGATTACAGTTCTTTGGGGGTTTTTTCTGTCATTCTTCCATGGCTCCTTTTCTTCCTGTGGCACCCCCTATTAATCTTGAAACCCCTTTTCTTTTACTGCCATTTGGTTTAAACAGAGGCCTAGTACTTACTCCCTGTTTTCACTGTAAGGCCTGTCGGCCCAGGAATCAGTTGAAACAGTCGTGCGATGATGAAACTGATTAGGATCGCTGGCTATAAAGGGAATCTCTAAGTAAACGTTCAACAATTAAGGGCGTAGAATGAAATCGGAGCCACCTAAATATAGCTGTGAGCCTGCTAATGATGAGCGGTTCAGTTCTTGCGAACGCCCTTCAGGCGACCCTGCTCTGTGATGAGCTCTGTGGTTCATGTGACATGGTTTGCGTGGCTGGATAGATGCTTTAAGGTAGACTGCATCGTGAATGAACCCGCGTGAGACTGAAGGCAGGGCTGGAGTAGCTCTTTGCTCTAGTAGCTGAATTCTTTGACTGTGGCGGTGAAAGACTCACGCTGTTGGCTGTTCAGCGAGGTTCCATTTCGTCCCTGTGTGGACACAGTATGGGGGTCAAATCTGACACATGCCCAATGTGTTCAAATGCTGGTAAAGTACTGGCTTGAAAAGAAGGGAGAACTTGACTTGCAGGAGGAATAAGAAACTATAGCTCTCTGTGTTTACTTTTTTTGACCTGGTCCAACGGAATTTCAAGCAAAAAAAAAAAACATCCACATTTCTCTACAATGTTTCCTTTAGCGGAGAAAACATTCAAATAAGCCACTCGTGGTTTTGACATCCTGTGAAATCAACTTCGGTTGAGGGGCAGGATAATAAATTCCACCAAATCCCCTGCCCTTATATTTAATGAAGTTACTGGCTTATGGAACTTGACAGAGTCTTGTTAAGTCCTTGGAATGCACAAAACCACAGAACTTCTCTCTGTTGGTGGAGCACCACCGGCATTAGGTAGACTAGCAGAATTTTTGAATGGCCAAAAAATGTTGAGGGTGTTCCTTTCATCGTATGGAGTTGACTGATTGCACTCGAAGGGAAGTGGGGTCAGCTCTCTTCAGGGCAAGTGGCAACACGTGAAACCATTGAGACTGACAGCCTATTAAATGTAGCGTGAGCTAAGAGGCCCATTCAACGTTTTCCTCAAAGGACAACTTCATCCATGGTCTAGCAGGAAGCCCTCTGCATTCCTGTTCCCGAGAGTAGTTCATCACTCCCGTCTAGACCATCACCAAGTTGATGACCCCAAGCAATTTTCATCAAGTTCTACTGGAAGCCTGTTTCAGGAGCTGTTTTAGGGTCTTTCTGAGATCAACACAGAAGAAACATCCACTCTATCCATTCTTTTTCTTCACTGTTCCCAGGCTCCACATCTGTGGACTTTTCCTTTTGTTTATTGAACATTGGAGGGAGAAAGTGTCATTTAGTTTGGGTTCAGCTCAATTGGTCCCTATGGGCCCTCAAACACTCCTGATGCATTTCCTGGTTTTCTCCCTGGAGGTTACTCGACCTGCCAATCAGAGAGTGCAGTCCAAGCCACAGCCTGACCTGTGACCCCAGCACGGGAGTGGTGAAGTGGGAATGACCCTGCCCAAGCCCTCACAGTGAACCAAACCTCTAACAGGAAATGGATGCCTCACAGAGCAGCCCAATCACTGTCCACAAGTCTTCACCATTTTTACAACATTGTCTTATTCAGGTAAATCAAAGGCCTAAATCAAATAAATTACATAAAAGCCATCTAATGAGATTGAGACTACGCATATCCTTATTTTTTTACATTCCACATATATTCATTTTTGCTAAAACATCATGTGATTTGATATCCTCTCATGATTCCTTGTGCTTGTGTGCTATCAGCATGTGTCTTGTAGAAGGCCTGTATGAGAAAAAAATTGTAGGATCTATACAAGTTTTGCTATAACCTTTTAAACACCGGCGAGTAGAAATTGCAACAATATCATTTCACAGCTGCACATTTATGAGCATGGTGTGTTTCTGGAGTTCTGCATGTTTTTTTTTTTTTTAAGAAGGCTTTCGAAAGATTTAAAAGATGCACCCTTTGCATCATTTCCATCTAGAACATTAAACAATAGCATAACATGTAAGCACAGGCTGTTTCAGGAAATTCATTCAGTAGGAACAAGTAACAGGTTTTGTTCTCCAATTATTCATTTAAAACACCTGACATTCCTAACATTCAATGCATGTAGTCAGGCACGTGTGGCCAAAGGAGAACTACGGGAACAAAAACCAAAGCAAAAATTCCAGTGACATGTAGCTTCCATCATCGGTTGTTAACAGGTCCTGGAATCTCCTTCCAAGACAAGAGAGGTCTTAGCTAATCTTAAAGACTACCACAATAAAGACACAGCTTAACTGAACATGTCATGCAAATGATTGTACCACAAAAGAACAGATACACATTTCTGGTTATCTTTTTCTTTACCCTTGTAATCCTTTACAAGTTCACTTTTATTGAGTGCGTGTGTGTCCCTTGAGCCTGCTTAGATGGAGCTGACAGGGGTAAGACAAAGTCCAGGAGCTCTGGTGTTTAAACTTGAGACAGCCGCTTCCAATTTCAAGGCAATGGGGCAGATTGTCTTAAGGCAATACTATTATTTGGATGTGGCCGGGGTTTATTTTCTTTTGATTAAATCGACATCTGGGGCATTTGTGGCAGTGTTAGGATCCGTAATACCCTTTCTCCTTCTGGTGCTGATGGAGAGGCAGGAGGAAACATGTGCATCGCTCTGAGGTATGCCTTTGCTGCCCCATTCCACCTCCTTGTCAGTGGCCAGTTTGGAATTCCACACGTGGCTTTGATTTGGAAAGGGGGGGGGGCATATCTTACCACTCTGGAATTTTCCACCTTTGCCTCCAATGTTTGCTCAGATGTAGCGGCTAACGACTGCGTGAGAATTAGATGAGGCTGCAAAAAAAAAAAAAAAAAAGCCCTCTGTTCATTCAAGGGCTACCTTGCATGCTTGCTTGAGGACACTTAAAAGGAGAGGGGGATAAAAACAACAGCGCGGAGACAGAGAGAGGAAAAAGAGCGAGAGGGGAATCAAGGGATGAAATGAAGTTTGTCATTTCTCCTGATTCAGACGGTCCCCTTTCTTCGGCGGCGCCTCGGTTAAAAAAAACGGCAGAGTTCAAACACAGGGTAGGGAGAGGGAGCAGCAGGAGGGAGAGACTAATGTGGGATTTGTAGGATGTGCACCAGAACAAGCTGACAACACTTCTCCTGCTCGTGCCTTTTTTTTTCCCCTCATGCTCACTGCTTCCCTCTCTCTTTCGAGAGGAGTGAACGGTGACTCCTCGGTTTGGCTCTGAGGTAAGGTCCTCTCTCCCCCTCTCTCTCTCTATCTCCCTCTCTCTCTCTCTCTCTCTCTGTACCCCTCTCTCCCTCTCGTTAGCGAATCGGAGCAGTTCTGCAGCTCCGTCTTCGCCGCGCACTGCGAGCGACTTCAAAGGAGCCGTGCCGATGTGGGTAAACCTTTCAGATTTCCTGTAGTGTGCGTGAGGTTGTGGGGGGGGGGGGGGGGGGGGGGGTGGGGGGGGTTGGGGGGGAGGATGGGAGCAGCCTGGTGCTAAGTGCTGTGCTGTGTTTCGCTGTGTGGAGGATGGAGGGAGCGGGTGCAGGAACAGGCCGCTGCTTGGCGCTGGGACTGGTACGGGGCCAGGCGAATTTTGCAGCACTGTCTTATGTTCCATCTCTAATGAAGAGGTGCTTGACACTGCAGTGCCTAAAACAGGCCCGGATGCTGGGAAGGGTAAACAAGCCAGTGTTAGCAGCCCTGGAAAAGATGTGCACGTGTGTCTACCGTGCTGCTACGTCAGGGTTAGCTAGACTACTGATTCTCTCTGTCCTCCAGTTGTATCGTGTAGCCCCCCCCCCAAAACACACACACACACACACACACACACACACACACAAACACACTCTCACACACACACACACACACACACACACACAAGCACACTCTCTCATACACATACACAAGCTCACACTCACACACACACACACACACACACACACACACACACACACACACACACACACTCACACACACACTTTTACCTCGCTAGCCTGCACGCATGTCATTTGTCAACTTTGAGTAAAGATCTGAGATCAGCAAGTTACCATTTAAATCAATGGTGTGGACGCTGTTGTCCTTGGTTTGATTTTGACTCTTTCTGTTTTGAATAGTAATAAATAAATAAAAAAATCTCCATAAGAAAGCTACAGCTTTTGAAGAGACAGGGAGAGGTTGTTGCAGTGAGCGGAGGAAAATGGTAGGTCTCTGTGAAATCAGATGGTAATTACAGAACTACTTTGATATTTGGAAACTGGAGGCACACCATCATCAGACCTCTTCTTCTCCCAGCGTTAATGTAAAGAGAATCTCTCGCTCCTTAAAATAATGACACCATCTCAGGGAAGACTTTCCATTTCCATTTAAAATGAAATTAAAGTTAGGGTTCCTTTTTTTCCCTTTGCCGTGCTCCAGAACTGAGCTCCCTGATGTATAATTCACAGGTACTAATTAAAAAGTTTAATGAGAGCGCATGCTACAGCGTCACCATCAAGCCAAATGACAAGTGCCACAGAAATGTACGGTATGTGTCTGTGCACGCACGGATCGCGTTTGACATTTCTATTTTTTTTTTCATCATTTTCCTCAGCACACGTTGAGGAAAGTGCATCCCCAGTGCATCACTGTAGTTTTGTAAAAGCTCAGGAGGACAAACTAAGGCAGTTGCTGTGCATCAGCAACACTAGACCCTGTGTGATTCTTTCTTTGTCAGACATGTTCATAATAGCATCAGTCTTGGTTTGTGATGGCTCCCACGGCCTTGTCTGCTGCAGTGCTGGAAAGCTACGCCTGGTCCAGTTCAGTGATAACTAGCTTGTGGATGGTAGAGGGTGGGATTTTGTTGTTGTGGTGATTCAGTGACTGTTTGACTGACTGAGACTTGAATGTTACCTGTGAGCCACTACCACAACCCATGACTTGCTGCATGCATGATTTAAACTGGAATTCAACCAAACCCGCAAATTCTCCACTCAGTAAATCCAAACCTTCACATCCATTCACCCAATCATGGACCCAATCATCCTCTCCACTAAATAGCATTCCCAGTAGTTACATGTTATATGGGATATATAATAAATAAATATAAAATAAGAACATGTTACTACAGCTGGTTATTAGTCACTGATTTAAAAACAATTGAGAAAAGAATAATTAGAGGTTACTGAATAATCCCTCAGATTGTGTGTACCTCAGAGTCCCTTGTTTTACAATCAGTGACACTTTCACAGAGACATTTCATCTAGGCTAGCTCCAGGTGAGAAAAGATGTCAAGACGCTCATATCAACTGAGTTGCATAATTTTAGCGTGGCGTGACATTGCATTGCAATATTTATTTGCCAAGTAGATGTCCTCGTCTAGAACGTTACATAATATACTCTTTCACGTTTTAAGTAGCCAAATGTCACATGTACAATATGCAGAAAAATTCAGGTTAGGTTCCTTGTTCAAGGGAAGAAATGGTCCACTAGGTCTTCAGGGTTACAATCCAGATTTTAACCAGTATTCCACATTGTAACCAGTGACTTCTGTTAAGTTTTCCATGTGTTCCTTTGATTGCACCCCATGATGGAAATAATTTCCTGGCAGTAGCTGAATACTACCACTATTACTACTAATACTACTGCTACTAAAATTGATGATGATGATGATAATTAATAAACTGAAATGAGCCAGTTCATCGAAAGGGGTGTGGCTCTGGTAGCCTCCGGTGAACCTAGACACCTGAATATCATACCTGCTAAAGGCCTGCAGCTGGGTGCACCACCTTGCAAACTGCTCCCCTCTCTCCATTCCTGGAATTCCTGGAGGCTTTGCTGGGAACAGCCTGGCTGAGAGAGCCAGCAGGCCGGGCCTCTCTGGGGCTATCTGTGGTGTTAGACGGGAGCCGGCTCTGTATGTGGCACTGACTGACCTGGCTCACATGAAATGAGGCAGAAGTAAAACGAATCTCACTTTGAAAACATCACTCCAGTATTTATGAGTGTACCATGTCTTGTTATTTTACAGACTACTCCCAGATGATGTGCTTATTCTGGGTTCTGATTGGATAAATAGCATGTTGTAATGCAGGACTGAATGGAAATAAGAGGTTTTACTGAACCACTGCTAAATCACTGCAAGTCTTTCAGGGTCATGAAAGAGCTGCAACTACTTTTGTCATGTATAGGCACTATAGACTATATAATATAATATAATTTCAATACTATAAATTGCTTTGTATTAGAACCAGAACTGATAAAATTAATGTACTGTATGGTAAATGCATGACGGTACTGGCTTGCCCATCTTTTGTCAGGCTTTCAGGTACAAGGACCCAGGCGCAGACTGGAATGACAAACCAGGCGTTTATTGAGGAAAATCCAAAAATCGTAGCATCAAAACAGTCCCAAGTCAAAACCAGAGAATCCACAAGCAGAAAATCCAAAACACTAGTCAAGGGTCAAAATTAAACGAAAAAGGCATAGAGTCAAAAAAAAACAGAGCGAGCAAAAGACAAACAGGCAGGAATGAAACAGACTGGCAAACTGTGACAAACTGGCAGAGAAACAGAGCAGATAGAGGGGTATAAATACACAGACTGGTGATGAGATGACAGGGAACAGGTGTGCAGGATGGGCTTCAGGTGATGGGTGTGGCAGCAGGGTAGATAGGCGGGATGGGAGGTGGGGCGATGGACTGAAAACAAAAACAAACGAACATGCGTGCCAAAAAAAACCCAAACAAATGACACGCCCACACTGACAGACCGGAAGACATGAACAACACAAGCAGGACCTCACACGGAAGGACTGACACCTTTATCATAAAGACAGTGGGCTTCAGAACCCAGGAACCTGAATGGTTCTGATTGCATAAGTATTTTTGGAAAGGTTACTGATTTCCATCTAGGATCATAAATTCCTGGATTTCCTGACCACGAAAGAGACTATAGTCCCTTGTAACAGAGGTCAACTTAAAAGCAAAACTTGCCGTGTCCTTCCAGATGGATATTACGGACCCCTTCTTTGCTAGGCGGAGATTTCCATTATGAAACATCCCATTTGAGATCTTATTACAGTGGATATTTGAACATGCTGACAGTACTTACAAAGTTAATTTATTCCGCATCAAAAGAACCAGCGCTATTAACTCCACGATACCGTGGCAGTACAACTTCTGACATAACATACATATAACATATGTGGGGGCAGCATCTTTCAGAGTCAGAGAGCTTGTTCGTCGTGGTTTGTATTTAGCCGTCTTTTCTTGGAGGAGGTCATACCTGTCAAGTGGCATCCAAACTTGGAAACTAGCTGGCAAGCAAGACGTTTGTGTTCGGCTTCATTGACACGTCAACTGCACGCCGTTAGGTCCCCGTATCTCCTTCTGTTGTGGCTTATCTGCAGGAATGCAACTTCAGATAATAGTAGGCAGGATTCTGATAGGGCTAGAATGAATTCCTCCTTGGACGGCATTCCTAGTGTTTGGTGGTCAGGCCGGTGTGAAGGTCGCAGTTTGTTCATAGACCCGTCCTGTGACCGAGGCTTGTGTGTGTGTATAGGACTTTCCCATTCATTGCGAGAGACAGATGTTACCTCTTTAAACAAAACACATTCATTTGTTCTTTTAAAAGGCACCGTCCCTTCACTGTGCTAACAACAGCTCTGCCAAATGAAGTCCCCTCTCATTCTTCCAAGAGGCACATGCATGACATACTTTAGTTTAGTTGAAAATATCTGCTGATGTTTGAGACTGCTAATTTATTGTTCTGTTATATTCCAGTTTTTTGCTTTCCCCTTTGCAAATTGTTTATCTGTTTTGTTTTTAGAGCATTAATATTGTGCGCCACCAGATGGCAAACAGCTGTAATGAATATCGTAGAAAACAAATATTGTTAACAGACTATATGTAGAAAGTTAGTGAAGTAAAGTTCTGATGTTTACAGATCCTCAGGTATGTGATCATACTTTGGCACATGAGAACGTTGTTGCTCACTGTCCTGTGACAGTTTCAATTGTCACAATTCAGTCTCTGCTACTCTGTCATTGGGCCATTGCCCACAATTCAGGTCTTTTAATACTCTCTGTTCAGGTAGACAGGCAGTGTGAACCATTTTCAGTGTCTTTGGTGTGACTTAGCAGGGGTTTTAAGTCCCTAGCCTTCAACAGTCCATGTGGACACTTTACCCATAAGGCCACTGCCTGGTGTCCTGTCCAGGGGTGGTACAAGCGTATCAAGAAATCAGGATAAGCTCTGGACCTATGAGCCACCATGGCTCTGGTATGCTTCAGTCACAGGGTACAGCTGTATTGCAGGAAATGGGCCTTTCTGAGATCTGTGCCATTTTTCTGCACTACCTAACTCATTTTGTTACATCCTCAAGCACAAAGACACTATTTGTAGCCAACATGAGTAGCTATATTCAAGAGTGGTAACCTATGCCAAGGCAGAGCTGAGCTACAGGTCTCCTACAGTGGGAAAAGAAAGTGGGCCTGATTAGACGAGTGGCTATGGCTTTTCACAATTATGAATTCAAACATTTAAAAAGTGCATGTTTGTACAATAAAATGATAGATCACAAAGAAGCAACTGCAAAATCTACAGCAGAGTCTGTCTCCTCAGCCAGCAGAAATGTGGAATGTGAATGTATCTGTTGAAGGAAGCACCACTGCAGCTGAATGGGTTCCTGATCTTCATTCCAACTCACCTGATTCACATGTTGACACAGGTGTCAGTCATTTAGTTAAGGAATATCAAAAAACATCAGGACTGTTGATCTTCAGGACTAGGAGTGAACACAACTGCTTAGAAGCATACGTAAATCAGAAAAACAGGCAAAAATGCAATGGCAATGCATTACGACAATGACTGCCCAAAGAGGAAGAGATATAATGTCTATAGACATCACCAAAGCGCCTTAATCTTATTCTGTCTGGTTCTCTGTAAAACATGTCACCAAACACTGTCTGCAACGTGGCACGAGTTTGGAAGCACTACATAAATGAATTTCCTTTTGTGGGGTGATCTCTGTATGAGCAAAATTACAGGCTAACCAAAAACTCCAGTAATAGGTTTACTTGCTGCAGATTTGTTGATTTGTACTCAGATGTATGTTTTTAGATAATCACAACAGGGCTCGCCACTGCATGCCTGTGTAATACTTGAACCAAAGACACGCCGAGTTCATTTGACTCAAGACCCCAGTCTGAGTAATGACACAATGATACAAAGTAGTAGAAATACCACTACGGACGCAACTTGTTTATTTCCACAGCGATATAGGCAACTCCCCCATTAGGTTTAAAACGGCCAGAAGAGGGCGGGCCAAAGAACACAATGACTCCTCGTGTCAAAAAAAAAGCTTGGTCCCCTTTTTGTTCCCTGTGTTTACCCGAGCGGCCATGGTGCGGCCGAGTTCCACACTGCACCACAACGTCGCACCACAAGTTCGTTACTCCGTGCCAAACTGCGAAAACAACAGCCGTGTTTGGAAATGATAGATTCCACTGAAACCAGTAATGTGAAAAACACAATGCACACACATACTTGACTGCTCTAAAGATCTCAGGCATTTTGGATCAGCTTCAGTATTTTTTTTTTTCTGCACTCTCTCATAGCTTGTGTGCCAGTTTGAGTAGGATAGCATTACAAGATGGAGTTTGATGGAAGCGATTTAGGTTTAAACCGAAGCTCTTTCATTCTTTCCTGCTGTCATACTTCTCCACTGCCCTCCAACACTTAATACTATATCAATCAAAGTAGATATTGCGTATGGTGAAAGGTATTTCATGCCTTTGTTAAATCTTTTCTCCATACCAGACCCACCTCACAGTGTTTGGGAGCAGACCACCCATGGACAGCAGGCTTTGGGCTACATAGAAGAAGTACTCTTCATGCCAATAGATTTCCCTTGTGTCAAATAACACATTTATTATAGTAGAGAGGTATGCCATATAGCACAGATAATAACATCTGGTCTAGGTAAGGTTAATAGGTGAAACATATGGAACTGAGATCCAAACCCCATGGGGTGGTTATTGGAGCACCTCTTTAGTCACAATGATTAAAATAAGTAATTGGACGAGGTATCCACTGGCTACATCTGCAGGTTGACTTCTGCGTCAGATAATTGTTTTATCAAAGTTTATGTCTGCCTACAACTCTTTAAATAATAATTGCACAAGTTACATTGCAATTGTAAGTTACATTCACCTGCTGCAATGTGGGGCATCTGAGTGTACAATATGGTTATTAAAAGTGTCACCGGAAGTGAATACTTGAATTCCTGCTGTTCTTGTTATATCTGTATATATCTGAGTAAGAAAATGTACTACCCACCCATAAATGTATTTGAGAGCACACAGGATGTTTCTATGGAAGTCTCTTGGAAGAGGGGTGACTGGACATAAAAAGCATTTATGAATTAGCCTCTTATACTTATAATTAATGATTTCCCCAAGTATTAATGCCTACGTACATAGTTAAATGACTTTTTTAATTAAATGGTCAGGTATATTACAATATTTTTACTTACATTGAACTGACCGAGGTGCAACTTAGATCCTTAGATTCAATTTGTATCATTTAGTTGCAGTCAGGTAAATTTCTTAACATACAGAAAAAAGACTATTTGATACACAAGTTGTCTGTGGTATCACTTAGGTGTGTGCAGCTCGGTGCTTTTCCTTTGGGATTTGCATTTCTTTTCTGTTTGCACTGAGATGCAGTGCCTCTCCCCAGGAGCTGGATATTTCCGAGCCCCTCATGTTCGGCCCCCAGCGTCCCGTCACTTTGTATCATTGTAGTGAGCGGCAAGGAGGAGGCGATCCGGTACACAATGTTACAGAAGCGTGCCAGACTGGAAGCAGCTGTAATCTGATTGGGCCGTGGCATGAGAGGTTGGAGCTGGTTGACTCCAAGGACAGAGATGTCGTTGTCATCGCTTAAAGGAAAAGGAATGGCTGCTCGTAGGAGACTCCCCCAGCAGGTGCGACGTGTGAAATTAAAAAAAAAAAAAGTGTTCAATTTTCTTACCTCACCTTAAAACTACCTGATGTGTTACCTTCCTTGTCAGAATAAGAGACCTCAGTGGAACAGCTGATATGATGATGGTGTACAATGATGTGTTTTTTATGAAGTTTGTCTCGGGTTAGCCACTAAATCTGATCACACACAGTTTCCCTAAGATTAAGATTCCATTTCGTACTGTCATTCATTCAGAAAAATGGTAAAATTAGTTAACTCTCATTTTGAAGTTTAGGATCAAGCAGTACCCATGATAGAGGAGTCATGAGCAGAGTTTCATTGCCAGAAATTTGGGGGAAGGTCTTCAACCCAAACTTGCTACAAGCCATCACCCACAGCAAGGGCAGATAGGTGGTTTAAAGTTTAGCAAGTGGGGCCACAGATTTATCATTTTAAATCTGTTGTTTTGAACCCCAGGGTAAGACACTCATGTTGGACCCTCAAGCAAGGTGCTTAAGGAACAAAATTGTTTCAGCTGACTGTCCAGCTATGTAAACCTGTGAGCGACAGAGCTATGTAAATTACCCTGGATGAGGGCCTCTGCTGAAAAAAATAAACAGCTATAGGGTTTTAAGATACCATCGCATTTACGTTAAATGATTCCAGGACTGGAGTTTTCTATGACAGGGAAGGTCATCTGGGGACACAGGGACACACAGCCTAACAGGAGAGTAGAACTTGGCAGAGTAAAAGTAATCATTTAAATGTCAGGGTCACTCTCTGTCCCCCATCACATTGCCCGTAATGGGATTCTCACTTCTCACGCTACGCTTTGGCTGCATCTCTGCGCCGTGTGGACTTTGCAGGAAAAAACTAGGTGCTTTTTTTTTTGTTTACTTGACAATGCCCATCTGATAAAGCAACATGTGTTAAAGTCAAAAATGTATTGTCATCACGTACTTGGCTTCCGTTGTGACAACAACAGCATTTGTGTAAGCCCCAGAGAACGGTCAGTTGGAACCATGAAACTGCTACAGAAAATGCCATGCAGCATAGACCGCATGCATATGCACTGTATGATGATATCTCCATTTCGTATTTATTTTTAAGTCTGTATTTTATTATAGTAGAGCCCTGATGTGTAGCTTTGCTTTTTAATAGTACCTTGTAGCTGCCCAGAGAAGCAGGATGAGCTGATATGTCACCAGACGTACATAATTCCCTCACACCTGCAAGTGTTTGAGCTCCTTCTCCTGCCACTCAGTCTCACAGGGCCATGATGTCAATCATAGCCAACCCAACAGTCACCTCATGCTCAATAACGGACTCATGTTCTTGGTCCTTCCTGCTTCCTCATTCTCTCCCTCCTTCCTGATTCTGTGGATAATAGTATGTCCTTTTATTGCATTTTCCCGGTGAAGTTTCCTGGCTCCTCATGGTGCGCCTGTTTTATACATCTTAATACTTCAGTCTCGGGTTGTGCATGATGGGTAGGCTTTTAACTGTGGCCAGGCAGGACAGATCATGCTAAGAACACTGTTAGACAAGTTACCACCTCATGAAAAGTGACATGTGGAATTCTCTTCGCCTGTGTTCGTGCCTGCATAGATTCATCCAGGTATCTCCAAAACCCCTTTCATTGAATGAGTGAGAGTAATTAGAGGTAAAACAGATGACAATGTAAAATTGGCATCAGTGTAAACAGTGACTCCACCTCGGTGTTCACGGGCAGCACGTGATGTGAGCAGGTGCATGTCGGAGCTTGGGGAGCACGGCGTTATCTTTTCCCAGGGTTCCCTCTGAGCGCAGTGATGTCATTTACATTTACATTTATTCATTTGGCAGACTTACATAGGTTACAGTTCTTTACAATGTTATCCATTTATACAGCTGGATATTTACTGAGGCAGTTGTGGGTTAAGTACCTTGCCCAAGGGTACAGCAGCAGTGTCCTAGTGGGGATCGAACCGGCAACCTTTCGGTTACAAGTCCTGCTCCTTAACCACTATGCTACACTGCCGCCCGTCATAGTTGGCGCACAGAGCCCCTGAGCCATGCTGTCTGGGTGAGAACACTGACAAGTCGACGTGCTTCGCCAAGGGCAAGTTCAAGTCCTCTGCCAACCGCTCAGTATGCGACATGGCACAAACATACAGCCGTCACTCCACGATGGCACTTCTTGGTCCATCCTTGGCCAGTTCTAGCTCCAGACCTGCATGACTAACAAACAATGATATAGAGTGAAGGAATATCTTGGTCCCCAATACCTTATCAAGATGTCTCTCACATCTTCATGACTACTTCACCATGCAGAAGGTGAGGATGTTTTCATGGGAAGTAGTTCAGCTGTAGATCCCTGAGGGTGATGCAAGAAAATACAAGCCAGAAGGAGATCAGGAGTAAACTGAGAGAATTAAAGCCAATAGATGCCAATAAATCTCTGTGCTCTGGTATATACAGGTTAAGCTTATTTTGGAACAGGGGAACTGTGTTCATGTTTCAGTGTGAGTATGGGAGCCTGAAGGCTGTGAAGCCAACAGGCATTCTCTGAATTGGGTAAAGAGGAGGCTGTGTATGTTTGGGGTGGGCGTGGGAGGGGGGCTGTTCATGTACTCATATGCAACAGTGTGTTCAACTACTCCACTCATTCTGTTTCCAGTTGTGTTCTGCTAATTACATTTTAGCAATGTGTTCGACAAAATGATGAAACTCTAAGATTTACCCTTTTTTTTTTAGCTAGAACCTATCCAACAATTCGTATCACAAATAATGTCATTGATCACATCTGGGGGGAGCACTGGGGGTGCTTAGGTTAGGCTGATCTGATGAGCTGCCACTCTGTGTTACTGTAGCTGGTGAGCAGAGGTTTTAGTGTTAGCCTTCACTGAAAAAGCCATAACTTTATGCATGTGTCCATCTGCACAGCACACCATATACCAATGTCGAGTCTCTGCCTGGAGCCAGGCTTCGGAATAAAGGAACACCCCTCTGAAGCAAAGCCAACGAACACTCACACACCCCTAACACAAGCACTGTGACTGTTATTTTACCTCCTTGCTAAAGCCCTGCATCATTACAGTTTCAAAATGTGTCATCAGAAAGGAGTCTACCTCAGACACCTCAGGTATTCGGTTTAAAGAATGTTTTCTGCGCCCAGCCCAATTTAGGAAAAAAGATGTTCGTAAAGAGGAAAGCATTGCGGTTACATAAGAAGGCGTTGCAAAGTTGCCCTGGCTACACCCAGTCCATCATTATTATTATTATTATTGGAACACGTTTTGGCAGACATACTTTCTCCACCATATTCAACTACGCATCAAAACTATGAGTTTTTATTGTATCCTTTTTTTCAGAATAAGTGCTTGTGAGTAAATCTGTCTCTAGTTGCTCAATATTTCAAGTAAATTACAGAGACAGAGTTCCTCAAAATGATTCTGTCTGGTACCAGTGTGCTGGCTTACATCATGCACACGTCAAGGGCATCGGCATGATAAACAATACAACCAGAATACAACGCTGGCATGAGACGTCACCATCCCACAGTCCTTTTGTTTGGGAGAATGTGTGGTACAATATGATAGCTCATGGATATACTATGCCCACAGAACTGTCTTAAATCCCCTGAATAGCCACAGAGAATTACAGGCCCATTTCAGACAGTTGATTTTAAATGGTCAGTTATGGTGTGTAAAAGAAGCATAGTATATAAGGTTTGTTATTATAGTGAACCCAAGTTTAGCACGTTCCTTTTGTGGGGAAATGTCAGTGGGCAAAGGACAATGTATTTTTAAACCATTTCCCTGAATAGGCCAGACATATTTGACCAACCTGTTTTTCCTTTGTAATTCAGCATGAGTTACTATTGTTACGATAGCTATCTACAAACAGTAGAAAGCACTCCAAATTCAGACCTTCCATGGGATGGTAGTGAATGTGTTATACCTTCAGCTTTTGCTTATTAAAGTGTGACAACACTTGTTATGTTGGGTCTATAAACAAAGGCTGATGGTGATCAATAGCACATTCTGCTATAGGTAAACAGTAACACAGTGGGATCACTAATTAAACACCACTGAAGCAGTCTGGTCAGGCCAGTTCCAAAACAGTAGGAGGCCCATTGCGGTTAGATTGACTACATGCCTCTGACTGTACTGCTCTGGGAGCAGAGGGCTGTGGTTTGTCATCAATCTGGCCATGGGTGAATGGCATCTCTGCTTTCCATTGATTTTAACTTACGTGATTAAACAACATTATTGAGTCTGAACTAGAGAACAGATCACTTTTACTGTGTAATCTACCATTATGTTATTCCATGTCTTTTACAAGGAAGAAACTGGAAACTGTAACAAAAAATATGTTATAATGAGTGTAAAGTCCCACTTTTCCTTTTAATTTGATGTACCTAAAAAGTTTTTTTGCAAATAAATCCAGAATAATTTCTTTTTTTAGTTTTCTTTTTCAGGGGCATCAAATGGTGTGCTACGTTGAGGTCTTTGGTACCATCTGTTCAAATAAACATTCATTATCTTCACATTGCAGTAATCAGGATTTTTGTTACTTAATTTGTTGACTTATAATACTGGCATTGGAATGGTTTGGAATGTGTTTCCTTCTGATGTCACAATAGAGGTGGCGTTGCTCTGAGAGCTCTGAACGGCAGTTGCATCGCCATTCAGCACTGGTACTCCTTTCATTTAACAGAGGCTGTACACTACTTCCAGGACACTTAGTTTTAGACATCAGCTTGTTTAGGTGGTAGTCATATTCAGGTCCAGATGGAAGGACTAGTGCAGTGACATGGGAAAAAAATCCAGACCATGCAAAAGACCATACAAAACCCAAAGAAAAAGTTATCCTACGACTGTATATGTTATTTCTTGTGTCTTGTGTCAGTTTTATAGCTATGGGAGAGGGTTTTAATACAACGTGGATGCACACAATTAGAGCAATGTCTTGATTTCCAAGAAATGCATGAACAATTTTGTCATTTCATGCAGGCCAGACATAGCTATTAATATATTGTTGAAGCAAGAATTGTATCGATCTGTGAATTAATAATTTCCAAAAGGAAGACGGCATTAAATCAAAACTCAGAATTAAACACAAAAATTATGCATAAATGACATGAATAACACTGGAACCTCCCTAATCTAAGGGCAGAGCCATGATAATAAACCTTTATTTATTTTCCTTTGATTTTGGTCATATGCAACATCAGTACTGGCTCCTTAGCCAGGGTAGATTGTTAAATGTGCAATAGCTGCATATGTCTAGTTGCATATGTCATATGTAATTGTGCTTCATAATTTTCATGACTGAAAGTGAGATGTGATTTTTGCTTCAAAATCAGTTCAAAGAACATCTTGCTTTTTGGGAAAATGTCTACTTTTGAAAAGATAATTGTTTTAATACAGTGCAGAGCTGGTTTTAGACTTGTGTAGCATTTATGAGAATGGGGAATACACTTCAAACATAAATTGTTTCTGTGTATGCGAATGCTATTGCTTACTGTAGTGTGCAATCAACTAGAAAATACACCATCAGGTACCAACATTAAAATTTAATTCCATGACCTGAACACACATTTGTCTGTGACTTAAGAGGATGTGAAATCATGTCTGACGCCGTTATAAAACTTCTCCCACACTTTGGAAGAAACCATTCTGAAATCTTCACACAAGTGACGAGGGCATAGCGTAGTGAGGAAAGCCCATTCCATCTAGTTCCTCTCTCAGACTCCCGTAACAGGAAAACTGAACAGCACCCCCAGTACAAGAGCTCTCAGCGGCTGAAGCTGAGCGCAGGGGAACTGCCAGGGCAGCGTTAAGCATCTTCTAGGTACGTGGGTCTTATTCTAGATATGTTTACAATTATCGTACGTGATATAGCATTTTTTGGTGATGCACAGCTAGCGGCTAGCTTCAGTGTTTTGCAAGGGGAATCTATTTTTTTTGCTCGACGTATTCGGCAACGCAGGACAGCGAGCCGGGGTAAACACACGGGCAAACGCATCTGCAAATGCTTATCATAACGGGGCTTAAACTTGCAACCCAGCAAAAAAGGCAATCGTTATATTTTATAGGACTTTAGCAATGTTACGTGTTTGACTTAGCAATATTTCTGACTGCTGCGGGTCTCAAGGAAATATGTAAATTGAAAACAGGCAAAATGACTGGGCAGCGTCTATGTTTATGTTCGTCAAAGAATGACCGTTCACTAATTTATTTTCAAGTTCAGTGTGAAAGCATATAGATTTTCTGATTGGTGCTCTCCCCGCAGTACTGCGTATAACATGTTGTTTTCCTATTGAGTGAACTGATGATTTAAAAACATATCCTTAACGGTCCGTTTTTAATGGATGAAGTTCATCATTTTATACTGCAGTATAGCACAGGGCCATATAGCTACATGTTTCTTTTATAGTGCGTTTATATCATACACAGTTGGTAGATCAGCTGCCTGTACAACATGTGTGTAACTGAGCATGTATCAATGTTATAGATGTTTATACTGCAGTATTTTGCATAAACCAACTGGTAATTTATAATGCGAATACCAATACGTAAGACTAATGGTTAGCTTTTAAGGAAGTTTTGTGTAGGAAAACGCCAAAGGGAAAGTATTATTAACACGAGGACGTTCGCGATGTGCAGAATCTTCAGTAAACGTTTTCGCCTAAACTTGAAGCAAAGTTCACCTGGAAGAGTTCAGGACTGCTCAGGCCAAAGACACTATTTTGAGGTCAAACTTGGTATAACAGACGAAAAGAAAATACCCATAATTATTTTGATTGCCTAGATGACGCTAACTTAGACGGTTTTTTATGCTAGGGGAAAAACTACCCAGCACTGAACTAGACAGCAGGGGCTTCTCATTCAACACTGTCACCTACAGCCCAAAAAGGAGAGGTGAGAGGTCAGTGACGGAGAGTTTGGATGTTTTCAACAATTCCAGCGTTGCCAATTACTCTACAGTAAATCAATACTGCTTGCGCGTGTGCATGTGCGTCTCCGAGACTGTGCTGCTGCATCCAAGGGAGCCTGTGTGCCTAAATTCTCATTAGCCTTCCAGCAGTGACCTTGTTCAGAGAAGGGGGGGCACTTGATTTCAGCGTTTCTGGCGTTGCCATTAGTCCTCAGAGCTTGTTTGTCTCTGTTCTGCTCAGTTACCTTGCCTGACCGAGGCGGCGGATTCATTTGCCGTCTTCTTCCACGCATGTCAGTTTCCCTCTCGCTACGTTCCATCCACTCATTGTTTTTGGCGTTCATTTCCAACTGAAGCGCAGGATGAGGAGACTCCGTGTAGGTCACCCACGACTGGGTGAGAGCGTTGTTTCCAAGCAGGAAGTCGTGCATCAGTGCCACATGGGTATGTCATTGTAAAAGTTACTGTAAAACGTTGTTGAATTTTATTACTTTTTATTGTTCTATTTAAACACAGAGAACAGATGATAGTTGGCCTACTGGCAATGTCTTTTAGTTTGGCACAAATTCAACATTAAAAGTGAAGACCAAGTTTCAGTCATCATTTTTTTGGATATGAAGTGATGAGATCATTTCTTTTCTGTAGTTATAATTGCAGGGCATTACTGGTCTAGAGCGTGCCAGTCTGTGGCCAATATTGAATGTGTATGTTCTTTCTGAGGCACAATACAGGGCCTCACAAGATGGAAATAATCATTTCAATCAAGTGAGCTGGCAACAGAGAAGAACAGTTTGTGTTGTATGAAAGTTTCTTTTTTTAATTGCTGTTCTAATATGTAAGGCTGCTTTGTGCAGTGATCTTACACATTTGCAGTTTTACATAAACTCACAATATTAGTAACAACAGTTTAAAATGTTTATCTTGATGAAGACCTGTATGCTCTTAGAATGTTATATGAAGTTTGGGGATTTCACTGCTCTCCTTGACACAGCTCAGTTTGGGAAAATTCCAGGTGCAAAGATTTTTTTCCCATTTGAAGCTAAGTAAGTGGATGACTTGAGACTAATTAAACACAACAGACATTCTCCTGAAAGATACACTATATGGACAAAAGTATTCAGACACCTGACCATTACATTGTAATGACATTGTATTCAAATACATATACTTTAACATGGAGTCGGTCCCCCTTTTGCAGCCATAACAGCTTCCACTCTTCTTGGAAGGCTTTCCACAAGATTTTGAAGTGTTTCTGTGGGAATTTGTGCCCGTTCATTCTGCAGAGCATTTATGAGGTCAGGCACTGATGTTGGACGAGAAGGCCTGGCTCACAATCTCCGTTCCAGTTCATCCCAAAGGTGCTTGATGGGGTTGAGGTCAGGGCTCTGTGCGGGCCAGACAAGTTCTTCCACACCGAACTCATCAAACCATGTCTTTGTAGTCCTTGCTTTGCGCACTGGGGCACAGTCATGTTGGAATAGAAAAGGGCCTTCCCCAAATTGTTGACACAAAGTTGGAAGCATAGCATTGTCCAAAATGTCTTGGTATGCTGAAGCATTAAGATTGCCCTTCACTGGAGATAAGGGGCCTAGCCCAAACCCTGAAAAACAGGTGTGGCCAAATACTTTTGTCCATATAGTGTATTTTTCTAGGTATGTGTCTTGTTGACTATTGCCTGTCCACATCATGCTAGGTTAGGTAGCCAGATAGAGTCAGAGCTAACATCAGAGCATGGGCCTTTTCCTGTTGGTTTCTGGAGTGAATTGGACAGTCAGATGTATGACTAATTAGATTAGAGCAATCAGCCTTTTATTAACAAATACAATATTATTTGTGTCAAGGTTACACTTATACCACAAATATGTTAGACCATTATTCATGGCTATGATTGGTATGTTATTACTCTATTTAAGATACTTAGCTACTACTCTATTTAACTGCCTATTTTGGTCTTGTCTTAAGTTAAAAAATTTGCTTGAAATACGCAGATTTCTTGAAATATGTAGATGTCCATGAGAGAACAGAATATAAAGTAGTTCTGATAATAAGGTGACACATTTTTTGAAAAGAATTTTGTCGAGTCTTGCCTTCATATGTCTATAAGTCGCTAAGATGATGTCAGTGAGAGATACACCGAGTCCAGTTTCTTTGCATCATTGATTGTTGATATTGACATGGCATTGCATTAAATGCTGAACAAATACTTGGCAAATACCTGACAATACTAAACAACTGACTGTTGTTTAATAACAGGGACAATTCCTGTATCAGGTGGTGAATGATCATCACCAATACCTCAAGTTGATGAGGCACTGATGGTCTATTACCTTTACTAAATAAAAACCCAGCGTCATATTTTACTTAGTCAATTGTACATCTGAGCTTGCATCTTTCCAACTAAATACATTTTGGTGGAAATTTAAAAAGGAGGGCAACTGACCCAGTGTTTTTTGTGTTTAGATGTTGACTTTTAAAAAAACTGGTATCTTATACAGCCTGTGCTAGAATGATGCTTACTTATTAACAAATATCTTTTATGTGTTTAACAACTGAATTAGTGCCAAAAAAGATACAAACGTACAGGTATTCTAGTAGTGCCCTCATTGTATGCACCAATGAAGGTGGTTTGGTTACATCATTTGTCTCCTCGCCTACATTTAGTGCCGGTAAAGTGATATAACTAGCTGTAACAAACATTTGGTGTAGTTTGTGTTTTGATGATAACAAACAGGCTACAAGGAGCATGTGTACAAATACATAATCAAATAATACAGTTGCTACCTTACCTATAGCTAATATTGTGGCTAAACTGACTTGAGTCTTGCCAAAATAATGTAAAATCAGTATATGAGCATCAGTGCATGTGTTGCGGGCAAGTGCTTTCTATCCCTCATGTACAGTGGGCTGAAAATGAAATCATACTCTATCCATTTTCATAATTCCAATGAACCAAAGTGACTTGTGCTAATAATCATTTTTAACAATCGGCTATCTGTGTCACATAATTTAGTTCAGTGTGTGTAACAGAGCATTGATTATGGCTAACTGTTTTCCAAAAAGGTATTTTGTTTTTAACATTGCTTTCTAGTTTTGTGGATACCGGTCATAATCCTACATGCGGAGGGATAATTATGCATATTTTGTTTATTGTGTAAAACGTAGACTATAGATCGCTTAGTTGTTAATTCTTGTGAGGGGTGCCGCTATTAGACCATTTCTGGTGTCTTATAGGCCGATATTGATAAAGGGGGCCTCCCATTTCAACCTGATGGCTCCCAAACTGGCAAAATTACACACATACTCCTGTTTCCAAAAACTAGGCACTTTAGGAATTGACGCCTCACTGTTGAGCAGCGGGATTGTATGGGAGCCAATATTGTTGCAGACAGGCAAGGATGTACCAGACTTAATTGCAGTGCCTACATTTCGAATGTGACACTTTCAAGTGGCTTCGACCCAGGAGTGCTGGACGACGTGTGAAAAAAATTGGTCAGATATTTCTGGCATTGTGACCTGCAGGAAAGTGGGAAAAAGCCGCTGAAATAAGCCATGAAGAGAAGACGGAACTCTGACATTTGATATGTTACCTTTCAATGTCCAACAGTGCCACAGTTTCTAGCACTAGTGCCTGAAAACAACCAATCGCTGGTTAAGTCAAAAAAATAAAAACTCGCTTGCAGTAAATCATCCAAAGGTACAGCAAATGACCTGGAACCTGACAATTCCTCCCACTGTGGGGCTTCGCTGGAACCTGTGTTGTCTGAAATGGCATAACGCTGCACATCTGCCATGGAGGGACGGATGTTCAATTAATGCAATAGAAAGGCCTTCTAATGTGATTTATTGGATTGCAACTTTTCTGATGTCAAAACTATAGCTGCTGAAGATTCTGGAGGAAAGTCATGATACATTAATGCAAGCTGCCAAACAAGTGATTGTGAACATGCATTATGATGTTAGCCTCTCAGATGCATGCATCTTTTAGTCAGTTCTGAGACCAGGAGGACAGCCCAGGTGATGCCCTTGGTGGGCCAAGGTCTTTGGATGCTGAAGTGGCTGATTACATGAGCATCAGGCCTGCCTCAGCACCCAAGCAAGCAAGTCCTGACAGTCATATACAGTAGCGATGTCTCCTCAGGTTTGATTTTCATGTTGCCCACAGTGACCTGGCATATCCTCTGCATTTCTGTTGTTATGTGTCATTGGGAAGACATATGGTGTCTGTAGCCAGGATTCAGAGGAGAGACACACTCGCCTTAGAGCCAGATCTGTGATGATATTGATGAAATTGTGTTGTTTACTCAGGACAACAAATGACTTTTTTGCAAAAAGTTTTGTGTGTGTGTGTGCTCAAAGATATTCTATGTAGGTCTTAGTAAAGACAAACAAGGCAATAACACTTTTTTGCCTTACATGCAGTCTACATTTCTGGAATACTCTTCATATGCAAGGTTAATTTCTTGCATATGCGAGTTAATTTCATTTTAAATGTAAATATAAGGCAAGCAGAATTTGATGTAGGCCTAAAATGTAGGCCTGTGCATTTTCTCACCTTTCTATGGCTGGAATGTGCATTGAAGAGCCGCCTTTTTTATTAAATAATAGGGTGAGCTAATCTGAAATTCTTTTGGGGTTTCATGACCAGCTCTATGGAAATCAAAGTCTCAGACAAACCCCCTGAATGCATTTCACATTTGAAGACAGAGAAGATGCTCAAAATGCCTCTCTATGCCCAGTGGGGACTTTAGAAAGAGAACAGTAATGTTTAAGGGTTCACTGTTAGTTTTATCCAAAATCTAAAAATATTTTACATACACTTTAAAAGTATGCAGCCATGCCCTGTGTCACATTGATCTGGTGCTGTGATTGCCATTAATGACACTTATTAAAATGCTTCCATTAATCATTTCATAATAAAAAATACACAGATTCATGATGAGAGAGGCTGGGAGGTAAGAACGAGAGACAGAAAAAGAAACAAGGAATGTGGTTTAAAAACAATCTGAAAAGGAAGATCCCCCGTTTTTGTGAGCTAGAGTTGAAGAACACTCATTTGTGTCTTGGCTGTTCTACCTGTCCTTTCACATTTCACTCTGAGTCAATTTCCTAAGATATTAATACAATCTTTCATTGTTTTTAACCATCAAGTACTTGAAATGCATAAAATGGACATTGTCTTCTGTAGTGACTTAGATACTCATGAAATACTTAGATACTTAGGTACAAGACCTGGCTAATATAAAAACATTTGCATTAATGATGCCAGTCAAATAGCATTAGGTGTACACATTTGTGTGGGTTTGGGCAATAACTTAATTAAATGTGTAGCGATGAATTTCATGACTTATCGTTCACATTCTGCTCATGTTATTCCTGTGCAAAAATCCCAGCACTTGTCATGAGTGATTCTGTTGTACTTTAGTGAAAGCCATAGTCCATCAATGCCCTGAATAGTGTGAATCCCGGACATGAAAAAAGCAACAAAAACATAAACATACAGACCTTTTAGATTTTGTTGATGTTCAACAGGCTTTTCATGTGGTAAATGTGTTAGCGATCAAGTTAAGTTACACAGCTGTGGGCTCTCTGTAGACTTGTCAGAATTAGTATTTTCTAGTTTATGACAATTTGTTCATCGCTGTTGTTGAGAATATACATAATGTTTGGCTTTGAAAAAAATGCAAGAGAGAAAAGGAAGTAGGTTTTGCCAGAAAGACTCACTTATCTGTGTTATGTTCAGGAAACTATGTTTTGTTTCCTGTAAAAACTCTGATAGAGTGCACAGAGGGTTTGAATTGGTCTTGCACCACAATAATAACTTTGGCCGTCATCCATCCCTAGCACCCAAAAGTAAGATATGTATTGTAGACTTACAACATTTTTATAGTCACCACAAACATAGAATATGTCCCATTTGCCGTGTATAAGATTGGGTTTATTGTGATTCACACTCATACACACATAAATACTTACACACACAAAGGAAACAGCAAGACCAGTTATACAAAGGTAAAGGAACCTGAGTGTTCATATTGATGCACAATACCATGTAATTCCACATAAATACCACATACTGCCAGCCTCAACCTTAAAAATGTGAGCAGAGTTCTGAAAAATATTAGCTATAGTATATACTGTAGCTGTTTTGGCTGCAAACATGCATTTTTTTAAGATAGCTACATACTCATTGCTAATGCATTTTTATAAAATTAAAAAATATATATTAAATATTTTTTATAAATTTAGGTTATTACTAGCATTTTCGTTGTTGGTTATTTGCGTGATTAAGTGTAACTGGCTAGTGGTACTATGACTCTCCATATTAATATTAGTTTGGTAATGTCATCTGATTTAATAAAATTATGGAATGGCTAACCAAGGTTTTTCACTTGTTTGGAAATTTTTTTGCTCTCATATATACACAGTCTAGCCACTGAGAACATACCAGTACTTTTGTAATAGTACATAGTTAGCCTAGCTTTCCAGCCAATCCTGGAAAGATATGCGTCTGCACAGAAGATGTAAATAGTGGGAATGTTCTGTACAGTCTGTGTCCAGAAATGTGCGTAATGCATCTTTGTTCTTAGTTGTGTTACAGGAAAAGGAAATAACGCTATACCTGGAAAGATATATTTACCCTGGACAATCTGTACACTCTGATGTCTGTACACTCGTGAACCTGATTGGTGTTTTTTTATGCAATCAGAGACCCAGTATAGGAAAACAATGGTTCTCTGAAACTTTTACAGTACAACGTACTCAATAATTATTCATACCCTTAACTAAATGACCACAGAAGCATGCACAGCAGAAAAAAAGGTACTTAAATATTACTAAGCATTTGCTTGTTTTTTTTTTTTTTACATTATATTGTAATTTTAATATCATTGAACAGAGAAAAACCATATCATTCACAGACAATCATGTTGTGGAATCATATCATATCAAAGGCAAGATTTTGAACAGAAGACCTCTTTACGATGAGTGTTTCCATGTCTAGTGAAAAATGACGATGGTAAGATGCTTTCCAGCTTGGCAGCTGCAGTTCCATTGTCTAAGTGCCGCTATAGTGTCCACACAAAATGAGAAGCCTCCAGAGCTGCAAGCCGACCATTGTGGTCCTTCCCTGCAGGGCCGTTGAATTAAGAACCACAATCAATCAGAGCAGAGTCATGTTAGGTTTCACTATTCACCGTGCTTATTTATGTATTTATGTGTTATTTCATGTAGCCCTATTTTTATGTCTTAAGGAATGTTACTTATTGGGACGTTGAAGGTTTGTGGTTTATTGGTGCTTGACAGTGACAATAGTTGACAGTTGAATCAAGGTTTAGACAAACATCTCTCACGTGAAATGCTGATGGTGAGATTGTGACGCCTTGCTCCCCTTATGCTGTGTCGCATAGAGAGCAGGACTCTGTTTTGTGTCTTGGGGAAAGCGGCATGCTGGTTTGAGTTGGAAGTTACGGTCCTAATTCTGTGACACATTAGCATCTCAACGTCCTTTTCATAGTCTCCCATAACATCACAGTGGGACATCCGTTATGAAAACCCAAAGATAAATCTGGTGGGTCGGTAAACATGTCAGATGACCGGGACATTTTCTCCTAGTTAATAGATCAAGGGATTTCTCTGCAATGATTGTGCTTTAGCAGTAAGATTGGTGTGAAATTGCTTGTAGTCAGAGTGTCTCAGGCAAACAAACATTACATCAATTTCAGCATGCTAAATCACCCATACAGCTGATGAATAATCAATGTGCTGTTGCAGGTTCCTTTTCTTAATCCATTTGCGTAAATGGTACAGTTTTGGCTACAAATGTAAAGAAGATAACATGAACACTATTTCTTTCTTTGGCTGGTTTAAGCCTGATCATCATTCTGTTGCAGTATAGACATGGCCTGCCTCGCTGATGTCCAATGTGAAGACACCTCTGTCTGTGAAGAATCTTGCAAATTGATTTAGTCTTCCTCACACTGTGCTTGTATTCACTGCGAAGTGTCTGATTGGTTACTTTCCTGTCAGTCACACACGCCTCTAGGTTAGGCCTGGGAAAGATCAAACATGAGAACATTTAGCTATTGTGATTGGACGGTGGCTCAGAGGGCAGTCCTATACAGAATATATAGAATATAACAGAATAGAATATATCTTTATTGTCTACCAGGGTGGAAATTTGTCTTCGGCTCACCAAACACAAGAATAATAACATAAGAAACAGACAGGCAGTTAATGAAACTAACATGTAGACATTACTCTCTGAGGTGAATATATATGAACATCTCTCCACCTGTACGATTCCATGTGCTCTTTCACTTTATGTGACGTCTACCTTTAGTTGTAAATACTTCGTTGGCCTAGTGGTGGAGTGTTTAAAAGAACTTAAATTGTGCAATGTCTGCATTTATTTTGCTGCTTCAAATGCCAAGCTTTCAAAGTTGGAGAAACAAAGCAACTAAAACTAAAAGACTGCAAATAGTTCTAGTCAAGACAATCCTGTCTTAAGTTTTCCCTGTTATCTGTCACGGAGGTGAGGTGTTTGTTTAAATGTGTCATGTTCTGTTTTTTCCTCTCCCTCTCTCTCTCCTGAGATGCCTGAGTGGCCAGCCACTCAAGTCCAAGCTTGATTAGCAGCATGCTAATGTGTGCTGACTCTTTGATCATGTCTTTATAAACCACGCCACTGTCATCTCACGGCAGCCCAGGTCTGTGACGGGTGTGAATTATTATCAGACAGAGCAAGATGGTTTGAAGAGACAGAGACAGCACTGCTCTGGAATCATCTGGGAAGTAGTATTTGCCGCTATGCCTTTTATGAACTTCTGAACATGTAATTTAACCTATGCTAACACTAACTAGCTTGGAAGAATTCTTGTACCCTCGTTTTTTTTTTTTTTTTTAAACCGCAGCTAAAAGTTACAGATTTGGCTTTTTGTCTGTGTCTTCTACTCTGGCAAAGGGTTTTACCCATTTCACTTTCCAAATGAGGCAAAAACAAGTTAATAGACCATAACTGGTTCTGTAGGAATGCGTTGGTATGCAATTCCAAAATCGGTAATCAAAGTAAAATAGGCAACAAGTTCTCAGATGGTCAGAGACAGTTTTAACTTTTTAATATCGTGTGGTGTCTGGTGACAGCATTAACTGTCAGCTGGTTATATTGACACCCACACCTCACTGATTGTTCCATCAGTATATTTGTACGTAGTTTCAAAACACCATGGACATCCCATCTCTGCTCAGACTTGGGCTTCCTTTATCGACAACCTATGGTTTTTCCATGTAAAGTAACAAGATATTGTCCAATATTGGGGTCCTCTTCCGGGGCAGTCAACTGCAACCTACACAGCCTCAGCTTAGAGAGAGCGATGAAATCTATTTTGATTTCCACAGCTGTGTTTTAGACCAGACAGGTTGATGTTATGTACATACACACCTGCCTATGTGAATTCCGACTTTGTTGCTCTACACTCTAAAGCACACTGCCCCAATTCCTTACCCATAGCACCATGCTAACAGTTTGTTGAATTTCAAATAATTTCACTGGATCCTTTCTGCATTGCAACATTTGTGTTTTACTATGAGAAAGTGACAGCATTTCAAAGGTAAGTGGAAGTTTAGAAATACCCTCCTGTGAAGGAATCTCTTGCTTTGTACTTCCCTTTGCCTGTTACTCTTTTCGATATCTTCATGTTCATTGCATTTCTGTGTACTGTATTTCTCTCTCTACATAATTCTTCAGGCCACAGAGAGGGACAGAGTATGGCCAAACTTCAGGCCCCTTTGCAGAGGTATCTTTGTGGACAAAGTGGGCAGCATCCTGGTATCTCTTCTTCCATCAGCTCTCAGTAATGAAGGTTTTTGGGGCACTGCACTTCTTCCATGCGACACTTAACAAGCAATTAAACAGCTGCTGGATAAATGGGCCCAAACCTTTAGAGACTACCTTGAGTCTGCCTGCCTCTATTACAGAAGATAGCAACAAGAGATGCATGTCAATGGATATCTCATCTTTACAGCCCTCTCTACATTTGCTACATAATTTTTTTCCTTTGCTGAGTATTAATAATATTAATGAATCAAATGAATTGCTGTGTTTGGGTATATAACTGGTCGGCAAAAACTCTGAGGTGATGTCCTAAAACTGAAGGATTGGCCGGTGAATGATTTTGAAGGAGGGTCAAACGGCAGGAGCTTCATCTGGTTTGGGAAGCAAGCGCAGGGCACAGTGGGTTGGCTGGGGTTAGGCCCTGTCACGCTCTCGTGCTGGGAGGTTTTGACTTACTGCCTCACTCTGTTTGCGGGGCTGACAGGGGTGAAATACGCCCCTTTAATGGAGCGGTTGTTTGCCTCGGCTCTCCCTCCAGCCCTGGGCGTGGATCTCGGAGGGGAACGACATGAATGATCGCCCCTTGATTGGAAACGCGTCATCCGGTCCCCCGGATGGCTGCAGTGCACGTCCTGAGGAAGAGAGAGCATGTCGGGTGACGTCTTTGACTAAGTGGCGCTCTTCCAGGCAATCCCGTCTCTCAGCTGTGCCCACAGTGCCCCGGGCGTGTGACGCACAGAAAGGGGAGCACACGGCCTGGACTGTCCCAGCCCCAACTCAACACCGAAAATAACGCGCAGCTCCAAAATAGCGCACCGAGAATATGCATTTGACTATTTTTGTATTCAGAATTATGGTTTGAAAGCTTTGAATGAAGCGTTCGGCATGAATCATCCAGGGCTGCTGTTAATTGATAACTGTTGGTCTCTGACTAATTTGTTTTTGGATTCTGAATACTTTTGATTCATTTTGAACAAAGCTTCCTTTGATTTTATTTTAACATTCTCCTGGGGTTTCCAATGCCATGCTGTTATGACATAGAACACAATGTTTAGGTGAAACATAATATATGTTTATCGTCACGTTTATTTACTGGTGATTTTTTTTTTACATGCAGTTTATATAAAGAGATGTCTGGAATGTGTAAGAGTGATCAGACTCTTTTATCAGGATTAATCAGAGTTTTAATTACATCTGATCACAAACTTACAATAATAATTTCAGTTGAGCCTTTTTCAAAATATAGTACAATGTTACATGAAAATTGTTTAAATTGTTGTTTAAAAGTAATTTGTAACACCTAACTTGTCTAATTCAGATGCTAGATAGTTTATTAATATGACTCCGCCTTGACCCTGAAGTCTGTGAAAAGATACAGAATACAAAGTAAATATATACATTCCATTGCCAATACATTCAGTCATTTGCTCAGATTCAAATGTGTACAGTATTTAAAAATATGCTCTCCCGCAAAAACTGCATTGAAACGTTAATCAAAAAAGGAAATGAATGCACTTAAACAATTTAAGTAAGCAGCATATTTTTCTATTCTTTCACAGAAATGTTTTCAGTAACGACTAAACACTGTTGATGCAAGAATTAAAAAATGGCTGCTTAAATAAGATATATTTTAGGTTTAGTGTCCCTCTATGGCTTAGCTGTCAGTGAGAGAAAGTCCACAGCATGTGACAAAGTATGCAGTGATCTGCTACCCTTACACCTGGGTAATGTCTGCTTTCATTCCAGAATAATACACAAATCCATGGGATTGTTATTGCATCAATAGTAATTAATATTATCCATAAAATGAGTATTTACATCAATTTCTCAAGACCTCAGGTTGAAGGGCTTTAAGCAAATTCAACATAATGTGATCAGTGGGAAAAAATAATGATTTCTGAATCTTTAACCAAGGAGACCTCATTGACACAGGAAATGCTCAGTAGCACAGCTGCAGTATTGCAGTGCTGTGGAGCACTTCTAGGAAGGACAGCTGTTCAATGCTGAGTCAAAAGTCTGCCCTCAAGTGGGGAACAGAAGGAGTCCCTCATCCATTTCCTGAGGTTACTAATAAAATTTCGGAGGCACAGAATAACACGATAACGCCGCTTGTCACTGTGCTGGCTGCATGAAGGCGTGGTTCGAGGAGGAGAGAATTAACTTAAATCCCTCCACTTAAATCCCATTGAGAACCTTTGGATCTAAACTGCAACCAAAGCGTGTGAGCTGAACCCTGGGAATCAGCTGGGAGCTTTGGACTGCTGCAAATACCGCATGGGACGCCCTGTTTCAGAAATGCCTCCAAACCTTCTACAGCATGTAAGCGAGGTTGTTGGGCTGTCATCAAAGCTAGAGCGGTATCTATGAGATAAACTTTGACCATGGTGCCATACATAACAAGCATGCAGCGAATCATATTTCAGTGAGTCAGTTTCCATGACTAAGCAGTCATCTTTCAAGAGAGTGTCTTATTTTGGGCAGGGTTTTGTACTTCTCCATTCCCTCTAACGGGAAACTGTGTCTGTAGCGAGGGTGGCTTGCGTTGATCAGAGGAAAAAGATCAAATTTTAGACTTACAGCACATGGTTAAAAATGTGTAGTCACACAGGTGATTACCGGATATGTGTCACAAAATATATAAAACCTTAAAATTAGTCCTTTTTGACCAGATTTTTTTGATCCCAGATTATTGAAGAATGACAGTTTTGCTGATCCTACATTATTTCATGCTGAAAATGAGGTCGTGCATGACTGTTTATTTAAGTGCTAATAATAAAAAGCTAAATTATTAGGAACGAAATGTGTTGTAACACAAAACAGTGTTTTCATATGCAATGTATACCGTGCTGTTGGTGGCCTTTTTGTTTGCATTTGACTCTGTGTAACCTGTACAACAGAGTCATGAACAAGCTTAATTAATTCCAGAAAAGAAAGTGAAACTGAATCGTTTAAAAGCACCAGAAGCTGCCATTTTTGAGTAAGTGCGTCAGCTTCTTCCCAATTACAACATTTTACTATAAGGATAGCGCAAACAATGCACAAGCCCTCATTTGTGGCTGTGTATAAAAGTCTGCCATTGTTATTTGCATTTGCTACAGGCAGAGTTTTTTTTTCCATTGCGTAAGGGGTTTATTGGTATTTAAGTGGGGCTTGTAGGATATAGGTCTATTAGCCAGGGGGTTGCAAGCAGTGGGAGCGCTGCATCTGTATTGCCGATGGTGAAGATAAGCCCTGTCCAGTGATGATGGCCAAAACTACTGTAACAAGACTCTGCAGCATATGGACAAGACCCTTGAGCTACAGAACTTACGCATGGCTTATCACATTATCCCATCAGAAAAGATGGATTAATGTGTTCACATGGTGATATCTTTTTTGTTTTTTTGAGTCATAAAGGATGACAGTTGACGTGCTTGTAATTTATCTTATTTATTTTTGTAGGTCCGTTTATGTGACTGAGATCTCACGGGAGAGCTTGGGGTTACATGCTCCGCGTAAGGAGGAGTCCTGAACAGCATTTGAACGTATCACCCGCAGGCCCAGAATCTTGTCCCCCATGTGGTCTCATCAGGGCACTGTCATGTCATCGGTGACAAATGTCTCATTCATTGTTGCAGCGACGCAGTATTTTCCACTGCAAAAGCCGGAGCGTTGCTTTTACGCCGCGTCCAAGAAACGGGATAGGCGAAATGGCAAACGGATGGATGTGGCGTATCTGCAGCTGGAATTGGACGCGTCACATAAAGATGAAATGTGTTGTGTTTGTTTCACCATGTCTTACGTAAGGGCTCCATTGAGGCTGTTAGCTCTGTAGGAAGAACCAGCTTTTAAACTGCTGTCGAGCCTATGTGGCTGATGCCTGAAATAGAGTTTCATACTTTATGTTCCTTGTGTATGTTAGTGGTATATTTTTAAATGATCTTGTAGGTCTGTATGACTGCTGAATCCAGCATTTCGATAGTACAGCGCAACTCTGTTTCCCTTGGAATTCACTGCTGCTTCTTGAGTATTTCAGGGGGCTTGTGGATCAGCCAAACCAACCAAATGTCAACGACAATGTGAAAAAACAGTATTGTAAACACCTTCACCTGCACTAATGGGAAAAGACTCCCAAAAAGAGGCCAAATACTGGGAACAGCATTCAGCAACAGTTCACCGTGAAAAAGGGAGCACTGAATCAAAGCCAAGAGTCAGTGCCCCAAACCTAACTGGTTTAAAGTTTTAAGGGGAAAGATAATCTTATTAGAGGCCTTGCCATACAAAGAGAGCCACATTCCACAGCCTAAGAGCTGGCTAATCACTTCTGTATCACAGAGTTCAGCTGGTCAGGTGGAAAGCAGTCAGGAAGTTAGTTTTAAGAATCTGATTTGATCCTGCTCCTTTTTTTTCCTCTAAAATTTCAAAGTGCTCTGTCCTTAATATGTCTAATAAGTTTACTTTTTAATGGTAACGTGTTTAGGCATTTTTATTTATTTCACAAAAGGTCTGTGTTGTTTAAGAACTCGCGTGTGCCTAAATCTGACAATCAAAGTAAAGGGGTCTGCTGCAGTTAAATACAACAGAGGCTTGAGTGTACAGGGATGATTCTATGCCAAAACCTGCTTTGTTATGACATATCTTGTGTTATGTTTTGAAGAGGCTCTCCAGATTGGTTCTAGGTAGCAACACGTCCTGTGTACCGTTTCTAGAACACTGCATTTGTCAACCAGGACTCTTGACACTTGGCATGCATAATCAGAAAAGTGGTAAATAGTTTGTGTTTAAATGACATGAAATAGATTTGGTTCCAAGTTAAAAAAAAGAAACTCTGTGGAATATATTATACGTAGTTTTGGATTGCAAGCACCGCAGTGTACTTGTATATCTGTCAGACAGACTGTGTCATAAACGTTTCTTATGGGGTTCATGACAACACAGAGAGGGAGTCATTCATGCAACAGTTACAGGTACAGTGTTTTATGGAACAGCCTACAGTTTTTATAGTTCTGTATCCTTTGTTGTAGATTAGGATTTACAAGAGGAGGAGGAAGAAAAGGGGGGTAAAAAAAAAAAAAACATTAGGAATGAACGCGAGGCAGCGCTCAGACTTTTCTCTTTAACATCTGAAAGCTTCTACCCTCCAAATCCCAACTGCTGATGCCAAACGCTACTCACAGCTGCCTCTGGGCTGGAGGGGCTGGGAGTCGGCATCTGAGAGAAAAAGTTTGAGAGAAAAAAAATATTTCGGGATTTTTTTTTTTTTTTTACGTGCTTTGTTTTGTTTTTCTTCTAAGCTTTTCGCGAACAATTCAACATCGTAAATACATCAGTCGGACTCAAAAGTGTATCGTCTTGGGGGCGAGAGGAGAGAAGGGGAGGCGGGTAGACCGTGCAAAATCGTCGCAGGGCTTGCAAATGGAGACTTGTTGTTCTCGCGTCTCCTTCCGGACGTGGCCGGCCCTCTCCAGAAAAGGCTATCGGGGGGATAAGCATCTAAATGGCACCTTTCTCTTGTCTCCTTTCCTTTATTTCCCAGTGATGGCCTCTGCTGAACAGTTTTGCTCCTGCTCCGAGCGCCGCGCGTAGGAAACAAAACGCCTCACCCCGCTGAGAAGAAACACAACATGTACAGTGTGGAGGATCTCCTGATTTCTCATGGATACAAACTGCCCAAAAACAACGACGCCCCCTCGTCCTGCCAGGCGCGCTACGGCGATTGCCACCGTGAAATGGCCGAGGACAGGTCTGGTCACGGAACAGCGAACGGGCGCGAGGCTGACGCGGGGACCTACGTCTGCAGCAGGCAGCCGGCGGCGGCAGCGCCGGCGACGAAGGGCTACCCCGGCGACGGCGAATGCAGGGAGAGAAACCAGAGGAGAGCCGGGGCTGGCAGCGGTAACCAAGGTGACACGCAGCCCTCGGGTGATTTCCTTAGCGCGGATAGCGGGTGAGTCCTCAGCCGCCGCCGTTCGCCGGGGCCCTCGGTGCTGCATGCAAACACGACCCAGCACTTCTGCAATGCGCAGGGGGGGTGGGGTGGGGTGGCGGGAGGGAGGGAGGGAGGGAGGGGGTGGTCGGGGGGGGGGGGGGGGGTGGGGGGGGGTGGGGGGGGGGTGGTGTTTCACAGCTGCAGAATGCCGGGGCTGCACCACTGCCAGATGCAATGTGGAGAATTGCAGGGAGACGGATCCTGCCTTCCCGCACCGCGGGGCGGTTTGCATAACAGTGCGAATTGATATTTGTGTTGTATACCCCCCCGCCACCACCCGTCTATCCCCGCCCACACCCCCAATAAAGCAGAGAGATGTGGAATTTAGATAATGCGTGCGGCAGAGCTTAATCTGCACATGGGACCATGCGTTGTAAACAGACCTGTGCACCATGTGCAGACTCCCAGGACAGGGCTGTCTGCGCGAGCATGCAGCACTCTGATCAATACACAATCTGCGTTAAAATAATGCCCTTACGTAACATTAATATTAGATGATGAATTCATAATATACATTTTTTTTAAAATCAAAGCAGTGCTCCCATTCCTGGCCTGTAGTATAGAGATGTGGCTATATATAGCCCGAGTTATATAACTGAACCGCTGTCCTGGAAGACTCAGTATTAATGTATGGGTTGTAGAGGACCCGCCGGCATTGGTAGTGCCTTTTCACTCTCCTGTATGAAACAGGGATTCTGTGACACTACCCTACTGTTCTTCATTTACACATGTGCAAGCAGGCTTAGGCAGCCTCCCTCCCACAAAGCAGGTAGCATCGATAGCATCCGTCCTTATTCAGTTTTGGGTATATTTTTGTGTTACAAAAATATAATAAATATGTAGCGATGTTGGTTGTTTTGTTTCAGGTAATTTTGTTTCTGAATTGTTTGGACACTGTGATTTTAACACTGTGAAGACTAAGATTTACAAGATTACATAAAAGTATCCAAGGTATGCTTTGTGTCCCCTACCTAGAACCTTGGTCATTTTTCTTCAGAATAGTGTTGGGACAGTATTTATGTTGAAAGAGGACCAAATAAATTAATTGTTATGTGGTGGCATACCCCAAAAATACATATAGCCACGTTTACTTGAGTAATGTACAATTTGAGTTTGAATACAACGCTAAAAATGTTAAATGTGTGGTCAGTTAGAGTGAAGTAATATGCTCCATGTAGTCAGTTAGAGTTTTTAGAAATTTTACTAAGCACAGAATTAAATGAAATCTCAGTGTACAAAGGTATTTTATACATAAGTACACTGTACTACTGTGTTTTGACTTTGTACACAGCTATAACAGTGTACCCACATACGGTACATGTAACGTGAAATAAAATACTCAGGGTATAACGTCTATATGTGCACAGGTAGCTGACCTTGTACCCTGTAATCCACACCAGCAAGTAAAAAGTAACCCTTGACAGAAATGTGACATAACTTCCTACTCTATATTTATCTCACTGTCCATCATGACCTTATGCTTTGGTTTGGACAATTCGATAGGTCATAGGCATAACTATTTACTGCAACAGCAGTTGTGAATTTTAATAGGATCTTTTAATAAGTGTATATTGGACAATCGTAGTCACTGTTGGGGACAACCAGTCACACAGCACTGTGCTTGAATAACTGCTTGTTCCAAACATCATTTACTGTAAAAATGTTCTAAGTTCACAACAAAGTAAAAAACGGTAAAAACTTATCATCACCACTAAAGAAACGATGATAACCAACAAATATCATGCATCTCAAATAAAGATAAATGTTTGTTGCAATCACATTATATAGAACTCAGTGTTCAAATGTAGTTAACAAAAGCATCATTCATGATGCAGTCAGTTGTAGGCTACTGACAAGATGAATGATTACTAAATTAATATAGCTAGCGGTACAGTAGACACATCAAAGCACACAGAGTTCTATTCCCATTTTAAAGCACAATGTTTGTGATATGCAGTGCAGCTCAACAAATCATTATGTGTAAAAATACCTACATATGACCATAATACTTCTGTGTTGCATTCAAAGAAATGATTAATGAACTTTATTTGTCCACCAGTAGGCAGCCCACTAGAAGTGTAAGAGGAAGTTAAGCACAGTAACTACAGTACATTGTCGACATTTAAGGAGACGACACAAAGCTAACTTCTAAAGCTAAAGCTAACACAAAGCTAACTTTTCTTTGCATAGTTTTGCGCTCTTCATGTCTTTAAACTGATAATAATAGTATTGTCTCTATAGCTGCGTGTAGGCAGTTTATCGATGGATTTAATTTACTTTTAGCTGGAGTTTTTTTTCTTCATCTTATTTATGTTACATCAAGTAAATGGATGCAAATCTTACAATATATGTCAAGATTAACAAATAAAGCAATCAGTGTAATTCACTGAATCCATGCTTGTTTAGGGTGCTTCTTAGGAGCGTGTTTCATGTTAGAGTCATTGCCTGCCAGTTTGTCACCTGACTATACTCTAGCAAGAGGTAAGAGGACAGACCAGATTAAATATAACTGGGTGCCAAACAGCCATTACCTCTACTGGGAAAACCATGTTGCACTCCCAGGGCACCAACCTGACCATGATAATTATGTTACAATTTTTTTCATCATTCATTTTTCACATTTTATTCACTTTGTTCACATTTATTTTGGTGACAACGTGTTAAGACTTGATAGGGTGAAGATTCGGGAGTTTAAATGTGCGGCACAGCTTTAAACAGCAGGCTGCTCCTCTCACACACGTGGCCACTTCTGACCCTAGACTAAGATACACCTGTCTTTAATTCTGCAGCCATAACATGCACAGCAAGAACGTGTTTTGTGCATATGGTGACCTAAATATGAGATTTTCATATGAAAGAGAAATGTGGGGATTTGATCATGCTCCGAGTTATGTACAGAAGGCAATTCCTCAGTCACCCTAAAGAAACAAGCTACTGCCACAGTTGGAGGCACACATTCCAAACACAATGGACAGTGTATTACCTTACCTTTGTAATAAGGATTAAGGGGGGAAATTAGTAAAAAAGATATTAAAACATCTTTATTTTTATTAATTTTATTGATACATTCCGTACTATTATATGCATGTGCATACTTTTCTATAACGTGTAATGAACTTTAGCGCATATCTTTTTAGTTACGGTTTTATAGTTTGCAAGGTTAAAAGGAAGTTCACAACAGCAGCATCTGACTTCTGTACTCTGAAGTTTTTGTGGTGCAGAGTTTATATAAGGATATAGTGTGCTGAGTTTAAAAAGCACACATTAATAATAGCGGGCTTTTAAGAGGCTGTAAAATTTCTGCACGTATGAGGCCTGTGCTTAAAATTGGCTTCATTAGTAACCCTAATGGGATCCCGTATACAAAGCCCTCTCCCAGTTTCACAAAATTCATCCAAGTATGTAGATGAATAATAATGTTATTCTGGGCAAAAGCACACCATGACGCTACTTCCAGAACTCTGTGATAAATTGTACTTAATTTGGAGTTTGACTCGTTGTGACTGGTTAGTAAATCCTGTGTATATTTTCACAAGCCTTTGCCACTATTTTAACAGCACAGTCCTGAAGTGAATATAATCCTGATTTATTTTTAAGGTGTGAAATCCAATGCAAAGTGAGCAGACACCCCCGACAAATGTACTGTGACCTGATAGCATGCTGACCTCTGACAACATATGGGGAAAACCATGGTAGTCTTTCACCCCTAAGCATGTGATATTTGTTTTTCAACGTGTGTGTAGGAAATCTACCATGGTGCAGTAGCAATATCACATTCTCTATGAACTTCTATGAATTTATGAAAATCAGAATTTTTTAAAACTTTTTTGTTACAATGACAGTACCATTTCAGCACATGTTAAAACACCACACTGGAAAAAGAATAAGAGTGAAAACATACTACAACTCAAAGACACTGTACTGTATGCCATATTAATGTGTTTGGAAAATTAAGAATTAAAATGAATGCAACATGACAGATATGCAATGGCAGAATCATCTGTTAAAATGGAGTGAATTGGGGCAAGTACTCATCATTAACAGATTAGGATTGCTGTTGTTTATCCAGGATGCTAAAGATGTGTCATTGATCTTAGGGAAACAATTCCACATGGCCTGAATATAAGACAGTCCTGAGTACAGGTACTTTTCAGAGAATTTAAAAAAATGTACAGAACTATACTTTTTCAGAAAAATAGGAATCTATAGGGAATGTTTTTTTATGTATTTTACAGACCATAAGCAGTGTGATCAGTCTGACAGAGCGTGTCTTTGTTATCCAATAACATTGCAGTATGTCCTGGGGAAAAAAAAAAAAAAAACTTTTTGCTTGTTTGCCCAAGAGCAAAAATAGAGTTTTCCTTAAGGGTTGGGCCGCGAAGTTTCTCAACGGCCGCACGTTGCCTCATTATCACAAATTATTTTCCTCGACACCGTATTTTTTAGCAGCATGACAGCTATTGGATGCCTCTGCTTCATTAGCTACCACAACCTCAAAACTGTGATGATGAGCTTTCTTGCTCAATCACTTGGAAGCTGGCTTTGGTTTTTTTTGACTCAGTTCTTTCAACAAGGTCACGGCGGGTAGGCCTCTCCATGTTCCTATCACTGCGCTACCTACACACCACGCAAGCACTAAATGCACACAATCCACTAGCATTGCTTCAGCTAGTGGGTCTGCCTTTTGCCACTTAGCATTACCATTCTTGACCGTGACTACTGACATTATTGGTAAGATTAGTAGATGTAGAATACAGGCTGTGTTGCATGCCATACTAAACATCTTTCTCAGTTCATCATGGGCACAGACGCAAATATAGTGAGTTAGCTAGTAAGGGAAATGCATCTGTGTGTACTGTGTGAAGCTATCTCGTTAAACAGTTATGCAAGTTTCTTATCCATTATTTGGCTCTCCAGAGCATTTGTATTATGAAAAGTCATTGTTTGCTTAAGCAATAAGGCATGAGAGGCCTTTCTATGTTATAATATAACTCATTACTGTATTGCTAGGTACAAGGCAAGCAGCTACATCCTGAAAGTTGCAAGAAACCTTCAAGCAACAATTCATTTGAGGGTTAAGAAAATTTTACCATGCAAACATGTCCTGGCCCAGAATGAACTAATGAACTGGTACAACCCTTGTGCCAGGACTGTCTTGGCCTGCACAGAACACAGCGAATATTGTCTTTTATTTTATACTTAAAACAACGAAATGAGCTTGAGACAGTGTACCATCCACCATTTAAAATGATAATTTTGATTACACGGCCCTCTATGGTCCTTCATTTTCAATTGCTATCTCATATTCAGGATGGTTAGACTATACCTTCTTCCATTATGGCTTATTCTGTATAATGCCATACAAGAGGTTGCAGTCAAAGCGAAAAATAACTATGGATGACCATGAATTTGAATCTTAATGTTGCTCCAGAAGGACTATAAACCATTGAGGATACGGCATTGGTTGTCAGTTTATATTTTCAAATTGGATACAGATGGATGTTGGATTGTTTGATAGGCCCGCTCAAGGAAATATACTGCTATTATAACATATATCGCACCAATGGCCATCGAGTACACCTTGTTTTTTTTTTTGTTGTTTTTTCCCATGAAGATTTTTCTATTCAAAAATGTTCCTAGCATGTTATTCCACCACAGGAAACGAGAGTGTTTGGCATCCTGTGAATTTCACTGTAGTGCTGAGCAAGGAGCTGCTGATTGGGGAAGGGAGTTGTGTGGGGAGGGGGTTGTGAAGTGCAGTGCAGCTTTGCCATTTACAAAGAGCCGAGGCGAGACAGTAAATCTATATAAATACTGCACGAGGGATACAGTTCATTCGAGGCGAACGGAATTCATAACTGAGAATTAAATCTTGATTTCTCAGACTGGAGACGGGAGTGCGCATTACCCATTTCCCACGAATTAAGGTCAGGGTAGTTTTATATGCAGATCGTACTGCAGCACCCGCCCCGATTTCACGGTACCTTCAAGAGAGAGTGGGAGCGCTGACTCAAGCGTTTCTCTCAGATGTGCGCTGGTTCCCCTCCCCTTTGGGGTGGCTAGGAAGGCAAGGCTGGCTAACGCTGGTGCTGCCTGCACTCTCTGTGGCCAAACCCAGCTGGAGGTTCCCCAGCCACAGCAGATTTTAAATGTCACAATTATCACCATCTCCATCGCACTCCGCATAGCAAGTCGGTGTTATGCTGCCGAAGTTGGGGAAAAAAAAGGTGCGGGGCGCCGTTGTCGTGCAGGGACGCGCTTCAGATGGAAAGCGTTTCAGGCTTTGCTTTTGATCCTGTTTTCAGGGGGAGCAGACATAATATTTCGGTGGTGTTTTGACTGGATGGAGGCCCGGGTCAATGAAAGGACAGCTGGGTGAACGTGGCCAATTTTGTCTGTGCCGCAGCGGGGACGTTGACAGGGTTCATCTGTGTTTGGTTGACCATTCATGGCAGACCATGATTTGCTCGAGTGGCTGGCTGTTGCGTAAGCACTGCATCTCTGATTGGTGGTTCAGCGGCTCAGCGCAGTGTTTTGACCTGTTGAGTGTTAAGCCAGTTGAAAAGGAAAGGGAAAGGAAAGTAAGCAATTTCCCAACTCATCAAGACAGTGACGTCAGGGCAGCCACTCACTGTAGCTCGTCATTCAAGGTTCCCACTAGCAGCAGTGTCACGTTTACCTCAAATAATAAATCAACTGTGTAGCCACTTGTTTGGCATGGTGCCCTTCACAGTGCCAGTTGCTAAGGGAATCAAAGTAAACACACATAAGTAGTGAAAATCCATACACTTGCACATACCCCAAGGTAACAAAATCTCAAAATCTTTTGGTCATTGTCCTGGACCAGTTTAGCCATTTACATAATCATGGGGATATTATTATTTTATTTTGTAACAGGTAATGATCCCTTCATCATTGCTCCTCTCTGCCTCCAGTCCCCAACATGCACTGCAAAGTTGCTTGTTCCAGAGAGTGAAAGGTGGCAAAATGCATGCTGGGGTTTGTAATTTATTGCCTTGGAGTGGGTACGGAACTGAAAAACAATTAAAAATTAGCTGCACATAATGCTCAATAAAGATATGGGCTCTTCAGTGTAGATTCCTTCGGCACAATGGGTACTTAGCAATGCATACATTTATAAAATTTCAGAAGAAATACACTGAAATGTTTTCAAAAAATTCATAAATACACAGAGTGGTACAGCATGTTTCCATTGTTGCTCAGTGTAAAGTATTTGGCTACATCTTCTATAAAGCAGACCAAACTGAGCACACTTTGGGTGTTGTGCGAGTGAATTTGAATATGAATATAAATAAATACATTTATAAATGTTTGTTTCTGCCCACTGAAACAGTCCAGCGTAACTGTTTTGTCTCCTTGTGTTGTAGGTTCTATAACGGTACCAGAGAGCTGTATTCTCAGCAGAGGGGTGAGAAGGATGTGTCCTACTGGAGGAGGAGGGGCCAGGACTTCAGCCTCTTGCTGGATTACGCGGAGGGCAGGGAGCCGAGAGGAAGTGGATTCGGGAAGGGAGAGGGGCCGCGGCGGGCTCAGGGGCCTCCCGTGGAGGAGCTCAGGGCCGAGAGGCAGCGCTGGGACGAGAGTGCGTGGCTGAGGGTGCGGGACGCGGCGCAGGAGCAGTGGCGGGCGGCGGGGGACAGGAAGTGCCAGAGTCTGGGCACGGAGGAGTGGAGACCGGCGGTAGGGCTGGGGCGGCACCTCTCCGACAGCGAGGGTGAGAGGTGGACTCAGGAACAGGGGCGCCTGAGGGCCACAGAGGGCGCCGTCCACCCCAAAACCAAAGGGAAATCCCAGTCCCTTCCCAGAGTGCTGTCTCCGGAGAGTCTTCAGTACATCGACGTGCCCGCCTCCCGCTCGGACGGGCTCAGCGGCCAGCGGGTCAATGGCTCCGTCTCCCAGTTACCTCACGGTAAATTCCACCACAGCAACATTGCGGGCAGCAGAGAGCCGTGGCTGGAGAATGGCAGGCCGGGTCTTCACGTTGCACTTTTACCAAAGCCCAGGTTTAGCAGGCCCCTCAAGCCTCCCTCCTATGAGGCTCACCAGCAGACACGGGGCAGCTTCGAGATGCTGGCAGGAGATCAGGTACCCAATCCTAAAGACAGAGCAGCCTGTCCCAGCATGAGCGCGGGACCGGACTTTTTTGCACACGAGTTCATGGGGTCCAGCGTGGAGCCTCCGGTCTACATACCTCCTCCATCCTACAAGAGACCCCTGCTCCACAGAGGAGGCCAAAAGAGCAGCGACGAAGTGTCCAGCTACAAGTTCAAGAGGGAGGCTGAGCAGCTGCCGTGGAGTGTGGAGGCTGGGAAGTGGTATCCCAGACAGACGGAGGGCTCTTGGCTGGAACGCCAGCGGGACAGAAGCGTTCCGTGCAGGAAACAGGTGTTTCCTGGACGCTCGGAGGACCGTTTTGGGTCTGTTCAGTACCTTCCCTTTGATGACCCGCGCGTGAGACACATCTCAGGAGGGCCGTGTGGAAACTCTCTGACCGATTCAGACAAAATCAGGAACATCAACAAAGAGGTTCCCAGCGCTAAAGTTTTAGGACAATCTACACATGACAGTGCCTTTCTCCCCCCACAGGAGCTATTTCTCAATACGGACACTAGCAAAATGTCTCTCAGTGAGCAGGACAGTGGCAATAGGTGGCACAGTGGTTTGCACAAAGGGAGTGAGAACTCCGTAGTATCTGATAAAATAAGTGGCGAGTATCCAACAGCTTTTCAGGTCAGATCAACTCGGCAGAATCGAAATCCAGACCAGGGCTTTTCCGAAACCATAACTCAAGTAAAGAAAATTGAGCCGGGCACTGAAGTAGAGAAAAGTAAAAACATAAAGAAAAAACTGAATGAGACTATATTCTGCTTGGTGTCTGTTCCCATCCATTTGCAGTCGAATGGAGAGAGCTCGAATCAGGTCAACCACGAGAAGCCGCCCACAGAAGACCCAGCAGAGAGCTCCACTGAGAACAAGGCAGGTTACTTGCAAAACCAAAGTCTCCTAAGCACATCATCCACAGATCTAGAGCTGCAAGCACTCACAGGCGATATGACAAATAGCAAAGGCCCCAAAAATCCCCTCGCGAGGAAAGAGGCATCGGACGTACGGTCCCTTGGGCCGAAGAAAGAACTGTATTCCGGGTCCTGGCCTGGCGATCAGTACAGGGACCAGGAGACGCAGACCAGCTCCCCTGAAGCCTCCGGGGGCGCTCCTCAGGGCCCCACAGACCAGCAAGCACAAGACCACGCCCGCTCGGCCTCGGACACCACCACGGACAGCGGCGTCGGCACGGACTGCAGCAACAGGTACGGGTATCCCATGAAGGGGCAGAAGAACCTGAACCCGTCCAGCAACAGCGCTTTCTCCAGGACGGCCACCTTCTCCAGCCAGCTTCACAAGAGCACAGCTCAGTCACCACAACCCTCAGGAAACCAGGAGGAGATGGACTACCTTTCGGCCCAGAGTGGCAAGAGCAAACCCCCCACCAGCTACGGTCAGGAGGCCTTCGGCCAATTCCTGCTGAAGCCCGTCAGCCGGCGGCCGTGGGACGTGATCGAGGAGCTGGAGTCCTTCAACAAGGAGCTGCAGCAGCAGATTGGCAAAGGGGCCAGCGTGGACCAGTGCATCGAGGATCTGGACGAGGCCTACAAAGACATCCTGGAGCTGGGCACGGTCAGCAATAACATTGAAAACGCACAGATCCTTGACCTCCAGGAGGCGAGCGCGACCCTGTCGGACAACCCCCTCTGCAGGACGATGAAAGTCAGGCATGCGTTCGAGAGCTGGACCCCAGCGGCTGACCCTGCATACAGGGAGGTGAAGAGCGCGTTCTCGAGACCGGCGGGGAAGGCGGCGAGTTTCCCCAAGCAGCTGAGGGAGGAAGAGGTGGCGCTTTCAGAGCCGGGCTTCAGAGAGTACAGCGTTGTGTCATCTGTCATCTCAGAGAAACCGGCGGGTGACGCCAGGGCAACAAACCAAGACATCTTCGTCCCAAACGAGTCTCAACACCAAGATGCGGGCCCACCGACGCACACCCCTGCTGAGGTGCCCTGGGCCTTGAGACAGCCAATGCAGGACGCCTCCACTCTGACCAGCCCCCCTGATTACGAAGACTTGTACCAAGCCTTACAGCAGTCAAGGGAAACGGCCAACAGAGGGGTGACGGCCAAATTTGGAAGCGCCAGCGCGGCCCCTCCTCAGTCTTCGTTTAAGATCGTCGGGTTCACCGAAGGATCCAAACAGGAGGGCTCCTCTAAAGGTGAGACCGTGAGACCGGCAAAGAAAGAGAACTCGGTGCCCAGATTCAGAGGAGAGAAGAGCGTAAATGTTGTGATGGTGAAAAGCCAAAGCGATAGGTTCCACAGCCGAGGCGTTCCCCGTTGCATCGTCAGGGACAACCCAACGAGGGACAAAGACACAAACGGAGCGGAGGCGGCCTCAGACGACGACTCGGATGATCATTTTGATTGGAGGAAGCAGCTCTTGTCTGCCGAGAAGCATCTGGAAGCCCTGCTGATCAACGAGAAGGCCAACAGCTCGCTAGCAGAGGACCTGAGCAATCTCTACGAGGTGAAATGTGCCAAGGGCATACCGGAGAATGAGTCCCTACAAGAGAGGGCAGCCAGGATTTTAGGAATAGATGTGCCTGCAGAATCTTTAGGTGTGGTGGAGCAGAAGGTAGGTAGAAATGTGGCAGGGAAGAAGGAAGTGTCAGAAAGCGAATCTTTTGTGACTGGAGGAGCTCCGAAAAGTAGTGCCAATGAAAGGATATTGCATGTGTCAAGGCAGCGTGAAGAACTGCATGTGGACTCATCAGTCTCTGAAGGACAGGAGCGACAGGAAACAGAGAAGGTGACCGAGCCCAGAGGGGACAGCAGCCTCTGTGGGGCGCTGGAGAGGAACAGCATGGCAAACCATTTGGGTTTCACAGAGTTTCCTGCGGAGAGGCTCAAGCTGTCGGTGGCCTTCAACACCAACGGGACTCTGGACCTGACAGCGAGCGGCGGGGACAGGAGGGGGCGGGGCCCATCCCGGGCCATCGAGGCCCTGCAGGACAAGCTGGCCACGCCGCCCTGCCGGGCGGTGGTGGAGCGCCTCGTCCGGATGAAGGAGGTGGACTCCGTGTCCCGCATGAGACGCCTCAGCACCAGGAGCTCGGACTCAGGGGAGGAGGGCGAGGACGGAGGGGTGCAGGGCCTGCCGGTCGAGCCGGAGGGGCCCCCCCTAGTTCACCGTGAGCTTCGGAACAGCACCGTCACCAAGAGGGAGATCACTCTGCCCCTCGGCTTCTGTGTCCCCTCCAACAGGACGCTGCCCCATGATGAGGAAGCAGTGTCCCTCTCAGGTGGGTAGCTGTTGAGATCGCTCTCCTGGAGAATTCAGCCTGTCTGTGTGTGTTGAAGGGGGGCAGCTTCAGTTACATTATAGAATCAAGGACAAATATATGGCCTTGTCATGAAAATGTGTGCCTTCTTACATTGCTAATGTCACTGACAAGGCCACCATAATTGCTGTGGCTTCTTCAGTTGGTGGTCTGTTTTCTTGCACCAACCTTTCAGAAATTATTTTAGGCTACCACCTTTGGAGGTCTTACCAGGTCATTTGGGCATAAAACAGGAAAAAGAATTATGAATTTATGTACTCTATCTTCCCTCTGAAGATAGAGTACATAAATATTTTGCTCACTGATTCAAATGAAGTTTTATACCATAACATTTCTATTATAGACCTACTACTGCAATATTCTACTAGGAAGCTGTAAAAAAACTGTATTTTGCCAATTTGTCTAACCAATTTGTCTAAAACTGTATTTTGGCTATGTATTTCTATTAATACATCTCATTTAAATTGAACATGGGCAAAACAAATCAATGAGGAGGACTCAGCAGGCTATAATGAGCTACTAAAACTGATTGGTTGCTACTTTTTGTAACTGGAAAATGAATAATTTAGAAATAGAAATAGGAGAGAGTGGTGGAATTCCTGTTGTCCTCTGCTGTACAGAAAATTAACCTCAGGTGTTAAACAGAGAGTAGAAGTATTTAACTACACAGTGGCCACAAGAGGGAGCCTATGTCCATTGCATGAGCAGCTTTCCATGTGCTCTCCATTTTCAGCACCCAAAACATTCAGCTACAAGTTTTTTTTGTTTCCCTTTTTTCTTGCTAAACATTTCAGATTCATCTGTGCAACCATCAGAATATATATGTGTTGTGTGTGTGTGTGTGTGTGTGTGTTACATTTGATGAAAAATTCTGGCAAGCCATTTCTTCACTGCCCCACAACTTTTGGATTGAAGAGATTGGAAATGTATAACAACAGTAAAAAATAATTTTTCTGCTTTTCTGTAATTTTTTTGATGCTGAACAAAGCCAAGCCCTTGTGTGTGTACACGCCTTCAGCTGGGTGATTCTGGGTGAAAAGACAAAATACAGTAAGCATAAAATTCAGCAGTATGGGAGAGAAACGCGAGGATGGAGCTGACCTTGTCAGAAAAGAGAAATGTATCGAGAATATTGAGGAGATTATAAAGCGGAGATGTTATAAAATGGAATACCTTGTCTGCACCGAGACTGACCCAGACACCCCCAGACTCCCCCAATCTGTGCCCAAAAGTTCCAGAATTTTTCTATCTCACATGTGATATTTTTGATTTTGTGGATTCTGTGACTGATGTATGGTAGTGTGTGTACTTAGTTGTATGTACTAGGTTGTCTATGAGGTTGCAGAAGTTAACTTGTGGTAGGGTTTGAATAGTGTTGTGCCCATGCTCACTGGTCTGGGAGTGTTGTTAGCCTGGTCTGACTTTGTTGCTCATTCAACTTCAATGGGTACATTTCTGTTCTTTTCTGGAAGAGCTGGAAGTCGCTCTGGATAAGAGCACTTGCTAAGTGAATGGAATGTAATGTAATGACATGCGGTGATGTCTCCTTTCCCTTTCAGATCACTATGACCCCAGCCGTGTGGAAAGAGTGTAGACTCTGATTGTAGCCTCCATCTGAGACTCCGCTCCAACACTGTGACCTGGCTGCCCTCCGCAATGCCTTCATCTCATCCCGACCCCCACAGAAATGGCCTTCCTCTTCGACACAAGCATTGTTTACACGGTCATCCGGTGTTGCGCGGAAAGAGCTGTCCCACTGCCAAAGGGAAGTGACCCCCCAGGGGGCAGCTAACCCTCCCCCCGCCCCCCACCCCCCATCCTCTCTCTACTCCCATCCCCAACCCCCAAAAACCTGAACCGGGCCCTCAGCTTGGGGCCTAACTCATATCAGCTTGTCCTTTCAATTCTCCGTGCTGCTTTTCATTGGTCGACATTATGCAATTCTGTCATGTGCATATAACCTTATTACGCCCATTCAGTGTAAAGGGCAGACTTATTACCTGCAGCTAACGGAACAGCTGGTAAGATATGAATGTAAGTGCTTGCATTTTCCAAACAAACAAGATACAACAGAAAAAGTAATAATACAAACGATTCTGTTACAATCAGTGTTAAAACGACACCAAATGTACATACAGCAGCTAGACAGAGGCGAAGACGTTCTTTGAATTGGACATCAAAGTCCTTGGCTCCAGAACTGTTTTATTTTATTTTACTTTTTTTTTTTAAGCTGTGAGATGGAGACGTGATCGAACGTCACCTCCAGGAGTGATTCTGTTAAGCATCGCCAACCAATCGACATTTTCAGTGAAGCTATAAGTTTTCCATGTGTGGGGATTGGCCTTTCCAGTGCTGAGAATGTACATGGTCAGGCTGGAATAAGCATAGAGCAACCTGGTTTGTTTACTGTAAAAGCTGGTGTATGCAGTCCGTAAATCTGTTCTCTAGGCAATTTTATAAGGCAATAAAAATGGGTGGTGCAAGTATTACACAGGTGTGGCTTATACAACAGATTTTACGGTAAGAGTATTAGACAGCAATATTGCAGTGCAATACTCAGTTGCTTAACGGAACTGGGAATCAGAAGCAGAGACCAGAGAGCATCTTAAAGGGCACCTAGCACTGTTGTTAACCTTACAATTATCATTTCCCATGTTAACAAAGAGGAGCCTGAACAAAAAAAATCAAAGTTTTTGGAAAAGGCAGTAAGCATTGGAAAAATAACCCTAGGGAAGGCATAAACTTTGAGGTTAAGGTTTACCAAGCACACGATTTGAAGATTTGAATGGCCCCTGCAAGGTGGATTTGTGAAGGCTTGGTACGGCCAACCAGCCGCTTTCCCTTGGTTTTATTTTCTCTTGGGACAACACTAGGTGCCTTTTGAAGAAGTCATCACTTGAAACATTAGTGTGAGGAATGAAAATGTTTTAGAGTGAGGGTGTGGATGTTGATGTGGATGGGTGCTTATTTTATGAAAAAGTTCAGCATCCACAATCTGTAATTGAAAAGACTACATTTCACTGAATATTTATTTTTGTTATTTCATCAAAGTGTTAATCAATCTACATAATGTACAAAATAAAGTATATTTTAACTATTTTAAGATATATTTTGTATTTAACCATAATATTTTATTTGCCCGCTTATATCAAGCTTGAAGTATCATATGCCTGTATATTCCCACAATAAGAATATATAATTTTTTATGATAGTGCTTTCTAAAGAATGATTAAGGTAAGGTGAGGTTTGAATTTACAGGCACAGTGGACTTCAGTGTGCCTTGAACGCACTGTTCTGTATGTGAAAGATAGCGTTTATTGTAAAGAACCTGTATAGGCTGGAGAGTACTAATACTACTATTAGTAGCCTAATAATGCATTTTACATGCTATAAGAATAAAAAATTACCCTCTGTAAGAATAAGAAATTTGATATTCCCGTAGTCTTTATATGATATTGATTTGCGCATCACAGTTATGGACTCTTACGGTTATGGGTTAACCAGTCTATTTAATATCTCTGTGTCAAATTATGTACTGTTTTTTATTGCACATATCAACATTCTGCAACAATAAAAGCTTATGATGCATCATTGCAAAGAAATCAAGCCAAACATGATTCTTTTCAGAAAGGTGTGTGGAAGCAGTCACTTAAAATGTATAGTAAAAAAAAAAAGACATTAGCAATGCAATGGTTTGTGTTTTAGTTGAATGCGTTTACTGTTCATTTACTGTTAAATTCTATAGGTTTACGACATATACTGTATGCTGTTTGCTGAAACGTGAAAAGGATTCGAATGATACGATTATTTGCAGCGTTTAATTGACTATTTATTAGGTCTACCTGAGAATTCTGCACAATATTATTAATGGCCATTTTTATGGAGTGTGGAGTCGTAGTCTGGCTTAGCTTTGCCAGAACTTAAATTAATGTACTGAGCATTACTGTAAGGCTGTGTGTTAGCAGTGTCATTGACTGTTTCATATTGCAGGTTTTACAAAGCAACATATTAAAAAAAAAACATTTCTAAGGCAAAAAGCAGGCAGCAAAGTCATTTGTTTTCTGCTGCCACAAACATGTTTTGTTCTTCTTATCGCTGAAGCGTAGGATAAGTAGAGCCGAGTTACCTTGCTGTTCTATTGTATCATGACAATCGTTTCACAAATCTACGAGCTCCCAAACAGGGGTGAAAAGCAGAGGCGTGCTTTCGATTGGATGGATGGGTCGCCAGTAGTCTTTTAAGAAGCCGAGGACGGACACGGACAAACTCAACGGATCTTTAGTCCACAGACAATGCGGCAATCTCGCTGTGGCCTCGCGCTGGCTTCAGGAAATCGGGTTACAGCTGGTGCAGAATACGGCCCTGGCTAAGCAGCATTGTCTGGCCAGCGGTCAAAGGAGAAGAACAGGGGCCTCCTCCCTCCCAGCTCTCTATACCTTGGCATGCCAGGTGAACCGTTGGAATTAGGTGTCATGAAATCTTTTCTATTACAGGTTCTGTGCAACATGAGTAATTATGCACACCTTGTTGTAATATTTTCTATTTTCATATGAGATTTAAGTGCTTTTTTTGTACACGCAGGTGTCGTTTTTGTTTTCTTCTTTGCATGAAATCGGAGCGAGCGGAAGAAAAAAGTTTAAAAAAAAAAGAAAAAGATTTGCATATATTTGCATTTGGTACTTTAGCAATCTGCCCAATAAGCAACCATTATCTTTCATACCGCATATTTTTATTTAACAAACTATGCCAAGTATTTAAATCAGAAGCTATTTTTAGAGTATATTAAAAGGGAACTCATTCATTTGTTTTTTTTTTTCTTTGAGGCACATCATTATCTTTGTATTTATGTACATGAAAATGAACATAATATACTGTCATATGATTGTGCTTCTGATGTATGATACTGCGGTCAAATTCATAAATAAACTCTTTGCATGAAGGATTTGTTTGTGCTTAGTTTATTACAAAAAAAAAATACAAATGAAGAAAACTTGTGGCTTTTATTTTTGGCAGCCAACAGTGTCAGTTAATGCTGATTTTTGTTTCGTTTTTGTCTTGGGGGGGGGGGGGGGGGGTGTTGCTTTGCTGGTGATATATTCCGTATACTGAAATATTCGATATGATGTTAGCACTGAGCGTGCCGCCATGCTAAGACCTGGAGCAGACTGCGTGTTCTCCCGCTGTTGGTTCTGACACGGTCGCCGTGCCAGACTGCCACGCGAAGCTCGCTCCGTTGGATCGCAGCTTCTGCGCAACGTGTTGCGAGCTGTAACCTTGCGTGCTTCCCAGCAGGATTGTCTGTGTTGTGACAGGGGCCTCTGTTCTCTGCTGGCAGGCCTCCCTCACACACCCACACACACACACCCACACACACACAGAGCCGTGGGCTGTTCCCAGTCGTACACGTGTATTTGATGTGCTCTCGTACTCGCAAGGGTACTGTACCAGTGAATGTGTGCCACCAGGAATGCACGTATGCTATATGCCCAAAAACAGTTCTGTTTGGAACTCACTCCGCACTATCACTATGTTACCTGGTAATTTACTTAATCTAACATTAAAGAAATTGTTAAAGCTATAACGTATTGACCTGAAATAGTAAATGAAATCATTGTTTCTGCGTACAGTGCACAGCTTGAAAAACCTTAATTTTGTATGGTTTAGAGCTTCGTGTTAAAAACAAAATATTCAGTGATACAACAGAAATGCACCATCACGTTTCTGACCACAACCATATGCAGAAAAGTTGGAATATTGTAATGCAAGGCAGTATGCATGCATTTAAAGGGTTATAATTGGTACACTAGAAATTTCTGTTTGGAGCTGGAGAGAGATATGAGACATGGCAGCAAGGCACATTTGCAAGGGTTCACTGAGTCGCTTTGCTCACTTTCCAGGTCAGAGAGTGAGCTCTCAAAAGTGGGCTCCACTACTGAATTTTCACTGAATCTCATCCTGACCTGAAGCATCCTGGTGGTGAAGAATGTGACGGAGCCATACTGCACTCACGTAGCATACACACACCTTTTAACCAATCACCTTTTAGTTCATGTTTAACCATGAACGAACGTGTTTACCCATCTCTGCAAACAGCAGCTCTCAAAAGTGAACCCGAACACTGCATTTTCGCTTAATCTCAGCGTGGCGAGAAACGTACCGACGAGAAACATCCTACCGGTGTAAAGTGTGACAGAGCACTTGCATAGCGTACGCACACCTTTTAACCAATCACCTTTTAGTTCATGTTTAACCATAAATGAGCGTGTTTAACCATGTCTGCCAACAGCCATCTGCTTGACTCATCTGAGTATTGGGAGTGTAATGGAATCACTGGCAGCCTCGAGTTAAAGAGAATGGATGAAAACAAGTCAACATGTTTTCTTTCAGACGAGCTTCCTCTCTTTAAAACGTGCCCCCATCAGGGCTTTGGCGGCTCAGAAGAGAACAAAATCAATGAAGCACCACATCTGCAGAGCAGCTCCCATGTAAAGTAGCTGATACCATACCTGTACCTTTTTTGTTTCGAGTGTTTCAAGGACATCTTCCAGGAAGAAGTCTCTGAATGCGGAGTGTGCTTGTTGATCACTCCATTTCTCATGCAAGCACAGAATAGGGGATTCAGTGCAGATAGGAGCTGTCTCTGTTACAGTCTTGACTGTGTCCACAGCTTTAGACATCAGCCTGGGGTGGGATGGTATGTGGTTTTGTGTAGGGGGTGGGGGGGGTCATTTTGTCACCCTGCTTCAGACACTGACAAGGAGATTTATATTTCACATCAATAATTCAGCGTCACGTGAATAATCAGAAGCTCTGTAATTTCTGGTGTAAGCAGGAAAAGCATTTATCAATCTCTGGAATAAAGCATTGCCTTAATTTCCCCCTGATAAGGAGATCAGGCTATTTTCATCCATGGGCTGACAGCTCCTCCTTCATCAAAGTATAGTGTAAATTCACCGTAAGTCACTTCTACAGTGTATGTGTAACATAATTAATGTTTTCATTCATTCCCATTTCCTCCCCTAGTGTAAAATGTTTGCACTGGTAGGAAACACATGTCATTGTTTCTTTACCATTCTCTGGAAAATACAATACCTACTCAGCCATTATCCAGAAAACCCACCTAAACAGGGCGAGCGCTGGAATTTATTAGACCCAGAACATAATTGTGCAAATTCAGCAAGCTGGCAGCAGTGTAGCATAGCGGTAAGGTGCAGGACTTGTAATTGAAAGGTTGCTGGTTTGATTCCCTACAGGGCCACTGCTGTTGTACTCTTGGGCAAGGTACTTAACCCACAACTGCCTCAGTGAATGCAGCTGTATAAATGTATAAAATTGTAAAATGCTGTGGTTAAGAGTATCTGCCAAATGACAACAATGTAATGTAATGTAAACTAGCTTCTGTTTGCCTGGCTGAGCAATGTCCAGAAACTTTTCTCATATAAGACCATGCTTCGTCCAAATCGAAGGGAAACAGACATAGACTTAACTGCATTATAACACATGGATGTGTACAAGTGTAAGAAACAAGCATGTCTCATCTTTGGGAAAGTGTGGTGACATTACAGTCAAGCTCCTCTCTCTGGTCTCTCTCTGGTAGCTGAGATGGACACCAGCAATTACAGTACACAACAACATTTTGGGTGATGGTTTTGGCTCATGTCTGAGCACCGTCTATTCAGACAGGTGTCTTACTATGCACTTCACCAAGGAAACCGAAGAAGGAGAAGTCTTCATTTTGTAATGCATGAAAGACACTGAGCTTACTGTTGGTGCCTTCGAAATCACATTACACAATATTAGTACAACAGGGATACTGAGCTATACCGTATACTGAATTCTCAGGTAGACAAATGATTGTATTTTGCAAATGTTGTAAATGAAATGTACTTTCGCTGGCAAAATTTTAGGTTTTTCTTCCCCAGGAGAAAACCTAGCAGCCCATTTTACTGGCCAATAAAGCCAATAAACTCCTAAGAGAGGTTTTCCATCTGCAGGTTTTATTTGTTAAACAGTAAAACAATATCGTTTTATTAGATTTGTACTGAAAGTGTTAAGCAGCTCACCCAATTCCCTCAGCATTTCAACCTACACTGATACAGGACAGATGCCCAGCCCCTTAGCTTTTTTCATCACATACACACACACACACACACACACGCACACGCACGCACGCACGCACGCACGCACGCACGCACGCACGCACGCACGCACACACACACACACAGCCGGTGTCTTTTATCAGAAACTGGGACAGAATGCCCCAATAACCTCCAGCCCTGCTGAATTAAGATATCTTTCATTCTACTCAGAGACATGGTTTGGTTCCAGCATAGCCCCGCAGGTTAAACAAGTTAAACCCATAAAACCCCAAAGCAAACCCTTGGCTTGCCTCTTAGCACCAAATATCCATGTACTGTGCCTCATTGTTTTTACCACCCAAAGCTGTGTGTGAAACCCACAGCATAATCCTCACTGTAAAACACAGGCCTGAACTTCAGAAAGTATTAAGGGGATTGCACAGGAGCTTTGCCTCTGTCCCCAACGTCGTCGAATGGCAGCGACCACTCCACATATTCCTGAAAGAATTACTATGCTGTGTAATGGGAGGACCTGAGACTCTAAAAGTCAAGGTCAAGTTTTGTCTACTGATCAGTAACAGCATTTTGTCTATTCAGCTCATACTCACTGTTATACCTACCCCTTCTCCTCATGCTGTGCAGTTCCATTGTGGAGTATAACTATAGATGACGTAGATGACATATGTGTTACTCTACTAAACACCTGGATGGGACATTCCTCAGTTCCTCACTTTCGGCCATGAGTAGGACGAATGCATTAACAGCAGGTGAATGTAGCTACGTTGGGAAGTTAAGGCAAATTTATGCAACGCTAGGCCAGTTGATGTAGAAAGACTGAGAAAGACTTGAGGCAGCGAGTAACGTTATCCACAGTGAGAACTATGGAATCTTCACATTTAGTTGAACACATTACGCAGTGTGAGTTGCAGAGACTGGTGAATAAAAATACAAATCAGGAACAGAAAAGATAAAAAAGACACACAGGGAAATTAAAATTCTACTACAACAGCTGCATTTTTAGAAAACCCCAGTTTGCTGTAATGAATAACATAATTACAAAATAGCTTTTATTTATTTTATTGAAATCTAACTTTAAGACTGAATTTATTGGCAGGGCTTAGTGTCAGTGTCAGTTGGCTCAACTCTGCAGAAACAGCCGGTGTTCCTCCTCGGCAGTGGACCACTCCTATTAGGGAGAAGATGTTTCAGAACTTCAAAGCCAAGGTCAAGAGCTCATTCGAGAGGCCATTTAATGGACTTTAATGACTTCAGCCTCCTTTCAGATTGCATGGGGGGATTTAATGTCTCTTTAATATGGAAGACATCTGAACATGATCACAAAAGGACATGCAACCCAAATGTAGCTCTCTGTTACAGGTTACCTATGGCTGTATTGTTAGAATCTAGCATAACATCTGGCGAAGGTGTTTGGCTTGACATTCATAATGCAGCTTTGTAAGGGACACGCCAATACAAGAAATTGAATCCATTTTAGATTATGTCTATAACACAACAAAGTGCACAAAAGGTGAAGGGGTCTGAATACCTTCTGAAGCCACTGTATACTGCTTACAATGTTAAAAGTGATAGCTTTTAATTGTAAGATACATTATTGCTCATATTTCAGACTACAGCCCTAGGCATTTTGGCTTTAATAAAAACTGAATAGCATTTTTATCAGGTGGCTTGAGAGAGCCATCTGGATATGACCAGTAGAAGAGACACCGTGCCATGTTTTTGTGACATAGTGCTGGTTGAAATTCAGTTTAATTTTTGTGTCGACACCAGTTTAGCTCAGCTAACATTAACAGAGGTGGTAGCGGTTTAGTCTGTGGCTTCACCAATGCTACCAAGCATACCAGCAAAGAGCAAATAAAAAGTCCTCTCAATACCCGATCAGAAACAAGCCAGGAGCATTCTCCCTCTTTTGAACACTATGTAAATTAATGGTGAAGGTCAGCCAATGCTCTACTGTGGGGGTAGTCAGAGAGACATCCTGGGAAAAAACATGTTAAATGGGAAACAGGCAGGAAAACATGTCTGCCAATTTGGCACTGACTCAGCTGTTGAGATGTTGCAGGGCATCTCCTTCCATTTAGCCAGGCAGGTACTGATCTTATCTCAGCTTGAACAAAGAGGACCCGCCATAAAATGTTCTACAATCCCAAATAAAATCATTAAACAAATGATGCTACTGAAAATGTTGTTACTCGGTCCTCGTTTGCTCAAAATTATGTAGATTCAATTATATAACCATAACTATAGCTATAGTTATATAATTGAAACTGTAGCTATAATCTGAAAAAGCTTTTTTTTTTTTTTTAATAAAAGTAGCTGTATTTCACTTTATCAGAGCTGTTAAACATTCACTAAACATTATACAATTCATTATATAAGCTGTTTGGCACCCTCATAGTTTGTAAGAAAATTGATCATAAAAAAAAAAAAACCTGCCCTCTGTGCAGCTACGTTTAGGCTTTCCTCATTTAATTTCCTTACATGTGGAAAGGGAAGAGTTTCCATAATATTGAATTTCTATTACTGACACCGCATATATCATCACTAAAAACAAAACAATTCACTGATACGACCCTTTGGCTGTTTGACCCTATGGTCAGACCATCTGCGCCATGAGGATAAGAAGCTGATATGGTCATTTTTGAAGATGGAAAAAAAAGAAAGGAACAGTTGATATGTGTTGATTAATCTCCATTGAAGTCAGCTGTCTCTCCGGCTTGGCTACATTCCCAGTTAAGGCAGAATGGCGCCTGCCTAGAGCCACTGTGAACTGGGGTGAGCAGCTGACTGTCACCTAGGAGACCCTCTGTGTACTGCGGGTTTGGCCTTTCTAAAGGAAGACAGATCTGACCAAGCTATGCTATTCATCATGGCCCCATCCTTACTGGATTCATTGACCCTGATACTGAATATCAACAGCAAATACTACGGAACTGACCGTTCGTTATTGTGTTGTGTATGTATTTTTACAATAACGGAAACAATGTCTGCTTACCTCAAGTCACTGCGCACTTCTGTAATATTAGAACTTTGTATGTTTTTGTTCTGTGCAACATTCCCCAAACATTTTGAACCACTGGAGATCATGTAACTATATAACCCCAACATGAAGACTTTCAAAAACAAACTAAAGCCCAAAGAAATATATAACATTCCCACTAGACAAATGTAGTCCAGAGTAGTCTTTCTGGAAGATGATGCTAAAATTCTGATATTGAAATTATACATCTTCAGCTGCCCTCAAAATGATCTTCTTTTGAGTATGATTCAGCTGACTTCCTGATGAGATTTCTTTCCAGGAAAAATGAGACAGTACAGCTATTCTTGCACAGGGCATTGTTTGTGTCATTATTTTGATTGTCTACTTTACCTTTTAAATGTTTTTTATATATTTAACATTATTGTTATTGCCATGCAGGAGCAACCTTACCATCGTAAAATGTCAGTTTTTTTCCCATTAAATATTATATTCAGTAGACTACTTGTATCTGAACATCATTCAGGAGCTGCTCCACTGAAAGTATTTAATTTTACAGGCTGCTTTGCATTAGGATGCTAATGGCCTGCCTTATAGTCTGGTGGAGTACATTATCAGAAATACTGACGTGTCTAATCGTCTAAGAGCCTGAGAGTCTAAAGGTTCTCATTAGGGCATGTCAGAGGCTCTGCCTACTTCAGCTCATACTTTCAGTCCATTTTCCAGAAGGAGGAGGGAGGCAGGAGAAGTTATAAACACACCAATCCGCACCATGTATGGGTCTGAAGCCCTGCAGGTGATTAATAACTGTCCCACACAGCTAACCAGGGCTGGACTTGGAAATTTGTGTGTGATTAGGCACAATGTCAACCCGGCTGGGCACTGCAGTACCAATGCCACAAAGAGGCTGACCGAAGCCACGTAAATAAATAAACACAGAAATAACTCCAATAGGACCAGGACCTTTGTGTTCATTACGATTTGATTTGTGAGCAAATTACCTCTATGTATTGTTGTATGATAGTTTTCATTGGTGGCTCACATGGTAGTCAAAGATTTGGTAATTACAACTGAGAAGAATGAAGCTTGAAACGATGAAATGAGACCTAGTTTTAAAAACTTTGGTCTTGGTCCACAACCATGTCGGTTTTATTTTAGTTTGAAATAAAGTAAAAAGTGTTTTCTCACAATTTTAATACTTTCAAGCAATTAAGCAGCATGCATGATATATCCCACTATCTCGCTGCCTTTCCGTTTGTTTGTCTGGACCAGTCCTTCAAATGCCAAAAACAGTAATGCTGTACATGGAGATTTAATTTGCAGTGTTCTGCGAATGGCTTGTAACGTGTCCTGTGTTGATGTGAAAGAAAGCCTTGAGTCTGGTCTCTAATAAGACACAGTGATCGGTTGTCACCAGACAGACCACGCACATTGTGTATCTGTTAGAAAGATCTACCCACCATGATACTTTGATTACTAGTGTAATGAAAAATCACACCAAAGGCTTGGTGACTCAGAGACGTAAAAGAGCTGAGAATACCATTTAACCATGATCAAAGTTCCTGTTCATGGAAATGTTTTTCATAGGAATGCTGTCAGTGGCAATATCTTAAAAAACAATCGTGTGGGTTGCTTGAAATGTGGGTTTTGAGGACTCATTGGTTTTTAAATGGAAACTCTTAAGATTACCTGGCTTCTAAAAGGGCCAAATATGAGCAATGTCAGCTCATTATAGGTCATTTTATATAGCAGTTTGCGTATGTAGTCTACACCAAAGCAAAAGACCCCTTAAAGTGAAAGACCTAATGAGGAAACTGAAGTACATGCCAAACTGAATTCTCTAGAATATGCTTGGCCTGGCTTGTCATATTAATGCATCACATTAATGAGACAGGAGTCAAACAGTATCTTGCTTACATGTACTGTAGCATGAAATGAATTCAGAAACTTTTGATGATCACTGTGTTTGTGTGTGTGTGTGTGTGTGTGTGGTTTTCTTTTTTTTTTCAAATCAAATCAAATGAAAAAGTTTTTTTTTCCACATTGTGAAAGAAAAATGATTGGACAGCCCACGAAGATACAGTACATTGGTCAGTACTGCAAAAGGGAAGCTCCAACAGGGAGGAGAATCTATAGAAGAGGTTACTGGCCTAAGTATCATTTAAAATGGAAGGTGAGGGGACTCCTTTGGTAGTTGGGTTGGGAAAGGTCTGTAGGGATCTGCTTTACTGGAAATGTACAGATACATATATGTCTAGCTGCACACTCTCTAATCCGTTTGTGAAGGATACAATTTTCACAATGAAAAATAATTGGTTCTTGATGTTGGTTCATGATGGGTAAGAAAATGATTTGGTACTTGGTTTAATTTGTGCATCTACGCTGTCGACAAAAGATATTTGAATTACGTTCTCTCAATCATATTTATACCTCACTTAAGAATTAGATCTCAGTTTTTAATAATGCATTAGTGGTGTTATTCACAAATTGCACTGGTTGTGTAAAGCTCTTGCACACTAGCACACTGGTAGCCTACAGGAAATTACTGCAGACCTACATCCAACAGGAATTCCTCAGTTAAACTGTCTGTGCTGTAGGCAATTTCACTGATGGATAACAAAAATAAATAAATTAATAAATTAAATTAAAAAATCACAGATTCCTAAGCACCATATATGATACTCTGGGCACTTTTAGGTCTGTTTGACCATCTCGCTCAGATGGTAATTGATAGGTTTCAAATTCTCAGTTTATGGCCTTGTGCCTTCCACTGCAGCTTCTCATACTTACAGTATATCAGAGATCTTTGACATCAGTAATATAAGAAGGTCCCAATCATGATCAACATCACAAAAATAGAGGTTATGCAGAATTCCTGGCAAGAAAATATACCTCTCTTCACCATTGTAGCTTACTATTCAAAGATATTTACATTTAATATCTCTTCTCTTTATGATCTATAGATTTTTTTTAGATTTAGCTACGTGGGATTTTCAGTTACATGCCACAATACACCTTTTTTATACACAAGTTTCTTGGTAATATATTTTCTGCCAAATTCACTGCTGTTTTTGTCATTGACTTGGGTCAAGTGAAATGAATCCTTTACCTCCATGAAGGTTATTGGCTATTCACCATCTGCAATACAGATTACTCAGTTGAAGCCGCTACGCTTCAAAGTCTATCCGCGTATGATGTATGGGTTAATTCTCTACTAATTATAATACAGTGAAGAGAAAACATTTTGAACGCAAAGCTCCAGGTAAAAACATCAGCAGGAGCCTTTTTGTGAGGCCTTTTATCATGTTTGAGTTTGAGATAGCGTTCGCCATTTGTAGCCTATATGTCAGCATACTGGGATCTAGTAATTTTATCCAACTGTTAATTTTCCCCATCACAGTATATCGATAACTGGTAATATTCAATTTTTGATCGTTAAGAAATTACCAACCTTTCCCCCTGATCTATTCAACACTAAACAGAAAACCTGTAAACCAACAGATTAGCTCAGATAAGATACTTTCATGGTGACACAGATAAAGGTAGTTGTTTTGCCACCAGCCTGTTGTCTGTAGTAACAAAGTTCCACCGACCTTTTGCCAACATATATAACGACCAATGTCAACCTGTTAGACATCGTATGGCAATATGATCAACGCAAATGCGGGAATGTTATTGTATACAAGTTATATTATGCTGTTTTTATAGCTATGGAAGTGACAAGGGCAAATGGTAACAGGGCAAGCCTCTCATTTACACTTTCTCTCTGCAAATATACGGTATACCCAGAATGGTCAATGTATTGCTTTTCGGTGTAATGCTTTTCTTAAAACAACATAACACGTAACACTGTTGTATAGTGTATAATCAATGACTCGTGTTTTATTTTAAGACATTACATAGGACGAGGTTTTCGGTTTCTGTCCGCTGTCTTTAGCCTTTCGGTTGATCACCCCCCATAATGTATTTTCAGACGTTATTTCATGATGCTATTTAAGTGAAATCATTTTAAGGTTACTTAAGTAAAACAATTTTGACACCGTGTAAACGGGTACAACAAGTTCCATAGCTAAGGATTCCATCTTAAGGTTACTCAAGTCAATGGATAAAGATTTTGTAATATATTTGCTATGGTATCTATCAGCATCCCGGTTGTCAAAAATGGCAACTGCTGTTGCTACCACCACTATGCCAACATGGAACTTTGAGCAGAAACCGGTCTTGAATGGGGCGTGCGGGCGCCACCGTGGATAAAATGTACAGCTTTCACTTTAAATCTGAGTCTGCGTTAGCGACGCGCCTTGCATGACAGCGTGAAAGCAACACAACTCACGGTGCGAGTTTGGGGCGTTGCAGCCAAATCAAACAAAACCGTGCAGAGGAAAAGAATATAGCTTCAATAAGTAAATATATATGTCAGTATTATTGTCGAAAGTGTCGTGCTGTAGCAGGTTCACTTTAGTATTCTCAGACTGCTGTCGCAAGGCAACTGCGTTCATCACTAAACATTGAAGAGGAATTTCACTTTTCTTATAACCTATATACTTATTCAGATTTAAGGTAAGTCGTTTAATTGAAGTTAATGTCATACAAGTCACTGTTTTTGTTATTTGTTGTTTCGGGCTTTGGTTAATCAGACTGTGCAGTTTTAAATCAGATGCAGTAAGTTCTTTTTTTGTTTTTGTCTATGATGTCATTTTGTTTCTTTGTGATTTTTGATTATTTATAAAGATAGGCCTATTACTCTTATTAAGGCAACAACATAATAATACTAGCACGCTCGCGTTGAAAAGTGACGCAAAAGCTGTAACTACTTTATCCAGAACTGATGTCATACATGGAAAGGATGCAGTTACCATCGCCCTTATTGTCGTTACTCTGTATAATCTTTTGTGGTTTGTGATAAGGGGTCTCTCCAAACGCTAACTTTTCTCTCAAGCCGTTGTTTTCTCTGTCACTAAAGGTTCACCTTATAAGTGCATTTTAGTTGCATGGAGAGAGGTACGGTTTTAGTGTGCTTTATTTACTTCATTAGCTGTCTTGGGTCTGCGTGTTGTGTGTGTGCTTTCTGCGACGTTGTTTTTCCTCTAATTGGTGCAAGTGACTAAAAACAAGGTTTGGTTCTTAACACTGCTGTTTCAAAGTTTTGCGACTGAGGAATCTGAGACGCGAGCTTAGAGGAAACTCGTTTGTCTTGCCTCAGTGAGGAGCCGAGCATTTAAACTTGTGTTGATTGGCATCACTTGTCTTAAAATCAACAAACGGACACTGACTTTGATGTACTGTCCACACGGATGTGCAGCGTCCACAGCCTTGGCTGACAGCGTAATATCCCTACAGAAGCATTTTATATATCAGACAGGTAGAGCTGTAAATGAGCATGAATTATACAGGTAAAGCTGCAACAAAGTTTTTTTTTCCCTCCTAAGCGGTCTTGAAAAATTTAAATTGCAGAGTGGCAAATATAAATCACTTTTTACAAAGAGGGTTGATGAGAAAGAACATGTTGAAACATTTTTGAATCAGCTTTGGTACTGTTGTTGGTTTTGGATCCAACTAACATTGAGAAATTTTTCTGTTACTCATGATGTTGACCATTTGTAGAAAGAATTATTAGAACAATTCAATGTCAAGTGTCCTCAAAAAAACCCCAATCCTTTTATACAAAGGAAAAGCAAGCAAGTCAGATCTAACTCAAACATAAGCCCTATTTTGCCTCAGATGTCTTTTGGTTCCAGAGGTGACAATACACTTGATACAGCAGGTGAGGTGATGTCTTAAGCAGGCAAATGACTTAATGTGGTGTCATTGATAAGGAGCAGAGGTGATATGAAACCCAGCACATCCTGCACATCATGATTGTAAGCACTGATACTTCATATTTACCCTAAATCCTAACACTAACCCTAATCCTAAACCCAGCACATTTTGCAGATCATGACTAAGTGCTAATACTTCATATTTACCTTAACCATCTCATGTGTGTACACAGATCTCATCTGGTCTTATCATATTGAAATTCTCTGCTGGTGTTAACTGCATAGTGCTGATAAACTGCTGATAAATGTAGACCACCATGTAGTTTGCCTTAATCTCACTGATAATGATTTTTACACCATGCTGTGCAAAGACTTGTGGTCCTCAGTCTTTGAAAATGTAATGATGAATAGGTCTATGCATCTACAGTACAGGTTACCTTCACCATATGCACCACAGCAGTTTATCATTTTACAAACGTTACTGTATAGATCAGATACACTCCTCCAAAGTGGTTTGCATCATCACCACATATCAACACCCCAAAAGGAGTATATTTTTCCATACTTTGTCATGACATATCAATGATGAACCACGCTGAGTAAAAGAGCTCCTCTCCACTCCGTCCTCCGATCCGGGAACATCATGGATCAGCAGTGACGTGGATGCGTGAGAAGATGCAGCCGTCTCCTTCAGACAGCTGGCATGCAGATGGAGGACCCTTTTAGAATGCCACTGGCACTCTGCCACCTCTTTCTGAGCCCTCTGATCTGGTTAGGGGGTCAGAAACTGCAGCATTGGCAAATTTGGGTCACAGACAGAAATTGTGAGTGTCTTGTGTAGCTGTGATGTATGGTAGTCTGTGTAGTTGGCATCCCTCAGTTTCCAGGCTGTCTATTCAGGCTGCACAAGTTAACTTGTGGTAGGGCTTGAGTAGTGTTACGGTCACACTCGCTGGTCTGGGAGTACTGATAGCCTGGTCTGACACTGTTGCTCATTCAACTTGAACGGATACATCTCTGTTCTTAGTAAGTAAGTAAATGTAATGTCTTTTAGTCGCAGTGGCTTTAATCAGATGTCTGTGATCAGAGATGAACAGAATCCTGGGGTTCCTGGGTTCTGTGTCAGCGCACCAGTATAGTCTGGGAAGTGGGCACATACCCTTCTGGCTTTTAAGTGGATGGTGATGGATGCAGAGCGTGAGATGGGTTTCCAAGATGGAGTCGGAGCCTGTGTTGGTGTGCCTTTACCAAGCACTGTACGCCAACACTCATACCATACTGCACCATGACTTCTGCCTGCCAAATGGTTTGAGCCAAGCAGGACTGGGTCTGCTTAGCGCTTGGATGGCAGACCTCCTGGGAGATCTCCTAGGTGTCGGGGGTGTAGTCAGGGGTGGCGTAATCCTTGGACCGAATGAAAACCAAATGCCTCAGTACAGCGTGAGGGAAACTGTGCTGTTGAAGATATTGTCTCATAGGAGAGACACTTAACTGGTCTTTTTTTTTTTTTTGGAATGGAAAACTCTTTCCATGAGTCAATGTATTTTATTTAGAAACGTGTTTGATTAATGCATTTTTGTAATTCACCATTTTGAGTTATAAATGGACCTCTTTCTTTGTCTTTGTCTTTCTTGGCATTGTGGGCAGCCTCCTACAGAATGCTCTTAGTGCAGCAACCGAAGTGTGTCAAAGTGTATCAAAGTGTGTGATTTGAGGTAGTGTAACAAAATGGGAATAGCTGCATAAACACTAATCTCCCTTTTCAGATCACTTTTGTTTTCATCTCTAATGGGCATTCATTTGGCACACACAGTAGTTGCGGACAACCTCGCGCTACCGCTATATTAGCAACTAATTTACAGCTCTGTTTTAGACAAGTGGTTTCCGTGGCAGTTGGGCCAGGGTGTTTCAAAGGTGTCAAAGTGGAATTTGAAAGGAAGACAGAGAAATTTGTGAGGTCTGTGGTGTAACAACAGAGCCATGGAGTGGCAGTGTGGTGTAGTGGTAAAGAGCGAGACTAGTAACTGAAAGGTTGCAGGTTTGATTCCCTGCTGGGGCCTTGCTGTTGTACCCTTGGGCAAGGTACTTAACCCACAGTTGCCTCAGTAAATACCCAGCTGAATAAAAGTACACAATTGTAACCTATGTAGGTCGCTCTGGATAAGAGAATCTGCTAGATTGCTAGTAATGTAAATGGCGCAATACTTTGGTTGAACTTAAGGGGTTTCACATATACGGGCTGTCCTGAGACACACAGAAGAATAGGGGAGGTGTGAAAAAACACAAAGGAAAATGAGATGGAATATTCTGAACAACCTTATAGCAATTGATTAGACTCTGCAGTCTCCATCTCATTCTCGCTGAATACATGTCACCAAAGAAAATGGTCATTAGAAGTACAGTACAAACAGCACCGTTTTTTTCCCTTGCCAGTGTGTTGTAGAATTACTTTATTAAATTGAAAGGGAAAAGAAACCGTTTATATGTCATGTGGAAGTCATTCCGCGTTATGTTCTTTAGATCTGTTGAAGCGCGCATCGGGGCTTGTGAGGCAGCTGTTAAATGGTATGGATTTACAAGGACCCCTGCTTGCCTCAGAGGAAGCCCTCTGTACATTTTATACTGTGAGGGAAGTAAGACATTAAAAACAGGCCTTTTAGGATGACCATAAATATGGAAGACTGGTGTACTGTCTCTACCTAAAATGTATACATTTTCTCTGAATTTTAATGGCCTTTAGTGGTTGGTTGTGGACATTTAAAATCTGCTTAGCAATTATAGATGTATGACTGAGGTTGCGTTTTCAGGAAGACGTGAGATTTAGACATTCTCAATCACTGTTCTGGCATTAGATGTCTCTTTTTACATTTGGTATTTGTATTTGTATTTTAGTGATACCCTGGTAATTTTGGGCTGGGTTTACTGAGGGGAAAAAATTATAGGTAACATTTATTGTCATGTTACAGAGTTTCTAATAGTATAAGATGATTACAATTAATATAAGATAATTAAAATTGCCAAAACTGTTAAAGAGGGTCAGTCCATTTGAGTTAACTAATGCTTTACTACATATGAAAATGTAAATGACATAAAGAGGTAACACGATTCCAAAAATTGTTATTATAAACATACAAATGAAAAAAATAGAGATCTGAGCTTCACAGCAGAACTGAAAATGTTCATAACAAAACTGTCTGTCCTACAAACCAGCTACAGCTTCAGGAAAGGAAATCCCTTCAGAACAGATTTCTAGGTAAATACTTTTATCACATTTAGACACAAATAATAAATATACGAAATAGATATGTATGACAATTTACAAATGTATAAGTATTTCTGTTTCATAATGTTGTTTGAACTTTAATATTTACAATTTTTATTTCTTGACTTGTAGTAAATGGCTCAATGAAACTCGTATAGTATACTACATGTGTACTAACTACTTATCCATTCATTGAATGCAAGCCATTTTTAACTGAAAATTACTAATGAAATTAATACTTTTCCAACAGAAGGGAGATGCAGTTAGAAATGCTACCATACACATGGCTCTAGAGGAATTGAACCTGACACCCCTGCTGTAAGCTTGCATGCCTGTACCTTTCAGTTTAAATATTCATGTATTAGTGTATGTGTTCATGGTAATATCCCGTATTGCAAATTCCAGAGGGTTTAGTCTTTGGAGAAATAATAGAGCTTATGACTGAAGGAAATCCTTTAATCTGAATGTCTAAATGTGTAAGAGTAGACCAGAACTGACTCAATGTGTTTTTCACATGGTCACCGTTATATTTATAGATATCATAAGCACTGCAACATGGGCGAATTTGCTTCAAAAGTAGACTGTGTTGTTTTTTTTTTTCTCGCAGAAGGTATTTCAACAAAGGGCTTTGCAGGGCTCATTCTAAATCTGTTACGATTCCTTGATAATGCTGTCCGATCTATAAATGGACACATGGTAGAACTGCGGTCATGACATGTGGGCGCAAGTGTTTTTGTGGTACACCATTTGGTGAGCTCATTGTTGTTTTTGCTGTGGGGAAGTAAACATTTACAAGTATTACAAGCTTGGTATGAAATTTTGAATCTATCAGTATTGGTGTTTTGGTGCTCTTGTGTTTGGTGTAATGGTAGTGGAGGCTACGTGATGGTTTCACCTGTGAAATTAAAAACAAAAAAAAACAATCCAATGCATATGCTACACTTTTGCACTGCATCACACTTTACCCAGGCTCTTGCCTGTACTGCTATTGGGCGTTTCCTCCATGAGAGAGGGCCAGACTGCTGTGATTGGCCCGTGTTGTGAGGTCGGTCATGTGGGAGATCAAGTGCTGCCAAAGACACCCTGGTTTCTTTAATTCCCATATAAGAAAACTCTTTCTCGGTTATATAAATCACTGTGGAGGTTGTGGTATGTTTCTTATCTTGTTTGTAATTACTCTTTTCTGAAAATATCTGGGCTTGTCTCTTCTCATCTTCCACATGTGTGGCCAAACAGAGAAGAGACATTGAGTGCGTGAAATGTAAACTACACAGGAGACACAAAGATTTTAATAATTATGACTGATTACTACATCACCACCTCCATGTTTAACTCTGACAAATCCCTGTGTGTATTAAACAGGCTGTACATAAACTCTCATGCTTACAGTGCAGGTAGTGGACCTTCCGCCCCTACCTACCACCCCCCCACCCTCACCCTCAGCTCCCCTGCAACTTTTGGTTCTCATTTGAGCCCAGGAGATTTTAGGGGTCCTGCAACTGGCTGCGACTGTTTCCTAGACAAATGGTCGATCTCTGATAGCGAGCTCACTGACAGGGCGGAGTGACACGGTCCACTAAAAAGCCAGGCATGTTCCCTACATGAAAGAACCGAGTACTTCCAGGTGCCATTGTGCTAAATTACAGCTGATCATTTCTCCTTTCTCTTCTCCCAATGCAGCTTTGAATCAGTCATTTCCAGCATTGACCATGTTTCTCTCCTCTCTGTGTCATGCTCTCTCAATTTCTTCTGCAGATGCAATGCTGATTTTATTGAAAGTTGGCTTGTATCGTTTACAATGGGGAAAAAATCGACATGTTCTGTTGTCTCTTCTGTCATCGGTGCATCATTATAGTGATATCTCTTTGGAAAAAAAAAATTCTCAATGAGGTTACTAAATTGTTGCTATCATCTCTTGCTCTGGCTGTCTAATATTTTGAGCATTACATATGTGTTCATGCCTTCAGTTACTATTTTGTCTGCCTTCATTATTGTGATGAGGCTTTTGAATAAATACAGGGATTATTCAAAGTTTTTATCAGCATCAGGTCGTAAGTAAACCTAAATACTTAGTAATGAACAATAAAGCAAAAAAAAAAAAAGAATCATCCAAAAACTAAGCCCAAATGTATTATTATTAGGACTGTCAGTTGAACAAAAAATGAGTCAGTATCACCAATATCAGTATAGCCAATAAAAGCTGATAGCCATTATAATATAATACTTACTGATTGTAATGAGTAGTCATTGCGAAACCTGTGTTCTTCACCCACAGTGCTTCATGATGTCTTAGCTTGCTACCATGCACTATGAACCCTGTTGCCATGTTGATGTGTGGGGTGAAATCGTTAAATTGAAAGACCATTTTACTCAAAAAGTATGCAGACCGATTCAGTCTTCAATAGTAATAACTTTTTTTACTCAAGTCTTGTCAGATTTGATAATTGTCTTCGGCAAATCACATAAAAAGCACTTTCAAAGTGACGCAGCTTTCAGCAGTGTGTTGCCTTGGATGTGGAAATGAGTGGGGCATATAAACAGATATGACAAAAGTAGTTTGTGTTTTGAGAATAAGATGTCAATAGTTAAGGGGAGGAAGTTGTCAGAGAAAGAGAACGGAGCATTGTTTTCAAGAGGTTCAAGAGAAAGAGGTTCTGGCATTGTTGAATAGAATGTGCACATTAAAGGGTCAAACCCGATTAATTTTGATCAAAAAATGACTTGTCAACTAAAGCTGTAGTTAATTAATAGGACCTATTAGCCAACTAATTGTTTCAGCCCAACATTGTATTCACTTATTTTGTCTGAGTAACTGTTTCCCAACAGCCAATAAACAAATTCATTCATTGAAGTACAGAAAAGTGGGTCATGCTGTACTGGTGGTGAATTCTTTGGAACTGGCAAAAGAATGGCAGGAACAAACTGCACAACTTTAGCCTGATGTAGCTCAGATTCTGGGCATGTACAAGTCTTTTGAGTCAGGACCAGCTGTTTTTGACCATGTGAACTCAGCATGTGCACCCTGAAATCATAACAGTGTAGTTCTTGTAGTTTGTTAGGTTTTCACAGGTCATGGTAATTGCTGATAGCAGTTCATGACAGCAAACCTCAGCTCCTTCAATGGTGTTTTGAAATTGTGTCTCTGCTTGCATGATTCCTATGGGGTCCTAGAAGGGACAAAACTGAAACTCCTAAACTGAGGAAAAATTCATGGCCACTTCGAGGTGTTGATACATACTGTGATCCCCCGATTTCAGAACTTGTGTAGCATTTCCCACAGTTCTGTGGAAAAGAAGCCATTGTGAGGTCACACACAATGACGCATGCTACAACCTTAGGATTCTCAAAAATCACACGATGCGTTCTTGGATTCAGGGACCACAGACCGGCTCCTATGCACCTGGCTGAGCTATGCTTGCATGATTTCGCCAGAAGAGCTTCCACAAGGATCATTCTGCGTGCCACGTCTGCTGTCTGAAACTTTTGAGCGTTTGCAAAATGCCCAATGCGTTTCAAGAGGCTTTGCAGAAACTGAGCATAAATAAACAACTTCGTCCCTTCGTCTTGCCGTATTGACTAATTAAGAGCAGATTGACACCAACGTGCTCCATAAATGGAGTGATTTGGGACCACACAAGAATTCAGACCTCTTGTAGCATGCTTTGAGCGATTATGATGTATAATACTTCCTCAGACTTTAGACTCTGGCTCCCTCTCTGAGCCCTTTGTGTATGATACAAACAAGAATGGGGGGGACTGTGGGTTTAAAATGATAACAACCACATGTATTGGGATAAATAACAGGGTGGAGATGGCCTTTTTTAAGTGGGGGAGTGTGTGCACTGGCTGTCAGGGGAAGAGGGAGTCCTCCTCTGATTTATTATGTACACAATATCTCTTGGCGTACTGCGGCATTTTATTGTCCTCCCCCTGGTGCTAATTCTTTTCCTTTTATAGGAAAACATTCACATAGAATGCTCAGGAGACCAGGATAGGGTGGAACTAAGAGGAGCTCTAGAACTGAACTTTTAAGGATCTCCGGGGTCAGTGCTGCCCTCTGTTGGTAGGCTGTTCAATGCTCTTCTACTTATTGCTTTTTTTACTTGCAGATTTATGGCCATTGGTATTTTCACAGCCACGAATTTACCTTGTGAACTATGAGCAGAAAGGAACAACTAGTTCCGCTACGTCTTTCTGTTGCAGAGGCAAATCTCCTTTAGGACAGCCAATAACACTCAGGCCCAAAATGAAGCACAGATTGGTAATTTAAATTTGTTCCAGTTTGGCCCTGTTGAAAGCTGGCCCATGTAAGTGATTTACCTCTTGGTCGTCTGTGTTCTGTAGTCTAAGACCAGCTCAGATCCAGACCATTTAATCCTGTACTCTTTTACTTATCCCTGTATGAACTTATGTACTACTTTGTGGTTGGAGCTAATAACAATTTGAGTTGCAAAATTACAACTCAGAATTGCATTTGTCGTGTGCATGACTTGATTTTCGCAGGCAGCCTCAGACACAGCTCATTGACAGTATACTTGTATTACTTTTATAAATATCTGAAATGAACACCGGGTGGTCGGTCTGGCCGTAAGTCAAGAATGAATGAAGGACGGGGGACTCATCAGTGGCGATGCTGGGGACTTGAGTGGGAAAAACCCGCTGGCCTGGATGAGATGGGTGAAGGTCTGCACGCCCAGACCCCCACTCCCCACCCTCCACTCCCACCCCCGACCCCCACGACTGCACCTGGCTGGCTATCAGCTTTCACTCCGTGCCTTGAGCAGCCGTGCCCCAGCCCAGACAATGCTGCTCTTGTCTGTAGTAAAAAGCATTGGGAAAATATGCTGCATCAGCACAGCTACTACCCCCACCCCTCCTCACCCTCCCGGTCTCCTCTCCTGACCTGACCTTGCACGGCTGAGACGTGGGAATTCTGGGATTGGGTATGGGAAATAGGCGCACGTGACCGCTCTCGGTTCACAGGGGTAACCATTCCATGTCATGTTGTGCGAACTTCCGCCTCTCTGGACCGTCCCCGCGGAGACCTCACAGGTGTCTCCCCGCGGGATGCGCGGCCGGTCGATTTGGGTGTGCTCCGCCGTTCGTGCGCTGACCTTGTTCCGAACTGTCATGTTGTGCTTGTTGCCACTGGTTTGTTTCTAATACAATTAGTCTGGAAGAGCTTTTCGTGTCAACAAGGAGATGGCTGACTCAGCCAAGGGCCCCGAGGCACGCAGCCAGATGATGGGTTTGTCTACAAAGCAGTGGCAGCTTTGGACATCTCCTTAAAAGCATCTCGGTCAGTGCTCTCAATTGGTAACAAAGCTGGCTCGCTTGTACCATTTTCCTGCCCACAAAGCATGCTCTAAAATGGGCTGCAAAGCTAAAATTGCCAATTGAGGTGTAAATCCAATAAACGTCTGCAACAAATGTCTCTTTTTATATATGTTAATTCACACAATACACTTAGGAGGCCAAGTTTATGCCCACGGATAAAGCGATGAGTATTACCTTGTACTGTCCCTCTGTAGACTGGTGTATTTTATACTATTTGGTACAACATAGGCTAGGCATAGGTTTTCATGTATGGGTTACAATCTTTTTTATTATTCTTTGATGTTCTGGACCCTCAGGAAGTAATATTTTTGTAACTGTGGTTTCCTGGTGGAATAACATCTGGTTTGCAGTTTGGTGGCCAGGGGAACAGCCTGGTAAATCGGTCGGTAAAGTGTCATTTCGAATGTTTGCTTAACTAAAGAGGGCCCCCTAGAGTTCTCTGTATGAAACAGGTTTTCTTTATGTGTTAAGTTTTTTAGTAAGCTTTTGATGGAGGATGTCATTTGCTTCGTCAGCAGTCTGCACTGTATGTAAGTGTTCTTGTGGTTTAGAGAAAGATGTTTCTGATTTTTAATTGAATGAGTGAAAATACTTTGCAGAGGAATTATATGGTAACAGCATATTTAAGAGCAGTGAGCATGTGCTGGGTTTTCATTACGGCAGAGTCCTGCTACACATCCAATCAAATTTCTTATTTTTAGTGCTTTTTACTGGAAGTGAAGTTCTACTAGAGTTCTGGTAACTTGTAAAACTCTCTAACCGATTACTGTGCTCTGTGCCATGACTCCTGTTGGTCTTCCTCTTGGAGGCAGCAGTAAACTTGTAGATTCCGCTGACTGTGACATAGCTGCAGCCTTTATATAAATAATAGACTGCTACAGGTTTGTTGATCCATCCGCCCGCAACGAGGGTTATACCCCTGGACTTCCTTTTGCCCCTGGTATTGATGCTACTTATTTAGTTGGTATTGATGTGAAAATTTCCGAACATTGGGTCATTGGCTTTTGTATTTTTTAAACTACAGTTATCAGTTCTGCCCTTTTCAGTACCCTATCAGTGCTGCCCTTTCAGAGTTACTGCCGAGGAGCTTGTTCCTCATCATGATAAGCTGTTGCGTCTGGTCTTGATCCCCCTGCTCCCCTTAAATCACGGCTTCTTCGCTCACTCACTCACTCACTCACTCACTCACTCACTCACTCACTCACTCACTCACTCACTTCACTTCACTTCACTTCACTTCACTTCATTTAAGCCTGTTTTAAGATTCTACCCTTACTCTGCAGGAATGAACTTGAGAAAGGGTAACCCTAGAATTCTTTTCTTGGCCATTGACATGTTGCTGCAGGCTGTAGACAACCTTCCACAATTGAATTCAGTTAAACGTTAGAATTGTTAGATGGCCAGGTAAAAAAGCCTGATTGGCAATTTGGTCAGGACACAGGGTGTCCGAATGCTCTTTGCAGCAAGTGCAATGGTATCTTTAATGACCACAGTGAATCCTGATGGTGGTTTAAATTCTGCAGCCAGAATCCCTGCAGTTGTGTGAAGGCACTTTGGTTTCTTTGGTCCAGAGGGAACAGTGCCCTCTTCTGGCCAATGACCCCTGTTTTTCCAGCATCAAGATGATTTTCCCAGGAGGTCTACCATCCTAGGATTAACCAAGACCTGCCTCATTTAGTTTCAGACAGACAGGAGAAAGTTACAGGGTGGTGTAGCAGCTGGCAGCCTAGCAATCTTGTGTTGTATAAAGCTGCTTGTTAATATAGTATTGATGTTTTTGGGTTGCTTACAGTGGGTAACAAAGTTTTATACCAGCATCTGTACACTAGAGGGCAGTATGCATCGACAAACCATGTGTCAGTGAGTTGGAGATCTGAGCTGAGCACCAGGTTGTGCAATAACATCTATGTTGTGAGTCCAGCTCTGTTCTTCTGTGCCCACCAGCTGACCAACTGAGAGAATATCTCTCTGATTTATTTCCTGTCTGACTTTGGTCCCCCTCCAGATTTAACGGGTGGGATATTATGCTCCGTTTCAATGGGCAGGGCTCTCTCACAGACCCTCTTTGACTGAGGCCTGATTCTCTTTTCCAGGCCCTCTTTTGTAGCTCAGGCAGCTGTGTACATTTTCCCCTCTCTTTAATTCACTATCACAGTACACTTGTAAGAGAAAGTGCTGGGCTGGTTTATGCCACCTGCACAGAAGTTGCATTCAGATAACACTGTGTGTGTGTGTGTGTGTGTGCGTGTGCGTGTTTGTGTGTGTGTGTGTGTGCGCGTGCGTGTTTGTGTGTGTGTTTGTGTGTGTGCGTGTGTGTGTGCGTGTGTGTGTGTGTTTGCCTGTGCGTTTTGGGAAGGGAAATTGCTTTTGGAATTATGGTTGCTGCTATAACATTCTCACAATTGTACTGTAAAACTGTGTTCGACATTCCCTCCACAGTGCTGGTGCATTAGCTTACTGGGTGTATTATTGAAGAAGTAGAGTCGCTGCAGGGGCCAAGCAGAACTTCGTTTGCAAAAAAGCATCGCATAAAAAAGGAAACGCCATGCATTGCTGTGCCGTGGGCTGTCAATAATACCAAATAACTTATTGTACATAAAAAACAGCTCATGATCATCTGTTGAGGTTATCCCTCCAAAACATTTTTCATGAAGGAACAAAGCACCAGTTTCACCAGTGAAATTCATCCCAAATTCATTTTAACGATGTGTTTCCAGTGAAAAACTCTTCCACATTAAATACATAGGAGATAATTCTCTTGCGCTCTGCCCAATTCTCAGAATCCACACAGCATTCCAATATTATATTATTATTCATACTAATGTAAGTGCACATTCTGTTTCTCCCATTGCTGTTGTCTCCCCTGCTGTCACAGAAAGGGTACAGCACTTTATATGCATTGTTTAAGTGCATGTAATATAGCGTAATGTAATGTAATGCAGAAGCTGCTGTATTGTGGAAATGCATGGCACTTCCTTGTGTCCGATCAGTACCGCGTTTCTCTCCCCTCCCGCTGCCGGACATATGCGGGCAGCAGGAAAAGCCTGTGCGTGACCGCGTGACGTCAGGGGCACGAGCGAAACCGGCCCGGCCCCACTTCCCCCCCAAACCCCCCCCCCCCCCCCCCCCCTTTCTTTTATGTTGGCCGAAGCATTTGTTTTGACCCTGCTGCCTATAAATATTTACCCCGAACGTGAGGGCGCCCTAGCCTCCACACGTGAAATCGCACCCTGGGCGAACAGCACTATATTTGATATATGTCGTATGTGCCCCGTATATTTATATCAGTGATTGAATGCTGCTATTCTTACCCATCGTTCGTAAATGAGTGTGGAAGACATGTTTGTTGTTTTATGAACTCTTATTTTATTATTTATATAACATTGTGTTATTGGCATTTAGCAGAAGCTCTTATCCAGAGCAACTTACAGAGGGTACAGTTTTTACATGTTACCCATTTATACAGCTGGATACTGACTGAGGCAATTCTGGGTTAAGTACCTTGTGAAAGGATGCAACAGCAGTGCCCTAGTGGGGAATCACACCGGTAGCAAGTCCTACTCCTTACCACTATGCTACGCTGCCACACCATTTAACTTTTGTTTGGCTTCTCTGAAAAAAATGTAGAGTTTATTGAACTAGCATGATCCCTCCTTTTGACAAAACTGGAGGATTGTGCTTAGAATTATTGTCTGTTTTTGTCTTTGAGTTTGCGTGCCGCACGCATCTGAAGCGACCTCCGCACCCTGCAGTAACTGGCAGAGTCCTGAGGAAAAGTGGCCCCTGGCAGATTGTTGTTCTCACAGCTGATTCGATCCCTCCCGAGTTTCACGAGCTATTTATGGCAGGTTTGTTGCCACGAAGGCTCCCCTCTTCGGCCCATACATGGCTGCCGCTCTGAGAGGCTGCCGTGCAGCGTTTGGCCTGCCCTGCCGTTCTCCACAAGCGCGAGGGAGCCTCTAGCGAGAGCCGTCAGAGTCGCCCTGAAGGATGGGGCGTTAGGAGTTTTGAGGGGCGTGCAGTTGTGCGGTCGTTGGACTGTTTGATTTTCCACGAGAGCTGATCCGTACAACTTGACAGAAAAAGTAGTTTGAAGGACACCTGGACTACAGCTTTTACTTCCCCCCTACTTTGAGTCTCTCTCTCTCTCTCTCTCTCTGTCTCTCTCTCTCTCTCTCTCCCTCTCTTTCTCTCTCTCTCTCTCTCTCGCTCCCTCTCTCTTTCTCTTCTCTCTCACCTCTTGATTTATCTTACTCACGGGTAACGGGTGGGAAAGCACCGTTCTATATTTGTAAGGTCCTGAATCATCGCGATTGCGAGGTCTGGCTGCCACACGTCGCTCCCTGAGAGAGACAGACCTGGTGGCAGTGTGGTGTCACTCGTGTCCTTTTCGCCTCCTCAGAGGTGACCCCCCCCCCCCCCCCCTCCGAAAAGGCCAAGAGAAGTACGGAACTCCGCCTTTATCGACTCAAATTCAGGCTCACGTTCCACGGCCAGTCATCCCTCGACAGGTGGACTCCCTGACGCTGCGGCAGGCACAGCCTTTCAGACAGTTTAATGTAGCCGCCAGAAAGGGAACCAACCGCAAAGTAAGTGCTCCTTTTATCCTGTTGGGCTGGTAAAAGTCTCGCATGCATTAATAATACGTTGCAGTAATATATCTCTCATAGCCTCGCCTGATGTTGTCAGGAGGGAATTGTGTGGTATGAGATTGTTTTGCTCTTTGAAATAGAGATGCAGAAGTATCCCATCTTGAATGACCCAAACTTGACCTGGGTGCTTTTTTTTTGTGTGTGCTTTCATGAATTTTTGCTTTTTGTATTTTGGTGTATCCTTTGAATTTGTGGTAGAAGAATGAAGGTTACTTTGGAAACAGAAGGTGCTCTGTTGAGGCTGAAAGTTCAGAGACAGTGATTAGTTCTGAGTGTTGGACTTGAAGGTGTGTGTAATGCAAAGACGAGAATACAAAAAAAATGATGCACTAATTAGACTTTGGCAGGCAGGTTGCATGCATGATTTCAGTAGCAGTGCATTTTCGCTTAATCTGTGCTCCGGGTTGCTCAAGGCGCAAACATCTGTTAAAGCCAGACAGGTGATCGGATTGCACCATTTGGTTTCATAAAGAAAGACTTCTTTTCCATGCTGCATTTTTTAAATCCTGCCACAAGCTGATTGCTGTCAAGCTGGACGACCACAGTGAAAATGTTATTTACGCAGCGTCCAGTTGGTCTGGAGCTGTCGTAATTCTAATTTGTCATTGTTGGAGATGGATGTTGCAGACCTCCAGAATTCTGTTGCAGAAGGCTGCAGAATATTCCTCTCTCTTCCTGTGAATGTTAGAACAGAGCAAGTTTGTGGACAGTCTGTAGACTGGTAATTAAGTGAACCTATACCATGGGCCATGCTGCAAAGACTGATATCTGATTGCTAATGAGGTGCTAAAGGGATGAGTTACCAGCGGGTCAAGAACCTCACTGTTTAACCCTGTCTTTCACTCTCTCATTCTCTCTCTCTGTTTCACTCTCTTTTTATCTCTCTCTTCCATCCTGTGTGCATCATTTAACTGAAGTCGTGCTTAAGTGTCTACTTTTAAGCTTTCTTCATAAATACTCCCCAGTTAAGCGTGCCTTAACAGGGTGGTGTTGCTCTAGTCATTGGCTTGGTTGGAAATGGGCAGAAGTGTTTTCCTCATGTACAGTATATGTGTGCTACACAACAGTCCAACACTATGACCTGTGCTGCTCCAAAGAAAACAGGACCCTAAAGGAGGTAAAAATGCCAATACAGTGTTACTGCCCTTTTTCAAAACAATTTGGCACTGATTAGCAGCTCAGCTCATAAGCCATGAGCAAAAAGACTGTGTTCAAATAATTCTTTGACTGTCAGAATTAAATGGAGGGAAAGAAGGGGAGTGTGTGAAGTGACGTCACAGTGAACTCTCTGGCATTAAGTGTGTGCTTTATGATGTCACAAACACTTGGCAGACTCAAAGACACAGGCCACAGTAAAGGCGTGGCATGGTATTTGCAGGGGTCAAATTTCATGTCAACATTACAGGACAGTAGCCTATTACAAGGCATTTCTCTCCCCTTTAACTGAGAAGTAGATCAGGAATCCCATTCCAAACTCACTGCAACAATTGCAAAAATAAAACCACATAGGCTATTTGGTCTTGAAGCATCAGCTATTTGGAATCAAATCTACTCCCAGCTGATATGGGCAGATTTAATTCGCAATGTCCAGATTGCTCCTTTTTATTCTTTGCTTATTGATTTCCTTCACAGGGGAGAGACTGTGTGTGTGTGAAGAGGGTGGACTTTTGGACATTATCTCGAGTCATTTTCTGGTGTAAAAAGACTATGTTGACTCCGGTCGGGCAAGCATCATTACATTACATTTTTTCTCTGCTGCTGAAGTACCTGCTGACTGTTAAAAAGGCACCAAGCTGATGGGGAGAACTGAAGCAATAAGTAGAGCAGCTGCACTGAGCCGGGTGCAGTCATTCTAATGAGGGAGAGCCGCAGACAGGGAGGCGGGCTCTGTGGGTCTGGAGTAAGCATTTTCACCAGTGCAGCTGATGTCTTTCCAGGAAGATTTATGCGACCTTTGCTGCTTACTGGACATCAGTGTCAGCGCATTGGGTAAACTAAGTGTGGTGTGTCAAAGCCAATTTCTTGACTTGTGAAAAACTGGAGAAATTCACCGGTTTCACAAAACTCCCTTGCTACGGTCTGACTTCAGCAGCCTGCAGACTTTCTTGCTTTGCTGTTCTCCGTTTAGATTTGGGAGCGTTTTGGACCACTGCCTCTGGCTGCTGCTGTGTACTTTTCTGTTAGGGTGTTTAAAAGGTAAAAAATACCTGGCTGGTTTATAATGCTTGAGAGCCAGTTTTTAATCTGGCTAGTCGGAAAGGGGCAGTTTGAGGAGGTCAAAGTGTCGGGAAGTGTGGCGAGGACTCCGTCTGGCGACCTCAGCGGGTTCTGCTCAGGGCTGCTTTCGACCCCACGGTCAGGAGTCCGGGCCTCGCCTTGGAGAACGCCCAGCGTGCGCCCACCGGTCAGGTGACTTCGCCCCCCCCCCACCTCCGCACCTGCAACCTGATCCGCACCACGTGAAAGGTGTGTGCTCGGGGGGTGCTGCTTCACCGAGCCAACGTCGGGAGATCAGAGCCCCTGCTGTGAGGAGTGCCAGTCAGATGGACTTGACGCTGCACTTTCAGAGTGCTCAGTTCAAGCACTGGTCATTAGCAGGGAACAAGTCGCAGGTCATGCCAGGTTCTGAGAGTTCTGGCCCTGCCAGTCTGTTGAGCCTCTCTCAGTTTAATCCCATCACTTTTTGGACTCATAGTCCCAAAGGGCCTGTAAGAAGAAGCTAACAGGCCGATTTTAGTTTCTGGGAGAAAGTCTGGTATTGTCAGTTAGTTATAGCCCCTTGGGAAGATAAAGAGGCAGAGACTATCCCTTAAAAGTAATTGATTTAAATGTATTGAGCGAATTAGTGTTTGATTCCTCTCCTGGATTCACCAATTTGGCACTTCAAGAAAGTGCCATCCAGCTCATCTGTTTTATGCTTAATTGTTGCTTAATTTTGTGCCATTACAGTACGTTTATTCATTTCAGATTAAATACACTTACTTAGAACAAAGGGGTTGCTTTGCATTAAATTGTTTTTTTTTTTTTTCATAATGGAGTGATTGGTTTTAACTTCAGACTAACTCTCCCCTATTCATAAGTCATCATCAGCTGTCACTATAGTAATTTATGGATGGAATTTTGTTTCCAGTTCTGCAGTGAAATGTGAGTAGTGAGGTTACAGACTGGACAAAGCCCTGGCTTTCATTGTTCCTGAAACAGGAATATTAGTTAGGTGCCAGGGGTGAACTGATTTGTGTCCAGCAGTTTTAAAAGTTTAGTGTTCTGTCTGCGGTGTGTAACAGTTCCCCGCGCTGTATTTTGACCTGGGTTGTGTGAGCTCGTATGATTTTGGTGCATGTGTTTGCATACTGCAGGCATGCCCGCTCGCACGTTGTGGAGAACAATTTTGCGAACGGCAGTATTTGCATTGCACCCGTAATTTATGAAGTGGCCTCCCCATCTGTGGCTCAGACATGCTGAGAAAAAAGGTATTCCTGCCTGATTTATGCCGTACTTGCGCCAAAATGGAGGGCACAGCTCAGCTTCCGTGGCTTTTGTTTACACTGGAGAATATGCTCTAGAATGTGCCTTTCCCCTTGGTGGGAAAAGGTAGCGTTCATGATGTCCATATACCGGACCCTCCTCTGAAGCTGTTCAGAGAGATGGAGTAATACCCACATAACCCTGGGCACATAACCCCTTGCCTTGTGTATCATCTGGAACTGTTCCTCCTAAACAGGGCAGGGGTTCCTGGGTGCCCCCCATGCCTGTAAGTGCTTCACCAAATGCATACTGTAAAATGAACTGCCGGTCACTCTGCTCACAGTACATGCAAGGTGAAGTCCTCTGACCAGGGATCTGCCTCTCTGCAATTGCAGATTCTCTCTATTTGTCAACAATTCCTCTAGAGTTACAGGACAATGCCTGAAAGACAGTCTCCCTAAAAGTGGTGTCGGTTAATAATGGGTATGTTTGTTACAGAAGAGTTTCAGTAAAGCATACATAAAAGTACTAAATTCATTTGAAAAAAGTAAGTGTAAATAAATGAAAGCTATTTTTCCACAGTGTATAGGGAGGAGGTCTAACTATTGAAAATGGTAGTTTTGGATCTCCCTGACAAAAAGTGAAAATTTAAAAATATGACATTACCCTGTGTAACCCTGGTTATTTACACATTCACCTTATTGCAACACAATTTAGTGGGAGGGGATACATATCTGTGGAAGCTAGTTAAGGCTCTTAGGCTCTTGGACTTCTTAGAATATCATTCTCGCACTTTGCAGTTGATATTTGATATTCATTTCCTGTCTGGAGCTTGAAATTAATTTGAAATTTTTTGAGGAAAAAAAATCACAATTTGAAAATGAACCCTATTACTTGGGCCAGTAGCACTGTGCTAAGTGCACCAAGTCTGCCAAGGTCAATTTAGACATGCTGGGTATGTATACACCTTCCCTGAGATGGTATAACTTTCAGGTGGACTTTTAAAATGAGAGTGTTGCTATATCTCTGCCACCTGATTGAGTTTACCCTCAGTCACCTGTCCTGCCTTTTCACTGACACATCCGACCAAGTCCCCGTGACCTAAGATTCCTCCAGTTCTCCTCAGATGTCTCTGGCTGGGAGGATAATGTAAGCAAAGGCCAGCTTTGCTCCAGACTGTGGAGTTTTTCTCCTAATAAAGCCAGGTCTCGGGCTCTACGAGAGAGGTCTGCTCAACCTCCAGCTGTCTCTGCCTCTGAGCCCAATCTCAGGAGGCGGTGTCCGCTGCCGGCAGCCTCCCGAAAACTCATCGGAGGGGAGATGTACACATCCTCCCTGGCAGGGTTTCCTGACAGTTTATATTAGTCCTCCTGCATGTGGAGGGTTGCGTAATGAAGAAATGTTGACACGGATCATGAGACTGGCGTAGTGTCGTCTTACGGCTTTAATATGACAATAAAAGATCAGCTGCTCTCAATGAGAGATGATATGAAATGGAAAGGTTTGGCTGCTTCTGCTCTAATACAAATAAATAAAGTCCATTTGCATGGAATTATTTGCACTGGTAGATGGACAGTGTCTCTGTCTCTGGCGTTCTTCCTTTTTGGGAGGGTGGTTTTTTTCAAACTCTTCTAATTCCCTCAGTTTGAAGACCAGCTACAAAAAGTAGTTTTGCTGGTGCCTTTATGCAAGGACTACCTCAGCCTTGATTTGGCAAGATCTGATGGGACGTCTTGGTGCTTTGATTTATTTCTGTGTACGATAAATGACTGGATACGGAACAATAATGTTTTAATTGTGATTATATCCCTTTAAGGGATATATTATAAGCTTTAATACAACTGAGGCATGTACATTAGTCAAGGTCATGTAGTTTTAGTATAGCATAGCATAAGAACGCCTAGCACTTACATATTACTCGCTGTAAGAACATCTTGAGCTTGGCATCTGAAGCTTCAGTGAACTGTCCGCTGAAATCTAGCGTGACCTGTTGGGCAATCAGTGGCGTCGCAAAGCTGAAGAGTCACGCTTTTAAATATGGCAGCAGTGTGAGTGAGGAGGGCCTTGCTGTGGGGGTGCTGTCAGGGGGCTCTGTGCACCGCAGGCTGAAGGCCTTGTCCTTGGCGGGTTTCATTGTCATTCTCCGCACTTCCTGTTCACTGCTTCACCTGCCCAGGTGTGGCGGAATGCGACAGGAAGGGAAGTGAGCGTGCGAGGGCACTGACTGTCTGTGACAGTCTCTCTTTGGCTTTGGTGACAAACCTGCTGCCGAAACAGCAATATAATCAATGGCTCCGATTTCAGCCACAGTCTGGCTGTGATTTTGGTCAGATTTTAGCTTTTGAATCCCTTCATTGACAGCAATATTATTTATTGTTTAATGGAATGTCACCCATACGTCTGTTTGCCTGTTGAGAGAGGGTTTCTCTGGTCACTGAAGGTCACAAGGTTTGCTAGTTTTGTTTTATGTCATTACTGAATTGTTTAATCAGCACCATTGCTTTGACAGGAGGTCATTCGACCTCGTTCTAAATGTCAGAACTGAATGCTCGATGAAAGTGGATGTTCTTAATAATTTGCAGAACTGTTGCCCTGGAGCTCTTGTCCCAGAGTGCCACAGTGTTTGCAGACTCACCCACCTCAATCAGCCGAACCTCATTATTATTTTAATTGAATCAATTTGTCTCGCTGGAGCCCGTTTCAAACCTCAGCGTTGAGTGTCTTAAAGACCGAGGTCATGCCGGTGTGCTGTAACAAGACTGCTCTAATTCCAGGGTGTCAGGGGGCAGTCCTGGAGATCCACAGCAGAATCTCGTTCTCATTCTCACCCTTGAATCCTTGATTGGAGCCACGGGGTTGGACAGGAAGTTGAGTCACACCTGTTGCACCAGGTGTTAATCAGCTGCTGGTAGAGGCAGCGAGGCGTTTTACTCAACTCCATTGCCTTTGGCCTTCAGGCTTGGCTTTTGCCTGTAGTTCCAGCACTGCTACTTGTATTTCTTCCCTAATCTTTCTTGAGAATGGGCCTCAGACTCACACAGGATTCCAGCTTTTCAGGTCAATACATCTGCTTTCCTGCTGTGCATTGTGTCATTTCTGGGTTTGTGATTGTTACTGGAGGAGCAGATCATGACATGTAGGTGATTTTGAGGGAGTTCTGCACAAACCTTCAAAATTACTGCGTTATTTCTCTCACCCAAACCGAACTGTTTGCTGAGTCATTCGGTGCACAGTCTTAGCTACATATAACAGCGCGTGTCCATCATTTTATTTTTTTTGTGCACTGATTTTCCTTAAAGTGCAGGTATGTAAGCTTGCATCAATGTGTTAGGTGCATTCACACTGACCCATTGACACACTCTTGGCTCCACACACTGCAGGTCTTATCACTTCTGTCCTCAGCACCCAACCTTCTCCCCCTTGCTGCAAAGCGTTTACATTTTGAGTTTCATAGTTTAACATCTTTCAATGCGTTTCCTCTCATATTTTGCCTTCATTAATCTGTAGATTGTTTGCCAAGTGGATTGAAGGTTATGGATGAGCTGTATCTATACTTGTGGGTTTTTCTTCATTATTTGCAGGCTGCTAGAGGTGTTACTGAAACTGTTATCAGTTTGCTGTGTTGGACATGTGACATGTGGAAGGAACATGCCATAACAGGTTGTTGTGGCTCTTGTACGGCATCCCCCTGCAGCGCAGCTTTGCACTGACCGCTTGCACAAAGTGGGACAATGGTTGCATTCCAGCCCGCTCTCTTGTTACAGAGTACCCCCAACAGCTCTGATCTGGGATCAGTGCTGTGTGAACAAATGCTTCGTGTGGGAATGCTGAGCCCTGGTCAGAGATCAGTGCTTCTGCGGGGAGTGGATAGGGGGGTATGGATAGAGTTTGGAATGTGACCATCGACCGTCCCGCTCTGGTTTATTTTGGGTTTGGGGTGATGGGGGGTGGGGGGTTGGCTCAGCGGGTAGGGGTTGTATCGGTTTACCTCTATGTAAAAACAATATTTAAAACCCCCGAATCCAAAACGAAGGAGTGTGTTGAAACTAAAATTTCTGCGCATCAGGGCGGGCTGTCTCCAGCACCTCTCGAACTGTTGACAGGGATTATGCATGTGGCCAGTGCCTGCCAGAATGGGGGGGTGGGGGTGAGGGTGAGTGGGTGAACGAGCGAGCGAGAGAGAGAGAGAGAGCACGCTGTCAGCTAGTGGAGGTAAAACTGCCCCTCACAGGCAGCCACTCAGCTTGCATGTTGCCTTATTAGGGTCGTCTACCGGAGAGGAGGAAGGGGGATGCAGCTTGCTCATGGACGCTGGTTTAGAGAAGGCGCTGCTCAGATTCACTGATCTTTGCGTGGATGCCTCACAAAAGTTAACCATAATGCATTACCGTCCTTTACTTAGCTGATCGGGGCACGATGTATATTTTGCTCTGAAATGTCCTCCTGATGACTGGATTAATTTAATTATTTAATCAATAAAATTTAATCAAGTGGTCTGTATTTTTATCGGAAGCTTACAGAAATATAGTTCTGGCCTGTATGAATTACTCCGGTCTCTAAGTGTCTGCAACAATGTATGTGTCATATTTTACACCACCTTTACACCATATTTTACACCACCAATTTATTGGTCCGGAGTGAAGGCCAGAGTGGTTTGAGGTGGCCGAGGTGAAGGTGTTATGGGGCAGGTTCATTACGTTTCAAGAGAGAGATGTTTTCTGCTGGGACGATAGACTATAAATCTCATCTCTCCCTTTGGAAGAGCTGCCTCACGCCTCAGTGTTGAGGACTAACCTTCAAACCATATCATACAAAAATATCCTCTGTCTGTTATTTTGCATTGACAAAGATGATGGTGCAGTAATTGTACTTGTGAAGCGTGTCCATGCTTTTCTTGATATGTATAAGGAGCTGTTGTATTGCTTATTCAGTGTGCTTAGCAGGTTGATGCTAAGGGATTCGTGTTTTGAACTACCTATCAAAGTCTTAGTTTTGCAGTTTTAAAACATTAGTAACTAGTGGAAAAATGTGGTCCTACCTTTAGTCCCACTGTGCTGGATTTAAAATCCTGTTGCAAATCTTTTCATACTCAGCTGGAATTTAAAATGTCCTAAGAAGGCAGGCCAGGAGATTTTTTCCCCAGTGTGCTTTCTTGGTGCAGCATTTAAAAAGGGAGAATGAAACTGCCCTGTTCACGAAACAGAATTTGCTCGAGCCTTTAAAAAGCCGCTGGTCAGAGGTGCCACCTCGGTATCCACCCCGTCTCCACATCCAGATCCCTGTCCCACCACAGTGCCTTGGCACCTCGGTGCTGCACCAGCCACCAGCCACCAGCCAGCTGCTCTGCTGTTGTGTACCCACGGTAGGTCACGGCATAGGGGCATTAGCATATTGAAATGGTTCAGTGAAACTAAATCTAGACCCCTGTGGAAGTGTTGATGTATTGAGTCTGCTTTTGTAGGAATGTCTGGCTTTTTTGTGGCTTTGGTTTGGTTTGAAGAGCAGAACAATTTGTGTTTCTCAGAGGAAAGCAGAATCGAGCATCCAGAATAACATGGGAAGTGTCATTTTGAATTATCTGATAGTCTGAAGTAAGATGATCTCAATAACATCTAAGCTGTGCAGTATTTGGCTTTGGAATTCAGTATGGTTTCCTGCATGAATGACTCGTGCATTCTGCCAGATCTGAACACCTTTTGTGAAATTGGGCACTAATTCTCATTAATTTCTATTTGCAGGGCTTCACAGCATGTCTGTCAGCAGGCCATTAGGGCTTGACTCATTTGATTACAGTAAACCATTTCAAACACTGGATGTAGAAGGAGAGACAAAGAACAGTTCTTAGAGGTGTCTCCACTGTTTTTCCTCTGAGTGACATTGTAGACTAACCTTGTTACTGTGGGTTACGTGTATATTAGACACTGGGAATTGATTTCATATAGTTGATATTTGTCTGAGTTGTCTTTGTGAAGATTCCACATCTGTTCACTGGCTGTAATCAGATGCAATGTTGTCCTGTGCAGTAAAATCACAAAAATGTTCTTTAGGCAGATAGCACTTGTGGAACCATTTGAAGCATGTGGCTTCAGGCAGAACAACCTTTTGGAAGGTTCTGCTTTTAACCTGTACATGATATCATCTTCTGAGCCCTGTGTATGGTACAAAGTTGGCAATAGAGATACAATATTCTATTCCAGCCTTACCAAAAGTGTTCTGTGATAGCTTGATGCCTTTTGAATATTTATGGGTTTGGAATTTTCAGTACAGGATAGAAAGTTTACTGGACTGCCTAGGTTTAGACATGGCATTAGTTAATTGCAGAATCACTGTACGTATTAGCCACTTGTGGATAGCGAGGATGTCTAGACAGAGTGTAGGGTAGTATTGAGATTCTTTGAGCACTTGAACATGTATCCATAAGTGATTTATATTATGAAAGTAAAGCTGCCATATTGATATGTCATAATAGCAATTCTTGAGAGCCTTTAGGCACAGGACTGACAGCATGACACCATTTCTCTGTGTAGTTGCCATCCCAAGCATTGTTCTTCTGGTGTTATGCTGTATGTTAGTTCCTGTTGGAAATGCGCCAGCACATTGAAGTTCCTCTTAATTTCATGTCAAATAATAATGTAATATTATAATGATTTTAATTGGTGTAAGAAATAGTTGAATCTCAGTGGGAGGTGATCTAATGCATTCACAGTGGGGTTATTCGTAGCCTGACTAACTGCCCTGAAAGTGTGTGAGTGGCAGTTACAGCAGAGTGTGTGTGTGTGTGTGTGTGTGTGTGTGTGTGTGTGTGTGTGTGTGTGTGTGTGCGCGCGCGTGCATGTGTGTGACGGAGCAAGATGTGGTGTGTTTTGGTTCTATTAGGTTTGAATGTCTCTCTGACCTCTGTGTCAGGGACTGAGTACAGGGGTTTAACTCAAAGCAGACGGCCTCCTATACTAAATCATAACATCATCTATGAAGTGGTTTCAATTGTTTTGAGAATCTATTTTGAAATATGTGCGCATAGTGTAAGACAAACACTGCTTTGGCTGAACTAAAAACTGTAATTAAAAACACCATAATGGTTAAATGATATTTTTCCTCTCTGCTGACCAAATGCGTTCCCTTGCCTTTCATATTTTCACATTCAAAACTGCTTTAAACATTTTAAAACAATAAAAACAATGTTTACTCAACTGTTATAGTATGTTCCTGGAGACTTGGTGGATGCAGTGCAATGTGCAGAAAATGTTCCAGTCCCTGGTCTAGTTGACATTACTGATAATTCTGAATGTTCTCATTGGGAATATTTACTTGTGTGATATGAAGTGCGAAGTCATTGTTAAAGTATGAAGTTTTGCGTTCCAGTCATTGACATTAGAGCTGAGTTGGAACAGAGGAGGGGAGAGGGGAACTCCAGCGGTGTTATCAAAATAATAGCCACATTGAGTGGGTGTGTGTGTTTTTTTTTTTTTTTTAATTGATGTTGAGGGCTTTGAAAGGTTTAAATTCTGTCATGGTGCAAGCCTGCAGGTCTGAACATGGCCGCGATGTGTCTGGACTCGACAGGGTAGCACCCGGGTTTTTTTGGGGAGGGGGCAGGAGTTGTGTTCGCTTTCCCTTTGTGCGCCCGTGAAATTTTGCTCACATGTTGCCCATAAATCAGGGCTGTTTAGCCGCGCTCCTGCCCGACCTCGTCGGGGATGGCCGAAGCGTTCAGCATAATGACGCGATTAGTCAGAGCGGGTCTCCTGGCAGACGAGGAGCTGATCTCGCGTTCTCTCCCTCTGAGCACCTCTCCTCGCTCCCCCTCTCCCCTTCTTTTTTTCCCTGATGAGTGGAATTTCTCGTCCATTAGAGAAGATTGCCTCCCCTCGTTCCGAGCAGCATCTCCGGCGCACGCCGCGGTCCAGGAGAGCGTCCGAGGGCAGCCCTGCTCTGCAACGACACCACCGCTGCCGCTTCAAGCCCGTGTCTCTCCTCCCTGCCGCCCCCAAGCCCCCCCCCCCCCCCCCCCCCCAGCCGAGCGCTCTCCTCCTCCTCCTCTTCGTCCAATCTGTTTTAGTACTTTATAGTGTCTAATTTTTGCCTGTAATCTGATTAGGGTCGTGAGCTGCTTTAGTCTGGCAGGCTGTTGTGATGCTCGGAGCGTGCCGAAGGACCGCGGCGACAGCCTGACTGCTCTGCTGTGAGTGGGGGGCCTGGCCGGAGAGGGGGGGGGAGAAACTGCTCGCACCCTGCCGAACGTAGCGGAGCCCCCAGGACCGTGTGCGCATCTGGATCGCCTCCTACTTGGCTGCTGCTTCTGCCATCTCTGGATTTTTGTTTTCTTCCAACACTCTGACATCCTCCTCCTTCCTGAAACTCCCCTGCAATCATGTTCCGGAACCCCTGGATCACAAACTACCTGAGCCACACCGGCCACTGCAGGCACGGTAAGTGCAGCTGCCGCGGGACTATCAGGGTGGTGGAGCCGTTTCCAGCGTCCTTGCATCACACCGCCTGGCATTCCAAGGACGGGAGTTTAGATACCGTGGGTGCTCAGCGACGAGGAGAGCTTTTCTTTACCCTGTGTGTGAGAAACTCAGAGCTGCTGGTGTGTTTCGGCGATGCACAGAGTCATCGGAGTCTGACTGTGTGCTCTTTCTCTCTCCGTCTCTCGCTCTGACTCATTTGTCAGCACAGTTGGGCTCTGGTATGCTTCCCGGCTGGGTAGTCTCAACAGGTGTCAGTGCACTGTCCGTGTGTTCGTAAATCCGTGTCCTCTCAAACTCTTGCACTCTGCAGAGTGGTGAGGAAAAAGCCTGTTTCCTGATTGCTAAGATCCAGCCACGCCAATATCTTTTTTGTACCTTTTAATCGCACAGTGTGTGTGCGTGTGGGGTGGGGGGGGGTAAATTGCCCCCAGCTCCTTCACGTGTAAATTCTGATTTGCAAGCCAAGATGGTGAGGGAGTTTTGTTTCCGGACGGGCCCCTGTGACTGCTCCAATTGGGGGATGTTGGGGGGTAGGGGGGGGGGGGGGTGTCATCTCCAGTAGGGGCTATTTTCACCTTGTTGTTCCTCAGTATTTTTAGAAAACCCCTTGCTTTGGATTGTTGACTCCTCTTCATGCCCCTTTTGATTAGCCTGTGCCTGTGAGGCATAGAGACCTGGTGCATTCTGTGCATGAAAGGAGTCAATCTAACGAGCCAATAATATCTTCCTAAGAGGATGTGACAGAGACCCCCTTTCGGGCCATTCTGAATCCCTCTCGGGATAAGCTTGTTCCAGCAGAAACGTGCTGGCTTCTGGGGCCAAAATGGTTTGAATTTCTCTACTCTGGGAAGATTCTCTTATAGGGGAAAGTGGGAATGCCTCCAATAGGAGTGTCATGCACAGTCACTTGTTCTGTTTTCTGTATTAGGTCGTATTTGCAACAGCTTCACATTGCTGGAGCAGAAATGTCAACTATGAGAATACGGAGGATGGTAGCTCTGCGTTATTTTTAAATGCTTTTATATTTGGTTCGTGTTGGTGGACTGTTTTTACAGACACCAACATATTGCAAATGTCTAACGAATAAATCAGGAAATGGAATCGGGCAACAAGCTAATTCAGATTGTTTTTTTAAGCGTTGGGGCTCCTTGTATGTCCAGCTTGTCAAAGGTTTTTACACACCAGGGAAAGGTCTCTAATTGCAGTTCACACACCCCCATATGGTATGTTTAATGTATGTGACAGGTCTAAAGTTCTGAAATTGCTTGCATGCCATTCGTTGGGCTATAAATTTAGCCCTGGTTTTTCTGATTAGTTGCTCATGCCCTTAACTTGTGTGTGCACACAGTACCGCCCTGTGGGGGGGTTTGCCATAAAATTGGTTCATTCAAAATGGCAGATACTTGGATATCTATAACAGTACACTTCATTCCACTTTATTAACCGGTTTAATTGTTCATAAAACCTTGCCTTTCACAGTATTGCATTCTCACTCCCATCAATTAAGGTTGCTCTCTTAGTTGCCAGGGACTTGTCAGGGTGAAGCATTTCTCCCTAGTGAGCGATGTTTACACAGGATAATCTCTACAGCTGGGATAATACTCCATATACCAAACATGTATTCGAGAACATTTTTTTCCAAGCTTTTGTTTTTCCTGTGAGGCTGTCAGCATCAATCCACACATTTTAAGGGCCAGACGGAAGAGAGGGTCTGGTGTTTCTGTAGGTGGCGTTCCCAAAAAGGGCGGGGGGGGGCTGCAGTGACCACTTGAACTGCAGTGTTCATAAGCTGAAGCACATGTTTTTTTCTGTATTCAAAAAAATCAGCACTTTGTGACTTATGCAATTCATGCTTCACTTTTGGTTTAACAGGTTTCCTTCAGTCTTTTTGCCCCTCCCATCAGCTTGGATTGAAAACATGTTCTCCTGCTTCCTCCACCGTCAAAAATATATAAATGTAAACACACACAGAATATACTTCTGTACTCGCTGTAGTTTGGGAGATGGTCAGAGCATCTGCCTGAATGGGGTCGGACCACCGGTGACCCCTGCTGGTGTTCCATCCTCTGACCTGTGCGTAAACAGAGGTTAAGGAGGATGGACTTTTTGAAAAATGACCCTAACACCTTGACAGCAAGATTTGCTAAAAATGTGCATTCTGTTTCTCCTGCTCTTTCCCTATTGTTTTTACTTTGTCTGTCTCATTCTGAACAAGTTGCAACTGTGTACTAAGACAATGTGTTGACTTGCAATGGTTTGCAGTTAGTCTGCAGTTAGGACTGTACATAAGAGTACTGATTTGTTTCAGCCAGGGAAATGCATTAGTGCAGAAAGGCAAAAATGGTTTCCTAATTTGTGGCTTAAAATGTGGCAATAAAGGAGATGCGACTGCAGTTCATCATTTTAGCTGACACATAGAATGCTGTTGGTAATCAAAGATTAATTTAATGAGGTCAAGAAGTATCACTGATTGGGAGCATAATACTTGATGGTTTCCTTTCACAGTTTAATTTTTTATGCTTTGTGGTCATAAGTTAAGCCATTTTGTTGAGTACCTCGGCGTGTGAGAGAGAGATGGATTGCCGCAGCACTTCTGTCCTGGCCCGGACACCCTTGGAGTGTGACTGGACTCTCAAGCGTTATTAAAGTAAAATGGAAAATAAGTCAATCCCATGGTGCTCTGCTGCAGCCTGGCACTGACGGACTGCTCCAATCAAAGGAGAGGAAGTCTGTAGAATATTCTACACTGCATGGAGGAGAGAGGCTGTCTTAGGTGAAAGCAGGGCACATAACCCAAAGGTTACTAGTTTTATTCCCCGGTGGGCCATTGCAGTTGTACCTCAGGGCAGTTAACCGTATCCAGCTGTGTATTTGGATAGCATAAGAATTGTGAGCTATGTAAGCTAAGTCGCCCTAGATTAGAACATCTACTGAGCAAAAGTGATGTGATTTCTGTAGCAGATCCCTGCCAAAACATCCCGTTATGAACTTGCTTGGGTCACTTGGTTTTACTGCAACCTTGATGCGATTGTATTGAGAATTTTGATTTGCGTGCATTGATTTGTATCATTTCCGTCTTGTGCTGTGCAAGAGCCGTTGTGCTGACTGCGGGCTCTTTCCTTTTTGCAGGCTTTGGAGTTGAATCTCCGGTCAAGCCTGGCAGTCCGAGACTCTTACAGAAGAGGGCTTTGAGGTAGGTGTCCAGTCTAAGACGGCGTCCCCCTTACTGCAACTGTTCCTAATCAGCCCGATTCACGATGATGTCCTCTCTCCTGTCTGACGCAAGGGATTGTGGGTGACTGTGCAAGTGAAGGCTCAGTGGTAATTCCGTAGAAACTGAAATTCTCCCCTTGCAGTGCTTTTAACCCTTTATATAGTCCTTGGGTCACAGCTTATGTAAGCTTGTTGCACTTGGGTAAGAAGCTTATGTCTATGTGATTAAGTGCAGTGGAGAAGTGGACAGTGTCAAATACCTGCAGTCACTTGTCTCTGTGTCACAGCTTTGCACTTTGCCTTACATCTGACCGGTCTGTGTCAGATTCAGACTTGGATAGATTCATTTGTCAGGCTTTAAGCCTCCAGTCTGAAAGTGCTTGGTGCTGCTTGTTGAGTTGGTGTTCACTCTGTCACTTGGAAGGGGACTCTCTCTTTGTCACTGTGTGCTAGACGCTTGTTCTCATTTATAATGTCATCACTCAGTCACTCTCGGGTTTGCCGCCCAGCTGGTATTGTAAAAGCATGGCCAACATTTCTGTATGCTGTGTCCCACCTGCCAGTGTGTTGAGAGCAGGTTGCTGTTAAGATGTCACAACATTGAATCTAATTGGTCTAAATTTATAAGTATTTAAAAACTGAACAAACTGGTTATTTGGTTTCAAGTGTAGAAGGGCCAAAGTATACTACTTAGCAACTTGTGTTATAGCATTTTCTTCTTTGGAATAAGACACAAACTTCTGCACACAGACTTTGTAACCATTGTTTCTTTTAGGTTTTAACAAATCAGTGCCCACTATCTTGTGTATGAGCTGAAATGTAATACTAATACAAGATGTTTTTAATATGTTACAGTATATGTTTTAATGGAGTTACAGGTGTCAGCCCTACACAGCTGAGATCTCTTTTCAGTCATTTGCAGTGCAACTGTGTGCTATAGCAAACATCTGTGGCATTTATAATGAAGCCTTTTATGAAAAAGTGCTGATTATCTGGTAATATGACTTCAGTTACCAGATTTGTCAAGATCACCTCAGCCTTAGAATGTTTTATTTTCTTTACAAAGTCAGACCCTTTTAGGGGTCGTCCCTCTTTCAAAATGTAAAATGCGCCAACTCTCTGAGTGTCATATTTATACCAGCAACCCAAATATATCAAAGAATGCTAGAATGGTCCCTGGCCCTTTCTATCTGGAATGCTGCTTTGTTTGTAGTTGTGAGGTGGTCACTGCAGGTTTGGTACGGTTTCAGGGAGCCAAATTCCAATGAAAATATACTGAGTTTTGAAAGAATGCCAACCCCTCACCCATCTATATCTATATACTTAATGAATTTGGATGTTGATTTAAATATTTTGCAATCACTCTAATTGATCGTTCATGGCCAGCTGTAATACACTTGAGTGGCTGATTGTCCAATAAGCAGTAGGTGACATCATCAGTCAAGGGGGTAATTGGGCAGAGGTGGTGAGGTTACTTCAGCTGTCCGATAACAACCTAATGAAAATCTGAGCAAATCCAAAACTGAAACCATTATACCCCACTTACATAAACACAATTTCCCTAAAGAGGCGAATGCGACATTTGCCGTAGATGCCATGCTTGCGATATCTGAGCTCTGTTGAGCGTTCGTGGGACAAACTTGGGCATCAAGTGTGATCTGCAGCTTGGAGACCAGGAGACTGCTAATGAGTCCCATCTGCAACAGGGTGCGAAGCTTTGGCCGAAGCCATAATGTTTTCAGCCTTTGTTGGTGAGCAGCTGAATTCCTGTGGCTCAGAGCAAATGTAATGAATTTTAGTGTCAGTCTCTCTGGTAGGTTTATTTTCCTTGGCCTTGTCTTGTATGTGTAGTTTGTTTTTTTTATTCTTAACCAAAGTCTTGCACTGAAGGGCAGAACAGTGTGTGTGTGTGTGTGTGTGGGAGAGAGGCAAGGCAGGCTGTAAGTGTTGTGGTGGCTAGGAAAGTAAAAGTTAAGGTCACATGCCTGATTTGCCCTTTTAATCTGTAGAGTTAAAGCTTTCAGATCATGGTCCTGGCTGTTGAATAGGAGTTTGTGACTTATGGGATGTGGGAATCTTGTTTCTGATAAGATTCTTTCCTCTAAGAGTAGTGTCGGCTCGCTGAAATGCCTGGTCACTGTATCTGGAGTTTGCTGTTACCTCCAGAGTCAAGAAACAAATGAGGCTAAATCTGCAAAAATGTTTGTCTGGTCACCACAGTTCACTGAGAGACTAGAGAATACCTGTGCATGCAGTACAATATACAAGTCGTAAATACATATAAGGTTATAATAATTACTATTATCAGTGGCCTCACCTCAAGGTTCCCCGTGTACTCTTTTTTTTTTTTTTTCTTTATCTCTACAACTTCTGGAAAAAGGCTAGTTCCTACTGCTCAATCAGATTTGATTCCCTTACTCCTGAATTACAGATGCTGCTCTTGAAGTTTTGTATGTGAAATGTTATGGCTGCCATCAAATTGCACATACCGTATACTCAGTAGGGTATATGCCCTTTCTCCCTTTGGCACACACTTACGTGAGTCACAAGTAAGTCTCAGATCCTAACCCATGAGTCTGGACTTGAGTCCAAAGTAACAATGGTCAGACCTCAAGTAGCAAGTTGGAGCGGTCAGGTGAGGTTACTAGTTTCCAGACATCTCAGTTCAGAGTCTATGGCAATGTTTCATCAGTTGTAATGTAATGATGATGTTAAAATCCAGTACAGTACAGTAGTTGGCAGAGTGATAGTTTTATCATGTTAGAATGATATATTTAAGAGTTGTACACAGTCAACAAATGCCATGCCAGTGTGTCATATTGCTTAGCAGCCAAACAGAATTACACAAGTTACCTCATGTGAAAATGAGTGCTTTTCTCTTTCTCAATTTCAGACTCAAATTGGAGATGATGACCTCATATTTATTACAAGTGCATATAAATGGCCATTAAAGAAACCGATTTGGTGGTTTTGCTGCTGTTTGTATCTTGACTCTCCAAGTCATGTTGCCCTTGAGAAGCTGCTGGATGCTTGACCCGTGGGATTGGTGCTTGCAGCCATGTTTGTTTCTGTTGTTAGGGGTTTGTTTATGTTGGATTGTAAGCGCTTGTGTCCAGGGTCACCAGCTGTGATCCCACTCTTGTCATCAGTTTTGACATGATCTGTATATGATCATGAACCTACTGCTCCCATGAAAATATGTGCAGGGCCCTGCGCAAGACCTGAAGTAATGTGAGGCTATGCCGTCGTCTCATTGTGGACTGGAGTTGATATCACATTTTCTCAAGGGCATGTTTTCAAGGATCTTTGCTGTCTCAACTCTCACAGTGATTTTGCGACTTACAGAAAATACCGTTGCTACTCGTTTTGTTTCAGCCTTCAGAAAGAGTTTTCGTTCGAGGACAAGGACGAGTCGGCCGGGAGCACCAAGGATATCGATGCCAACCTTTTGGCAGTCCTACCCAAAGGTGAGTTTAGCTTTTTAAGCAGATGTGGTTTGACTGTCTCCAAGTGGTTTAGTAGGTCTTTAGCAAAAAAGCACACTTTCTCACAACTGCAAGGAGCCCTTGAGAGAAATGTTTTAAACACAGGCCATGGTTTGTACACTGACTGGTTTGTACATTATTGCATTATCTGCTTACCAGACTAACATTATTTGCTTACCCTCTATCCACAGAAAAAGCTTGCATTTTGTCCCTTTATACAGCTGTGTATTTACCGAATCTGTTCAGGTTAAGTACCATTCACAGATGAGAAAGCAACAGGCTTTAGACACATGTGAAATGGTAGCAGTTAGGGTGTGGGTGTGTGGTCCGGGGTGCTGCGGGTGTGACAGGGCCCCACAAGAGCCTCCCGGGGTGCCAGCATGACGGGTCTATTTAAAGCCCCCAGCCGGCCCTGCTCGGCAGCCATGGATACCCACTGTGTACTGGGCTCACGGCGAGTTTACACCTCAGCGAGGGGGTCAGTCAGGGCACTGCCTTGCAGTCTGAGGAAGGCCGTAAACTGAGCAGGTGCTGTGTACGGCTGGAGCAGATGTGTGCTGTGCTCCTCCTGCAGGGCTGTTTACCCATAGGCTTCTGTGACTGTCACAGACTAACCAAAGTGATGCAGATGTTTGTGGGGAAATGATATAATCAATGATTTAATCTGTCTGAGTGTCCAGTAGGTAAATGGCAAAATGCTTATTTGGTAATGTGTTAAACTTCAAAAAATACATTTTTCAGGTTTCAAGTACATACATACTTTTGGTTTGCCACAGTGCTGTGGAGAAGTCAGTTACCGAACTTCCCCAAAAACAGTTCCTTAAGCATTGTGCGTAACGCCATGATAAACTCGTCCTGAAGACAACTTTATCTTCTACCCACAATCCAGTTTAATCCTCTTGGCCAGGAAACAGTGGGTCTCTGCCTTAATTCTCAGGTTGTCTCTGATCGGGGTCTTCAATTTAAAGTAGTGACATGGAAAATTCAGGATGAATTCCCCTGATGATTTTCCCCATGTTAAGCCTACTTGCAGAAATGTTCTCAGGGAAAACTCTTCATGGGCTTCTCAATGTAGCCTGAAACACAAACTGTAGATGTCTTCTTGGCTGTTCAGAGCTGCTCATTGGAAAGTATCAAAACATCAAGTGACCTACGCCATCTGGGTTTTGTGTTTTTAATCTGTTTTTACTTTGAAAGAATGATTTGGATCGACTCATTTGAGCAGTTGCTGGAATGCTTATCCTGTTAAGAGTGTGTTGAGGAAATCAGTAATGTTAAGAGAAATTGGATAGAAATATAATAGAATATAATATATAATAGAAATCAATGTTAAACCTATACACTATCTTTCATAATTGCCAGTTCAACCAGTCCATCAAATTTTGGTATAGTGCATTTTTATAGCTGGTGATAGTCAGCTCATTTCCAGTGCAGTCATCCTGTAGATCTATATGGTGGATTGACAGCGATTAGCTGTCCATCTCCCTGTCATTCTAAATTAATGTGATTTCTGATTCATGTTTATGACCCAGTGGTTGGAGTGGTTAGTGGTTGCGGGGGAATGTTGTGGTCTAATAATGTAAAAAGTTGTGTGGGTACTAAATGCTGAAGTTTGGTACATGTGTTTGAACAATTCATTCCCTCAAGTTTTAATTGGCAGCACATATTCTCAAACAGGAAAACAATTTCAGCTGCACAGACCAAGAGCTTCCACCAGCTTTGAGTCACCTCAGCTGTTGTGCAGGATCTCTTTCTCATAGCATTTTAGGTGTCTTGATTACTGACTGGACTTAGCTGAGTTTGTATCTGTTTTTTTTTTTTCCTTCCCCAGTTTCAGAATTAAAGAAACGCTTTGAAGGTGTCGTCTCCAGTGATCTGGAAATGAACAGGTATGGTTGCCAGAAAAAAAATACAGCTAGCACACCCTAACTACCATATAAACCTAAATTCTCCATATACTTTGCGTTGATCAGTAGCTTTTCCTGAACATCCATTTTGTTAGTGTCGGTGAGTTTATTTTTTCTTGTGCACACAACTGTATATAGGGTGGTGGAGTGCATGCATTGCAGGTACTACCAATTTATGCTGCTGGATATGTGCATAAGCCATTGGGAAATAAACCTGCAACCTCCTGATTGCCCACCCCGTCTTAACCCTTTCGCACGTAACTTATTTTATACTATGTAGCATGCGTGTTATGTTATATGGTTTGTTATGTTTTCATTAGCGTTAAGCTTCTCATAGTTTTCACCACCACATTTACTTTATTTTTTGTTAAATTGCCGTTTCCTCAAAGCTAAAATTAGCTAGAATTTTTTGAATCTCGTGTTCTAATCGCACCAGTGTTGGCATACGCGCTAAATGGCTAATCACACCGGTGTGACCGTACGCGGGAAAGGGTTCAAATCAATGGTGCGCAAGGAGTCGGGTCTCTAACTGCTGCTGTGTTGGTACACTGCTGTGTAGGAAAGAGAGGATCGCCCGGCGTCTGGAGGGCATCGAGACGGACACACAACCCGTCCTCCTGCCGAGCTGTGCCGGCCTGGTGACCAACCGGCTGCTGGAGGAGGACACGCCGCGCTACACCCGGGCCTCTGACCCCTGCGACCCCTGCATCGTGGGTAAGACCGGCAGCATGCTAACGGGGCAGGGGTGCTTTGCTGCGGCGGACCTCCGCTGAAACGCGTCTCTCCTCTCCGCCCGCAGTCAGACGCTACAGCCGGGAGGAGCTGGAGGCCCCTGACGTCCCCTCTCCGGAGCGGCAGTCGAGGGCGCGGAGTCGGGCGGAGCCTCAGCCAGCGCACGCGGACTCCACCCTCGGCCCCGCCCCCCCGAGCTCGGCAGGCCTGGACTCCAAGGCGGAGAGAATAGCCCGGTATAAAGCGGAGCGGCGGCGGCAGCTGGCAGAGAGGTACGGCCTCTCCCTGGACCAGGAGCCCGAGGTGGACTTCACGCCCCGCTACACCCGCCTGCGCAAGGAGTCCGACACGGAGAGGCACGCCCCGTCTGAGAGACACGCCCATTCAGAGAGGCACATCCCTCAGGAGAGACACACCCCATCGGAGAGGCACGGCCCTGCAGATAGGCACACCCCCTCGGAGCGGCACATCCTTTTAGAGCGCCGTCGGAGCAGGGATGAGGAGGAGGGCCGGGGGGATCGGGGCGTCCCGTACAGCAGCAGCTCGGGTGTGGGGCGGGCCGTCATTCAGGCCTACTCCGAGCCCAGCCCCACCCGCGAGAGGCAGGGCAGCTTCTCGGAGCGCGAGAGGATGATGAACATGGAGAACTACAAGCGGGCCCAAGACCGGGGCGGCAGGGCGCAGACCCAGGACCAGCCCAACTATATGGAAGTGTCCACTCCCGCCAAGTCGCCCGCCAAAGACGCCTCCATCACCGGGGTGCCCAACTCCCCGAAAACCGGCCGGCGCTCGTCCCTGCCCTCGGCGCGGTACGGCATCTCCCCCGGCGACCTGTTCATCGAGCAGCAGGCCCAGAACATCCTCAGCAGACAAGGGTGAGTGTGGTGTCCTCTGTCCTCAGTGCAGTGCGCATCTCACCTTTATAAACCACCTTTGTAACAAGCCTCCAGAGCAGCGCCATAGGTGCCCCATTAACTGTCTGTCCATTTTTAAAGATGGACTGAGTAAATGGTCTGATGCATCACCAGCTCACCTGAATAGGCTTGCAAGGCTGACCTTCAGTTCAGCGCCTGGTCTTTTTTCCAGGGTCTGTATGCTATGCTCAAAGAAGGCCACTTTGAAATGACTCCCTTTCCAATGAATGAGTAGGGATAAATGGCTGATCGTGCATGTCTAATTCACCGCTCTAACAGCACAGCAGGTCTAATCCAGTGAATTTCATTTCATTAAGAAATGCGAAGGGAATATGCCAGATTCATATAGTGTGACTACCGTTGACTGACTTTAAGCCTTCAAGTGATTTCCTGTTGACAGGTTGTCCCTCCCAGTGGCTCTGTCACTGAATCCAAAAAAAGCATTTCCCCTTGTATTTATTCCTTTGTTCTGACTCCATTAGCGGTTTATAACTGTAGTCTAACTAGACGTCTCCATCTAGTTTTATATTTTATTTGTGAACATAGAGCTCATTTTATACTTTGATATTACCCATGATCCAATGCAACCTTTTATACAGAGTGCATGTGGCCTTATTTTCATTGACAGAATGCAGGCTCGTCTTGTGGAACATTTAGTCCTAGCATCGTTTTGCCTTTGAAGTTTTATTTTTTCCTCTGGGGTGAGGGTGGGGGTGATGTGGGGGGGTTCAGAATGTTAATGAGGCCGCATGGATTACAAACAATTCTAATGGATAAACATTGCAGTCTCACCTTTCATCCACTCCCTGCTGACCCTGATCTAACACCGGGGTGATAGAGGCACGGGCTCAAGAGCGCAGTGAGAAATGTGTGTTTGTCAGGAGCACATTCGGGAAGGGGGCAGGCTCCCGCCGGTGTCATGCCGAGGTGGAGCTGGGCTCAGGTTTCAGAACCCCCGCCCACACCTCATCAGAGATCAGACGGGCGTCAGGTTTCATGGCACGCTATCAGAGCCGAGACTCAGGCGGGAGTGACACGCCAAGAACCTGCACTGAGGTGGTCACCACAAGCTTAGTGTCTGTGGACCTACTTAAATGTTCACTTTGTCTGATTTTACTCAGATCTGCCCTGGTTAAAGTGGCATATTGCATGAACTTTTTTGAGATGGTTGAATACGGTGCAGTGATTCGTTTAAATCATGTAAGTTTATAAACGCGGCATGCACGCCTAAATGTAGTGTGATTCGTATGAGGCGAGCATGTCAGCTGCTGTTTCCTGTAGCAGCTGACGTGCTCTGTCTGAGGTGGGAACACAGAGCGATGCCCTGCAAACTCTGAGTTGAATTGAAGGGAATCGTCAGGCAGCCTCTTCATATCTCAAGCAGTTCAGCGCTGTCATCTCAGATTCCTTTGCAAAGATCAGATGTGCTGCACACTCTTTGTTTTGCACTTTTTCCATCTTCGAATTTCCTTGAACTGTAGAGGGCGGATATTGAGTGCTTTTTGAGTAGCAGGCTACATGTTTGGCATTAAGTGTGGTTTTACAGTACTACCTTTTTAGTGAATTGAGTATAACTAGCATTAAACAGCAGCATAAATCTTGGCAGTACTATATAAATTGGTCTTTCAGCTGGGTCTGCTTACTGTCAGATTTACTGTCTGTAAAGATGTTTGTCCTCAGCCCACACCCACCTCCTGCAGTAGTTCAGATGAGTTTCCATGGTTTATCAGGGCTGCCATGTTTGGTTAGGCTGTGGTCAAACCCACACTAACCCTTACTCAGTCCTTCACTCTGTGGTTTGACCTTAGTGTCAATGTTACATTTTTCACCCCCAGTGAAATTCATGAAAAATTCTAAGGGGCAAAATAAAGTACAGAAGTGTCAGTATGATGAATTATGTGGATGGGTTCAAACTTCACAAGGGCCCCCATTCCTTCATCCAGCATGATCCATTTCACCTTTAACCCCAGTAACCGTCTGCCTTTCTGGTGGTGTTTAGGGAAATGTACCAGATGTTTGAAGGAGACCTCGGACAGATATGTGGTCCAGTGTAGTGAGGGCATAACTTTTAAATTTTCAGTTCATTAAAAAGCCAAGCTAGAGGCCTGAACTGGGCCTAGTCACACAGTTCATTTCTACATTTATTTACATGTGCCATCCCCACCAGTGAAAATGTATGAATATTTAGTAGTTAATATTCAATAGTTAAAAATAACAAACACCATTAAAATCCTTGTGCTGTTAATGTTTTTGTCCATGTTGCTGTGTAGCCTGGTCTTTGCACCACAGAATGATTGGCTCCGCGCAGATTTGGACGATATCGACTGGCCCTCCAGGTACTCTGGGATATGGGGTTGTGTGTGTGATACTCCACCCTTTCTTAACAAAGGACCCGTCTGACCCCCAACCACCTATCCCATAATGACTGCAGACCCCTGTGATCCCAATCTGGTATATCCTTAACTCCTCTCACAGCAAGGAGTTACTCTGCGGTATGAGCTGACAGAATCTCCCTCTCTAAATGCATTCCGGACACTTCCTCCAGAGGATTTCACTCACACCCATTCCTATATTCACTAATAACTGTAAATCTAAATAACTACATTTGACTATGTTTTGCTAAGCTAAGTTTAGGGAAGATTCCACAGGCTACAATGGCAGAGGTAGGGAGGAGTGGTCTGGGTGGATTAATGAGGTCTCAGTAGCTTCCCTCAGTGAAGGTGGGGTGCTGACCTCTGCTGAGGGCGCAGTGTGGTCAGTCTGCACCGTACTGATTAGGCCTGGCTCCCTCAGGCAGAGTGGGGGGGGGTCTCAGATGGGTTCGGGCGCAAACGGCTCGGGTCTCATCCCACTCACACTCTACGTCAGCACCTGGCTCTTGCACGCTCCGATTTTGCAAACTCGCACCAAAAAAAAAAAGTGCCCTCAAATCACTGGCGGTGAGTTTGCTGCTTTTGTGAAAATTGAGTTCACCATATCTCTTCTGGAGGGTTTTGTAAAGAGCTCACACAATATTTATATGTTAATATTCTTTTTTTTGTCTTTAAGAAAGAAAAACCACTTCCTTGGCATTTTAATCAGAGCAGACCATGTGTGTGGCCTGTCTGGCTCTGTATGCTACATGGCTGTGTTTATGCAGGTAGTTAGTGTCGTGACAGGCAGATTTCTAAACCAATTAGCAGCTTTTTGTTCTGCTTTGGGCCTAATGAAGTGCCTCTTAACTCAGCAGGCTGGTTAGTCCTCATAATCTCTGATCTGCACACTCCGCTCGAAATAGAACGGTAGGAGGTAAGGTTCAGCTGTACCGGCTCTACCACATTTTAATGAGACCTCCAAAAAGGCAATGAACAGCACGTCTCAGCATACGGATAGATGGGTAGTTTGTTTACTGAGCCAAAAAGGAAATTGCCCTGCCAACAGGCAAGCATGTTGGGAACAGAGGTACACAACATAAAATAAACATATAATAATAGCACAATAAATACTGCAACTGCACCATTAAAGTAACAAGTTGCAGAATACTGGAGAGTTCTGGAGTTTTTGACCCAGGGGATTCTGGGAAATGGAAGGCTGGGGTAAATATCTCTCCTGACAGCTCAGTAGGGGAGAGCAGCAGCAGTTGCCTTTTGAGAAGGCTATTTATGGAGCGGGGTCTGGCCCAGATGCTCTCCCTGGTCGGAGGGAAGTCATTCAGCACTGAGCCAGGCATTGAGTGCTGTGGACAGGTGAAACCTAACCATTCTGCCAGCTGCTCAGTAAGCCTGTAAAAACCTGCCCGCTGGAGACGCTGCTGTTTTAAAAAGCAGTGGCTCTGGGCAGCCCTAAAATCGAATCATTTCTGCTGTGCCCCAAAGCACAGTCCAGGAGCCACACGTGATGGTTTTAGTCATCCTGTTCAGAGATGCAGCTCAAGCTGATCAAATGACCTCTGCTTCACCCACCCATATCTTGTTCTAGGAGGTCACACTGGGGATGAGTTGAGCTTCTTTATGAACCAGCTTGCAGCATCGGAGGAGCTAACGTCTATTTGCACCGATTATCCTACTTGAGAATGCGGTTAAGAACAGCACGGTGCAACTGGCATGGTTCCTGCCAGTGCAGGATTTCCTAGTAAAAGGATCTGTCCATTCAACCCACAGTATTGTCCCTCTAGCTTTCCCACTTCCTCAGACACAACAATGACATTTTCTGTAGAGCATTTCTACCTGTGAGAGACGCTGTCTCAATGTAGCTGTTTTGGTGGATCTTAATGTAATTTTAAGCTGATGCGTCCATTTTTATGTGAGTTTGGCTATGCCGCCATGCAAGTTGCTCCCTTGTTGGCCTGTGTGTATGGGATTGATGCTTTAACCTGTGCTGTAGGGTGAAGAATAGATGATGGTGGTGGTACAGTTAACTGGGCCAATGAGCCATTTGTGAGGCTCCTACAGATAACTGCTTGTGCACTCTTGTGGAGGATCATAACTCACTACGGGCATTAATAATCACTAGTACTTACTTTGTAACCCCTTTACTGCTTGAGAGTGTCCCAGTATTAACTACTCTCGTAGGAGTTGTATTTCTTTCCTGCTGGTCTCTGTCATATTTCTCAATGCCATTACAGGAATTTCTGTCAGGGAATCTAATTTTTTCAAAGCTCATCGTTCTGAGCTTTCGCAGACTAAATCTGAAGGAACAAATTGTACCGCACAAAGAGAAAGTTCTCGGTGTCCGTGATGTTTTTGAGATCTGGTTCTAAAGAGGTGTTAATCCCTTCTTTTTCCCGGAAGGATTAGAGTTAGAGACAGGCTGGGGAAAGAGGAAGTTGTGCAGAGGCGCCCCGAGCAGATGCCCGAAGCTGCAAACCTAGCGTCCAGGAGGCACCCGCTGGTGTGGGCGCACTACATGGGCTCTCGCCCCAACTCCTCCGCCCAGAACACAACTCCCCCTATCCCTTCACACCCCAGCACGGGGCAGCCACAGTCACCCAGCTATGCCCAGCCCACCGGCCCGCCCCCACTTGCCAGGCCGATAGGAGAGCACAGCGTCCGTCAGGGGTACCTCTCGATGCCGGTCACCCCCCCGGCACAGGAGAAGGAGACGGAAAGAAGGGGGAGCGTCGACCACGTCCAGACCCAAGGCCCAGCCCAGGACGGCACGGGGGAGGTCCGGACCGAGGGCCTGCTGAGGAGCAGGAAGGCGGTCCTGCCGTCGGAGGTGCGCCGCAGGGAGAGGAGCGTGGAGGACTTGCACCGGCTCCACAGGGAGGGGCCGCGGGAGGGGTACAGGGGGCGCCGGCACGGCAACGAGGCGGAGGCGGAGCCCACCAGGCCGCCGGAGCACGGGCCCCGGCACCAGGCTGCAGAGGAGGCGCTGACCCCGCCAAGGGAGGCCCAGCAGCGGAGCGAGGCCACCGCCCACCTCCAGAGGAGCCCCGCCCTGGCCCGGCAGAGGAGTGTGGAGACGCCCCCCACCAAGCACAAGGTCCGCATGCGCTCCATGTCCGACATCGGGGTGGCCCAGCGCTCTGCCGTGTTCAGGAGCCTGGAGCGGGCTGCCAGCAAGGAGAGGGTGTTCCACAGCAGGGATGGGGGCGTACCCAACGGGGACATCGGCACGCTCGACACCCGGGTCTCGGTGGCCCAGCTCCGACACTCCTACCTGGAGAGCACCACTGCCGTCAGGAAGCCAGAACTGTGGGTGGTACCGAGTTCGGACCGCCGACCCCTCCGTGTCTAATCCTCAGTAATCGGTGTGGTGATTACCTGCATGATTCCTAACGCGTAGGCCGTCCCTCGGCAACCGTCAGCCAGCGGAGCTCTGCCTGGTCTGTGTGTGACACCTTCAGAGGGAAGTGGCCAGTGTCTGTTTCCTGGGGAAGGGGCTGTTGTGTCCTAATCCTGCTGCATGGGGCTCGTTACTCTGTTACCTCTGTACAGCTAACGCGTGTTATCCGTCCTTGCATGGAGTGAGTGTGGCAGATGCCACGCAGTGTCACCGCCCCGTTTAAAAACTGGGTTGCAGCTGAAAAGCATCTCTTTTCTCAAAATGGTTCATCTCTGCGCTTTCCCTTTCTTGTCCTGTCTTTTTCTCCCCCCCTCTTGGCTTTGCGGACCGGCTCTCCTCCCCCCCTGCACTAAAAGAGAGCCTAAGGGAGAGCTGGACGGTGAATCGGCAGGGAAAGGCGAGTGGGAGAGGAGCACTCGGAGGCCGAGGCTTTATATCACTCCCGGGGACGGGAGAAAGACCTCAGAGAGGTTTAGGACTCAGCCAATCACCTCTGCAGAGCGTCTGGAGACCGATAGGTAGGCTACAGGCAGGACAGGTGCTCGGAGAGCTCTGCCCCCAAGATGGAAGTGGTGGCCAATGCATGACGTTGGAAAGAGTGTTTCCAGGAATCTGCCTTTTTCCTAAGGGGCTTGCACGTTAATGAGGGCTGTTTGTTTGCAGAAAACGGCACGGTTTGTAAGTGAATGTGAGGTTTACATAAAGTAAACCTTAGGTGGCTGCTTCTAACCAGTCCCTGATCAGTACTGAAAACTGGTATATGAGCAAATGACTGATTGCACCAGAGTCCTTCCAATGATCCTCTCTGAAAATCTGTGCCTGTGTCGGCGTGAGGATGTATATGCACACAATGGTGTGTGTGTGTTTGCGTATGTCTGGGTATAACTGTGGGGGTAATGTATGCTTGGACCCTCAACAATGATTCTGGATCAGATTCTGTTCATTTTGACACATTGTTTGGGAAGAAAATCCGCTCTAATATCATTGTTTAACTCTTTGTGCTGGTCTACCTTACCCAAAGACACAACTTCTGTCAACGCTGTAACCTGTGCTGCTGCTGACGTCATCTAACTGAAGCTTTTCACCTGCGGTGTAATAGTCCAAATACTGTTTTCTGTCTCCCTTGTAATCCAGTGATGATGACTTTGTGTGTTTTTTTTTTTTTTTTTGCACACCAGGTCCTGCTTGAGTCCCACAGAACTACAAAACACTGAAGGCAAGTATCGGCTCCATTCCATGCTGAATCTGGCAACCCTTCCACGATTTCCTTAACAGACTGCAAACTATCATTTCTGGAAAAATCGTACAGCAAAATCAGCAACGTAATTCTACACAACGAGGAAAATGCAGGTTAAATGGAGTTGTTTACTCTGACATGCCATTAGTGCCACCACTTAGTTCCTAGGTCTCAGTTCTAAGTTAAATTTATTGAGTTGTACTGATGTTGACACGCCTCCCCTTTGTGAGGGACTGAAAGCCGAGGGCAGCTGGGATGATAACGCTGCCTTTGATGGTATCACGTAGCTGGCTTTAACAGAGCGCCACATGTTGAAGGGAAAGGAAGCAGACTAGAATGGGCCATGTGGCATTACTTACCCCGCGGATTCTATCCAGATTGTTCCGTGACACTTGAGGCTTTGACTGTTTTTTATTTCAGGAATTTCCATGTTGGATTCGAGTCTTTGCACTCCATTTAATGTGTTTAATTTTTTTGTTTTGTGTCATTTCTTTGGTGAGAGAGTGTGCTCTGTCATCCTTCTGCACCAGTGATGGTTATATATATATTTTTTTCATCTTCCTTTGCAGTGGATGAGGAGAAACTGGATGAGAGAGCCAAGCTCAGCGTGGCGGCCAAGAGGTCCCTCTTCCGGGTACCAGGCTTGTCCTGCATTTTCCCTTATCCGCACGAGCCTTTGCAGCACATCTGTTGCGCTACGCCAGTAGGACTGTCTGTTACGCACCCCCTGTCTCCACAAGAACCTTTGCAGCACACCTGAAGTACTACGAGAATAAAGCTGTCCCTTACACTCCCCACGTTTCCACACAGGCTACACTTGAAGCACTGTGCCAGCGGAGCTGTCTGTCATACGCTCCCCCCATCTCTGCATTCCTGCTTCCTGACTCACTCTGAGCAGTACAGGGAGAGTGCTCTGCAAGCGTGCCGTCAGGGCTGTGGGGAAGCACTGCCGCTGCTGTGACTCGCATTCCTAACCCCCTCTTTTTTCCACAGTGTTCACCCCCTTTTCACCTTCCACTCAAATTCCAGCACATCCCTTTAAACATATGATGTGCACTTGCGTGGTCCTGGTACCCCGTGAAAGAATGCAGTTTATTAGTCGGAACTTAGATCAGATGAATCTTAAAAGTCGTTCTGACTAAGATGAACATTAGAAACAAAACCGTTCCCCCACCAACCTTTCTATGTTTTAACTTGGTTTTCAGAATTTTAAAATTAGTTTGTTCTGCAGAATAATATTAGGTTGATAAAAAGTGATGTTTCTAGTGCCTGGGAAGTATTATTCTAAAGGGTCTTATGTTTTAATGCCCACTTATTGAGTTGTTATATAAGAGATGTATTGATATATAATAATATTTGATGTTTGACATTACTAAATTTACTGAGTATTGAGAATATTGACAATTGGAAGTGGGTCACCATTCTGTTCCTCTCCTTAAGTAGAAGGTTGTCACTCAGTAGGTTTCAGTATATCAGATTTAGCAGGGTGTACTTAGTGTTCTGGTAACCTGTGAAACGAGGATGGGGAAACTCTACTTTAGAGGCACAGCCATTTGAAAGGTCAAGGGTTTGCATGCATTTACAGTAAATGCTGAAAATATGCAATATGTTATAGGCCTCATGTTCAGCCAGTAGACGCAGTACTGTCGGACACGGGCCCCCCTCACCTCCCGCTGAGTTCTGTTAGCCTAGCCTGCCTGTTCGCGCGACTCGGTGCTGATTTGTGCTGTGTCTCCCCGCCCCTCCTTCAGGAGCTGGAGAGGACCACCGAGGGCGGTGTGCCCAAGCCCCGGTCCCGCAACGCGGCCGTGGAGAGGCGGCTGAGGCGGGTTCAGGACCGCGCCCGCACCCAGCCGGTCACCAGCGAGGAGGTGGTCATCGCCGCCACGTACGTCAGTCTCTCAGACACCGCTGTCAGGGTGGGGGTGGGAAGTGGGGGTGGGAGGTGGAGAGGCCAGGTTACAGATTTTGGTCCCTCAGACTTGCCGAGCTGAAACCCGACTAAGTTATCCAGTGTACAATACCAGTTGAACCAGCTGAAGGTTGAAGGTTGAACACACCTACTCAAAAGGGTTTTTCCTTTTATTTTTACTATTCATTATGCAGTGACCACAAATTAATTCAAAGGTGGTGGTGGTGGGGGGGGCATTTTTCATCAGTTGAGAAATGCCTGTGATGAGAGTCGATCAGAGTAGCTGCCTGGTCACTCCTGTCAAACTTTGTTAGGCGTGTGTAGCCTGAGCCAAACCAGTGGTCCAGGATCAAAGCAATCATATACTGCGCTCCATATTGCATAGCATTCTATAGGGAAGGCTATAAACCAGTTAACTTCGACTGACCACGGGGGCTTGGTACGGTTAGTATTTATATCCATACTGTGGCACACTTACTTGCTAATTGTTTTTGTTTGTACTCGGATGTACTTTATATGCCACTTTTAAACTTGAGCCGTCCCGAAATGACCCAGTGGTACTGACCTTTCCTCTTCCTTTGTCATGTGACACTCTGTGCCCTGTCTCTGTCCTTGTGAAGTGTCCCCGCCCCCTCGTCCCACACGGTGACGGTGTACCCCACTGTAGCGCGCGTCCCTAGCCCCACTGTAGTCAGCAGCACAATGACACACTTCAGGTACCGGGATACAAGTATGCGCATGAGCACGAGAGGCCGGCCTGACTCTGACTAACCCATACGTCTGCATGACCGCTTCCTGTTTCCCGTTTCCTGTGCACTGCAGTCTTCATGGCTCTTCTGTTGCCGAGCGGATTTCTAGTTTCCCTAGATCTCTAAGTGCTTAGAGGATGTAATAAGGGCTGATTTCTCAGAAGTGTGGTTTGCAGAGTCATGATGTTCTATTGAGCATTACGGCCAAAATATTTGGTAAATCTTGGCAAGTGATGCTTCATTTTGTAGCTCTGAATCTGTACTTTATTATCTTGTGATAAAACAAAAATGGCAATTTTGCGAATGTGCCCCTAAATCATGCGTGCAGTCACATATGTTCAGAGGTGCTGTAAGTTTGCTTTAATATTACCCTGTTCACCTGTCCTGCACAGTAATATGGATAGATGGATTTTGGTTTATGACATTTCCATGTAAGCTTAGGGGCAGTTTTTGGCTCAACAGTACCCTCTGCTGTCTGAGGAAAAGGTGTGCACTCTGATTTCAGTGCTATGCTTGTTCGATACGTACATGCCACTTATTTTTCATTAATCTGCATAAACAGTATGCTTCAAATTCACTTCAGTGACAGCCATTGTTCTAAGTTTTTACTATTGCTTGAAATGGCTTTTCAGTTTCCCCATAGCCCAGAGCTTTAATAGGAAAGTTTTGCTGGCTGACAGCATTGCGCATTTAATGGAGAGGCTGTTAAATGTCAAAGGTGGGACCTGCTAAAGCACTCGAGGTTCACGTGTCAGCCTGAGGGTAAACTCACACGCAGTTTGCCTGCCGCGTTCGCTGAGAGACCGAGCTCATAAACCTAAAACTCCAAACCTGAAGTGGGCTGAAACTGAAGCCGTTCAACTACCGTTAGCCCCGGGTTTTGCTCGGAGCAGCAGGGTCGCCCTGAAAAACGAGACGTCTCGACTGCCTCCAAACCTCGTTAGTCAGAGCCTTAATGAGGCTGCTGCTTAATGTGTGAAATTGTAGCACAGTGCACAACAGCAGTGTCAGGTTTTTATAACGCCCACTTGAGAGCCAAAAACCACTTCTGAGGCTAATGGTTGTAACTTCTGACTAATGTTGTTAAATGTTTTGAGTGTCATGCGGTGCTATCACATGCATGGTCAGACAGTCACATCTGCAGAACACCAACACTACAGAGATTAATGCTCAAGGGAAGGCAGAAAATATAAAGTCTGTTTATTCAAACTAGCCACAAGATTAAAAACCTTGAAAGGCCATTTTACTTCTATTATTTTAGAGGTGATTTAGGTTTTGTGTTTTGAATTTAGCAAGAGATTTCTTTTGAGTTAATTGACAACCTGTGCATTTTTCGAGTGTTTGTGTGATGCAAAAAGGCAGTGCATCTGTTTTCCTTTCAGGCATGCTGGGACCTGCATGTCTTTGAAAGTGCTGTATTGTGTCATTTTTATAAGCTTGCCCAGTGTCTAATCCCAAGATAATGTGAAGGCTGAAACGTACTGTCTACCTTAATACAGCTCTATACATTTCCACCTGTGTATCGTGGGTAGTACTGGAATGCAGCATGTCCTTAGTGAACGTCTGCGGTCTGTTTTCATTGGGTGATGCTGCTCTCCTGGCCCCTCCCACAGTCTGCAGGCCTCCTCTCAGCACGGCTCGGCGGCCCGGGAGTCCCATCAGGCGAAGGAGGTGGAGGAGAACCGCTCGTCTGGGACCGCGCCGACCGTGGAGGGCCCGGAGGAACCCGACCTATCCACTCTCAGCCTGGCTGAAAAGATGGCGCTCTTCAACCGGCTCTCCCAGCCCGCCTTGCGGGCGTCAGACGGCACCAGGACCGACATCCGGCAGCGCCGAGCTAACGCCCGCTTCCAGACCCAGCCCATAACCCTGGGGGAGGTGGAGCAGGTGTGTATGGAGGCCCTGGAATTGTCTTTCTCTCTGCCAGCCAGGCAGTTTTCTACATCTTGACCCGGTGCCCCAATCTTGTCCATAGGCAAGATCAGAGAACTTCACAAAGCCCCTGGCCTTGTGATATTTCAAAATTGCCTGTTCCATGTTAGATCCCCCCAATACACACGCACACGCACACGCACACGCACACGCACACGCACACGCACATTAAGACCAACAAAAGTTTACTTAAGTTTTTTATTTTGAAGAGACAACAGTTTTGCTGACCAGTGAATGTACATAAGGACCCGTAAGACACATCACATATCAGTATATTTAGGTAGTGGATTTTAGCTTGGAAATTTAGGAACTGGCAGAATAGCTGTCAGGATTTCATTCCATTACATTACATTCATTTAGCAGATGCTCTTATCCAGCTATCTCTTATCCAGACAGAGAAGGGAAAGGTAAACACTATTTTTTCCATTAATTCCATTAAACAACTTTTTCCACATTCATTTTCTTCACTAGTTCACATTCCAAAATTTGAACTCCTTAAAGGCACAGGCATTTACCTTTAATTTTTTTGGGAAAATGTTTGAAATGGCACACATACAGAAGTGTTTCTCTGGAAAGCACAATGCTAGAAAATAGCCTTTAAATGTATCAACTTAAACCTAGTATTTAATCACAAATGTTTCTCCCCCATTGAAATACTATAGGTACCTAAAAATATTCTTATTAGCTCTTTTAAGTTAACACAAAGTGAAGCAGCGCCTCTGAGGGGGGAAAAAAAATTGAGGTTGAGGGGTGCTTACTTGATACGCCTCATGATACCGGTGCTGTCGGAGGATTGTAGATTGTAAGTGAAACGCAGCCTATCTCTGGTACAGGAAGTAGTACCAGCAGGTCCTACCCAGTTGACAAACGGCACTGTAGACCAGCCGCAGGGAGACCTTAACAGTGAGCAAGTAAGGAGACCCCACTGAATGCTGCTTTGCATTGGGTATCTGTGCACCCAGGCTTGCTGCATACTGAAGTCTGCCCCAGGAAATGGCATTCGCAGCGCGTAGCAGTTTGAGCCATTCTGTGTCTCAGTCGAAGAAAGTCAGGTTACAGACTGGAAGCTGTCAAGACGGCAGCTTCTCCATACACGTGTATTCTATTCAGTACCCTAACCGCATTCCTGTATGTCCTGTAATGGGTCAAAGTGCTATTCACTGGAAATGCCATTTTATCTCTCACTCCTCCAACGCCAGGTGGAGCTATAGGTTATGTGATCTTCCATGTGTCTGTCTGTCTGTCTGAATGTTGATTGGATCACTTAAAACGCTAAGGCTGGGTTTGACTGTGCAAAATTATTGCTATTGATTTGACAAAAAAGAAACAGGTTTCATGGCAGCCATGTTGACTTCGTAGTGGTGGTGGTTGCACACGCTCTAGCGAGTGGCTCTGTGTCCAACCTTACTACACCTTATCACACTGGTAAAAACATGTATCTAAAGGTGATGCTCATCCTTCACACAGGTTATGGTTAGCCTTTGTAAGCAGATTTCACTTCAGTTATTTTTTTATGGGAAACTATATGCTTCCCTTAAATTCCTGTGAACAGACTAAGATATGAAACACATCTTTGCACACTGCCCTTCAGACCTGTGTTTTCTAGATTGTCTCTGAAACAAGTAAATGCTCACATTAGCATTCCCAGCCACTGTCTGAACGGCGGTTGCACCAGAAGAGCAAATACAGATGATTAACTAACACAAGGATTTTATTACCGCAAGCCAGAGGTGATCTAAGAATGATTTGGAGGCATTGCTTTGGACACTAAAGGCATTACAAAATGAACTGACACGTCTAGACAGCCACAGCACAAAGCTCTTTACTCCAGAGATGGAATTGAGTATGCAGGTGTGTGTCTGATGCAGAGGCTGTCTCCTCTGCTCTGAAAGATGCCAGATGAATGCAAAATGGGGGGCTTTCTGTCTGAAAGGACTGAAGCACTGTGTGAATGTGGAGGTTTGCGGAGGAGAGAGAACGCGCTTTCTGAGGGGTAGAGTGCAGCGGTCGCGTTCAGGAGCGGTCTTGAATGATCACGACCGTCAGCGCTTTGTGATTATGGCCCCAGGGCTGTGACAGGTTTGGACGGGGGTGTGTAAATCCTTGAAAATGCTCTCTGCCTGATGATGGAGCTGTGATCCGTCTCTGTCAGGTAATGGTAAAGTGAAAGGCATCACTTTCAGTGAGCCGGTCTGCCAGGGACACAAGGACAAACCTTTGAGTGGAATTTCTCATTTCACTAAGTGTTCCCTTGGCAAGCTGGTGGACTTGAATAGGAAATGGAGCAACACCAAAATATGGTCCTCTTCTGGGACTGGCTGGTCATTGTCTCCAAGTTACTGATGGATCAAAGGCTGCTCCATTATCACAGTGCTGTACAACATTGCTTATTTAATTTTTTTTATTAAATTGCTCCATAAATGTCTTTATACAAATATTTAAAATTGAATATTGTTTGAAGTGCTCTGAAAGTGATACCTGCTTTTTCCATTCAGATCTGCTTTGGAGAACAGTGGCAATGCCTTTGTGGGAATGATTGTTACTGCATAATTTGTCAATCTGTATGGCCTGACCACTTGCTTTTTATCGTGAAATTCCAACCAGAGTTGTCCTTATGAGGCACCACTGTCGAGTTGACATTGTATCTTTGTGCTCTTAGACATAGGTAGTTGTGTTGGCAGCTGCAGTAGTGTAGTCGTGCATTGTTACATGTCTGAAGAGATGCTCTGCATGGGTTGTGATGGAACTTGATCAGTAGGACGCGCAGTAGGTCAGTGTGCTTTGAATATTTGGCATGGTCTGTTGCCACTGTGTCTGCTCTGTGTCCCTGGCTTTACGGTGTGCTGTTCTCTGTCTCTGCCTCTTCGTCTCTCCAACCCACAGCTTCAGAATGGAGGAGGGGGCAGGATAGGGCCGCTGTCGGCCACGGTGGTCAGGTCCGCCACGGCCACCACACTCTCCACCGCCCAGGCAGGCGACGTCCACCTCGGCAAGTCGACGGCCGTCATCTGCGGCCCCCAGCTGTCCGGGCGAGGGACCTACGACAGGGCCGCCGCCAGGCAGCAAGCCTCGCCCCAGAGCACTGACATCAGCATCAGAGGCGTGGCTGTGTCAGAGCCCCACCCTCCACCCACCGCAGAGCCACGCTCTCCGCCTGCCGTGGAGACACGTTACCCGCCCTTTATGGAACCACACCCCCTGTCTGTCCCGGAGTCCCGCCTCCCAACCGCCAAAGAGCTCCGCCCCCCAGCCCTCGCAGAGCAACAGCAGAGGTCAGCCGAGGTCAGGGGTGCGTTTCACGGGTCAGCATCTCCAGGGCGGAGACGAGAGGAGTCGCCAAGGCTGACGAGAGAGGAGAGGAGGGTCCTCTCGCCCGACAGGGACACACGACAGCCACTGGCCCCCCTGCAGGACAGAGCTGGCGATCGGCATGCCGACCTAACCAGGCGGGGCGAAGCCGACCGACACAGTCTGCATGAACCTGAGGTCGTAGTCCTCCAGGAGAGACGTGAGCACAGGGACTACCTGAGGGAGGCGCAGTCCTCGCGGGAGCTCCACCAGACAGAGATCATCCTCAGATCCAGGGCGGGCATCTCAGGTAGGGAGCAGGAAGGCGAGATCACTCAAAGGGGAGTATTTGCCTCTCCCTCATCTGCATCAACCCTAATTATCACTCTTAGATTATACGACAGTGGCTGGGGCCCACCCCATGGAAACTAAGTCTTGCATTCAGTGCAGACTCTCAGATAGCATTTGCTGAATTTAATTTGCATATTTTTCCATATATTTACTTTGTTCTCTTTACAAAGTAATGTTTTGCCGCCACTGTCACCATTCAGGGCTTGCATTAAAAAATTAATCAAAATGAAATTGAGGACGAAGGGACACAAATCAATAGAATAGCGTGTTTCATAAAAAATCTATTGCCTGTTTGGTCTAAGTACATTTCCTGTAGAGCTGGTTTATTTTCATGTTCCTTCCAGTGACAGTATACACAGCAGAAAGCCTTTTTTCCCTTGAGGCTGAGTCTGTGAATGACCCTCTCTCGTCTGAAGGTTTTTCTACTCTCATAAGCATGCAAGTACACAACAGACAAGGAAACCGTTCAACACAGGCAAGCAGGGCACAATGGCTGTGGAATCTACTTTAAAGGAGCTGGAGCGGAGGAGAGGCACAATAGCCATCTAAAGCTTGTCCCCGTGTCCCCGCTCATGCAGAGTGAATCCTTACAGTTAGTGAGCGTGACACGGTGCGCATGGGTAGTGATTCTGTGAGCGCCTCACTGCAGCTCAGTACAAAGGATTTTCTGCAATCTCTCCAGCTGCTTTTCCCCTCCCCTGTGAAGTACGTGTGTGTGTGTGTGTGTGTGTGTGAGAGAGAGAGAGACAGAGTGCAGCGTGCAGCCTGGTGTAGCGGGGCTGCTGGTGCTTGACAGTTATTGATTGCTGTGGGGCTCTCCTAACACCGTCCTCTGTGCGTGTGTGTGTGTGTGTGTGTGTGTGCGTGCGCGCGTGTGTGTGTGCCTGTCCGCTCGGCAGCGCTGCCGGAGCCCACTCTCCCAGCGACTGCGGCGACGTCGAGGAGCACCTCCCAGACCCCGCACACGCCGCCCGCCATGCCGCAGCCCCGAGACACCAGCGGGGACCCCGATCTCCGGGACGGACAGGACCCTGACGCCGTGTCCGCGCGGCAGATGTCCATCAAAGAGAGGTGAGCCCCCCGCGCTTTGCCCCCTCAGACCGCGATTCGGCAGGGGCGAGAGCCAGAGAGCAGCCTCCTGAAGCCGTCGCCCTCGCTGCCTCCCAAGGTGTGCGAATGGACCATTCATAAACAGTGCCGGGCAGGGAGAGATTGAACAATGCAGAGGCAGGGAGTGTTAGCGGTGCGCTCTGCACAGCGGACCACACCTCGCAGCTGCAGAATTCTGCTGGAACGCAGATACCGAGACTTGCGTTTTTTTTTTTTTTTTTTTTTAATTATTATGATGCTTTCAGAATGTAGCTCTAGCTCATTATCCTTAATTGCTATTTCCCCCAAGTATTATTTAGCATATGACATTAGCATAACTGATTGTTAAATGGGGAGGGGTGAGAGAGGAGATTCTTCCCACAGGCGCTGACCCTAGATCAGGTTTATTCTTTTCTTCCTCAGTGCTTCGGGTTTGGATTAATGTTAGGTAAAATAATCCTGGATTGGCTGTTGGGGACAGAAGATACCTGTAGAGGGGGGTTGGTGGTGGTTTTTAGAGGGGTGTTGATGGTGGGGGTAGATTGTATCTGCTGATTGTATGCGAAGCAGCAGGACTCACCTTGATTCTCATTGTGGAATGTAGGTTGCAGCCGGGCTTTTGACATGCGGGAAGGGAATTTATTTTTGGCCGCGGTGCTGTGATTCGCCCCTGAGTGCTCAAGGCGTCGAGCGCTCTAACCTCATTCCCTTTAATGCCTGGAGGAAATTGGGTTGTCTCCCTGCTGCTGGTATATTAAATCAACCTGTAGGTTCCCTGCGTTTATTCATCCATACATACAACATTGGAATATACAAGATGTTCCTCTGTCAGATGCTGCGTTTCATGGAGGGCAATAATATATAACTCTCTGGTGTATTCATGGTCATATATCTCATATCTGATTTTCATGCAGACATCTCTGGGAGGTTCAATGCAGATGCAGGCCCATACTGTAGAAACCTGGGGTCTTACTCAGGCGTTCAGGCTGTCCACAGAAAATTGCCCCTCTTTTATCGGAAGAAACATAGTGTATTTTAGTCTCATCTGTGTAATTGGCGGTTTTTTCAGTCACATCGTAGTCCTCCTTCACTAAAAGCTTGATTGTTTTCCCGTGGAAAAAGATACTTTTAGGTTGATTGTTGATTAATGTTTTGGATTTGTGTGTGTCTGTGTGTTCGGTAGTCCTGTCCAATAGAATGTCGAGGTCCTTATCACCGTTACAGGATGCAAACGCCGCACACGACACAGGCATGTTTCGGACAGGGGTGTTGTCACGTGTACCCCACTGCTTTGTGCGTGGGGAGGGGTTGGGGAAACGGCTGCCATCCCTTTCCCCCCCATGTCCTGTTTTTCAAAGAATGTTGCTCTGGAATCTGTCGCGAAGCGGTCACACTCCGGACTCATGTTGAAATCGGGCGTTCCCATGAGGATGCACGGTGCCTCTTCGTGTCATGGACAAGCTCTTGAAGTAACACCTTTCGCAGCGGTGGGTAAATCTCAAATGGCCCTTAATGGCACGCCTCAGAATCCTTCCTGGAGCACATGTGATATTTTTCTGGGATTGTGTAAATATAGATCACTTCAATGTTCCTGCTTTTGGCATCATCAGAGAGCTGAAATGACCTTGTTTTTTCCTCAGGAATATTAAGTTTATTCTGGTGTGTTAATCCAGTCAGAGAGGAGGTGTCTGGGTGGCAGGATTGCATATGTGACCTTGTTTCTGTGTTTGGTTTGACTCCAGCTGATTGAGGAAATGAAGCTTCTTTTGAGCCCCCTTCCCTGTAATTGACAGGCAGTTTAGGCACTCAGTCATTCATTGCTGCAGGTCTGTCATCTCAGGCACCTAGGACAGCAGCAGTACTGAATCCACAGCCATGAAGAGCTGTGTGAAATGTCAAATGCTTCATGAAGGTACTACTCAATCTCATCTGCTCCTGTAAGGTTTGTTTTGTGTGCAGAGACGAAAAAAAAAATTACTTTCACGCTACAAAAAATGCTGAACTGGGGCCAGTGACCAATGCAAAATGATAAAAGCCCTGATCCATGCCAGCCAGTTGTAAGCTCTTATCAACTGAGGCTGTTTTTTGACCCGTGGGGGAAAAATGTGTAAATGTTGGACCTCGAAAAAGTGTCCTGTACAGCAGTAACATGGCACCGAGGCACACTAATAGGATCCTGTCATATCTCGTGTTTGTTTAGTGTGCACTGAGCAGTGTGAGACGCTGTGGGTTGTTCTGCCATGCCCCATGTCTCCTGCGCTCTGGGACTCAGCTGGGTGAAAGCACAGTCCCCCAGAACAGCTGAGCCAGGGCTCCGCTTGTGAGCAGATGTTCACTCGATTCTCACTCACTGGAATGGAAGTGGCATTTCTGCGTGTACTCTATCAGCACTGCCCTGGAGCACTGAAGCGGGAGAGATTTGGCTGATTGGTCAGTTTGGGGGATGTGCCGTTGTGTGTCTCTAACCTAGTGTCATCATAGCTCCTGGAGTTAGTCTACCTTGACGTGACCTCAACGGTGGATGGAGATTACATAAATGACTGTTATTGTTGTGGAGTCGTACATATCCCACTGCAGTGGTTTGGACAGTGCTTTGGATGGTGAAACCTTTGAAGCGGTAAAGTGTTACTCATCCACACAGTTAAGAAAGCTGTGTGTGTGTGTGTGTATGGTTCAGCTATTAAACTGATTCATGGCATTGATAATTAGGATTATTTGGTGATTTGTGCATGTTCCAATGGCGATAAACACAGTGAATTGTTGGACACGTTGGTGACCATTCACATTGACCGTTCAAGGTACTCTGAAGAATGTGCTGCTGGTGGAGATGGTGCTGCTGCTGGTGATGGTGATAATGATGATGGTGGTGATGATGATGGCAGCGGTAGTGGTGGGGGTGAACACTGAGTGCTGAGTAACGGCTCACTGAGATGCCTGTGTCCTCCTCTCAGACTGGCCCTGCTGAGGAAGAGCGGGGAGGAAGACTGGAAGAACCGGATCAATAAGAAACAGGAAGTGGTGAAGGTGGCTGTGAACGAGGGGCACACCCAGCTGTGGGAGGTAGAGCAGAGCTACAAGAAAAAGGTAATCCTGCCGTTACAAGACCAACTCGCATCAACCAATCAACGCCAAGCACAGTGTTCCAGGATGTCATTTACTGCTGTGAGAACATAATCACTAATTGAATTCTGTGTCTTGGTGTCATGCAGATACTTGTTTGCACCTCATTTTATAGTAGCTTTTTTTCTTACATTTTTCTTGTCTTTGACTACTACCTCATATAATGCTTCATTGTCATGTAACAGGCATGTAACTCCTGTCCCTTGTTTAAAATCATATTTTACATGTGAATTGTGTTAGGATATGACAAGAGTAATGAAGTAAATATTTAACGTGAATATTAATGGGTTCTTCATTTGATTGTACTGTATGAATCAGCACTCTTGTGTAGAAAGAGCCCTTTTGAAAGCAAAACTGTCTGCCCACATTACAAATGTAATCATCATTTGGAATCATTGTGTAGAATATGCACTGTTATTATCACTGAACCATGCTGCTTAGCTGTTCATTCATATATTCAGACAATGGATGTGTGTGTTGTGCAGCCCGTTCCTAATGCTGTTGAAATCAGCTCCCCCCCTGCCTATCACTCGAAAGTGGTATGGCCCAAATGAGGGAAAGCTGAGAGCATTCCATCTCCTTTTGAGGCAGTGGGAGTTATGGTGGCTTCTGACTCTTAACCCCACCGTGCAACATGTCCCATTTGTTTCAACTTGTAGGAGGAAGGGGTGATAATTGATGACAATGCTGTGTCTGATCAGCTCTGGGTAAGCTCAGACTGTGTGCTAATTGCACAGCTCACATGGGCTGTGACATTTGTGGTGCCTTTTTCTTTTTTTTTTTGAGAAAGAAACTGTAACCTTTAGAGGAGGCCAGATTTGTGTGACATAATACTTTTGCTTTGATTGCTTTGATTTTTTAAAAAAACTTCAAATACCATCTTGGCCTATTCTCTGAAATCGTCACTTCGCAGTTACAAGTTTACAAGTTTCTGACCAGTTTTCTGGACCGAGCCACAAGTACTTGAATAAGATTTCCAGGCAAAGTGAGATGTGCCATATACACACCCAAATCACATGGCCCCCACAGATTTGTAAATCCCTTCTACTTCTAGTGGAACACTGGTATATATTAAGGCTGATGGTATTATTTGTCATTTAAAACCAAAATATATATTTAGTATGAATCTTTTAGCATGGGTGTATTTCTAGACTGTGCCCTTCCTGTCTTTGCTTATGCGAATATGGGTTGCACCTGTCCTGTTGAATGCCACTGCTTGTCCTTCCTGTTTACTGTGTACCTGAAATTCTGACGTAGTACACAGCAGGGCAGTGATAATGGAGCTGGTGGATCACATTAGGAGAAAAACGGGAAGGGCCAAAATGTTGTGGATTTTAAACAGAACCATGGCTGACTTGGCTAAACCACTCCTGAGAAAAGAGAAGATTGTAACTTGTTACCAAATTCATTTTCATGCCCCATGCTCCTAGTTGGCCAGGTAGATGTGTGCAGCTGTTTTAAAGCAGGTAGCTATTGAAGTTAAAGCATTGGGCAAGTTAGCAGGCTAATTTATACAAGGCCCTACTTGAGGTTTTAACGTTCTTTGCAAGTAATTTCCTAGCTTGCTAATCGAGTCTTTATCTAAATAGGTTGCGAGCTACCAAATTGACTTGTGTACTGGACATCAAACTGAAAGTGCTGTAAAAAATAACTTGTGGAATTGCTTGGATTTTGATTTATGGCATTAATGTGACTTATTTTAAAGACTAGGTCCCAACCCTAGTGCACACAGCCAAACTGACCCACACTCATCACTGACATTAAGCAGATTAACAGCATGCCTTCATGGTTATCTTATTGGGGTGTGTGGATGTGTGCCACGCTGGGGCAGATCTTATCCTTCATAACCTTTAGGAAAAGTTGCCATTCAGTGAATGCGACAAGCATTCTCAGTGTTAGGCTTCCATTGAAAGAATTTGGGATTTCAGTCTACTCTGTGTATGTGTGTGTGTGTGTGTGTGTGTGTGTCTTCTCCACCCCTCTCCTCTCCATCAACCCCTCTAATTCTAGCTCTCTCCGCTCCTGCCTGTGTGTCTGTCCGTCCGTCTGTCCCGTCGGGCTTTGCTTTCTGTAGGAACCTGTCTTTGCTTCCACTTACTCTCCACCTCCTCCCATTGGCCATAAATGTCAGTATGTTGACCCTTATAACCAGGTGAGAACACGCATGGACCGCCAGGTTTGGCTTGGTCAGCTGCCTGCTCTGGCCGTGTCTGGCTGTCTCTGATGCAATCTGCTTTTGGGGTCTCTGTGCAACAGACCCCCATGCTTAACAACTGCATGCAACGTGATGCAGGGGCTAACCGATATGTGCATGCATAGATATGTATGCACACTGGTGAGAAGGCCTTACCCTATTAAAGCATTAACACATTCCTGACATCTCATCTAAACTCTTTGTGAAAATCTCCTTGCCCTGCAATGGATAATGATACCTAATTACTCCTCCTTGTTCTCTAGTGAAGCATTACTTATTGACTTATTGTGTTGCTTGATTTAATGGATTGATCACAGGGGAGATGGACCCTAACAACACCAGTCTTGGTACTGTTTGGGTATTTCTAAAATTGCACCTGCTTATACTTTGCTTAGAGATGCTTGCCCAAGTAAATTGCCTTTAAATTGTATAAAGTGGGACAGATATTGAGAACAAAATTCCATACAATCCTTGACTGTAAAGGCAAACATAGTCAGCCTATGAAAAGGAATTGATTTAAAGGCAAAAAAGATGTTATGTTTTGTGGAGATAATGGAAATGGCACGTTTGGGTTTGTCTGACGGGTGAAGTGGGGAATTACTGCAATGTCCTCTCCACCTTGTGTGTGTGTGTGTACGCGTGCGTGTGCGTGCGTGTGTGCCTGCGTGTGTGAGCACATGTCTGCCTGTGAGTATACTGTCTTGAGGAGAGAAAATGAAAAAAACATCCAAAGAGTTGCATCAAGGACACAAATGTGTCTAGACAGCTTGCAGAATTAATCCATGAAGATTACAAGCCCTGGATGATTGGTTTTGAGCATGTTGTGGCTTTTGGATTTTTTTTTCTGGTTTTGTTTTGTTCACCTGTTTGAGTACACTGTTGGTCACAGAAATAAAGACTTAACTGGATTCTGACACCAGTTTAGCACTTTTCATGCACTCTGTGGTTGCACTCAAACTCACCATTATAAATCCCTGAAAAGCACCCTGCCTCTCACCTGTAAACCTGCTCACCGTGAATAATAACTGAGCTGATTGAACAGTTGAATAGATTGACCTGCTAAGTGTCTTTTGCTAAAATGGAAAACGCACCTTCCTTTGATTCCGGGCCTGTTTCCTTAGCGTGGTTGTTTGCAGTTCTGTCAAGATTGTCGAGAGACCCGTGCAGGTGTCCCCTGTAACCCCTGACCTTTCCATCCAGAGAATGGGAGAGGAGACGGAGGCTCAGATGACAATCGAGGAGAGGAAGCAGCTGATCACCACCAGGGAGGAGGCCTGGAAGGCCAAGGGCAAGGGGGCCGCCAATGACTCCACTCAGTTCACCGTGGCTGCACGCATGGTCAAGAAAGGTCAGGGGATGCTACGTTCTCACCCCAATATTCTGTTACACCCCCGTCTCACACTGCTGCCTTCAAGGCAGTCTGGATCTCTAAAAAAGAAAAACAAATTTTTAAATCCACTCGATTCCACTTCGATTTGCACTCCAACACGCTTTCTCCAAAACATTCCAGATTAAACCAGCCACAATTCAACTGACGCAGTAAAATTTGTACGTTGCACCATCTGTCGGTCAGACACAGTGAAGGTGTTAACCTGGCTTATCCCTAACATACTGTAGCTGCCCAAACCATCCCCTATACCCCCAGTCTTATGGAGCCCTAACCAGCCACCCCCCCCCCCCCCCCACTTCCATTTAGATGGTAGAGTCCACTCACCTATTTTGTCCAGTCAAATGGTTCCAACCATACACTCTCACCTTGATCTTAATGGCAGTCTGACAGGCTCCTCACTGTCACCAGTATAATGGCTCACACCCTATTACTCACTACCTTAATAACACAGACCATTCACACCCTGTCATTCCCAGTCTTATTATCTCTTTGGAGCCGCACAGAACTCGGAGGTAGTTAGACTTGTTATAGTCTGCCCCTTAACCTGACTGCTATCTTTACTTCTGCTCTTTGTCTTGGTAATACCCTGAAGAGAGCTGAGCCATCCCCTGGTGTGTAGCCACCTGCAATCTACTTTCATGTTTTCTGTGTCTGCAAACACAGGGACAATAATACAACCTGTATATATAATTTTTTTCCACTTAATGTCACTCAGTGTCACAAGGGCATGTACGCTTGGTAAATTTTGGAAGATTAAAAGAGGAAAATATCATTTTTGTACCAAAATTTCATGCCCTTTCAAGACTTTTTCATCCTCTTCCTTAATGCTATATCTCAGATGTTTGTCTACCTCATACCTGCACATGCCTCCTTTAAGAGATATTGCGCACCTGTGTTAATCCCAGTTCGTGAGCTCTGTGTTCTGACCTCGGTCCCATTTTTCATTTTGCAGGTTTGACGACCTCTACCGTCAGCAGCCCCGCGCTGTCCCCTGTCCCCCCCAAATCCAAGAGCAGCACGCCCACCGTCACTAAGCCCCCAGAAGGTCAGAGCGACGCACGCAGCCCCACCGCACCCCCCTGTCTCCTCCTAATTTTTCCACGGGGTTTTGTGAAGCCGCTTATACGATTCAAACACGCTTAATAAGCAGACAAGTGGATGGAGTGGTTTGAACCCCATGCGCTGGCTCTCAGGGGCCTTCGAAAGGCTTGATTGCTATTTTTGGTAATTGGTGTGACTGGATGAAACCCTTAGTGGTCACCAAGTGCATGCCTGACAAGTATGCGCAAACAGGATAGCTCCCTTTTCAATCAGCCAGAGTGCTGAGTAAGGCCTGCTCCTGTTGTCAAAACACTGATTTTGAGCTGTTTTACTGTGGTGTCATTATTCTGTGTTCTGTTTATATAGTTTCATGCATTATTTTTATGGAGATAATGATCACTTCACATGAGGGTATTTTTATTAACACTCTGAAAGAGTTAGCCCTCTCATCCTGTCCCAGATTCAAAGGCAATTTCTGCACTCCCTGGCTGTGACTGTCAGTCTCTCTGGTTTTTTTCCCCCCACACTGATTAATGCAAGGGACACCTGCAATGCAGACTGCCCTTTGCATGCTGATGTTTTAGATGACTCTAGAGAAAGGCTCTGTTTCTGAGTAGACAAAATCAGGGGCACCAAACAGAAAAGCAGTATTGAGTTTCTTCAAAAAAAAAGACATACTTTTTTTACCTTTGAATTTAGTGTTGAAAGGGTCCTCAGACACCTCAAAAAAAGACATACTTTTTTTACCTTTGAATTTAGTGTTGAAAGGGTAGAATTTCACTACAGTGTGTCTCATTTAACTGTAGTTTTCTCTTGTTTGTTTCTCTTTGCGGCAAAATTGGTGGAGATGCCTAATATGATTGTTTTTAACTTTGCACAATATGTGTTATTTGTGTTTGGTGGCTGTGTTTCATTTTGCCCGATCTAAGCTCGCAATAGAAGCATTTGTAAAATATTTTTTGTGTGTCCTCCAGAAATTGAAGCTAGACCAGAGATGAACCTGGAGTCTGACAGAAAGCTGGATAAGCTGGAGACCTTTTTGGGTCGGTTGAACAGTAAAGGTGAGTGTGCTGGGCTGTGCTGTCAGTGGAATTGTGCTGGTTACCCCTGTTGTCTGTGGTTTGCTGAGGTTTTCCGCTTTCCTGCTTTTTCCCCCTGTGTTTCAGTAACAGGAAGTCAGGAGACGACGATAACGGTGACAGAGAAGGCTGTGAAGGAAGTGATGAAGCTGGACGATGAGATCTTCTCCAAATTCTACCGGCACACGCCCGACCTCCCCCAGGTGACTGGCGGAGTGGAGATTGACGATGACTTTGACGCCATCTTCGGTCCTCAGACACCAAAGTAAGCAACTACCATTCTAAATGTGCCCGTTTTACATTTACATTTATTCATTTAGCAGACGCTTTTATCCAAAGCGACTTACATAGGTTACAGTTCTTTACAATGTTATCCATTTATACAGCTGGATATTTACTGAGGCAACTGTGGGTTAAGTACCTTGCCCAAGGGTACAGCAGCAGTGTCCCAGCGGGGATTGAACCAGCAGCCTTTCGGTTACGAGTCCTGCTCCTTAACCACTATGCTACACTGCCGCCGTTTTCAGACCACGCACATCACACTGGGGGGGGGGGGGTTGTGGTTTTTCCAGAGGAATAATAAAAGAATGATATTCTGTATGCACCTTACAAATGGCGTGATTGAGATCTCATATGCAATCACAACCATGTCCACCATCTGCATGTTGAAGACAGAGGGCAACCGCAACACGATTACAGATTCACACAGAGCATTACGGTTACTGCTCGTTTCACAAAGAACAGTTAAAGGAAGCAATAGTGTCAGTGCATACAGTCATGGCCCAGGCATACGTTTTGATTGGCCGTCAGACGACATGCTGGTCATGTGATGACAGCTCCTCCCCCCTCCCTCCAGGCTGACCTCTGCCATGGTGCAGCACCGGCGGGCAGTGCGGCCACTCCGGAAGGTCCAGTCATCCAGGAACCCTCTGAAGATGCTGGCAGCCAGAGAGGACATCCGGCACGAGTACACCGAGCAGCGGCTCAACGTGGCCGTGCTGGAGTCCAAGAGGATGAAGGCTGAGAAGAGTGAGCAGGAGCATATAAATAATACATGTTCAATAAGAAGCACAACCCAGAAAATAATTGCCTGGGTGATACAGGCATCAATAGGGCCATTGCTGTTATGTGCATTATATGTGCATTGCTTGTGTACTGTAGCGTTATTGTTTTACACATGAATGGCAATATGTCATCTGACATGGGGAACATCAAAAATGTGAATTATTGAATTTAGTTTAAATACATCATGTGTTTCAGCAGCTTGTCTTGAGGTGTAACACCAAAAACCTTGAACAGAAATGCTCCTTGTACCAAAGACTGCTGCTACCGAAGGGCTTTGTTATGAATGGACAGTACTGAGCGTATACATCTGCTGTAGTCTCCATATAGAAGTGACATGCACATGTGCATCATGCTTTTAAAGAAAGAAAGAAAAAGTGTATTAAAATATGAATAAGCTCTGCGTATGGCATAAACATCGCAATTCCAGCTGTTGGCAGCTGCAAACGTGCAATGTATTGTGCTGCTGTATGTGTATTGTACTTGTTTTGCGGCTCTCCTGTGATGTTGTATGGAGAGTGAGAGTGTATGGATGTGATGTGTGTGCGCGCCTCTTTCTGCTGTGCATGTGTTGTAAACGCACCCGTGTGTATTGCAGTGACTAAGAGCACCAGCCTGTCGGAGGTGGCTCTGGCGGGCCTGGCCAGCAAGGAGAACTTCAGCAGCGTCAATCTGCGCAGCGTCAGCATCTCGGAGCAGATGTCCAACAACAGCGCCGTGCCCTACAAGAAGCTGATGCTCATGCAGATCAAAGGTATGCCCCACCCCCCACCCTCAACCCCCGACAGCCAATCTCAGTGCAGCGGGGTTCAGAGGTCATCCTTGTCATATGTCTAGCAGCAGTTGTATCCATCCTTGAGAGGGCATCAGTCCATCCTGTTATGTCAGTGTCTCTTTGTAATGCTCTGCTCCAAGCTTACATGCTTTCCAAACAAATGGCAAATTTTCATAGTTATAAAACACATAATCGCATTTTGTTATAAGCGGTGTTCCCTCTACCACCTCACTGTAGCTCAGTGCAGTTACCCAGCTTGGTGGATCTTCTGTCTTATTGCTTGTCAATTTTGACCTACCTGGGCTGAAGTCAGTTTAGTAGTATCGCAGCCTTATGTGTGCCGCCTTAAATGGTAGTCTTGAGGCAGATATTGATGAGGAAATTAGAATATGAATAAAGGATTATGAATTGTGGAAAGCAAAATGTATTCTACTGATCTGTAGTATTACCTATGAGATTTTTACTTGGAATCCCTGCAATTAGCCATTGCATGTCCAAGGAACAAGCTCTTTTTTTGAAATTTCAGAGTTTCTGCCATTTCTGTTCTGTTTTGTGCTTGAGGGGCCAGGACAGTGCAGGGTGGGGTCACATGCAAGAGGCCCTTATTTTAGCGAGCCTCTGGCCCTTTCCTGCCTCCTGCATTAGCCGCTGGCATCATGCCCCGCAGGAAGATGAGAAGGTCAGGTATTTCGGGCCAGGCTTCCATGTGACGTGAGTGGGGGCTCTCTCCTCCACGGCAGCTGCATGCTGAAAGAGTCCTGCTGCTCGGTTACCCTGTCTGGGCTGGACCTGGAGGTCCTTGTCCTACTGTGAGAACCCCCTTGCAAATGAATCTGCCTGGAATAAGAACAAAGTGGCAGAGGCGCAAAGGATCGGGTCTCTTCAATCTAACCGCAAATGTGTTTTTTCCTAAATGTTTGGTAGTAAGATTTTGGCTCCCCCCCCCCCCCCCCCCCCACATTGAGCTCCTCAGCAGCTTTAAAGATTGTGTGCAGGAAATAAAAATGTCACACTGTTTGATTCAGTGAAGGTGAATGGTGAATTACAGTGATTGAATGTAGGCCTTAGTCTCACTGTGTCAGAGAGAAAGCTATGTGTTTTTTAGCCGTCTTCCGTTTGGCAAAAGAAGTGAGAGTCCAAGGTGAGGGCAGGAGAATGTGAGGCTTTGTAAAAGTGGCTCCCTCATTAAAGGGACCTGTTGCTGTGCCGTTTCAATCAGGCCGGCGGCACGTCCAGACCAGGCTAGTCGAGCCCAGAGCATCGTCCCTGAACAGCGGAGACTGCTTCCTCCTGGTCACGCCCCAGCACTGTTTCATCTGGAACGGGGAGTTTGCCAACGTCATCGAGAAAGCCAAAGTGAGTTCACAGAGACGGCCCGACTTCCAGGAGTCAGCGTCGTGTGGTCTGATGTATGGATCTGACTGATTTGCCTTTGTATGCCTGGAAAAGCTGGGGCAACTAACAGGAAGCTGAACAGAATGCCTGGCCCATTTCCTTTCCCACTGAGAGCAAGGCATCTGTCCTCATTCCAGCCATCAAAGAAAAGTGTGCAGGGCCATCTGCTTCCATGCACATAAAATATGCACTAAAGGACCACACCGCTTCCAGTTTTCCTTGGAAAGTGTTACATTTGTGTATGAAGTTTGAAACATTTGATCTGGATGTCTTCGTTTTTCTACATTTCATTATGTTATTTAGCACACACTCTTAAAAAGATTGACTTACATAGGTTACAACTTTATTCATTCATACCGCTGGATACTTACTGAGGCAATTCTGGGATAAATACCTTGCCCAAGGGTACAACAGCATTGCTCCAGTGGGGAATTGAACCAGCAACCTTATAGTTACGAGCCCTGCTCCTTACCACTGTGCCACACTGTTGCCTTCTACCCTGATAAAGCACCTTACCTTATCTTTGCACTTTGCAGCATTTGGTAAATGGCATTTTTGTATTGTTTCCAAAGTTTTCTGGTTAACCCTTTGCTTTCTGCTTGTCTCTGCCAGGCCTCTGAGCTCGCTACGTTCATCCAGACGAAGCGAGACCTGGGCTGCCGCGCCAATGACGTGCAGACCATCGAGGAAGGGGCCAACCCCAGCAGCCCCGTGGCCACCGAGTTCTGGAAGATTCTCGGCGGACAGGCCAGCTACCAACGTATGTGCAGCTCAGCACATTGGCTTTATAGCAGTGTATAAATGTCACAGATGTAGTCTGGATGCATAGGCAGGCATCTGTCTGTTGGGGCCCTGGTGCCTTCTAAACTGTCAGTGCTGTCCCAGTGCTCTCATGCAAAGCTGCTGGTGTGATCTATTTGATAACACTACCGTCCCCATACAGACAGATGCCATACTTGCAGGTCTATAAATATCTTATTACCTTAGACAAGCTCAGCAGCGATCAGAATTACCTTTTACAGTTAAAACATGGACTGCTCTGTCTGTCATAAAGACTAATTATGGTTCACGGTGGTTCACACCATGTATTTGTCAAATATTTTGTAAGAAACCCACCAGGACACCGTACCGCTGTGGGGAAAGAGTTACACGTTTTCTTTTTTTTTTTTTGTGTGCATCTGCAGCTGCTGGAAAGCCAGAAGAAGATGAGCAGTACGAAACCGCCATTGTGGAGACCAACTGCATCTACCGCCTGGTGGACGACAAGCTGGTCCCTGACGACGACTACTGGGGAAAGGTCCCTCGCAGTGCTCTCTTAGACTCCAAAGAGGTCAGAGGCCGCCCTGAATCCATTTTTAAGACCACTCTGGCTAATAGCAGTATGAGATGCATGTTGTTTTTAGTGGTGCCTGGAAAAGAATGGAAGTTGACACAAGGTTTGTTGGCTCTTGAGCTGCTTGGATTTACAGGTGCTTTTAATACCGGTTTGTCTGTCAGTCACAGAAGAGAATGTGTGTTAGTGTTTGATGCACAGATCATCTTACAGCTACTTCCAGAGTTTAACCCCTTTTCATCAACCGTATGATATTACAATACATAGTACTCTGCATGGTACAGGGAACATTCCCTCCTCTTACACATTAAGGTACACTGCATTCTGAACTTATTTGCGCAGAACAGTATGTACCAAATATCACCTCAGACTTTGGCTCCTGCACATTCTTCTGCTGTTTGTGTGCTTCTCAACCTCCAGGCATTCATGCTTTGAGTTTATAACAACAAAACAGTGGTGAGGTTGTACAGGACATGTGAGTGTGTTTTTATTCAGTCTCCAAGTAAGCGCTGATTGGACATTCCAGTATGACACATTAGTACAATTGTATATCAACATGCATGCACATTGTCCTTGGATTTCCCTGTAAACTGTTGTGTTTTTTTTTAGAGGGAGCAGTAATTTGAACACATCTGTGGCTACCCATGCAACTTTAGTGTCACTTTGGGTCCAAGCGTTACCCCCTGTGTCTCCCCGCAGGTGCTGGTGTTTGACTTCGGCAGCGAGGTGTACGTGTGGCATGGGAAGGAGGTGACGCTGGCGCAGAGGAAGGTGGCCTTCCAGCTGGCCAAGCACCTGTGGAACGGCACCTTTGACTACACAAACTGCGACATCAACCCACTGGACCCGGGAGAGTGCAACGCACTCATACCCAGGTAGGCCCAAGTGAGGCATCCTACGTGACTCCTCCCCTTCCGGTCATTCTGCATGACTCTGCCCATTATGGTTATTCTGCATGGCCCCGCCCCCCTTGGGGGTTATCCTACATGGCTCCGCCCACCCTGGGTCATCCTATATGGCTCCGCCCCTCCGGTCATGAGCATGGCCTCTGGGTTGTGACTGAGAGGTCTGGTCATTCTGCTGTGTTTGTCTGGGCAGGAAAGGGCAGGGACGGCCTGACTGGGCCATCTTCGGCAGGCTGACGGAGCACAACGAGACCAGCTTGTTCAAGGAGAAGTTCGTAGACTGGACAGAGAAGACGAAACCGTCACTGAAGAATGAAAATGAGCAAGTGTTTGAGCAGAGGGTAGGTCCCCAACATGGTGAGGAGCTGGCACTCACAATGGTTTCACATCTATAATCACTAAGAAAATAACTTTAAGGCCTTCAATACTTCTCCATCATGCTTAGATATATCAGTCTTTGTTATTATTTATAACTTTGGTGTCTCTGCTGGTATTCTTTCCGCTACATCAATTGTTCAGTCATAGGAGGGAAACTAAGCATTGGTTATGGAGGGCCACCATGTTTGCAGGCCTTGATCCCACCGAGGCACCTGACTGAGTCAGTGGGATGTTGGCTTGATTGAACCACTTAAGTGCCCCTCACTGGCTCTGACAGGGTTGATGGGTCGTATAGAAGATTGGCTGTTCCTGCTAGATTTCTGTGCGGTGTTCCCATGTATAAGTCTGGCCCCGCCCTGCCCATGCCTCACCCTCTGCCCCGCCCCCTCCCTGTACCCCAGGAGCAGCAGGCGCAGGAGTGCCGCCCGTACGACGCCACGCTGATGCTGCCGGTGCTGCGCACTCCCGTGGGCATGGTGCTGGACGGGGCGAACGTGGGCCGGGGTTACGGCCTGGTGGAGGGCGAGGACCGCAGGCAGTTCGAGGTCAGCACGCTGTCGGTGGACGTGTGGCACATCCTGGAGTTCGACTACAGCCGGCTGCCCAAGCAGAGCATCGGCCAGTTCCACGAGGGCGACACATACGTGGTGAAGTGGAAGTACATGGTGAGCGCAACAGGTCAGTGCCCCCGCCCGCCCACCTGCCCGCCTCCCCCTCCGCATGCACCTGCCGCACCCCCTTACCCCGCCATTCCACCAGTCATGCCCCCATTTATTCCCCCATTCTCACACACACACACACATATACATACGTACATACATACACACACACACACACACGCATACACACACAGATACACACATGCATACATTTTTTTAAGTATTGAAAGCAAAATGCTAAAAATCCAGCTGAACTAAGGAAGGTTAGAAATGCAAATCGTATATGTACAGAATTGTCCACAATTTAGCAGTACACACAGTACTGATAGTGATAATTATTCCGATATTTAGACTTTTGCAGATTCTAGGTGTTATATGAAAGAATGTGAAGCAAAAAGGAAATTATGGAGTGTAAATGAAGCTGGTTGAAGTTTTTGACGGCTAACAGCTTCTAGGATTCTTAGCAACACTTAAACAATTAAGCTGACGTCACTGGAAACCAAAGTAGAGACATTGTACCTAAGTTAAATAAGGCATCAAAATGAAGGGATATTCAGCACATGGAGGCCCAAGCAGTAGAAAGGCCAACTGCCCTAATTTGTGTAGCCAGCCTGGCCCCTGGCAGTCTCACCTCTGTTCAAATGTCTCCTGACACTGGAGCAGCTTTAGCTGGGCATATCTCCAAGCACTCTACCAACTTACAAAGCAAGTACTTACAGAATGCTCACCTGCATAGCATTCAGAAAACGAATGACACACTGAGAGCCATTGGGGATGCGTGCAGTTGGTGAAACAAAGCTTGGTAAAAGGGTGTTTTTGAAAGGGCAGGATATGGCACCAAAAATATGCAAAAGACAAAGGTGCATGATCATTACTGGAGCGTAAGTGCTTCAAGCCCTCTTTAATACTGAATGTGTCTCCTTCGCGAGGGAGCACAGTACAATTAGCTACAAAAAAGGTTTGCGTTTACTGAAAGATCGTTGGGGTTATGCTGCAGGGCATATCATCGAGAATGCTGTAATGGTCACCAACCCTGAGCCGCATGAAGCAGCATGTCTTCACATAACACCACGAAAAGGAAGAAAGGCAGTGTATTCTTAAGTGGGTTTACTACAGTGAAATTTACTGCCGGTGTGATGTCATTACAATAAGGTCTGTCTCTCTCTATCTCTCTGTCTCTCTCTCTCTGTCTCTCTCTCTCTCTCTCTCTGTCTCTCTCTCTCTCTGTCTCTGTCTCTCTCTGTCTGTCTCTCTCTCTGTCTCTCCCTCTCCCTGTCTCTCTCTCTGTCTCTCTCTGTCTCTCTGTCTCTGTCTCTCTCTGTGTCTCTCCCTCTCCCTGTCTCTCTCTCTCTGTCTCTGTCTCTGTCTCTCTCTCTGTCTCTGTCTCTCTCTCTGTCTCTGTCTGTGCATGCACAGTTGGGAAGAGGCAGAACCCGGAGCAGGCTCGGACTGCGGGCCCTGGAAAGGAGAAGTGCGCCTATTTCTTCTGGCAGGGCCGCAACTCGACGGTGAGCGAGAAGGGCACGTCGGCGCTGATGACGGTGGAGCTGGACGAGGAGAGGGGGGCTCAGGTAAAACTCGCACGCACCAGTGCCTCCCGCCCGCCGCCTGTGGAGAGGGCCCGGCCCTCCTGCGCTGTGTGTAACCTGCGCTCCTCCTACCCCCTGACCCCTGCAGGTCCAGGTGCAGCAGGGAAAGGAGCCCCCGTGTTTCCTGCAGTGCTTCAATGGAGGGATGATCGTGCACTCGGGGAAGAGGGAGGAGGAAGAGGAGAACATACAGAGTAAGCGCTGCTCTGGCCCAGCACTCACCCCCCCCCTCCTGCCAGTAGCAGCCCCCACCCCCCAGATTCCCTCTCCTTCCCTCTGACCCCCCTGCGACCCCCCCCCCCCCCCCCCCCCCCCCACCATCAGTATGTAAATAGTGTGAATTTGTGGAAGTTCAGGACAGGAAGGTATATGTTTCTCACGGTATGGCTGGTGGACATTACCCATGCTTGACACATAGTACATTGTGTTCAGATGGAATAGTTTGTGCCAGTTTTTTCCTGTCTGGACTGAACAGTGGTCCTGTTTTGAGGCGGTTGAATAGCACTGACTGTTGCTGTTTGCAATTTTGTGCAGTTTTTCTTTGTCTCCTGCAACATAGAAGAATAATTTAATAATTTGGTGTAAAAGGATTAGGCTCACAATGTTCCAAGTGGAAGTGTACCCAGCATAAATGGAATGAAACAGATATTGTAGTGGGGTAGTAGTATCTACTGTTCTGTGGTGAAATTTCTTCAAAATGGTCACATAAAGAATTTTGCTAATAACTAGCATAGATGGATGTGGATGGTGGTGGAAAGTGTTGCCTTCTCTGCATACGGGACTGCATCTTCAGTGCTGTGACTTCTTCCCCTCCTCAGTGTAGATGTGCAGTGGAGTCAGTGTGATCCTTAATAGCTTAAACCATTTAAATCAACCTATCAGGGGTTGCTTGCTGCTCCGGTGTCAGGCTTCAGCTTTACTTTCATGATGATTCTTTCCTCCGCAGATGACTGGCGCCTGTATTGTGTGCGCGGGGAGGTGCCGGTGGAGGGCCACCTGCTGGAGGTGGCGTGTCACTGCAGCAGCCTGCGGTCCCGCGGATCCATGATCCTCCTCAACATCAACCGGGCCGTGATCTACCTGTGGCACGGCTGCAAGACCCAGCAGCACACGCGCCAAGTGGGCCTCACCGCTGCCAACAGGATCAAAGAGCAGTGAGTCCAACACCGCCAGGCTCATCACGGGACACCAAAGGCTAGCTTCAGGACTCAAGGCCAATGTTTACAGTTGGAAGCCTGTTATAGGAATCTGCTATCTTCTTTCTCCTATCCTGTAGTCTGACGGTTGTCTGTTAAAGATCATTAGGGGATGAAATAAGCTTCAGGACTTTAGGCCAATGTTTAGCTTGCAGGCTTTATAGGAATCTGTCTTACCCTGTAGTCTGATGGTAGTGTTATAAAGTTCATTAAGGGATGAAACAGTATGCAGCAATTTTGTTTTGATTTCTGTTTTATTTTTTTGCGAGTTACTCTACTCAGAGAGCTGGGAAACTTTTGTTTTTCTTAAAAATGTATTTCTTGTATCATGGTGGCACAGCTTTGGTCCTTTAGGTCCACTGTGCACTTATTTTTCCAGATATTTAAACTACTAATAGTCAGAGATCTGGTTGGAGTGGTTCAACTAGCATGATCAAACCAATAGTGTTCTTAATGAAATACCTATGTGCCCAGGAGAAAAATATGCTTCCTGTACTGTGACCCTCTGGGAGTAGGACCGGAAACCTCCATTTACATTATGGGCGCCTTCAGTTCAGATTGTGTTCGGTTCTGAAAAGTCGTTATCTTGAGTTGCCTCTGAGCACAACCGTGACACCTGTCTGTGTGTTCTCAGGTGTCCATTGGAGGCGGGGCTACACAGCAGCAGTAAGGTCACCATTCATGAGTGTGATGAGGGGGCGGAGCCTGTAGGCTTCTGGGAGGCCTTGGGAAGGAGAGACCGGAAGGCCTACGACTGCATGCTCCAAGGTACTGACCTCAGATCAGTGGTCCAGTGTAGTCCCACCTTGTTGAGGCAGAAGACAGAGACAGCATGTATAAACAGTACTACTGATAGCTCTGTCAGAAGATCACCCATTTTAAATTCAGTGTTGTCCTTCAGGCTAAAATGAGTTGTTGTTTTAGGAAACTGCTGCTTAAGAATCACATTAAAACATGACCTGCCTTCAAATGAATTATTTTCAGTTTCCTTGCGAATACATTAGAGCAAAACAGTGTGAGTATATGACTTGTAATTGTTGACAAATTAACACCTACTTACAACTAAACAACATCAGATATGGGTCAATCTTAAGGTTAATCTTAAACAGTGAAGTGACTGCAGTGTTTTGCTATGTATTTTAATAAAGCTTTGTCTGATTTCAGATCCAGGAAAATTCAACTTCACCCCGCGGCTCTTCCAGCTAAGTAGTTCGTCTGGGGAATTTGTGGCCACAGAATTCTTTTACCCTGCCAGGGACCCTGAGCTGGTCAGCTCACTGCCCTTCCTGCAAGAGGATCTGTACACAGCCTCCCAACCAGGTATGCTGAAATGAGCACTGACCCCAGGTCAGCTTCATGACTTTTTTTTTAGGACTTCAGGACTTTTCATACAACGTCAGGGGATTACAGTTAAGCTTGGATAAGCTGATCAGGGATCAGCTAGAAGATAACTACCCGGGACCTCTGAGAACACCCTAAGAATACATCCTGTGTATTCTTACAGTTTACGGGTATCAGGATAAAAATAATCACAAAGCATACCATAAGCTGTCTTTAGAGTGCCAGCATGAATTCTCAGTCAAACTGGTGAGTAACTCAATACCTGGGCATCAGTGGGTCAGCTGCCCACTTTCCTTAATTAGTGCGTGCATTTTCCTTCAGCCTCAGCTTTCTAACTTTTGTGGCAAACAAAGTTTAAAATATAGCCCCAGTTCCATTTAGATAAGCATGATGTTAATGGATATTGAAGGAAACATTATATTACATACATTTAGCAGGTGCTCTTGTCCAGAGCGACTCCCAGCACAATAGAACATAAGTGTATCCATTCGTGTTAAATGAGCAACAGTGTCAGACCAGGCTAACAACTCCAGTGAGCGTGAGCATAACACCATTCAAGCCCTACCACAAGTTAACTTGTGCAATCTGACTAGGCAGTGGAAGCCTGGAAGGAGGTGGAGATTGAGGTGCAGTTATGCACTTAACTGCGAGATCCCGTCTCACACAACTGACCCTGTATTTCTGTCCCTGAAGCAACTATCTGTTCGTTGTGCACTTTAGGGTGTCGTGAGTGTATCGCTCTGACGGCAGGCTCTGATGTCACTTCCTATTCCTGTGTCGCAGCCCTGTTCCTGGTGGACAACCTGCACGAGGCGTACTTGTGGCAGGGCTGGTGGCCCCCCGACAGCGAGAGCACCGGCTCCGCCCGCATCCGCTGGGACTCGGACAGGAAGTGCGCCATGGAAACGGTGCTGCAGTACTGCAGAGGTGACGGAGCCTGTCCTTCAATGTCCACTTCTCGTTTCAATATGCATCATACCCAGAAATGCAATCTTTCTTAGGATGGTCAAAGTATCCAAGTATGCAAGTCAGTACATTGATCACAAGGACATTTTGTCATTTCATTTTGCATTTGAGTTTTACAGCAGTGTAAAACTGTGTACTATCTCCTGGGTTGGGAGGGTGTGGGATGTGTTAAGTGGTTCTTGTAGGGGGACCGTGTCTGGATCTGTGGTCGTGGGAAGGGACCGTGTCTGGATCTGTGGTCGTGGGAAGGGACCGTGTCTGGATCTGTGGTCGTGGGAGGGGACCGTGTCTGGATCTGTGGTCGTGGGGAGGGGACCGTGTCTGGATCTGTGGTCGTGGGGAGGGGACCGTGTCTGGGTCTGTGGTCGTGGGAGGGGCTGTGTCTGGGTCTGTGGTCGTGGGAGGGGACCGTGTCTGGATCTGTGGTCGTGGGAGGGGACCGTGTCTGGATCTGTGGTCGTGGGGAGGGGACCGTGTCTGGGTCTGTGGTCGTGGGAGGGGCTGTGTCTGGGTCTGTGGTCGTGGGAGGGGACCGTGTCTGGGTCTGTGGTCGTGGGAGGGGACCGTGTCTGGGTCTGTGGTCGTGGGAAGGGACCGTGTCTGGATCTGTGGTCGTGGGAAGGGACCGTGTCTGGATCTGTGGTCGTGGGAAGGGACCGTGTCTGGATCTGTGGTCGTGGGAGGGGACCGTGTCTGGATCTGTGGTCGTGGGAGGGGACCGTGTCTGGATCTGTGGTCGTGGGAGGGGACCGTGTCTGGGTCACTGGTACTGGGAGGGCATGTCTGAATCTCTTGTCTTCTCTATCTCAGAGAAAAATGAAAAGAGACCCCAGAAGTCGTACCTGATCCATGCTGGCCTGGAGCCGCTCACCTTCACCAACATGTTCCCCAGCTGGGAGCACCGTGAGGACATTGCCGAGATCACCGAGAGGGTGAGCATTGACCGCTGCCCTGAATGCATGACAACCAAACACTGATGTTGGTTCACATCTGTTCCATGTTAGATGGACTGTTGGATCGGTGGGCAGCATGGATATTTCGGTTATTCTGGGCTCTACAGGCCTCAACAATTCAGCTGTTCTCCCATGCTCATTATTTCCCTACTGTACAGCAGTCAGATATACAATTACTCTGAACAGCAAGGATGTTGATCAATACATGTGCATCCATGACAAATGTGACAATTTACAGTTCTGCAACATACTTGAGTTTTTAATGAAACTGTGGTAGCTTTTGATAGTTTTCATGTTCAATAGTTGTTCTAAAGTGTTTATAAGGTATTGAGGTGAAGTAAGAAAACCTCTTGTCCTGTCATGTTTGGATGTTCTCTGCGCCAAACAACTGAGCCAGGATCAGCTTTCCTTCCTGCTAATTCTGCCCTCGTCCATTTTGTGTACCAGGTGCACTGATCTAGGATCAGCGCTCAGGGAAGAATCTACCTATTCTTTTTCTGTGCTTTCAGGAGGCAGAGGTGTGCAACCAGATCATCCTGGTGGAGGACGTGCTGGCCCGGCTGTGCAAGAACACCTACCCGCTGGCCGAGCTGCTAGCACGGCCCCTCCCGGAGGGCGTGGACCCCCTGCACCTGGAGCTCTACCTGTCAGATGAGGACTTTGAGGTGAGGCCTCCACTTGCAGTTACATTACATTACATTACGTCATTTAGCAGGCGCTCTTGCCCAGAGCGACTTCCAAATAAGTGCATCACAATGCTAAGAGCAGCTATCGAAAAGTACCAAGTTAAGTGCTAAGACAGTGTAGAGTGCTTTTTTGAATAGAAAATAGGGATAGAGAGAGAGGAAGGTACACTAGAGATTGTTATGCAGGACCCACGCTCTACTGCCTCTCACTTCTGTGCTCCAGCTCCATGCTCAGAGATAGTGAATTTAATCCATCTCAGTCAGGGTAACACGTGACCATAAAAACTACAAGACGACATGTTTCATATGTGTTCATTATGTATTCAGTGTAGCTTCATTTTGTTTGGATGTACTGTCCAGGCGCTTGTAGCGTTTTGAGCTGTATCCTAACAGTGATGTGCTGTTCGGCACTTCCTCATAGGCCTCTTTTTCCGTAATGCCATGCTAGGATCATGTGTATATAGGTGAAGGCAAAATAACTTCTGTTGCAGTCCGAGTGAAATCCTATCTGTTTGAAACGAAGTTTCCTCTGTAGGTTAGTTTCCGTTACTGGGGTGTTTGTCCAGGCAAGCACTGATGACACTGATTCAGGAACATGAAGGTGTTTGTCCAGAACAGTGCTGTGCTGATCTTTGCCATTCCTCTGGATGGTCCCTTTCCTTTTTGGTGGTGTGGGCCGTGGGTTCTGACATGTTCTGCTCACCAAAAACTGCACAACATTAGTTCCAAAACTAGGGGATGAGGCCCCCTAGGGGACTGTACCGTAAGTGCAGCCCTTCCATCTGCTCTTCCAGAACTTCCACACTGTGCTAGGACCTCTCTGATTGGATGCAGCTGCATCAGCTTTCCTGAACCCAATTACACTGTGCTGTTTATTCACCTGCTCTCTGTGCAGGTCTGTAAGGCCAGGTTTATTTTAGCAGACCCTTTTAGCAGGGTAATTAAGAGCAATCACAACTTCAGAAAATAAATCGGCCAATTAGAATGTGCATCACAAAGTATTGATTACGCTCCTTTTTGCATAACTGTCAGGGCAAACATAGTTCTTGAGAAATGGCTGGGAAAATAAACCAGCACGCAAAAAGCCCCCTGATAACATCAGCTCTTTTCACAGCTGGACAAGAACATTGCGTGAGTGCAGGCAGTTAAAAGACCTGTTTAACTGTGAGAAAAGAGAACTCACGGATTCAGTGTTTGTTTTTCCGAACACACCTTTCACTTGAACATCAGCCTTTCAGGGGCTATTTACTGGTCATGTGCTCGGAACATGGTGTTTCACTGTGAATCCAGCGTAACATTCCTTTAAATGAGGTCGGTCACTGACCTCTGATCAGTCGAAGCAGGACCTGTGCAGGGGAGTGCAGTAAATGAAAAGTGGAGAATTCCGTTAATAATGCATATTCTATTCTCATCTCTTCTGACTGCTTACCTGACTGAAATTCCAAGTGGAAGCATGACATCTTAATCACCCTTGGTAGGCCACACTGTTGGTTTAGCGTGCGGCTGCCATTTTGAATATGACAACTGAGGGAGAGCTGAACGTGTCACACAGTCCTGTGGGTCTTTCATGTGTCATGGGGATCAGCGCCCATATGAGGAAATAAGGCTCTCATTAGATCACTGCTGAAGGTGTGTTGCCATGGTTGCAGTTGACCAGAGAGAAGTAGCTATCATGAAATGTCTCTGGGGGGGGGGGGGGGGGGGGGGGTGTTGGGGGTTGGGGGTTGAAAGATGTGCAAGCTGACATGCCCCATCACCTTGAAGGCTACTGTTGTATGTTCTGAAAACCCAGTTAACCTTTGACTTCACCTTCCAGGATGTAGGGGCTTCTGGGAAGGTGAGTTCTGTGAAGTGTGTAGTGGTTGCCGCACAGGGCATCACCCTTTAACCTCTGATTGGACTGTTCTTCCTCACCCACAGAGCTGTTCTGCCTGCCTCACACCTCAACATCGTCTCTCTCTCTCTCTCTCTCTTTAACCGAGCACCACAAACAGCTGTCACTTTTCAGGAACCTGTTGCATGGGTTTAAAACTGCTTTCACAACAATCTGTTTGGGTTTATATTAATGTGATTTGTGTGTTTTTATTATTTGTTAGTGACCTTTCTGTTTGTAGCCATCAGTGTTAATTATGGCTGTAATTTGATAAGACCCCTCTGATTTTCAGCATACGCATGGCAATGATTGACCTCTCACCATACAAATATATCACTACAGTTGTATTTTACATATACAAACTTCCAACACTGGTTTTGAGGTATTCTTAGTTCATCGGAGGAGGGTAGAAAGTCAATAGCCTAAAATGTTTCAAGTGATAAATGGTGGTACACAGTCTTACAGATACTTCCACTGAAAGGAATACAGATTTAGAAAGATGGGTAAGATACTCAGTCTCCAAAAAGGTTAAACTCTTCTGCAAGGTTTACAGCAATTAAACCCCCTTTAACGTGACTGTTTGCGTCCACAGAAAGCATTGGAGATGTCCCGGGAAGAATACGAGGGACTCCCGGGCTGGAAGCAAGTGAACCTGAAGAAAGCCAAAGGACTGTTTTAGAGCGAACTGCCAACCCAGCGACTGTTGCCAGGGCGGACGGACTGACCAGATTGGCCACTGAGGTGACTTCAGCCCCCCAGCCCCCCCCCCCCCCGCCAACTGTGGGGGCCAGCTTCTCCTGAGAAGGGGCGATGAGAGGAGGGGCGGGGAAAAAAAGGGTGGAGGATCTCCTGAGGCGCGCAGGCCTCTTGTAGCGTTTTGTAATGTTTCCTGTTAATTTTGTAGGAGAATCCTGAGGAAGTTTGAGTGGCTGTTTTCCAGGTTAAAAAACCAGGCCCTGCCCTTTTTACTATTGATAGATATATCCTTTACATGCACTTATCGTACAGGTCAAATTGCAGACTGCAGAAAGACATCACCTGGCCACGTACTGCCTGTCTTTGTAAGGTTTATTATTTTTTTTTTGTGTGTTTGTGCGTTATAAATTTATATTTATGTAAACACCTTATAGGGAAAAAAAGAGTACTCCAGTCTGTTGTATTTACTCTGAAGGGTTTGCGCCATGTTGACAGATTTATCTGTCTCCTGCTTACTGAAAGGAAAACCGCATGCCACTGGTGTACCTATCAATCCGCATTCAGAAACATCTGTGGTCATTGTTGTGTCCTTCCTCACCTGTCGGGTGCTGAGATGAACGGCGATGTATTTTAAAGGCATGGAATTAAACGACAAAATATAAAATTTAAATGTATAGTGCCTTGCTTTCGTGTACAGTTTATATACAGAAAGATTCTAGTCTGCATTTTGAAGACTGTTTTTTTGTGATAAATGAAATTAGAAAATAAACACATTTTAAAATCCTCGAATTCAGTTTGGACTCTGTGTCGATTGAAGTGTTTTTGTTCCACTGTTTTGTCCAGTTTAGATTTTCTCACTGTACTTCATACACACTCAAGGCTCCTCATATCTCTGCACTGAGACCTGTTGGTTGGACTCGGCAGCTCGTCTTTTGTTCTTGACCAGCCTCCTCAGCGCGACAGTGCCTTCACGCCACACTTAATCACGTGCTTAAACTTCAGCGCACTCGCGGGACAACCTGAGATGTGTATGTAATGGAAAGCACATGAAACCACATAAAGTAAGTGTAATTTGACATTGAGCCAGCTAAGTGGAGAAGAAGAAGGTAGGTTCTGTACATATTCCACTGCATGTGATCTTGTTGTGCTCTTCCTTTTGGCATTCTCTGGTGTGGCACCACTCATTTCACTTGCAATATGCTTGTATGACAAGTGTACATTGTCTCCCCTAGAGCTTACCTTGATTTCCCTTAATTGTGATTATGGTAAAGTATAAGAAGGATATGAGTGAAGACCTTTATATGAACCATTGTTTGGCAGTGTCAGTTGAGGTTTTATTTGATTTCCATTTCTGACAGTTTAATACGTAGATCTGGTTTTGCTTTTCTCTCCACCAGTCATTGCTCAAAGAGATTGAGAATGACAGCTATGATTTCCAAATGTCTCCATGTCGTCTCTTCATGTATGCAGTACTTCATATGTCCAGCAGGGGGTGATGCACGCCCTAAAATTGCTGAAATCCGAGGACTACTGTGCTGAAGTGAGTTTCCTGATGCTTTCTATAAAGTGCTATCACACTCTCTGTACGGTGTTTTTAAAATGACAGTGAGTTGGATCATATGAGGTGGTATGATATAAACACAATTTACCACTCACACAATAATGTGCTTAATAAACATATTGTGACAGTTTACAGAACTGAAGCCAGTGGTAAGTATACACGTTTTATTTTTTTTGTGAATGTTTTTATTTTTCTTTATCGCACCTTGTAGTATACATGTTTTCTGAAGCCTGTAAACTTTTACTTAAACACTGACAGGCTTTTATTGATTTCTACTGTATTCTAATGCCCCTCGGGAATTTTAATCAACTGAAGCAAATAACTTGCGGTGCATTCAATCCTTTCCGATTTTATAGCTGCGGTTCATGATTACTTGGGTGTAAATGTATTCATAGCTGCTTTTGCTTATTCCAAATTCATTAATTTGGTGGTAATATTGTAGTGTAAACGAATGCAACGTCTCCTCCAGTGCTGAAGCATTTTTAACTGTGTGTGTGTGTGTGTGTGTGTGTGTGTGTGTGTGTGTTTGTTTGTGGGGGGGGTGCTGTGTGCGTTGAGCGTGCTGGCAGGTCAGAGTCCCGATGCGAAGGCTGATTACAGGCTGAAATTGCTGATAATTGCAGGCTGTGCGAGTTCAAAGGCGGAGGAGACCGTTCCAGCTCTTCATGTGTGACAGGGAGCCGTGGGCGTCTGCGGACGCGGGGGGGGGAAATCGCTTCAGCCCGCTGCCAGGAGATGCCAGAGAAACAGCTGGGCTGCAGGGAGAAGGCCACATGCGCCCCCCCCCCCCTTTCCAGTTTGCAGAAAGAGAGGGAGAGAAGAAGCTGTTTACTGGGTGAAGCAAACGCCAGAGCTGCTCTACTGGTGACCCTCTCCAGGTTATAAGTACATGGTTTACCTCCTGGTAAACGCTAGGTTCTGTCACTTTTGCTGAGTTTCTTTTGTCTTTGCACTCAAAGCATACTTTATTCTAATTGGCCCAGACATTGTGTGTGACACAACTGGACCAATCACAGGTGACTGCACATTGTGTGTGATGGCTAAAGCAATAGCATCAGTGCTGTTGTTGCTTCACAAGTTGGTGCATACTCATCTCAGTGCTGTGAATGAAATCTCTCATTTTCATACATAACTCTTCAGAGGGTTTCAGGATTTTGAACAGATACATATTTGGATCGTTGTCTTGTTTATTTGATGTTTTTAATGTGTCTATATGTTTTGTGCTGTACCACAAATTGCCTCTTGGAGGATATTAAAGTTTTCTATCTATCATATATATATATATATATATATGCTTCAGGAAGAGGTTTATTCAGAGACATAACCTGCCTTGTATAAGACAAGCTATTCAAATGATTTGTCATCTCAAAGATTTTTTGGTTTATAAAGTTGCCCCAGCGAATGGTTTTCTCTCCTTATGAAGGATCTAGAATGATCTATAATACTGAATATCATTTATACACTTATATTCAGTATTCACAGTTTACTAATATTTTCAATAATGATACTGTTTTCACAATGAGTGGAACACGTCTTTGAATTTTAATGCATGTGTCAAGGGTAACTGATCAATACAATACAACGTAAACTAAGCAATGATTCCCCATTTGCTGTTTCTATTTATTGTCGCTCTCTATCCACTCTCTCAAGCTGTAAAGTTAAACTGACGTGGCCGTAGGCTATAGTGTTGGCTCTGCGTTGCCTTTAATCTGGTCCATGTGGTTGGAGACCTAAAGCCAACTGTGTCAGCGTGACCAGGGATGGTCTGACTGCAAACCTGGGAGCTGAGACACCAAGAGCACGCAGGTCAGACCGTGAAAAGGTGGAGAACACTTGGCAAGGACCTCCGGGGTAGGAGCAGAAAGTCTCTACCAGGGTGTGATGCTCTGTAGCCAATGAAAGCATTTAAAAAAAAAATGCCCCAGGTTACCAAAACCGAAAACTCGGGATGCACGTGTGATAGATAATCAGATTTCTGAGGCCCTGCTGGCTTTTAATATTACGTATGTTATTTAAGAGACATGCAGGATTATGGGAAGCTCTCAGGTTTTGTGCTTTATCTGTAGTCAGCAGTTTTTCTTTTCCCCATTTGCCTTTAATTTCTTATAACTTAACTGCAATAGACATAATATCTTATCGCTCCCAAAACATTTATAATGAAGCTTGTCTGAGAGTTGGAAGAAACCCAGCACAGAGTGAATTGTGTGCAGAATGTTTCTTTGGGCAAGCATTCAGCATCAGGCTTAGAGAAAGGGCACTGCTGCACTTACAAGGTAGAGGGGTAAGCTACTTGAGACATCGCTCTGTCATTTTTTCCCCCAGAAAATTCTGAGTTATAGTCTACAGTTATAAGATATGAAAGATTTAAAAGAGGTAGTCATTCCCCCTATTAGGAGTCCTGACTGAAACCCAGGGTGAACATTCCTACCTGCTTTATTATTCATGGCATTATTCAGAGATCCACCAGTGGGTGGTCAAGTGCTGTCACAGTTAAGCGATCCTTATCTGAGAACTGATTGGAAGGAAGTTAAGAGCTGGGCCTATCAGACGGCTCAGCCGCTGTCTGGGTGCTGCCCACGCTTCTCTAAGCAGGAAGGTCTCCGGTTTCCTCTGCATTCCAGAGGCTGAGGAAGACGCAGCCGCTGAGCTCCTGCCCCAGATTATCTAAAAGGAAGAACCACACCTCCTCTTTTCTTCATCAGGCAAAGGGCAAAATGGACAGATGCGTTTAAAATTTAGACTGGATTTGACCAGATGAAAGTGTGCTGTCATGACCAGGTGCTTGGACAAGGAAAGTTTTGAGATGACTGGTAACTAGGCCCTTCACATAATTCTTGTTGTATCTAGAATAAGAAAAACGCACAGTGATCACTTCTGGCAGTTTTTTTTCCAGAACGTGTTCTTTTGTGATGTATTTATTGAATATTCTGTTAATATTATTTCCCTATTCTTACTGAGGATTTTAATGTTGCTGTAGGACCTTAAGAGCCCACCACCTTACCTCAGAACAACAGGTTGAAATTTGGACAAGAGATATTTGTGCCTAAATCAAGGGGAAAATCTGCAGCCCCTCTTGGTTCTGCTGCGATATCATGTCCCGGTGCATGAATTACGCCCTCTCAAGTGCTTCTCTTGGGTCACGAAGCGCCTGGCATTAACGCATTTAGGGAGAACGGATAGGCCAAGCTGAGATTCTCATCAAGAGCGCTACAGTACAAGTGGATTATGCAATATTCGCTCAGTGGGAGTGGAAAGTGCTGTATGCACTACACCCATACACATTACCAGTGCATCCCACATGTGGAATAGGAGGCACATATATACTGCACTGTGCACACAGCATTGAATGTCCTGTCACTGAATATAGTGCCCTGTTAAAGCCCACACAAGTAGAAGAACTCGTACTTTGGTAGCCAAAATGTGTTAATATTAAACCCAAACTTTATTTAAAATGGTCATTTTAGCCTAATGGATAAGCCTTGTGGATAAGGCGTCTGACTTCGGATCAGAAGATTGAGGGTTCAAGTCCCTCCGTGGTGGTTGAAAGTTTTAACAGGCGGCGTTTATTTCAGTTGTGAGATGTCAGGACCCCATCCTCAGCTTCAAATGAAAGCAACACCTGATGTACAAAACAGGAAAAAAAATTCCCTTCTCCTCTGTAACCAATGTAAGCCGCTCTGGATAAAAACATCAGCTAAATGCTGATAATGTAATGTAATGTAATGATAATAAACAAACCAACCAGCAGTTTCTCCAAAGCCTGGGTCCAAGTGTTTCGGTGAGTTCCCTTGGAATCTAACTTGAGAGAAGTGGATAAATGGCTGTTGATTTGAGCCCCAAACGGGCGTGTCCGTTTCCCCTTCCTGTCACCTGGCACATTGGCATTGTAGGCAACAGAGTGGGACCCGTTCTGTCAGACTGTTGGAACACAGTGCCCCCCCCCAAATGACAGAAGGGTGGGGAATTAACAGATCAAGGTGCGAGCGTAATTAAAACATCAGCCAATGCTGATTCCGCCATATGCCACAAACAAAACGCGCGCCGAGCAGTTTAAACACGCGGGTAAGAACAAAGCGCGGGGCTGGGGAGAGCGGGGCTCTGTCAGCTGTTTTTGCAGAGGCTCTTAACCATCTGCTGTGTTACTTATCAATTTCCGGATTAACATAATGTTTATGATGTTAATTTGATACAGTGTCATCGGCGCAGAATGCCACTGTTAAGGCTAAGCAGCATTATCTCTCAACACTCCCTCTTGGCCCGCAGCCAAGCCTGTGGATTTAATTGTTTTCCTTCTCTGGAAAAATTTAAAAACAAGTGCTGCGCAGTGGGAATCATAATGTAACCTGTCTTCCTGGTTTTCCCCTGGGGGTATTAACCGTTTATTTGAATGCAGTTCTCACCACAAATAATCTGCTTATAAAGTGCTTTTATTTATATAGTGCCTTTCAAGGATCTCAAAGTGCTTTACACTGGGGGAGGGGAAATCCAAACTACCACTGCCTCACACTGTGCATTATGAAGGGGTTTTACATACAGTACCATCTGCCTGTTATACATGGAGCAGGCCCCTCCAATCTCAAGGAAGAGAGAGATACTTCAAAACCTTCAAATACTTCAAAAAAAGTGATTTATGTCTGACACGGGCAGTGAGCTCTACTAATAATCCTAGATATAGTTATCACAATGGAGGAGGGAGAAATGTGCATATTTTTTCCCCGTGTTTTGGTCAGAGGGGTGTTCACCCCGCCCCCCAGGCACAGATAACAGACACTCCCTTGCCTGGCTGAATGCTGGGGGAGTGAGAATGTACTGGTAGTGTTTCAGCGTGGTCAGTTCACCTGCAGCTGTGAGATGCTGGCTAGGCCAATAGTCTGGAGTGCTAAAAGATATGGGCGAGACGTTTGTCTGCTCTCATGTTAGCTCCTGTATTTCATTCACAATAACACAGGCATTTGCTTATCTGAGGGCACAGAATACCGCAGACTTGGTCCTCTGATTCAGACACTCAGGATGCTTTCAATACACTACTTAGCCAGGATCACTTTAGCCTACTTTTAATGGCAGCTCTGAAACATTTTGTGTGTAATCCTGATATCTGCCCCAGGTCAGTGCTTGGGAGCAGAATCTGCTGTATCCATGACAATTCAGAGCAGGTTGTGATGGGAAGGAGGAGAAACACAAACTCAAAGGAGTTCCTTCTTCAAGCAATTGATTTTATTAAAATGGTATTTGCACCTGAAGAGAGTGTGCATGAATGTGTCTCCGGACTGTGGTCTCCACCACACGCCACTTTTCTCTCAGATTCACCTGCCTGTGCATTCAGCAAGGGAACGAACAGACCCTTCGCCATGAGAATCCGGTTGTCCTTTTCAGACTGCTTCCTCTACGCCACTGTTTGCGTCCTGGTGATTTCACAGGCTGAGTTTAGTGGTGACCGAGTAGACTGTGGCTTCCATTCATACTAAAGCCTTGTCCTCAAATCTGAGTTGCCCATTCATGTTTGTAAATGTATTATTTTTACATGGGGCTGGGTACATGTGAATGGTTCTTTTAGATTTGTTGTTCAGGCAGAAGTATAAAATGCACAGCAGTTAGGCCTCTGAGAGATGGGAGCTGAGTGATGCCTGGAGAATATTGCCTTGGCAAAACACAGGGTCTCTTGGAGATGGATCCAGTTGAGCTCTCTGACCAGGCAAGACATGAACCTCGTTATATCACGTCACTTTATTTTTCTGAGGAGGGCTGTGGTTGGGAAACATGCACTTCAAGGGGAATTCCATACAGCAGTGTTGTCTCTCTTTCAATCACCCGCAGTAACATGGTCGCATGACCCAGCATGTGGTTGTTAACCTACTGCGCGCCACAGTGGAAACTGACCATCGGGTGTACTCGATCTACCTGAATCGATATGGCTGGGTTCAGAGAAACTGGCAGTAGACTTTTCTGGACATCCAACCAGAGGTGACTCAGCCAGTCAACTAGCAAGGCAGACAAGTGACTCACCCTGGCCTGCCACGCCTGGATAACTTGACGCACTTGAGTACCGGGAGACAAGAAGCTGAGGTTTCCAAGTTTATATCTTGGGAACGTAGTTATTTGTTTTCTTCTTCTTTGTCTGAAATCGCATGATGCTCATTATTCCAAGGGTGTTCACATCCTTGAAGGTTAAGAAGTAAATATTTGCGATTGGAAAAACGTGACATTTATACACATTTAACATTCCTGTTTTGATGTGGTCTGCCCCCTGGTGAGACCACAGATCCAAAACTCTTATTTCCCATGTGCTCAAGAATGCAGGAAAATCTGGCTTGTTTCTTACAAGTAATTAGTCTAGTCAATAAGGCTGAGAAGTCACCTTTGACAAGTTAAATATGCGCAGATATGATTGCATGGACTATAAAAAAATCATTGATTTATGTTAATAAATGTACACTTGTAAATGGATATCCTGTGAAAAGGAGACCACCTCTACCATTGAGAAAATTACATGGTGTGCCTTCAATTCACCTAATCATTTACATGCAAATGGAGTAATTAAATGAAAAAGCTATAAGCTAAATGCATCAATGGCATGCAGTTTAACAGAAGCACACTTGTATGTAAGAACATAATTAATTATGCCGTACCTCACCAGAGAGCCTCAGTCTCGAAGGAAACTCTCAGGGGAGTCAAAGTGTTAATTGTGTACATGATGTTCACATGACGAGGTTCCGGTGTCTGGTGCACCATGAATGAATTCTGTGTACTGAGGGCAGCGGGTGTGATGTATGCCCCTGACAGCCTTATGTGGCCTCCACCATATCCACCTCCCTTCTGTCCCCCTCAGTTACAAAGTGGAGAGTTTGGAAACCCCCTGTGACCCTGCCTGATAGGACTGTCAAACACATTCAACATCACCGACTTAAAATCTGTATAAAACAATCCATAAAGTATCAGGCTATGTTGTATCGGTACTTCCCCACAACTGCAGCAGATTGTCTGCGTAAAACCGCAACCATGTGAAGTTCCATAAACCCTTCCAGCTCACATATACAGGAAATGAAAACCAGAGTGGAAATAAAAAGTTGAGAACACGTTCCCATCGCAGGCATCCAGGCCAGGCGTATTTTATCATGATTATGCTTTGGATGGGGTAAGGGCATACCTGCCCGCAATTAAACCGGCTGATAATGACTGACATGAAGCAGGGCCGTGACACTATATTATTGCCGAAGGCTGTAAACCGTGAACGTCTCCTTCTAAACACACGAATGCCGCAATCATAACGTGGTCAACATATCCCTTAAAACCTTGCTAGTGTGTGCTATTCGCTTCAGGCAGGTTACACACCTGCACTTGCTTGTGGATTTTTTTTTCTGGCAGGTGAAACTGTCAGCCAATCACCATCTGTGATGCAGTCTGAGGGAGGGGCTAAAGGACTGTACCATGCATGACATCGCAGTCCTTGGCCTGTCGGTCCTGGCTCCTCCTCTGCCAGGTTATCGTGTTGCAAGCACTCATGTTTTGGCCTCCAGCTGAGTGCAATCTGTTCTGTTTTGTGCCATTTCCCTCAACAATGGAAAACAAAACATACGTTTGGCGTCCAAACCGTTTGTATCGTTTGGCATGGTGCGCTGCTTCAAAGGCCAGGCTGACCCTATTCGTGTGTCCTAAAAAGCTTACCATGGAGACTCGGGTCAGGTGACTGACTTCTCACCTTGGATGAGGGACAGCCATTGGTGGTTGAATAACCCCTTTACATTTAACCGTGTCTTTTAAACATATTTCCTTGCGATGAGGGAATGAGACTTCACAAACACCAAAATGGGTAGAGCTGGCATGTGCGTTTATCACAAAATCTGGGTCACCGATCATCTGAAAGGAATTGAGATGATTAAATATCTTTATGTACGGTTCCTGTCAGATGCTGGCGAGCTCTGACACACATTCATGTTCGATGGTTATGTTGCGAATTTGGAGGAGGAAGAACATTCCTTGAGGGTATGCCAATGCAGCAGTGGTTTGGGCTGCATAGCCGTTCAAATGTCAGAGCAGGCGTCGTCTCCCTTGTGCTTTGTGGAAGAGTGCTATAATGGCTTCAAGTATGACAATGCATGTTTACATAAACTTTGGTTGCAGAGAGTGGTTCAGTGGTCTGTTAGGGGAGATCTGAGTGATGCAATGTCCCCAGCCCTAATTTAACCTCTACTGGTGCTGTAGACCGGTGAGCTTGCACTGCTGTTCTGGTGTCTGAGCGGTGGACGAGGACATGCTGTAGGTTGTTTACACAGTGTGGTGCGGAAAATAGGCTGCATCTTGTCAAATGTGACAATTAATAGGACCATGAGACTAGGCCATGTATGGCCAGTTACTGCTCAGACCAGTACAGTTATTCTAACTCTCTGCTAACAAGGGGGGGGGGGGGGTCTCTGGTTGTCTCTAACCTTATGGAACTAGCAGAACAATCTGTAAATTTGGAAATGCACCTGCGGGTTTTGAACAGAAGAAGGTTGCACCGGATCAGTGCCTTTACACGATTGGGTCTGGCAGCTGCCTAGACAGAATATTGAAAAAGTAATCTGAACTGCAAGGGACGCGTTTACATTTTCCCTGTTGAAGCCTCGGGTTTGTGACTGACACATCGGTCGGAATTTGGGAAAGATTTGTTCTATCTGATTTCGCTTCAGTGGGATCACGTCGCCGGGGCTCTGTCAAAGTGCCCATCAGCTTTGCCCAGTAAACTTTCCCATGAACCCCGGGGACCAAGTAGAGCAACGGGGTAGAACTCGCACACAGAGCATCGCAGCTGCTGTCACACTTAGAGGTATGAGTCTGCCGTCAAGCATGGGGGAAGGTGGGGGGGGGTATCAGGTGGGTATTAACTCACTGACAGAGAGGGTACGGGTGACCTGGGGAGATCTGTTGATTGGAGCCCCACCCTCAGACTGCCCTGTCCACAGTCGGTGGTCTTATGGTACTTACGGTATGGAATGGGTGTCGACCCCTAGCTGTGTAATCAAGGGGCTTTAAAACCCCATCCATTGGGCTAATGCGTGGTATACCCAATGGGAGCTGCTCTGTTCCTCTGCCTTAAAGTCCCTGTAACATGTCCTGCACTTAAATGCTGCTCGCCATCAGCAACTTCAAACAAGAGATTATTATTCTGAATTATACAAAAGATAAGTGTACAGTCAGTTCACCATGGTATGGTAGATAGCGCTGCAGCACATCAGCTGCAGAGTCCTTGGTTTGTGTTTGTAAATGTCTATCGCTTGAGAGGTCCGTTTGGTGTACAGGCATCGTCAGGGATGGTTTCCGGTAGTCACCCCCATACCCGCCCACTACAAACCAGCACATTGTTCCACATGTATATCATCTTTCCAAGGCCCTACAGTGGAGTGTGTTCATGAATAATAGGGCAATTTTGTGTTCCCAGCACGTCATTAGAAAGGGTATCAGACCATCAGACCATCTCTGTTCTTAAAGTGTCCTTTCATTCTAAATAGTGTAATGTAATGTGTAATAAAAGCCATGGAATATGTTAGTCACCTTAACGTAAACATTCAGAGATTAGCCAAATCACAGTTAGCAAGACCAGCCTGGATGGTACCAGCAATAACATATTCACTACCAAATGTTAACATATTCATATTTTTATGTAATACATGGTTTTTCAAGTTTTTCTGGTACAAGCTGTCAGAGTATGAAAAAAGAGAAAACCGAATTCCAGTTGGCTTTTCAACCAGGACAACTGACATCACATCATGCAGTATAAGAATTATTCTCTGCCTCTTGTCTATTTTAAATCCCTCCTATTGGTCCCTGAAGCCCAGTGCATTGTGGGGGATGCAGTTTTGTGGATTTGAGAGCGTACCAGAACTGCTCAGCCCCCACCCGAGACAGCCTCCACAGTGCAGACACCCCAACAGTCAACTTGACGTATAGCGCAGAAGGCTCCTAAATCATGGGAACCTCGTCAGGGCTGCTTGGAAATCCAGTGAGATATATGTACAAGCGTACAGCTCAACCTGATAAGTTGTTCAGCTTGGCTGCTCACGAGAGAATTTAAGATTTGAGCTGTTGACAATTTTACAGCGCTGCGTTTGGGAGCGCTGCCCAGCCTGTGACAGCCCTGTGTGGCTGATGACGCTGGAAACATTTCAGCTGTACATCACAAACACAGCATAACCGCATAAAATAATTTAGCCCGGAAAGATCCATCAGCATTCAAATGCTGACCAAACAAAATGGAAGGATGAAAAACTACCAATCCTTTTGAAAAACGCTTGTTGAATGATGAGCTAAGCTGCAACACAAAAAGCGGGCATCGTATCCAGGCCACAGGTTGCAGGGATAAATGTGGAGCCTTCATCTACCCTGCAGAATCCAGCTCCCTCTCATTCTTAGCTCAGGTCCAGGACATCAAAGCCACAGACTGGCCTCCAAGGCCAAGAAACATGGGCACTTTTTTTGTAAAATAAATAAAATTAAAAAAAAAAAATTAAAAAGCTGTATTTTCAGCTTGGGTTTCCTTTAAAGGACTGGGTGACTCCATGGGTGTCTTTAGGTTTGTGGTTGCAAGTGGAGGTGTGATGTTTCTGCATGATTGCTTTGCTGCGTTCAGAGGTCTGGAATTGTAATTATGGCTTTGCTGAGGTGGGTGTATCATCATGCAAAACAGAACTGACCAATGATATGGCGGTGTCCCAGGCAGAATAACGAAGCAACTGAAAATAGTGTGTATAGCAGGAAGAGGATGTGATGTCAAGCTTTATTGTTGATGTTTTGTAAGGCATTGCATAACACAATTGGGGACAGTGATGGTCTTTAAAATTACTAATCTTAATTTTGTTAAAACCAAGATGTCATGCTAACAGATGTTGTTTATCAATGAAACGTAGCAGATTAAGTTAAGTTAAGTGAAGTTAAGTCAACATTCACCTAAAGAGAATAAAACCTGGCTGTGAACTGGGAGGCTTTAAGCCAGGAACACCTTGCTGTTTTCATGCAAGTACATTGCTGCAGTCCCGGGGAGAAAAATGGTTTAACCTCGCACTGGGAGCGGGGAGTGCAATGAACTCAGGCCTCTGCCGCACTCATCAGTATTCCCATCATCTGAGTGATATCTGAAATGACTCAACCTGTTTTAAATCATTAAGTCCTGGGCCGGCTTGTGTAAGCACCTAATCTGTCTTCGTCCGTAAGCAGATGGCTGCTTGGATGCAACAGGTAGATTAAAAAGAACGTCCATCCGGAAAACAGGGGGGGCAGAGAGTACGAGCCCTTTCCTGAGCAGTGGAATTCAACAGGGTGGATGTGAGGAAGTGAGCTGCATTTTCAGTTGAGCATAAATAGGACAGTGCATCAAGATTACCTGTTTGATACTATTTTAGCTCTTTAGGGTTTGAGAATGTTGCCACTGCGCAAAATGGAATATTGAAAATGTATGAGCAAATGTAGAACATCAAGGCAAACCAAAATCCTGGAAGCTCTTCATTCCTAATTACTTAAAGCAGCAAGATAATAGCTCTGAAAAAATACCAATAAATAAATAAACTAAATAAATCCTGTCCGATTACAAGAATGGTTGACCTGTCAAACCTGTTGAAAACCCTAACAGATGGACCCCTCTTGGTGGGTTTCACAGTGAGCTATGGAAGCAGCACTCTCAGCAGGGCGTCTGAAGTCCTCTGCTGATGCCACTCTGGCCCTGCCCAGAACCTTAAAGCGACACAAGAGTTAAGGGCACCACATATACAAATATCCCCTAGGACACAGTCAGTGCACTCATTCTCTAGGGCTTTTAGAGGATTGTCATGCTATGTAGAGTTTATCTGCAGGAGAGCATGTAGGTAAAGTAAGGATTTCATCATTGAGAAAAGTTACAACTTGATTTCATGCCTCTTTGTGTTATACACCCAGTGACAGGTGTCATTTCGATAATCAGTCTGACAAATCTTCAAAAAAAGGTATTTGTACTTTAAGATGTCATGGAAATGTCAGCATCACTCTCAGATGTTCAGAGCTCAGAGTAAAGGTTTCAGGCTTGTAAAAACCAGCAGAGAGAATGAGCTCTCTAAGGATGTGTCAGACCTGTTCTGTGACAGAAAGATCAAAATCGACAGGAAAATATCTTCACCCCACAGACCCCAAGTTGAGTGGGATAGAGGAAGTGAGCATGGCAAAGCTTCAAAGCTGTTCCTAACGCCCATGGTGCATTTCATATGTGGAAGACGACTCCTCTCCGCAGAAGGATGGCCACCCAGCAGGAGTGTGAGGAAGTGAGGAGGAGGCGTAGACGAAAAGAGCATACTGTAACGCTGAGAGACGATCCGCCAGGCCTGTGTTTGGCACGAGAAGCCGCTCAGCGGTGACCAATAGGATGGAGCACTAACCCAGCTGCTGCAGCGGAGTGAGGAATGCTGGGATATGAGCGCTGACTGTCTCTGTTCTGAAAGTATCCTTTCATTCGCCCTTGAACGCAATGCCTCATGCTCACTCCAGAAGGACAGGATGCTGGGTAGAAGGGGCAGAATGAGGGGTCAGGCCATGGCACGTTATTGAGCAGATGTGTCATAGCAGACGTGTTAACCCACTGATCTCAGATCAGAGCGGGGGTGCCACAGGAGCCGAGACCCTGCTGATTGACAGGAACCAATACCTTCCTCCTGAAAGTGGCCAATTGCTCTAAGAGGGATTGACAAGCTCTGCCTTTTAGTTTACAGTATAAAATTTTAATAGAGGCCCAGTGTGATAGGTCTTATTCACTGCTGTAAAAAACCTTCCCACAACATATCATTCCCTCATATCATGCAGGGCTTACGTAATACTTTAATTTGAGACTGTGTACAGTTACAGCAGTAAGAGCTCTACCAGATTTGCACATAGCCCTTATCCATCAGTCAACCATAATATTTTCACAATATATCCCCATTATAGGAAAGCTATCTTATCTGTGTCCTGTACTGTAATACCGATGACGTTGATATTGGCGTTGTAAAAGGCTCCGAGTCTGTCTCCGTTGTGGAGACATGGAGTGATGTGTTTCACATGTGCCATTTGCCAGAGGAAAATTAAAACCCACTGAAGCGGGCTCCACAGTGACTGAGCCTGGCGCTGAATCTAATTTCAAAGAGACACGCGGTCTGCGGCACATGAAACGTAAAACTGTAAATGTTAATGTTATGGTACTGTAAATGAATCAGAAATAGAAGTGAGCCCTAGGTAAGTGAAAGTACAGTTAAACAGAAATGGCATAAATGTTATTGAGCGCTCTCGTTTTCTTTACTTTCGTGTTCACTTTGGCGTGTTTGGCTGGGGGTTTGCGATGTTATTAGCTCGAGGCCAGACTGGTTAAAAATGGAGCACTGAATTTTCATATCAAGCCTCCTTGAAAGCAACACTCTCCTTTCAGTGGCCTGTGTATGTAGAACAGTGCATCATGGGATAGCACTTGGGAGCTATTGGCATGGAAACCACCTGTCTCATGAAGCATTTAAAGATGCATACAGTGGTGCTTTCTCCTCACCCTCTTAGTTGCCTGCACTTTGAACTATGGGGGCCAACTGCAGTCAAGGCCTGGGGTGCTGTGTTATTTCTTTTCCTGCTTCAGCAGGCTCCACTCCACTCACTCTCTGGGACTTAAACAGGTCGGAAGCAGGCTTTGGGGCACCAGGGCCTTTCAGAATATGCCCATTGTCTTAAAGCACAAATTAATCCGTTACAGCAACTGGTTAAACCATTTCATAAAAAAATGAATGTTCCTCACATTTACTTTATATATATATATATATATGTAGGTGAGGTACTGTGTCATATATTAAGGCAGTATTTCACATATTGTTCATTATTCCAAAGACATCCCCATTTCGTGGCCCAGGTGTCACTTTGGTAATGCATAAGGTATGGTGGACAGGAAGTGCCTTTGGCATCACTGGAGGTCCACCATGCTGCCTCTTAGACACTTGTTTCCACGTCATGGCTGGATGTAGGGAGGTTTAAGCAGGCCAGAGTCCTGGTAACAAACTGTACGCATTGCAGAGGGAGAAAGGAGGAGGAGGGAAGAGACACACACACTCAGAGAGCTTTTACCATGTACTCCACACACACACACACACACACACACACACACACACACACACACACACTATTTAAGAGTGTTAAAGTAAAAACTTTGGGTAACACTGTGGCAATGGGCTTTCAATCTTTTTTTTCCATGGGCTAAAAGCTTTTTTCAAAGCTAAAATCATGTCTGTACATCTGCAACAACTAAAGTTTTTCTGTGAAAAAGCCACTGTTATGAAACAGAAAAAGGGGTAAAACACAGAGGCCAAAAGCACTGCGTTTTCCCCACTAACGCATCATCTGCAGACTGGAGGGGATTTCAGATTTCGCTGAAAACGTTCCCCAAAGTGTTACTTGGGGGTGGGGTGGGGTGGGGGGGGACGTTTTCATACCTGCCCGTGTCTTTATCTCCTGCAGCTGTGCACTGCTGCTGAAAGCCCTGACATCATGTTTTATGGAGGTCTGCAGAGACGATGTTCTGGGGGGAGCGGAGACCGGATCCTCGGTCACAGCAGAGTGAGAACCGGACCCACCCTCTGTCAGCAGGTGGGACGAACTGAGAGTGAAGGGGGAAGAGAGGGAGAGGGGGAGAGCAGGGGAGGAAAAGGAGAGGAGGGTAGGAAGAGAAGAGGAGCAGCAGGGGAGAGAGAGAGAGAGAGAGAGAGAGAGAGAGAGAGAGAACTATAATGGAGAGGGAGAGAACATGGCCTCCAAACCTGCATGATAGGATAGAACTCACTGGCAATGCTCGAGAGCACAAAGTAAGCTTATGCAGCAGGAAGAAAGGGACATGATGAGAGTGGGGGTACTGCGAAAACACCATTGATTATAACATAGTGTGACTTACTTTATTACGCCCAATGAAAATCACTTGTTGATGTAAAAGTGCTGTCAGTTTGCTCTCTGAATAGATGTGGATGCTCTTCTCTGACATAAAGCCTCTCTCTGAGCAAAATGGTGCTCAGAGGTTATGCATTGTTTAGGCAATTTGAGGTTTTGTCCAAATATAAAGCAAACACTGAGTGGCACAGAGAACAATGTACTTGACACGTGACATGTGAATAGTCATGTTTTTAAAGGTGTGCTTGCCAGTCCTGGATCAAATTCAAAGGTAAAGTGGAAACTAAATGCCACAGCCATCAAAAGAGGTCTTTTTTGTGTGTTAATAATGACCATCTGGTCACTGCTGTTTCTCCCAGATCTTCCTAATCATTTATGCAAATTTCAGTACAGGTGAAGTTCTTCAAAAAACAGCTTTTTTTTGATATCTCATTCTGTTGCGAGAGCTCCAACACCTGATGTTACAGCCAATGACAGACAGAGGGCACACTTCCTGGACGTTGGCTCTGTTCTCATCCCTGGTGGATGACTTCCTGCAGGGATCGCATCCCAGTATTGTCTGACCTTCATTATTACAATCCACTGATTCTCCAATTGCTGCAGAACTGTTTGCTTAGCAACGCCACTGTATGTGGCCAGCATCAATCACAGATTTGGCCATAGTGAAACTGGATGTCTGTACACAGTCACTCCCGGCATTATGGATACAAAGTTAGTTACCATGTGTTCTACATTCTATGCAATGTGTTGTGAGGTACATGAAAGTAAGTTGCTTAAATGGTAAATGCCAAACCTTAAATGGTAAATGCTCTTCCAGACTTTATGGTGGTGATGAACGATACAGTATTAATAGGCTGTGCAGCCCGTCTGAAACAGCGTTAACTCTGTTTGTCATGAAGTTAGTGTCTCTCTGTATAAAATATTCAGCTCAAGAAAAGAGCGGAGGAATGGTTACAGTGGGCTGGTACCATAATCAACTCACTTCTCCCTTTGTCTAGGATACTGGTGTGAAGCCAAACCCCTGTTGTGCTCCTATACACAATAATATCTATGTTCTGTGTATAACATTTACTGAATATGTAGTGTTTGATTCAGTTATTTTCAGAGGACTGAAAAATATTTAACTAAAGAAGCATACTATCGATAGATAGTGTGTACATAGATACTGTAGACATACTGGGTTGAGATGCTTGCTAGCTAGTGTGGGCCACATTTTAGCTGGTTAACTAACTTGTAGTTACCAGAGGCAGAATAACTGCACTTGTTCAACAGGTAGACAGATGGCAAATTACATTACATTACATTACATGCATTTAGCAGACGCTGTTATCTAGAGTGGCTTCTAGCACAATAGAGAATAAGTGTTTCCATTCAATTTAAACGAGCAACAGTGTCAGACCAGACAAATGCAAAACCAAGCACAGATACATCATAGGCATGGTTATTTTTTGTTTTTAAGGAAGTTGAATTTTGTTCAGTTATGAGTCGGTAGTTATCAAGCTCAACAGCAGATGGGAAAAAATCTGTTGAAAGTGTAACTGTTGTGTTATCTGTAGCACATAGAGGTGGTATGCAAAACCAAAATTTTGGTATGCAAAACTTGATTTTCGTTTATTTATGCAGCCTTATTTTACCAGAAAGTGATGAAAAATAACCTCTTCAGGGGTGAGCTGGCCAAGAAGGCAGCACTGATGCTTCATACATGTTTCAGTAATAGAGTAACAGATATGCCAAACTGCAATGCATCCGCCTTGTGCTGACCCATCCTTCACACTAGTGTGACATTGTCTGCTTTAATGCTTGTAGTGTCACTGCCTGACACATACACAATGACACTACATTGAAACACTTCCTCCCTCTCCATTTCCCCACTGCAAGATGATCTGAAAATTGAATTTTGACATTAACATTAATCGTTAAAGTAATCACAAACCAAATAGGCCTAAACTTAAGGCCTGGTGGGACTTCAGCTCTCTGGTAGGTGAGCATGACTCACCACATAATTTCCACACAGATTTTCCCCGGCTCCTTGGAATCAGGTTGTCTGTGTCAGGCTGGCGAAAGTGAGACCAGCTATTTGTCACCAGATAGCTCAGCAGGTAATAACACACTGCCTAGCACGACAGACCGCACGGACTTTAATTACAGTTTAGTCAGCCACTTCCACGAGGCTCTCTACAATCCCACAGCTGCACGCCTCATTTGCCTCATTGTGAAGTGTCTGATTAAATATTTAGGTGGCGGAGGACTTGCACTGGCATCAGGTGTTACGCACTCCTGTAATCTTAGCGCCCGACGCAGTAATTGCGCTGGAGTTAACAGTTCAGAGATACGCACGCTTCCTCCACATCCGCGCTTGTTAGTCCACAATCCAGTCTGCCGCCAGTGGCTGCCCCCTCTTCTGTAGCCCACGGCAGCTAAGAGGACAGAGAAGCATAGCGACCGATCAGAGAGGGGCAGAGAAACACAGCAACCAGTCAGGGAAGGGCAGAGAAGTAAGAGGCCTCTAAGTGATTTGAGCTAATCGCTAAACAACTTATATGTACACATTCAATCACAGTAATTGAGCCGTAATGAGCAGAAAGGAATTTGCATGAATTTGAATATAATCGTTAAATTTGCTCTGGTTAACAAGCCCTATGTCATTCCCACCCAGCTGTAATAGACTAAAGTGCAGTTTTTTTTAAAAAAAGATGCAATCACTCCTCAAATCTGGACTCTCCAAGTGTTCTCTCCTTCCCTGACTTGTTGTCGTGTCCAGAAGCACTGTGTCATGTGTGACCACTAGAGGGCAGGTGTTTGTATTTTATCTAAAATATGATTCCTTAGAAAATAAGGCAGATTCCTTATTTTCTGGACATATATAAAAAACATATCAATCAATGTCCACTCTAATGCCTCTCTAAAATGGCATTCTCGTACGAGCACAAAAACATTTTTTGGCATGTGCGTTGTGCATTTTCTTTTTGTAGTGGCAATTATTTCGGTCTTGCTAGTGGGCAGTGATGGAAATAAAGCTTGAATTTTTAATTAAAGGGACTGCATTGCCAAATAATGAAGTGGACAGCAATGGTTTGTAGAACTGCCCATTTACCTGTAATTAAAAAAGAGTCTGATTTTCACACCTACTTTCCAAAATCTATAAATGAAGTCATTGTAGGCTAAAATACATTATTCCGATGCACTATTATGAAGGATGTATCCATCCCACACCCTCACCATCTGACTGAAGTATATTTTTTCCTGAAATGAACATTGGCAAATTATGCAGATGTCAAAAGAGAATTGTTTTCCAGTTTCTTTCTCATTATAGCGCTGGTATATCGTCTGGTTTCATTTTATGATGCCGAAACCATTTTTGACTGGTGTAAAAATAGGGACTTTGCCACATTTTAAAATTAGACTAACTTTAAATCTAAACTAGCTTAAATAGTCACCAATATGTTTTTATCTGTATGTTAAGGTTTGATGATTAACGACTATTTGTTTAAATGTTTGTGTAACTGAGAGTCCTCAGTTTCTGTTAACAAATTTGACGATAACAAATCTCACTTCATCATTTCACACCAGATAATTGTTACTCTGTCTCTGTGAGCGTGCATGTGTGTTGCTGTTTGTGTGGAATGTGTGCATGATAAAGTCAGCTATTGGCTAATGAGCCACACCTGTCGAATTAAGCAGTGGTTAAAAACAGGTGTGTGGCTGCAGGAGGTTGATACTATTGCTGTGACTGACACTGCGTTTCTTTCTGATTATCCTTTATTTAATTTCAATGGGAGATTCACAGGGCAGATTAATATGGGGAAGATTTATAAAAGGACACCGATTGAATTGCAGCTATTTACACAAAACAGGAAGTTAAAAGGAAGTTATTCTCTAACTACAGGTTCCATACTACAGTGCATCAGTATGAACTGCACCTGGGAAAGAGTGGTGTTATATAAGCATCTTTGTGTTAGAGGTTATCTGTGCTGCAGTGCTTAAGATGCTCTGAAAACAACGCCAAAAAGACAACATTTTAGAATATCTGTTTATTTTAGCACACAGAGCCACTTGTCTAATAAAGCATCGTTCTTCAACTGCAATGACAACCAATAAGTATCTTAAGCACTGGGGAAACCAGTCTAAAGTGGACTCAGGACCTAACCTATAAACTAAGGGATTGCTGACAATTTTGATGTGATGGAGCTACTCTTTTCAAGGGAGCAAATGAATAACTATACTGTTGAAGTTGGATTTTTTCTTATTATAGTCACATTTATATACTAATCCTAATATTTTTCCCTATTTCTGTGATCTATTTGAAAGCTATTTCTTCTAATCCATCCCAGCAACAGTGCAGCTGTTCAATTATTTCAATGTTGTTTCCAACAAAACCTGTTTATTTCCAACAAAACCTGCCATCCAAACAACAATGGCTGTTCAAGGCTTAGCATGGTAGCGTTTGAAAGCAGAATATAATAAATACAATATCTTCAGGCACGCAGGGACATAAAATGCTTCTTTTTAAAAAAAAAAATACTATTATGCATAAGCTTAAACTGTCATAACCCTTGGTGGGCTTAATTCCAACATAGTGCACGCACATTCCTAAATACAGCACTTTGACTTCAGAATCCCATGAGTTTTCAATAGAAGATGGGCAATTATCCCATCAAAGGTTCCATTTCTTTCTGAATTGTGAAAATGACACTAATAGGCAGCAACAGTGATAAAACACAGAGATGTAATTGTGTGTGTCACCTGGGTGGGTGGCCACGTAAAGTACTGTGCACACTTACAACTCGAAGGCCCTCCATTCAAATGATTTCTTTTAGGGCGTTGGCCTTATGATAAATGAACTTGCCAGAACTGTTCATGGCTCACTGGTTTCTGTGCCCTGGCAACTCACATAATCCTGCCATGAAGTTAGAACATCCATAAACCTGTATTCTGTTCAGTATAATAACTAAATAATGGTAGTAGATATTGGAGGCTTTTCCAATGTCATGAATATCTTTAAATAAATGAGTCATGTATAGTAATGCATGCCAAAATTCTCACGCGGTTTGACGTCTTAAACACTCTAGATCCAAGTTTCTAGACCTCACACTTTGCTGGTTAGCCTTGTAGGACAGAGTGACTGATTGGTTGACTCACTTGCTGGTTATTGGTTTCATGGTGGGAAAGAAAAAAAAAAAGTCGCTCTATCCTCTGTCTGTTGCCGACAGTGAATCCATTAAGCCAATGTTTTCACACCAATGTTTCGGCAGCAAGCACGTCATGTGTTACCATGGCTCATAAATCCTAAGTAGGTTTATTGGTCCTAGTTTAATAGTTCTCCCAGAAGTAATTAATTTTCAAGAATGCTACCCTTACTCTTCTTATTGTGACCTGTTGCTGGAGTGATCATTGTTCTTGTCACTTGAATAGAGACCTGGCTCACTCCCTCAAAGAAAGCTGCCATCACGTCACATTCTAAAACAAACTTAGAATACAGTATGGCAGGTTGTATAAGTATGGCTATAGTTAAGGTTTAGCTGTTATAAAGTTACAGTTACAGAGTTAGTGAGAATATTCTGTATAAAGAGAGAGAGAGAGACTATTCTGTGTATGTGCAGCTAGGTTTTTGGTATATAATCTACTGTAACTCACTGTTCTGTAGGTTCAAGTCACATTTTAAGTAATTTATCCTAACATACAACAGCTTTTTGTTCATAGCATAATCTGAAACATTTTGTTCACACTTTCTTTAGTTTTGAAACGGTTGGAACGAAGAGCTTTGTAGAGTTCCAGTTTTGTCCTACTCATGCTGTAAAACAGGATTAAAATACAAAGTCTGCTCTGGAAAGGCCTCAGATGTTCTGTGGAGGTTTGCCACTACAGTAAAACATGACAGCCCGTTGGAGACCAACCGTTCCCCCACGGTGGGTGGAGGTCTCTGGCAATTATCGTTGCCCTTGGTTACGGAGCTGTTTCTTTCTCCGGGCTCCCGTGTTTTCCAGGAGTGTTGCAGAACGTTATTGTTCATCTCGATCGTCGGGCAGAACAATAGGTCACTTCCTGTGCTCCGATACCCCCAGGCACCACGCACTGCCAAGCCTCGGGAAGCTGGTACCCGGGAGACGGGGAGGGCTTTTGGAACGAGACAACGGATCAATGCTCCAGGTTTTTTAGGCTCCGGGGGCTCCGCTGCAGCGATACCGGCCGCCGGATCTTTGAAGGTGTACGTTTTCTATCAGCTCCCTTTCCCAGTGTAATATTTTAAACCAGGCAGTGGATTAGTGCCAGGGAGATTATGTATAGTCCAGGTGTTCGGGAGACAAGCATACACAGGAAATGAAAGAGGCCAAATAGGGTTACTTGAATTATTCAAGGAGGGTTCATTTGCGGGCCCCCTCTAATTTTGGCGAACGCCAAGTTCCATAATTGCCTATTTTAAAAAGGCATCTAGAGATGACATGAACTCCCCTTCCAAGTCGCATAATTCAACAGCTCCAGCATTCGAAGCAAATTTATCAGCTCATTTGGCATTAATAATCACATGCATGCAAAAATGAGGCACCGGTCCACCGTCTCCCTCCGCAGATGTTCTGAACGGGCTGCAGGTGTTTACCTCTGGGTGCGGGCTGAGCAAGCGGCTGCCTCCATTTGAAATAGATTTAAACCTCATTAATGGTGACTGTAGTCTCTTCGAGCCAAAACACCAATATATTACAGCCAGTTGCTCGGGTTTCTGACCGGTTTTAAATCAGGAGTAGTGAAAACCGCATAGAAGTGAAGCCTTAAAACAATACCCTCATGCATAAATCCACAGTGGGGACAGGGAGATTTGGTGGCGTTATGCTGTGCTGTTCTTTCTATTATGCTGTACTATTGTTGTGCGTGTGGGAGAAGCCATGATAGATCTGACAGATATCACACGTACCGTTTGGTAACACTGTCTTACACATGGTAATACGCTCTGTTGTCCTCTTTAGTCATTGGTTAGCATGTAGCGCTCGTGTTTACATCCAGCCCATTACTCCACTTAGTCCGTCACACTTGAAGTGTAGAATTGCGGGAACAGTTGTGGGTGTTGGGTTGTCCGTGTCACCACGGGGGAGGTTCTGTCCCCTCTCTGTCATTTCACCGTGCCTATGTCAGCAGAGGGTGACCGGGCTGCTCAGCGCTCCAGGCTGAAGAACCCCAGCCTCAACGCCGCAAGCCTGCGCTCATCCTTCCAGAGTGCTGAGCAAACACGCGTGGTTACCTCGCGGCTGCCTTTCGGATCCAGCTCTCTTTTTTTATATATATATTTCTTTGGATTTATGGCCTCTCCATTTCCTCCTGAAAGCTGCGGAGGGTGGGGTTGGGGGGGGGGGGGGGGGGTGATGGTGGTAGGGGGGGGATTATTCCTGTGTGCTGACAGCCTCGCCACGGGACCCCCGAGGTCTGAACCTGCGCGTGAAAAATGGGACTCTTCTAAACGCCTGTGAGAAAAACCGGGAAGTCTAATTAATTCTGACGAGCGCAGTCGGATCCAAACTCTCCCTAAGGAGGAATCCCTGTTCCAGCGTGCCAGGCAGCAAGGGAGAGGGGGAGAGGGAGAAAAGGGGGGGCGGGGAGGGGGGAGTGGAAGAGCTGGCCTCTGCAAGCTACCAGATCGTTCATTACCCTCAGAAGAAAACGGGCACTAGCTTGGTGTGGAGAGGGAATGGTGGCTTGTGCGCAATTACAATGTCCGAGACACGCATCACATACTGTTAACAAGATCAGGCTCCACTGCTGTACCAGATCAACTTGTCCGGTTTGAGGTGGGGAAAAAAAAAATGGGGAAAAGAATGCCTTTCCATCACATACAAATAGAGGGAAATCATTGAGGAAAATGCGATCGGAGTCCTGATAAGCAAGATGGCTATGACGAACAGTGTGCATTTTTAGTTAATATATGTAGGCAGTGCCTGCCTGTAGAGAATGAATTAATACCACAGCAAGTTATGTAGTTTCAGTCAAGTGAATAGTACAGCTAAGATGAAAATGAGTTCATGTGAATTTTGCCAACTTAAATTATGAGAAGCAAATTCCATGTGTATAATCCTGTCCTCAGCAGTCTAACTGAAATAAAGGTTTATTGAAAAAGACAAGTGAAAGAAAAAAAGTAACATTGGTAAGAAAAACACATCGAAAAAGCCTGTTGCACTCAACCTGGTCTGCTATAGTTAACATATTAACATAGATTTCATTATATCAGATGGATAATACAATGAAATATAATCCATGAGAACTATAATGAATTAATTCAGCATACTGATATTAAACTGATTAATGTTACACTCATATCTGGCTGGGGATCATTCATTCATGAATAACCTGAATCAGATGTGAACCTTGTCAGACATGCCTCGGAGGTTTATTTTATTATATAAGACCTGCTTGGAGGGTTGCGCATTAAATATTGCCAAACCCTGAGGCAAGTGTCCCACATGATCTAACTCCCCCTATGAAAAAACTGATATGTGTTGATGTGACGCATGGCAAAATATGACATCCAAATAATGAAAGGGGTGCATACTACTGTATGTCAAAATCTATAGCACGTATTACAAAACTGATACTAAATGAATGTCAGACCCATATATGCATATGATGTGGAATATATTTTGTATGAATTGTATTGTATGAATTGTATTGCATGAAAGCCAGTCATTTATGTACTTTCTGCAAGACGTGTAAGATGTATAATACACATATATAAAATACATGTTAAATGTTTATATTTAGTATTATAATGTAATGTATGGGAAAGAGAATATGAAACACCCATATGTGGCTTTTTCACAAGTGGCATAAGGTTATCAGTGTGTAGTGCAGGAGCCTTACAATGGAGTCCTCCTGAACCGGAGTAAACAGTTCCTGTCTCTAGCTCCTGGACCTCCTGTTGATCAACCAATCACAGGGCCTAATGGGGCACGTGTGGATGGGCCTGAGATCAGGCCTAGCCACATAAATTTACACTGAGGGCCCCCAGCAGATGGCTGGCGGGTGCACCCCGGGGCGAGCCTGGGCAAGGTGCTGCCATGTGCCACGGTGGTTCCCCACCATCTGGACCACAACTGTCCGTTACAGGGAGGGTGTGAAAGCGCCTTCAGAATGCGTGCAAGCTGACTATATGCCCATATTGTGCGATTACGGATGGCACGCAAACCTTGTCAGACTACCGGAGGAACGTCTCGCAGACTGTAAAATTTTCCCCTGTAAGATTTTACATGTTAGCAAAAAATCAAACTAACGTGACCTTGTCTTTCAAGGAAAAGAAAGCTGAGTGATATGTCACTGGACAGTGTTGAGAAAGGCCTGTTGCTGTCTTTCAACACTGAATGTTCCACATTATGCTTCATCCTCCAATCACCTTCAGTCTTGGGTGGGGTGGCAGGTCTAGAATCCCCTCCCGGCTCATTCACACCCCTCCCAGCTTGGTTCCTTCTCCTCATGTGCATTTGGGCTCAGCTTTTTTAACGTACAGTGAGACCCCTTCCACACACACAAACACACACACACACAAACCCAACAGCTGCCATTGCCTAGAATAAAAAGCACTCCGCTCCATGTTCATCGCCCCTCCAGCAGAACCTGCCTTCGGCTGACAGGTGTGTCTCTCCAAAGCCTCTGGGTGAGGCACAGGCACCAAGAGAACACCTCACCATCTGGCAACCCCCATACCCCTCCGGTTTAAAACGGCGCCTCACAAACAGGCTGCAGTAATTTCCACTGCACCTGCCAATCAGCCATTCCAATTATTGCCGCTGTATGGTTGCCAGATCCCTGTCAAACCCCTGCTGACCCCTCCGTCCATCTCCACCGCCCCACCCCGATCCCTGACCCACTCTCTAACTGCTCATTTAGAAATGGGGGCAAATCGATACCCTTTATTGCCCTGACGGGCGATCAATTATTTACCTGATCATTTCACCGCTGCAATAACGCATTAGCAGGTCAGTGCTACCAGGGGCAACTGAGAGCGGAAAGGTGCCGACGGCTGATGCGAAACAGTGAGGGAGGAATGAAGCATGGAAGAAAGGGAGTCGTTCCAGGAACCTGGGGTCCAGGTGTCACAGAGAACGAGAGAGAGTGCGGGTTGATTTATGGGGTGGTAAATTGTTCAACCCAGATTACAGATGCTCCTGCCAACATGAGAAAGGGAAAGAGGCTTTAGAACGCAATTCTTAATCTGGGAAGGGAGGTCCAGGTAGTGCTGTGCCCATGAAGTCACTTCCCATGAGGCAGAGGGTAGCAGTGTAGCATAGTGGTAAGGAGCAGGACTCGTAACCGAAAGGTTGCCGGTTCAATTGCCCGCTGGGGCTGTGCTGTACCTTTGGGAAAGGTACTTAACACAGAATTGCCACAGTAAATATCCAGCAATGTAAATGGATAACATGTAAAAATTGTAACCTATGTAAGTTGCTCTGGATAAGAGTGTCTGCTAAATGTCAATAATTTGATGAGGTGTTTTTGAGCATTTCACCACCTTTTATTGTGTGTCAATGAACATTATTTATTAAGTTCATAAGGTATTACTAAATACTCTTCAGGATTAATTATTTTCTAGGAGAAACTGTAATCTTTGAAAATGCTGATATCACCAACACCTCAACAATACTGAGATACAGTAGGTGCCTGGTTCAGGAGTAGTCTGCATATCTTTGGCTTGGTCAATGAGGAAGGGACTGCACCTCACCATTAGGTCGAGGTTTTTGACCATATTTGGACATCTTTAGGGGAAAAGTGGAGAAGGAAGACAGCGCCCTAGACATAGCTGACAGCTCAGGTCTGGCACATTGGCTGAGCTTTATATGTGAGTCTCACACTTTGAGACTATGTTTCAAATTGTCATGCTCAGACCTGATCATCCCACATTTTTTCTATCCTAATTTGTACTTATTGCTGCGCCTAAGTATAAAAGTCAATATCATATGTAACTAAAGCTGATTACTGTGCATTTTGCTCCCTAAAGAATAACAACAGTATTCACCTTTCAGGTGTTTGTAGACCTTTTTCCACCTTGTTATAGAAATTTGAAACCTGCAGACCGGGCGGACTTGGGACAAGAGCTGTTGCATCGCTGTGATTTCCTCCGTATTGGATATAATAACACTGCTCAAGAATGAATGGGATGACAAGGTGGAATAGAATGGCATGGCTGGAGAATGAATAGAATGCTATGGCTAAATAGAATCACGTTGAATAGAATGACATGAGCACCGTGTAGAGGCATCACCGCGATCCTTTGGGAGGTTGTAAACAGCTAAGCCCATTTCGATGCCCCTTTTTTTCTGGGCGCTAGGCGGCTGAATGCGGTGACAAACTATCTTCTCACCGCCCCTCGGATCCTTCCCCGTCTCTTTTCTTCCGCACCGAAATGAGCGTGTCACTGCAGAGCGGCTCCCGTTAGCTCATCCCCGCTAATCGCGTCGGGTCCCCTTTGATCTGGCGTCTCCGTCGCCCCCGCAGAAGCGTGACGCCCGCCGAGGTGGGGGACGGAGCTCTCTGCGTGCAGCGGCAACGCGCTGATTAAAAGCCGCTCCTAAAGAGCTCTCAGTTTTGCTTTATTGATTTCCTTCTTTTTCATCATTCTCCGCGTGACAAGCGCTACTTTTAATGTTTAATTCACTTCAGATGCGTCCCTCAACACACAGAAGGTATCAAAGCTAATTCGGGCTGTTTTTGAAAAGGAGTTTCTAAACGTGACGCGAGCCCGATCTGACAGCAGCTGTAATAGCATCAAAGTGCACAATGGCACTCCTCCGCTAGGTCTTTGCTGTGATTTGGTATTCCTTTGTGAATCGTATTTATGTGAATGCGCTTTATGCTATTTTGAGCGACAGAGAGCGAGTAAGTTGGTTGTAACAGAATATGGTTATGTTTGAACCAGGCTCGGCACCCAAAGAAAATACAGAGGGGTGCAGTTGCGCCATGTAGACCATCCAGATATGTTGACATCCAGATATAAGGAGACAGCTGGGGGTGCACTGAGGTCTGTCCGGGGGTGAAATGCACCCCTAAGCGCCCCCACCTAGTGCTGGCCCTGGATTAAGCATGTATTCCATGTGGCACCGCACTGAAAGTACTTCTATCCCTTCGCCGGGCCACAAAACTCAGACGCAGGTGGTCGAGCATACGGGCAATTCAACACTGCACTCCGTTCAGCCAGATCAACCTCTTAGCAACTCAACTTTGACCCAGGAGGTAGGAGGGCACTGGCAAGGAACAGTACGTTTCCACAGGCCTTCCTGTGGCATGAAGGTGTGCGCGCGCGCACACACACACACACACACACACACACACACACAATATTTCACCACCGGCTCCATCGCAGACTGATAAATACATTCTTGCAATCTAAATTAAATGGAGTCCCACTGTTTATTCGAGCCAATAAAACAACAAAGGCTTTGACCTTCAAACTCCATCTATTTATTCACCAAACCCTGTCTGACACATGCACGCACACGCACCCACGTACACAAACAGCTCCGTTCGCTCGTAAGTCAAATCTCCCAGTCTTCATCATCTGTGACCATGGAAGAAAGGTGCTTCACTCTGGGTGACTGGCTGGCGGTCATTCGTCTCTGGTGGTTGTGAGCGAAGCGCATTTCGGGCAGTTGCCCTGCTCTTTCACCCAGTGTACTGAGATTGCAGGGTGAAGTCATTAACGCCTCAGAACACTGCCGCTCATTAAGCTGAAATGGATGACCGCACTGGACACTGAGCTAATGCTAACACCAAGAAGGGGGCGCAAGTGAAGAGCAGTAAAAAAAAACCCGAATGCTTAAAGCAGCGTTACGGAATTTTTTTTCTCATCAAGTTTGGAGACAATCCAGAAAGTATGGCAAAAATAAAGAGTTGCTTGAGGTAATTAATACTTAATGTGGTGAAGAATTTCTTTGCAATGATAAAAAAAAACAAAAAACTTTGTCAAAATCAACTTTTGCTCAGAGAAGTGTGAAGAGTGGGAGTCTGGCATTGTGACATGTTCATTAGTGAAATTGTTCTGCTTTGTCGGGGTGGGCTTGAGGGGGGTTGAAGTCTCAGATGTAGATATGAATCACAAACACTGGCACATGGGCAGTTGCTGGTGTAGCTCACCCTGAAAACCGACCCCCCCCCCCGCTATAACAGGGCACAAGGCCAGGCCAGGGAACCTGAGCCCTGGCAACCTTCCTCCCAAAGGAGAGGGAGAGAGGGAAAGAGAGATTTTTTCTTTTCTCCAGAAATCTATACAGCGACACAGACTGTACCCTCAGAACCATGAACAGTAGCACAAAAGAGCAATACCCCACTCTTCTTGCTACAATGATTCCTTTTCTTTTTGAGTGAATACATGTTATTATGTGTGTACTGTATATGTGCAATATATGCGTCTCACAATATTAATACAATTCAACAATACTTTTTCACCTGACCTAAAATCATACAGTGTTATTGTGTGCATCGATGCTCTGTGAATTAAAAGCCCCTGTGCCGTTGTGCCGTTGGTTTCAGGGGCAGCGGATGTCAGGCACTCCGAGTGTATGCTTTACTCTCGGCCTCTGCGGAATTCTGAGGGCACTGCGTAACAGAGGGGGAAACCTGGTCAGACAGATGGAGGAATGGCGGAGGTGAAGCACGTGATCACCTCACCCTCTCTACACCTTTGGCTACATTACATTATTGGCATTTTAGCAGACGCTCTCATCCAGAGCAGCTTACGTAGGCTATTTTTACATGTTATCCATTCATACAGCTGAATACGTACTGATGCAATTTTGGGTTAAGTATCTGGCCCAAAGGTACAACAGCAGTGCCCCAGCAGGGCATTGAACCGGCAACCTTTCGGTTACAAGTCCTGCTCTGTACCACTCTGCTACACCCCTATGGCTATGGCAGTACAGTGTGCTCAGTAGCCATAGCCACAATCATTACTCTGATTTCTATACTGACGTTCCAAAAGAATATTTGGGAGGAGAATTTACAGATAATCCCTAGGCAATTAACCAAACCTAGACAAACAAGGACCATTAATGAATAAAAAAAAAAATCCCACTTACCACTTCATTTCCGTGTCAGCTGTTCACAACATCCCTCCTCCACCCCATCTCCCCCCTTCCTTTTCCCTGTTTATCACATCCAAAGGGCTGTCGACAGCCTCGGCCCGTGGATAAGTGCGATCCCTTTGCCAGATTACAAAAGTACTGCAGCACCCAGATTAATCATAACCTTCACACTTCGATTGCATGGAGATTCATACACATGTACAGTACCAGTCAAAAGTTTGAACACGCCCACTTTTTCTGTAGTTTTACTATTTTTCAAATAATAAAGTAACAAATAATACTAAAAAAAAAACTATTTTTAAAATAATAGTAAAGACATCAAAACTATGCATCAACATCACTATTTATATTTGTCTAAGAAACAAATTTCAAGCATTTAAGCAAAAGTCTTTAGATCAAACTGTCTTTGAATGCATGTTTCCCATTATCTTAATCAGGTGTGTCCAAACCTTTTGACTGGTGCTGTAGAGACTGATCCGTGGAGATCACGGTCTCTCTTGTGACTTGTCAGCGTGCCATTCGGCTCGGTTTGCAGATCCAGAGGAGTTTCTCCCTCTGACCCCCCCCCCGCTTCCTGGAGTGACGTGTCACCCAGGCATGAAATGGCCCCAGGACAGGAAGTTTCCCACGTAAAAGTGACCTTTACGCTCATTTCTCTGACACAGGACACAGCGGTGGGAGAGAGAGCGGTGCAGCGGGAGCGCTCTGCATTGCTGTCGCCCCCCCAACACCGCCCTCCCCACCACCACCCTCTGCCCCAGGGACCAAGGCTTACTGACTTCAGTATATCAGACCATTCATCACAAAATGCTTTGGAGTTATTTTAAATGTCAGCCGTAAATGAAAATGCATCAACATCATAACAGCAATAACAAAAAACGTTCCACAACCTCATAGAATGAAATAAATGCAAATACCAAACAAATATTTCATATACATCTATAACTGAGAATCTTATGAATAGGAGTGAGCAAATTTAAATCAGATGAGTGGCACTGGCTACATTTTTTGCTTTATCTCAAACTGGATTATGTAAGCAATTATACAGTTACAGAATACAGTTCTCCGCAGCATATTGTCTTGAGGGGTAACCAGTGGGAGTCAATAATAATGTGCTATTATTAAATGCAAGATCCGGAAAAAAAACAAAAAGGAGTATCAAAATCCAATTCAGTGAGCTCAAGTGTAAACCTTGTACTGACCCAGAAAGGCAAAGCATTTTTCCAGTGCTTGCTCTGACACACGAACCTGGCAGGAGCTTTGTAAAGGTGATTGATTTTAAAGACCCGAGACATTTCTTCCACGAAGATTTCCACACGCAAACCATAACACATGAACCAGGAGGACATTCCGTCAGAGGGGTAAATCAGAAAGCCTGAGTTTTTTTTCCGTCTCCATGCGCTGCACGTACCACGTGAGTCTGGAAGGATTTTCGTTGGATGAATGATTTTTGTACTGTACGGCGCACCTGGTCAGAAGGAGTGATGGCCTGTCCAGGGGAGTGATGCATCATGGGAGTTGGCCAGGCCAAAGGCTTCGGAATGGATGGGGGATCAATGGGCAGCAGCTGTTCTCTCTTTATGCAGGTGTGGCCCAGCCTTGGCCAGGCCCTGTCAACGTGCGCTCTCAGAAGGCCCATACGGCGAAAATCACGCTCCTCTCCGCCCCCCTGCTTCCACAAGACGTCCCATGAACAGACACGCTCAGAGCTGGAATTGTGAAGACTGCCTAAGGCAACATCCAGTGCTTTAATACATGTTTTTTTTTTCACAAGTTGCTAACAATTTTTTCAGCTGCTAAACCAGTCACTGCACCAGCCATTACAGTCCAGCTGCTGGTATCCCTTTATCTATACCTGTTTCATTTTTGGAATCAAATGAGAAGATGAGGCTTCACATATGCAGAGCCGAGAGAGTCTGCTGTAGAAGAGGAGGAAGCCGCCCCTGCACACCTGCATCTGCAGATAATGATGTCATGGCAGCAGGGTGCTGTGCAGGGCTCCGGTGTGACCCTGGGTCTGACCCGCAGGGCTAATTGGTGTGAGAGGGCCAGGCCTATGTCCACTGAGAGGCTGTGCAAAGAGGATCTGACCCCAGAGCCAGTCCATTTAACTGCAGTTCACTTACACCATTCATCATGCCCACATGCACACACACACACACACACATACACACACACATATACAAATACATATTTACACACAGGCACACAACATGCACACACAACACAAACCTCACATTTAAATGCACACAGTACGCTCTCACGCACATATAAGTACACCATACATTGTATGTGGGAAGCTGCAGCTGACACTTGTGGAGGCATTGTTCCCAGGGAGCCATTATGTTCAACAAAGCATGAAGTGCACTGCAACTGAATTGAGCTGCTGCTCACCAGAAAAATATCCCCAATAGGATGGATAATGCCATGGATAATGCTCAAACTTCAACACAGCATGATTTACCAGTCCAGCACCTTGAAAACTGAATTCATGCATTCAGTTTCCCAGGTCTCATGTCAGCAGGTTTATTTTTGAAACGATATGGACTACTGCTAGAACACACCATGCTGCAACCTGTCATGTCTATCAGGGAAGGGCAGCTCCAAACCCTGACAGCCAGGGTGGCGCAGGTTATCTTTCAATTAGCCAGCCATTTCTACCTGGAGTACCTGGAGGCTTTGAACTATGTCTTCAGTTAAACAATTACTGCGGTGTGCTGAGGTGGAGGGAAGATCAGCAAGCCTTGCAGCCCTCGAGGATTGGAGATGCCTACTCCTGCCATTAATCAAACCTGCCAAGGGAAGCCCAGAATTCCGGGTTCAACAGGGTGCATCTTTCGGTTGGGCAGGGTTGTGTCAGTATAAACCCTGACACCGGTGTTAAAGTGACAGATAGCTTAATCTGCGCATGCTAACAGTTCAGAAGGGTTTAAGAGGTGAGCGATATATTTAGGTGCAGTGTGTGTGGGAGCAGTGTAAGAACTGGGTCACAGTCATCTTGAATAAGTGAAGAAGAATTACATTACTTGGATTAGAACTGATAATAAATACAATAGTTATGTGTGACTTTTCAATGTTGTCCTTGAAATATAGTATTTAAACTGTGATGAGATCTATTGTTGGGTAATGTGGATGTTGTAGAATAGCCAACAGGAGATGAAAAAAAAAAAAATGATGAGACCAAAGATTTGATGATGCCGTGATGGTGTTTTATTCACCCAAACCAGTGACAGGTGAAAGTAACAAAAATAATACTAAACTAACAATGAAAAAAACAGAAAAAATACTAGTGCAAACAAAAAGAAGACAAAGCAAATAAAATATAAGCAATAATTGCCTAAGGCCAGCAAAAAAGAGAATACATCAATTATACAGCTACTCTAGACACCACTGCACTCTTAGCTAGCTCTCCCTCTACTGCTTCTTATAAAGGAAGTCAGCCATTTTAGAACAAACCAAGAACCATCAAATAAATCAATTCACTGAACAAAGGCAATACACCAGTAGATATTGGCATACAGGCATCTCTCTACCATATTCAAAATGATTCATATGTATTTAGCCTCTTTCATAAATCAATTATAAAAGACTTAAAAGCAAACACAGGAAACCCCCCCCCCCCCCCCCCCCCCCCCACAGTCACAGCCCATGTTGTTCAGCCCCCGGTGCCCTCCCAACACTACAAATCCCATCAGCCCCCAGCCCTCGGGTTCTTTGGTTAATGGAGTCTGTCCTGCTGGTGCTACTGAATGAACAGGTAAGCCATGTTCCCCTAAACTACAAACATTTAATTTACTTCAGCTGCTAAAAAGGTGCATATTGACAAAAATGTCCAAGATTTAGACATTCTTAAACATCCAGTTGACCACCCTGTATATTATATGTGATATTTCCGCCTGTTTCCTTGTTAGTTTGTAGAGTCCTTGGTGTAGGTGCGTTTGGGAGGAGGCAAACAACGGAGTTGGTGAAAGAGGTCTTATAAAATGTCTTTTCCTCTGACTTGTGAGCCTGTGTGTATTTGTCCAGGATGTTCCTGTTCATTTTAAAAAGGTCCATGGAATGGACATGCACTCTGTTACAGTGGAAGATCACCCTATATGAGTGAAATTGCTGGTTGCTGGTTTGAAATTGCTGGTTGCTGGTTTGATTCATACTTGGGGTCCCTTGAGTCTTGTCCGTAACCCTGATTGCTTTAGTAAGTATTGACAATGAATGAATGATATGTAAGTCACTCTGGACTGTGTTAAGATACACACTTTACTCCCTGCCTAACCCGCACATATGCAGACATATGCAGGTTTACATGCACTGTAACACTGGTCAGAAAACAATCCTCAAAACCTGTTCATTTCAATTAAAAATGCTGAAGGAGGGATGTGAAATATGGAAGGGAAGTTCTTGATGAGAAATTTTTTTTTTTCATTTTGCAAACATTAACCTTTGCAACTGGGTAAAATTTTTGTTTTCAGAGCCAGATGGGTCAGAGAAAGAATGGCTTTTAAAAGCCATTGCATCCACTTCTGCTGTTAAGCCCTGCCACTCAACATTTTATTCATGAGTTCCCTTGTGCTCTAAAATGGGAAAGGAATGAAGGGGACCTCAGAACCATGTCCATATATATTATCTTTTTTCAATTTCAGACCCAGGAGTTTTACAGTTATTCTTTTTTGCCTTGATCTGGTGAGGGAGGACAAGATCAGATCATTAGTTTCCCACTCGAGTGAGTTTTGATTTATCTGTTTTCGATTGCTTTTCCTGTGTGCATGAGTAGCTGTCTCTCGTGTCCCGCACAGACAGCATGAGAGGGGTGTGAAATGTCCTAGGGGGTTTCCTCTGGGGAGAGAGGCGGTCAGGGGGAAAATGAAAAAGGAGGGCTATAGGATTTGGTTTAATGGCAGTGAAAGAAACAGAGTGTGGGTGTGTTGGGGGGGGGGGGGGGGTGGCTTCTTACTGTAAAACCTTCACAGGAACAGTGAGGTATGTATATAGTACCATTGGAACTCTAAGACTGTGGCTGTGTCGTTATTCCCATGTAAAACACGAACGAGGACGCTAATGTCCTTTCCTGGAGGAAGAGCGCCGACATGAAAAAGCTGAAAAAGCTGGGTGTCACTGTGAAGTGGAGGTGGATTTCTAACATTATTGTACAGGTTAAAAGCGTGTAATAAATGCTAGACTTGCTAAACTTACAACCAAATTTCTAAATGAGAAGAAAATACTAAATTCCCAATCAGCTGTACTAATCAGCAAATAATGTTTATAAAATGGCTCCCAACTAACAATTCCTCTTCCAGCTGCATCAGCTCTTTCCATACCCCTAATCCTACATTGTCTCTGCTTCTGGGTCCTCCACTCCCACCTACCTGTAAGTCTCAGTGCTGGGCCGTATCTGAAGGTCTTTTGCCTGGCCTTGATGGCACTTCTCACCAGTCAGATCAAAGGCTCCACTGTCCTTGTCCTTGCCAGGTCCTGCCCCTACTCCTCCAGAATGTCCATGGGGAGACATTACAGCGCCACCCTGTGGCCATACTGAGGCATTTCCTTGACAGAATGGACACAAGCCATCAATTCCAGCAGAACTGCTCCAGATAAAATTGATCTTGGACAACTCAGTTAATAAAACTCCTCATCTCAGTTGTTTGGAAATAACTTTTTCCCGGTGCATTGTGGGGTTGTAGGGAGAAGGGAAACGTGATATCGCAGCGACCTTGACCCACGTCGCTGAGGAAAACATCTGCTTTTTCAATTTCATTTCCAAAACCACCAAACACAATCAAGACCTTTTTAATCGGGCCCTCAGAGGAAACAAACCTGGCGTCCTCGGGAGTGCAGTTGTCTAATTTTAGCTGCTGGGTGTTACTGCCGTAGATGAGATGTTGTGGAACCAGCACAAAGAGGCAGGATACTCTGCGTCTCTTCCCTCCCAACTACATCACACAGAACTCTGGGTAAATAAACAGCCCTCTCTCATGCAAATTAAGCATAGTTCAGGGATATGCTCTTCTTTGAGCGGCGTGGCATCTGCTGCACAACAGAGGCAAAAAATAACTCTATCGCATATAAATTAGCCGAGGATGAACTTGTTTGTGTGATGACTTTGTTTGAGTGGCAAGTCTGAGCCCAGGTTAGCCTATGGCTGAGATGAGTGTGTGGACTCTGCCATTGCATTTCAGCGTCCTTGACAGCGAGGCTGATGTGTTCCTGGAAAGTATTAAGGGATCTGAGAGATCTTCTCATTGCGAAGGTCAATAAGGTAAAGCGTGAAAAGGGGACGGTTCTTTGTTGGGCTGGAGCGGTGGGCGGTGGGGGCATTGTTGACTTTTGGGAGCCGGGGCGCGGCCACGGAGAGGTCGGGTCAGCTTGCGGTCACGGCAGTCGGTCACAGGAAGTGGCGTCACCGCGTTTGGCCGCGGATCAGGCGTGACCTCAGGAAGAGTCGGTTCGCACACGACTCTCTCACAATGCACCGGAGCAGCTGGGACGCGCAGGGCAGGAAAGGGCCCCGGTGTGCGCTGTGCACACAGAGGTACCACGGTAACAGTCGCCGCGTGGCGGCAGCCCTAACACTCATGCCGGAGCTCCCGGCCCTGAACCCGAAGATGGCGGGCCTTTTGTAAAACCTTAGTCATAAAGTGGGATGGAGCTCAAGACAAAAACTGAATCCTACTAAAAACAATACCCTAGATTGATTTGAGTGATTTGTATGTATTATCAATCATAAATCAATTACCATTACATTACATTAGTCATTTAGCAGACACTCTTGCATTTTTGCATTTTTTGCTTTAGAATCGCAATATAAATAAATACATCAGGTGCAATGAAAGAGAATCAGCCTTAACCACACGAAGATCAGCCTTATGCTCACAGGGGTCAGTCTAAGGGTTTAAAAATCCAGGAAGCAGGAATAGGTGTGGCCTGCAATAAAGCTGGAGGTGAGAGCTTTTTAAAAAGGCCATTGACAGTTTCTGTCTAGAGAATGTTTTAGCCTGTGATTTTACACTCACCACCGTTTTCATTCTTTAATAACATGTATCATCCACTCAGCGTGATTTCAGGGGGAGAAAGTACTTGTCTGACTGAAATTACTCGTGTGTCCAACTTAACACTTTGACTGGGTTTCATTTTCACATAATTACACTTAAAATGATGATTGTGAAGGAAAAATACTGCACTTTGTCACCTGAGAAAAGCTGTAGGGGTTCTTTATTGGTGCTGTACAAAATGACACTGCTGGAAGCATATGAATATCAATAGATGCATTTAGTTAGCGATTTTAGTTGCACACAGTTGTCTAATTGAATTCTCCCTGTCTAGAGAATTTCACAGATCTTAAGTGAAACAATAGAAATTTGCCCACATTGTTGTGACAGGAAAAGTGAAGTGTGAACAGATGAAAAAGGTCATAACACTAATTAGCAGCTGCTCCCGCGTCTTTGATACGCTTTAAAGAGGCTGAGAGACGTCGTCTTCCAGGATCAAAGCAAACCTTGAGCAGAGGCGCAGCGGTTACCACCACCAGCAGCAAAGCCGTTAAATGAACCAGACACCAAACCATCGGTCAACTGAACTTGGCGCTTCTGACCCGGATTGGGGAAAGCCGCGGGGAAGACGTTGGTTGGTGGGCGATGGAGATCTAACGATAAAGAGCAGTGGTAAGGAAAAGATGGCCACACCGCCGGGGTCCGCTGTAGTCACAGGGAAGACATCGTTTCGATGTTTTGGTTTCAGCGGATCACCGTCTGCAATCTGTGATCTTCACGGCTCAAAGCAGAGTCAAAACGCAAGCATACAAATGTGTTTGTTTTAAAATACACAGGATTGCAAATGATTTCTTTAACAGCAACACAGTCCCACATCATGGGCCTACTAATATGCACATAGAACCTTGTAATGGCCTATCAACATTACCTTGAATGGCAGTGTTTATGTTGTGATAAAACACTCTGAGTGAGTGACATACTTACAATCATACTAAAAATCTCACTGTGCCTAACTATGACAGGAAATGGCAACTTAGTACTGTATAAGATTTAGCTTTGGGGTCAGAGTGATTGGCGACTGGGTGTTAAGCTAAGGACATTATGTCGGAAATGTGACGCAGGCTTTAGTAGATGGGAGCAGAATTATTGTCTTCCCTTGATGGGTGGCGCAGTCTGGAATGAAACTTTTAAACCAGGTTTAACTGGGGTAGAAAAGGGGAGCAGGTGGCACTCTATTATATAAGACCATACTGGATTACACAGGACAGTTAAACAATTCATAACACTACCTAGAGTAACTACCCGGAGACAACTTTTTTCTATAAACTCTTGGGCATTTAAAAGAGCTGACATGCCCCCCTGATCATGCATTTTTTATCCTTCATTTTATGGCTAAAAGCATGAATGTTAGCTCTGACTCTTCCCATGCAATTTGACTCCCTGGGCAAATCATGATTGATTTTGGTGATGTCACAAGATGCAGATGGTACCTAAAATGACAAACTGATGACAATGTTAATATGATTTTCCTATTAAGAAGGCTTGACGTTCCACAGCTAGATGTGTTCATAAAAGACAAATTTCCACACACCAGCTGTGAAATGATCAGTCCCAAGGTTACACCCATAAGGCCAGAAATCATGTCACTATAACACATCCCCTCACATCCATCTCTTCCAGACTCACTGTGTCTTTCCATCATTACCACAAATAACGAGCATATTAAAAAATCGTGTGTATTTTCATACTTTTTCCAGCTTTGTGATTAAATTGCATTTAGTCTCTAAAATACTGGGTTTTGATTTACCTACAGCCCTTGGATGGAGTAATAAATTGATAGGATGACAGCAAACATTGGCACTGAAGTGGAAATATTGCATGAACAGAACCAACCTCCTCTATTTTTATAATGAGGTCATCAGCTCTGGGAATTCTATCTCAGAACTACTGGGAATCACAGTGAAAATGTAGACATATTTGTGTTTTTTTCCATGCCGCTGTTAAGGAAGAAAACATCAAGCAACGCTTTATGCAGGTGTGAGGGAGCTTTCGATTGAGTTGAATGAAATTGTCAAAGTCTCAGACCCTTTTCAAAAGGCATTATCAGTGAAGTGATATGTTTTTGCTGCCTTGTCAAATGTAGATACCATCACAACATGCAATAAAATATTAATATCAGCTAATACTGGATGTAGTGTACAAGGGTGGATCCAAAAGTTTGTGCCCTCACAAAGATGGGTGTAATCCTTTGGTGGTTTTGAATCATTCAAATGCATTACACTGCTGTGCATGCCTACTAAGTCATGAAGTACCATGAATATTCTGCCTTTATGACACTGTGCAACATCTTGCTGCATGCTATAGAGATAAGGTTAATTCTCATCTTTACAAGTTTTTTTTTTTCTTATTATAAAGAAGTGTACATTAATGGTAGCTGTGCATGCATGCGTGAGCAAGCACCCATGCACTTGAAGCATGATTTTGTAGCCTCCCCTTTCAAACGCTTTGTGGTCAGGCCCCACCACTGTCAGGTGCTTTCGATGTGGGCCTAGTGCACCTCAGCATTGCCTTTGTCCTTCACTCACAAGACACCCCCCCCCTCCCGGGCCCTCGTTAGACGGTGCGCCGCCTTGTTTGCATAACGAGACTGACGAGCCCAGCAGTAGCTGTCAGCACTATATTAAATAAATAAAAAGCACCTTGTGTAAATTATTCATTCAACACTCTTTATCCGAACAGAAAACACTTGTTGGAGCACCTCATGAGTGAAACGCGGGGGGGGAAGGAAAAGGAAGGAGAGGAGAGGGAAAGTCAGGGCCGTCACTCATCCTTTTGTGGAGGGTATCGCCCCCATCTCCAGCCCATTTGGGGTTGTCAGACGGGCAGGTAGATAATGCGTCCTGACACGTCCATTGTTTTGAGGTAGAGCTCAGACACGACCCTTTAAAATGGAATACGTTCTGGGAGTGTAATCACCCAGGATCGAGCAAACTCTGAATTATTGGAAAAAAAAAGGAGCAGCACTGAAAGGAAAGGAAAGCACCTTACCACCTACTTACCCCGGGCCCTCCCTCCTGTACCTGTCTGCTTGGTTCTGTCATGAGTTCATCCTACCTGTCATTACTATATACCCCATAATAATGCCCTCCATCATTCAGTTGAAGTAGTAAAAAGAACCATTTCAAAAGGTGAATATTCATTTCTTATTTGGGGACAATAAAAAGACTTAAAAGGATTGAAACAGTGCTTTCTCATATCACTCACAAATATTCATTTATCCATTTAGATGGTGCTTGTTGATCAACATGATAGGATTTCTATAAATATGCTGTAGGGAAGCAAATTGTTACCTGTGGGACCAGTCAGTTCCACAGTGTCACTCCATAGAACAATTCTCCTCCATATCCATGCTGTGCATATCCAAAATTGTGGGGACTGAACAATTTCCAGCAAATTCTTAGATTTCTTTCCCAATGTCAGCTTAATGTCTTTCCAAATGTGCAATATTAATGTATATTCTGATTATAGTTTTAATATTTTTTTTTTTAAAACATGTGGCTTCATTCATCGTTCTCCTCGGGCAGTTTCTTGTTGAGTAGATTGACTGCCACTGAAAGTGCATGCGGTGTGAATTATGAGCAAAGATGCACCACTGACAAGAAACACATTTACAACTTCACAGGTTACGTGCTCGGAAAATTCACTTGGGAGCAGCACCATGGAGGAGATTCTAATTAGAAAGCGTGCTGCAAGTATCTGACGGCGAAGTGTTTGTAGCCCTTTTTGATGTCTTATCTTAGATTAGAAGAATCACAATGTGCTTCTTGTTGAACTTTGTGACCTATCTATGCCAGCATTGCATTTTCGCACATGACATCAGGAGCTTGGTGGATTCTGAAATAAATAAATAATGAATGAATGTAGTGGAAGATAAAAAAATAAATTCTTAATGCTTAAAGCCATTATTCAATCTAAAGGACTTTTCACATTGGTGTTAGATCTAGACCTGTGGTAAATTTTAGCTTCTTTGATACCCCGGGTCGCTCCGCTTTAAGGCATTGCTTTCAAGTCTTTATTAGACAGCTTATTTCATTTTTAAACAGATTATGTGATTCTGATACATACCACGCAAACAAAACCGAAGGATTATTGGATATATTAGGAGGACGCTGAGTGGCCTGGGGGTGGGGGAAAGTGTGATTAATTGATGGAGAATGATCTGAGGTATCTCGCTGCCGTCCCACAATGCTCTGCTCCTCACACGGTGCAGATGCACGCCGCGGCTCCACTTCCTTTTTATTCGCATCTGGAGCTGTCACTCATTTCTCTGTCACCGAATGGCAAACATCGTACAATATAAATGATTACACCCGTGATTAAAGCCCCGTACTTCAAACAGCTGCAGCGTTTACACAGGCCCCGATGCCACGGAGTACAGCATTCGACGCCAAGCTCTTCATCTCCCCCGTCTCTGCATCAGGCTTCGCACACGTGCGATTCCGTGGCCTACCTTTCCGTAGCCTGCATTTATAATTAAAAACAAAATGTCATTCTGCATATGACTGGCCATTCATCTTTTTTCCCCCACCCTTAAACCTCAGAATGCTTTTCCTCAGGTATAAAAGTAAATGTCAATTTGTGTTAAAAGGTGTACATATGTACTTCAAGAAGTGCACCTCCTTTGCATCTGTTGCTAAAGGGATTCATAGGAAATAATAAAGCCAATACCAGGCCATTATCCTGTTTGGTTCTGACTGTAGAAAAGTCCTCAGATCCAGCAAGATTCTCTTACAGAGCGAGAGCAGTTATTTCTGAGCACAAAAGCAACCTTTCATTGGTTCATTTGAATACACTGTATTTCAATAATGCATAAATACAATGCAGAATTAATGCCTCTTTGCAATCCGCAGTGCCATACTGTATCACATCTTCATAATGCATTTTTTCCCCTCTTTTTCATTTTGAATTTAGCTCGCAGTGAGTACCTTCTTTTTTTTTTTTACCAGCACAAACAGGGATCCAGAACATTCCTATACATCATGTAGGCTGGAACATGGTCACCCTAATTGGCGAGATGGGTGCACTGTCATTGAAAATAGATCTGGACTAAGGACAGAATGCAGGACTTTGACTCCACCTCATGGCTGTATGCCGGGTGCTCGTTGAATGGGGGAAGATGACTCTTGGGAGGGGTGAGGTGGGACCGTTTAATCTTGGACAGGCCATCTAATCTGAGAAAACCTTTCATCCCATGATGATTTATCCATGGTGTTTTTGCTCAAATTAAATACCATTCCAACAGGCATAACTGACGTTTCACTATTTTCAGTGTTTTGCCTTGAATCCCCAAGTGAGACTTCAGCAAACAGCAGCAATGCTGTTATTTACTGTCCAAGCAAACACCCTCATCCAGGGTTCATTTACAGAGTCATAGTGCAGAAGAACAAATCAAGGCTTAATCAAGTGTTGTACCAAGAATCAAGTCCTGTGCCAATAACAATAATAGGCTCACAATAACAAAACCACTTCAATGCAAACCGCAACCTTCATAAGTTCCCGGGGACAACCCCCGGGGACATTTCCCGGGGACAACCCCGGCTGTTGTAAGTGTACGGTATTTTAATTGCATAGATGTTTCAGGTACAGTTCACAATGAAAGTGCTGTTTTTCATACTTCTCATTCTCACATTTAAACAAAGAAAGCCCCATGTGCGCTGTTACATAAAGCAATTATAATCGGCTTATGCGTTTTGATAAAATCAGGTTTCATTGACAATTAGGTATTTATTAGCTATGTGTGTTCATTCAAACATCTCTTAATACAATTTAGTGAATTGTGCCACAAAATGGCATTTCAGTTTTAAATGTGCTGAAAACAAGCCATTATAGGAAAAAAAAAAGCGGCAAGTGAAGATCTCAACCTCGAAGTCTGTCAGAACCTCACAGCTGCCGCAGAGCCTAAATGAACCTGGTCCACATGAAAGACTGCCAGCTCCATTTCAGGTGTTAAGAAAATTACACCTTCTCCTCTTATCCCCGGTACTGAACTACAATTAGCTCAGCACTCTAATGGCAAGGGCTTAGGGGTACTAAAGAAACAGGCTTTCATTGGGAACACGTTAATCCTCATCCTCGCATGCAGACCCGTCTATTTATATCACTCTCTTACACGTTAACACTTCATCGATTGAAGCGAAATGTTGACAAAAAAGGTCCCAAGTAAGTCTCGGGACACGGAGGGCTGTCCTAGATTAAAATAAGAGAAATATTTAGAGTCCCACAGAAGATAAATGCATGTTCATTTCCAGGTACTGGAGAGAAGGCAGATATGCTTATTTAAGTAGTAGTACCTGTACACTGTTTTAGCTCTTACTAATGCCATTATTGCGTGGTGAAACATAAGATGGAGAAACAGTGCATTTTAATCAATACACTCGGATTCAGGTGACCTGGTGATGACTGCACATGTCTGAAAATTCCATTTTACCAGCTTTTGTTTCATCGGGCAATAGAGGCATTTGTACTGTTAGTGCTAAGATTCAGTGTACGGTTGCCATTTCCAATTCACATGGAAATATTTAGAAATGCGTAAGCTCAAAACAAATTAAAACCCAATCTATTTAAAAGCGCATTAGAAAATATTTGGGAAAAAATTATGTTACTGATATCTCCATGGTCAGCTGAGTTACTAATTCTGGCACACTGTGAGCTTGTGTTTGCGCAACCAAGGGCACTGGTAGTTCTATCCCCAAAGGGCACTTCCCATCACTCCTGGTTTTATTAGCTGTTAGAGCTTTATTAAAATAAATATTTCATCCACGATCACAGTGTGCCCATTTTATCACTGTTTATTAAGCTCTGCGTGGCATGGCTTGGTAGCTCTTTATTTAGAATTTGAATGTAATGTTCGGCTGGGATGTCCAACATGAGACGATCCAAGAAGCTGTCCTTGATGCCAATTTGTGGGAATACAATGTGTTCCCAAGGATTAACCCTTTCCAGGTTTTAGGAGAGCTAAAGGTGAAAACAGCTCTCCTGGCTTTTCTCCACTGCTTACAGCCCAAGCTCAAGCCCCCCCTGCAGCACACACACACATTCACTCTCTCAAAGGAGAGTTACAGAAACTGTCAGGCTGGAAGGCAGAACAGCTCAAACATCCTTTGTATCAGTGACCCCCGCGGTCTCTGCGCTTGCAGCAAAGTGGCCCACGTTCCTGTTAACATGCAGAAAAGTGGATCTCCTCTAAACCAACGATGCAGCTCCTTTGCACTTCCTCCATCAAGATTTTTTTTGAGGGTCACCGGTACTTCACATTTAAAAAAAAAAAAAAAAACACAACAGCATGCTTCACACACGGTCGGGCTGAAAGCAGACAGCCTTTTATTTCCTCTTCACAGGAGTAGCATGCGTTGAGCTGAATTATGCATAGAGTCTGCCTCCCACTTTTAGGCTCCGGTGCTTGTTAAAATGTCTCTGCTGTACCTTCTGCGTTATTGCTCTCTGGAGCTCCCTTTTTCATCATCTCTGATATCTGTACAGTAGGTTGCTACCAGGAGGATGTTTTAACCATCTTCTCGTAACAATCATCTGATTCTCACAGGGACCTAAGAGTGTGCGTCAGTGTCAAAAATGTGTTGTGAAATTGTGCCATACCATTACACTTTGCTATACGTGTGTGTGTGTGTGTGTGTGCGTGCCTGTGTGTATGTGTGTAGATATTCAAATTCTGTTAAAAGCCCTCTCTCCTCTGCACCTGTAGGTAGAGAATAATGAGATGAGTATTAGAAGAGAAAAGTGCAGGGGGGACCCAGTGGAATTCTGGGAAAGTGAAGATAAACTGTGCAAGTCCAGCTTTGAAAGGGGAGATCAAAGACTGCATGTTTCTGGCAAATGGATCAAATCAGCGAGCCCTCTGGAGAGAGTCCTTTAAATTGATCCCAAGGAGACCTTCGACGGGGATCCGCCGCGCGCGGGCCGTGGGGGACAAAACCCGACCCAGGGGATCTCTCCAGAAGGTGGCGTTTCATCTGTGACAGGGAGGAAGCTGGGTCTGTGGTGATGGCGGCGAAAGCAGCAAAAGTGTGGCTCCTGAGAAAACTGACAGCTTCATAAAGTGTCCAATCAGTGTGGCTGTATGTGAGCCTTGCCTGCTTTGATCTCAACCCATGGTGAAATTCCGTTCAGTCTCTCTGCACTTTAATCGTTATAGAAGCATCATAGCTAGAGCAGTGAGGGGCGTTACGGTATTGGGTCTATGGCTGGTCTTTCCATTGGCTTCTCTTTGAGGAATACAGTGAGGTCAGAACCTGGACAGCAGTCAACATTGTGGGTCCCTCAGGGGACACTGTCTAGGACCTCCCTCCAGATGTTTGGGTCTGTATGTTTCTTGAAACTAGTGCTCCACCATGAAGGAAAAAAACATTGTCATAACTCGCCTCTCCGATTGTACATACATACAAGGTGTTCCAGAGGAAAATGTCTCGCCACAAAAAATATTGACATGGATATTAATAATTGCTTACTTCTGAAGTGAAAACGGGAAAGGGCAAAATCAATTTGCTTCATATTTCATCTTCTGTCTGTGAGGACAAGGCACACACTGAGATTTTATATTTATTTCCCTATAACATTATATAAAGTTCAGGGAATGACTCCTACTGTCACTCATAAATAATAACCATATTCAAGTATACATGCAGTTGTCCCATTCAGCTCAAGCACAGGAGAGCATTTCAGCAGGTGATTTGTATTTCACATGAGGTATACTATATATGGCACATATACTGTGTAAATCTATCTCAGGAGTCAGTACATCCAGACCCCTGTGTAAGAGAAATGCAGGCAAACCAGCTATAACATTGCCTTTCCAGGGCCCAGGCACAGCTTTAAATGAAAGCCCACCTCATGGAGGTCCTTGGAGAGCTGCAGAGTTCAGTAGCGATGGGGAGAGCACAGGGCCGTGCCCCACATGAGCCGACAGTACCTGGGATAATGTGATGCCAATTCCACCTCCTTTCCAAGGCCAGAAAAGTGGCAGAGAGAGAGAGAGAGAGAGAGAGAGAGAGAGTAAAACAGACAGAAAATCAGAGGGAATGAAACCGAAACCTACGGTATATACGTGCAAAAGAGAGGGAGATTTACATTTATTCATTTAGCAGGCGCTTTTATCCAAAGCAACTTACATAGGTTACAGTTCTTCACAATGTTATCCATTTATACAGCTGGATATTTACTGAGGCAACTGTGGGTTAAGTACCTTGCCCAAGGGTACAGCAGCAGTGTCCCAGCAGGGATTGAACCGGCAACATTTCGGTTACGAGTCCTGCTCCTTAACCACTATGCTACACTGCCTCTGAGATGAAGAGGCATTTGAACTGAGAGATACATTGTTTGGGAATCTGTGGTAAGGAGCAGCTGCTAGTCTTCTATACAATCCCGCTGTGAGAACTGTAACTGCTTCTTCTGTGTTTCGCTCAAGCACAACTGACACATGATTACCTGTCTGGAAATGCTACTAATTACTAATTGTATTGAGGAGTTGGTTTTTTTTCACCAATTTAACCAGCTAACTTAATCTGCTAACTATTGCCAATTTCCCTTTCAAATTGCTTTGGATGGTAGTTATAGTTGTGGCAGTGATAGCAAACGTATTCATAAAACTCCACTCTTTTTGCATTTTATAATAACGATGAGACAACAGACTCAAATGTTTTGGTGTGCTGTTTTCATCAGATTACTATTGGGAAATGTCAAGTGCTACATGCTTTTATGACTGTAGCCACTGAATTTCTTTTGATCTTCCTACCACTGTTTCTTACCTATAGGATGAAGCAAGAAATGGACATGTCTCAAGATTTGCTGCAGTAAGTTAGTAACTTTTTAATAGCCCCGTTGATTGGCAGCTCCTCTCTAATTAATTTTGTCTGTGGTGACAAATTAGATTTTGATATACACAGTGAAGGCTGCCAACAGAATAACACCATTTCACTGATAAAGCAGAATGATGAAACTTTTGAATTTTTAACCTCGTCTTCTAAAAGTTGTGCACAGAGCTTTTATGAATGTAGTTACTTAAATCCTTTTGATCTATGCACCGCTGTTTGCCGTTTTGAGTTACAGGCTGAAATAATTCCATTTCTGTTAAAAAAATGTGACAGCAAAATACCTCCACAGTAACTGACTGAGAATGCTTCTCATGTGCCCTTTTATCTAAGTGCAGGACAAGTTAGCGGTAAAGCTACTGCCCTAACTGAGCTCAGCAGTAGGACATGCAGCCATCTTTAAAAACTCACCCTTATCAGCTGATCACGGATTTCATCTCCCAGCATGCAGTTGGATCTAGAGTGCTATCTCAAAGGGGCAGGGGTGTCCCACGCCATTTGGTCTTTTCGTCATGGCCGACACGCAGCGCTGTCGAACCGGCTTCAGGCAGCTTCACTAGATGACCCCGCTGGTCACCTCGTCTTTGGGAAAAGATACCAAACCGAGCCCCTGTTGTCATCAAAGAGGCTGATGGACTCAGTGCCAGCAGTGGGGGGCTGTGACCCCAGTGTCCTGGTCAGATTCCAAATCTCTCTTACATCGCCTGCCTAATCTGTTCTACAGAGGACAGGCGACATCAGGCATCACTTACAAACCCAATACTGACTCCTGAATCTGTTGCTGGAATGCAGACAGCATTTGAATTGACTAAACCAGTTACATTTAATGTAAGATAAAATGAAAATCATCATTACCCAGAGAGCACAGTAAGAAAAATATGACCCTCTTTCTAATATTCTGAACAGAAGAATACAACAAATGGTTTACATGTAGAAATTTTGTCTTCCGTTTGAACATTGTTAGGATTGGGTCACTGCACATCACACTTGCACAGACTTTTTTGGTTTGCTCCTTTGATTTGGCACTTGTCTCTGACATCACCATGCATCCAGAGGCAGCCTCCCTTCCAGGAGAGCTAAAAAAGTTAAAAAGCTGACAGGAAAAGGAGGGAGAAATGGTGGAATGGTGGAATCTTTGAATTTTATGGTGACATTCATTGGCTATTCTTTTGAACACAGTTTGAATGGGAAGGCTAGTTTACAGAATTTGGATTGGCTGACAACAATTTTGGTAGTTCTGTTAAAGTGGTTCAGTTTTCACAAAGATGTCTGTAGACCATGTTTGTTTGAGGTCTACAAATACCATAGTGCTGAGTCATTTTGATGTGCTGTTTATTCAGCACAGACTTGCAAGACTGTATTTTTGGAACCACTTCTTCATTGTCGGTTTTTTGAAGCTAAGCGTTGGACTGTCCTATTTGTGCCATCGTTTTAAATAAATTAAACTAAACTAAATGAACCACCACTGTGGCTCTGGTGGCTGTGAAGCTATTAAGACAAAGCTGGCCCCCCAAGGAGTTCCCCAGAGCCCGACGGGTGCACTTATGTTAACCTGAGAGCTCTGCTTTGTACCACTTCTTGGGTTTGTTTATTGGTCGGTTTGTTTTTCTGCACATTCACACAACATACAGTCAGGTTCAGCTAGTTATTCCTTCACAGCCATTTTCAGCGGTTGTTTTCGAACTCAAGGAGCCTAGTCGTCACATCATCAGTCTGCCATTAGGATACAGTGATATTAATGATAGTGAAAGCAGTATATGAATGAGTTGACAAATTATCAGTAACAGGATAACCATTCATCACTTTGAAATACTCACAGGAGTTCTCCAGTCTAGAGTTCAGCAACAAGTTTCCCTCCAGAGAATAATGTAGTTCTTGTTTTCCACTCTCTGTCACAAATGCTGTATGATAAAGGAGGTCTCTGCTTTACAATATAATATTTTGCTGCGTTGTTTGTTTTTGTTTGTGTGAAGCTGAAGTGGAGAGGAATCTGTACCGGTTTGTCTGAATCCCAAGTTACCCAGAAGTGACCTTTTTATGAGACAAATTGATTGGCTAGAGAACAGACTCATCATTCAGGCTTTGCTTATCCACACAGCGCAAAAGAGTCTCAGTAACGGCGAACGGCTGAGGAAGGTATTCATCACTTGTTCGAATTAGCGGGGAAGGTTGAATCAATCTTGTTTTTTTAAAAGGCTCCCATGTTCCTGCCTTTGCTAAGTACCTTTGACAGCTGAGTGAATGCACAAAGAGAATACGGAACGGACAGACACAGGAGGATGGAGGAGGAGGAGGGAGAAAGAAAAATCAGAGAATGGATGCATTGCATTAAGATGTTCTTTAAAATGACTGGTTGTTTGCCTTGCTTTGGGGCCAACTGACTGGATGTGGAGGAGATGAGAGCTAGACTGAAGGCACTACAGAGCAGGGCTTGTAACTGAAAGGTTGCAATTCCTTGCTAGGGTGCTCCTGTTGTGCCCTTGGGTAAGGTACACAACCCGCAATTGCCTTAGTAAATATCCAGCTGTATAAATGGATAACATGTGAAAATTGTAACCCATGTTAGTCACTCTGGACAAGAGCGTCTGCTAAATGACAATAATGTAATGTAATGTAACTACAGAAGATAAGGGTGTGTTCAGTATCCCCACACTGCACAGGTCACACCAAGGTTTGAGAGGCTATTTATGTTGGTGGGACAGTGCTGTTGTGATTCCTCCTTTGTGTCACTAGGGGGCACTACCATGAGGAGAGTTCTGCAAATCAAACATCCTGTGCGTGTTCAGTCTTGATGCAAATTTACAGGTTCCTTGGTTACACTCCTCGAGGCTCTGCAGACACATTTTGTGACTTCGCTGTCTTCACGGACATGTGTGAATGATAAAATCACTGATGAGTCATTCCTTGACGTGGCTCATATTTAGCTTAATTTAAAGTGGACTCAGATGCTGGGAGGCTGCTGGCTGTCTGCTGAGTGTTTGCGCTCTGGTTAGTAGGAAATGACCTCTTTTTGGGCTTTAGCCACAACTACACACATCCACATTCACAGTCTTACTGCATCTGTGCATTATATGTGTTATCCAGGGCAGACATATTTGTCGGTCCACCACAGGTAAAAGAATCACAGAGAAATCTGAGGCGCTGCGACCGAGTACTGCTTAAATATAAATGGGGTGACATCACTTGCCATACCTTCATGAATCCACAATGTGGCAAAAATGCACGTGTGCGTGCGCATTTGTGCATGTGTTTGCTTTTATGATATATTTCGACATGTAGTGATTTGGCACCTATACTTACATAATGTGATTTACAAGAGAGATACAAAGCACAGTGCCACATACAAATAGGCAACAGTAGGTACAGCGATAGAATTAAATCACAAATACAAGCTGTTCACAATCATCTACAAACTATTAGTTGTGATGGCCTGTCTGTGGTACACTGCTTTGTGACCTACGATGATACAAGCAGGAAGTCACAGGGTGAAAGAGTGGAAAAGGTCAGCTGCATCTTGAGAGTCTGTGTGAAAAAGGTCATATGCATTCTTGTGGCTGTGTAAAGCTGCTGTTGGCTAACACTGCTAACAGGTAGACAGCTCTAATGGAGTGCTCTGTGGTTTCTCTACAGTCTTTAAATAGGTGTGTGCAAAACCAGGTCACCCTTCAAATAAACATGCCCTTCTAACTTTTAACTTCAGCTCTCCTGTCAGGAGAAATTAAAAAGCACACTTAAAAGTTACTTGCGAAACATCGCACAGTTGGTGGTACAAGGAAAGTTAATCCAGTCTCCCTCCTTTTGAAAAGTTGCTTGAAGTGTAGAGTAGCCTTGTGCTGTAAGTTTTAAACACATAAAACACAGAACAAGGGGCGGGCCTCTTTGCTTTGTAAGTTGTTCTTGATAAGAGCCTCTACCGAATGAGTAAATGCACATTTCTTACAGTGAAAGATTCTCTTTCATTTTGACATCTCAAAATGCCCAGCAGGAACCATAGCCAAAACCAAAAACTGACCTTTTCCACAATCACACAGAAATATATTTATAACTGGTTGTTTGCCTAACAGGAATGTGCCTTTTACAATATTATCATATTTTGTCCATTCTCTAATGCACATTCTCCCTTCTCACAGTAGCTATCCTCTTCCTGTCTTAATGTGTGTGCAGTAATTCTGGGTCCCACTGACTTCAAGGCAATCAGGAAATTTAAAAATTTGGCATAAAGAAGCCTTGATTGCTGTATCTTCCCGCTTTCAAGGACATCAAACACCTGTCTTGCAGTGATTGTAATGCCAGACCAGCCCTTCCTCACATTGCGGTTTAGCTGTCCTCTGAGGATGTCTAAGGACATTTGTGTTCAGGACAAAACGCCATGCTTTGAGCTTCCCTTGGTATGAAGGACTTAAAACATCTGTAATTGAATCTCATAAACTCTGTTGGTGAATCACCTGGAGCTCAGCTATACCTTAGCGCAAGGCAAGTGATAATCCACTCACTTCATGACCGATTTCATGTCATCTTCTAAAGCTAGAAGAGTAGCAGCCAAATCATAATCATTGTCCCTGTCTAACCATGCCTTCACTGCTGTATGTTGTCTAATAGGAAAGAATGCGCTTCCTCGAGGGCATCTTGCTATTCCAATAGAATTCCGTAGAATGCAGTAGATTCCAATATGGCGGACACAGCGCTGTTACCTAAATCAGCTGTGAGCCACAAGGCCTGGAAATCATTAGGGCTCGGAGGGTAATTAGTCACAGCATCACAGGGCTAAATTTAGACAGATTTGGCAGCTCCATTTCTGGGTCATGCCCATGTCTTATTGTCATATTTGCTCAATGTGGGATTGATTTAAAGCAGTGCGGACACTCTGGTTTGCCAGGCCACTTTGCCAGACAGTGCAATGTAAGCAGATCTCTCTATCAGATGTCCATTACCAACAGCTGAGATGAGGGGTGTGGGAAATAACAGAGCAATGAACAGATGTGCTGGAGGGAACATTTTAGGGAGGGGGGAAAGTTCTGGGTTGGGGCTCAGTGGAAGAGATGAAAATCTGAGACTGAATCTAATTTTCTGCTTAAATTCCGATTTCTTGTTTGCAACAGGTGGCATGGATGTAATGTCTGCACTTTTTCATATGACAGTTACAGTTACCACTAACTGCTGTTTTAACTTTCAGCTCTGTAGTTGAGTTAAAGCACTTGTATTTTTTGCTCAGAATATACCATAAACTTCAGCTTTAGCAAAAAAAGTGATTAAATAAACACATGAGAGGTATGGTTAAAGGTGTGGTGTTTTTGCTTTACTAATACTATGCATTGTCACAGACGCTAATGGTTTCAAATGCTGCACTTACATCTTTGCATCGTCCAATATTCATCAAGAAGCAAAACTGAATGTAGCTCAAGGGAATCTATAAAATAGTATGGCACTCAACACAGGGATCATCCTTCTGAATCCAAGCCTCAAAACTGACACACTGTTATAAAAGAGAGCTCTTACCACCACCTTTAAAGGAAGCACAGTGACAAGTGAAACACTATTCTGGGAGAGAGAGGGAGAGAGAGAGAGAGAGATTTTTTTCCTTAAAAACAGGCTGCTCGCCCACGCGTTCACCTGGGACCTTTCTTGGCCGGTTCAGGCAAGCCAGAAGGTTAGAGGAGCCTGGGAATGTTTAACATCAAGAAAGCAATCAGAACACAGCAAGAGCAGTGGGAATTGAGCAGGAAATGTGAAAAGTAACCCTTTCCTGCCTCAGGAAAAAAAAAAAAAACAGTTTGAAAAATTATATTTATTTCCACACCAATGTGCAGCATCGACCGGTTAAAATTTACAGGCCCGCGCTACAGAGGAAAGAAAAACAATGGCGATGCGTTTTAACATGGGCCAGACCTTACACCTCACCTACCTCACAGCGGAGACCTTGAGCGCGGAGTGCATGAAGGGGGGGGCGCGGAACAGCCCAGGGTCCCGCTCCAGGATTTCGAAAAATGTACTGCCAAAGTGCTGCACTTGCACAATTCACCTAGGCCTGAAAGTGCTTACCTCCACGAAACAAACACATGTCCCATATACCGTTGATATGGACTGTAAATAACCTTTTATTTCATGCCGCAGCAGCAAGATACTTTTGAACACACAATGCCTCCAGTGGAATTCTGTTTGATGCTGAAATCCCTAATTACCTAAAAGACAATGGGGTGGAGGAACGAAAACAGAATATTCTAGAGCCAGAATGGCTGTCTGTGCGGAGAGGCCCTCGTCATGTAGTTATTTACGTGCATTTATGCCACGATTCGGGTGAGTACTCGAATCTGATTGGCTGCTGAGCATTCAATAACTTACCATGAAGGCATTCTCTGGTTTTATCACAGCACACTTGCTTCAGATATTAACCTGCACTGACCAGGTACTCCTTTCCTTAGAAGTTAGTGTGCATCACCATGGCATCAGATTACTGGTTACCCTGCTATTGATATGTTGTTTACGTTGATGCCTCATGTAAACTGGGCTCGGCCTTGGGCCAAATCACTACCTGTGCTTAATTTTTGTCCTACCCCGGCTTCCTTGTGTTTCATGCCATACATAATGCAGCAGAAGCGAAGTTTGATTTAAAATTTCAGGGTGCCGTGGAGATCGGCCAGGAAATGTTTGCTCAGACTGATGTGGCCAAAGCCTCCATTGCCTTAAACACTATAGCTGCTTGCACAGAGGAAATCAATAACGGCAGTTACAGGTCTGGAAACGGGGGGTGATCTTTTTCATTTTTTTTTATCTGGTGCCAGGCTTGTGTATGGATTTTAAATCTGAGGTATATGGAGTTGCCTTTTCAGACTTGCATCGGCACCTGGGTAATTCATAAAGTAGATTCAAAAGGTTAAGGGAGTAATGACTTTAAAATATCCAAGCTTTTAAAAAAAGATGAGATACCCAAATGTATCCAGTCATTAAATGATGTTTTGATCACATATATAAGTCATGCTCAGCAATGACTAATGGCAGGATGGAAGCGCTGGGTGGTTGAATATTAGCTAATAGATAAAAATATTAATAATATTAGATAACAAAATTTGCTAGAAAAACCTTTGTCTGTGTTGTGGTATATGGAAACAGACTGGAAAATCTGGACCAAACAGGCATCAACCAGGCAATCTGAGGGACATTGTTGTGGGTTTAACAACATAAACAAATTTAGCCAATTAGACTGAACAAAGCTCTCATCATATATCTCCATATAAAAGAGAGCAGATATTGGTACATTTTTCTAGCTGGTATTGGCAATACTGGTGCACTAATACTACATCAAGTGGACCTGTTCTACATCCAGCTGAGAAAATGTACACCATCCTCTTTCTATCACACAGAAATGAAATCCATACATGGTTAAAGACACATACTGGATGAGATATTGATCTGGAGTGACATCATTTCTTGAAATAAATCCCAAAGACTGAAATATGTATGGCGAATGCATTATGCACAGTTCTTTCGGGAGTAGATGCTATTTTATTCAGTGTAACAGTAGCTTGTTTCCATCAGAGGAATGACTTGTCAGAATGCTATAACCTGCCTTTAAGACCATGATGCCATAAAACCATGGTGTCAGACTCAATTCCTGTGGGGGGGGGCGGGGAAGAGGGGGTGGGGTAATATGCAGGTTTTTGCTCCATCTAATTTCTGTGCCTTAATTGGTTCAATGAGTTAATTATCCATATGCATTGTCAGCTGTGATTTATCAGATGCAAAAAAAAAAAAAAAAAAAAAGATTTTAAAATGGGGTCAAACTGAGTTAATAATTTGACTAATTAAGTCATTTGGAGCAGTGGTTGGAGCAGACACCGGCATGTATATGGCCCCTGGGGAGCCGAGTTTACACCCCTGGCATGAGGATACAGAGTCCCTGCAAAGCCATGATGAATCTGCATTCTCTGCGGAAACAGTCTTTCACAACCTCAAAACACAACGGACAGTTTATCTCCTCATTCCCGCAGATGACGCCCTCCTCATGGGCGATCTGAATGTGATCGTAATACCACTTTGATTCCCGCAAAGACTCACACCTTAATTGCTTTTGTAACTGGGCATGATTCACTGGAATAGCATTGTCTCCTTCCTCTGCAGCTTTGATGAGACAGAAATGTGAGTTCATGACATCTATATACTGTGCAGAGTCTATTCATTAGAACCTTTATCTGAAAAGAAACCATTACCTTCAGCATTACCTTCCGCTCTGATTGTCTTGTGCGGTAGCAGAAAAATGAATCCAAAGGCTTAATTGCTGGACACTGTAATGAATGGCAGAAAGCAGCAGTATCATCACTGCTGCCTAAACCATATGAAAATGGTACCCATTATAAAATATTAATATGTTGCTGAAGAGTATATATGCAAATATATTTAAATATATATTAATACAAAGCAGAAATATACTGTAATAAACTAAAACTGCCATAATACAAAATTTTAAATGTATTGATTGAGCTGAAACATATCCTCAGTGTATTTTTTGTTTGGGAATCTTGCACTGCATATTGTTAACCAGGTTTCATGAAATGATGTCTTCCATTAGATGACTTTAGCATGTTGGATTAGTGACGCACACAGCCAGCCCTGTGACTTATAGTGTTAAGCCCTGAGGAGAAATTAATCAAGTATTATTTTATGCTCTTAATTTCCACCACCAATCCTGTCTTACTTCATTACTTTCACCTCAAAAGAACTTTGTCCAAAACGAGTGTGTGTGTAACTTTACTTATGAAGTGTTTACACACTAGCTCAGGTGCATGGAAGAATAACTGCTTGGCACATCACACGCGTTCACACGCCGGCTTGGGTGCGTGGATGAGTGCGCAGTTGGTGTGTGTTACACGCACTTCCAAATGACTCTGAGGAAATGTTCCGTGTAAACACACCCACGGGTTCTGGACTGCGCGGCCGGGCGTGGTGACGCACAGAGAAACCCCACCCTGCTGCCGTTCCAGTGACCACGCAGTTCGACCTCAGGGCGGCCGCGGGTTAAACAGCTTGCGTGTGCTGTCTTGATGGAGCCAGGGAACGCAGTCTTCACGAGTCAGGGCTGAGGATGTAGAGGAGAGGAGCACAGTGCTGCTGGCAGAAAAGTGGCTGGTCTGGTCTGAAAGTGATAGAGATAGAGGCAAAGGTATGATCTGGCCCTCCAGCTGCATGCTATTATTCCGTCCCCCACTCTACAGGAAATGAACAATCATTTAGCACTGACAGGTACACGGGGAACCTCACTATCTCCCCCTCTAAAACCTACCTAATAATGTATTACAGCAGGTTAGCATTAACCTTACAGCTCACTTCACATTCTTGCCAAGGTCAGTTTCATACCTTCTCTGTGTTTCCTTTTTTCTCTGGGAAAATAAAAGACGGTGGAAGGTGGGGAAAAAAAGAAAAAGGAAAAAAAAAAGGAACTCTGCCTGCCAGACCAAAAAGAAACACAACAGCAGAGAATACCGTCCAAGGCTCTTTTTTTAAGTCATAATTTAAAAGTCTCCTGTGAGCTGTAGAGATTTTAGTTCGTCCAGCTTTAACCAGGGTGTAACTGAAGGCCTGCCTTAATGGACTGCCAGTTCTTGTGCTTGTGGGGAGGAGAGGCGGCTGTCACAGCCCAGCCCTGTTAAAATAATAGCATCTGAAAACGATCTGCTAGCTGCTCGGGGCTGCTGCGACGCCCCCGTCAGAACCAGCCACCAGGCAGCCAGGACGCAGCCACTCACAGCAGAGACTGAACCAGTAGCCAGCCGTTTGGATTGGCTTAGCATTGGGATGGGCTGAGTCTTAACCTGCGTCCTTGCATGGTTTGCCACAAATGGGTTGCCACAAATGGGTTCTGAATGCATCTAACATATAACATAACATAGTACAACATAACATAATATAACATATGCATCTAATCCAGATGTGAGTGACAGGTTGAACAGGCAATGAGAGAGCGAAGTTTCACAAATGGGTGGAGTTATAATGTGCTATCAGTGTCTCGCTGACTTGATCCAAGAACAGTGCTTTGATATAGTACGAAATCAAATCTGATTGGTTCATGCCCTGTAGTGATTGACACATGATGCAGTAGCTCCACCTCTTTTGGGGTTCATAAATCCTCGCTGGTCCAGTCCCCTGGGATGGGTCAATATGCTGATGACTGTGGCACACAGTCATCATCTCAGCGTTTTACTGCATGGTCTTTGACTGTTTTTTCTGGATCACAGAGTTATGTAACCTAAACAGGACTACTTGAAGACGTAAGGGAGACAATCTAGTCTCAAGCACCTGATTTATTCCCCTGTTACTAAATTCAATGTGACATAACTGCCCAAATGATGAAGTAGTGCAGTTTTTTCGCTGGCTGGGGAAAAAAAAAACTTCGGATCTACGTGGAGGAAAATACAAACATAAAAACAGCCAAATATTTTCGGTCAAAAACAGGTTTTTATTCTTCAGGGCAAAATTATTTTTATTCCTGTTCTAAACATTCAAAAGTAAACAAATGAGTAAGAAACCAGATGACTGATTCTAAGAAAGTACAAAGCTGTGCATCTATAACGGGATCAGCTACTCACACTGCAGTGCCCAAGGCAGTGAAACCTAAACAAAATTATCTGATGCCAGAGATGTCTTTGTATGCAACTGTGTGTTTCACAAGTTAGACTCCCTTCCACTGTCATTTGTTTTAAATATCATGTCATACTAGGAAAGTGAAATACAAGCACTGTGATTTATTCGAAGGCATTTACACTGAGACAAGGCAGTTCCATTTGCTCTTTGAGGGTTTCCAGCAACCTCAGAAATATGCAGTTATTTGAGAATGAAAAATTATCACTGCAATTATACAATGCAAGACATTCATGCATATTTCAGTTTTGTGCTGCTGCTTCCTCCAATAGCTACCGGGGATTGCCCGGGTCCGTTTCAAAACCTATTATATGCACTTGGTTTGCAAGTCTGTCTGGATAAGAGCATCTGCCAAATGAGGAAATGTAAATGTTCTCCTTGTTGACCAGCAAAGACCAGTATTTGCACTGGGGCTTAAAGAGGTCCAGTTTTTCTCCCTTGTTCAGTTTTTGTTTCACATGTATTTCTGTACCATTTATAAAATGCACTACACTATAATTTTGAACTGGAAAAATAAAAATATCAGACACAATTAAATGATGCAAGTCTGCTCTCATTGTGTAAAACACAGCAAGGCTAAAAGGCTTAAAGGGACCAACTCTCTCTCTGCAAATTATTTTGTCTTGCTCTCGAATTTTAAGAAAAAATAACTAACTTCCAATGTAGACCTATGGTACAAATAGACATGGGCTGTTTCCTCTGAGTCTTTATGCTTGAAAATAGGGTGATGACAGGTGTTCTGAAGTTCTGGTAAGTTTGGGGCACACTGGGGCTCCCCATAATAGATGAGAGCAGTGCTAATGACCAGAAGGCTCTTTCAGCCTCTTCTAGAATCCCCTTCACCAGCACAACAGAGGCCTACTATCTGACCCAGACCGAGACTCAGCCTTCTCCAGACACATAATGAGGGCCATGCCATGGCTTGTAACACACACACACACACACACACACACACACACACACACACACACACACACACACACACACACACTCACTCTCTCTCTCTCTCTCTCTCTCTCTCTCTCTCTCTCTCTTTCTGTCTTTACACAAAAGTAAATGTTTGTAAGAACTGGGACATTGTGGTGTTTTTGGTTATTTCCCCTGGAAACTCTGAAAAGGGACTGACTCTTTGATGTATAGGTATATACTGTGCTCTTTCAAGCCATTACTTAACAGAATGCATACCTGCCACCCCAATATATGTTATTACCCTTTTACATATTTAATTTGTGCCTTTATTGTAGAATATATAGTCAAACATCTTCAACAATACGTCCCTGAAATTGTATGTTGACTGTATAAATTGACCATGATTGCTGTCTCTGCAATACAGTATATGCGGTCCTGTTTACCATATATGGAAATATGAACTCTTTTTTTTTTTTATTCTGGAGTTTGTATTACCAATCACTCGCATATTTTAATTTCACACCATGGTATAAAATTCTACTGTTTGCCTCTGCTTTCTCTGTGCACCGCAAAGTAAGAGCTCAGTGAAGGCACTCCTCTGACAGGTATTTGAGTGGCCCATCCCATTTCCTGCTGCATGTGACCCAGGCTAACCAGCAAAGCGTTCCAGGCAGCTCCCCATCCAAACATGCTTTTCCTGTTTATACTGCGTGTGGGTTCGCTTCTCAGCAGCTCGGACCGGGTCACCTGTGGAGGGAGACTGCTGTCCCATTGGACGAGCCACTACTCCCATTCTACCCCCTCCTCACAGTATACAGGGAACTCTGCTTCCTTTGTCAGCCATTCATCCCCCGAGTAACAATCCAAACCTGTTTCATGTGAGTCCAGTTTTTTTTTTTGATGATTTTCCAAAAAAGAAAACCTCCACTGGATTTATTTTACAATAGATGTACCAAATTACAAACGTCACTTATGATATATAGTTAAAAATACCTAAAATAAATTCCTTACAATATTTGTTGGGATTAGCATGCAGGGAGAATTATAGTTCTTGTTACTGGCACTCATTTATGCATTATTAATACATTATTAGTCGTCCTTGGAAAATTCACGTATGTGTACAGACCAGGATTGTCCTCCAATCCTCATGCATCTGCCTTGTCTTTCTCTTGTGCTCCTTCCAGATCAGGCTTTTTTTTGTTTTGTTTTTACTTTTTTTTGTTCCATCTCAGAATAACATAATGTATCAGTCCACTCATTTTAATGAATGATTTTACCGCAAAGGCACCTGCATCAGATTATCTGTAACAGCGCATCTTATTTTTGTTATTCCGTTCAAAGGGGACTCCAGGCAACCACTTAGCCTGAAAGAGCAATTACCCACAAATCAAAAATGCACCAGCCTATTACGCCACCCATTTCTTCCACACCACGATTTCCATTCATAATTTAATCTTTTATGCACTTTCCATGTAAAATTGTTGCAAGCACTTCTGTCAGTTACTGTACGATATACTGGTGTATTTTCATATGGATAAGTAGACATCAATTGCCTCCCACTACAGGTAAATTATTTTAAAGTTTCATGTACGATCGCCCTCCACATTTGCAAGGCTGTGATGTCGAGCGGACAGGACCTCTGTATGTGTCCTGGGAATTAACCATCGCCGGAGCTTTTAATTAATGAAAGACATTCAAACGGATTTTGCAAAAGTGGAAACGCCGCTCCAGTATTTTTCGTTAGGTCCGTTCGGTGAAAGCATTTGTACTACACATGTCACAGTTAATTTGAGTTTACTGCATCCATTTGTCCTCCTACTGTTATACACGCGCTCGTGCTGTTTTATGCCTGAGTGCAACGCGAGTCCGAATGTCAAGCAAAGCAGAGTAATCATCTCTTCAAAGTGAACAACCACGGCCTAAACACAACTTGAAGACAGCAATCTCATTCCATCTCCAAAAAACAAATACGCAGCGTTGCTTTGGTTATGACTGACCAGAAACCATAAATAAGCAGCTTTGGAAAAAACATCCACGACTACTGCTCTGCCATTTCTCTAACCAGATGAGAAACCACAATGTACAGATACGAGATGCCAAAGCAAACTGCCACGTGTTTGTGTGTGTGTGCGTGCGCGTGTGTGCGTGAGAGAGAGAGAGAGAGAGAGTTTTCTGAATACATGCTAAAATAATCCAGAATAATTCTCTGTGTTTACATGAAAATCCATACTGTTCTCCACTGCAGTAGACCAGGTTCCATCTGGGACTAAGATTCCCTCACACAGGAAAGATGCCGCGTACATTGTTGAATCTTGAAGGTAAAGACAAACATATCATATTTGATTTCAAGATGCTGCAATTCCTGGTTTGCTTGTCCACACTTCCACAGAGACAGCCGATGCATTTGCATCACCTGTCAAATGTTTTCTCAAAGTCCGTGTGAGAAAAACACAGTGTGGCAGCTTGATTCTGACAAACTGCAATTAGTGTCAAAACAGACTGCTGAATGGCACAGACACTGGAGTGTACATCTGAGAGCACTGGGGGAGGAGGTAACCCTGCCTGTCAAAGAGGGGTTAAACGGATATATAATGGCTCTAGTCTGGATCTAATGGAATTTTCCCCGTCTCTCTTTGCCAGTCATAATCATAAATTCACTCTCGCAATCATAAAAGGCCTTCCAGTGAATTCTCAATAGCGCACAGGTATGCTAATTCAACGCGCACGTCACTTGCGGCATTCACCCACAGTATTGAGAATGGGTCTCCGGGGAGCACTATTTAACAACTGACGAGAATGACTTTTAAAGGGAGGAGTCATCTGACAAAGCTGCGTGAAATAGGACTATTTTTCTTTTTTCTGAACCAAACAAGTCCCGGCATTTATGGGTTCATCCTGGGAAGTGTGTGCTCCCACAACATAATCTCCCCCCACCCTTGGAATTTACATCACATTAGCTTTCTAGTCTACATGTGTAGCCTGAGTTAAATGTTTAGGTTAAAGGTTAGTCTGCATTATAAAACCTGGGCTACAACTGGACTGGATGAGATCAGTATGAACTCAGATAGAGTGGTTTGCTGTTAGCTTGGTAAATGCAAGGGGTAAATGCAGAATGTATAAAATTTATAGCAATCAAAGGTAAAGGCAGCTGCCGGCTTTTGGGGTTTCATTTTTTCAGAATCCATTCATGATCTGACACCCCAAAGACCTGACTGGTGTAGCTGTGCATATTGAAATTTGTATCTCATAAATCTTAATCTGTGGCTTCACTTTAAAACACTGAAGCCCACATTTCCTTTAGTAGGAAATAAAACCCGACACAACAGGTGGTGAGCATTGCATGTATTCAGATTCATGCTTCCTATTTTCACTCCTTTAACATTAAAAAAGATTTTCATTGAGGGTATAAATTTCACTGACCAGCTCCTGCTCTGTCACAGTGTCCCTAACAGCTAAATCTAATAATTCAGTGCAGAAAAACAGTGCAGAATTGAGGTGCTTTACTTCAAGCTGGCAGCCCACTTTATTGGGGCTGGCACACCCCTTAAATAAATAATATGTTACTATACACTTATTAATCATGCATTTGTTAATATTTGATTAGCATTTATGACAAATTCACTCACTTTCAGTCAGTGCTGCATAATTCGGCTACAGTAAGGGCCACAGGGATTTCTGCCTCTGACTCAACTTTAAATCTGCATTGGTTCACTGAATTCTGGCTGGCTGGCATATGAATGTCCAATTAGTTGGTCATTGAGGTTCATTTTAAAACATGCATGGTCTGAGGGACCAGATTTACTTACTTTCAATATCTATATGACTTATTGCTTACCGAGCGCAAGTTTACAATGCTTCACGTGATTTGTTCTTTTTAAAGCAGCTATTCAGGTATAAGTTCATACATGTGCGGATTCATTATGAAGTAAATCAAATGAAAGCCCTAAATGATAGCCAAAAAACATTCTTAAATGGTACATTCATTAATATGCTTACAGCAGAAGAGGATAGGTTTATGAGAAGCCACAGGGATGGACAGGAACAATCCCCTCCTCAGTGGGAGAGTTGCTTTTACCCCACTGTTAACAGATAGTATAATTAGTAACCTTTCAATTACTTGATAAAAATAATTAGTTCACATGCTTTTATACATAAGTTTCTAACAGAAATGTCTCTAGATCAGGTTCATTGCTGTCTGAGTTTTTTCGCCTTGATGTGGAGCAGGATTAAGTCAGACTGAAAAGTTTAGCTCAGAGGTGAAGGACTGGAGGACTGCACTCAAACATTACCCCAAACGGAACCTGTGCTTTCCGAGTTTATAATGCCAGCATCTGTAAGAGGGAGCACTTGTGCGTGCATTGAGAAACCGCCACCTCGGGTCACAATGTCAGGGATGTTGGCACCTCATGCACGTTGTGGTTTCCATTTGAGATGTGAAATTACCTGCCTTGATACTCCCCCCAGATGTTTCCCTTGGCCCATGGCCTGCACACGCTACTGGTTGAGGACAGGAGAAGACGATGCTGTTCCCGCCTGCCCCACTTTCTGCTGGGGTGTCACGCCATGTCCCCAATACCGTATGACTCAATCTACTGAAATCACATCGTGTGGCGCATCTCTTTGCTGCTGTGGCAGTGTATGTCTCAGCCTCCTTTAATATCAAAGGCGTCTTTCGCTTCTTTGATGTGGAGGCGCAGGTATGCCTAAGAGATGTTGGGCCACATTCACACAGCACTGTGAATATTTCATTCAGTGTGCTGTTTTTTTTTCTTCAGATATAATGAGAGATAAACTTCTGGGCTTGTCTTTGGTTATCTTTTTTCTCCATGAGCCAGGTATAGGTGTATGTCTGGTTGTGGTTGCTGCTTTTGTTTTATATTCCCCTGAAACTGAGACGTGAGACCAGGGCAGTGAACCGAACCCAGGTCACTTAACACCTCTCAGAGAGACCGCTGGGCAATTCTGTAGGTCATGCACTGTATTAACTCTCACTACACCCGTTCAGACTCGCGAATCACGCAGAAACAGTGGCATTGTGATTTCCAACTGAGACCTCCAGCCATCGGACAAAAGAGCAGTGAGGCATGCCGGTGTGTCTGGGGTGGCTGCGCTCTCTAGTTGCCGTGACCTGAGGTTGTCACCGTTCACTGGCTGATGTCATGTGGGCCGCGGTGTAGCACAGTGGTTAGGAGCAGGACTCATAACTGAAAGGTTGCAGGTTCGATTCTCCACTGCGCCACTGCTGCTGTATTGTTGCGCAAGGTAATTCACCCACAATTGCCTCAGTACATATCCAGCTGTATAAATGGATAACATGTAAAACAAAAAAACGTTACATTGCTCTGGATAACAGCATCTGCTAAATGCCAGTAATGTAATGTAACGTCACAGCCAGGCCCATTCGCACGTATTCTGCTCTGTTAAGGGAAGGCATCGTGCATTGGGCACAGTGGCACGTTTATCAGGACTGTAGGACTGGATCGCCTCGTGCCTCTGCCCACCCCCCTGCCACCGTGGACAGACGCCAGACTGCCAAACGCTCAGATCTCGGCGCTATCAGCCGCCGCTACCAGCGCCAGATTCCAGCAGAGCGCCAGGAGGCTGGGTAATATGTGCTCTCATCCCTGCAAAAGAGATCACGGGATGAGGGTCAGATTAGGGACTGTTTACATGGAGCTTTTGTGGTGCTCTCCACAAGCTTCTGTTGCTGGAAAAAAATTACAACTGTGACATTCAAGTTATTAATTTGGAAATGTATGGTGCTAATTTAGCCATCATTTCCGTGTCACTGATGTCCGTGTATAGCCATGTATTTTACTTTCATATGCAATGAAACTGAATTTCAGATGAAAGAATGTGAGGTGTAATACAGCAAATAGGCTACACAGCGGCATGAAATTAAGGAAGGCTTTGAAGAGTGAAGTCTGCACTGTTTTCTGTAACAGAGGCACATCTGTCACCCACTCTGCTGCTACCTGTGCTGAGCGCTCCCGGGCTCCCTGCTTCCTCGCGCCTCTCATGTTAATGTCCCGGTGCGCTCGAGCGTGGCGTTGTCAGTGTGCGATCCGCGCTGCCCGTGGGGGGTGCCGTGTGTCCTGTTCGGTTAGCAGGGCGCGGCGGTCCTCCTCGGCAGGTGCGGGTCTCCGCAGCAGCAGCAGCAGTGAGGCGAACAGTCTCCGGCGCCGGCAGCCTCACCGCGGCGGGGCGGAGCGAGCCGGCGACGGGCGCGGCGATGAAGCGCGTCTTCTCGCACCGGGGCTCCCTCGCAGGCAGAGGGAGGCACCGGCTCCGCGGCGATCCCGTGACAGGTGGGGGAGCGGTTGGGCGCGGTGTTGCGCTAATTGATTCCTCCCCCGCCCCCGCTCATTAAATCTGTGCGGAGAGCACTGAAGCGCAGGAAAGATGAAACGCATCTGCATGAGTGAAATACATGGCGTGAAGCAACGGCTCTGACCTGTGAGAGAGGGAAGAGCCCCAGCCTGGGGACAGCAGGTATATTGCCCCCTTCTCTGGTTATTCCTGGATCTCTACTGGTTGTTTTATCCACAGGGCTGGGTCCCTCAGTATACTGCGGCATGCCTCGGGATGCAACATGAAGAGGAAATCTTTAAATAGATGCAAAGAAGCAGGTGCCGACAGCTGCCTGTTCTCCATCGATTGCCCGTAATGGCGCCGTTTGACATGCCGAATGATGTAGAATGGTGCTGTTTCAGGGGGAGGGTGGCAATAACGTAAACCCCTTCCCCTGAGCTCTCGGGAAAGCGACAGCGTCCATTAAACAAAGTGTCAGATTAGCAGTGTCATTCTGAGACAGTCATGGCAGATTAGAGTTTGCCTTCCAGTGTGAGTGATGGCAGATAAAGTGACTCGTCGAGATGCAATAAAACCGGTCAATGCAAAGAAATTTCTCTGCGCCCGGTCCAATAGTGCATCGGAAAGCAACCCAGACCATTTTAATAATCCCCAGGGTGATGCCACAAGGAGGTCAGGTGGTATGCAGTTGATTGGCATGCGAAAGGACTGGGTTCTTGAATGACACACTCGCCATCTTCAGAATCTTAAAACCATGGAAACAACATATTGCGAATCTGTTTTGTATTGTAGATGATAGCGTGGGTTCCCAGAGGCTACGAGGTACATGTATCCAGCCTCATTTGAATAGTGTTAACAGAGCCAGACCCTTTAATGTGAGTGACAGCAGGTTTTATAGAGGGGTGTGGAGGCCGAGGATGGATGCTTTCCCAAACTGTCAGTACGCGACCAGCTCTTCTGTGATTGATCCTGGCAATTTGCCTTTATTCTGGTGCAACACAGCAACCTTAAGCCATGTTAACTTTCTAGTGAACAAACTCTGAAATTAAATATTCAACCAAAAACCAGTTAGCTAATTCCCAAATCCTTGTTGTAAAAGACATATGCTCAATTACAAATTGCATGATAATTAGCAACAGACTGCAAAATGGCTTAGAGTGAGCACTCTAATTAGTCAGAGCCTCATGGTTAATGCTATGCAGGCATGTGTGAATTCATGTGTAAAATGCTGTGGTAGGATGTACAAGACAGTGGTATATGATGAAAAAAAGGAAATGGAAATTTAATGTTCCTCAGATTTAGAATCCTTCCAGTCCAATTATTTTAAACCAATGATAATGCCCACAATGACAATGAAATTAATGTTACAACTGATGGAAAATAACCATGAGGAGAAAAAACTTGGATATCAGACACTGACATTGTAAAAACCATATGAATTTTAGTCTTTGCATCGAACTACTAAAAAAATATGAAAATCATATCAACAAATTCCATTAAACATTGGGACTCTGATAAATTAACAAGCTTTCAGCTCATTTTCGTTGATGTTTAAAGTACTCTCTCACCTGTGTGAAGAACATATAAAACTGAACTGTATACTATGTATACACATAAACTGAAAGTTCAATTTTTGCTTTTAGGCCTTTTTCTTTTGATGTTGGAATATTGCATAAAACATTGCATAAAATGTGTTTCTGTATTCAGAGTATAGTTGCATGTAAATGTATGCATGTCCTACTCGCCTTTAGTCTGATGATATTTAAAACAGAATAAATTAATAGAAAATTAGAGGCCGCTTTATTCTGGGCACATACTGTAATTAACGCTCCAGAGGTTCGCATCACACCACATTATGCACCTGGAGAGCATGTGCAATTTTAAACATATAAATCAATCTGAGAAACCTGGAAATAGGATCCCTCCCCCGAGGTAATATGTACATGTCTTATGGTCAGTTGACTGCACTGATATTAAGCTGACTTGTAGCAGCGGTGCTGTTGAGACCTGTTGTTAATCATGTCCCTCTTTTAACGTGCGAGTCGCTAAAGTGCAACGGCAACACCAGGAGTGTTCGCCCACGCCGATTACGTAAACCTCCAAGGTTTTTCCGCCCTGGAGCTCAATTTCAGTCAAAAGCAAAGGTGATTTGAAGAGAACGTGGTTTTACCTTTTTGAGTGGACGACTGTCAGTTGGGGGTATTCCTGATTTCAGATAGAACTGGTGAAGGTCATGAGGTCACTGCACAGAGAGCTGTGACATCTCTCTGTTTTTGAGAAAGTGAGACTGAGAATTCAAAAGTATATATGTGTAGATAGACATTATTCAAATGAAATTCTGAGCAGAACTGGACATGGAAGTGTGCCATTAGACATCTCTGTAGTAATTGTACCTTTTAGGTCAAACTGCAATCTGGCTGAGAGCCAAAAATGATTTGACTTACCAGAATCAATGCCTTAATTCACTGAAAAGATATGTGGAACGGAGGTGTCATGACCTAGTGGTTTATCTGCCACAGGTGTGCACTCACAATCCCAGACAGCAGCAGACAGGTGATAGGTGAGTCCACAGCCCCGCTTCCACATCATCACTGCATATCTCTGCCCCCCCACCCCCCTTCTGAAAACAAAATGGCTACTGTCGATAATGACCTGATCAACCGGCGCCAGTCCCCGCTCAAGTGTCTGCAGGAGACGACAGAGGTGTCTGTCCTGCATATTCCGGAATGGGGGGGAACTGTGATTTACGGAGTTTGCCTGCTCGGTTAGGTAATGCCTGCACTGTAATGAGTCACACATGTGTCAGCTGAGTTGACGTCACTTTGCATCACCCCCGTTGGGTCACAGTCCCTGTTATTACGGGCATGCTATAAGAGCTGCGATTTGTTATTCATGGCCATACCTGGAGGCTGACCTAATTGTTCAGGATGTCATGCCAGGATCATGTGTCAGTACAGATTATCTCGGGTAACCACTGAGTTCTGCTCCTGCCCCTAACATTTGATCCAGGATCAGCTAGCACGTCATGATCCTGACCCCAACCATGAAGTGAATCAAGCTAGAACTGATCTAGGGTCAGTGTATTGGAGGCAGAATTAATATACACCCATTGGCTGGCTGGGCTCCTTGGGTGAGCCTTTATAATGTTGACAGACCAATCTCTCGACGCTGGCATCTTTCACATCAATCATACCACGCTATCCCAGATATTTCAATCAATTCCTAAGCTAAGTGGACTTTCATTCCCTCTCCCTTTTAGAATGATGAGCAGCATTTTAAAAGGATACATGCACCACAGGGGTTATTTTTTTAAATCAGCCAATCACGCATGCCTCACTGTTGCTGTGTTGAAGCCCTGAGGCAGATCTGAGTACGCAGCAAGGCGACTCTGAGAGTCGAGAGGTCAAGAGAAGCATGGACTGAACATAGAACACTTTTAAAGAATCATGGCATGGAACAGACGGCTCCTGCCCATAGGTGTACCTCAAAGATGCAACGTTTATCAGAAGAAACTTGTGCACAAATTCAGGCTAACTGCACACAAGTAAAGCATACTGTCTCCTCACTGGACTTCGTATCCTCTTTCGGAGCTGAACAAACAAACTTTATGCTACATATTCTCCTTGCACTTGTGGACTGCTGCTCAAGCTTGCAGTGTTTCTCCCATTATCAGTATGTTGTTAAACCAGTCTTTGGAATTCTTTAAAGGAAAAGCTAAAATATTCTTTCAACAAGGAGCATAATAAAGCATATAAAGCATAACAGGGTTTTTTCTTTGCGTGGACTCACTGCTCCTCCCAACAGGAAATTCAATAAAGGTATTACTGAGAAAGGGCAAACAGTCTAAGGTGTTCCGCAATTAATATACTGTGAAGTTATCATCTACTTTTATTAGACACCTATTTATTATACAGGTTCATTAATAAAAGGCTTTTGTTCCTTGAGAATGGGAGAATTACACAGTGACTTTTTTTTTTTAATATGCTTTTCTTGGACATGATGGCTTTATATTTACCATGGCCAATTCACAGTTATATCCTGGCAAGTCATGTTTAATACAGACGGACAGAGCTGCCTGGAGACAGCATCTGGACTCTGTGAATATGGTTTTATTGGATTATTGTGAAGTTTTGTTCAGGGGGATAAATACAGGGATTTTAGCTCCACCGGTGTTCTCCCTTTCCCCCCCATCTCTGGAGGAACGCTTCAAAACTCAGAACTCTCTCTCTCCAAAGGTTGTTCATCAGCCAAAAGGAAACGGTTTCAGGTCCACTTTATCCAGATGTCAGATGTATTGGACTGAAAAAAATGTTTCTGCATTTCAGCACTATAATACAAATCCCAGTCATTTTTTTCTCTTTTGCTGTTGTGTGTAAAGCATTACATATAACATAACAGTCATAAGACTGGGGCATAGGTCCACAGCTGAGGCTGTGAAAATATTTAGCTTTTGGCTCATGTTTGTGGTACTTTTCCGTTCTTAGAAAAGCTTTAGAATGTGAATGGATACTGAAACAAATATTTAAGAATCAATAATGAGATACACATTCTGTCAGGTTTGTGTGTTTTATCCTAAGGTTAAATGCTGTGGATTATTGACCACACACTGCATTGACCATATGGTTGTCTCAATTCATTCACTTTTCAAACTTCTCCAGACAGTCAACAAACAGGCCAGCTATCCAAATATGAAAGTGCATCTTCACCTCAGCTGTAAAATGCGCCAGGCAGTCAATGAATCATGAGATGATTTTAACAGACTTTTCTTTTTTTCCAACCAAAACACCTGAGACTACATGGAGGATGGGCGGCCAATGATTAGGTTGGTTGGCCTCATGCATGACTTGATGTACGTGACCCATGTAGTATTATCACACCAGAATGACCACGTGTGTTGGACAGCAGGGACTTGGGTCCAGTTATGCTTGCTGCATTCTGTGAGAGGTTTTGTTGGCTGTAGTCCCTTGGTTGTGGTGATCTCCCTCCAAAAAGGAGCCCTGGGTTTCCTAAGAAGGACTCCCTCCTGAATAATTCACTTCTCCTGGGCACAAAAACTAAGTTATTCTGAGAGCCGCCTCATTCACATACTGTACGACAGCAGGGTTTGACTTCAGAGTAGTCTGAGCCAGCGCGTGTGTGCATGCAAGTGTCCCACACGCTGTGCGAGCTAAAACTCTGATGCAGAAATCTGGGATGTAAACTCGTATTCCTGTGTTGCGTAAATAAGAGATGACTCTGATAAACTTCACAGTCAGTACAATACCATCAGCAGGGAGTGGTGGCTGAGGAGAAAATTCCAGGCCCAACTCCTGGACCTTTTCCTCTGACTGCCGTAGCTGGGTGTGGTTAAGCTCTGACTGGCGTGACCACCTCTTCCCTGCGAGGAAATCTATAGAAGACTATAGGAGGAAGGGAGTTTATTGTGACCTGGGAGCAGGAAAAGGACAAAGATCGACATCGTGCTCTCGAAACATTTCGCATTCTTGGGTTTCTTGGAGCTTTTGTGTGGGTGGTGAATGGCTCTGGGGCTGTTGAATTTACTCTGAATGTCTGCCGGAGTGAAGGGAGTCAGGCTTTGTGTAGAGTTTGTCAAAATGAAATAACTGCCATTCTCAAAACCCAGATCAATTGGTTATACGTGCAGGGCACATCAAATCAATGTTCAATGTTTGAAGTATGGCTCAAGCTGCCAGCCTGCACAGCACAGGACCATGCTCGTCAGCCCCAACTAGCCCCCCCCCGACCCCCTGTGCCTCCACAATGATCCTAAGGCATGAGGCATGTGCCATTCTTAAATTTGCCCCAACACACACAGACACCCACACCCACACGCACACATGCACACATGCACACACGCCCTCACCAGGGCTCTACCGCCGGCGTGTCTCTAAAACAGCATCGCTGAGACGGAGGGGACTCTCCTCGCTGCTGGCATTAATCTCCTTAATGATCCTGGCGGTGGGAGAATCGATACTCATTTTCAGCGAGCGGTATGATCCCTTAATGTGCAGGGTGGGTTCTCATTCCTTAGCTCAGGCTTTAACTGGAGAAAGCCAGAAACTGCCTGTCATATGAACTCCTATACCATGCATTATACATACATATATATGTACGTGTGTGTGTTTGTGTATATACATATATGTACGTATGTATATGCGCAAACACACACACACTGATTTATATTTATTGCATCTAGGAAACGCATATCATGCTTGTTTACCCCCCGCCCCCCCGTTACTCCCAGCTCAACCAACTACTTGCTGCTACCTCGACAAGTTCTGAGTAAACGCTTATTCACCTGTTCCATCACTTTCCAGACAACTCCAAATGCGTTCTGATCAATGGGTTCAATTTTTCCCTGTGACCAAGGAGGCTATTATCTCCTTATCCCCTTATTATACATTAGGAGGCCTGTTAAAATATTGATGTGGTGCTTACTGCGCTACAGCTCTTTAAAATGGCGGTGTCAAAGGAGAACAAAGAAAATTAAATGGGGATATGCATGAGTAATGGTTAAAATAACACATAATCCTGCATATAGTGCCCTCCATATTTATTCATTTCCCTGATTAAACAAAAGGCATGCTGTGAAAGAAAATAGTTATACTTGAAAACTGTTATACTACTGCTTAGAAATGTTATACTTCAATCTCAATAGCACTGCACACAGCAAACTCACAATGAATTTAAATCCAGAAAACAAGAGGGCCACATTTATTCACACATTTAAGTAATCTTTAAAGAAATCCCAACCAAACAAATCTACACCATTGTTCTGCTTAATGAAGTTCGGTGGAAGTTCTGGAACTACATAGGGGAATTGGAGGTAGCACACAGAAGAGATTTACCCGAGAGAGTAGAGCGCTCTTTGAAAACTGCAGGTAAATGGTCATTGACCATTACAGATTGGAAGATGGCTATCAAGGAACTACCAAAGTGGGATCCACTACATTCAGCTGTAGTATCCATTATGAATAAATTTAAGGCCACTGGCACAGTGGCAGTGACATTTGTGTTCACTGGAATAAAATCAATTATTATATCTGAATTTGCACTGTGCAATTCTCTTATGGTTAAACTATAAGTTTTTAAACATCTTTAAACAGAAGGAAATATCAAAGATGTATATTTTATCTTTTATGCCATCTTTTTCTTCCTGTTTAGTCAGAGGTCTGAATAAATATGAGTAATTGCCAGATTTCTTTAAGACATTCTGTGACTCATATGAGTCATCTGTGTTATTTTATATTTGCTGGCAATACATACAAGTATAAACCTTTGCTGATTTGACCATTCACAGTTAGTACCACCACTGTTGGTAATCATGTTTTGGTCTATTCCCGGAACATTCTGAATCCAGAATGGACTGTCTTTGATTTCTGAGCAGTCCTGTCTATTCTAGTTGTGTTCCTGAGGTGGAATAAACACAAAACAAGAAGACCTGACATGATTTTGACCTGAACTAGAAATCTTTACTTCAGCATGACCTGTTGTTATTATTCACAGAGACACATTTAAAAAAAAAAAAGATAACTAGCGTTAAAAGATCTATGCAAAAAGAAAGGATGCAGAGCGGAGACCCGGTATTCTCACCCCTGCAGTCTATATGTTTTCCAGCCCTTTTGATCTACGCTAACTGAGAGGAAAATCTGACACAAGGAGCCAGCTTCAAAGACCACACGTTCTGTGGCTCACTTTCGCTGTCATTTTTTCCCCCCCTCTTCTGACTATAAATGTGTGGTCTGATGCCAAGAGAGGGGGAAACGCAGTGTATAACACTAAAGGCTCTTTGAAAATCTCACATATCTGGCCCCAGTCTGGCTACACACAAATCACTGACTACTCACTTATTCTTATGTACCTACCCTTTCCAAAAAAAAAGAAAGAAAGAAAAGAAAAAGAAAGAAACTGACTAGCGACTGACTTCACGCTAGAGGAAGAATCCAAGGGAAAATGGGAAAGACTTTAGATTCCACAAAATAATAATAACCGTTTCTTTTTCCAGGCTATGTGTGCGGTTTTTCTAAACACATTGATCTTCGCTGACATGGGCGCTCGCTGGTGCTTTTTCATCCAGTGACACAGTGTTTCACCCTGTTCTGTATTTTAACAGCTCTGCTTATTGGTCCAATGTGGCACCGGAGTTTCAACTGCAGCGGGCCGCCAAATCTATTACACCCTGCCATTATATGAAGCTCTACTGCCCACCATTCCCCCCCCCCCCGCCGATTCAGGCTCCAGTTCCTGTCATGATCTACGCAGTCACTACCAGAGGTGTGCAAACCTATTCTTTGACAATAATGATTTGGCCTATTATGGATAATTGTATGATTTTGATGTATAGTAATGAGTACTGTGAGTGTGTAAAAGTACACTAGAGCACATTTCAAAATAAGGTGAACATACAATCAAAAACAATGTTCTTTCTTACATAAATAAACATCAACCGCTGTGCTGGTATTGAGCAACATCAAGGTACTTAAAGATATTTATATTTTCAAAGGAAAGGACTGCAGCATCAAATCCAGTGTAAGTACATATGTTAATTTCAGTACTTGTAAGCAGGTTTTAACAGGACTGCACAAAAGCTCTACCACACATTTCCCTATATATGATTAATTTAAGGAAGAACTCCAGTCAACATCTGCAACCTGATATGTTGGATAATAAATATGAAATATTACCTTGATGACTGAGAACAATCCTTTCAACAGATTGTTGCAGCCCAGCACCCCCCCTTCACCAAACCCCCCTCCACAAATAACTTTCCCCTTCCTCCCACTGACTTACAGCAATAGCTCAGAGGTGCCTTTGTTCCACTGAAATCATCGGCAAACTGGACAGGGGTGGGGGTGTGGGGAATTAGCACTGGGCTAACCAGCCTAAGGCATCGATCTTACTCATCAAAGTATTATTTCATACGTATATCAAAATTATAGACTTTGACCAGAGTGCCCATTAATGGGTACCGTACACTTCTCCTTGTCAAAAAACTCTGCAATCTTTAAACTGAACATGATGTGAATCTTCCCAGGGGTACAGCATCTCTCATAAATGTCAACCTCATAAAGACCCATTCCTCTATTTCTTACAGTTAAAAGAAAATGAAATACTCTGCAGTTGAACATTTGGTTTGGCTTTGATCCTACACGAGTCCTTGACACCTTAGAGGAAGGGGAGATGGCCAGCCGACTGACTTTGAAAGGCAAGGGGCAGAGACCGCACCTGGCAAACAGCAGTCCCACGGGAAACTCGATCGTCGTCAGGTACAAGAATAGCTCAGAGGAGCTGCGAGAGCTGCTCCTGTGACCTGCAACTGACTACCACCAGACCTGAGGCCCTGTTGTTGTAAAGCAAGTTATGAATGTTTCCTCTTCATATTTCTGGACAGCATTCAAGGGCATGTGAATGCACTTTTTCCACGGATGGGGAAGAAAAAAAAGAGAAACATTTGACAAGTGATCCAGAGCATCTAATTGGATGCAATCCCGCGGAGTGTGTTTACTTTTTTTTTTCCACATAACGATAAGCACTTCTCTCAACTCTGAGAACAGCAAGGCCATTCTTCGGATGATGGATTAAATCACTGAAGAGGGTCCCATGACTGCCCTGGTATCGCATAACAGCCTCACTGCTCACTTCGACTGGAACAAGGAGTCAAGAGGGAGAAAAGTGGTCTAAAAAGTTAAACACACAATATAATAGAAAACAGATGGCTACTTATAGTGACTTACCATACCAATATGTGACATACAGGTAACTGTTATGGTGGATGCCAAAAGAAAGTGTACATTAAATAAATGTAAGTAAACTAGCTAGGTACAGCACATGAAAGCTGACACACCAATGGCTGGGATGACTGTAACACTATACAGTAAGTGCCAAAAAAAACAGAAAACAGATACAGCATATTCCTGGGTTTTCTAGGCATAGAGAAAGCAAAGTAGCTATTTGATTTGTGCCTGCTGTGTAAATTTTGGAGGAACGATGTATGCAATTATGTCATCATCCCAAGCTTCTTTCCGGGAATCTGTAGTTAGTACAGGGAATGGAGTACAATTGCCGCAGTAGTGTTTTGGGTAATATTTTTAGAGAAGCATGCTCAAATGTAGTAGTTATAAGCGTGGAGAGAAAATGAAATAAACTAAAGCCAACTGATGTCTCTATTTACCCAGCAAGCAAGATGGATTGCCACTGACCACAAAGAGTAATGCAGACATTTGCTTACAATAAGAACTTTCCAGCTACGTAGTTTGTTATCTTCCAGAAGTATCTAGTCAGATTACATTTTTTGAATGTGCTCCTGTAAGCCAGCAAATGGGACAGTGCTTTGCACAGTATCTCATTTGGAAATGCTTCACCAGAAAATTAGGTCTGAGCTGAAAAACTCTCCAAGGAGCTCTTTGAGAATTCAGCACAGATCAAATTATTGATAAATCATGGCATGTTGTGGAAATTCAGGCATGGTTTGAACACACACAGTGGTGAAGCTATGAGTCTAAATGAATGGACATGCCTGTCAAATGCATTGTGGTTATGTCTTATCAGTTATGTCAGTAGCAGTTTACCCTGTCTAGAACATCTAGCTGGGATGTTTTACTGATGTTATTAGTGCTACTTTTTTTTTTTTAATGAAATGGAATGCAACTTAATAATTTAACATATTATGTCTTATGTATTCAGGACACCAAAGTAAAGTAAAATATAGCCTCAATATCAGTTTTAATGTACTAGGTGCATAAATTTGTGTGGTATGTCTTACCCAGGAAAATCATCTTGTGCTGAGTAAACGTACCCCCCCTTCCCCCAAGGTCCATCAACAGGTATGTATGTATTTACATTGCACATATTTCAACTGTTACCAGACAAAGCGAAGTAGAAACAGAGATAAAGAGTAACTGTGAGAAAACACTGTCAGTGCTGCCAGTGGACAGTGTTAGCATGAAAGTAGCATCATTATGGAACCTTGAAAAGATGAAGGCTCCTAATGCTATAACGAGAGGGCATGCTGCTCCTTCAGTACCGGCTTTCATGCACGTGCAAGCGGCTGCGAGCACGCGCTCCAATACACTGCCTGTTACAAGTGCAGGCAGAACGCATCTTAAAGTCCATAATGAACTTTATAATTAATAATTTATTAGGGGTAGGGGGCAAAATTCCTTCTATCACCTAGTCATTACTTGCTTATGAGCATTCATGATGTGCAAAAACTTACATTTCTTTATCATAACGTGTTCCAAATCTACCTGTTTACGCTGTATTTTCTCCTGTCTTCACGCTCGCTACTTCAAAATGCCTGCTGTCTTTTAATTTATCTATGCCTTTTATTTATTCAATAACACACAGCCCACAGTTCTTAAAATAGCCGTCTTGTTTGTTTGTTTAAATGTTATGTATTACTTTTTATTAGTTATTTTGTTTTGCTAGGTTTACCACTTCATTAATTGCCCTGTACGTGGTTCGAATGACCGCTATTGCAACTGATGCCAGCAAATATAAACATGAATTGCGGTCCTGAATGATTCATGATTACTTTCAGTTTTAGCCAACTGTCTCTGAATTTTGATTAAAAAGCTAATATACACCCGTAGGGACACTTTCCACCAATGCCTAAATTAACCTTTTCACGTGGTGGTTCAGACTCGAAAGGGTTAAAGAGACTGGTATTGAAGGGGTGTTTTTCCAAAGTGGTGTTGCTCTGCAGAGCGTGCCATTACTAGCTCAATAATAACTCAATCTCTCATGTTACCTGGTCGGGGAATAACCTCCTGACCGGGATAAAACTGTTCAACTTTTTTTTTTCCACCTAACTATTAACTTACAACCGCGCACATACCAGGTAGCATGATGCGGTGTGTAAGTGAGCGCACAGAGCTAGCCGCCCAGGGGCAGGCAGGCAAACGTCATGGAGGCCGAAGAGAAAGAGGGAACCGACGGAGCGCGTGTGAGGTGTTAGCGAGCCACGAGAAGGTGATGTCGTAAAGCAGTGTGTCGTAAACCAGGTGCAGGGGAGGGGAGGTGGAGTAGAGGGAGGGAGGGGTGGGGGGGCCAAAGAGGAGGTGACTCTCCGGCAGCATTTAGACACAGCGAAAGGATCATGGCGGATGGCCCCAGGTGTAAGCGCAGAAAACAGGCGAACCCGAGGAGGAATAACGGTGAGTTCAGCCGTCCGGATCCGGCTCGCTATTTCTCCGGGACGCGGACCCTTAGCTGACTTTTTCATCCCTGGCTCCCCGGCGACTTTGAGAGTGTTTGGATCTTGTTTTTAGTTAGTTCAAGTGTAAGAAAGTAGTGGCTAAGTCAGCTCCGTATTATATCCCACTGTGGTGTACCGTTATACCTGGCTCGCTTCTCTCTCTCCGCCTAGCGGTTCAGCGCTCTCAGAACCGTTATCCGCACCTTATCTCGCACCGACAGATCCCACTTTTGTTTCGCTCATTCTGATTTATGTTGAATTTGCTACTTTTGAAAGCGGAATTTATGTATTTATTCTGTTGCGATACTTGAAACACTGGTTACCTGATGTAATGCTCTCCTCCGTGCTTTTTCGCAGTTTTTGCTGAACGGAAACTTATCAGCAACGTTTTGCTTGCAAGCTATCTTATTCACTAGTAAAAAAAAAAAAGCATAGGTAACTTAGTGTGCGAACTACATGATTTTCTACATTTCTTCGTCAGCTAAGTTAATGTTACCTGGCTTAAAGCATAGCAAAAAAAGTGCCCCGGTTTCGTTGAACCACGTCAGGGTTGTAGTTAAACAATTATGCAGCCACTGCTTATTCATTGATGTGCTAACTGCTGTTTAAATATGTATTTTATTGTGAACGTCTATAAGGTCTTCGTGAGATGGTACCTATAGTTAGTGTACCAACTTAACCTTCCCTTGCAGCATGATCAGGTATGATACACACTGTTGCTGACTTTTTAAACTCTAGTCTTTGATATTGTTGTACTGTTTTATACTGACCATTAGTTGAGATCATTTTAATTTCTCGTGAACTGAATGTGCATTCCCCCGACTACTTTATTTACATTTTATCCTTTTTAGGTAATACGGAGGATTGTTTATAGCAGGCGAGCACGCTGTCTAACTACCTAGCTTAGCTAACTATTATTAGCTAACGTGAGATATTATTTTTGTTTTTGCTGGCAAATAAGCAGTTTGAGTTGTGTTGTGCTCAAAGAAACACGACTGCTTTAAGTTTATAAACTAAAACGCTCATATTGTGCTGCTTGAAATGTTATTGTTTATCCACTGAGCGATGCCTGCGCTTTTTCTGTTGCTACAATAAGGCGTGCTGGGGTGGGAGCAGAGCTAGCCAGCCAGCTAGAAAAGCTAACGGTGAAAAGAAGGGGCGTCACTGCTCCCTGCCTGTGTGGAGAACTGCAGCAGTCTAAATAAGGAATGCATTTACATACCACTGTTTGAGCTTAGCTAGTAGCTAGCTGGCTACTTCTCCTAAATAAAGGTACTGCGGGAACCGCGGTGCCCAGTGAGTTATTAGTTGTTGGCACTGACAGTGTTTAACATTTGATTGTTTTCTTTTTTTTATTATGTAGCTGGCAGCTTGCTTGCTGGTTAATTGGTGGAATTATATTATATGAGCATTGTTTGGTGCGCACCATAATGTAATTGACTTATTTTTTTCTGAGTGAAAGTGGCTAGCTCTATGTCTGGCTGTCCCCGTGTTTTTTTAATTTCTACCTTTGTAATATTTCTACATGTATGTCGTTATTTTTGTATTTGCGCTGTGTCTACGAAAATCTATTCTAAAATCTGACATTTTCACTAGTTATACCTTATCTGTTGTTTAGTATATTTTTCATTTTTATTTATTTATTTTTTAACTCCCTAAAAAGTACTTTAAAAGCTTTGGAGCGTTTAATGAGTATTACAATCTAACGAAAAGGGGCATTTCCTGCTGCCTCTGACGACATGTGTATGACACAAAGCTAGCTACAGCTAGCTACAGCTAAGTGTTGAGCCGCCCTGTACAGGAGCCATAAACCTGTTTACCTGAGCAGGAAATAACGGGACTTTCAAATGTGCTTTACAAAAGCAAACCCGCTCCTCTAATATCGGGAGAGCTTAATTAACAAACAGTGTTTAAAGGGCATCGTTTCATGAAAACCGATCTCTTTGAAAGCAGAAGGGAAAGACTACTCCTAATCGCTGCAGCAAATGGCAACTTGTGCAGGTAGAAAAAAGATGGTGTTTAGTTTTCCCCTGCATGTTGTTGTCAGCTAACGGTATCTTCTGTCGACTGGCTTCGTTCTCGTGGGAGCAAGTGTATTTATTTACCGTGTTTGATGTCCATTTGTACCACACTGTGTTTTAAATTAGAAGTTATTTTTTGTTAGTTTCCTTTCTTTTGACGAACGGAGTTTTTGTGCATACTAGTCTGTGCCGCCCTGTGTCTAAGCCGTAACGTTACGTTAGCCGAAGAAAAGGTGTTGACGAAAAATGAAAGTGAAGCGTAAGGTGGTTGCAGATTATATGTTGTTTCCATTCATGTATATCGATAGCGTTTCATATCGCACCCCGAATGTTCCCCTTTTTTATTTTCCGTCTGTAATGTCTATAATTATCTGAGTGAACCGGGGGGAATGGCGGTCCGTTAACCGCTACTGCAGTGCAGGCGGGGCTGGGGATTTTTAATGTAGGAGACGGCCCAGGTAAGCAAGGTGGTACACCAGCACCTATAAAGGTGTCTGAATATGAGGTGTTTCTAAAACGTATTTACAAGCGGAACGTTTAGTATGTCTGCTGTGTGTATTTGTGGTAGTGTGCGATTCGGTGAGATTATGATATTATCGTGAATAAAGGTTATGCCTGCGTGTTGGTGTGTACACACGTCGCGGTATAAAGCGTTATTTTTATTTTCATTTCGTGATTTGTCACGCATTTCCCCCCTCATTATGTTATATGATTGGAGCATTTGTTTGTCACTCACTTTGTTTTTTTTTTTTGTTTTTTTTTTACATAATATTGATGTTTAAAATAAATAATGGATTACCTCGATTTTATATTTGTTTGAGCTTATTTTTTCCCGACGATTTAAATTGATTTGAGACTGCTCATGTTGAACGTGTTAAAGGAAAAAAAAAGAACATCCTGCTGACTGTTACTAGTCCATGACATAAAGATGTAATTAGAAGATGATGCGCTAATAATGGGATATTCGTTCGTGTGGGATAGATGCGTTTGTGATGCTAATGCTTGCATTATGGTTATGTAAGTGTATCTCCAGTACAGTTTGAATATGCTGGAATAGATGTAATTTGTTCTCATTCACCTGCTCACATGCCTTAATGTTTCTTTTCAGCCCTCTGCTTGTTGTGCAGGTACTGTATAGCCGTTTTGCGATCCAGCCACAACAACAGGTCAAGAGGACCGTGTTGATAACAGCCAATGAGCAGCTGGAAAAAGATCACAAACCACTAAACCACACCCCTTTTGTGCTGCACTCATAGCAAAACACAGTTCTAGTTGTCAGAAGCTTCCTCTTTCTCACCGGTGATCACACTGTGAAGAATTGGTATGCAGTGTGACTGCATTGAAGTGTAGCTTGAAGCAGAGGGCTACATTTTGGGTCTTTCTGTAGATTTTGTGGATGGTAGTTGTTGGAAAAAGTCCTTTCACATCCAGCCAACAGTATGAGCAACCTACAGCTGAGCCATCCCAGGGGAGCCCATTTGCCCAAGAGCCTAGTCCACAATAAACACTTATGCCTACTTGGTTTTAGTGACTGTGTATTTTTGCTGGTGGAAACAGTCTCGCCCACAGGTGATCCACCTGAACAACTTGGTCAGAGACTATGACTTCTGAGTATAAACTGGACTATTATCTAGGCAAGGCAACTGCATTAGAATTAGGGGTGTGGCTACATGGCTGATTACTTGATTGGTTGACCTAGAGGATTGAGAGTGATTGTCTGACATTTGAAGGCGTGTACCTCAAAAAGAAAAAAAAAAACAATCTGGTCCTGAAGTTTAAAATACTGAAGACTGACAGGTCTGTAACCTTCATTGCATTTTTTGCTAGCTGGGCTAGTGGATGCAGACAAAAGTTAAGAGTGACATGCTGAATTGTTGTGTTTAGCAGTTACACAATGTCAGTGAAACCTTGCAGTGAGAATTATGTGGTGCATTTGTTTATTATTCAATAATTTGAAAGCTGTGGTCTAATCGATTAGTGAAAATTCTGTTATGTACATTCCTAATAAGACTGAATTTCCATAGCTGTCCTTGGCCCTATGCTGTTTTCCTTCTTAATGTTATGGGTCATCTGGCACTCCAGACCACAGTGTTAGATGTGACTGGTGAGGAAATTAAATGGCAATCAGGGAATGTGCTCTCATGTTGGATCAAGTGAAAAAAAAATCTTGAAAGCAGTAATGACGATGGTGGCTTTCTACTTGATCCAGACGTGCAGACCAATTCACTTGAAGTGCGAGGCATTTGATACCAGCAGACCTCTCACGCGCCCAGACGGATGAAGTCAGATCAGATCGCGGCTGTAAACATCAAGGTGTTAACAACTGGCCGGATGGCAGGTGTTTGCAATTTGCGAGGAAACTGCCACTCTTTGTCATGACTCTTTTATCCAGCCCCCCCGCCCCCCCCCTTTTGGCGTCTTGCATTTAGCAGAATGGTAATGTAAGACTGCAGGTTGGGAATAGAGGAATGCAGCTCGTGGTAGCATACCTGGCAAGATAAACAGGCCTTCTCAGCACCAGCTCCAGCGCCGGTTGAAGAGCTTTTGAAGCTCTGTAAGGCACTGTAGTATACTTTAAAGGCAGAGTTACAGTTTTAAACTTGTCACAGAAGCTGTGTTGGCCGCCACAAGAAATGTTTAGGCTCAGCTGTGCTAAGTTGGTGGGAGATTTAGGCCTACCGGTGTTAAATAGGGGGGAACCATTGGGAATCCACTATGAGAATGATTGGGGGAAAATGAGACAGCACTGTGGTATTCCTCATTCTGACTCTTAGCAGCCAGCATTGCTCAGTAATAATGAAAAAAAGGGTGTTACTTTACATTTTCAGTTAGCTTGCTGTACTATTTTTGAAGTCTTTTTTTGCTATTTGAATTATGGGGTCCAATATGATTTATGGCTAATTCTGATGGCTATATCTTAAGCAGGTAGACCAATGCATCAATACAATACACACATTTATTAGAAGATTGTAAGAATGGAACAAAATAGGCTAGGCCTACTTGTCATAATTTGCTAACATAACTAAATATTTATAAATTGTGAATTATGAACAAAAATTAGCTGATGACACCTCATGGTTCTCAGCTTTCATTTTGCTTTCCATGTGACTCGTATACAAGTAGATTGTTTTTCAACATTTAAGCAAATATGTTTGATGTCATGTGCCACAGACATCAAAGTCTTTGGCAGAAAATAGTAAAAAGCATCCCATGTGAAATTGGTAAGGTTGATTAATCATTAGTAAAAAACACAACCACACCTTTTACAAAAACAGTAGTTTATGTCTCTACCTTCTTTATTTTGTTGCGTTTTACAGACTTTTGAGGAAAAGTTGGGAGCAAACCCTTGTTCCTCTGAAGCATGCCCTGTTTCCCTTAAGGGCAGTAGATTTGTGTGGGATCAAGTGAAGGCAATATGTCTGTTATCAAATTTTAAAAATCCTATGATGCTTACAGTAAAACCAGTTCCCTTTGACAGTCAAACTAGTGGCTTTTGTACCTTTTATAACAATTAGCAAGTACAACTTGGGTGATGAAAAAGGTCAATGTTGCCAGTGGCAGTCAAGGCAAAGTGATGTGTGAGACCAGGAGTCTTAATCAAAACGGTTCATCTGGCCACCATACAGCCAAAACACAGCTGCATTTCTGTTCTTTAATTTAAAAATAAAACTCAGTTTTGGTATTGAATTTTATTTTTGGAAGGAACTACTTTTCAGAATCGCAGGAAGTGTGGTAACACTGATGAGAAGGATGATAAAGCAGAGGTACAGAGCCAAGGGGCTTCCAGCGCTCTGCTAACAAGCTGACTAGCTGAATAAACAAAGGAAAACCATTTTGGTTACATTGTGTGTGTAATACGTCTACGACAAATTATATAATGTCATGAAAATCACTTCCCATTTGTTTTGGTTTTGTTTTGAAATCAACACTCAGCACAGAGACTGCACAGAAGAGTGAAAATAATGCTTAATTTGATTTTAATTTGCCTCTTTGCTACAGCACAGGTTGTCACAGGCAAATGGTCTTTGTTATATAGACAGTGAGAAGAAAATAAGCTGTTTAATATTTCAGTTGAAGTGTCTTGCAGTGACAGTTGTGTTAACAATGGCTTACTATTCATAATTTAAAAGTGACTCAATCTAATTTATTAAATTCATGCAAATATGATTCACTGTCTTAAATATGGATTAAGAGGGGATATCTGAAATAAAATGTTCTGATGTAGCCTGTACAAATGTGGCCAATTGTTAGCATCTCAATTTTTCTTTTACTTGATTGATGATTTTTTGATGCCAGTACTGCCTAAGGTTAGAACACAGCGATGTTGAACAGGGTGCAGTCTGTGAGTTTAGGATATAAATCGCTGTTTTTCTCATTTTCAGAGTGTGTTTCCCTGAAATATTGAGTTAAGCAAGAGGGGAAAGTTTAATTCGTCTGACTGCTTTTGAGTAACTTCCTGTGCTTCATTTGAAAGAGAAGAGTGTGAACAAAAATGTGGACTCCAAAAGATGGGTCTCCTTCTCCGCTCCCCCTCTTCTTTACTCTGTTAGTACACAGTAGCCAGCCCATTGTTGACTGACCTTTAACCTTGGCACCCATGCGGGCAATTTCACTTTCTCCCCAGTTGTTCTTGTGTCTGGGAGCGAGGCATTGTCTGTGCTTAGGTCACTTTAATGAAAGGGCTTAGTGAAAGCATCGGGGGCGGTCTCAGGGAGAAGCCACGCCCTTATCCCCATTGTGTTGACAGGAGGGGGGAGGGGCCTGGGGCTCTGGAGGAGGTGTTGCTGAGGGCAGTGTGTGGAAAGGTGGTCGCTCTATTCTTCCAGGGTTTGCATAACAACTTAGCCGCTCTCTTGAGAATTGCCTGCATTGATTTGTAGCAGGATGGTTGTGATCCTTGTTTCTTATGCTGTTATTTGTTCTTATGTTGCCAGGGGGAAAAAAAAAAAAACTTGTAAATCTAAAATAAATTTGTTTGTAAACTTGTGGTTTAGAGGAAATAAGTATTCATTCTGCATGATTCAACCAGATGCACGTAGGTGGGAATATTGGGAATATTTAGTAAAGGCATAGACCTTTTTTGCTCAAAATGCTATCAGACAGGTTTGTGCTCAAGTGAGACAGTATAAATCAAGGGTTACTGACCATCCAGTACAGCTGAGCATAGCATGCCCATGGCTGTTCTTTGAAGTGATTGCCTATGTGTAGGGGTAGAATCACACAGAACTGTTGTGCTTACTGAACTGAGACAGGACTGAAATTATCACTTAAAGTGTGTGAGTGGGAAGCACAACAGATACGAGCAGTGTTGAGTGGGGCTTTTTTTAAAGATCACTTTTATTTTGTAAAAAAAAAAAAAACGCTATCCTCTATTCGCAATCAGTTTTACAGATCTGAAGTGCACTATTCAGACATCTCTCTCAAATGCAGATCTCTCACAGTACACTTCAAATTATCTTCAAATTTGAATGACTTGAATTTGGTGAAGACTTCAGATTTGACTTTTTTCACAATTTTAAGGACCCCCTCCCCCCACCCTCTTACTAAAAAAAAAAAAGAAAAAAAAAGCTAATATTGTTCAAGTCCGTTTCACTTACCATCGGAACTGGAGTTGGACGTACTTTTGAGTTCATTGGGCCTGAATGCGTAAATAAGCCATTGTGCGTTGAAGCCCATCGAGAGCCTGGGCAGAAAAGAGTCAGTCACCTTCGCCGCCTGCCCGCTCTACCTCGGACACTCTCTGTTTCGGAAGAAAGGGCCCATTCAGCACCGTCTGTATGGCGAGGGAGCGCTCTTTTCACACTCGGGCTTGTGGGAAACCTCTCCCCGCACCGTGCACGCTATCTGCATACGCCAACTGCTTCTCTTTATGAAGGCTCCCCAGGCAGGGCCCGCAAAGGGCTTGGGAAGTGATGAAATCTCATTTCCACGCACCCCCTGGGTTACGCGCTCGTGTTTTTTTGTGTGCTTGTGATTCTGTTCTGCTTTTGTCTGTTCGGGGAACCCTTATCTCCATCAGATTTGTGTGTGTGTGTGTGTGTGTTAGTCATTTTGTTAAATTGGCAGTTTAGGATACATTCTAATTCTTAGAAGGAGACTGGAAAAAAAGTCATGCATCAGATGATGTAATCAAAAACATACTGGTAAGTTTCTATTGACTGAGGTGCCCGAATGCGGGGGAGAATACACACAGGAAGAACACTGCATTATCAGTTGTGTCCTAAACAAATCAATGTTGTACATTGAGGTGACAATGAATGAATGTAGTTCTTGGCTCTAGGGCCAATCTGTCCTTTTTGCCATGATGAATTACCCCATGAATAGCACAAACTGTCATAGACCACTTAGACCACCTTTTCCTGTAGACCAAAGGAAAATGTCGCATGCTGCATGATTACGCCTCGCAGCATGCACCAGTAGTTTTACACAGCTTCCACATTAAAAACCACATTGATCCAAGTATGAAACAATTGACATCATTTAGTCAGCCAGGTAATGTTGTAGACATGTGAGCCATTGTATCAATGGTTATCTAAATTTAGCGGTGGGACTCATTGATGTTGTTTCGTTTTAAACACACACACGCACACATATGTATACATACGTACATACATGCATTTGTCTATAATATAAAAGAAAACCAGCAAACAGTCCCTTATACTGTTATTATTTACCTTGATGTGGCTAAAACTTCATTCTGCCACTGTACCTGTTATGCATTGCATGACTAGAGCAGATATCTAGCAAATTATATATTGTGTGATTCAGGTGGCAATCAGTTCCAAGCAAAATTTTAAAATTAAAGAAGTTACATTTCTTGTTTTGGCAACACTTATCTCAATTCCTCTTCCTCTTTTCATGCATCATCAAGAGCATATTTTAATTCTGTGGATCTGGTGGTTGAAATTACAGTTTGTGTCTGGCTCATTTCTGTTTTGCTAAGTTTGCATCTGACAAAAATAAGTGTTTGCGTTACTCCGTAAAGGAATCTTGGGATTGAATTAAGAGAGGCATGTTTTCAGCTTTCAAACAGCTATTTCAGAGGATTCCACAGGAACCCACATGTCAAATTAAGAAGTAACCATGTCTCAATTACTATAGCATTCTCAAAGGTGAAGATTCAGTTTTTTTTTTTTTCATTTTTGTCTGTGTGATTTATCATTGGAACACACACTCTGTAAGGTGTGGTTTCAAACTGATAAATGACACTGCACACAGTAACACTCATTATTGTTTTTGGAGAGTTGGGATGGCAAGCCAAGTATGTGTGCTCCGTGGGAAGGTGCAAATGTTAAACATGCATCAGCTCTCACTGGGCCTCCATGCCCTAGCCATTCAGGCGAGAGTGAGAGGAAACAAATTCATATGGGCCTGACAGCATGGTCGATGAAATAATAAGAACCATTATGGTAGGACCATTAAGGTAAATCATTGTTGACTAGTATGCATGAGAATGCTATTAAAAATCAAACTCTTGGGTCCTTAAAATTTGAGTTATTTCTCTGTGTATTCTGTGTATGTAAAACACGGAATACTTAGTTTTCAGAAAACTGTAGTTTCAGTTTCCTGTGTTTATGAGTTTTGATAAAATTTTCAGTGCTATATCAAGAATATAGACTGCTTAATATGTCAAACAAGTGAATGTTCAGTGCAGTAGTGCATCTTTTAATATTTTTAATGAAAATGAACTTGGAAAGTGACTGGCAACTTTGAGATGTATAGGCATAGAGGTATGAAGTGCTTGTGTACAGCGTTAGTATGATAGTATTAGTATTTCCTGCTCAGATGCAGTAGGAAAATGCAGGAAGATGCACACCCAGCCCACATTGATTGGCCTTTCAGTGTGACACCCCTCCATGCTTCTCTAGTGGTTCTACAGACTGGTTTTCCATCAGACGCATGCAGCTGTGGTTGGGTGTTGTCCACATTAAGTAGGCCGCCTGCTTCATTTACCACCTTTAGGTGAGGTGTGGTTGAAAGTTGGTAGCTACAGGTGCAGTCTGCAGCCTGGTGCTTAATTGAGCCAGGGCGTGGGTGCACCACTTTAAGAATAAGTACGTGCGTTCATGATGAAGGAAGTAGCCTGGCAGGATGGCACATTAATAGTTCTAGTTGACTAAGTGTTGTTGTTTTACCTAGGAAGGGTTGCGCTACGCAGTTGCGGTTTGTAACTTTTTTCTTTTTTTTTTTTTTTTTTTTTTTTTTTTTTACTAGAGTGAGATAGTTGGTCTACCTGCCCCTCAGGCAAGCAGCATCACACCATGATTAAAAACTGTCATAAACACGTAAAATAAATGCTATTTGTGCTTGTTTCAGGATTAAGGTCTCCATCGTGAATTGTAAGACAGGACACATGGATGGCTAAGAAGGGATTGTTTCTCAAATTTAAGGCCGTAGACCTCAAATTCTGGCAAGCACAGGTTCGTGCTCAGGTTTGTAAGAGGTTTGTGCTCAGGTAAGACAGTGCAAAGCGATTCAGGGTGTTGGAAGTTGCAAGTTGTGTTTCACGTGTTTCAGATTAGAGGTAGCCAATGTGTCAGGGAAGTTTGGATGGCATCGTTCAAATGATGCGTTACTAAGGTCTCCTAATGCATTTTGACACGTCTTCTACAGAGCCCTGAGCAAGATGGAAGATGAAGCGTGATGACACCCTGTGTTTAAAGTGCAGTAAAGAAGGGGAGAAATAAGATAAGTTTAGATCATTTGTGAGACACTGTATCTGATAGAATTCAAGCTGGATTGACATCGCAGAGTACAATGCTAAGCATTATCATTGTGTGCTTGTTCTGGGTTTTCACAAGTGATGAGAAGAGGTAGAGAGGAAAAGCATAAGTGCATCTAGAGCCTAAGACGAGTCATAATTTCCTTTCCAAGGAGGTCCTGAGAAGTAGCGTTTCCTCTCCTAGGAAGTCATATTTTGTAACAGTATCACGAACGTATTTAAATAAATTTGATCTATTTTATTGACCAGATGTGTTACTATGTGGTAGAAGGATAAGCTTTGTAGCTGGAACCAGTGGGACATCTGGCAACCTCAGTGTTATCTGTGTGTCTGGGGTGTAAACGGATCATCTCACACGGAGAGCTGACTGGCACCTCAGTAGAGCTGAGTAGCGAGAATTTCCCTGTTGTCGTTGTTGCAGCTTTGCTTAGGCAGGTGCAGGGTGGAGTAAGGCGTCGCTCTGCGGTATTTCGGACAGAAGCACCCCGGAGGTGACTTGGTGGCGGTGGGGCGCACAGCGAGGTGTGAGGGGGCAGGGTGTGTGCAGGGGTAGCGGTACACAGACAAGGTGCGTGGGATTTGTTTATTGTTCCCAGCAGAGAGGCCTATTCCGGCTGAATGAGTGGCACACGCTCCTGTTTCTTACAGTGGCTGTGCTGGACCTGCCCTCACCATTTGTTCTCACTTCTGCTGCCAGAACCCTGTGTTTCAATTAGGGAAACATTTCTTTGTAGCACGGCACCCTTTCAAATGATATTTTACCGGCGAGAACATTATTAGAGCTCAACTGTTTGAGCCTGCAAAGTCAATTATAAGGTAGATATCTTTGCTGGTAAATAACTAGGAGGCAGACAGTCTCCGAACAGTCCATTTCACTTGACAGTTATGTTTATTTGGAGAAGAAAAGATTGTAGGTATTAAAAATTATGAAGCATTATTTTGTTGGGGGCTCCTTCTGCCTTGAAGCAGAAGGATTGAAACTGCATGAACTCAAATCCGTTATAACAGTATTCTTCAAATATGTCCTGCTCACACAGTAGCTCTCATATGGCGTTAATAATAAACAGAAATGATATTTTCGCTCTGCAAGTAAGGCTGGAAATGTCAAGGAGGCGTGTGACGAGGCGGCGGACGGCGTTGGGGGAAAATGGAGGCAGATTATGCGCCGAGAGTAAATGGCTCAGGGCCCTACCTGCTGAATACAGTAATCAGTGCTGGTGTGAAGCATTAAAGCAGGTGGTGTGATGTAATGAGCAGGGGGGGCTTCCCGACTCCTCCGGCGGTGGCGGCAGCTGCCTTTTGTGTCCGCGTTTCCGCGAGAGTGTGCGGATCGTCGAAACGCCGCTCCCCTCTCCCCTCTCTCCCCCTGGTGATAAATCAGGGTTAGGCAGGTGGACCGGGCGGATTACCTCGTTAAACGCCCCTCCTCCTTCCCCAAAGCACACCCTACCCCCCCACCCCCCCGTTCCCTGAGCTGTGTGTGTCATTCGATCATGGCTGTATGAGGCAGGAAATTAATACCTGCGCTGTATGGACTGGATGAAATGAGGTTGTTGTGTGGTGGATTGGTGTCACAATATATGTGTGTGTGCGTGCGTGTGTGTGGGTGTGTGTGTGTGTAGGGGAGAGAGCGGGAATGTTGTTGGGTTTATGTGTGAATATGTATGTGTGTATATGTGTGTGTGTTTTGTGTATGTGTGTGTGTGTGTGTGATATTGTGAGAGAGAGTGTGAATCTGTGTGTGTGTGATATTGTGAGAGAGAGTGTGAATCTGTGTTTGTGTGTGAGAGAGAGAGCGTTGGAATCTGTGTGTGTGTGTCTATGTGAGAGAGAGTGGGAATCTGTGTGTGTGTGTGTGTGTGTGTGTGTGTGTGTGTCTGAATGTAGGTGCCTCTATGTGTTAGCGCAGCAGAGGTGGCCAGCACTGACTGTGTGAGCTGCAAGTGCGCAGTAACGTGACAAAGCTGTGACGGTAATGCTTTTGGACGTGGGTCCCGGCGGTGTGCTACTGTCTTTCCCCTCTTCCGGCTGGACCCACGGCCAAGCCGCGCAGCAAGGAGCCAGCGTCAGGACGACCGGGCCTCTGATGCACGCTGGGAACGTGGCACAAACACCCAGTCCGCGCAGCGTTGCCCGCGGTTAGCCAGCAGCCCAGGACCGAGCTGCAGCCGTGTCTGTGCCGTAGCTGCTGGGGACTGGGCCCGAATTAGGCCGAGTCGATTCGCAGGTCTCAAACAGCCCGCTCGCTCACTCGTCCGACCTCATTATCCTCTAGCAGCGCGCAACATCTGCGATGCTGTGTGACACGGCGCAACGTGAGCACAAAGACGTGCCGCTTTTGAACTTTTTTACAGGCAGGTACTGCTGTGCTGAGTCTGACTGGCAACTGCAGTGCTTTAAAGGTGTCATTAGTGGCATAGCAGGTCATTTTGTTTGATGACAGGATCAGTTCCGCCAAAACACAGGACCTCCATATAAATGGGAATACTTTGTCAGACACTGATAATTGAACTTTTCTTCCTAGCTGAGACAAGCACACAGGACATCTGCGAAAGACTTATTTTTCTTCCGATATTCCTTGTCTTTGGTATTTTTCTTCTGATTCCTTGCCTGTCTGTTCTGCTGAAATTAAAAGCGGATACCTCACGCACTGCGTGATTGAAATCACAGCCCCGGAATCGCAGAGTTGATTAATCCAAGACTCTGGCATGCTAAATGTCAGGACCTATTAACATTCAGCAGCAATATTAGAGACATGAATGCACAACCCGTGATGGAAAGACCTGCTGCCAGAACAATTGAATGGCTCTTCAGACAGGAGCAGAGGATTGTGGGAAGGCGAAAGGTGGGTCTGGTCCTCCACGCTGCCCGGGAGAGCCGCCTGAGGACACCATGTGGTCTGGGTGGTAGTTGTGCTAGAAAATGCAGCAGTTTGCTGCGCTTGTGCATTCTTTTGTCCATCCCTGCGGCTCGTCTGCATTCAGTCGCATGTTTTTTGCCTTGTTTCTTTCGCATGTTTTGGGGCTGTGGTTTTGCGGCGTGCCAGCTCTGGATATCAACTCTTTCACCCGACCGCTGTTTCAACTGCTCCGTCAAAGCGTCCCCATATCTCTTGCGATGACGCAAGCTCTGGTCGCCGTGTGAAGGAGGGTCGGTGCACGCTGTCAGCCACATCTAAACCAGGTCGAGGTTGAAAAGGAGAGTGAAGACAGGGCTCCCTCTGCGAAGCTGTCGAGCTAATGAGAGGACTCGAGACATGAATGGGACGAAACTAACAAGTTCCGGAGAATGCTTTTCACAAACGTTGCCTACGCTGGAAGTGTTGCACAAACTGCACTCCTTACATTTGGCAGGGAGCGTTAATATTTGGCAGAGCAAAAAATGTTTTGATTATGTGTTCAGAAATCTTGAACTTTCACAATGAACACCCTGATTATCATCTAATGCAGAACGCTATTTGGCTGCGTTTTATTCTTTTTTTTATTTCCTTCAGTTTCCTCTGGGAAACATTGGCCTACTCTGTCCAATGCTTTGTGATGCAGTTGCAAAAATATGTTATAACAAATAGCCTACATTTTGATCAGTTGATTGTGTTCTTATGTGACAATATTGTAATGTAGTGGTGTTAGAGCCACATGGCAGGCTTCTTGGAGATAGGTGAGGCCTAAATTTAAACATTTTTTGATACCTGTTTATTTAGTCGATTGCAGCTAAATAATTATCATGGCAAAAGATGCATCCTTTATGTGGATGTTAAGCTGGACAACAAACCTGTTGGCTTGTTTTTGATGGATGGAACATTGCTTTCCCTTAGGGATTTCCACATACAGCATATTCTCTTCATTGTATTTAAATGTGGCATTTGTACAAATTGGGCATTCACAGGTATATTCAAACAGTTAAGAACCAATTAACCTAATAAATGTAAAGATATTAAATGAATACTATTGAGTAGTTATGAAGAGTGTGTTCATTGTTCTTTTTTTGGTTTTTAGTAGGCAGGCAACAAGTTTTCACACAGTGATACTGATGGTTCTCATAATGTAACCATTTTTTAGGGGGGTACTCAGGCACTTCCATTTTTCTCTTTGCTGATTGAACTGGTACTGGTGGAAAAGCCTCTTCCCAGGAGATGCCTCCCCCCTCCCCCCCTTAGACCGGCGCGTGGATGAAGTGGAGCGGCTCCTTCACTGTAGTGACAGAGCCGGCACTGAAACCGCGTGTGCCTGACTGACCCGCGCCACCGCTCATCGGACGTGTTTGTGCCGGGCCTCACAAACCGTTTACCGTGTTCACCTCCCCCTCCGACTCGCCCGCTGTTGTGTCTGCCTGCCTTCCTGCTGAATGCGCACGACCCGTAATGAGTTGTTTGCGTTTGCGGTGTTCGCGCTCCTGTCGCGTGACGCTGGCAGGGCTTCAGAGCTCTAATCTACGTGGGATGGAATGACCCGCTCCAGTCCTGAAGGGACCAAGTGGGCCCTGAGCACACTCTTAAGTGTACTCCTCACAGCTGTGTCTAACCCCCCCCCCCCCTTACTCTCCTCTGCTGGGAATCATGGGAGTAGGCGAAGTGACCTTTCACCTACCCCGCCCCCACCTGCCAGCGCGCTCCGCTGCTGTGGAGGTGGAGCCAGCTGCGGCGGACGTGATTGGCCGTCGCGGTGAAAACAACCTGGTCAGGTGAGCCTTATCTGTTCACCTGGTGAACTCCGCTCGCAGGTTCACCTCTGCTTTATGTGCAACAAGGAAAAGCACAAACAGGACACAGCTTTCACAATCGGCTTTAGAAGCAAGATTATTTGTGTAGTGATGGGCAGATTTGGCATTTGCTGTTACACTTTTCTTTATACAGTAAATGCGGGGTGTTTATACACTTTGTTGCCAGATTGCGCTGCTTTATTTTTCTGAGTTAAGTTTTAGTGGAGCAATTTAAGCAAAGCACCTTGCTCAAGGGTAAGACAGTAGTGTTGCATTCAGGATATGAGCCTGCTGCTTGAATGTCTGCTTTAGTAGTCTGCCTTGAACAGTTGTGAGTTATCTCTGGTGCACAGAGTCTTTCAGCCTGCGTAGATTGTAGATGGAATTTCATTGGTGGCAGCGCTGTTGATTAGCGATTGTTTCTCCCTCTCGTTGCGTTCAGCGGGTTCAGAGAGAGAGGATCTCATTAGAGGCTGTTTCTATGCGAACGCACCGCGCCCGCTGTAATGACAGGGTCTGTTTCCTGCAGAGTACAGCTGCATTCCGCCACCCCCCCCCCCCCATCTCTGCCCCCCCATGCCAACCACACAGGTGCCTCTGCCACACGGGCACAGCCTTGCACCTTTCATGAATAACAGCTGCCACAGGCAACTTTCTGCCAGAGCACCGGAGAGGGGCAGGGCGCTCTGAAGAATATGCCTACTTTGCGCTTCTGAAGGGAACATTAAACAGCACTTTGGTATTTTTCAAAAGGCTCGGAGGGGAAAGAAGCGCATTTCTTACTCGTTGTCCACCCCAGCAGGGGTTCACCTGGGTATGGCCAGTTAAAGGAGACCTCAGCAGTTCCCTCTGCAAACGTGGGTTTGCCCACATAATGTGAGTGCAAGATAACACAAATTCAGAGACACAAAAACAGCCTAACACTCGCTGTCTGCACAGCAACCTTTGCAACCTCTTGAAAGTCCAAAAAAAGGAGAAAAAAGCCTACCTGAGTAATACTGGCAAGGCTAAATCAGAAAGCGTGAACAGCAGCGTCATTAAAGGCAAAGCATTTTAAATTAGCGTCACACAGAGGTGTGTGCATGTATGTTTGTGTGCGTGTGTGTGTGTGTGTGTGTGTGTGTGTGCGCGCGCATGCGTGTGTGTGTTTGTATTTATGTGTGTGTATGCGTGTGTGTCTGTGTGTGTGTGCATGTGTGTGTGTGTGTGTGTGCGCGCATGCGTGTGTGTGTTTGTATTTATGTGTGTGTGTGTGTGTGTGTGTGTGTCTGTGTCAGCCTCGCTGCTGCATGCATGACAGCGTCTCTCTTCCCTGTCCGGCCTTAGCACAGTGACATTTCAGCAGACGTCACCCTGAACGTGCCTGACATTTCCTCAGCCGTGCCTGGAAATCTTTATCTGCCCGCATCTTGTATTTCCTCTCACCCCTGGATGAAAGGAAACACTGTCACAGGCTTTGTGCTGTCTGGTGGAGAGTGATGGCCGTGGAGCAGACACATCGGTGTGTGTATGTATGTCTTTATGTCTGTTGTACACCGTGGCTTTTCAGACACGGCATTTTTTCGCCTGACGTGTATTTCCAGGTTGCCTCACTTAAATTGGTAAGTTGCAGCCCCTACAATGCTCTGTTTGCCATTACGTTTTGATAAGCATTCCTGGAATGATTATCTCCATTATCCTGGCTTTCCGTATTTCAGATTTCATTTCATCAGCGAGTCATAGAGTGCCATAACAAGAATAATTACCACGGTTTCATAGGAACGGGACTGGCAGCCAGGCCCTCCGCAGCCGAGTGGGGAGTGGTGCACAAAAGACTGTAATATAACACGAAAGCTGTCCTCGCCGCTGAATTATCTGTTATGTCATAAAGAAATGAGGCAAGCTGAACAATGACAGTCACGGCTCTGAAAGCCAAGGTGTGGTCAGGAGCGAAATGGCAATCTGAAAGGCTCAGCAATTAATTACCTCGACCGGGATGAATGGGGGTGTCATTAGGGCACAATGCATCACTGTGCCCAAAGTGAAGATGACAAACGCTGTTATTATTGGATAATAGCTCCCCTTCGCGTACAGAGGTGCGCACTGTAATTTTTGGGAGACCTGCTCTGGCAGCCCAGTATTTCCCCTGAATTGATGTTGGTTTTCTGCAGGCTGTCCGCAGTGGTGGGGGAGTTGGACACCCAGGATTATCAAGTTAGCCGCTCCTTAGAATCCGTGTCTCTCTCTCTGTCACAGCACAGAGAGGTCGAAGTAGGATCTCATCAAGGGAGGCCTCAGGTCACCTCTCCCCCACTAACAAATCTCTCATTTGATTAGCCCCCCAAGGTGGGGGATGGGAGGGGTATGGTCACTGTGCCTGTACAGTCAGATGGACATACTGTGTGGAAGGCGATCTGCGTGTTCTCTCTTTCTCTCTTTCTCTTTCTCTCTCTCTCTCTCCCTTCTCTCTCTCTCTCCCTCCCTCCTGGAATCTGTGGTGCATCAGCTGATCTTGTGGGTCTGACGTCAGCTGGGCGCGTGACACTCATAACGAGCTGTGCTTTTTTACTGAACCACCCCCCCCTTACACACACACACACACACACACACACACACCTGCGGAGAGGAAGGCTTTTCAGAGAGACCCAGGAAGCGCGCTCTGCTCCGCCGGCCCACGCGCCGATTCGCCGCATTGAGAGCAGCAGCAGATGCGGGCGAGCGCGTCGTTGGGAAGCTCAAAGCCGCGTCTGATCTGTTTTACATGTGTAAAGCGCCGCACGCTCTGAGGCATTGATGCCACACCTGGAGCACGGCGCAGCAGGGCCGCCGCAAGCATGGGGGAAGGGATGGGCGCGTCTGTGGATGTGCTGTCATTAGATTTTTCCCGCCACCAGCTCATTACCAGCAGTTCAGCTATTTCTGAGTTCAGAAACAATGCAATTCAGATGGCGGATCCGCATATATATTTTTTTTTTTGGTCTCACTTTTAAGTTTTGATGAAATTATGTGCGGGGAAAGCCTTGAGTGAAAGGTCAGGAAATGAAAGGTAGTGGTTCCTTTCCAAGCAGCTCTTCCAAAATGTCAGCGTGCACTGCACTACTGCACGGGTTTACCTTGTGGTAATTTTATCCACTGGTCCCTAGCAGGTCATGTGTGGTTTTGGATGCCCACTAAATACTTTAAGACCTTTCCAGAATGTCACTAAAACAGACCACATCGATGAAACCGATGCCCTATATCTGAGTTTGTGGAGTGTGTGTATGTGCATACAAGCAGGCTTGTTTGTGTGTTAGGTAGCGTGTGATACGGTAAGAATGTGTGTGGTAGTGTGAGGGTGTGTGTCTGTGAGTGAGTATCCATCTTTGTGAGTGATTGCATGTGTAAAATCACAGCTATAGGATTACAGACATGAATGCTTTTGAACTGCAGACTCCCATTGGCTGCTGTAGCACTGGCAGGCTCAGCTTTGCCTTCACAGGTCAGTGAGTACCTGCGTCTCCATTATAACCTGGGCACCTGCCCACACCAAAGGCTTCCTGTGGAACTGGAACACAGGCTGTTTGTGAAAGGTACACATCATGAGAATAGCTACTGAGTATAGAGATGATGATGATGATGGTGGTGATCATCATCATCATCATCATCATCATGTGACAGTGACACTGATGTTTTATGATAATTGTTGCAACAGTGTAGATGATGGTGATGACTACAGTTTGCCTTTGCCAGCAGCAGGCTTCTGTCATCTATCAAATATCTCACTGACAGGGTTTTGAGCTTTCATTTGGAACAGTAAGCATATGGAAGTCCACTGTTGTAACTTTGCCTGATAAACACAGCTGGTATGCCTAACTGCCCAAGCCAGTACCTAACTGAGTGATGAGGAACCCCAGCTTGCAGTGTAGGTTTCAAACCCTCTGCACAGTCAGCATTTGAGCTTTTCTTGGTGTGCATTTGACCTCATTTTCATCAAGCTGTAGCCTACACAAACGGTAATTTCCAGCCATCTTAGCACCCAAAAGTAGAGCCATGGTGCTGTCATCTTGGGGGGGGGGGGGGGGGGGGTGGGGGGGTCACAGTCCCATTTCCCTGCACTTTATACCTGCAGCTCTCAGAAGTGATGGGGAAGCCGAACTGGTTAAATTAAAGCAGCGGTCAGCTGGATCAGGTAGTGGCTGATATTAAAACCATCAGGCCCTGTGGCCCTCCGGGAGCAGACATGGGTGGTTGGTGTGAAGGAGCCTGTTTGGGTAAGCCTCACTCAGGGCTGAAGGAGCTCTTACCTGTCTCTGAGGTGCTGGATGGCCCGCAGCACCTGCCTGGCATCACTGGCAGTGGGCCGTCATAACATGGCTCCAAACGGGCACTCAGACTTGGCAAGACTGGAGCTGTGAGCTTGCATAATGTGGGGCGAGAAGGCGCGCAGCGCCGCCAGAGAGGCAGCAGAGCAGAGCAGTGCCGAAATCAAACACCCACCTTCTGTCCGGCGCTGAGCGCAGGGTGAGTGGGAGGCGGACAGCAGCTCTGTACCGGCCCTGCCGAGGAGCAGTCTCCCGGGGCTTCACCAAGCACACGAGAGGCACAGGAAGGGCGAGAACATTCAGCGGCGTGTCTGATTGGTTCGTGGCGCCATTTGCTAAGCACCACCTGAACCGCAGGCTCGATGCAGGGCGGACGGGGCTCGTCTCCTGCTGCACTTCGCTGTGGAGTGATCAACGTGTGGTCCTGGGGGCTGATGATGGTTTTTCATAATGTTCCTTTAAAACCGCCATAATTATTTTGTGCTGTTTCCTCACAGTTTTGGGGGAGGAGGTGGAGGGAGGAGGGGGTAGTGTCTGGCAGGTTTTCCTGGCAGGGTGGGCAAATTGCTGTTCATTTCTGAACTGACGTCTTTGAGAATTAAGTGCTTTGCAAAGTAGAGTTAGGTGTCTGAAACGGTACGGATTTCAGAGAAAATGAGTCTCTCACACTGCCACTTGCCGCAGTTTGATTTAGCAAAGTGAGCTGGGGTTGAGAAGGTTGGGTGGGGTGGAGCTGCTGTGTGACGTTATTCCTGGAGCAGAGCAGAAACAGACTCAGCCCAGTACAAGATGTGCTCTTTTCTGATCTCTTTATTATCACAAGATTGTAGGCTACAAGATGATGGTTCTCATGAATTTTCATATTAAAATATGTCCCTGGTGACTCCCGGATGTCTCCAGCCTGTGATTTGATTTTTATTGCATGAAGAAAAAATTTCTTAAACGATTGAGGAGCCGCAAATGTATGTCCCTTGATGTAGCCATAAGCAGGCTATCTAGCTAGGAGGAGACATTGAAAAAGACTTTCAGGCTTTGGTATTTTACAGGATTAACACAACCGGGCTACTATCACTTGTCAGGGCATGGGCCAGGCCTGTTGGGACTGGGAACTGGGCTTCACCATCATGCTTTCAGCTTGGGTCAGTTTGCTGTAGAAATGTCTCTGGCTTGACCTCAGGTATAACTGACCTACATTTAAGGCCTGCGGATGGCATTGCCTCAGGCTTGCCTGAGGTATAGGTGTTCTGTGGCTAAGGTGAGTCAGTGGAAATGTTCCTGTAATGCTCATGTTTGCCAATGCCAGAGGGTCGTATAGGTAGGGTAGCGTTACCTTGTATGACCGGAATTTCCTTTACAAGCTTACTGGATGTTGGTCGCGGTTACGTAATGAAAACAATGGCTTTGTTTGCCCAGTGTATTTGTTCATGATAGATCCACCCCCTGTCACTGCTGACAGGCTACACTGTACATGGTGGACTGACGCTGTTTTCAAGCCTGTGTATACAACTTGGCCTGCCCATGACCTTCCTGCATCCAGCCCCTTCCCTATTCACTGTTGTTGCTGTAATCCTGGACGAATCAGAACTCTTCCTGACATTCTTTTCTGAGAGCCTGTCCCTGTCAGTTCGCTGAAAGTATTTATTACCTGACACACATACTCATTCCACAGTGATTTTGCCAGACAGAAGAGTAATTGGCTGTACAGAAATACAGCAGACAGTATGTTGGCTGTAATTGTTAGAGTGGAAGTGTCAGGAGCTATTTGAGAACATAGTTATGTTTCATCCACATCACATCGTGGGTGGAAGGGAAGTTCTAGAGTGGTGCTGTTTGTTCCTGAGGAGAGGCCTGAAGATTCGTATTGACACCAAAAGAGGTGAACTGTGTTCCCTTCCTGTAGCGGGGAGACTGTGTTCTTATTCTCTGTGTGTGCAGCTGAAGTAGGTTGTGATCCTATCCTGCATCATGCAAGGTTAGGTTGAGGGGGCACTGTGTTCCATGCCTGTAGTGTGTTGAGTGAGGTTGAGATACTGTACGTTGCATTTCTCTACTAAAGCGTATGAGGGTAAGGGGAAATCCCCTTTCTCTGCGACAGTGAAACTCGGCACATAGGCTACGTGTCACCAACATAGGCACTCTCTGATGTCATTTTCAGGTGTGCTGTGTTGTGTTATTTCAGTCCTACATGTCTTTGCTATCAGAGATGAGCAGGATAACACCCCTAAAGAACACAATGACAAACATGGAACTTCAGCCTCTGTTCAGTTACTATGACGTAGGGAGAAGAATGTGTGGTGTCTCTGATGTTCAAATGCCAACAGAGTTCTCACAAAAGTAAAGTGAAAGGGTTGGGACTGGTATTAATTGTTTAATCATTTCCCAGTTGAGGACATAGTTTTATTTCTTGATTTATTTGTCTACATAAAACATTTCTTATCATTTCAGCTGATAGAGTTATGTTATTAAGGTTGCAGCAGAAATATTTGATGTTGAGTAAATTTCTTCCTTCCTTCTTTGTGGTTCCAGGCAAACCATGTGGTTTCAGGCCAAACACTGCATTTTGAGAGCAGTCATGTCAATAGCTGATGCTAATTCAAACAGAATTGTGACCCTGACTGACACAAAGACACAAGTGACCTTAGGTAACATGATGCAGGGTGGAGAGCGCTCGTGTGCAAGCCTGCACAATGTAAAAAACAACCTCAAAACCATCCTAGCTAGCTAAACAGCTGCATTCTATTCTTAACATAAATGTGCATTTTCATTCTTGGAAAAGTCACTATTTTTCAGCTAAAAAGCTGGTAAGGGGAGGCATATGTCTACGCGATATATGACCGGTCATACGTGGTTAAACCCGTGGAGACTGAAACATGCCCAAAGGGAGTTTCCCCATCATGTAAAATTCCAAAGTAACCACTTATTTTACGCCTTTTTAATCACACATGTATATTTATTGCACCATTTTCTATTAGTGACTCAGTACAGCATGTTCTTGTGGTAGAAAAAGGTACCACCAGGCTTAGGACATGAACCCATAGCATTAAGAGAGAATCTGATGCTTTACTGTCTGGCTGGTGTGGGTGTATGAGATCAGAGAGGCATGTCGTACAACAGATATTGTTTGCAGGGGATTTTTTTCTTGTCTCTGGGCTGCGGTAACTTTTTTGTTGTTGCTTGAGGGGCACAAGGACATCAACACTGCTCGTCCTCATGCGGTGTCATATCCTACTTCTTAAAGTGCTGACCTTGATGTGCTATTCAGCCCGTTCACGCATTCGTCTGCCAGGATCCCGTATATCTCGGGCCCATTGTCCAGCGTCATGCGGTCAGAAGCATTGGCTCCGCATCGCCTTCGATCGTTCGTACGCTTGGTGACAGAGGTTCCTTTGTGGCGGAGAATAAGCGGGGCAATGGCAGACGTGCTGTGATATTAATGTGAACCGTGCAGCAGGTGTGCGCTGTGGCAGCCTCAATCACCTCATCACAAGAAGCACCTAAGGAAATGAAGGTTGTCGTGGAAACAACGGCCCTGTCTGTCAGCGGTCACCCCGGCATTGATACGTCTTCTAATGGGGAATAAAGGCCTTGAAGCTCATGTAGGCAAGAGAGAACATCTCTCAGGAGGAGAACAGGTGGCTATCATTTTTGCCATGAAAGCAGTGCTGTAAATAGTAAAGCGCTAATCCCTTTTACTTTTGTTTTGTTAAATGTGCTTCACAGTACGAAATACTGAATTAAAATGAGTGGAGGATTGTTTCGAATGTCTGCATGGTTATACCCCTGTGCCTCACCATATTTATCTGAATTATACTGATAATGTGTACAAAGACAGAGAGAAAATTGCACATGGTCTAATGCAATGCTTTTGGAGTAAGAAAGCAAAGTCAATTAAGTCTTGCTCAGAGAGAAATGTGTATCTGTGGCATAATTTAATGCTACTTCGTATCAAATGGTCCTTTTGTTTGGTGCAGTCTTAAGTAAATTGTCTCCTCTGAAGAGGCATGTAGTGTGAGTCGGTAGCCATTTGAGCTGAAAGTGTGATGTTTAATTACTGGGTGGAAGCTGGCGGATGTCAACCATTGCATGTTTTTGTAGAGTGTGTTTACATGGACTTTCATTCTGTCAGGCCTGATATTTGCCACATTCAGCTTTTCTACTTTGACACTAGAGATCCTCTCGGCCCCTCTGGCCTGTTAACTAAAATCGCTGTGTAGGGTTCGTTCCCCACACTCCCATAAACCCACACTGGACACTCTAGATTTGTCATGAAAATCACATGTTTCTTGTATTTAAAGCTATTCACAATGCAGCAAAAAACACAGATGTGTAGGCAAGAGCTGGGTGTGAAGTTTACATGCGTGCATTGGAGACATACTGAACTGGTGAGGTTTAGGCCATCAAAGATAATGTTGTGGTGAGGAATACCCACACAGCGCAGAGGCCTCTGCCTGCATGTCTTGTCTGTACTGGGGGTCCCACAGTGGTGAATGAGCAGTGTCTTCCTGGGTCTAATTGCATTGTGGGTATATGTTGCCTTCAGAAGGGCTTCATTTAGCCTGTATTTAGGTTCGGTCCTAAAACCACAAAACGCAGCAATCGGGGACAGGCTGAGAATTTGGATTTTCAAATGAATGTTCAGTTGTATAAAAAAAGCTTGACTAGGAGTATTTGAGAAAAAAAGCCCCAGGGAAAGTGCTTAATTGGACATCCACACCAGCTGCATGTCTCCTGCAAACTTGCTTTGTGGATGTTCGACCAGACACTTTACCTGGGTTTTATGTTCTCGCAGAACAGCAGTATGTAGCTGGAATTGGGTGTCGCAACAGTCCAAGTGGCCCACTATGTATGTCTCAGTCCCTTCCTCTGTGCTGAGACTCGGTCTGGCTGGGCTGGCGATCTCACCCAATCCCGCGTAATCTTCACCAGATGTTCTCTCCCACAACTTTTAGTCACACCCGGCCCCCCCTCTGTGGGTATATTAAGCCGGTGACCAGCGGATGAATAATGCAGAGCGTAGGGGAGCGCTGTGCCAGAGGAAAGCCAGACGGGTGTGAAGTGCGCTGCATAATGATCCGGGGGGGGGAGGTGAGAGCTGCTCTCAGGAGCTGGGCAGAAGCACGCCTGAGGGGCTGAAGTTAGCCAGGGCTGATTGCTCCACCGCTGCTCGCCAAAGGGGTCTGATTGCTCGACACGTGACCTCTGAACCTCATATCCTGTGAGAGAGCCGTTAGCAGGCACGTGCGAGGCCCTCTCTGTGGTGTCAGCTCTCTGGGGCAAAGAGCTCTGCTGTGGAAATGGGAACGCTCGAAGGACCCGCATGACAAGGAGGGATCTAGAAGGAAGGTTGGGTACAAGGTTAGCACTGGGACCTCATCCTGAAAAACGTTTTTTTGGTCCAAGCATGAGACTGCAGGAAGATTCCTTCGGAATTGCGTGCGCTTAACTCAGAGGTACCATGACGGTGCGCCTGACGTTGGACCTGTTCTCAGTGGTCGTGGTGGGAGGAGCATGACCTCATTGGACAGCGTGAGTCCTGCAGATGCAGCCAATCACAACAGTGGACACAAGGCAGGCCATGGCTCTGGTATGTGTTTTCGACAAGGTAGTGGTCCCATGGGAGAGCAGGCTAGCACGGCAGAACCTCACCATCAGGACTGTTTTTCAGTGATGTCTGTATCAGTGACCTGAACCGGCACTGTTGACTAAGCAGGATAAAGAACACGGCATCAGGTAAATATTATTTCAGGATAATAATAATAATAAAAAAAAGATTTCCTGAATGATAGTTTCGCCCATCTGCATTGCATTGATACTGTAAATATTATTATTAATGTTGATTTGACATACCAGAACGTCTTATAATTAAGTGGAAAAAAAGGTTCAATTAGAGAGAAGCCAGGATTGTTTTGTGGAGATCATACTACTTTTACTACTGTTTGTAAGACATGGCAGAAATCTACACACGTGCAGTGTTTTGTTATAGTAACTGACTGTTGAAAAGTATACAGTGGCATTTGTTTTCCATAAAGGCCCTTTTAATGTATTCTTCAGTGGCACAAGTTCTCATTGCAGTTTATTTGAGTCCTGCTTACCTTATGGAAATGCTTTCTGAAGAATTTAATTAGATGTGATTAAAACAGAAACCAAAAGAAAAATGAGTGATCCCTCTTAGAGTCTGTCTGCTGTAACTACAGAATGAGGCCATGCACTCCTTTTGTGTGGGTTCAAATCAGGACAGGCAGTGGAAAAAGAGGCTGCACATGAGCTGGTGTAGGCAGTCAGTTTATTTAACTGGTATTAACTTTATTGTCAAAGCACTGCCGTGATGCTTGTGTAAGTGGCCCTTGTCACATGACCCGACCTGTCTAAGTGGCCCTTGTCACATGACCTCGCCTACATATAGGAAGGATAAAGTGTTGCTGAGGCCTGTAACCGTTGAAAGTACGGGTGTGACTCATGTTGGCTGATATGTGGACCTGTTTGTGGAGGGGATACAGCATCAGAAAGCCTGTTATTTCAGGCCGTAAAAATGCCAGAAACATCTATTCAGCATTTCCTATTCGACGGTTAATAGCTGTGTTAGTCAGGCTGTCTCCAGTTTGAGAGAAGGAGTCATTCTTATGGGGCATACTAAATTCAGTGGCTTGCGTTTTGGACATCCTGCAGCCGGTTTCAGTGACTCTGCTTCCTGTTACAGCGCGAGCCTGCCTGTCTGATAGATAAGGGAAAGGCCGAAGGGGGCCGTGTGCAGTGTTCTTCACCTTTCCGTCAGCGAGGTGAGGAGGGCGATAGCGTTGCGTTCCTTTCCTTTTCTGAGTGTATCGCAGACCTGCCTGGGTGGCTCTGTTCCCAGTGCTGCCCAGCTGCTCACTCTGCACTGCCCTGTGTGTCTGAGTGTGTGTGTGTGTGTCTGAGTGTGTGTGTGTGTGTGTGTGTGTGTGTGTGTGTGTGTGTGTGTGCATGTGTGGGGGGGGGGGCGTTGCTTGTCCCTCGAGAGAAATCGGTCCCAGTGGAATGTAAACATGTGAGCAAAACAAAGTTCTGTGCTCAGGGACAGACTACACCCAGGGGAGAAAGAGGGAGAGAGAGGAGAGGGAGAGGAGAGGGAGAGAGAGAGAAAACAGGAGAGGGGGGAAGAGGCAGAGTGAGAGAGAGGAGATGCAGAGCGGGAGGGGGGGGATGGGCTGAAAGAAACAGAGAGAGAGAGAGACACAGACATGCTGTTATGCAGCCCCTGTGCGCCTCATCTGTCCAGCCCGGCTCTGAGCCTGAAAGCGGCTCTGTTCAGGAAGCTCTCTCTCTGTATCATCCCTAACACCATCTACTCACTCATGGGGTAGATATCTCAGAAATTGTGTTTTCTCTTCCCATCTTTCAGCTCAAGGCCTTGTAAAACCATGCTGAATAAAGCCACAAACTGAAATTGTCACTGGATGTGCAAAGCTTTCGCTTGGCCTGCAACGTTAATTATAGGGTAACGGTTTTTAATAGAAGTGTTAAGCCTCTTTGGAGACGACGAGCACCTGCCCAGTCGGAAATTTAGCGGTTGGATGCTCTGACTTAGCGAACAAAAAAAGTACATTTTCATCTCAGGTCTAACAGGAGTTTGACCTCTTTTTTTGACCCCCTCTCCCTTCCTCTAAGGGCCTTGATTATGACAGTGATGTCACTCCAAATGTGACAATGTTGTCCCCTCACTTCCTTCCTGCCGCGATTCAAGGACAACATTGGAACACGCAGCAAGTGGAGATGCCCACTTATAATACAAAAAAAAAACTCCCGATGAATAATTCACAAAGAATTTTAAAAAATACAGAACAGCTGAGGGCCATCTGGTTGTAAAGAAAGCCACCACAGCAGAGAGTTCTGGTTTAGCCCCAGCTGTGACCCCAAAGTAAATTGAGACGGGGTTAAAAATACTCTGCGGTGCGGTGGTGATTGTGTCTTGCCTCACTGTGAGGTGGAGGAAGGAACAGCGGTAGGATGTGGAGTTCTCAGCGGTGAAGTCACCGTAAGTGATTGATGTGTTTTTGTGTTCGTAGCCATTGAGTGTCGCCTCGCTTGAAAACAGTGGTTCTGGGTCCCGGCCGGAAACAAATTGTACATTTAGGGGGGGAGTGCTGCGGTCGACGGGTGAAAGTTTGGTAGGCTTCACCCCCGCGCGGCACAGAAAGGCCAGTCATTGCCATAATGAGCAGCCATGCTGAGAACCAGCGGCGGTTAGCTTGTCCAGAACAGAGGTCTCTGCATGGTCATTGTCAACTGCCATTTTATCTCAGCTGCGGCCGTCCACTCAGTGTCCAGCAGCAATAACCTCCCAATGGCCTGGCACCTTCAGAGTGAAATGTTTCGGCTGCCAGATCACGATTTTCGGTCCATTTTTATTTGTTTTAAACCTCACTTGGGAAAATAACCATGTTATTTTTCAGTGTAGATCAAAAGTGTGATTTAAAGTAAAGCCCACATTTCAGAAGGTTCAGGTTATTACAGTTTTGGATTTGTTCTGATGTTTGTGCTATGGGTCCTCTGGACACCATGACGGAGCTTTCCCACAATCCTCTGTTCTGAGCGGTTCTCATCCTGTTAGCAGGCCCCATGTAACTTACAAAGGTGTTTTGTTTCGCCATTACTGGATTACAGGAAGTCTTATGAAGATATCGCAAATAGCATGACAGTAGGCCTGAAAATGGTGTGAGGCCCACTGCCTCACAGTCCTGCCATTTGCAGGGCTGTGCTGCTGTGAATCCACATTATTGGAATCACAGTGAAACCACCAGAGTTATCAAACAGACCTACAGTGGGAACAGTACTATGGTACAGTGAGTTTCAAGGTGAAGCTGCCCACTTGCCTCATGCTGTGGTCAAACAGCGGCCTACAGAGGCTGCCTGTCATATCAGCGACGCCCACTCCCCCCGAATATGGTGCACTAATTAGTTTAGTATTAGGATATAGTATCACATTTCACACCTTGTACATAAAATTGAAAATGTTTAATTACTGCAGTAGACCACCTTTGGGATTTTGGTGGAGTTTAATTGGCCAAAAAGTGATGAAGAAACACAACAGATCCCAAATGAAGGCACGCACTCCCAGAGAGCGAAATTGAACCATTGGTTTTCGCCAACAGTATTTTCCTGACACTTTCACATTGGAAAAAAGCAGATGGCAAAAAGCACTCACTCTGACCAGTCACCCCCCCTGGCAGGGCATGAAAGCATCAATAAAATGTTTGTGCAGACAGCATGGTTCTGTCTGTCACTTCAGAAGAGCAGCCCTACCTTTTAGATCAGGTCTCTTTTAAAGGAAGGACAGGCTCATCGGTGCAGTGAGAGTAAGTTTTTGGATCTGAGGTCATTCCATCCTCACCAGCACCTTTCCTGCTCTAGAGCTTGGACTTCTGACGCGTGATTGGTGTCTGCAGATTGGTCATTCATGCAGGAGCAACACAAGTTGTTGCTGCAGTAGAATAAACCCCAACGCCCCGCTGTAATATTGCATGAATCCACGGGCATCCATTGAGTTGTGAGCGGCAGTATGAAACATGCATCTGGGCCCTCCTTGTGGGGAGGAAGTGCGATTTATGAGTTTGGGGGAGCCCGTATGCTGCAGGCCCCAGTGGCTGCTGGGTAGCAGTCTGCCTGAGGGCCCACCCCACACACGCATGCACGCACACACGCACACACACACACACACACACACACACACACACACACACACACACGCGCACGTTCAACGTTGGATTAGAGACGCTGGCATCTGCATTGTCAAAGATGAAAGAGAGAGAGAGAGAGGGAGAAAGAGAGAGACCCCCACACTATCTGCACCACAGACATGATTAGGCGTCCCTCTGGGGTCGGTCTGCCACTTGGGACCAGAGGGGAGGAGAAGTGGGGAGGAAAGTGCAGGGCCAGCAATTCTCCCTCCCGCCCTGACAGATGGGCTCCTCAGGTAAATTGAATGAGTGTTTCTTGCAGGCCGGGCCCGTGTTGCCTCTGGTTGGAAATTCTATCAGATTGATTTTCATTTGCTTTCTGCTTTTTTTCCCTTCTTACCCATTTGCTTAATAGGAGAGCGGTTCAGGCCTGAAGCAGTGTCTGAGCCCGGGGCTCTTCTTGTTAATGCAGCCTTATGAACAAGCCTGGTCTCTTCTCTCTCTTGCTCTCTCTCTCTTTCTGTATCTTCTTTCTCTTTCTCAATCACTCTCTCTTTCTCTCTCTCTCTTTCTGTCTCTCTGTGTCTCTCTCTCTCTTTCTCTCTCTCCCTGTCAGCCTCTGTGTTTAAGGGTTGTGTAACACCTCGAGTCATTATCCTCCAGCTAATTTTAAAGGAGCTATTTGAGCTAAGCGGAGAGGTCAACGTTTTCCTTAATCTCTTATTCTTGGCAGCGTGTCGCGTTATGAAATCCCTCGGTTCTGTTTCTGACCGCCACCGTATCCACGCTCAGCAGCAGCACGCCAGGGTTGCTGCCTTATTAAAGACCGCCACTCTGCACGGACAGGGAAGGGGCTCTAATCCTGGGAACTAGGCTGGCGGTGTCTGATCCCGTCATACCAAGGCAACACAAACCGAGGGAAACGGAAAGGGGCACACGTTTACCAGGACCGGGAGCCCTGTGTGAAAACCCACTGTCTATCACAGTGTAATTACTCAAATCCCATCCCATTTAACATTACATTTTTAGCATTTAGCAGACGCTCTTATTCAGAGTGCCTTACATACATCTTTTTCCGTGTTATCCATTAATATAGCTGGATATTTACTGAGGCAATTCTGAGTTAAGTACCTTGCCCAAGGGTGCAGTGGCAGTGCCCCAGTGGGGAATCGAACCGGCAAACCTTTCGGTTACGAGTCCTGCTCCTTACCACTATGCTGCACTGCCACAATTTAATTGTTGCTTTAACTGTATATGGGTCGTTCCGATGACAAGAACCATTTGAAAACCGCGGTTTCTGCTAGTAGCGTGGCAGGTGTGTGTGGGGTACGAATACGGGGAGAAAAGTGTGCCGATTAATTCGTTTACTGTAAAGCCTTAATCTGGATGATCGCTCCTGACCCGGGAGCAGGTATCGACTGCACCGCGGCCCGCGAGATTAGGAGGCCCGCCGTGGCGCTGCTGTCTGATCTCTCCTCTTTAATGAGTTTTCATCAGCGGCTGAACGCGCACGGGGGGAAACAAACAAAGCCGCCGCTCGGAGCAGCGGGGCAGGCGGCCGATCTCATTACCGCCGCCGCCGCCGCGTACGCGCGGGCCGCGCCAATAAAGCGGGGAGTTATTAGATGTTTGTTTGTCGAACACGAAACAAACGGGCGCGTTGGCGGGGCTGGGGGGGATGTGGGGGTGTAGAGTGGCTTCAGTCTCTGAGAATATCCCGTTCCTGTTGCATAAGGAGGCAGCGCAGCAGCAGAGAGGTAGCTGGCGATTCCACCACCTGACTGGGTTATAGTGACGTGTGCGCGTGTGCGTGTGCGTGTGCGTGTGCGTGTGTGTGTGTGCGTGTGTGTGTGTGTGTGTGTGTGTCTGTGTCTGTGTCTGTTCCTCTCACCATAAGGTGTACAGTACGCACAGCACATGTGGGAACTCATATTTACAGTCTGCAGAAAAAAGCGCTTAGCCTGGTTTCTGAGCAAAAATAAAAAATAAAGGATGTGAGATAGAGTGGTAGAGAGCAGGGCTTATAACCCAAAGGTTGCTGTTTTGATTCCCAGGTAGGCTGCTGTGGCTGTGCTTTTTGGCAGGGTACTTAACCTGAATCACCTCAGGTAATGTCCAGCTGGATTAATGGATAACATGTAAAAACTGTGTGAGTCACTGTTGAGTGTCTGTTGGTGTACTGTTAGCTCTGTATTTTATAGTACTACTGGATGCATGGCTGCTTGGTGTATTATAGTGCTCTTATGAATATTGTAGTTCTGTATTTTATAGTACTGTGAGGTGTTCTGTTGCTGGGTATAATTATGGCTGTTAGGCTGTCGCATGGTATACTGTAATTCTGACAGGTGTATTATTGCTTGCTATTTCATAGTGCTGTAAGGTGCACTGTTGCTCTGTATATTATAATGGTTAGGTGTACTGTTGGTCTGTATATTATAATGGTTAGGTGTACTGTTGTTCTTTATATTGTAATGCTGGCAGGTGTTCGGTATATTATAGTGCTGTCAGGTGTGCTGTTGTTCAGTATATTATAATGGTTTGGTGTAATGTTGCTTGGTATATTATAGTACTGATTGGTGTACTATTGCGCAGTATATTACAGTGCTGTAAAGTGTACTGCTGCTCTGTATAAATAATGCTGTTAGGTGTACTCTTGCTTGGTATAATGCAATGCTGTAAGGTGGATTGTTTCTCTGTGTTTTATAGTGCTGACAGGTATACTGTTGGTCTGTATATTATAAGGTTGCCAGGTGTACTGTTGCGCGGTCTATCACAGTGCAGTAAAGTGCACGGTTGCTGGGTGTACTGCAGGGCCGCATGCTGTCTCCTGCAGTGAGTGAGGCTGACAGCGCTGCTGAAAGGTGAAGCGCTCTGCGCAGTCGGACGTGCAATAAATATGGAGGACGTGGGAAGAAGCGTGTGTGTGTGTGTGTGTGTGTCTGCAGATGTGGAGGAGACATTGGGCTGTGGCATGTAAACACGCATTTGGCTCACATGCACGCACACATAACACACATAAATAATCTCACATACAGAGCCTTCAAACACCTGCATGCTCACACATGCACGTACATACGCGTACACATACACATGTACGTGAACGCTGTATAAACACAGAGACAAATGAGCTAACACGCGCAGTACTTTTACACAGAAGTTCGCACATGCATGTGTGCACATGCACACGTGCACACAGACATGCTGGTACATGGCTTGTGACATACGTAATCACTCACACACACACACACACACACACACACACACACACACACACCACCTGTAGTGCTGGATGGGCCTTTCCCCCACTAACTCTTAATTGTGACCGATGGACTGTAATTAGTGTCATTTGTTTTATTCCTTGTGAGCAGGAATAAGCCATTGAAACCAAAGGCAGGCAGAAAAAGGCTGCATGGGGCTGCATGGTCATGATGAGATATCTCTGCCTGAAAATACATCGCGCGCAGTCTGTCTGGACTCAGAACCAGAGCTCCATCCTCCGTTACAGATAGTGGTACATTAACAGCTGGCCCTGGTCCAGCTCGTTCAGAGCCTCCCAGGTGGTGCAACAGTCAGGTCCTCAGATTCTCTCACCCCTCTTGAGGTGCATATTGACACCTGTGCAGAATGCTGTTGCAGAACGCAGTGCTCCACGGGTCTTTATTCAGTCCTGGTTTGGATCCAGTGTTTCAACTCAGCTGCAGTACCTGCACATGAATTCACAGGTAGCACTGACAAGTTGTGTTTGGTTTTCTTGCCATTTCGCAGGAGCTCCACTGGGCCTGTACTGTAAATGTCACAATTAATTTAATCTTTATTTAGCCAGGAAGGTCAACTGAGAACTCATTTCTCTTTTACAACCTGGCAACCTGAGGGGACGAGGAATGCCAAGAATGCACAATCGCGTAGCCAATCCTCTGTGAGGGGGGGGGTTATTAGGTGGCCAGATAAAGAGTTTGGCCAAGATGCCGGGGTTACAACACCAGCCTTGTGCAACGGGATCTTTAACGGGAAAAGTGAGTCATGTCCTCGGTTTAACGCCTCGTTCGAAAGATGGCTCCTCCTGTAGCACAGTGGCCGATCACGGCGTTGGTGTGTCAGGCTTATTTGGTCCCGTGCCTGGGAATCAAACCTGCAGCCCTTTGGGCGCAAAGCCAGTGCCCTAACCAGCATGCCCCTGCTTCCTCCATCAGCAGTACCCATTCAGGACTAATCCAGCACAGCCCCACTTAGCCTCAGCCACGGCAGGGCAAGAAGGCCTCTTGGTTGTACGGCTGTTATGCCAGATGTGTGTTGCTTAGATACAAATCAGATACACACCAGATTTGGCTAATATACTTAGGAGAATGGTACAAGAATGGAGGAATGATTTTCTAGGTAGCATCAACATTGCTGGCTTTCCTTTGCTTTTGCTGTAAGGTAAGTCTGTGGTGGCTGTAATGACATTTTTGGTTAGACTACAACTGAGCAGGTAACTACTAAAAACTTTTTTAATGTGAAAAATTGTGATGGTCTTTTATGTGTCAAGTAAACACAGTGGCTGTCAGAGAACTGAATATGTTAAGAGTGTAAGAATGTGGAAACATTTCATATCCTGATATCCACATATCGTGTGACTGGCTGTAAGCAGGCAAAACTGTTTGTACAGTGGTGTTGCGCGAAAGCTCTTGCAGAGGATTTGAAACACAAACTCTCTTTCAGTTCTGCTGTCAGATGGAATGCTTCCAAGACGAAGCTGCTTTTTTCGAGACGTTCGGCTGTCATCATCCGCTCGTCAGTCCGTAAAGGTCAGATCTGATAAGGTCTTCGCTCGTGTTCGGATTTCACGGTCTTCAGCATCAGTTTTGGAATACACGGCCGAAGCTGTCTCACTCAACCCGCGCTGTCACCTGTTATTTTGTCATTGCCGTTGCATGTGTTGCGGCGGTGCAGTTATTGCGACCGCGGGGCCGGGATGGCAAATGGAGCAGACGTACTAAATCACGTGCTGTGCGGCACGACGGTCTGCCTGTAAAGAGGGTAAGCACTCTAAGTTGGCTGCCCTGGCAAGGTTAAAACACAGATAGGGACACCTGCCCATGATGAAGCACCCTCTTTTGAAAAAAGACACCCCCTCGATTGCAATGGACAGATACACGTGGCGTATGTAATCCGGTGAATACTGACTCACGACCGCATCGGCACACGTCACACAAATATACACACACACACACAAATAAACACATACATACACACACCCACACAAGGCATCGCAGTACAAGCAGTCACCAAACCATCCCCTCCCACCATCAGTGCCTGTGTCCTCAGTACACAAGGCAATGATACAGGCCCATGTGCTCTGACTTTAACTGTTGCCCTCTGTTAAACTTGGCTCCCTCTTTTTATTAACCTGATTGGCTACAGCGGGAACATGCAGTGACATAGCTAGCGTATTTATTGTAGTTGGCGCCCCCGGCGGGGAGCGTTGTCGCCCCACAGTTGCAGTGTCTGGAGCCTGGTATGCTCCCTGTGCATATTCTGTTGTCCTCCTGTATCCCTAAGGCACGCTGTTGAGGTCAGCCTGCACCTCTAAATCGTCCTGTGTGTGTACATACTGTATGTGTGTGTGCCGCTCAGTGAGGTAACATGGCACGCAGGGCGTGGTCCCTCCCTGTCCCCTGTGGCTGTGACCCTCTGCGGGACACAGAGGCCACTGAACACGGATGGATGATCACCAACACAAAGGCCGTCTGCGGCGGCGCTCTGGGGCCCTGAGTGTGCGGCCTGTTCCAGCCGCGGTCCCTCAGTTCCCATCATCCTCTGTGAGAGCGCAGGCCTCTCGCTCTCTCTCTCTCTCTCTCTCTCTCTCAGGAGAGGGGAATGGCTCTGCCCGAGCACCTGGGCCAGAACAGGAAGCAGCTGCAGGGGCAGATTACATGTGCTAATGATTTCTCTCTCTCCGTCTCTCCTGTTCTGCCTCTCGCTCTTTGTCTCTCTATCTCTCGCTCCTTTTCTCTCTTTCGCTCTCTGTCTCTATTTCTCTTTCTCTCTTCTCCCCCCCCCAGTTAGTTTGTCTTACTTTACGTTAATGTGACGCTTCCTGGACCTTGAATGGCTCCCTTCCGCTGTTTCAGCTGTTTGTGGAAGCGCTGCACTGTTCACGGCATCGCTGTCAGTATCCTCCCTCTGTACCACAGTAGCTCCTGTGGTACGAAAATAATAATAACTGTTAGGGCCAAATGTAAGTTGGAGCACTTTATTTGTGAAGAAGGTATATCAGTTCAAGTAAGGAATTCAAACATAGCAATTTTAGCAATTGGGTTTAGCAATTTAGAGTGTCTTAAGTAACCAGCATTGCTAAGCCATTCTCAAATGTTAGACTATAGGCTGTTTACTCTTTGAAGAGCTCAGTTTTCTTTTTAGCTTTTTGTAATAGTCTGCTTGCGAGTAGCCACGGTTTTGTTTGAGTTACCTCAGTTGAATTTATTAAAAGCTGTAATGTCACGAGTCTTTAACAACTGGGACGGGACAGTACCAGGCCACATGTCCAAACATCTTTGCGTGATATTAATCTTTGAGTTCCTGAGATTTTCATTTTTGCTGCCTCTAAATTGTTTTTGTGGGCGTCACAGCCTGAAAGCAGACAGGCAGCTATGACATAACAATATCTAACCGCAACAAATGAGACACACAGACACGCACACACGCATACACACTCATGTGCCAGTGTACTGTGTGCCAATTTGGTCTCAATTTGGAACCCTAAGGGGAGACGATCTGCATAGTTCTCCTAGTCAGCCTGTTATTTTTGGGTCCAGATGAATCGGTACTGTTCCGGTTCAGATCTGGCCTCGCAGTCCAGCAGGCCCTAGTGCTGTGATGTTCTGCGGTGCCGACGCTCAGAGACTCGTCTCAGACTCGCTGTGTAGGTTCTCCGGTCTGTGAGGGGAAGTCCCACAGCTCACTGGCAAGGACTCTGGGGCCTTTGCTGTTGGTGGAGAGCGTGTGTATTTGTTTGTATGAGTGTGTGTGTGTGTGTGTGTGTGGGGGGGAGTGAACAGACAGACTGGAAATGCTCAGACTCTCGCAGGGGAATACCTCGGGAATGCCTTTCCTCCTCCAGCCCTGATGCGCTCCTGTTCGACCTCATTGGCACCTGTTACTTTTCAGGAAGTGGCAGCTCCCCTGCAATACTTGGGCAATACCGGTAACTTCCCACATTACAAACGCCATTAAGCGCGTGAGAGTTTCACTTCAGTTTCACATTGGGAGAAACCTGTACCTGAATTCAAATGGAGAGAGAAGAGATGACTGGGTTTTAGCATCACTTCAGTTAGCTATAGTTACACACAGTCTGGTCTGAGTACCAGGTGGAGTTACTGTCACGCACGTGGTCTAAGCTTCTGGGTCCTTATGTTTAATTCGGCCCCCCTTGCTCAGTGCTACCATTTCCTAGTGATGACCACTGGTGGAAATGCACTTACAGGCTCTATCAGTCAGGAGGGTAAATGGAGAAATGTGTTGCTTACTTTGTTCAGATTATGATTAAGATGAAGGAAGCCCGATGATTAGTGTTTTATACTGAGCTTTTGTTGCACAAGTGAGCCCTGTAATGAATGAAAAGCAGTAGGAAGATCAGTTGAAGCGGGATTTATCGGAATCTGTATTTGCCTTTGATCACTGAAAAATGATAAACCGCAGGCTGAGATCTGGTGACTTTCATCTTCGCAAACAGAACTCAAAACAGCCCTGCGTACTCATTCCACGATTTCAACACTTGTGTTTCTATTTTCACACATGCCCTAGTCATACTTGCAGAAAACCCTCTGTGTTGCTATAAAAAAATGATTGTCTCTGTTGAAGCACTTGCAAGTTTGACCAATCAGAGCCTAGTGCATTGACACATAAGGCTCACTGTTAGTTACAACAAACATCCTTATTGTTGTTTTTGTGGTGTCCTGAAAAGAACCCAGAGGAATATGCTCTTGCTCCCCTAACCTGAAATAACCATGAATAACATGATCATTAGACTTTCATTAGACTCATTTTCATTCAACTTGAATGGATATACTTTTGTTCTTTTGTGCTGGAATTCACTCTGGGTAAGAGCATCTGTGAATGAATGTAATGTAATGTAATGTAATTGTTGAAGCATGCAGTTTTCCGATGCTATCCTGTGGACCACACGGCTTTGGCCCTAGTTGCCAAATTGCTAAGGTCAATGCACTTGTGTCTCTACCAGCTAGCTTGTTCCATGTCTGGCAAGCTATTGAAACTATATGTCATTGAGCACTTCTATTCTTGTGACTCCTTGTATGGCTTTTGCTGGTGTTGTACTCTGCCTCACTTGTAAGTCACTTTGGATAAAAGTGACTGCCAAATGAATAAATGTAAATGTAAATGGTCACAGAGCGGGAATAGGGTTGAATGAATGGGTAATGTAGTAATGTTGTAATGTTGGATTGATCCAATCATTAGTACTAGTATTAGCATTAGTACTATTTCAGTAGGCCAATCAGGGTGAGTCTGTTCAGGGATGTTAAAGAGAGCCAATCATCAGCGGTCACAGGGCAGACACTGCGGATGAAAGAACTCTGACATGCAGGGCTGTTTGCCGTTCTCCGCCAGAGAAGACAAATCAGGCTGCTCGTAGCGAAGCATGAGCGAGGTGTGGGTTTTGTGTGTGTGTGTGTGTGTGTGTGTGTGTGTGTGTGTGTGTGTGTGTGTGTGTGACTTCGATAGAATAAACGGCGCTCATCGACGCCTCTGCGCAAAATGCGAAACAAAATCCCTCCGCTCTCCCTCGCGCATCAGATCGGCCTCTCAGGTACGGCCGAGATAATGAGCCCGTCTTCAGAGAAAATGGCAGCAAAGAGCCTCCTCTCCCCGTCTAACCTTCCCCCGGTGGAGTAATTGGTCAATACGCTAAAGGTGAATGTCAGTCCGCGTTTTCCGCGGTAATGACCTGGTTGAAGTGGCATTGACCGGCCGAATGGTAAGCGTGTCTTTTTCTGCCGTTGTTATCAGGGAGAGGAAAAAAAAATAATGGGAAAAAAAAGCTCCAATAAATAGACAAGCCTGTGTCTGTCATGTTTGTGCTGTCTGTCACAGTGGCCATGCTGTAGTTTGGCGCGAAGGCCTGACCTTTAGCAGCCCGTGCCCCCCGTACCCCCTTCAGTCCCCCCCCCGGCGGAGCGCTGCCCTCAGCCTCTGTGTGCTTGGCAGGCCCTGAGACGGCCGGCCTGACCGCGTGTGACACAGCGTTGCCCGCGAGCCAGCTCACACACAAATGAGCATTGTGGCTGACAGGCCAGCTTTGTATCTTAAAGTCATTAGCAGTTTCCCAGCGATTTGGCTTTTTCCTGCTCTCCCCTGCGCACGCCTCCGTCTGCTGTTCCCGGGGATGGGGGGCGGGGCTGTGGGGGGATTTTGGGGGGGGGGGGGGGGGGGGGGGGGTTACAGGAGGCTCTTTGACTCGCGAGTGATTTCAATAGCGGGATTTGAATTTTTAAGTCGGTTTCCCTCTGCGGGATTCATTTCATGCTGGTGTTCAGCGTGGGAGGGCTTGTGATTCGCTATGAAAAGTTGTACACTGCTCTCTCTCTCTCTCTCTCTCTCTCTCTCTCTCTCTCTCTCTCCCTCTCTTTCTGTGTCTCTATCTCTGTCTCTCTCTGTAAAAATCAAATTCAAAGGCTTTACTGGCTTGCCTTCCAATGATAATAATATTGCCAAAGTAATCATTCTTAGCAATCAGGGTGTAACATGTAAACAGATCAGTAATGAATCTCTCTCTCTCTCTCTTTCTCTCTCTGTCTGTGAATTGCTTTATACTGGAAACGGCATATGATGGTTATGATCTAAGCATTTTTCATAGGTGTCCTGAAATGGCTCAGATAACAGGTCTGTGTGTAGCATCGAGATGTGGACTGATTTCTGAGGTGCATTTTTCACTGCCACGATGGCAGTTTGTCTTTTTAACAGCTCAATAATCCATTTCTCAGAGAAACCCAAAACCAAAAAGAACTGCCAGTGATGGCCTTACCTCACTGAAATGCAGAAGACTCATATATCAAAGCCGTTGTAATTCATATTAATGTTAACATTCAGCATAAAAAATGCGTGTGTGAGAGAGGGAGTGGGTGTAAGAGAGAGTGGGTGTGAGAGGGAGAGAGTGTGTCTGTGAGAGAGGTTTTTGTATGTGGGTGGCAATGCAGCATAGCGGTTAAGTAACAGGACTCATAACTGAAAGGTTGCTGGTTCAATCCCCGCTGGGACACTGCTGCTGTACCCTTGGGCAAGGTACTCAACCCACAATTGCCTCTGCTGTATAAATGGATAACATTGGAAAGAACTGTAACTGTAAGTTGCTCTGGGTGGGTTTCTGCTAAATAATGTGTGTGTGTGTGTGTGTGTGTGTGTGTGGCAGGGAGACTCTGCATTAATGTAAGATGTGCTGAGGGTCTCCTGGTGGTTCCTGACACTTGATTGGCTGATACTCCAACAGTCTGATGCCTGGCTTACCTGGTGGGAGATGGGAGCCCTACAATGCCCCACTCCACTCAGAAAAAGGAACACTTACTGTAGTATTATGAGCAATGTAAGAGCATTGACATTTTATTCAGGTTTAACTTCTTTACTGCTCACAACTGTGTGTTGAGTAAAATTTAAAAATGAGACAATTAAAGGGCTTTATGTACACAACTTGATGCTGAGTTGGATGGTGCTGATCTGAATCCCTTTGGAAATGGTTAAACCTGTGACTCCTCATTTTCGGCGCACTGGATAGAGCATGTGCATTTAGCCTTAAACAGTCACAGTGCCCTTTGAGTTACAGTTTACCATGTTAATCAAGGGCTTTGTGTCTCTCGTTAGCTGGTGGAGGGGGTTTTTGTTTTCTCCACTGATTAAGCTCAAAATGGAATACAGCTGGGCAAGGTGTTCTAAGAAGGAATGCATGCTTTGCTGGAGAGCCAGGTCAAAGCTCTTCCACTTGGACCTCCATGTTATGACAGGCCTGCTGAGGCCAGCCTGTCAATCAAACACACAGCCAATCAAAAAGGCAAGGATGTTTTCCTCTCTTTTCCCCCCCTTCAAAAGCAGGCAAGAGAGCAGATGAACAGCTCGAGCCGCCCTGCGCGCTGACTGTGTTACGCACCTAGAGAAGTGCAGGAACGCACTCTAAAAATAACCGAGGTGTCCTCGCGCTCCGGCTGCCTGTTTGCAGATGCCTGCTGTTCGCCGGCCCTGTCCATTCAGGTTACTGCGGCCTCGTAACGGAGAGAGAGAGAGCGCTGGAACACCCTCCGCTGACGCCTCCAGAGTTATTTAAAGTGACAGCGCTGCTCTTTATTTAATCAAGTGCATGCACGCGGGACTGAGAAAGGAGGGCCGGCCCATCCCTTTTGCTATCGCGGTTATGTGTTTGCTCAGCTGGCTCTCCTAGCCTGGGTGGCTCTCGTGGCATTTTGTACATCAGCCATTCGTACACCTGGATTTCTCCTGACGCAAAAAGCACCATTGCCCAAAGGCAAAAGTGGAGTTCCCCATCCACGATTTGAACCCGCAGCTCCACTTCTAAAGACCTAAACGCTGCTTCGACGCGCCTTTGTAACGGGTGACATTTTTCACTGTATTTTCGCTGCAGTCACTACCCGTTTTCACTTGTCGTTTCTTGTGGTGGCGGTGGGGTTTTCCGAGCGTACAGTAAGGAGGAAATGACAGAGGAGACGCAGCACGGCCTTCGCCTGAGCTTCAGAATGCCTTTAATCAGTGGCAATGAGAGGGTCTGTGTGGCAGAGAGAAGCATTAGGAAGGGGATAGAGTTCATGCTGTCATCTCTCCAGGTAAACCCCAGGGGGCTAGGCCAGACGCCTCCCCCTGGTTTTCTGTACCACACCTCAGTCTTCAGCTGATTATATATAGGAGCTAGCTGCAGTCAACGCAAGTGCTGGCCCTCAAATGCTAAATGGCCTTCACTCCCATTCGCTGTAGTCCTGTACAGAGAGAGTTGGCCGCTGTGTAGCTGAGAGAAGGCTGTAATTTGCCCAGTGAAAATGACAGGTCTGAAAGTGATGCTGAAGTAGAGCTCTCTGTGTCTGGCTATAGAGGGAACCCATGGGAAGCAGAGCTCAGGGGAGCTGGGGAGGCAGAACATGACTCAGAACACACTCAAACACACACACTCACACATACACAAACACACACACACAGATTCTCTCTCTCTCACATACACACACACACACACACACACACACACACATTCATGTTCATCATTGGGGATGTGGGACTATAAGGCCAGGCCAGTAACACGTGCCCCAGTGACTGCCCACTTCCTGCCCCCCCCCGTCTCTTCCTCATCTAAACACCCCTCCCCCTCCCACTCCCACTCCCCTTCTGACCTGGCAGTGCTGATACCTCACCCACCCCCAGCTCAAGGAAGGCACTCACAATGACCTGTGTAACCGTATCAGGTTTTCCGCATACCGCCTCTCACAGCTGCCGTGTCAGGTCTCTGTGAGTAGAGCTGGTACCTCCTTGCTTTTCAAAAACCTAAGCACTGTTTGTACACTCCATAACACACACACACACACACACACACACACACACACACACACACACACTCTTGTCTGAAACCGCTCTAACTTCAGCCCAGAATCCTTCCTTTTACACACTGCCGTGGGCGTTTTTGTGGTGTCTCGCTGCCAGTCACTCCACCACTCTGCGCTGATTAGACCTGTCACCGGAGAGTGTCCAGACCCCTTTTGCCACTTTCCCCTCACACTCCACTGCAGGTGACATCACAGAGTCACGTGACATTCCTTCCCCTCCGGTCGATAGTGACAAAGAGGCTCTACATACTGTCTGTAGGGACTGTACTGTTCAGCCTAATGTGGAGCATGTTCTCATAGTAACACCATAGTAACAGGCCCTCCTGATCCAGCAAGTTTCCATTAAAATGTTTCGGAGGAGCAAAGCTGCTGGTGAGCCCGGGCCCAGCAGTGCCCCCTCATCCGCTTCAGGATTAAAGGCAAGGACTTCCTCTGGCCCGCGGTAAATATTAGTCAGTTGACTGGTGGTAATGGCAGCGCAGTTTGTCCTGCTACCCACAATCCCTCGGCTCCCCCTTGGACCCCAGTGGGTGGCCTTATTTAGAAGGGTGAGGGTTGCCAGGGCAGCCTGGCAGCATAGGCTGGTGACCCAAACGCTCTGGAGCTCGGAGGCTGACCCGTACCCTCTGCTCTCAGATCAGCAGCGCGTTTACACCTTTATGGGAAGAATAAAAAGGGGCGCGTAAAAAATTGACCATCCTGTGAAGTGCGCAGTTAACAAAGACAGCGGTCTGCTGTTATCCCAAGGCTTCCCCACAGCGAATCCTGTGTGATGAGGCTTTACAGTTTCAGGGAGGGTCATGCGCACTGCTCATGAATGTGTGCGCATAAGGAGACCAAAGCGGTAAAGCATTCAGGTTGTGCCAGGTAGCTCTCAGAGACTTTATGCGGGGAAGTATTTTTCCGAAACAATTAAAAGGAAGGCTTTCCGCGAGTACAAGCCTGGTAAAGCCAGGCGAACGTGTGAAATTAATAACCCTATTTGCATGGGAAATGCTTTGCAGAGCTCTTGACTTGCTGTCTAATAAAAGATGAGAGGTGACCAAGGAAACATAATTGGCTTCTCGGCTGAGGCTGAAATTATGCACTGTTCCGTCGACTCCTACAAGTACCTGTTCATCATTTCTTGACATTATAAATCAAAGACGTTTTGCCAGAATGCTTAATGTGCTCCATTTTACAGCATTAATCACATCTTGATCAGAATTGTCATTTACTTCATTTGGCTCTCTTGCTCTGTTATTAGCCAATTGTTCTTCTGCTCTTCGTAATTCTTCATCTGACGTTGTATTGCTTTGATTGTAGTAAGTGTAATAATAGCATGCCATGTTCCCTGAAAGCTTTCTGGAAAGGGGAGCCATGCTGTAATTAAAACAATGACATCCTCAGGTTAACTGTTTGCAGCTAGGAAGCAGTGATATGCATGCTGTATTGGGTGGAGTTTAGTGTGCAGACCAGACTTTTTAATGTTCAGGGATCATGGTGCCCTCTTCAGCTATTATAATAGAAAAGACTGTCCATTAGACCACATTTAAAAAGGGGGCTGTGAGCACTACACCTCATTTAAGATGGGGGCGCTGACCACTACACCACATTTAAGAACAGACTCTAAGCACTAGACCACATTTAATAAGAGCGTGCTATGTAGGTCTCAGTGTTGCTCTAAGCCAGTGTGTCCTGCCATTTTTAAGCCTGTGTTCTGTCTTGTGCATGGTACAAAGCCATTCAGCCCAGAATAGTTTCAGTATTTTAGTGCGTTTGCATGTTGCAGAGGAAGGACCCTCTTCATTTGGGATGCGAGTGAACTTCGGTTCATCTCCTGACTGCGGTTCCCACAGCCCTGGTCAGGGACTTTGCTCTGGGAAGTGTCCGACTGGGAAACCGCAGGCCCTTTCGCCTGGGCTTGTTATGGCCCGATTGTTTGTTTTTATTTTCTTAAGAGGGAGGCCGAGGCGGGGTGCAGTCCTTAATGATGGGAAATTCCTCTTCGGGCAACCGCGGTACCTCATTGTTAGCGCGGTCAGCGCGCGGTGATGTTATGCTACACCCTGAAAGCGGGGTTTAGGCCTAAATATAGCTGCAGCATAAAGGCTCTGATACCTTTGTCACGCACCCTGTGCTCTTTATGAAGTGACCACTCCCTTTTTTACAGACATGAAGAGCAAAAAGCTTAGGAACTTAACTTAGAGCATTTTAGCAATTGTTTAACAGAAAAAATGGTTTTCAAATATCTTCCTAAATTACTGTGACTCTGCTCAGACGCATGCCGCTGTTTGGTGCAGTTTAGCAGCACAGATCAGGGTGTGGCTAAATGTGGCTTACGATAATGTAGAACCAAACGGACACATCATACCTGGACTGATATTATGCCAGGATATCCTTGGTGGTAGGCCGTGAGCTAAGGGAAGTTTCAACTGATAACCGCCCTCAACCTCTGCTGAGCAGGCCTGTGACATTGTGATTACCTGATACGAGTTTTAAGTGGGCTGTCCCACCTATAACTTTTTTCTGCATTACCTTTATGCACCTCACACTAAGTATCTCATTCGAGATTGGGTCACGTTACATAAACTGATTTTGACAAAGAAGTCAGAGGTCATTTTTACCTTAAACCACTGTTTTTTTTTTAAGCTATATTCAGAATCTTTTCATGTGATGGCCAGGAAGTCAGAGCTGGCACGGAAGATGCAGGGCTCCGTGTAAATGAGCTGTCCTGATTTGAATTAGCACAGAGTAAAGCAGAAATAGGTTGAGTGTCAATATGAAATCCTGGTAAACAGCTCGCCTGCCCTGTTTGTAGCACACCAGCCGCCACTGGCGGTCCCAGGATACTGTCCTCGGCAGGCTTTTCATATGGCTGTCAGCGCGCCGCGCGGCTAACGCTAATCCTACCTCAGGGACAGGTGTCACGGCTGTCTTTTCAGGTAGGGTGACCTGTTTTTTTTTTTTTACACAGGCTGTGGTAGGATTTCACCGAGAACGCTTACCTTCGCGTTCGTGCGCTCTCTCTACAGAGCCTACCTCGTTCCCGCGGCGACCCCCACCCCCTGAGTTACGCTGTTGGCAACCTGCATATTTTTTTAATCTGTTATGTCACCGAACGCGTGTCATATTTCATGAGCTATTTATAATACACAGCCTCATAGTCTCTAATCTGAGATATTTTCGGATGAGCTTGCAATGGTATGAAATGTGTCACATGTGGGACTTCGATTTCGGAGCTGTCAGCTCTCAGACCTGGTGTGTTGTGTGTATTTAACACACAGTCCTATTTGCCTAGAACAGGGTGGCCTTATTTTATATAACCTCTCAAGGTATGACTGAGACCAGGGACTGCTGGCTCGCAGAAAACACCTGGACTGGTCTTTCTCTTTCATACCTCTCCAAGGCGCAGGGGAATTCCTGCTGCTGAAAAACCCTATAAATTTCACACCTTCAAAAATCATCCGTTGAGCATTCAAATTTAAAATAAAATGGTGCTTTTTAGTCAAGGCTCCAAGGTTCCTGTTTTTGAGGCGGTGCTGAGTTTGCATGGCTGAGTCCTTATAAATTCGCTTCACGCGTAAAGAAAACCAACTTCCTGCAAGCTCCTTTTGAGTGGGAGGCGAACGCTCCACAGTCCAGCTGGGCTTCATTCAGTCCCCTGCAGCCTGTTACAGTCCTGTCCGGTCACACGTACGTGTTAATGAGGGCAGCTGTCCAAGCGCCCCAGCCCCCCCCCCCCCCCCCCCACCCTCCAGCTGATAGATAGGTTCTCTTTCGGGAGCCCTCCGTTCTGGCCATAATGACTCCCACCTCCGGGAGTGACTGTCTGGCAAATGAGCTGTGTGGGGCTACATTTCCTGTCAGAGCCCCTCCCCCCCAGAGGTCAGGGCCCGCCTCCTGCCCCCAGCACCTCTCTGATGGGTTAAATGAAACCAGTGATGTAATGTGTGTGTGTTCCAGCTGGTGAGTCACTGGGACTCTCCACAACAGCCTATTTTTTCCCCTCTCTCTCTTTTCCTGCTTTTCACAGGCATCGAGTCAGAGCAGTCACTATATCGGTCATTGTGTTGTCTGGCCTAATGGTGGGTGCCAATGATTACCATACAATTTAAGGATTAGGTGGCCTGTATATTGCCTGTATAGTGCCTGCCATGAATTGATGCCCACAAACAGTCACTGAAAAGGTAAATTACCTGAATCAGCCTGAACAGATGTAGATACCACCAGTGGTAGCCGTAAGAAATTAAGGTGATTCATCTTAAGTGTCTCACTTCTGTTTATCTGCGAATGTGTTCGGGGTTTTTGAGATGTTCCTCAATGAATCTGTTGACTCTTTATAATAGCTTTTTGCTTGTGTTGTACTCTGCGTCACTTGTAAGTCGTTTTGGATAAAAGCGTCTGTCAAATGAATAAATGTGATGTAAATGTAAATCTGTTATATGAGAGGATTCTATGCCGTATAATGTACTATGACCATAACAGGTTTTAATATTTTCCTAACACTGGTGGTGTTATGGGGAACACAGTATTCTTCACATTTGTTAAATTAGCCAAATTTGAAATAATGGTGGTTCTGTAATTTGAGCAAGTGGAGACAAAAAAGATGACAATTTTCCCTTCTGAAGATAATCATATGGCTTCCGGTGGGTCGTTATACGGTATAGCTGTGCCGCCCCATTCCTGTAGCGGGTCTGTGACTCGCTGTGGTCTTGCTGATAACGTTGTCCTTTCACAGACTCTGCACCTTAGCGTTTATGCGGTGGCCTTGTTGTCCAAAAAGGTGTTTAATGTGACAGTAATGTGGGGAAACTCCATCCCTGTGTGTGAGGCTCAGGCGCAGGTTGCAGGGGAAATCCATGCATACTTTCAGCTGTGGGCTTTTTCCGCTCGGCGCTGGAGGCAGGCCTGGGAATGCCGAGGTGCCAGAGTGCGCGGCACGCCCCGTCGCGGCCGAGTACGTCAGAGGCGCTGCGCTAAACACAGCACCGTCCTCCTCTAACGGTGCTTCGCAGACGGGCTCTTTTCCTCGGACGCGCCTCTCCCTTCCCATCGCTGCTGGGCACGCGTCTCTGATCCTGTGCCACTGTAGCAGGACTGAGAGTCCCACCCTGACCCCTCACGCTGAAACACGCCCCCCCAAGGCTTGCCAGTCAGCTTATCTCGGGAGTGTCAGCGCCGCGGCGACTGCCGCCCCCCTCCCCCGCCCTGAAGAGCAGGCGCTCTGGTCCCGCGGCTCCTCCCCCGCTGATTCAATCTCGCATCGATCCTGCCTCCAGCTGCACTCGCCCCGATGGCTCCGCCCTGAAGACCGGATACCACAGATCCGCACATCACACGGATGGCTCGTGTCGCTCAGCATGCCCTCTCCCAGCCCGTCCGGATGACGTGGGGATCAGTGAATCTGGCCTTGTCTGGCGCAGTGCCGATCATTGAGAACGCAAGCGAAACGGCGTGATGGCCCACCCTGAGGAACTGAAGTGATCATGTACAGTAGTGTTTTTCTGTAAGAGACAGAGAGCAGAAGAGCAACCACACGGAAACACAGCAGAGGAGACGTGGACGCAGGAGGCGAGAGGCAGCTCCACTGCCCCGCCCCCCCCCCGACCGCGAACCGCGCGCCGCTGTCACCTGCGACTAAACGGCGGCACCTCTACATGTTAATCGCCTCCGACTGCATCCCAGACACCACCGTGCACACTAAAATGAGGTCGTTTCTCAAGGCTGCGCCTGGCGAGCACCTCCCCAGCCCGGGTGGCTCACACACAGAAAGAGAGCGGAGCACGTTTCAGCTGCCTCCCATTAACGCAGAGTGCCAGGGAGCCAGCCTGAAATATGGGGGAGCATTAGCTCTCAGGAGAGGGTGCAAGCGGCTCGGCGGGTAACACAGTGAAGATTCTCGTCTCGGCTGCAGTGCGTATTCACAGAGACAGCGCAAGTGTCTGTGGTGCCCAAAGGAAGTGTGGATTGGGGTTACGGGGGTGAACTGGGGCGTGTTTGGCAGTAAGCAGTGCCTTGGTGAAGTTGAGAAATGTGCGTGCCTCTCTCAGTGAAAGGGCGTGCAGAGCCGCGTTTGCCCGCCGGTTAGGCTGCGGGGTAGAGCAGACCTCTGTGATGGATGTCACCTCGTCCACCAACAAACAATGGCCATACGTGTTAGGAAGCAGGGATGGGGGGGGTGACTAATTTCATGTTTCTGTTCCATTTTAGCAGAAAACACTTCGTCTGATCAGCGGGCCCTGCTGTTCCCCACGGCTACATCCCTCACCCCTTTTTTGTCCGCGTCAGCAGCGGTGGCTGCAGGTGTAGCTATACAGAGGCAGATAAATCAGTGCACCGGTGATAAATCCCGCCCCTCTCCCCATTTCCAAAGCTCTCCCATTACCCCGGCACAGTCCTGTTGTCTCCCAAATCAAGCCCCACGCCCCTCCTCTCCCCCTTCAGCTGGGGAGTGACTCCTGAAGGCATTTTATGCGGCCTTCTAATTCTGTGCTCTGTTTGGATTACCCTGACCAGTCATCCCGGCTTGCTCTGCTCCCAGACCCGAAATCAATATCCCATTTCGACACCCCCCCCTCCCCCCACCCCACCCATAGCCTCGCGTAATTATAACTGCAAATAAAGCCCTGCGTCCAGCCTCAGCACAGCCAATCAGGAGGCCGTCGCTAATCGCATCACCCCATTGTACACAGGCGCATAACCAAGGCAACCCTCTCTGCCTGGGCGTGGCGGCTTCGGCTGCGGTTGCCAGATGCTCAGGCGTGACATCCGACGGGGGATTTTGTGAATGGGGAGAGAGGGGGGGAGGCGGTGAGGAAACGGATTCACCCAGCACGTGAACAGCGAGTGAACAGGGGCGGCAGTGTAGCGTAGGGGACAGGTGCAGATGCCGGTACGATTCCCTGCTGGGGCACTGCTACTGTATCCTTGGGCAAAGTACTTAACCCACAATTGCCGCAGTAAATATCCAGCTGTATACGTGAATAACATGTAAAAATTGTAACATGGTTTTGTCACTCTGGATGAGAGCGTCTGTATGTAATTTAATGTAATGTAACGTGCAGGTCTAATCTGGTCAGAAATGCTGGTGATTATCAAATAGCTTCCGTGTGTGTCGTTTCTCTCGTGCAAGCACACAGGTTGGCTTCGCCTCTCCATGTGAAGGGCCCTGAATCCTCTTGGTACAGAGTAATAACACTTGTGCAAGAGAGCCGTTGAGCACCCTGCTGGAATGGATGCACATATGATACGATGTCAACCGCTGTAGGCTTTTAGGCCTTGGCTTGAGCTTGCATCTGTTGGGCCGGTTTAAGTGCCCAGAAATGGCCGCCGAAGCTTTCCGGCGGTGCCAGCGTTCTGCCTGGGTATTTGGGCGCCTCTCCAAATGAGTCCTCCTAAAATGAGAATCATTCCGAAATCTCTTTAAATGGAATTAGAGAGAAGCCATTAAGACCGTGTCCTCGGTGCAGGCTCTCCTAACTGATGAAGCCCTATCAGACAGGCAGGGCCTTCTTCTCATTCCTCCTTTTAATAGAATGTTGCAGGGTGCCACTCTCCTTAGCATACACCTGGTAATTAAACCCGTGGCACCGCTACATAAAATCAATGTGATTCTCTCATATCTATCACGCCACTGTTTAAACTGCGAAATAGGGGTCTCGGGGTTCTCCACTTAAGAAAATTACTTTTCAGGAACAGGCTGGGGAAAGTTTGAATAAGGAAAGTCAACGGCCCTCCATTAATGCGTAGACATCTCTCAGACACTGTGCTGAACGGAGATACCTGCATCTGGCGATTAGGCTATGGTCTGTGCGGGTTTTCTAGTGCCGTGAGGTGACCCATATCAGATGAGAAACGAGGAAGCAGAACCAAAAGCTATAGCAGTGGATTTAATAATGCTTAAGATAGGATAGACCTGTGAAGCACAATTCACTGAGGTTATATTGGGCATTTCAGCTCAGAACTTAGTTTTAGAAAATGGCAGTTGTTTTGGTGTCCAGTGTTTCCAGCTGAGTGCCGATGTTGTGGGCACAGTGGATGTTCGCTGAATGAGGTGGGTGTTCGATAGACATTGCCTGGCCCCTCGTGATGAAAATGGAGGCCTTTTAGACTGTAAAAAGCGCATCATCTCCGTGAGGTAAACTCAGGCCTCGTCTCCGCGTTCCGCTCGCGTCGGCCGCCTGCCTCCGCCGCAGCCCGCAGCTGGACCGGAGAGCGCAGGTAATGACTGAAGCGGCCATTCGGCTGCGATTTTAATCATCATCGCTGTCTCGCGGAGAGAGCACCCACTGTTACGCTGAAAGCCAAGCACGGGCGGTAATTGTGGCAGTTCATCTGAAGCCCGAGTCCTGTTGGCCGGGAGTAAACACGAGTAAATAGAACATGTCGGAAAAAGCAGAGGCTGTTCAGTTGAGAGCAGGTACAGGAAAAAAAAAAGAGACAGATATTCTGATCGTGATCAAGGTCAACTCTGAGAAATGGTGGTGAAAAATGCGCTTTTGTAATCGCATGATATCTGTTGATGGCTGCAAAAGCTCATGTTCTGTAAAAGCAATCTCCTATTTTTTTGATCCGGCTTTCTGAATATTATTTTTCTCTGACAGAACGGTTGTGTTTGATTGATAATGAAGTTGAATTAGTTAAACCTTCCACAAAGAGGTGTTAATTTTACTTCACTGAATATCTGAAAATGTACATTTAATTACACATAATGTGCGTACACATCACATCATCATCATATGTTTCTGTAGCCAGAACTGAACTCAGGGTTAATCTACAGTTTTGTTTTGTTTTATGGTTTTTTGGTGGTGGCGGTGAAGTGAATTTCTTCCTTTGTCTGACTGGCTTGTGTGTGTTTTTTTTTTTTTTTTTCTCTGCCCTGCAGTATCGAATTACAGCAATGTGGTGGAGGCGAACTCGGACTCTGACGACGAGGACAAGCTACACATCGTGGAGGAGGACAGCCTTCCAGACGGCGGCGACTGCGATGGCGGCGTGCCCGGCCACCCGGCGGCGCTGGAGCAGAACGGGGCGGAGCACGAGGAAGAGTGGGAGGAAGGTGAGAGGCGTGTCTGTGCGGCAGAGCACCATCCGGGAGGCTGTCTCTCAGCGTCTGTATCTCTCTGTTCTTATCTCTATCTGTCTCTCTCTTTCTCTCTTTCCTTCTTTCTCTCTCTCTTCCTCTCTCTCTCTTTGGTGCTTTGTCTCTCCATCTGTCCTTTAACCTCCCTCTCACTCTCTTTTTTTGCTTCCTTTCTCTGTTGCTGACAATTGATGTCTCTCTTCCCCCTGCTCTCTTTCTCGCTCTCTCTCTTGGTTACTGTCTGTCCCTCATGTTTTCTGTTGATCTGTCTGTCGCACACACACACACACACACACACACACACACACACACACCCACACACACCAGCCTACATGGTGGTCCTGATTCATTAAATGTTTTTTGAAAGCCCAAAATACTGATGTTTTTTTTAGTCCTCTCACAATGCTCATGTTGCTTAAATTGACAGTTGTGGGATTGTGAGGTGCCAGACGTGGTATTTAATCATTTGATGATTATGTAAAATGTGGCACTTTCCCAGTAGCACTTGATGAATCCCACCAACCATTCACTGCCTCGCACTCTGTCACTCATTGTCTATTTATACTGGACTCTTATTTTTAGAGGAGGGTGAAGGCTTTAAACATAAAGAAAAGGGTATGATGTCACAGAGCGAATCAGGAAATGCTGTCATAAGAAGGAAGGAAGCAGAGGAACTGTGGGCTGCTTAGGAGAGAGAGAGAGAGATGAGCTATGCTGCCACGGTGACGTTAGGTAAGGACTGTCAAGATCAAGGTGGCGCAGTGGGACACGGTTAGCACTGCTGGCGGTTCTCTGGGCCATTTTTGCAGCTGTCTGCCGTCCTCCTCTGTCAGCTTCCTGCTGAACATGACAAGAGTTTTTTGGACGTGACACGCCAAATCTGGCCCCGATGGCTCTCGGCCGACTCTGCCCGCAAATTGATTCGCAGACCCAAAGCATGGGGGGAGAAATGCAAATTGCTGTGAGCGCCGCGCGTTGCGATAGGGCTTCAGAGAATACCGCGCTTGCTCTCAGTGGTTTGCCGCCGGTTACGATCTCTTTCCCTTCTGCCCCTTTCTTACATTTGTGGACTTGCACTCAGCTTCCGAATGTACACTGCCTTAGCTGCGTCTTGACTCTGTTCAAATACAAAATCTTAGGAGTACAGTGTGTACAGATACACTCGTCACATACTTTCGTGTGTGTAATTTTCACATGGATTTCAAAGGCCTCACTCCTGCCAGCCTGCGCCAGGATTTCACTGTGCTTCACTGTGTGCGTCTGTTCTCTCTCACTAATGTGGCTTTTTTTTTTTTTTTTTTTTTTTTACACGAACACTAAGCTTCCCACTGGAATAAGAGAACTGCATAAAAATCAGCAAAAACCCGCACTGGAAAGGCATAAATTATTAGCGCTGGTGAGAAATTGTACCTGATTAATGGGATCTGACTTTAATTCAAGATGCCAGCACGATCGCCATAGAGACCTTGAGCTTCTGGATAATTATGTAATCATCGCATCCTCCAGCACATAATTAAACAATCTGCTCTCATGATGAGAGACGGTGGTGTTCTTTTGTGCCCCTGAATTTGGAGGCTCTGTGTTCTGTGGGCATTTCTTTAAATGGACTCATCAAAGCCACACTGCGGGAGCCCTAACGGACGGAACACCGACTCGCAGCTCTGTGCATTGGGAGGCATTGGGTAAGATTCCTGACCGCCGAGAACGATTTCCACCTGAGTTTTACTGTGCGCTGTCCGAATGAGGTCACGCACAGCCTCCTGCTGTTTGGGTAATTAGACACTGTAATTGCCACTTCAGCAGAGCTTTCTCAAAGGAAGAAAAACAGGCGGCGTGAACGAGCCCCCTTCCCTGCCTTTCTCTTGCGGCGGGTAGAAGTGCGCTCCTTCAAATCATTGTCAAGGTTACGTGGGCCTGCCAGGAAGCTGCTGCTCGGCCCCGGAGGAGAGCGCTGCTAAATCACGATGTCCCCTCGCCGGAGGTCTTTGGAGCCCCCCCATTATTACACTGTAATGGCCTGTCAGTGCACGAGAGGGGAACAAGCCCAGAGTGTGGCCCCGCGGAGCCCGCGGCGGGAGCGAGCGTTACCACGCGTCACAGCGAGGCCGGGGCGGTTTCATCTCTGGCTTACCTCACAGGAAGTGGCTTTCCACACGAGCCCATTGTTATTTGCTTCTGGTAGGCCAAGGTTATGCGGCGGCAAAGGGAGGAAATGGGCCCAGCGTTCAGTTTCGGTTTGCATCTGTCTGAGGGGAGACACTCAGGTAAATCTGATGTGAGAAAAAGGGGCTTGCGAAGTTCAGTATCATTATGAGCAACAACTTCCATTGTGTCCATCAGAGCTGTTAGTAGACATCAACATGAACTGGTACAAAATGGCAAGTTGACTCTTTACTGTATGTGGTGAGAAGCTGGTATCTACTACCTACATAGTCTTGTTCATCGTAGAAAGGAATACAAGTCAGAGGCCATTTCCAGCTCAGGCGAAGAACGCAGTTGAAAATGTTGTGTTTGGTCAGCATTTGCAGACCATGCTCAAATGAGCTTCTCCTCTGTATGCATTGAACTGACACCACAGGGGTGAGGAGGTCACATGACATCATTTCTTCCTGGCTAATACCAAGCACTTCCATCACAGGTGCAGAATGCCTCCATGACATGATGCCCTCAAGCCGTTTAAAGTTAAGGGCAGACGCTGAGACCCCTGTGACGAGATGTCGCGCCGTTTGGTCAGCTGGCGCAAATCTGAGGCAGCGGGTTGAGCAGAGCTCGCGGTGTGACGCAGGAAGTGACTGCGTCTCAGAAAATGTTCATTTTCGCATTTAGCGCAAAGGCAAAACTAGACAACACCGGCATATCACAGCTGTAACTTTCTGTGTGCTACGATTTGCATTGTCTGAGCAGTATAACATACGCCTTCTCTCCCTTCGTGCTGATGTGTATTTCTTTCACTCTGAGCTGAACAGCCTCCCAATTCTCAGAGCGCACCACTCCCCTAAGTCCTCAGATGAGAACAGCCTTGACTGACTTGTCACCCTCCACCACTCCCCCCCCACAGCCATGTTGATTTTAGGGAGGATCCATTCTGGCGCTGTTGTGTGTCAAGATTCCTGTCTGAATTTGATTTGTTCAGCATGGCTCTGTCCTGTTACACAGTGCTACAGTGCACATTGGTCTGTTCTTTAAAGGAAGCACTGCAGACCAACGTTACGGATACTGAGATACTGAGAGGGCTCAGATGTCTTCCAGCCCTCATGCTCCTGTGGTCATGTTAGTCCCTTCCCCTTCCCCTTCCCTTTTATTATTATTATTTTGCCCCACAACACACAGCAGAGTGATCATAAATATGTATGCAAAAAAATAACATTGTGGCTTAATCTATAATATATTTCAAAATGTGCATGTTGTTCTGGATTAATAGCATCTGCCAAGCAAAATGTAACCTGGCAATAACATCTGTATATGCCTGAAAGCTGTTACGCTCAAAACAGAACTTCTAATGTGGTTAATTCATTTCGAGTAGAGAATAGTGTTTTTAACTTGGTGAAAGTGCAGTTGTTAGTCCTCTTTTCTCCTTTTACTTTTGCAAGGGTAACTGTATAAACAGGCAGTTGAATGCATGGAAAAGGACAGTCAATATCCAGCTGTGTTTCCCTGTACTGTGAAGACACTGGCTTCAATCAGCTCACCTTCATCTTATTTCCACAGTTTCTCACAATCATTGCATTGCATTTCCTACTTACTAAACCTAGCCCGTGTAAATGCTTATTATTTATTCTCCCAGTGCTTCAGGAAATCAGGAAGCACCGTATGTCGCTTCCTCTAGCTCTGTTCCTACAAGTAAACCCCCCCCACCCACCCACCTACAGCGGAGAAGCCTTAGTTGTATGAGGATCCCATTATGATGGTTGTTCTCAAAGTCCAAGTGAGAGAGTTTGTCGTTCTCAGCCTCATTGTCATTGTAGATAAATTGGGTGTAATTAGGCTCATCACTAAACAAGATCAGACTCTCTGGTGTTTTAACGCTCTCCGTGCTCCTGTGTTCCCCCGTCACGCTCCGCTGCTGTGAGAACAGTCGTTTGCTTACCTCGAAATCACTCGCTGCCATCTTCCAGGGTGACCTGTCAGTCACTCCAGTGCGTCGGAAAGGAAGTCACCGACGGGTATCTCCAGATGTAGAGCGGGGAGGGTGTGTTGTTCTGTGTGTGGATTTGTCAGTTCTTCCTGCTCTGAACAAGTTAATGTGAATCGCTCTTCTGCTATAACCTCCCCACTGAACAAAAGAGCGCCACTTTGGCTCTTCATGACTGGAGAGGGAAAGATTAGGTTTTGTTACTTTTTAAGTTTTGAGGTTTCAGCCTTTGCAGTTTGATGCGTTGTAGAATTCTAGGATTGAAATTTCTGGCAGCTTCTGTGCTGTGTCTGTTAAAGTGAGGGTGATACGGTGCAGATTATTATCGCGGAAAAAATTGCCTTTCACCTGTTTTCTACCAAACCATTGCAATATGATGATGACTGTGATGGTTTGAAGGTTTTATATGATTCTCTGGCTTTGTGATAAGCTACACAGGAAAGTGCACCTGAGGCTATTGTTCAAGCTCCTGCTAACTGGGCAGCAGTGTGATTTAGTGGTAAGGAGCAGGACCCAGACTTGCTGGTTTGATTTCCCATATGGTCCACTACCATTGTACCCTTCGGCGAAGTACTCAACCAAATTTGCTTAAAATATCCATTTGTATGGATAATGTGTGAAAAATGCAAGCTATGCAAGTCACTCTGGATGTCTGGTAAGAAAGTAACAATTACCAGAAGCAGGGTCCCAGCAGATTCTGAGGACTTGTAGAAAACTGCATAAAATTGACCTTATATTTGTTTGCTAGTGCATTCAGTTTTTACTTCCTGCAGTGCTGCACCACAGCTGATATTACAAACAGGGGTCAAAGGACAGTAATGAAAGAATAATATTGTAATTGTTTGTCCTCTTTCCCACAGAAACGAGAGAGGGAAACCTGGGGCCTGACGCACAGCAGCAGGAAGCAGGGTTTAAAGGTGAGTTCTGCTCAGAGCCAATGTTCTTTACATCCAGAGAGGAAGTGGCGAAAGACCTGACCTGTGGTGCATTGTGGGATTTGGAGTTCACAGGCTGGCTGTAGTCAGTGGTGCTAGCGTCGGACTGTTGTCACTGTTACTTACTTAACTGAGGATATATCTCATGTAAGACAGAAACAGCAATTGTAAGCAAACTACCATCCAGCAATTTCACTGTCAAACGGTCTTCTCAGTTTCACTCAGCTGAGTCCTCGGGAGAATGCTGCCTCTTACTTTAGAGCTTTTATTTTTCCATTTTCCCTGGGCCACGTTTCGCAGTGTAAATGTATGACAAGGGTAGAAAGCGTTTAACCCAGAGTGTAAGAAGGCAGCAGATGTGAGGGTGTGAAAAACATTTGACAGGAACATCGTTTATGCGCGGCAGGGACTGCGAGCCTCTCCTATCAGTCAGACCTGTCACCCGGCTCCCTCAGATTTACCCATGTGACCGTGGAGGTTCGCCAGCCATCAGTGGGAGCTGGTATTTTCTGCTGGCTTGCACTCCACGGCGCAGAGAAATCCATCCATCACTGTCTGCCTGGCGGAGCTCATCATAACAGCTCACCTGCAGGGGGCGATGAACGCGCCTGACCTGCGGTGCCTTTCGGGACTGTGCATAGACCGGTCTTGTGTTCATAGCCAGACCCCCTGTCACCTCACCGTAGGCTGTCTTGCAGCCCTCTTTGCTCACTGCACAGGCTCAGTCCTGATTGGCTGCAGGAGAATTGTGGGCGGTGGAAGGGGAGGCGCTTTCAGGTGTAGCGCTGCAGTCAGCTTTAGAGACACGCCGGCTTAAACCTCACCGTGGCGGAGGCGGAGGGGGATGGGGGGCGTGTAGTGGCTGACGGAGAGCAATTGCGTTCCAAGGCAGTGGCAATGCACTCCAGCATCAGTTCCACCCGGCTGCACAACATCATTAAGGTGAAGACCGGGGGTGTGTTTCAATCAAGGTAAATTAAGTTACGGCAACACAAATCTGTGTCATACCAGCCTCAGACAAATGAGCTTTTCATGTGAAAGCTTGCGTGTGTTTACTTGGATGGCTGAAGACATTGATAAGCTTTAGAAAGTATTATGTCTCAGGCTATATTCAATAATCATTAAATTGTTGATTGATATCCTAAAAAATTTTTACATAATAAATGCATATTTGTTTGAATATCTTCCTTTAAGCACATAGTCTTAATTAATGCCATTTTTCTTTTCACTTTCGTGTTTGGTAGCTTGATTAATTGACCATTGACTGTCGATTAATTCACGGGCTTGTGCTCGTGTCTCCACAGTCATAATTTTCTAATTAGTGATGCTATTTAATGGGGATTTTTCAGCCTTTTTCTGGTCATTAAAAGAAGATGATTTTCACAGCATTCATGTGCTTAGAGAGATAGAGAGAGAGAGCATTTGAGAGAGATAGTGGTTGAATGAGGTAATGGGCTGAAAACCTGTGGATTAAAACGAAAGCAAGCTGGTGCTTTAGCCTGTTTTTCCATCCTCTCAGAAGGACGCGTGTACTACTCCGGTGATCTGACCTCCTTGAGACGGGGACCTGGCTCTCTGTGCTCTGCGGGGAGGGGCGGGGCCAGCTGGCGCCGGTTCTGTTGCCGCTGAGAGCATTTAATCGCCATGGCGACGGCTGACTCCGTGAGCATTGCTGTTTCCCCCAGCGTGGCTCCACCCATTAGTCACTGTGCAGGAGGTGGTGCCAAGCTTTCAGCGCTTGCTCAACGGTCATCAGTTTCAGCACGTACATTAAGCGGACTCACAGATCTGTATGTCTTGTGGCAGACACTGATGATTGGACCGATGCATCCATGTATTGTACAGATCAGTGGATCTGCTCGGCACCAGTGCCCATGAACAAGCAGCTGCTTTGACCCCAACAGGGTGAGGCACTCCCAGAGGAGCACAATGCAGTGAGCTGATTTCATTCAGGAATGGAGTCTCATTACACATTCGTGTTCTCACACGTTACGGAAATCAGCCTTCCTGAACTCGAAGAACTTCAAGGAATTTTTCACATTTTGCAACTCAGATTATCGAGTTTTTGTCGCAGGTAATGAACAGAAATACCATTTCTTTGTCACCGCTACACTGACCGTAGTGTCATGGTCACTAGGCAGCTGTGATTTTTGTTTTGACGGTAAAGTTAATTGCCTTTACGAGGGTATCGCTTGCACAACAGCAAGTTATAATGTTCTTTCTAATTCATGAGCAAGTTGGATTACATTTAGGTGCCCACGTTCTTCTGGGACCGAGGGTATGAACCACATGTGCACAGGCCTTAGGGGGTTTTGTCTATGCATAACCTCAAGTTACACACTTTAGGAGTATGGTGTCTTAATTAGCCCTCATTAGTGCACCCAGGGCTCATTAACGTAGTGTGGGAAATGTGTATCACAGATGCCTCAAGGATTTTTTTTTTTTTTTCACCTGAGTCTTCAGCTCAGCAGCATTGTCTGCCGATTCGTTACTCTGTAGCGTCTTTTATTTTTCTGTTTTTTTCAGTGGAAATCATATATTTGTTATTTACCAGCTGGGAGGAGTTCAGGGGAAATAATTTTTACATGACCCAGTGTTGTAGGCTGAGGTACATTTACTCAATATGTGTGCATTTTTCACAGTCCAGAATGACTAATACCAGTAAGTAACATTTTTCCCAACAATAGCCTCACTAAGGCCCTTGATTTATTCATATTTTACCTACAAGAAGAAGATTCCCAAAAAAGAGACCTCCTTTGTAAGTGGCCTGTATTTTCAGTTATTCTGGGTTAGCCAGCCTTTCTAACTCCAGACACTGAAGTCCTATTGCACTATCCTCACCACTTTCTTAGCACCTACACTGTTTTATATATTCATCACTGCAAGGCTTTTTTCTGTGTTTTCTAACAAACTGTTATTTCCTTTTCTTTTTACTTTCACCTCACAGCTTCACTTGTTTGCGAAGGTGTAAATCTTTTCCTGCAAACACGTTTTCTTTATAAGCACAGGTATATTTAAACAGGCCTGACACTTCTTTTCCTGCATGTTTCCTGTGAACAACATTCTAAATGCACGTTCTCTTTATTTAGCATGTTTACTTTTTTACTGCAGAACTGAGGTAAACTACCTATACCTTTTCAGTTCATGTCTTCAGTTAATGAGTCACATGACTCCAAGCCTCAGCTGCACAATAGACTTGTACCTATGCAGCCAAATGCGTTGGTGTGAACAGACACACAGCCTCAGAGATGAGTCAGTCAGCCAGGGGAGGTTAGCTTTGTGGAGGGGTCAGAGCAGCTGAAGAGCACCACAGGAAGGGTTTTCAGATAAAAGGCCCTCAGTTCAGTGCTGGGTGTCCTGGCCTCGGAGGGACTGCCGTTTCGCCCGCTCTCGGCTGAGAGCTGAAAGTGGCCTCTGTTTTCCGGCACAGGTCGGTGGCCGCGGGGCTCGGAAGGAAACTCACCACAGGAGGTAGCAGTGGGTGAGCAGGTCAGCCTGTGCAGGGAGGTCCGCGGGAGCGGCCGTAACAAGCTAACGAGGCACAAGACTTCAATTTCACCACAATCTTTCACTGTTTCACTCTGTTTAAGGGGGGAGGGCCCTCTTAGTTATTTGATGATCTCAGTCAGGTCGTTCCGCTGTCCCAAAACCAGCGTGCCACTGATCAATGCAGCGTTGACTAAAAGTGTTTCGGCCTTTACGTGTCCTTTCTGGTGTGGGCACAGCTTGTCAGCGTAGCTCCCATGGTCAAATGCGTTCGCTCGAGGCGTTTTGAGAGGTGCTGTGATGAAGCACAGGGGAGGGGGCGGGGGGCGGGGGGCTGCAGCGTGATGGTGTTGTTCGACCTCTGTGAGCAATCGCGGGCCTGACAGAGCGACATCTGGTCACTGTTTCCTGGGGGAGGGGAGGGGGGGGCGGGGAGGGGAGGCCCGGTGCAGAATGCTCGCCCTGGTCATCCCGGAGGCGCATGCCAGCTGTCCCCTATACAGGAAGCGCGGTCACACGCAAGGGGGAGGGGAGTCTCCGCTGTCGGTATTGCAGAGGTGAGGCCGCTGTGCCTGTGGTCTCTGTCAGAGATTCTGTCACCTTAAAGTACGGGGGGCTGCCTTAGACCACGTGGTGACATTTTGATTTAATTTTGGCTTTGGCAAACAGGAAACCATCTGACCTGAAATGAAAAATGGAAACATGAAATCTGTCGTGTTTTTGTCATTCTGCAAGGAGAGTGAGCACAAAACTGAAAGCTGGATCACTGAAGTGCAGGCATACTAATCTCAGAAATTAGAAGAGTTTTGCTCTGAGAAGGTAAATTACCTGAATCTCTTGCTACATCTTGAATTTGAAATGCGGTAGCCGTGTTGGGTGTCATTTCAGAAAATACGGCAGAAAATAACGTAGTGGTTCTGGTTAGATTCCCAGCTGGGGCACTACTGCTGTACCCTTGGGAAATGTACTTAACCTAGCATTACCTCAGCTAAGAATTGTAACTTATGTAAGTGGCTCTGGGTAAGAGCATCTGCTAAATGACAATAATGTAATGTAATGAAGTGCACTTTGTGTTGCAGTGAAGGATGAGTGCGGCTCAGATGGGGAGGAGAACGGCAGCACGGACGCCATGGTGGAGGAGATGCTTCAGCAGGGCGACACCGCCGTCATTTACCCAGAGGCACCTGAGGACGAGGCACGGCAGGGCACACCTGAGGCCAGCGGCCACGACGAGAACGGTAACACCCCCCCCCCCCCCACACACACACACACACACACACACACACACACACACACGCACACACACCTTCGTTCCACTCTCCACAGCTCGCCTGCCTCAGTTCACACCTGTCAGTGATGTTTTGGTGGTGCAGTAATACCTCCAGGCCTGTGGGGGGGGGCGCAAACTGTAATGTGAAACCATTTTGCTCTTTATTTACCTGTGAAAAGGGGCTGAGAAGGTGGGTGCAACACATTTAGTGCTTATATTTGTGAAATCCATGAGGGCCATGACCGCTACATCTCAACCCTCACACCTCTAATATCCTGCTTATGAACAGGTAGTCCGTTCCCTGTGTGTTACCAGGTAGTCCTTCGCACAGGACTTACCTGTGTATTTTCTGTAGATGTATAAAACTTGCCCAGGAAATTAAGTTAGATATATCTTCTGAACAATTGCCACATCCTGTTTCTCCTGCCAACAGATTGTAATTGATCAACAGCCTTGCATGTCTGCTCTTCCCCCTTCACTTGATTCACTACGTGCTTCACCTTATCTACAGCCAGCATTCTTTTATTCATTAGTTTCTTTTTTTAGGTTTGTAATGTTTTTCTTTGAAAAAGCCAGGCAGTTGCTCCTGGAGTGACTGTTTCAGGGTTGTTTGCCGCACAGACGCATTTCAGTGCATTCTCTCCTTGAGGTATCCTCATAGTTACAGTGCTCAGAAGGGCCCATTGTTTGCGCTGATGGTGTTTGGAGGACGCACAGTGGCACTCGTAGATCTCATCGGACGTCCTTCCGTGTCCTTTTCAGGCCTCCAAGGTTGCTCATGTCTTAGCTTGTTATTGTTCGACATCAAAGCGCCTCTCCTTCAGTCCCCCATCCACACGCATAGTATTTCATCTTCGGTCCCCAGTGATGAGCACTTCAGAGCTGTGTCAGGAGAGTGAAACGAATCGGCGGCAGAGCCCGCAGGCTGATCCGGGCCTCTCACTCTCTCTCTCTCTCTCTTGCTGTCAGGGACCCCAGACGCCTTCTCCCAGCTCCTGACGTGCCCCTACTGCGCCCGCGGCTACAAGCGCTACACCTCGCTGAAGGAGCACATCAAGTACCGGCACGAGAAGAGCGAGGACAACTTCAGCTGCTCCGTCTGCAGCTACACCTTCGCCTACCGGACGCAGCTGGACCGGCACATGACGGCACACAAGTCCGGGCGGGACCAGGTGCACTCCGCCTCCCGGAACCCACATCTCTGGGCCCTCAGAGAGTCAACGGGGCCTCTCAGAATCAATGGGGGGATTGTTTGATGTGTTAATTTAGCATTTTAAGGCAATGATAAAGGATTCTCTAACTTATGTACGCAGTGTAATTGGGCCGGGGTTTTTTATGCACCTAAATTTGCTGCCCGTGATGTATCAGTCCTCGTACGCAGCTAAGAGGCCTGGTTCCCTGCCCCCTTCAGTGTGGGCAGATTGCCCATTTAATTCAATTAGTAAGGAGGGGGCAGTCCTCCCACAGAGTGCCATTAGTGTGAAATAAGTAGCAGGATATTAATCTCTCTCCTAGCATTACTGTACAAGTTATTTATTTATTTCGCATTAAAACGTCCCTCTGATAATTCTGAAATATGTATGTTACAGTCTTTTTATCCAAAATGAATTACAGTCCATTTGATATTGTACATTAAACAGTGCAAAATATTGTCTTGCTGGATCTTCAGATTTCTAAAACCCAAATCATAAAAATGCATGAAGGAAAAATTAGGGTGGAAAAGCAGCCGCAAATGTATGCGGGCATTTGAGGGATGCAGAATGAGAACATACTGCGTCGGAGCACGGATTCCTCTGACGGAGGTTCAGCTCAGGAAGTGTGTGGGGGGGTGGGGGGGGTGGGGGTGCTGCAAAAAGACTGAAGAGGATAATGAGTCACATGCTCATTGAAATGCTGCCTGTGTCTTGCTCTGCCTCCCAGCGTGTGCATGTGACGCAGTCCGGAGGAAACCGCAAATTCAAGTGCACCGAGTGCTCCAAGGCGTTCAAGTACAAGCATCACCTAAAGGAGCACTTACGAATCCACAGCGGTGAGTGTCCGGCCGTGGGGTTGCAACGCCCCAAGTGCAGACACAACTGGCCTCTGATCTCACGGTCGGTCCGGATCACACCTCGTAACCGAAAACACCTCGTCCGCAGTGTAGACACAGATGTGTTAGTTGTAAAGCCAGAGGTGTTTATATTTTCAATTTTGTCTGTTTATGTCGCTTAATTGTATCAGCAAGTTTGTCTCTGTGTTTAATGTGTCCTAATTGTATTGCTACTGGCAGCCTGACTTTGAGCGAATGGTTGTGATTTCTGTTATGCCACACACTTAATCGTTGTTGATGAAATTTAGAAGAAGGTTTTGTGTTTTTATTATTTCATTAATTTATTTATTCACATAGCAGATACTCTTACCCAGAGTGACTCACAGAGTAGAACAGAATACAATGCAAAATACAGTTTGTTGTACAAAATACAGATTCAAACTCAACAAGAACAAGCTGGCCGTGACCTGAAGAGCAGTCCTCTGAATTTCCCTGTTGATTGTTTACAGGAGAGAAGCCATACGAATGCCCAAACTGCAAGAAGCGCTTTTCTCACTCCGGGTCCTACAGCTCCCACATCAGCAGCAAGAAATGCATCGGCCCGCTGCCTGTGAACGGCCGGCCCCGCCCGGGGGGAAAGGCCCCCCAGTGCCCCTCCCCCTCCCAGCCCGCCCTGCCCTCGGCCCCCGGCCGGACGCAGCTCCGCGAGAAGCCGGACCACGGCAAGCCCCTGCAGGAGCAGCTGCCTGTCAACCAGATCAAAGCGGAGCCCGTGGAGTACGAGTACAAGCCCGTGGTGGTGGCCCCCGCGGTGAACGGGGTGTTCAACGGGGGCCCCGCCCTGCAGGCGCCGGCCCCGGCTCAGGGCGTGGTGCAGGCGGTGGTGCTGCCCACCGTGGGCCTGGTCTCGCCCATCAGCATCAACCTGAGCGACATCCAGAACGTCCTCAAGGTAGCGGTGGACGGGAACGTGCTGCGCCAGGTGCTGGAGAGCGCCCACATCAACGCCGTGTCCAAAGAGGCGGGGGCGGCGGCGGTGGCGGCGGGCCAAGGCCAACCGCAGCCCGTGGCCGGCACCCACTCCGTCATCTCCGCCATCAGTCTTCCCATCGTCGACCAGGACGGCACCACCAAGATCATCATCAACTACAGCTTAGAGCCCAGCCCCGCCCAGGTGGCCCCCCAGGCCCCCAAAAAGGAGGTGCCCCGGAGCGCTGAGGTCTGCAAGGCGGAGAAGCCCCCCGAGGATCTCACCGTCAAGGCGGAGCAGAACAAAAAAGCGGAGGCCGCGAACGCCAAGGCGACAGAGGTGGAGGTGGAGGCGGAGGCGGCGCCGGGTTCGGTGCCGGCACAGAGTAGCAGTACCTGCCTCCTGTGTGATGACTGCCCGGGAGGCCTGGATGCACTTCACAAGCTGAGACACTGTAACGCCGAGGGCCTGAAGATCAACGGGACGGATGTGGAGAGCTGCGACTCCGCCATCTCCTCCCTGCTGTCGGACGGGTCGCCTGGCCAGCCCCCGCTGAAGAACCTCCTCTCGCTCCTCAAGGCCTACTTCGCCCTGAACGCCGAGCCCACCGCCGAGGAGCTGGCCAAGATCTCCGACTCGGTCAGCCTGCCCACGGATGTGGTGAAGAAGTGGTTCGAGAAAATGCAGTCGGGGCAGATTTCGGTGGGAGGTCCCCGCCCTCCCCCTCCTGGGCCCGAGGCCCCCGCGTCCGAGAGCAACAAAGCCGAGGCTGATCCCCCCGCGGCCCCTGAGCAGAACGGTGAGGCCGCCGTGTCTGAAAGCCCGCTCACTGCACCCCAAGCGCAGAGCGCCTCAACCGAGCCTGCCAGCGCCGCCGCCAACGGAGCCAACAGCACCCCCACCTCCCCCTCACCACTAAACCTGTCCTCCACCGGGCTCATCATCATCAAATCCGAGGAAGACTCTGAGGAGGAAGGGCAGGCGGAACCCCTCGACCTGTCACTACCAAAGCTCCCCAGAGGAGAGACGGACAGAGCCGCCAGTAGCGTTTACCAGAGCAGTGTTTACTCCGTTCAGGAAGAGCCCCTGAACCTAACTTGCACAAAGAAAGAGCAGCCGCAAAGTGACACTATTTACGTAACCCCAAGTGCCAACCCCGTCAACATCGTCACCACTCAGTTACCCACCATCGTGGCCATCACCGACCAGGGCAGCGTGCCGTGCTTGCGGGCGGTGACCGCCAACAAACAGACTATCCTGATCCCACAGCTTGCGTACACCTACACCACTTCAGGAAGCAGTCCCACGGGGACCGACACCCAGAAGAAGACGCTGCAGGCCAATGGCCACCAGGTTCGTAATGAGCGGGTCTAATACGGTGTGTCAAGACCGTGAGATTCTGTTTGACACAGGGGGCAGGCGTACTCCTGGAGTCTGCAGTGTCTGCATGCTCTCCGTCTTTCTACGCATTCAGCCACCTGATTCAGCTAATATTTGTGCTGATCAAGCCACTTTAGATAGCATCCCCACTTCTGAGTGCTGGTGGTTTGAAGAGAGGTTGAAAATGTGCTGGGCTGTGGCTCTTGAGTTGAGCAGTCCTAGACTTTGGTATGGATTGGACCAGAGCTCTGTAACCCTGCTCCTAGTGAGCTTCACTCATCTGCACTCTCTGGGTCTGCTTTAGGTGTCGGTCGATATGGCAGCTGCTCTTATTGACCTGGTTAAGTGATTGGGAGGTTAATTTAGCCAATCGAAAGGACAATGCATTTTGATCTTTCCGAAAATAGCTGCATGTTCCGGTATCACTGTTTTCAATAAGGCCTCTTCAGAATTATTTCAGCAAACCTCTTTAGACCATACTACTCTGGTATTTATAGAATTTTTATTATAATTTTTTAAGTAGCAGGTCATGATGTGGCAAGCCCTCGTGCCTGTGGTATGCTACAGGTGACTGACCGCAGTGCAGTGAAAGGTGTCATGTTTTACCATCAAATCCAAAACCTCTAGAACATAATACATCCCTTGTGACCGTTCCATAAGAAATCAAATAGTCCGCGACCAGATGCTGGGGCTGGTTTCCACATGAGGTCAGCGATTGTAATGAGGTTAGGCTCCACCTGTTGAGCGCATTTTTTCAAAAGGCTGCATATTTCAACCGGCGCAAAGAGAGGAGGCCCTGGAAAGCCGTGCTGGTGTGACATAACTCTTCCCTGCGAACGTCTCTGATGGTCAGGAGCTGTTATGAGCTTTCGCTGAGAGGGTGGAGATGGAATAGTCCCTCAGGAATGAGGGACTATTCCATCCCCCTCTCTCTCTCTCTTCCTGGCTCCAGATCGGAGCTCTTTCAACAGCTCTGTATGAGCAACAGGGGGCGGGAAAACTCTGGGTGGGGTCCCGTTTGTGGAGAAAACGTGTTGGTAATTTGTTCCCCTGCTCACATGGAGAGTCCAAATGGAGAGAGTTGCTGGCAAGCGTGGTGCACATTATCATGGAGATCTGGGGGAGGTCTTCACAATGTAGCATACATACAATACTGGATTAAAAACGCAGTTTGAGATTTACAGTTCATAGCCGCTCCTGGCTTGATAATCAGACTCTCTCCTGAGCATGCTGAATGATAGGTCCATCAGGTGAACTATATTAATATGCATGACTGCGCAGTTAAATATGCAGCTTGGCAGACAGCTCTGTGAACCTCATGATGAAATTTGCAGGGATGGTATAGACAGAGACCACTTTCTGCCTGTGCCACTGTGCAGCTACATTACCAGATCATTAAGTCATCCTGAATGCTTAACAAGGTCGTAGCGTCCGGCTAATAAGCTCAATCTGTTCAGTGTTACCCTACCTGACAGGCTTGATTGCACTTCTCCCCTTTACCGGAACATATCCTTACATTTATAATCCTTCTTGGCATATCCTACTTCTCACAGCAAGGTCGATCTTATTGATGTCACCCTATCTGACAGGCGTAATCCCAACAGTGTTACAATATTGTCATTTAGCAGATGCTGTTATCCAGAGCAACTTATATAGGTTACAGCTTTACATGTTACCCATTTGTACAGCTGGATATACTGAGGCAATTTTGGGTGAAGTACTTTGGCACTGCCGCTGCATCCTTAACCTGCGCAAAGTGCCCAGCAATCTTTCGCTTATGAGCCATGCTCCTTAACAATACGCCACACTGTCATTAAATAAAAAAGGTTAGTATCTCTTAGTCCCTTTTTGTCAGTTTAGAAGTCCTATAGCGTAAGCATCAAAATGTAAAGAGTTTCATATTTTGTTACGGTCAAAAAGATCTCTCATATGTCCTTACTGATGAGCTTGAAGACCTTAGACAACGCAAGGTATGTTGTTGTGTTTGTTTTCATGGCCAATGCCACCTGGACTATGGGTTTATTCAGCAATGGAAATATTAATTTAAAAGCTTGAATTTGTTTCAGTTCAACTGTTAATATTCTGTTCTGCCGTTTTCCAGAGGTTTCTATTTTCCTGGGTTCAGACAATAATTTTCCAGTTATTCACACATGGCCGTTGGATTTGCGTTTTGAATCCTTTCAGTTCCCTCTGGAAAATTCACTCGCGATTCAGTTGATTGCTTTGATTGGTGGCAGGTTGGATACAGGGTGCTGCAGTCCTCCAGCTTTCCCCCACCCTGACCCAGATGCCACACGAGTGTAGAGGCCTGTTAAAGTTCATTCTGGAGCCTTGTTCTCCTCAGTTCAAGGCTGTAATTTGTTAACCAGTTGGGGCTGTATGGAGTGCATTGCTCTCGCTGCGGGCTCATGCAGGATGACATCACAACACGCAGGCCTTTAAACTGAGGCTGTAAACCTCAGAGCCGTCAGCATTCCGCATGCCACGCGCATATCGTATTCTCCAAACAGGATGTGACCTTATGTCATTACTTCCTTTCAGTACAGCCCCCACGGGGATTAACTTTGGAAGCAGTGAACTTCACACAGGCGTTGCGCATACCAGCCCCGAAAAACATGCCGATTTCCAAGGCTCGTTTTGTCCAGTTTTGGACGGGGCCGCAGTATAGCACAGTGGATAAGGAGCAGGACCGAAAGGATACTGGTGCAATTCCCTGCTGGGGGACTGCTGCTGTACCCTCAGGCAAGGTACTTAACCCACAATTGCCTCAGTAAATATCCACCCGTATAAATGGATAACATAAAAATTGTAGCCTATAAGAGCATCTGCTGAATGACAATAAAAGCCTGTATCTTCATGGACAGAGATATTTGCACAACAGCTCCCCTGAACTCTGGTCCTCCTGTTAGTAGGCAGGACTGATGGATTATGTCTGAATACACCGTTGTGAAACCGTGTGCCTCTGTCCTATATTCGGCGACCTCCCTGATGTCAACCCCCACCCCCTCTCCCTCTCCTTCTCCCCATGCCCCACAGGAGGAGAGATTAGACACTAGCTCTGAGGGCGTGGAGGAGCAGAACGACTCGGACTCGGCCCCGCCCCGGAAGAAGATGCGGAAGACGGAGAGCGGTATGTACGCCTGCGACCTGTGTGACAAGATCTTCCAGAAGAGCAGCTCCCTGCTCCGACACAAGTATGAGCACACAGGTACGTTACATGGGGAGGGTGCCCTCAGCCTCCACCCCGGCCCTCCCTAACCCCCACCCCGGCCCTCCCCAACCCCCACCCCAGCCATCTCCCACCCCCACCCCACCCCCCCAGCTCGATTTACGGCCCGGGCCTGGCGCTCCCTCCGCTCCAACCCGAGACGTTGCCTCATAGCGGAGGTCCCGCAGAAATATGAAACCGGGTGAAACGCACAGCAGTATAAAAGCAGGGTTGCCATTACCCGGGGCCTGCTTTGCAGAGGGCGCCGAGACTATCCGCGCAGGAGTCATTGCCCTACGCCGGCTCACAGCGTCGTAAATTCCTCCCTCCCCCCGTATCTGTGCACCGCTGGCCTCACCCCTTTAATTAAAGCTGGATAAGGAGTCGGGGTTCTGTTTGCAATTACATGGGGGCCCTGTCCAAGTGTTGCTCCAGATCGCCCACGCCGCGCTGGGAGGTCCCTCCCTGCCACTACGGTACCTGGCTTAGCGCGGCTGCCTGACGTCCAGATGACTTCAGAGTGCGATTGCAACACCTTGACCTGTCAAACTCCTCGGGCCCCAGCTGTTCAAACCACGTCCAGCAGAGAGTTTCAAAATGTGTTACTTGAGCTCCAGAACGCCCTCCAGGACATCATTTCACCAAATGGTTCTCTGTTGCCTAATACCACAGTCAGAGGTCGTTATAAAACAAATTATTGTCTACAGTGCAGCTAATTTCCAGCTCTCCTTGAACCCTTTATTTCAACATCACCATTCCCTGTTCGCTCAGTGATATGAGCATGATGCGTATCTAAATATTGCTAATGTTCTGGAAAAAAACCCCACACCCCCAGATTCTGCATAGCTTGGGGTTGCTGTGGGGATAGTTGTGGGTTGTGAGAGATTTTTTAATGCTGAATGCTGTTCTTGTCTCCCCGCAGGTAAGAGGCCACATGAGTGCGGTATCTGCAGCAAGGCCTTCAAACACAAGCACCACCTGATCGAGCACATGCGCCTGCACTCGGGCGAGAAGCCCTACCAGTGCGACAAGTGCGGGAAGCGCTTCTCCCACTCCGGCTCCTACTCCCAGCACATGAACCACCGCTACTCCTACTGCAAGAAGGAGGCGCAGGAGCGGCAGGAGGGCGGCGAGCGGGGGGAGGGCCGGGGGGAGGCGGCGGCCCCCGGGGAGCGCCTGACGGGCAGCCAGGCCGCCTCGCCCCCCTCCCAACTCGACTCAGACGACCGGGAGAGCAGCACCCGGGAGGACGAGGAGAGCGAGGAGGAGGAGGAGGAGGAGGAAGAGGAGGGGGCCGCCGTGAGCGAGGACGAGATCCAGGTGGTGCGCGTGGGCGAGGGGGAGGACAGCGAGGAGGAGGGGGAGGGAGAGGAAGAGGAGCATGCGGCCGAGGAGCAGGAGGAGGGAGCGCAGGACAAAGAGGAGGCGCTGGGAGAGGGAGAGGGAGCCGTGCCGGGAGAGGAGGAGACGCAGGAGAACACGCAGGAAGGAGGTAAAGCTCAGGAGGAAGAGGAGGCGATGGAGACAGAGGAAACCACGGCAACGGAGGAGACGGCAGAAACCGATAAGAAGGAAGACAGGAAGGAGACCTTGATGGACTTAGCAGAAGCAGCGGACAGGAACGAGGGTGAGAATTCGGAACATGGGGACAAGGAAGCGGAAGATAAGGTTGATGGGAAATGAAAGGAGCCAGAGCGATTATTCTCTGAATCAAAGTATGAAACGGAAAGGAACAAAGGAAGAATGAAAACCACATGTTTCCCTCACTATACAACCTGTATAGATTAATGTTGGAAAAAAAAACATGGTTTCCCCGACACTGTGTCTCAGTTCACTACTGTGGATAAACCCGGGTGTGCCTGAACTAGAAAAAAAAAAAAAAAAGAAAACTAGTAACTTTTCCACGTGAGAAATTTTCAGTGTTAGAAGCTGTTTGTAAAAATACATAAAGTGTAACAAAAAATGCATATACGGACTTTGAAAACAAGAGTTGACAAGTTTTAGATAATGTTTTATTACTAAAACATCCTGGGTCATTTCTTTTATCAGTGTTACTAATTTCGTCACTCATGTTTTAACCTTTTAAGCTGTACAGATGGGAGAGATTTCTATACCTTTTTATTGCCAATGAAGTTTGCTAAAATCAGTATTTTATTAAGTTGGAAGAAAAACCTCTGCACTACAGTATTCCTGGTTTACTTATGGATACCGATGCTTCAGTGTTGTCTACCCATCAGTATTGTCGCACTAGAGTCGCCCTTCACAAAGTTAGCTGACATTAACATAGCGTTTCGTTTTCAATTGGATTGTTAGCCTTAACGAAGTATAAGATATTCTGGGGCACTGACACCTTCAAGAGGGTTTTCTCCTATCAGGGAAGATGGCGTTACAGCCATGAAGCCAGCATTCTTACACTGGCCTCCGTTTAAACTAACCGCAGTGCTCTTCGTCCAGTTGAACCCCTGTTACCCCCAACACCCCCCCCCCCTTTTCTTACAAGTCATGTTCTCGTTAATTTCAGCAACTACCAAATTCGACGTTTTTGTTCAGCAGGTGCAGAAGGCAACCGTTCGTGAATCTTTTACTCGAAGCAAAGGGCTAAGCGCGTTGCGGTCAGGTTAAATCGAGGCGATTTTTCTTCTGTGTGTTCTGTTGAGTCGGAGCTCAGTGTTATAGGGTCAGGTGAAGCCAGATGTACAGTACAGAACATTTTCCCCCAGCCTTATGCAAACCTGTGTGTAAGTGCCATTGATCAGTGTTACTTTTACTAAGTGGCTGTAGCCAGTATTTGTGTTAACGTAGGGTCCATATTAGCTATGATTTGTCGGCTGTCTTGGACGCTTTCTGTTTTTTTTTCTTTTTGTCGTTGTTGTATTGCTTTTCTCGGCAGAGAGAGGACTTCGCACAGAATATTCAGGAAGGCTCGGTTATCGAGCAAAGGAAAATTATGTACATTTTTTTTCTGCCTTGGAATGTCAATCAGAATGGGTTTGCTGCACTTGTTGAACGTTGGAAGTTTGTGGCAAGCTCACCTGCACTTCAGGAATCAAACCTTAGTTATTATGGTCCCACAAATGAAGTATTTTAGCTACTTTTACCTGTCAGTATTACAGTTTTTTTTTCACTTTTTTCACTTTTTTGGTTTTTGTTTTGTTGTGTTTTTTATGTTCCTGCAAAAATGTTCAGTATTTTAAACAATGGCAGTATAGTCCCCTCCTCACTGAGATACATACATGTTTAGTTATAGAAACCTTTTATATTTATGTGTCTTATTTTTATATTTCTTTATGGTTATTTATTACACAATGTAGTGTATAATACTGTAGTTTGTATTAATACAATAATATATTTTAGTATGAAAAATACTTTGGAAGGCAAATGAATTCAACGCTAGAGACACAGCTCTGGCCTATGCTTTGAAAATATGATCATAACTCAGTTAAATGTTTGAGAAGAAAAAACAAAGATTGGAACCTTTTACCTTTGCATCCATTACCAACTTAGTTTTAATTTTTCCCACTTTAATATGAAGCTACTGAACTTTGAAAACTAAGTGTGTGATTACTAGCATGAGTATTTGCTGTTGTATTGATTGAAGGAATACCATAACAATGAAGATGTACTGTCCTTTTGAAAAGCCAAACCTGGATTGACATACCTTTCTCTTATTTGTGCCAAGTTGTTACATTGTATGTCTGAACCAAGGCTAAAGCTTGTTTTTTAAGTCCCTGTTTGATCCACAGTCATTTTTATAGGTTTCTTTTTTTACATTTTTGCTTAGGATTTTGTTTTTGTTTTTTTTTTTTTTTTGTTTTGTTTTTTATGACTGGCCATCACAATAAAATACATCAACAAAGCGGCATTGAATTGTAATATTTCTCTTTTTTATTAAATATATGATGAGAATAACCATAATAGCCAATAACAGCAATATCAATCACTATAGGTTTTCTAAATAATTACATTTAGCTGCGTAAAGTAGTTCTGTTTTTGGTATAGTTTGCAATATAGTGAAACTATGTGATAGGGTTGTCTGATCCTTGCGGGACAGTCTGCAGTGCTTTTTGTCTTTATCTTTTTTTTGTTTTAAGAATGGACATGCATCTGTAAATATAGAGATTTGCATTCTGTTTCATCAGTTAGACCTGAATAGCCATCCTGGCAACAAGGCAAGTTTTGGGGGTTTTCCGGTCATATCAAAACAAACCCTCCATTACAGTGCATGCGTTTTTGTTAGTCACATTCAACTACAGCTGAAAGGAACCGGAGGACATTGGACCCTGTGAAAAAGGCATTTCTGCTGCATTACCCGGGGGTGATGTGAGATCCGGAAAGACGTATATCTGCCCATATGGTCATAAGTGCACTGACCTGTTCCCTCTCCCACGCTGTGATCGATGCCTCCATATGGCTGGGTGTGTTCAGTGCTTACTTCTGTGCTCCCTTGGACCTCAATCCCCAGGATAATTTCAGTTTGCCAGAGATGCGATTGTGCTGGGTTATGTCCTCTTGTGGAACAGTTGTATAAACACACCTTCATCTGCCAAAAGTGCTGCAACCATGCCCTGGCTGCGTAGAGTACTAGGTAGCCAACCATTCCTGGGCCAATGTGATTTCAGTCCTACCTCTCTGGCAGTGACCATGAGTGGAAACTGAATGTCTGAACAGCATTGTCATGGTCAACTGGACCTGTGCATGGATTAGCAAAAATGGGGTACCAGTGGGGAAGAAGCTTTATTCTCAGGTAAGAATCCATGGTCTTAGGGCCCACTCCTTTTCAGCATGCTAACTGTCTGCTTGGCCAGTGACTCATTTTAACTGAACAGCCTCTGCCATTCCTCTGTGTAATCTATCACAAAGGCCCTTGTGTCAAACTATCTGAACTCCCTCTAACCTCAAAGACCCATTTTCTCTAATGAGTTAAAAGCAGGTGTTAAATTCCTCCATTTCTTACACATCATTTCCCAAAAGTGAAAAGTGCGCTGTCCCCTTGCAGAGCCAACTGGCACGCCTTTTAAATTCTATGTGTGCGAAGCTGTTGCCGCTTCACCAAAGCTACGGTGTGCTTTATGAGTCCCTGTTTGGTCCGGTCGAATTAGGGAAGTGACAGAGAGTTTTCATTTCAGACACGGGGAACTGGAATGAGATGAGGGAACTGGGGGGCAAATCCAGTCTGATGGGACTTTAACCCTGCCCACCACCACCTCAGGCCTGATACACACAGTCCAAAACCAGCCCAAGGTTATTTGTATCGATCTGCGTCTGCTTTCCCTCAGGTGTTACAAATACATGAATTAGTAATGGACCACACAATAAATCTATAATTTGATGGGGGACCGAAAGCGGTCCTTATTACAAGCAGTGTGCCATGCGCTGTGCTCACCATGAGTATGAGGTGGGCGTTTTCCGAACCGGACGAAAGGGAAGGTCTGTGTCATGAAGATGGGAGAGGCGAGGAGGAGGACGACACCTGCTGGTCATGTGACACATCACATAAAACTGACAAAATTGTCTGTTGCATTAAGGAAGTGGTCCTAGATTGTTATGGGAGTCTCTGAGCTTTGGGCGGGGGGGTTGACACGGGAAGGCTCTTTGGGAGACTGCATCGAGTATTAATATTCTTGTTTGATCCTGGATGTGTGTGTGTGTGGGGGGGTTGCCATGGATTGATTCAAGCTAACTGAGAGCAGCGGAGTGTATTGATTTCAAGGAGGCCTGAGCCACTCTTACTGAAGATTTCCACCAGCTTCCTATTCATTCTTCCTAACAGGGGCCAATGGCTGCTGCCAAACACACGTCAGTCAGTGGTAGTGGGCCGTAATGGAGATGGAGAGAGAGACAGCAAATAGACTCACTGAGTTCCTGTGCCCCTGGCTCCAGGCTCTTTAGGGGTTATCCCTCATTTTAAGTACAGTCAGAAGTAAATCCTTTACATCTTATTTTAAAACTACTCAATGTCCCACAGGAGCAGTGCATTTATTCTGGGTAAATACCCTCAGATGTTGAAATAACAGAACCATATAATGAGCCTTATGACACTGCTCTCCACCTGATAAGATGGGCTCAGTGAGGAAGGACATTACTCCTCCATGTGCTGACTGCTGATTTGCTGAGACCCAAACCAATAAGATTTCATCTCGCCATAGATGGTGCATCTCTCTTTGCAAACAGACAGAAGTGTGAATGTTTGTACGTACATGACAAATGGAGAGAACTGCTTCACATTCCCACTATAAGAGGGCATGATCATTCAAACAAAAGACAGGAATGCTTGCGTGCACAGCTGATCTAATTAGAATCTAACTGATTCAATTAGAATTTAATCATTTTCAGAGAGCTGAGTATTTTACATCCTCATTGGATTTGTTGCATCTTACGGTCAGATTTATTATTAAAAAATACAAGAAACAAAAACAGAAATTTAGTACTGGGATTTCATTGCTTTTAACTTCTGAGTCTTTCAAATCAGGGTAAACTATTAGGGAGATTTCGTTTCTGACAACGAGCCCATCGCCAGGGCAAAGGTCTCCAGGGAAATATGGAGAAAGCACATTTTCATTTGAGAAACTCTGGAGCAGGAAATTGCACTCTCAGTAATGCATCTTCTAAAGCCTGATCATGCTTCCAAACAAAATATTCATTACCTAATGTCTCCATAAAGACAATAAAATACCTCCCTATTGTATTATTGCTTTGAGGGGGAAAAAGTAACTTTTTTTTTGCTAAATCATTATGTTGAGTGATCTCTATCTGTTCATCTTACCTCTACAAATATTACTTGCATGTGGTTGTATTTCAAAAAAACTTACTTACCTTGTCACAATGGTTTCTAAAATATATTCAAGAAAATTCCATTCTAAAACAGAAATGAGAAGTTAATTGTTATACATTAATATACGACAAAAATATTTGAAAACATAAGTGTTGGGACACAACAGTCTTGAAGTAACCAGAGTAACATGCACTGCACCCAGAATTCATTTAAATATTTTGTATTCCAAACTGACACTGACACAGACATATGAGGATCATATGGTTATGATGCCATGGTTATGATATCCACTTTATACTGAAGCTCCATTTGGAGTTGGATTATGTCCACCTGATCACTCCTGCTATTTCACAGTAATGGAGACCAAAACATGGCTACACAGTAAGCAGCTATGGCCTGGTTCAATTTGGTGACAGGTGCCGATGAAAATATTATTCTTTCACGAAAAACAGTGGCAACTCCACACCTCTGACCTTTTTTGTCATGAAACAGGATTCACTCATCCATCAGATTTAAGTCCCTACTAAACCGCTGCTATACCTCAGCCAGCATAATCTGGAATCATTGTGCTCTGGAATATTATTCAGAGGCATGATGCAGTTATCAGAAAAAACACACCTATCAGCAAGGAATGCTGATCAGTTTTATAGCCTCGGCCAATGCAACCTGCATCCGCTCGTAGAGCTTCTGAGAGAGGGTACTTGACCCAGTTTAAAGGAGATTATCCCCCCTCAATCATTAAATGGGTTTGTGCTCAGGAGCAGGGGGTCTGGTCTCATAGGCTGGGAGCTCTGGCACACTGGGGCTATGGCATTTAGACCCTTTTCAGACCCAACAGCTCCTTAACAAGAAGGAGATAAACACCCCCCTCCCACAGGCCTGGCCTTCCAAAATGCAGTATTAATTTAATCCTCCTGTATCCAGTGGGTGGTTATCTGTCCCCGCTGAACTGAAATGTCCACCAATTGTTCATTAGAGTATGTAGCATGGCATGGTTTTGAGTTTGTGACCGTTACCGTCTGATGCCCGCATCGAGATCTTTCTGCTGATACAGGATGTGGAAGCATCTCATTGGATGAGCTCTGTTCTGATTTGATAATTGGTCTGTCCGTAAACTGCTGTGCAGGGGAGTCAGTGTTACGCTTCTCGCCCCGTTGGTTCTCTCACGTTTCACTCCCTCCGCAATGCCGGTGGGACCCATTCAGCCAGTAAGATTGCATCCATTTAAATGAGACTATTATCCTTCGATTGTGTTTCATGAGGACGTTCTCATTAGGTTTGCTTCGGTTCGCAAATATTAGGATCCTGCTTGCACACAGAGTTTGCCTTTTAAAGATCAGGTATTCAAAATGGGACAAGGAGGACCCTTTGCTCTTCGCAAGATACAACTGGCAAATTGGATTTTGATACCAAAGCACCTCTGAGGTACTTTATAAGAAAGAAAAAAAAAAAAAAGAAGTGTTTGTGAGATGACATGGTTGCGATGAGGCAGGCGTCCATGCTTTGATCGCTTGATCCCAGATGTCCGGAGCGAGCCCAGCACTGGATTAATGCTGAATCGCCCCCGCGGAGCCCGATCCAAAGAGGCCGGCGCGAGCCAGCAGAAAGAGCTCTGACAGCCTGGGGGACTCCCAGCCAAGCTCGCTGGAGCCGGGGAGTGGGGATCGGGCAGATGTGGGGGCACCCCAACCCAAGGGCAAGGGTGCTGCTGTCCCCCCTGCACGAGCCTCAAACCCCCGGCAGAGAGGAGGCACCCGAGCTTCAGACCTCGGACCTCGCCCCCTGGTCGAATCTGCCCATCCCCGCGGCGTTACCCCCCCCGCCCCCCTCCTGGCGGCCCACAGCTGAGCTCCACAGCGGCCACTCATTAGAGTCCTCTCCAGCCCACTCGCGCTGTGTTCTGCCGAGATAAGAGGCAGCAGAAATCCCTCCCCACAATATCATTCACACGAGCTCTCTAAGCCTCCCTGGCCATGCTGGTAATTGCAGAGGAAAAAAAAAAAAACACACACACACACACAGTCTACCGCCAGCATCCTTAATCTCCACAACCACGGGATGACATTTCAATTGCAAACTGTTCTTCCAAAATGTTTTCACGCATCCTTTTGCAGCGGGTGCTCCTCATTACTGTCTCAGTTCCAGTGTTAAAGCATTCCGAATCGGAGCGGAGACCTTCATCTTTCACGTGCGGTGTAAGGGAAGTGATGAAGGGGTGCCGATTCTCGGGTTCCCCACACACAGCACAGCTCTGCGCGTCCTGTTTTGTAAGAGATAAAACCATCAGGAGTAATATCAATGTCTGTAAGATGAGTCACTATAACGCAGGATGCTCCGGCATCCGAATCATACGGGCTCGCATCTGTAGTGTCCCCACTGACACCTCTGCAATTGTACCGTATAATGCGGGGTGATTGCACAAAAGATATCAGCGTTTCATGTTTTCAAGTGCCACAAGATTTCACTGCGCCTGAACGTGTTTAGCAAATACAAGTGTGTGACATTTGGAGCGCTCACGTGTGGAGCACCTTAGTTTTTTGGGGAACGTTCGCTGTTCGAGCAGCGTTGTCACGAAAGAGGCGAAGCGCACTCCTCTTTTGCAGATGTAATTGCTGGTTTGTAGAATCCCTCCCCTCTTCTAAAATAAACTGAAGAGATCCATTACCAATCAGCATCCAGACAAAGACTCTGTCCGAAAATGCGCCGGTGGGCTGCTTTGTACGGTTAACAAAGGCAGTTACTGGTGTTTACCGGCGTTCAGGGGGGAGCCTTTGTTCTTTTCAGATTGGGGGGGTGAAGAGATAAAGTGATCACCAGGGGAGCGGCCTGGAAAGGGTGGATTAGACACACGCGTGTCAGCTGCGGATTAGCGGCTGACTCCATGCCAGTGTAAATAAAGGCAGAGTTCACCGGGCACCGCGGATCACGAGCAGGTGTGCTGTTGTTTGGTTTTGCAACAGCGTGTCACGGTAAACACAGCATCCCTGTGCCTCCCAGTGATGCCAGATCTCCGCCCCCACCCCCCACCCTCGCCCCCAGCCCAAACCCACTGCAGAACACACGCAGAGGAAATGGAATTTGTTTTTTGAGGATGATCATTGACAGAAAATGATGTCACACTTCTCAAAATAAGATGTCTTAATCGCTTTCCTTCTCATACCTCCACAGCGACCATGGAATGTGTGTGGTGGCACTGATCTGTTGTCCACTGAGTGCATTCCAGTCTCTGTTGTGAGATGGGGAAGGGACATCTCTTACATGCGGCAAGGTGAGACTCGTCAGGGTCGTTTCCATGGTGTCACTGTGAAGATGAGCGATAAGAAGCCAGCGGGGTCATGGCAGATTGAGCAGCCAGTGCTACCACAGGGCTTCGCATTCTCACCTCAGCGTCCTTTGTCTGTCTGTCCACCAGGGGGCGCAATTCTGCCTCACAGGGTCTCTTCTCTCTCTTCTCCTTGCCTCAGCAGTCTTGCCTGGAGCATTTGGCACCTCCGGGCGGTGACACACAGGGCTGTTTTGTCACATTTTCTCCACGTCTGACTGGACTCTGACTCAGCCTGCCAGGACACACGGCTCCTGAAGGAGATGACTAGCAGAGCTTCCAAAGAGAAACGAGGAGCAGCAGCGAATCAGAGCGATCTTGACTGTCACTGGTACATCCCCCAGGCGCCCAGCACCCCCCCCCCCCCCCCCCCCCCCCACAGCTGCCCAGCAGGGCCCAGAGGGACACCGAGTGCATCACAGCAAACAGTCCGCTTCTCCACCCCCCCCCCCGACCGCCCGCCTTTCACACCGCTGCGGCAACAAAAGAAAGCACTCAGCCTTCACAGTAGTCAGCGGGCGTGTTTACCTAGCGGGATGGAAAAGGCCGTCTCCTGTACAGCAGCGAAAACTGCGCCGTAATTGATTCTGTCTGTGCATTCTCTCTGTCTCTCTCTCTCGTTCTGCCCAGTGGTGTCCCCCATCTTGCACTCAACCCCCCCCAAAACCCAAAGGGGTACAGACCTCCCCATGTCAGAGCCCAGGAGACTGAGGGTCCCACACAGGGACCGCAGATGACAGACGCCCTCCTAGCCTCACCTCCCCGAGTCCATTATCTTGGGAATACGCACTTGGGGGCAGTACACTCAGCTGTGTAGCACGCTGAAGCTAACAGCCTGTCTTGTGCAGCGACTCCGTTCCTGCTACAGAGCATTCGGTCTCCCTTTCTTCTCTGCTTTCTGTCACCTGAGCTGGAACCAGGGGCCCCGCTGGGGTCACAAGGGTTAATGCCCTCCTTCTGGGCCCTGAGACTGTGTGCGTCCCTGTCAGACTCCCCCCCTGTGCCAGCCACACACAGACCATACTGCTGACCTGTCAGTTAATCCACTGCAGAAAGCTGGATCAAAGAGCAACATACAGCACATACACGGTCCCAAATATCCTATCTTACAGTGCCGAGTTCAAATCTGCATATCTGTACCATTCGGAATAACACTAAATGATTTTTATGCCTCAAGGACGTCTGATTGATATGTTACTCACACAGGCCTTCATCAGAACTGTAAGACAAAACATATGGTCAGAATAAATAATGTACCTATGGGCCGTTACAGAAAGGGTGCAGGTTCTTTTCACAATAATGTGTAAGACAGCTGTGACACTGATTTTTTACACACATACAGAACTCTGTTCTGTTGAAGTGGACATCCACAGCTCCACAGAGTCCATATCCTTCTGTGGAACACACCTTTCATCATCATGAAGAAACCAGGGAGTATGATTATTGATCCGGACTATGACTGGCTTTACAATCAATTACTGCCAGGAGCACAGTGCGAGAGCTCTTTATCAAAACGCCTGTGTGTGTGTGTGTGTGTGTGTGTGTGTGTGCGTGTGTGAGTGAGTACGACACTACCCCATACTCGCTACTTTGTGTGTCTGTATGTGTTCACATCAGACACCAACAGTCTCCCAGAATGATGGCAGATCGGTCCCTGTCAGGTTCAGCACTTGCTCTCCAGGCGAGCCAGATGGCGTCCCAGGAAAGCATCGATCAGATGATCCCTGGGTAACGCCCAGGGATTTGATCAGAACCCCTGGCGGACTCCACCATAGTTTTCCCCCTCGTGATTCTCATAATCTTGCCCCCACCCTGCCAACAGCAACCCCACTGCGGCTGAGCAGAAACAGCGATTGTCAGGTCTCTGGCGCCAAACGACTCATGTGGTATTAATACGGATGAATTACATGGCTAAGTAAACCCAAGGAAATGCAATGAGGGGAGTGTGGACGGGACATCTGACCAGCTTTTGGCAGCACCACAGAGCACTACCAGCTGTGCTTTGGTGGAGGACGCGTGTCTGAGAAAGCTCATTTGGATAAAACTGCTGGAAACCCTGCAGCAGGTAAGGTGTTCCTGCCTTTCAAAGGGATGGATTAAAAAGAGGTTCCACTCTGCCCTCTGGTGGAAAAGATGAGACATTGCGGGAACAGCCATAAACTTAAACCCAGTGCATGTTTTTTTTTTTTTTTTTTTTGAAAGTATGACCATTTTAAAGGCTGTCATTACAATTACTTTTTAAAGCAGAAAAGTGTAAGATGAGTGTGAATGTTAAAGCATTAAATAATTATCTTACTAATTAACAGTTGTGTCACTTACTGAAGTAGCACCTGCAGTTACAATATTTCACCAGTAGGGTGGCGAAGGCCAGCAAAACGACCGCAACCCTTGAACTATGCCTCCTCGGTCCTTGTTTCTTCCCCTTTATTATGCGGGAAAATGGCATTGAAAGGAAGGCAGTAATCGCAGGTGAAAAATTCACACTGGCAGCAGGGCCAAGGAAAACATATTATTTATTTAATCGGTCAATCAATGAGACCATTTAGTCTGGCACCTTCCACAATGAATTTGCTGCAAAGTGCTGAGAAGAGAATGTACATTAAAATCTAATGTATTGCTTACGCTGCACAAAGGCGGCTTCACTTAACATATCTCAGCCACTTAGCTGGTCGATTCCTGCCAGCCTGGAGATTATGTGTGCTTATAAACTATCTGTAAAGTTAATGAGGTGTTGACTTCAGTATGGTAATGAGAGGTCTGTGAAAAGATCTAACAGTCCATCTACCGTTACTGCGCGAAGCCGTTGATTATTTCATTGAGACGAAAGTATTTCAGATCACTTCCACTGGTGGGGATGGGACTGCGCTTGCTTCACACTGGGCTTTGGGTGTGTCTCTCAGAGGGCAGAGAGTAAGAGCTGTGCTATGTTAGAGACTGTGCGGTTGAGTATACATTTACATTACATTCTGTCATTTAGCAGATTCTGCTACCCCGAGCCACAAGAGAACAAAGTGCTTCTAACATGTTAGAAGTTAAGAGTTACATGAAAGATGGTACAGGCACATGCACTGGGTGTGAACTCAGTTGTCCACATCTTAAGACGCTTCAGCATGTAAGCAGTACTGTGATAACTAGGACAGACATGCTCTGATATGTATGTTCAATAGATACCCTACAATAAAACTACACAAATAAGGGGAAAGTGACATGCATGGGCAGGGGGGGGGGGGGCGTGAAGCTTTCTGAAGAGGTGAGCCTTCAGTGCGTGATTAAAGATGACCAACGGTATTCGGCAGAGGGGGATAAGTAGTGACCAGACATGACAGTAGTTTGGTAGATTGTGGACCAGCAGTGCCATAATGGATGAGCAGCAGGGGTGTGATAGCACATACAGGGATGTGAGAGAGGTACAGTAGAGCAGAGATGGGAAAGGCCTAGGCCAGGAGCTGGGCTCAGTAGATGGTAAAAGAAGGGATTCTTAAGATGTTGTACAGGCCCTACTGACCACTGATATGTGGTCCAGAAAGGTCACTCCATTGCAGTGCCACTGCAATAGTGTTATGTGCCCAACCCAACAATCTCCAACACAGCAGATACCGCACAGCTCTGGCTGACAGAATCCATCTTTGCCAGACAGTGGGACCGAACACAGAAGCCGTGCTTTATCTGGTCTGTTCATCTGCTGGTGCTAACGGTTGTACATCCTTTCAATTATTAGAACATGCTAATCAGAGGCTTAACTGGAGGACCGCACTGGGGGAATCAGCGTGCAGTAGCTGGCAGGCTTGAAACATTAAATAAAAGACTTGTCCCAACCTGGGAATCAGTCTGAACATTCTGTCCTCCCTCCCCTCCGCGTGGCTTTGGAAGGCACTCGACAGCAACGTCCTGGAGCTGGAGATCGCGGCCGATACCACCGACGCAGGCGGTAGGACCCCTGGCGCATTCCATCAGAACTGGGAGGAAGACGGCGCAATTAATCAGACACATCAATCCAGGCTCTGCGTGCCCTAACCTGGCATGCCCTCTGCCTGCTCCTCACCTCCAGCACGCACCTCCTCATCTCTCTCTCTGATTTCTGATTCCCTCTCTCCTCTGTCTGTTACTGGTAACTGCATCAGGACATGAGACTCCCTGTGTTCAGCTTTCCTAGAAGGGGGGGTGCTCTGCCAATCGACAGCACCAGGTCTTGCAGAGAAACGTGTTGGCCATTCAGTTATTAGGAGTAATATAATATCTGTTGGTGAACACGTGAAGGCCTGGAATGGTTAGATGACTGATAGCTGGGGTGAGCATCATCTGTGAGCGACTCCGAGTCCATCTTGTATTTATTGCCCGCTGGGCTTGATTGGTATTTCTGAAGCGTCTCCAGCCAATGGGGCATTTTTTTTTAGCCTTCCACAATTACCTTATGTAAATCCACTGCTGGAGTGCCTTGCTGCCATTTAAAATGCATAGAATTTCCATGGAATATGATCCCCTCCCGCTGCTTCAGGTTCATTAATCGTGAAAGGCCAACAGCATTCGGAATATAAACCTGGCTGCTTAACGTTGTAGGTACACACATCCAATTATTTATCCAAAGCGCTGCGGCCTTGTATTTTACACAGAGCGTGCGGAGGCTAGGCAGTGTTGATTCGGCTGCAGACAATTTCGAAGAAAATGTGTAAAATGAAAAATTAACACTCTTTACATGGGACTGGGGGAGGGCATGTTGATAGCACGTGGAGCTACTGCTGAAAACGGTTTCGTTCACTTCCACAAAAGCACAGAAATTCTTTCTCACAAAAGATCCCGGCTCATTCATTGCTTCCCTTTCAAATCAATGTAACCAATTTTACAAAGCAGGAATTTTTTTTTTTTTTTTAACTTGGAGGCACAAAGACCCAGGTACTGTCAAAGAATTAAGAAGCTCGGTAGGCATTCATAACAGCTAATGTTAAAAACAAGATCCTTTCAGAGAAGTTAAACAGTCAAATAAATTCAATTTCCATAACACAATACCAGGCTTAGGGTCACCTTACCAAACATGCTGCCCAAAAACTTGAGTTCAGTAGCAGACAAAACACTGCCTGTCAAACAGGATTTATAGAAAAGACAGCCATTGGAATGTGTTAGTAGGAACATTATCAGTAGCAGCAAAGGAGAATGCAGAAAACTATAGGAAGCCTGGCAGCACCTTATGCTAATCAAAGGAACCATAGTCGTGCTTCCATTAGTCAAGTCACACAACATTAAAAATATACTTTAACTCATTGTGCAGTGAGCTATATTATTGACTGCGTTTCAGAGACAGACAACTTGCCATCAGATTTTTTGCAGAAGCTTTCATGAGCACCAGTTTTGAATCTGACCCTCAGTATCACTGTCGAAGGGCTCAGGTGTCCAAACCAAATGGCCGTGGGCAATGGGCAGCTGGCAACCCGTTGAATATTTAAGCCTCATTCATAAGCATTCATGTTAGCATAATAAACGATCATTTTAAACACAAGAGAACAAAAAAATCAAAAGGGTTTCTGGTTTTGAAAATAAGGCCGTTTTCCATTCTCTAATGTTTACAGCATGTGGGAGAGGGCAGAAGGACCTGTACTGCAGATATGAATGCTACCACACCAGCCATTTGGCATCAGGGGGTCTTTCAAAAATGTGTCTATATACAATTTTAACAATGTATGCTACAAAAATAATTATAACATTTTCAGTAGAAAAGGGCCACTTTACTCGTATAAAATATAAGCTGGTATATACAAATTTGCAAAAATACAAACCTAGTTTTATGGTGTGGTTGGGTTTTCAGTAATATTTTTGGCTGTACGATAAAATAAAGCTTGAAAGATCCTCTTCAGTGACTTCACTGTGGAGCAAAATTCTTTAAGTTGATGCCATATCAATATCAATTTGATATTGTTAAATGTCAAATTGAACTTAAACTTTTTCAAATGTGTATGTACTGATCAATCCGATATGATACCTGTAAATATGCAGTGTTTGTATGCTGTATTTGTTTATCAGTCATACAACAAACCTACACTGAAAGCACTTTCTCATTTGCTTCTTGACTGCGAAACTCAAATGTTTAAAAGCAGTATCTGGTAATCTATGGACCCTTCTTGTATGCACATGCTCAACTGCTGCCACCTAGTGGAAGAGAGAAAAATTACACATTTCACTCTGCTCCCATGTTAATCTGTAGGAACATTATATACATTCATAAGTTTGTCTGAGCATGCATGAATTTATTCCAATGTACACTTTTAAATAATCAGTAATGTATGTGTATACATGAGTAAATGTGCAGCACAGTACATATTTTCAGTTATACATACTGAGTAAGACTGATCACACAGTGACATTAAGGGTTTTATTTCCAGTGATTTAGGAGTCAGACCCCCTGTTTGACTGTACACGGCATGAGAGAATGGTCCAGTTACAGGAAGCACCTTTTCATGCAGGTTCAGAGATGAGAACAACCATCGCCAGGCCAGTTAACCCCCAGGCACACTATCTACATGCCTATGTTACAATAGTTTACAAAGTCTGGCATTCGATGGAGTAAAAAGAAAAGCAGCTAGAACATGACATATTTACACTTAAGTTACTTATTTTACAGAAATATTTAAAATTCAAGTTCCATTAAAATCCAAAAAAAGAAAAACAGGATGTATAAAATGCGTTAAGACCCAAGTGGAATGCCAAAAAGGAATGGAAGCTCTTGTTTTGCCTGTTTAAAACCTGTGAAATTTACTGCATGAGTTGTAGGTAAAACCTCTTTCACAGTACGAACATCTTTACAACGTTTCGAACGAAAGACAATATGGCACCCTAAACTAAAACCCAGAAGCGAATAATTAATATGAGGCACTTTCCTTTGAGAAGAAACATGATTTCAGGTATAATCATCCTTATTTTTCTTCTATTTTTTTTTGCGATCTGACGACAGGAAGTGGGGAAAGCAACAATACGCAGACACGCAGAGGAGAGATGTAGACAGTATTGCATCAGAGGAGTTGTTCTGTTCTCGTCTGTCGTTTAGAAGTGTATATATATATATAATGTATAAAAAAAGAAACGCATGGTTTTGCTCTCGTCTGGCGGACACAGTGTCTGGCTGTTACGACGCACTGCAAAGGGTTTCCACAGCACACAGCACAGAAAAAGCAGCCCAAATTTGGGGCTGAACAGAAATGGGAACACACTTCAAGTACAGACAGAAATATGTACACTTTAGAATGCCATTGGGTAACCAGCAATTAAGCTTTAGTCGGTGGAACAGCAAGCATATACATTCTCCTTTGGGTTACTGAGGGACAAAGTAAACTGTCGCTCCCCTCTAAAACACCCTTAATTACGCATAAAGTGAATGGTTCTTCAGTAATACTTAAGACACCGGAGCCGGTTCTTTCTGATGGGCCCGGTTTGTGTGTTACGACCTATAGGAAGTGATTTTTACCATCGTTAATCTAGTTGTCATTACACCATCCATTACACCAACGTAATGTAATGTAAATGAATGTAATGCAATGTACCATCCCCCTGGGACTAAAGGCCTCCTTGTCTTCCAGTATTACTGGGGTTTTACGTCTGACTAAAAGAGGTTAACCTCAATGCAGGAGTACAAAGTCATTGCTGTATGTCACTTTAAAATGAGGATACACAAACTCCATATATGTTCCAGTACGTTGTCGCTGTCACCCTGTGTGAGTAAAAACACTAATGTGCAGTAATCCTGGCTGATATATGTACATACACAAACACACAACCACATACTGCGTGCCAGTATGTGTGACGGTTCATAAATACTGATAGAATCGTGAGCGGACCACTTGTGCTCCGGACAGTTTGTGCGGGTGCGCGTCGGCCGCCAAGCTCAGGGGGGCTTTGTTTTTGTTTTGGGGGCTGTCCCCGTTCACCTGCTCGGGGGGAGGGAGGTTGTCCTGGGCGGATGCAGAGGGGGGCGTGGCAGCAGTTTGGGGCGCCTCGGTGTTGCCGGTGCGGCCGCGCTCCCGGACGATCCAGTCGCGGATGGAGAAGTCCTGCGAGCTGCACTTGGGCTTGAGCCGGTCGACGGCCGACAGCTCAGGCTCCTTCCAGTCACCGGCCACCGCCAGCTCGGCAAAGTCCCGCTGGCCGCCCATGGTGTGCCGGCGGCGGATGCTCTTTTTCTTGCGCGCCTCAGGCGAGCGGGCTTTGGGCGTGCCCACGCCGAACATGTCGTCCGCCGACGTCTTGAGGCGGAACTTGAGGCGCTCGGTGATGCGCAGCCTCCAGGGCGGCTCCGCCTTCTCCGACTCGCTGCGGGAGGAGGAGCTGAGGCTGCCCGTGGACCGCCCCTTCACCGCGTCCAGCACACGCGATAGGCCCCGGGACTCGCGGTCGCTCCGCCCACCCTCAGCCGATGACTCGCTGTCCGTCTTGGGCTGCGGGGACTTCTTGCGGGTGGGGCCGTCTCGCTCCGCCGGTCTGTGGGCGGGGTTTGCATTGCGGGAGTCCTGATTGGGTGCCGTGCCACCCTGCGTCCCCACAGGCGGGGTCTTCTCTTGCGGCCTGTCCCCCGCGGGCAGCTCCGGGGCCCCGCCCCCGAAGACGGGGAAGTCGCTCTCGCTGTCCGTCTCAGCGGGCCGGCCCTCGCTCACCAGCTCGCTGCGCTCATCGTCCGCCTCGTCGCCGCGGCTCTCCGCCACCGAGCGCACCTCGGGGCTTAGCGCGCACGACTCCGCCCCCGTCAGGAAGGTGAGGGAGGAGGTGGTGGAGTAGTCCGAGGTGATGGAGCTCACCTCCGCCACCGCCTCGCTGCCCCGCGGGTCGGGCCCGCGCCTGCGGTGCCCCGCCCTCGGCACCGAGGCCTGCGAGCTGGTGCTGTTCATCGTGCCCAGGTCGGACGTGGCGTCGTCGTACTGCGACACGGGTTCGGACAAGGACGACTGGCGGGCCGTCTGCACACGCTGGCTGAGGCTGGGGGAGGGCGAGGGGGTCTTCTCCTTCATCGCTATCGGCTTCTTGTGCTCCTTCTTGCCGCCGGGCTCCGCCTCGCAGATTTTGCCATCCTCCTTCTCCTCACTCTCTCTGCCATTCTCCTTCCGCTCGCTCGTACCGGCCTCTCTCTCCGCCTCCGTCTGGCCCGGGCCGTCCCGGGTTTGGCCTGGGTTGTGGTTCTGGCCCGGGGGAGGCTCCTTTCTCAGGAACACTCCATCCAGGTCGTCGTCCGAGCTGCTGGGCTGCGGCTTCTCCTTTTGCTTCTTGCGCTTGCGGCTGGCCGCAGCAAAGATGGAGGAGCGCAGCAGCTCTCTGCTGTACTGGTCCTTGCCAGACCCCCAAGAGCCCTGCTGGAGACACAGCAGACGGTGAGCGCCCTGCCATCACACATTACAGCCACCACACCCTGCCTCAAACCGCCACTGCAGACAAGCAGCGCTCTACCCATCCCTCTGGGAGCAGGACCATTAGCACCATCGCCACAATGCTAAGCCGCTACTATCAGCAATGGAAGATGCGCTTGAGGTTGGCACACTGGGCACCAATTCATTTACTAGGTGGAGGGTTGGCATTTTATACTGATGCCACAAGCAGCCATCTTTTCAGGCTCAAAAGACCTACGGGACCAACCATTCCAGCTGCATAGGAAAACTTTATTATCTGTTTCATATCCATGTCATCTGAGACAGGAATGTAGGAAATCCTGTCTCTATTAAAAGTGACTAAAATTATTATGAGGTGAAATGTTCAGTGAGCCTAAAGGTGGCTTCAGTGACACAGCGGATAAAGTGGAGCCCTCCGTGGTACAGAGATTCAGATGAGATGCGGAGGGCTAGAGCGAGCTTAGCGCATTAACAATCAAAGCTACAGGCAGGCTGATGCCGGCGATGCGCTGCCGTCGGGTGAGGGTATCTTCCACCGCAGGGATGAAAGGCACGCTGAGCACAGCCAATAGCAGAGCGCAGTATTTAACAGAGTTCTCTGCGTACAAGCAAACCCCGCTAACGCCTTTGATCACTCTGCCACCAGTTCTTAAGAGAGAGTAAGAGAAAGAAGCGCGTTACTGCGTCTGTAAGAGAGTGCGCTGGGCCTGAACTAGAGAGATGCATTTTGATACTGACATCAAAAGGAATTCATCTGATCCTCTGATGCTGTTATTTTTCTATCTACAGATCTAAAGCAGACATGAATACACAACACAGACTGGTGTACAGGCAGCTCTCCTCCGCAAGGACCCCGTGGCCCTGTTGGGTGGGGGGTGGGGCGGGGGTGTGTCCTGAACACCTACCTCACCTGCCCCTCTAGCAGAGGACTGCACAGCCAATGGGAGGAGGCCAACACTCACCTTAGATTTGGCAGAGTCACTAGTGGGCGAATCTGGAAAGGGAGAGAACATAAGAGAGCGTATGAGAGAGACGAGCCAGGCCACGCCCACTTCTTCAACACGGATGAGTGAGAAAGGGAGAGAGAGAGCACCACGTGAGGTCAGAGGGCAGAGGTCAGGAGTCACGGAGATGGACGCAGCACAAAGAGCGAGCGAGTGAGCACCACAGTTTTGAGGAAATGAGAATGGAAAGAGCCATGTTCTGTACGGTTCACTACGACAGCCAGCATGACATGCACACGAGTCCACCAAAGCACTACGTTACACTCCCAACCCACATCCACCAGTGACGGCATTCTTTCCCAACTGAGAAAACACCAAGGGACAGAGGGGCGCCTACAGTTATCATCGGGCGATTTGGGGGGGATTCGGCCATTTTTACAGTGTAAGTGTGTTGTTATTAATGTGGTGCTTGTAATACAGGCCAACTGGAGATGAAGATGGACTGGAAGATGTTTAAGCAGCCTCACACTGACACCCACTGCAGTATGAGAGTAAACCTTGACTCACTGCCTCCGCTATATTTTGTGAGGAGTGTTGGGTAATCAGCACCATTAGAAATGTAAAATAAATCTCTATGAAACTAAGCAAACTTTCCAATGTCACAGTCAGGCAGAAATAAAGCCCTTCCTGCCAGCTCTGGCCTGCTGATAATGACACTGAGCCAGGTGAGCCCAACATAGCTTGAGGTAGTAAGTATCTTCAACCAGAGGTGTGGGGCATTGACAAATTAAATCATGTAAAATTTAAAAATCAATCATATAATCCATGTGAAATGCAGTTTTAGGTAACGGTAAATGTGTGTGTGTGTGCTCTATGAGGCTGCAGTGCAGTAAATGTCTGTGTGTGTTGCTAACAGGCTGTGAGAAAATGTGAGGGTTTGTTTGCTATAGGGGGTTGTGACAGAGTGAATTACGGGGGGTTGTCTGCTGTATGGGGTTGTGACTGCACAACTTGAGGGTCTGCCGTGTACTGTATGCTACTGTGACAGCGTGACTGTAGTGGTCTGGTGTGTACTTTATAGGGCTGTTACAGAACGCCTGTGGTGTTTTGGTGTGTGCTGTAAGGGGCTGTGAGGTAGTGACGCGATGCAGAATGAACTACAGAGCGGCCATGGGGGGGGGAACCACAGAGGCCAGACATGACAGGAGGGAAGAAAGGGGCTAGCTAACAGCGGCCTCTACAGGAGAGGAGGAGAAAGGTCCTCTACAGAGCCAGCTGGGACACTCTCACCAGTGCCCTTAATTAATCCATGAAGAATTGGCATTCATCAGCTTTGTGACTTATATGAAGTATGACTTATTTTCTTTAGGAAATTGAATGTGTTTAGGCAAGAAGAGCATAAAGCCAGCATAGCCCCCCACCACACCCCCTGAGACATATGACTGAATGCTATGACTGGTTACAAAACCCACAGTCCATACCATGCTATTTCTCCTCACGGGTTGCTTCAGAAATAACAAGAAACAGCAGAGAGGCTTTGAGAGATTACATCGGCTCGGCGCGTTTGAAGTATTCTTAAATATAGACGTACAACCACAAGAAGACAATATCCATTTTTTGTTGTTGTCGGTTTGGCTTTACAAGAATCGGGTGTTTCTGCAGACTAGGCAGCTACATGGGGCACAACAGTCCTTCTTCCTACAGTCCCAGCTGTCCGTCAAAGACATTACACAGTCCACCAGTGACATCACCGAGTGATAGGCTCCGCCCACTTGGCCTGTTTCGAGATCAGTATGTGTGAGTGCTGAGCAGCCCTTGGACACGCGACAAGGGGGAGAAAACACTAGAGACAGAGGGGTCATCGTTTGGTTTTTTTGGGAAAGAACATGCCGGGTTAGTGCAACAGTAGGCAGATTCACGCTCATGGGCTGACTCAAAGGAAAAGGAAAAAGGCCGTACAGAACCAAGGGGCGGGGAACGAAAAGGAATAGGGGAAAAATGAGAGGCAAGTGAAGGAATCCAAACATGGAAACGGCAACAGAAACGATGAGTAAAATGCTGAAATGATCCAAACCTAACGGCCGCTTGGGCCAAATCAATTTAAAAAAAAAAAAAAAAAAAGATCATGATCACGTAACATAAGTCAATATACAAAAAGAAAGCTAGACACAGGGCAAACTATTCCAACCAGTTTCCAAGATGGATAACATGACATTTCTCCATTGCAAAATAGCTAAAATAGTTTGCTTTTACAAACACATAGACATTTTCAGCCTGCTTGGCATCTGCACATTGTATCTCATGAAGAGCAAATGGCAGCTGCTTATCACTTATCTTCCTGACGGCTGAATATCACTGACTTGCATCACAGATACACGCTATCCACCTGAATTGAAGTTTGTTTGCTATTTCTGTTCCAATCAATCAACACCTTCCATTTCTATGTCAGCATTACAGAAGTCTGTCACACATTTCCTTACTGTGATTGAACGTAGTAAAAGAGCGTAGTTAACCCACCCCAGAGACGGCCTGATCCGGGCCAGTTACCTGATACATCGCCAGGTGAGGTGGCGGACGGCCCCGTACGCCCGATGTTGGTCAGCAGGTGGTCGATGTTTGGCACGGGCTGGGACTCCACGGCACTCTCCTGCTGGACAACAGTCTGGAGAGGAGAGGGAGAGGGGTTCAGAGAGAGATGGAGGAATTGGATGGACGCTCAATGTGCAGCCTTGTCTACTTGCTGGACGTCAGCCCGTAAGATGACTTTCTGACTGTATGTTTTAGCCGAACCCAGCTTTGATATCCTCAGATGTGCTTGTAATCAGAGAAATGCATCCCTTGTGCTGTTAGCATGGCAGTGTAGAAGTGCATGCCCTGAGCGATATTTCTCTAAAGAGCACGGCCGAACAGGCCCTGTTCTGCTATGAGGGACCTCTCCCGTACATACCGTCGGCTCCTCATCGCCTTCTTCTGTGAAAAACCAATCGTACTGTAAGAGAGAAGAGAGGAATGTTAGCTTTAGCATGGTGGTTTACCGCACAGCATTTAAAAGGGCAGGAAATGCATGTGGCACTTGTTGCCTTGGCTCATTATTTGGCTCTTACGTGTTGAATGAGTGTCTCCACGATCTTGTACTGGTCGGGCATGTGAGTGACCATGTGGGTCATGTTGTCCTCGGACGTCCTCACCAGGGTTGGTCCAAACACAATAGCAAGGTTCCGTGGCTCCATCTGAGAGAGAGAGAGAAGGAGAGTGAGAGAGACAGGGAATGAGTGACGAGGAGACTGGTCCCATATGTACTTTAACAGACACAGAGTGACCTAACACATAAGCAAATGTATACCCCCACCTCACTCTCACACATTATCACCTCATATTCTCTCTCTCTCTGCACGTACGCACGCACGCGCGCGCACACACACACACACACACACCTCATATACCATCCTGTTACTCCCCTGAAACACAGGTCATCTGTAAAAGCAGTACAGAAACACTATAAAAATGGCAACATTTTAGCTGAAATATTGGCTACAGTAAAAAAAAAACAAAAGGCTGATGTTCATCACTGGCACCGATAATGCGCTTCACTCGTTCGGCATGTCTCTGCCCCCAGGACAGAATGAGGTGGGCTGCAGTCTGACGCTACCTTGTTTTTCTCGCAGTTCTCGGACACGGTTTTGAGGTGAGCGGAGAGGAACTTGAGGGTTTCATAGTGATGGTCAGGAAGCTGATGGAGCTGCAGAGAGAAGACGGTCAGCACCCATGTCTGCTCTCAAAAAGAAACCAACCCCCTTCCTCTCAGCAGTGAGGTCAACTCACCAGCCTCTTCAGCACTTTCAATCTCTCCACTGCATCCTCTGTTCGGTTGGCTTCAATAAAATCTGCATATTTTTCTGTTAAAAGAGATGAGAAGAACATTAAATGTAGTCATAGACAAGGGAACTGGATGTACATGTGAGACGAATTTGTAATGAGGTACGAGGTCAATGCTGTCCACTAGGTGGCACTCTATGACAGTTTCAACTAAATTCAGTTGAAGGAAAAAACATGGAGCCATGTTTTTTTTAATCCAAAAGCAGTATTTCTCCCAACGTTCCTCATTTAAATACAGATTTATGCCAACGCACTGACAACACACTCAGAGCCAAGACTGACTGGAAAATAAAGGAGCACCAGTACTGATTCAGCCTAGGGGACAGCTTCAGGATCTTACCGTTTGTGAAGAGTGGATCGGGAAGTTTCCGGAAAAAGGATTTGAGTAAGCTGCTGATCACATTGAGGTCCCTCCATTTCTGTCCAGGGAAGAGAGAGAAAGTGAGGCATGGGGGAGAGAGAGAGAGAGGGAGGGGGAGGGGGGGGGGAGAGAGAGAGAGAGAGAGAGAGAGAGAGAGGGAGAGGGAAAAAGACAGCGACAGAGTGGGGGAGAAAGGGAGAGAGAGAGAGAGAGAAGGGATAAATGACAGCTGAAAGCTGGCCGTGACGGGCTATGCTTCAGGTTTCCCGGCATGTCGGGGACACTCACATCGTCCTGGATGTCGATGTCGGTCATGCCCTTGTTGAGCTCCTCCTGCATGCTGGAGATGGCAGCATTGTTGCCGGGGACTCTGTAGATGCCGGTGTATTCCAGACCCCGCTCCTCCACCAGCTTACAGCAGATCTCCACGATCAGGGGCACAAACTGCAACACATGCACACACACACACACACAATTATCATCTTCAACAAACTGGAAAATATACTCAGTGTCACTGTCACAAACAGGGGTAAGAAGCCTGCCCACAGAATCACTAGTACATACAGTGTCACTGTCACAATCAGAGGCCTGAATCACTAAATCCACAGAGTAAATCACTGTAAATATCAGAGGAACAAACTGAAACACACCATCACCACGAGAGGCAGACACACACACACACACAGGAAATGCAGTGACACAAATTGGCTTTCACTATGGCTGATCTCACCAGCAACATCACCTGGCATTCCACCATCTGGAGACACACACTCGTAAAGCTGGTAGCACAAATGTTTAGACTGCAGAATCAATACTGTTTCTCACTACAGATAATCGGGTGCTACCCAAGCAAGAAGCGCTGGCTGACTGGACAGCTGATGGTTCTGGGAGAGGAGCCAACGGGGGGGTTGAGCTCTTACCCTGTTGGTCTGCGCCGGGGGGCAGTCGTCCAGGCGAACCCCAAACGTCACTCCTGGGGGGGTCTTCTTCTCGAAGGGCTTCCTCATCAGTCCTGGGATGCCTTTCCTCCATGCACCCTTGTCCCTGGGCGGGCTGGTATCATCTGGGGGGATGTCAGCAATGACTAACGCTTGTATGAGAACGCACGCACGCATGCACGCACACACAAACACATGCGCATGCACAGACACGCACACCAACAGCAGAACTTCTCTCAGACAGTGAGCTATAGATAATAATATAACTGGAACTTAAAAAAAGAGTGAACTGACTCTCAAAACAAACCCCAAGGAAATCATTTGGTTGGGGGGGTTCCAAGCACAGGTCAGTTTAGGAAACCAATCTGGCAGCACCAACAAATCACTTTCCCTGGGTTTTGGTCTTCATAAAAAAAAATATCCCTCTGTTCCATTCAAAATCAAAGCCAGAAGTCATACGATTTGAGAAAAAGGGAATGACAGGATGCAGACAAAAATAGCTTGATGCCACTGCCCTTTTCCCTGCTGAACAGCTGCAGCACAGGCGGGTGTGCCGGGGTGCCGATCAGAGAGGGCCTTCAGCAGCATGTCTCAGAGTCGGGGACAGAGGGGACGCTGGGCTCGTACCTTTGTGCAGGGGCTTCCTCTCCGAGTCCTGCCGGGGGGAGTGGGGGCTGGGGGCCTTGGGCTCCCCCTTCCCTCCCAGGAGGGTCTGCCTGATGCTGAGGGACTGGCGGGAAGCTTTGGGGGAGGGCTCCGTCTTACTGCTGGGGGAGCTGAAACACAAGCACAGACACATTACATTAATGGCATTGAGCAGACGCTCTTATGCAGAGCGACTTACATAGGGTACATGCTGCCCATTTATACAGCCGGATATTTACTGAGGCAACTCTGGGTTAAGTACCTTGCCCAAGGGTACAGCGGTGGTGCTACAGCAGGGAATCGAACTGGCAACCTATCAGTTATGAGTCCTGCTCCTTACCACTATGCTACACCACTGCCCGACACACAGACAGAGTGCCGTGAACAACGCGAGGCAGGGTGGAGATGCCACCGAGCCCCCAGTCTCCCCGCCGCCTCTCCCCAGCACTCACCTCATCATGGTGTTGTACTCCTTTATCTTCCTGCTGATCAGGTCCCGGCTCGTAACACCTGCGTTCTAAAAAAAAAAAAAAAAAACAGCGACAGGGACGGCGTCAGCCCCATCTGCACGGCACGCTCCAGCACAGCACCCTTACATAACCACAGGCAGCATTCCAGTGCTGTGGAGGAGACGCCGTACAGCCAGGGGTCCAGGCAAAATCATTATGCCACCGTTCTGCTGTCTATACATGCTGAATCTGAGCTCCAGTGGTACATGTAAGAGCATGACCCAGAGAGAGGCCTGAGGACCAATACTCAACACCTGCGTTTCATCGCTTGACTATGAATGCCTCACTGAGCTACACAAGTATAGGTGTGGGTAATGAACTCTTAATCTGTCCTGTGTGTATTTACCACCTACAAATAATCCCTTTTCAACTGCCAAAACAGCCACGTTATTGTGCCAAGGCGATTCCTTGACACTAGCTAGAGAAAGGCGTCTTTTTTGGGAGGGGGCAGGGAGTAGAGGGAGCAGCCTCGCCCACCTCCTCGTCCAGGTTGCTGTTCTCCTGGATGACCCGGATCCAGGACAGCATGTCCTCACGGTCCTCGGCCTGGAACAGGTACTCGCAGTCCGAGGTGGTGAGCCGCAGCGCATTCTTGCGCTTGGTGTCGCTGTAGGAGATGTCGATCAGGCACGCCTTGATGCTGATTGGCTGGGGCTCGTCTTCGGACTGGGAGGCGGCGTGGGCCATCCCCTCCCTCCTGTCCTTGTAGAAGTAGAGGGAGTGGCCCCGCAGCACGGCGTACATGTGCTTCCACGTGCGCATCCCCCCACCCACGCGCTGGGGGGGGGGGGGGGGGGGGACAGAGAGAGAGAGAGAGAGAAAGAGAGAGAGAGAGAGAGGAAGAGAGGGAGAGGGAAAGGGCAGGTAAGAGAGAGAGAGAGAGAGAGGGAGAGGGAGAGGGAGAGGGCAGGTAAGAGAGAGGGAATGAGTAAGAAGGGTTGAGAGAGAGAGCGAGAAGAAAGAGGGGGAAAAAAAGGGAGATTGACAGAAAGAAAAACAGAAGAGGAGAGAGACACACAAACACAAACATGTTAATACAAAATACAGTAAATTACACACAAACGCCTTTCAGTGTCTGGCCCTTGACTATTCTGAAGTGTACAAGCAGCCTTTGTCATGGGTGAGGCTGTGGGCGTGAGGCAGAAATGACGACCATTTCATGATCAACACACAGGATAGTAATGCCCATGCAAAGAGGATATTTGTTATAAGGGTGATGGCTACTCTACACATTTCCACACACACTGGAGCACACGGAGCAGAGCATTGTGGGACAGCCGGAGTCTAAATGCAGAGGGATCTTTTACCATCTGGCAGAGAGCTGAAGCAGAGAGGGCTGGCAGCCTATAGCTACAGTCCCCCCCCCGGCTCTCACAACCGCGTTAGGAAGCCGAAAAAAATGTCAGTGTGTGGGTGCGGAAAATAATGTGCCTCCATTCCCCCGGAAAGCCCAGCCACGAACAAAACCTCATTCAGCATGTCCGCAATCACGGCACGTTCCACTACACGGGCAGGCACGTCCGAATTCCACCAATATTCTGCTCTTCAGCTACAGATTGTTCCCTGGCGTTTTGACTTCTCCCTTTGTGCATGCACGCATGTCTCTGTGTGTGTGTGTGTGTGTGTGTGTGTGTGTGGAGATTTTCTGAGCCACCCTGAGCTAAAGCTGCGGAAAGCAGGACCTCGCAGACAGCGCACGCGCTGACAGCCGTTTCATAAAAGGACATCAAAGGAGCGTGGATTTTTGTGTTAGCGCCGCGGCGTCCGCTCCCCTGTGGGACTTTAAAAAGCCGCTTCTTATCTGCATTGCGTGCTCTAAATACGAGCTCCTAGGGAGGGCGCGAGAAGCCTTTCCCTAAATGTTTGGGGGCAAATGCGGAAGCTCCAGTTCCCCTCAGCGCGGTCATTTATCTTCCTCGTTTTGGAGTCGTTCCCGCCACGGTAAAGAGGACACGCTAACTTGCAGAGCGTGTTTTTTACTGAACACACGGTTCTGGGACGCAAGGAGCTGACCCATATACTGAACTTCTTGAAAAAAAGCTGTTCTCAAGAGTCTCCTCGCTGATAATCTTGGCAAGAGGAGGACTGATCTAGAAGCCCATCACCCTGTGCTATGCGTCTCTTGCTTTGGACTCTGGTAGCCGTCCTACAAAGCAGAACCTCAGGTAAAGGAAAGGTAGCTGTCCCACCTTTCACAGCTGTGATGTTCTAATAATATAGTTACAGTGGAAATGCAACAATCAGCAACTGTTAACCAAGGCTATATAAGCACATCCAACCCGTACAGGGACAGCTGGAATTGGCTTATTCCTGACTCTTGATGACAGTGGTGTCATTACTTTCTCCAGCGGGCGTGTGTGTGTGTCTGTGTGTGTGTGCGAGAGAGCGAGTGAGAGAGAAACAGGGAGGTACCACACACACACACACACCTTGCTCTTGTCTGTGTTGAGCTGCCGGAAGTGGAGCCACCCTTCTTTAGACGCATCGCTGAAGACGTCCGAGGAAGAGTCCCTCCTGGATCCGGAATCATCTGAGGACTTGTGTCCGTCCAGGGCCTGAATACAAACACAGAGGGGTTACAGTCCACCCGGGGAGGGCCACGCTGCCTTACAAAGAAGGGGGATCACAGAGAGGGCCCTATCCTGCATTACCAAAGCCGGGCTGCCCATGTCGTGCCTGTGTGGAGCGCAGCCACGCATGTGTCCGAGGCGGAGGGGGGGGTGGCAGACTCCCCACTGCCCGGAGGAAAGCGGATGGCAGGGCCCTGCCTGGAGCACTTCCTCGTGTGTGTGGGCTCTGACCCCGCCCCCACCCCGCAGGCCCTGCCCCTTCCCTCACCCCCTGCCACTGCCGGGTGGAAGCACGTCGGCCAATCAGATTGGAGCTGTGCCAAAAGAATATTGCTCCGGGTGGCACAAACTGCTGGTGGCTGTGAAAAGTGACTGTTCTGTCAGGGGCCCTGTTTCACCAGCAGCAAAATCCCTCACCCTGTTAGGTTTTGGATATTTCTAATTTCTAACCTACGGATGGAATAGTAAATAAATTTAATCATAAATTTCTTATTCATAAAGAAACAAATTGTAATTTCTGTAAGCTTCTGTAAGGCTTCAAGGCTTAAGCTGGGTTGTGATGCAACTCTGAAGGACTTGCCACAACTGTAGTGGAGACTCCAGTGAATTTATTCCCAGTTTCGCTCAGAGGAAAGACTCTTATCACAGATGCTTTAAGCTGTAAAAGCCACGTGCTTAGCGCTTAGTGCTTCACACCTGCCAGCAGGCAAAGCAGGAAGTCAAATTCTCACAAATATAAACATACATGCTGACACATCCATCTTAGCCAAACAGCCAGTATTTTTCAAAACAACCTGGTTCCCCAATCTTTACATGTAGATATATCTGCTATTTGCAGAATAAACTGTTGGGTGTATTTATACACGTCTCATACATATAATATGTACCTGTATGTACAAATTTGGTATAAAAACAATCTATCTTCATTTAACATTGTACCTTCTTTTTATGATTCGTTATATTTTGACAAGTAGATTGCTGCACTTGGGTTGTCCTATGAAACACCCTCCCTGTATTTTTTCCAATATTTACCAATTTTCTTGTTTCCAGCCCTGACCAGAGCCTCCATGTGAAATAATGTTTGTAAGGTAAACTAAGTGTAAAACTAAGCGTGGCTGTTACTGTACAGAGCAATACTCAGGAATACTGCACAGAGTAATACTCAAGAATACTATACACAGTAATACTCCAGAATACTGTACAGAGTAATACAGTCACTCACCTTTCTCAGTCCCTTCAGGCTGGTTAAGTGCTTCACGGATGACCTGCTGTGGAGAGGAGGGAACAGAGACTCGTATTAGACGAAGGTGCCAGCACTGGATCGGGCCGAAAGCGCGGCACCCTGGGTACTTCAGCAGGACTTACCTTCTTCCTTCATCTCTGTAGTTGTCCAGCCCCTCGTCGTAGGACTTGGACCGCTCCGTTTTGGTACCTGACTGCGACTCCAAGATGGTGTTACGGAGGGAGTCTTCAGGGGCGGACGTCAGGGGAGGACAAGAGAGCGACAGCATGAAGGACTGCGTCGCCATGGCGGCGGGTATGTGAGCTTTGCACAGCAGTCATGTGACATGGTGACATGTGAATGTACAGCCATAGTGGAGCTTCTGTAAGCTTGTATTCCGAGCTGCTGCTCATACAAGACTGTATCTTTTGCTCACTAATGCACGGTCAAAGCCATCGTTCATCTGTCCCGCGCTTCTTACAAAAACTCCACTACCCAGAATTCAGCACATGCAACATCATCATCATCGCAAAGAGCAATGGCGGCGGCGCCATAACCTCGCCAGCGCTTACCTTGGTCATGTGACAGTTGGCGTCGCATGAAGGGGCATGGGGAGGTTGGGCTTGGGGGGATTGTAGTTATGACGGGAGTGACAGATATCACGGCGGAAGCTGGAATGTGTGTGGCGTCATGGTCAGCGCTAGGGCTAGCGGGCTCGTCTGGAACGATGCAACACACACGCACACACATCAGGCGGCCACAGTCATCACCCTGTTTCATCACAACCCTCATGCTGTATACACGCATCCCACAATGCACCTGGCTTCACCTGCAGTCTAACCACTAGCAGGCATCTTCTGCTCTTTAATGGTAGGCAGATTGTATAAATTTGAAAATGCAGATGCATCTGTACCTTAACTTTGGATTAAAACGGTAATGAACCAATCTACTATGTTCTAGAGGATCACTAGCTAATTCAACATCGGAAATGGGTGGTACAGTCGATTTGTCAGCTAGATTCTGAAAGCACAAAACTGGTTCATATCTCCACTCAGTAGGAGAAGTCTCTGATTTTGTTTCCATCAAAAACAAGTCTGTGGTTTTGCTTCGATATGCTGCAACGCAGCAGCATGCTGTGGATTAGCCGGTTCATGGATGGACAGGGAGTTCAGGGTGACGTGGGAGAGGTTACGGTTCACACACTGAACCAAAGTGAACCGCCACACTCTCCTTGACCCTACCGATCAACTCAGCCAAATAAATCCCACAATAAAAAATGTGGCGAGCATCACATCTTCGAGCAAACAAATAAGAAAGCCGCTTTATGGCTACACAGACGGCACTGTGTCACCAGGCCCGGCTTTAATACCATGACAAAGCCCCAAACTATCTGTCAGAGCAGTGCGCTTGTGAACTGTAAATACAGAAGAGCTGCATTAACAACCCAGCATAAAGGGCCTGTGTATTCTACAGAGCGGTGTATAAACGCTCGAGATACGTGGGCATGAATTTATGTTCACAGCAAGAAGTGAAGCTGTTTGCTCTTGCATTGTCACAAGTGCGCATTTCATTAATGTACTTTCGGGATTACAGTAACTTCAGCGTATTACATATTCGGGATAAACAGAAAAAACCCCTGCGCCAAAGCAATTCTCAGATAAAAAGAACTGCCCGTAGAAAACGGCCTTTCATATAATCTGAACAAATTAAAGTGGAAAATCCAACGTGGTTATGATAAAGCATCAGCAAACAGCCTGGCACAGCAGCTAAAACAAGGTCTCCGTTTCCAAACATGACCTGAAAAACTGCAGCCACGCACGGCTCCGAGCGCCAGAGGTACCGCGAACCAGGACAGATTTTTTTTTTTTTTTTTGACACGTCCCGTTTTTCAGAAACAGAAAAGTTCTAAACTCCCCTCAGTCCTCTCGCTGTACAAAGCTGTGAAGTTCCACCACGCTGCCGTGGGGCATTGGGAGCTAAATTTAAAGCGGCTGGCCTAGTTACAGCCTCCCGCGGTCTCCCGCCAACGGGCACTGCCCACCCGCAAGCCCCCGCCTCCTCCAGCTGCAGGCACCGCCCCTCACGGTCCAGGCAGGGGGCTGTCCCTGTGCAGACACGCCCCTCCCCTGGTGTCTCCACCAGTAGAGTGTCTTCCGCACCCCTCCGAGAGTGAGCTGCATTCCGCCCTGTCCTCCAGCAAATGGGGACATGCTGTCCCTCCTCAAACGCCTCACCGATTCCGGACGGCCTGTGGAACACTTGTCCACTCTTCTATGAGGAAGGACCGGACCTCCCCCTGGGGCTCCACGTGATGGCGCTGTCTGCACCTGTTGCCACGGCGCTGCCGGGCAGCCATGTTGGGCCACAGTTTCATCCCAAGCATCAAACACTAGGGCGAACGATGAGAGCAGCCAGAGAAAGTCGACAGGCTCCGCCATTTCAGGGGTCAAGCCCTCAATTTCCTGTTAATGCATGCCTCCGGGTGTTCCGGAGAATTAAAGAGGGAAAAAAAGCGCTCTTTGAAAATATCAATAAATGCACTGTCAGAGACAACAGTGCTCTGCGGAGCAGCATATGACACACAGCGTCAGCATGTAGGAGCACTGAGAACAGCGTGGGACCCTGAACTATAAGAACAGCAGCGCATACAGTGGTTAAAACAAATGAGTGGTTTAGATGTTTAGTACTGTTACAATAGGGACCTTACTGCTTCCCTGACAAGAGAAGCAGTACTAAAAGAATCAGTGAGACGTCATCAATCTGGGCTTGATTTGAGATACAGAGATGTGCTTATGAAACACCTAACAGTTATATACAATAATAGGTGGCAGTGTAGCATAGTGGTAAGGAGCAGGGCTTGCAACCAAAAGGTTGCTGGTTCGATTCCTTGCTGGGGCACTGCTGCTGTACCTTTGAGCAAGGTACTTAACCCACAATTGCCTCAGTAAATATTCAGCTTTGTAAATGGGTAACATGTAACTGTAACCTACGTCAGTCACTCTGAATGAGAGAGCCTGGACTATTCCATGAGTCATAGAGAAGGCCTGCTAATAAGATGCACATGAGACACGGCCTGGGAGACACCCACACAGGCCAACGGACTGGTCTGATCTGTGGATTCCTGCCCTCACATCACACTGCAAACAGCAGCGACTGAACCAGCCACCTCCACCAACGGACATCAGAGGAGTTCATTTCCTAAGCCCTTCCCTGCGGGAGCATCGCTCTGCCCAAATGAAAAGGGAAACCAATTTACCCGTAATGAAAAGGGCCGGGTGCAGCGCGAGGGCGTGAAACGAGCGATCGTCCCTCACCAACGAATATGAGATGACAGGGCCAGTAACGTCCCGGTAAAGAGCTCCCACCAGCACACGCCTTTCAGCATGTGCTGCGAGTCCGTCCGATTGGCCGCGCGTCAGTGAAATGTGTTCTGACAGGAGGCGGGCTGCAGTGTACCTGGTTCCCAGAACACGGTGCACAAGTTAATATTCAACTTATCACGGGTGAACTTTACACCGCACAACAGGTTGTGCAACATTCCAGACCATATCAGAGAGTATAAGACCCAATGCTTAAATATCGCTCTGTTTAGAAAAACACATCTCATTTGGGGTGACACCTAACTGCAGATATAGCAGCCACTCTTTAGACAGCATCTAGGCCTGTTTTGGGGAAAAAAAGTACCAGTATTACTAGTTTATATTACAATGATTCTAGCATGTATAGGTAATTAGAGAGTGTTCAATTCAAGTACCTGATAACAAAGCTAAAGGAACGTACCTAGTTGGACAGACTAGGCATGCACCACATTTGTCAATTCAATGTGCGTCTAGCCACCTCCCCTGTGCTTCCCTCTCACACACCCACTCCTGCCTTTGAAGACAGATTCTGTCTATTAAATTTGTTGAATAATATGTATATCAATAAAAGTGTTCCCGAGAATATGTATATCAGATCTCTGATAAGCATTTTACGTATTATATGATACCAGAATGTATTTCTGATATCAGATTGTGTATCAGATCTCTGATACACATTCAAACAGCAAACTCCCTCCGTCCATATAATTAGACAGCAACAGAGATATGACATTGACGTAAAAGGTGACTCAGAGCAACAAGACACTGGGCGTCTGTCTCGACACAGGAAGCGACAGTCTCGTGACACTAGGGTCCCATTCCGCTGCTCCTCAAAGAAAACACGGGCCTTTTTCCAACCCCCCCCCCCCCCCCCCCCCAAGCAACAAAGCCAGCATTGTGGAAGTGATATGGCGTGTCAAAAACACCTCCCCGGCAAAACAGGACACAGGAAGTGCAGAGCGGCAGACGGTACCGAACGAACGAATCCCCCCTCGGAACATCCTGTCAGGGATCGTTACTTTCCACAGCTGACTGCTGAGAACATTCTCTCTGCTTCTTTTCTCATGTGTAAGACGTGCTGCCAGAGTCTGTGGTTATTATGTAATGGCATCAATGCTCACAGTTCGGTATGTGGGCTAGTACGAGCCTCTCCCTCCCTGCGCTGGACTGGAACTTGACTGTAATTTATATTATTATAGCAAATGAGCACGTGTGGTGCAAGGCCTTGCAGTGAACACCCTGTCTGAGTTAAATGCCTTTCCCTAAGTCTCGCAGACGCTGTCACTGCGGCCACACCTGGCGCTTTCTTGTTCTTGTCCTTTGTTCCATGCAGTGGCTGAGGTCAGTGACACCCCGCTATAATGGCGTCTTTGCTTTGAGGACTGATCGATCCTTTTGCTTGAAAATGTCCCCCAACGGTTCGAGGTTCCCCAGTGGTCAGACAACTCTGCTCCTTTAACGCTGGCCTGTTTTCAAAGCACCCCTTACAGAAAACGGCTGCAGTGTAGCATAGTGGTTAAGGAGCCAGCCTTGTACCCGAAATGTTGCTGGTTCAATTCCCCGCCGTGGCATTGCTGCTGTACCCTTGGGCAAGGTACTTAACCCACAATTGCTTCAGTAAATATCCAGCTGTATAAATGGATAACATTGTATAAAAAAAAAAAAAAACTAACCTATGCTCTGGATAAAAGCGTCTGCTAAATGCCAATAACATAATGCAGAAACAACAAAAAAGTACTCCTCCTATTCTCAGCCCAAACCCAAGCACGACTCAATAATCAGTAATACTAATAATTAATAACTATTATACAGCTCACTCTCAAAAAGACAGGGACTGAAATAATCCAGGTGGTTTACAGAAGGCTGCTACTGATGTTCAGGGATCATCCTGATCATCCAAAGCCTGCAGGTTCTGTTCCCAGCGCCTCAGTAAATATCCAGCTGTATAAATAGACACGAGTATAAAATGTAAGATATGTAGGCTGCCCTGGATAATGGCATGGGTTACTGAATAATAATAAAATATTTAGCTTGAACAAAAACAGTTTACACATTCATTCATTTGAAAGAGAAAATTAAAATCTCAAAAGCAACTAGGAGCTTGGTCACAGAGTCAAATTCAATATACAGAACAAGCCAACTCAGCGTGACAAACTAACTAAGCATGTGTGACACTTCATAAGATAAGAGTTGTTTTTTTTAATCTATGTCAATGAATGAAACTAAATAATTCTGTCTTCTTTGTCATCTCTGTCATCTGGAGAAGGTTAGCCCTGAAGCTTTAAAGCCCTGACAAGGATATATCACAATGACAGACACACATAGTGTGACACTGGTCTGCACCTGAACTCACTCACTCTGGTAAAAAAAAAAAAATAAAATATTCACTCCACCATCTGTGGAGGAATCTCACTTCACACTGCTGTACCTTGGCACAACAGCCTGCTCTGGATCTATATGGGTCTGCCGCCTTCTACACAGACAGATGGCTAAACAGCGTAAGGCTAATGAGGGCAGTAAAATAATCAAAGCTCAAATGAGGGTTTAAAATACACTTTGGAGACGGAACTCCTGTGTGCGGGTATCAAAGCGCAGTGATTGGACGGTGAAGCTATTTCAACACCAAAATGGGTGGAGCTACCGTGCGCTGTCAGTTGCTAACTCTCTCCGTAGAAGAACATTATGTTATGACTGGTTCAAATTGGGATTTCTAGCTTATAAGGTTTCCACCAAATTCAGGGGTTCGTGAAGCCTCACTATCACCACCTTCAAAATGCGCTCCAAACCTTGACGGTATATGAAATGGAGACGCATGCCCCCCCCTCGCAGCTGAGGACAAGGAGTGTTTGAACCGCTGACGGTTCATCCAGCTGGGTTTCGAACAGCTCCAGTTGGAGCCGCTGGGGTCTGACCGCGTTCTCATGCGGACTGTGCCCGCCTGGCCCGGAGGCGGCCCCGGGCGTAAGGCTGGGCGTAGAGAGAACGCCCACGCTGCAGATCCACACTCACACCCCGCAGCCAGACACATCCAAACCACTACAGCAGTGCGCCTACGCCTGACTGGGTCACGCACCCACCACCAACACAGGAGGAGAGGCACTTGGCAAGGCTGCATTTTAAACATATACATGACTGTAATGGTGCCTCAGGGAAGGATGTATAACTCTTTGTCAGATACTACGCATGTTAAAAATAAAGCAAAAGCAAAACAACTGTAACTTGCTGAAGGAGAAGATGCTTGAATAGTATGTTATATCTGGTTTCTCTAATTAATAACACATACGTGAGAAGCAACAGTTTCACCCTGATGCCTGAACGAATGAGTCCCCAGAAGGAGGGAGATGTCATGACCGTCTTTAATGGTGTGTGTACTGCACTGCATCTTATTCAAAAATGCTTCATCCTTTAACTACCTCTTCCTCAAATCAACTGTACCACCCAATTATTTTACCCACAAATCTCTGCAAATCACTACTGCCATCAAGCAGCTTGTTATCCCTCTCACGCCACCAACCCCCCTCCCCTCCCCATACACAACACTCCCCCCCTCCCCCCGCCTGTGTTTCCGAGCACTGTTTCCATGGCAACCCCCGAGCGGCCGGAGTGGCGCTTACCGATGAAAGGGATGGAGTCCAGGGACTCGTCCAGGTTGCCGGAGCCCGACGCTTGGCGCTGCTCGCCCAGCCGCCTCATCCGTACCTCACGCCGGGCATCGTTGGGCAGCCAGCAGACCGAGTCGGGCGAGGCCTCGGCCTCTGGGTCATTCACGGCCAGGATGTAGGAGGGGTGGCGGAGCGGCTGAGGGACGGGCCTCCCCAACGGCGGCTTCTCTCTCAGGACCACCGTCTCTGCGCCGCCCTGGGCCAAGGGCTTGGCCCTGATGGACACAGAGCCGTTGCTGGAGGGGGCGGAGCCACCCTGCTGTCTCGGAGGCAGGGCCTTGGAGGAGGCGGAGCAGGAGGCGGAACGGGTGGACAGCCCCGCCTCTTTCCCCGCCTCCTGCACGCTCTCAGCCCGGGCCCGCAGGTGCTGGGTGCTGTGGGCCAGGTGGTTGACCGTGACCGATCTTTGGTCCTTGCCCGTGTCTGCGGCGCTGGGGCTGGGTTCCGCGCGAGCGCCCTTCCCCACAGGCTGCGGCCCAGCGTGATTCGGGACGTCCGCCG